>NC_000069.6:134775972-136195972 GCF_000001635.26 Mus musculus
CTCCTAGCCCGAGATATTTACATTTAAATATTGATCTGCCTTTCTCTTCTCTGTGTTTGTTCTCATGATGGTTCTTGTTCCCTCACCTTGCAGCAATCCTCTCTTCTCTTCTCTTCTCTTCTCTTCTCTTCTCTTCTCTTCTCTTCTCTTCTCTTCTCTTCTCTTCTCTTCTCTTCTCTATGCCTACTCTGGCTGGAATTAGAAGTCTTGCTCTATTATCTCCTCTGTCCAGTCATTTGCTGATCAGCTTTTTAATGACCAACCAGAGATAATTGAGGAGCAACATTTTTACAGCATTGAGACAGGAGATCTTACAATAAGCATTACAATGTCATGTCCAGATTGAGACATGGAAGCACAGAAATCATCACTTGAATAATACAAGGATACTCTTTACACAATAACATTATGCAACACTTCTCCCCTACATCTCTTCCATTTGGTCTCTCCCAGACACCTTTCCTTGGACTCCTACTGTCTTAGTTAGGGTTTTATTGCTGTGAAAAGACACCATGACCAAGACAACTCTTATAAAGGAAAACATTTGATTGAGGCTGGCTTACAGTTTCAAAGGTTCAGTCCATTACCATCATGGCAAGAAGCCTAACAGCATGCAGTCAGCATGGTGCTAGAGAATTGGAGAGTTCTACATTTTTGTCAGTCAGGAGGATTCTGTCTACTGCAGGCAGCCAGGAGGAGGGTCTGGATCTCACTGATTAGACTTGAGCATATATATGAGACCTCAAAGTACACAGTTCCTCTAACAATATTATACCTCCTCCAATAAGTCCACACCTCCTAATAATGACATTTCCAATGGGCCAAGCATATTCAACCCACCACACTTACCATGTATGTACATATGTATGAACGTATGTATGTATACACATATGTATGTATGTATGCTTGCTCACTGGAACTTTGTTTTGCTTTATCTACTCTGTGTGTGTGTGTGTGTGTGTGTGTGTGTGTGTGTGTGTGTGTGTGTGTGTATTTTCCCCTCTTCCCTTTCTCTAATCACTGGCATCAGTAACAGCCTCTGTTGGTAGCTATCTGAACCAGCTCTCATCACCACTACAAGTTCTAGAAACCAATGGTTGTTATTGGCACTAGCTCCAATCATTGACTCTGCACTCTGTGGCCCTCCTCAGTTTACCCTGTAATGACAAAGCTGGCCTTTGTCAATTCAGTGTTTGACTTTTGAAAAGAGTGCTGATAATGACAAATGTGCAAATATTTCAATTACTTAGATTTTTTTTTTTTTTTTGGAAATATCCAATAACCACAGACTATCTCCTTTTGCGTCTCCTATCTGTGTGGAATGGGTCTCTGGTTGCAGATGGAAAAGGAGTCGGCGAATGACAAACAGAAGCAACACATGAGATTGTGTAGAATCTGAATGTAATTTGTCAAATCCAGCATCAAACTTTTTATACCGAAGAAAATAGGGAAGTTGGGTGACACACGGCAAGATACAAAGAGGTTACTGGATTCTTACACAAAACAGAGGAATGCAATCACAGAAGGACTGGAAGGAACCAACTGGGGTAAAACTCAATGTTAACAACTGGGATCAAAAACAGCTCCACCTAAGGTCCACTTAATCTTAGAAGCCAGGGTCAAGGGCTTTGTACCCTTGCCATAGTTCCTATTCTAGTCTACTGTATAGTCCACCTTCCCCCTAGTCCATTGTAAATACTTGTGTATGGGTGTAACTCAGGTATCTATAGTTCTAAGTATCTACTCTGGTTCCTCTTTAGGTCACACACTTCCTTCTTCCTAGATAATGGTAAATTCCTGTGTAGGGCAGTGACTTAGCTATCCATGCCCAGAGTGGGCTCAAGGACTGCCTAGAATCTAACTTAGCTATATGTCAAAATATCAATCCCTAGGAGCACTTGTAATAAAGCAATATTAAGGGCAAGCACACAGATCTGTTTACCAACTAAAGCAAGGATATTGGAGCATTCTTTATACAGGATGCCACGATTCCAGGAGACTAAGTTTCCGTGAACTTTTCGCCTCGGGGCCTGTCGCACTTGTCACTACTGGAGTGAATGTAGCAGTACAGCTGCTGCTTTTACTACTGCTTTCATTCTATTTCTTCTTCTTCTTCTTCTTCTACTTCTTCTTCTTCTTCTTCTTCTTCTTCTTCTTCTTCTTCTTCTTCTTCTTCTTCTTCTTCTTCTTCTTCTTCTTCTTCTTCGCCTTCTCCTTGCCTTCTCCTTCTCCTTCTTTCTTCTTCTCCTTCTTCCTCTTCTTCTACCTTAGGAACTTATCTAATGACTTTCATAGTGGCTACACTAATTTATATTCTCACTAACTGTATAAAGGTTTCTTTCCCGATGAACACTTATCAGCATTTGCTGTTGGTTTGTGTTGATTTGTGGACCACAAAGGTCCTTGTATGCACAGATCACTGGGAAACCGGGAAGGGTAAGCACACAGGATTGTCTTTTCAGTGTGAAGCTTGTTCTTCCATCGAGAAAGCCTGCTTTAGAGGTGGTTAATAGCCTGGTGATCTGTGATCTCTGTTAGGCCAGGCCATATCAATCTTCCATGACTAGCAACGAAGATAGCTAGTAATCTAAATGATCCTTACATTACACGCAAATTCCCACAAACTCCCACAACCAGGACCAGAAGCCTGGTCTGTATGACTCAGTCCAGGCCAGATCCTTCCATAGCCCCTAAAGCTAGAGCAGGCAGTCAATCTTAAGAATACATTTTAGGAGAAACGACACATACCCTGAGTTGAATTTTGATGTAATTACACTTCCTTATAGCAATTGCAGCTCCCAGGCAACTTTTTTTCCAAATTACATTTTGTTTAAGTGTACTGGCAATAAACCACCTGGCACCAGACTCCCCAAATTTTGATGCAGATGATAAAGTCCAACTAAACTGATGTTTCATTCTTATCTCTTCTCAAATCACCACCTGCCTTGACACCTGCAGAGACTCTCTAAGTTTTGAAGGCAGCCATTTTTTACTAGGGGTAAGATAAATCTCAATGAAAGGTGTTACTGTGGAAAAACTGCAAATAGCCTTAGTTGCCCTGATTACTGTTCATTCTGAGCTCTTTTTAAAGAGTTCTCTAAATGCTTAAAAACCTCAACATCCTTCCTGAAATAAAAACACCATTACTCACTGAAGCTTTTACTTAGGTGTCTAAATTAGAAGAGATTTGGGTTTTGCCACCAAAGAATCTAGTGTATCATAATTCAGGTTAACATCCCATATATGTTAAGTATTTTAACACAAACACCTAATGTTCTGTTTTCCTACTCACTGATGCTGAGTGATCCACTAAAATTTCTTTTCTTCTGTACCCAGAGGAAGCAGCTAAGTGTATGATTACTGAAAAGAGGTTGCTAGGATTGATTCTTCTTCATCTGCTTATGATCTGCAACCTGAATTTCCTCAAGACTAAAATGTTGGGAAAAAATTACCTAGCCTAAATGGTTTCTATGATGATGATGCTAACAACACATGACACTCAGGGGTTGAAGTGCATTGGGGCCATTCAAACACTGCATGTGATTTTCCTTTTTCTGAGTCCTACGTGACATTTACTTCTATCTATATAATACCTCTGACCTGTTATTATATTTTCTACATCCTAGCACAGTGTTGAATACAAGGTATATTTTGCAAAAAAAACAAGCCTTATAAAAATGAGTTACTTGTACATCTACTAGTATGGCCTTGAGTGTTATTTATTCAAAGGGCACATTGTATATAATGTAAAATATTTTAACTAATAAATTTTATTCACTGTTAATTAGAAGGCAGTATACTTGTGTATTGACCTGGCAGGCTAGCTACAAGCCAGTGATCACAAACGTGATCCTGATTCAAATCAGTTGATCTCAAAAACAATACCACCAACAAAAAGATATAAATATGGGAAATAGACTTTTAGGGATGGGGATGAAAGACTTTTAGAGATGAAAGGAAAATTTTGCTAGCTAGTATGCATTACATCTATGAAATTGTAAATGCAAAATTTTTATAATTTAAGCCGTTCTATATCCTGAAAATTAAATGATAATAATGATAATAATAATATCTAAATATGGGGTTGCAGAGAGGGTAAGTGGTAAAAAGCTTATACTGTCCTTGCAGAAGACTTAAATTGAGCTTCCAGCACTCACTTCAGGAGGCCACCTCCCTATATAACACCAGCTCTGTATGTCCCCCGTCACCCACTTCTGCAGTCTTAAGTGTTTGCACTCACACACACACATACAACACACAAATACATATACATATAATTTTTATTAAAAATGTGATATTTGACATATTTTGTAGTGATATTAATCAGTCTGGGAAGAGTTCAAGGGGGATTTGAGGTAATGTGATAAAAATACATTATATGAAATTCTTAAAGCATTAACAAAAATTTTATTCAAAAGAACTATATAACCACACATATTTTAAGTTGTCAATTTAATTTTAACTAAATGTTAATTGTGGCCAACACTGTATCTGAAATGAAATTACATATATGAACCCACTTTTCTTTTAATAGTAGGCCTAAGACCTGCACGAGATCAAGTCAGAAAGACAAATCCCACTGCAGAGAGAAGACATGAGCCTGAAGTTTTACCTCTAGCTGGGAGCTACTGCTAATCAATAGCTGCCGGGAGAGCAGAGATCACTGTGTTCAGTTGTGTGATAGCTGATTGGTTCACCATGCTCCAGTGGAAGGCCACACATCCAAGAGTATTTTGACAATAAAAATTGAACTTGATAGTTTAAAAAAAGTGAGGCCACAAAGCGGTATGGTTATGGAATGAACAATGAATTTGGGAGGAAGTAGGGGGAGGGGAATCAATATGACCTAATTACAATGAATGAAATAAAAAAGAATTAATAAAATCATTTTAAAGTTAAAATTTTAGGGTAAAATAGGATGTACCTCTACCCAGTGAGTTAACAAACACTGCTTCTTTGTATACTTGATCATTTTAGATGTTTTTGAGAGACCAGATCTTGGATTCAGACTTCATCTTAGAGAACCTGACCTAAGGTTGATCTCGAGTTAACTAACAAGTCAGCATCTAGCACCAGTTTTGAGGTTATACCCCAACAATCCAGTGTCTAGCACCAGTTTCAAGGTTAGATCGCAACAATTCGATGTCTAGCACTGGTATCCAGATTATGCCCCAACAACCTGGCACCAGATACTAGTTTCCAGGTTCCAAGCCTGCTCCTGACACTTCCCTTTCTAACAACCACCGGTGAGGAGGAAAGCGAAAGTTAAGTTTATGGTTTGCCTCCCAGCGCCAGCCAGCTATGGTAAAGGACAAAATTCCATAATGGCCCCACAATCAGATGTGTGTCAGGCTAGGAACCCCCTTGCTTGCTTACCACTTCCTATAAAACATTGTCCCACTGGGAGCTCCTGGCTTCACACCCCTGTCCTGCTTTGTCAGTGACCATGGTGTGACCTGGGCTAGAGACTGTAAATAAAAGACCTTCAGGCATCTGAATTGGCTTCTTGGTGTTCTTTTGGGGTTCAAAAATGAACAGGCTCAGCTGATTTCTTATTGTTACTCTTTGTTTTCCTCCAATCAAAATTCTTAAACTCAATTTTCTGAAATGTCAGAGGTCAAAACAGAACCTCACTTTATGTTCTCATAAATCTTGCCCTCTAAGATTTCAGAGAAACTCTCTATGGTATCCTCAGGGTGGTGAGAAAACAATGGCTAGAGAGCCCTGAGTTGAATTTCTTATTTCTTTTCTTTTTTTTTCTTTTAAGTAATTTATTTTTTACACTCCATATTTTATCTGCCCCCTTGATCCACCTGCCAACTGTTCCACATCCCATACCTCCTCCCCACCCCCTTGTCTCCATCTGGATGTCCCCACTCCCCACCCCTCTTGGCTTCTAAACTCCCTGGGACCTCTAGTCTCTTGAGGGTTAGGTGCATCATCTCTGAATGAACACAGACCCAGAAAGTCCTCTACTGTATGTGTATTGGGGGAACCATATATCAGCTGGTGCATGCTGTCTGTTTGGTGGTCCAGTGTTTGAGAGATTTCAGGGGCCCAGAATAATTGAGAATGCTGGTCCTATTTCTTAAACAATAGAAATTCACATATATTTTAACTCAAATCCTCCTGGAAGCCAGCTACCATTATATCCATAGTTACATCTCAGTCAATTAACTTGCAACTGTAAAACATATGATTAAATCAAAGGATAACCGCTGTGCATATTTATGTTCAGCCTGAGTCTTTGTAGGCACAGGTCTAAGTCCATGCCCATCTTCTGGTTGATTCCTGGTTATGGTGTAGCTCTTATTACATTTCTTTTCTGTGAGTGTGTCTGAAAAATCAATGAGTAAATGCTCTTGCAAGAAGTGATATTCAGGTCCTGGAGAATGCAAATTACAATAATCAGCAGTGCACAAAAAAACCAATCACAAAAATAACACACATCACTGATAAGTGGATGTTAGCCCAGACTTTCGGAATACCCAAGATACAATTCACAAACCACAAAAAGCTCAAAAAGAAGTAAGTCCACGATGTGGATACTTTAGTCCTTCTTAGAAGGGGGATCAAAATACCCATGGGAGGAGATGCAGAGACAAAGTTTGTGGCAGAAACTGGAGGTAAGGCCATCTAGTGACTGCTCCAACTAGGGATCTAATCCATATACAGTTACCAAATTAAGACACTATTGTGGATGCCAACAAGTGCTTACTGACAGGGTCCTGATGTACCTGTCTCCTGAGAGGCTCTGCCCAAGCCTAACAAATACAGAAGTGGATGCTCACAGCCATCCATCCATTGGATTGAGCACAGGGTCCCTAATGGAGGAGCTAGAGAATTGACTGAAGGAGCTGATGGGGTTTGTAGCCCTATAGGATGACACCAATATGAGCCAACCAATACCCCAGAGCTCCCAGAGACCACCAACCAAATGGTACACATGGAGGGACCCATGTCTCCAGCCGAATATATAGTGGAGAATGGCCTTGTGGGACACCAGTGAGAGGTTAGGCCCCTGGTGTTGTGAAGGCTAGATGCCCCAGTGTACAGGAATGCCAGGATTGGGAAGAGAGAGTGGGTGTATTCGTGAGCAGGGGGAGTGGGGATGGAATAGGGTGGGTTTTGGAGGGGATAAAATTTGCCATGTAAATAAAGAAAACATCTAGTAAAAAAAAAAAAAAAAAGAAAGAAAAATGCTATTCAAAGTAGGATGACCAGTTGGTTATAACTTAAGCAAAGGACATGCATTCTGACATCATAGACCCTACCTTGTGACATTTATAGCTACTGTTCTTCACAATTGACAGATGGATCCCTTCAGGAGAGTTATTTTAGAATACATTACTTTCTCCAAAATGCTAATTAGTCACAGTTTCATGGTTTAAAAGCTTAAAAAAATATTGTAGGAACCAAAAACGTACTCAAATTAGTGAAATGTTGTTATATACCCTATTCCTGCAAATATTGAGGAGTGCTTATGATATAAATATAAACATACAAATACATTTAAATCATATTTTCTTTTAGTTTTCTCTCTATTTATTCATTTATTTATTTTTGTTTCCTTTTATTGTTGTGTTTTAAGGTCATTGTTACCAGACCTCAGTAAGATCACAGTGCTGGTGGGTCGTAAAGGGCATGGAAATGAACTACTCCTGAGTTACTTTCAGGGAATTACTTCTTCTTTATTGTATGTGAACAATTATTTATATAGTGAAAGCCTATCAGCTCTGATTGGTTACCACAATACCTTGGATTAGACAGCAACCACCGGTACTACCCAGGCTCTATATGGAAGGGCATAAAGGACATGTGGAGAATGTAGACTCCTCAGCAGGTAGCTACTGTCTATTCATGCTGCTACTTCAGAATTCAGTGTTCTGACTATGGGAATACCCAGGAGCATGGTGTAGCATGCTTCTAACTTAGAAGGACAGCATACCAGTTAGGAGGGCTGCCAGGTCATACCTACATTTTCTCCTACATTTTACAGTAAAATATCAGATCTTAAATGTGCTGTGTGAAAGTAGTTTCACAAACCACTCTCTTTGGACTTGCCTAGCCTCTCATTAAAAGAAGTGAAGTATTTAAAAGGATAGATGTCACATGTGGAAGAACTAGACTCAATTTTAGGTAGCCACATCTTAACAAACACACTTTTAAATGATAAATCATAGCATATTATTCATGAGTCTCCTTTTGAAATAATGACTTGTGACATCAACTCAATATTTATTTAATTAACTTATATTCGCATTGTAACCATATATGCTTCTTACCCTAGGCTACAGAGGCTAACATAAAAAAACTTGTCTGCCCTCAGAAATATTGTAACTTTGCACCTTATTTATCATTTATGAAGGTGATATTGAGATAGGTGTTATGAGACTCTGAGAGCAAAAACGTGGCTGAAAATGGCTATCATTAGTAGTACTTAGCATACACAAGTCCCATAATTCAGTGCCCACAGCACAATCAGAGGGTGCAGGGGACCTCACTAACAAATGGCTTTTCTTTTCTCCCTTGTCTCCTCTTTCTATTTATATAGTTTGTTTTGAATATGAGTAGTTTGACAGAAAGTAATTTTTGACTGTTAATGAAAAGCTTTTCCATTACATTAAGTAGATAATATTATCATCTACCCTTAGGAGAATGGTTAGCTCCATTAATGCACATCACTGTGAAGTTTCCTATACCTACTGAACAGAATAACAGTATATGTCTATATGAAGCTAGAAAATGTGATATATGTATATATATACATATATACACACACATATAGTTCACTCTTAAAAACCATTGCAAAGCATATATGGTATAAACTTTTGTAAGAAATATCACAATGCGTACAGAAGAACAAATATAATTGGGTGAATCTCAGAAACTAATTTCAGGACCACATACAGACCAGTAATAATTTTTTTCTTTAATAATATCTTCAATAGCCCTTCCGGTAGGTGCCAGCACTGGGTCACCTTGGGCACAGAGTCAGCGGACACCCCCAAGGTCCCTAGAGGACTCTCCACGTGATCTTAGGACCACTGACCAGACAGCTCCACGCTCCTCAAAGGAGACACCACTTCCAGGCGCAGTAACACACCCAGGATCTTTGACAACAGGATCCCAGGATAAAAAGAGCTTGGTCACACCAGTATTTCAGGGTCTCAGAGGAACTTGACTGCCAAGACTTCTGTCACACCCAGAATCTCAGGTTCATGGGAGCCCACAAGCAAAGGATCACAGAGAAAGCTGGACTCTGAGGAGTCCTGAATCAACTGGGATTATAGGAAGGACAGGCTCCAATCTGATATATTGAGGACAACAAATACTTGAGATAATCAGATGGCAGAAGGCAAGCATAAGAACAGAAGCAACAGAAACCAAGGTTACTTTGCATCATCAGAACCAAACTCTCCCACCATAACAAGTCCTGGCTATACTACCACACCAGAAAAGCAAGACATGGATCTAAAATCACTTCTTTTGATGATGATGGGGGACCTTAAGAAGAAAGTAAAGAAAGAAACAGGTAAACAGCAAGAAGCCTTTAAAGAGGAAACACAAAGATGCTTTGGAGAGTTACAAAAAAACAATACCAAAAAGGAGATGGAATTGAACAAAACAACCCAGGATCTAAAAAGCGAAATAGAAACAATAAAGAAAGCCCAAAGAGAGAAAAAACTCTGGAGATAGAAACTCTAGGAAAGAAATCAGGAACTATAGATGCAAGCATCAACAACAGAATACAAGAGATGGAAGAGAGAATCTCAGGTGCAGAAGATTCCATAGGTAATATGGACACAATAATCAAAGTAAATGCAAAATGCAAAAAGACCCTAACTCAAAACATCCAGGAAATCCAGGACACAATGAGAAGACCAAACCTACGGATAATAGGAGTAGATGAGAATGAAGATTTTCAACTTAAAGGGCCAGCAAATATCTTCAACAAAATAATAGAAGAAAACTTCCCAAACTTAAAGAAAGAGATGCCCATGAACATACAAGAAGCCTACAAAATTCCAAATAGACTGGACCAAAAAAGAAATTCCTCCCGACACATAATAATCAGAACAAGAAATGCACTAAATAAAGACAAAATATTAAAAGAAGGGAGGGAAAAAGGTCAAGTAACATATAAAGGCAGGCCTATTAGAATTACACCAGACTTCTCACCAGAGACTATGAAAGACAGAAGATCCTGGACAGATGTTATACAGACACTAAGAGAACACAAATGTCATCCCAGGCTACTATACCCATCAAAACTCTCAAATACAATAGATGGAAAAACCAAAGTATTCCATGACAAAACCAAATTCACACATTATCTTACCAAGAATCAAACCCTTCAAAGGATAATAAGAGGGAAAAAAAACAATACAAGGACAGAAACTACATCGTAGAAAAAGCAAGAAAGTAATCCTTCAACAAACCTAAAAGAAGACAGCCACAAGAACAGAATGCCAACTCTAACAACAAAAGTGATGGGAAGCAACAATTACTTTTCCTTAATATCTCTTAATATCAATGGACTCAATTCCTCAAGAAAAAGACATACACTAACAGACTGGCTACACAAAGAGGACCCAACATTTTGCTGCTTACAGGAAACCCATCTCAGGATAAAGAGACAGATACTACCTCAGAGTGAAAGGATGGAAAACAATTTTCATAGCAAACACTGTGAAGAAAAAAGCTTGAGTAGCCATTCTAATATCTAATAAAATTGACTTCCAACCCAAAGTTTTCAAAAAAGACAAGGAGGGACACTTCATACTCATTAAAGGTAAAATATTCCAAGAGAAACTCTCAATTCTGAATATCTATGCTCCAAATGCAAGGGCAGCCACATTCATTAAAGACACTTTAGTAAAGCTCAAAGCACACATTGCACCTCACACAATAATAGTGGGAGACTTCAACACACCACTTTCATCAATGGAGAGGTCGTGGAAACAGAAACTAAACAGGGACACAGTGAAACTAACAGAAGTTATTAAACAAATGGATTTAACAGATATCTGCAGAACATTTTATCCTAAAACAAAAGGACATACCTTCTTTTCAGCACCTCATGCTACCTTTTCCAAAATTGACCATATAATTGGTCACAAAACAGGCCTCAACAGATACAAAAATATTGAAATTGTCCCATGCATCCTATCAGATCACAATTGACAAAGGCTGATCTTCAAATACAACATTAATTATAGAAAGCCAACATTCATATGGAAGCTGAACAACAATCTCCTCAATGATACCTTGGTCAAGGAAGGAATAAAAAAGAAATTAAAGGCTTCTTAGAATTCAATGAAAATGAAGCCACAACATACTCAAACTTATGGGACACAATGAAAGCATTTCTAAGAGGAAAATTCTTAGCTCTGAGTGCCTCCAAAAAGAAACTAGAGAGAGCACACACTAGCATCTTGACAACACACCTAAAAGCTCTAGAGCAAAAGGAAGCAAATTCACCCAAGAGGAGTAGATGGCAGAAAATAATCAAACTTTGAAATCAACAAAGTAGAAACAAGAAGAGCTATTTAAAGAATCAACCAAACGAGGAGCTGGTTCTTTGAGAAAAATCAACAAGATAAATAAACCCTTAGCCAGACTCTCTAGAGGGCACAGGGACAGCATCCTAATTAACAAAATCAGAAATGAAAAAGGAAGACATAACAACAGTTCATGAAGAAAATCCAAAATATCACCAGATCCTTCTACAAAAGGCTATACTCAACAAAACAAGAAAACCTGGATGGAGTGGATAAATTTCTAGACAGTTACCAGGTACCAAAGTGAAATCAGTATCAGATTAATGATCTACACAGTCCTATATACCCTAAAGAAATAGAAGCAGTCATCAATAGTCTTCCAACCAAAATAAGCCCAGAACCAGATGGGTTTAGTGCAGAGTTCTATCAGACCTTCAAAGAAGATCTAATTCCAGTTCTTCACAAACTATTCCACAAAATAGAAGCAGAAGGTACTCTACCCAACTCATTCTATGAAGCCACAACTACTCTGATACCTAAACCACAGAAAGACCCAACAAAGATAGAGAATTTCAGACCAATATCCCTTATGAATATTGATGCAAAAATACTCAATAAAATTCTTGCTAACTGAATCCAAGAGCATATCAAACAATCATCCATCCTGGCCAAGTAGGTTTCATTTCATGGATGCAGGGATGGTTTAATATACGGAAATCCATCAATGTAATCCATTATATAAACAAACTCAAAGACAAAAACCACATGATCATCTCCTTAGATGCTAAGAAAGCATTTGACAAAATCCAACACCCATTCATGATAAAAGTCTTGGAAAGATCAGGAATTCAAGGCCTATACCTAAACATGATAAAAAGCAATCTACAGCAAACCAGTAGCCAACATCAAAGTAAATGGTGAGAAGCTGGAAGCAATCCCACTAAAATCACAGACTATAGAAGGCTGCCTACTTTCTCCCTACCTATTCAATATAGTATTTGAATTCCTAGCCACAGCAATTGGACAACAAAAGGAGATCAATGGGATACAAATTGGAAAGGAAGAAGTCAAAATATCACTTTTTGCAGATGATATGATAGTATATATATATATATAAGTGACCCTGAAATTCCACCAGAGAACTCCTAAACCTGATAAACAGCTTCAGTGGAGTAGCTGGATATAAAATTAACTCAAACAAATCAATGGCCTTTCTCTACACAAAGGATAAACAGGCTGAGAAAGAAATTAGGGAAACAACACCCTTCACAATAATCACAAATATTATAAAATACTTTAGTGTGACTCTAACTAAGGAAGTAAAAGATCTGTATGATAAGAACTTCAAGTCTCTAAAGAAAGAAATTAAAGATCTCAGAAGATGGAAAGATCTCCCATGCTCATGGATTAACAGGATCAATATAGTAAAAATGGCTATCTTGCCAAATGCAATCTACAGATTCAGCGCAACCCCCATCAAAATTCCAACTTAATTTGAGAAAATGTAATTTGCAAATTCATCTGGAATAAATAAAAACCTAGGATAGCAAAAAATCTTCTCAAGGAATAAAGAAACTGGTGGAATCACCATGCCTGACCTTGTTGTACTACAGAGCAATTGTGATATTAACTGTATGGAACTGGTATAGCAACAGACAAGTAGAACAATTGAATAGAATTGAAGACCCAGAAATGAACCCACACACCTATGGTCACTTGATCTCTTACAAGGGAGCTAAAACCATTCAGTGGAAAAAAGACAGCATTTTCAAAAAATGGTGCTGGCACTACTGGTGGTTATCATGTAGAAGAATGTGAATTGATCCATTCTTATCTCCTTGTACTAAGGTCAAATCTAAGTGGATTAAGCAACTCCACATAAAACCAGAGACACTGAAAATTATAGAGGAGAAAGTGGGGAAAAGTCTCAAGGATATGGGCATAAGGGGGAAAAAAATCCTGAATAGAACAGCAATGGCTTGTGCTGTAAGATTGAGAATCAACAAATAGGACCTCATAAAATTGCAAAGCTTCTGTAAGGCAAAAGACATGGTTAATAAGACAAAAAGGCCACCAACAGATTGAGAAAGTATCTTTACCAATCCTAAATCAGATAAGGAACTAATATCAAATATATATAAGGACTCAAGAAGGTGGACTCCAGAAAATCAAATAACCCCATTTAAAAATGCGGCTCAGAGCTAAAAAAAAAATAATTCCTCTCACCTGAGGAATACCGAATGGCTGAGAATCACCTGAAAAAAAAATGTTCAGCATCCTTAATCATCAGGGAAATGAAATCAAAACAACACTGAGATTCACCTCACACCAGTCAGAATGGCTAAGATTAAAAATTCGGGTGACAGCAGATGCTGGCAAGGATGTGGAGAAAGAGGAACACTCCTCCATTGTTAGTAAGATTGCAAGCTGGTACAACCACTCTGGAAATCAGTCTGATGGTTCCTCAGAAAATTGGACCTAGTACTAGCAGAGGATCCAGCAATACCTCTCCTGGGTATATATCGAGAAGATGTTCCAACTCGTAATAAGGATACATACTCCACTATGTTCAAAGCAGCCTCATTTATAATAGCCAGAACCTGGAAAGAACCCAGATGCCCCTCAACAGAGGAATGGATACAAAAATTGTGGTACATTTACACAATGGAGTACTACTCTCCTATTAAAAATAGTGAATTTATGAAATTCCTAGGCAAATGGATGGACCTGGAGGGCATCATACTGAGTGAGGTAACGCAATTACAAAAGAACTCACATGATATGTACTGATAAGTGGATATTAGCCCAGAAACTTAGAATACCCAAGATACAAGTTGCAAAACACATGAAACTCAAGAAGAACGAAGACAAAAGTGTGGATACTTTGCCCCTTCTTAGAATTGGGAACAAAACACCCATGGAAGGAGTTACAGAGAGAAAGTTTGGAGCTGAGACAAAAGGATGGACCATCTAGAGACTGCCATACCCGGGGATCCATCCCATAATCAGCTTCCAAATGCAGACACCATTGCATATGCCAGCAAGATTCTGCTGAAAGGACCCTGATATAACTTTCTCTTGTGTAGCTATGCCAGTGTCTGGCAAACACAGAAGTGGATGCTCACAGTCAGCTATTGGATGGAACACAGGACCCCCAATGGAGGAGCTAGATAAAGTACCCAAGGAGCTAAAGGGATCTGCAACCCTATAGGTAGAACAACAATATGAACTAACCAGTATCCCTGGAACTCGTGTCTCTAGCTGCATATGAATGAGAAGATGGCCTAGTTGGCCATCATTGGGAAGAGTGGCCCATTGGACTTGCAAACTTTTTATGCCCCAGTATAGGGGAACGCCAGGGCCAAGAAGGGGGAGTGGGTGGGTAGGGGATGGGTGGGGTGGGTATGGGGGACTTTTTGGATAGCATTTGAAATGTAAAATAAGAAAATACCTAATTAAAAAATGAAAATATCGTGGAAAAATAAATAAAATCTTATAATTTTAAAGATGAAAAAATAATATCTTCAATAAATATTCTTACTATTTGTTCTATTTCATGTATGCTCATCTCAGTATATTATAGTTTTCTTGCCTGTCAACTTTGATATTATTCAGATTTTTTTTTTGGTGGGGGTTGTGACCACTGTGGTTGAGTGCTTCCTCAGAAAAAGCAAAGCCCAAAGTTGAATTTTCAGCAATGCAAGAATAGGAAGAAAATCTACTTTACTTTTCACTTGATATTTTCTTTAGATTTATTGCTGTGGGTTACACTCAGCAATCATTTCTCCCTGTGGAACTTGGAAATGAAACTCAAATCCCGTGCTGGAGAATGAAGAGAAAGGGTTAGAAATAGAGAAAGTATTTAGAGAGGAGAACATAGTAGAGACAGAAGACATTTGTGAATGTACCTCTAGCATCCCTCACTCCCTTCTCCCTCCTCTCTCCTCCATTCTTTAGCAACATACCAAATCATTTTACTGCATACTGTACATCAACACAGTCTGATTCAATTTGCAAGCCATCCTTGCCACCTCTCAGTGCCTACAAGCCAATTGCCCATTTACACGGTTCAATTATCCACACACTGTTCATCTACCCATTCCAATTTTCAACCTTCCTGCTGTTTTTATAGATGATAAAATATGGTGCTTCTCATTCTCTTAATTTCCATACACCTGCACAATAATAAAGCTCTTGACTGAATACCATGTATCCAGAAGGACCATATTGGAATATTTTCTGTTCTATGTTTGTTATAGACATTTGTGGCATTCAAAGATATAAGAGTCAAAATTTAGATTGAGCCTCTAACCTTTTATAGTTTTTTGATGCCTATCTGTCATAGGATAATGATCCGATAAGAGCCAAGCCACAAGCTGTAGGCTCAATCTATAGCCTATGGTTTCCTTTGATCTATGTCACTGCTACTGGCATTTACAAAACACAATTGGTAATTGCATTAGGGATTTCTGACATTGTGAGACTTTAAAAAATTCTATCTCTGGATGGTCTTTCCTTCAGTCTCTGTTCCACACTTTGTCTCTGTATCTCCTCCAATGGGTATTTTGTTCCCCCTTCTAAGAAGGACCAAATATCTATACTTTGGTCTTCCTTCTTCTTGAGCTTCATTTGGTTTGTGAATTGTATCTTGGGTATTCCGAGCTTCTGGGCTAATATCCACTTATCCCTGAGTATATACCGTGTGTGTTCTTTTATCAGGATATTTTCTGTTCCATCCATTTGCTTAAGAATTTCATGAATTCATGGTTTTTAATATCTGAGTAGTACTCCATTGTGTAAATGTAACACATTTTCTGTATCCATTCTTCTGTTGAGGGACATCTGGGTTCTTTCCAGCTTCTGCCTGTTATAATTAAGGCTGCTATGAGTATAGTGGAGCATGTGTCCTTATTACATGTTGAAGCATCTTCTGGGTATATGACTAGGAGTGGGGATCCATTCCACATACAGTCACCAAACCCAGATGCTATTGTGGATGCCATCAAGTGCTTACTGACAGAAGCTTGATATAGCTGTCTCCTGAGAGGTTCTCACAGTGACTGACAAATACAGAGGTTGATGCTCTCAGCCGATCATTGGGCTGAGCACAAGGTCCCTAATGGAGGAGCTAGAAAAAGGATTGAAGGAACTTCAGGAACTTGCAGCCCCATAGGAGGAACAACAATATGAACCAACCACTACCCCCAGAGCTCTCAGGGACTAAACCACCAACCAAAGAGTACACATGGGTAGATCTATGGCTCCATCTGCATATGTAGAGGAGGATGGCCTTCTGGGACATCAATGAGAGGAGAGGTCCTTGGTCCAGTGAAGGTTCAAAACCCCAGTGTAGGGGAATGCCAGGACAGGGAAGCAGAAGTGTGTGGGTTGGTGAGCAGGAGGTGGGGGATGGCATAGGGGATTTTCAGAGGGGAAAACAAGAAAGGGGATAATAATTTGAAATGTAAATAAAGAAAATATTTAATAATAAAAAATAAAAAATTTTATCAATCATCTTATTTTTTATTTGTCTCATTTGTGCAAATAACCACTTCAATGTATCTGCCTTGGTATCCATTAATGGCTTTAACCCACCCTGCATCAAAGTATTTAATAAAAACCATGATTGCATCAAGAATTAATATATACAGACTTGAGGGTGTTGCCAGAGCATCTGCAGGAGACATCTTGGTTCCCGGACTCTGCCAAAACTAGTCTGCACAGGCAAGAGTGTGGACTACAGAAGCTAACAGCTTCTGGAACAGGCAGGAGCCAAAGAGCTTCTGAGGCAGATCTCTGTTTCCAGCTACAGACATCTGGGCACCTTCCCTGCCAGAGGAGAGGTGACCAACCTGCCAGGGAGGGCTTTGCCAGCACAGCCGAGGGAGCCATTTTGGTTCCTGGATCCTGATGAGACTAGTCTGCACAGGTGAATGTGTGGACTACAGAAGCTAACAGCTTCTGGGACAGGCCCTGTTTCAGGCCTTCATCTTCTGCCAGGAGACAAGTCCGAACACCAGATATCTGGGCACATTCTCTGCAAGAAGAGAGATTGCCTGCAGAGAGTACTCTAACCACTGAAACTCAGGAGAGAGCTAGTCTCTCAAATCTGCTGGTAGAGGCTAACAAAATCACAGGAGGAACAAGCTCTAGCCAGAGACAACTATAACAACTGACTCCAGAGATTACCAGATGGCAAAATGCAGATGTAAGAATTTTACTAACAGAAACAAAGATCAATCACCATCATCAGAACACAGCACTCCCAGCTCAGCCTGTCCTGAGAACCCCAACACATGGGAAAAGCTAGACATGTATTTAAAGACATATCTATGATGAAGGTAGAGGACATCAAGAAGGACTTTAATAACTCACTTAAAGAAATACAGGAGAACACTACTAAAGAGTTACAAGTCCTAAAATAAAAACAGGAAAACACATCCAAAGAGGTGATGGAAATGAACAAAACAATACTAGACCTAAAAAGGGAAGTAGATACAATAAAGAAAACCCAAAGTGAAGCAACGCTGGAGATAGAAACCCTAGGTAAGAAATCTGGAACCATAGATGCAAGCATCAACAACAGAATACAAGAGATGGAAGAGAGAATTTCACGTGCAGAAGATTTCATAGAGAACATGGGCAACAAACAAAGAAAATGCAAAATGCAAAAAGATCCTAACTCAAAACATCCAGGAAATCCAGGACAAAATGAGAAGACCAAATCTAAAGATAATAGTAGTAGATGAGAATGAAGACTTTCAACTTAAAGGGCCAGCAAATATCTTCAACAAAATTATAGAAGAAAACTTCCCAAACCTAAAGAAAAAGATGCCCATGAACATACAAGAAGCCTACAGAACTCCAAATAGATTGGACCAGAAAAGAAATTCCTCCCAACACATTCTAATCAGAACAACAAATGAACCAAATAAAGATAGAATATTAAAAGCAGTAAGGGAAAAGGGTCAAGTAACATATAAAGGCAGGCCTATCAGAATTACATCAGACTTTTCACAAGAGACTATAAAACCCAGAAGATCCTGGACAGATGTTATACAGACACTAGAGAACACAAATGCCAACCCAGGCTACTATACCCAGCCAAACTTTCAATTACCATAGATGGAGAAACCAAAGTATTCCACGACAAAACGAATTCACACGTTATCTTTCCATGAATCAAGCCCTTCAAAGGTTAATAACAGAAAAAATAAAAAATACAAGGATGGAAACCACGACCTACAAAAAGCAACGAAGTAATCCTTCAACAAACCTAAAAGAAGACAGACAAAAGAACAGATTGCCAAACAAACAAAAAAAAATAGGAAGCAACAATTACTTTTCTTAATATCTCTAAATATCAATGGACTCAATTCCCCAATAAAAACACATATACTAACAGACTGGCTACACAAATAGGGCCAATCATTTTACTGCTTACAGGAAACCCATCTCAGGGAAAAAGACAGACACTACCTCAGAATGAAAGGCTGGAAAACAATTTTCCAAGCAAATGGTCTGAAGAAACAAGCTTGAGTAGCCATTCTAATATCTAATAAAATTGACTTCCAACCCAAAGTTATCAAAAAAGACAAGGAGGGACACTTCATACTCATTAAAGGTAAAATCTTTCAAGAGGTACTCTCAATTCTGAATATCTATGCTCCAAATGCAAGGACAGCCACATTCATTAAAGAAACTTTAGTAAAACTCAAAGCACACATTGCACCTCACACAATAATAGTGGGAGACTTCAACACACCACTTTCATCTATGGACAGATGAAAGAAACAGAAACTAAACAGGGACACAGTGAAACTAACAGAAGTTATGAAACAAATGGATTTAACAGATATCTGCAGAACATTTTATCCTAAAACAAAAGGATATACCTTCTTCTCAGCATCTCATGCTACCTTCTCCAAAATTGACCATATAATTGCTCATAAAACAGGCCTCAATAGATACAAAAATATTGAAATTGTCCCATGCATCCTATCAGATCACCATTGACTAAGGCTGATCTTCAATAACAACATAAATAATAGAAAGCCAACATTCACGTGGAAACTGAACAACACTCTTCTCAATGATACCTTGGTCAAGGAAGGAATAAAGAAAGAAATTAAAGACTTTTTAGAGTTTAATGAAAATGAAGCCACAACATACTCAAACTTATGGGACACAATGAAATCATTTCTAAGAGGAAAACTCATATCTCTGAGTGGCTCCAAAAAGAAACTAGAGAGAACACACACTAGCAGCTTGACAACACACCTAAAAGCTCTATATCAAAAGGAAGAATATTCACCCAAGAGGAGTAGATGGCAGGAAATAATCAAACTCAGGGGTGAAATCAACCAAGTGGAAACAAGAAGAACTATTGAAAGAATCAACCAAACAAGGGCCTGGTTCTTTGAGAAAATCAACAAGATAGATAAACCCTTAGCCAGACTCTCTAGAGGGCACAGGTACAGCATCCTAATTAACAAAATCAGAAATGAAAAGAGAGACATAACAACAATTCCTGAAGAAATCTAAAACACCATCAGATCCTTCTACAAAAGGCTATACTCAACAAAACTGGAGAACCTGGATGAAAAGGACAAACTTCTAGACAGATACCATGTACAAAAGTTAAATCAGGATCATGTTATTGATCTAAACATTCCTATATCCCCTAAAGGAATAGAAGCAGTCATTAATAGTCTCCAAACCAAAAATAGTCCAGGACCAGATGGGTTTAGTGCAGAGTTCTATCAGACCTTCAAAGAAGATCTAATTCCAGTTCTTCACAAACTATTCCACAAAATAGAAGCAGAAGGTACTCTACCCAACCCATTCTATGAAGCTACAACTACTCTGATATCTAAACTACAGAAAGACCCAACAAAGATAGAGAACTTCAGACCAATTTCCCTTATGAATATCAATGCAAAAGTACTCAATATAATTTTTGCTAACCAAATCCAAGAACAAATCAAAACAATCATCCATTCTGGCCAAGTAGGTTTCCTTTCAGAGATGCAGGGATGGTTTATTATACGGAAATCCATCAATGTAATCCATTATATAAACAAACTCAAAGACAAAAACCACATGATCATTTCCTTAGATGCTGAGAAAGCATTTGACAAAATTCAACACCCATTCATGATAAAAGTCTTGGAAAGATCAGGAATTCAAGGCTTATACCTAAACATGATAAAAAGCAGTCTACAGCAAACCAGTAGCCAACATCAAAGTAAATGGTGAGAAGCTGGAAGCAATCCCACTAAAATCACAGACTATAGAAGGCTGCCTACTTTCTCCCTACCTATTCAATATAGTATTTGAATTCCTAGCCACAGCAATTGGACAACAAAAGGAGATCAATGGGATACAAATTAGAAAGGAAGAAGTCAAAATATCACTTTTTGCAGATGATATGATAGTATATATAAGTGACCCTAAAAATTCCACCATAGAACTCCTAAACCTGATAAACAGCTTCAGTGGAGTAGCTGGATATAAAATTAACTCAAACAAATCAATGGCCTTTCTCTACACAAAGGATAAACAGGCTGAGAAAGAAATTAGGGAACAACACCATTCACAATAATCACAAATATTATAAAATACTTTAGTGTGACCCTAACTAAGGAAGTGAAAGATCTGTATGATAAGAACTTCAAGTCTTTAAAGAAAGAAATTAAAGAAGATCTTAGAAAATGGAAAAATATCCCATGCTCATTGATTGGCAGGTTCAGCATTGTAAAAATCGCTATCTTGCCAAAAGCAATCTACAGATTCAATGCAATCCCCATCAAAATTCCAACTCAATTCCTCAACGAATTAGAAAGGGCAATCTGCAAATTCATCTGGAATAACAAAAAACCTAGGATAGCAAAAACTCTTCTCAAGGATAAAAGAACCTCTGGTGGAATCACCATGCCTGACATAAAGCTGTAGTACAGAGCTATTGTGATAAAAACCGCATGATACTGATATAGTGACAGACAAGTAGACCAATGGAATATAATTGAAGACCCAGAAATGACCCCACACACCTATGGTCACTTGATCTTCAACAAGGGAGCTAAAACCATCCAGTGTAAAAAAGACATCATTTTCAACAAATGGTGCTAGCACAACTGGTGGTTATCATGTAGAAGAATGCACATTGATCCATTCCTATCTCCTTGTACTAAGGTCAAATCTAAGTGGATTAAGCAACTCCACATAAAACCAGAGATACTGAAACTTATAGAGGAGAATGTGGGAAAAAGCCTTGAAGATATGGGTATAGGGGTAAAAATCCTGAATAGAACAGCAATGGCTTGTGCTGTAAGATTGAGTATCGACAAATGGGACCTCATAAAATTGCAAAGCTTCTGTAAGGCAAAATACATGGTCAATAAGACAAAAAGGCCACCAACAGAATTGGAAAGGAATTTTACCTATCCTAAATCAGATAAGGAACTAATATCAAATATATATAAAGAACTCAAGAAGGTGGACTCCAGAAAATCAAATAGCCCCATTCAAAAATGTGGCTCAGAGCTAAAAAAAAGAATTCTCACCTGAGGAATATTGAATGGCTGAAAAGCACCTGAAAAAATGTTCAGCATCCTTAATCATCAGGGAAATGCAAATCAAAACAACACTGAGATTCAACCTCACACCACTCAGAATTGCTAAGATCAAAAATTCAGGTGACAGCAGATGCTGGCTAGGATGTGGAGAAAGAGGAACACTCCTCCATTGTTGGTGGGATTGCAAGCTTGTACAATCATTCTGGAAATCAGTCTTTTGATTCCTCAGAAAATTGGACATTATAGTACTGGAGGATCCTGCAATACCTCTCCTGGGCATATATCCGGAAGATGTTCCAGCTGGTAAGAAGGACACATGCTCCACTATGTTCATAGCACCCTTATTTATAATAGCCAGAAGCTGGAAAGAACCCAGATGCCCCTCAACAGAGGAATGCCTACAGAAAATGTGGTACATTTACACAGTAGTGTACTACTCAGCTTTTAAAAAGAATGAATTTATGAAATTCCTAGGCAAATGGATGGACCTGGAGGGCATCATCCTGAGTGAGGTAACACAATCACAAAAGAACTCACATGATATGTACTCACTGATAAGTGAATATTAGCCCAGAAACTTAGAATACCCAAGATATAAGATACAATTTGTGAAACACATGAAACTCAAAAAGAAGGAAGACCAAAGTATGGATACTTTGCCCCTTCTTAGAATTGGGAACAAAACACCCATGGAAGGAGTTACAGAGAGAAAGTTTGGAGCTGAGACGAAAGAATGGACCATCTAGAAACTGCCATACCCGGGGATCCATCCCATAATCAGCCTCCAAACGCTGACACCATTGCATACACTAGCAAGATTTTGCTGAAAGGACCCTGATATAGCTGTCTCTTGTGAGATTATGCTGGAGCCTAGCAAACACAGAAGTGGATGCTCACAGTCAGCTATTGGATGGGTCACAGGACCCCAATGGAGGAGCTAGAGAAAGTACCCAAGGAGCTGGGGGGATCTGCAACCCTATAGGTGGAACAGCTATATGAACTAACCAGTACCCTCCAGATCTCCTGTCTCTAGCTGAATATGTATCAGAAGATAGCCTAGTTGGCCATCAGTGGAAAGAGAGGCCCATTGGTCGTGCAAATTTTATATGCCTCAGTTCAGGGAAATGCCATGGCCAAGAAGTGGGAGTGGGGGAGTGTGGGGGAGACTTTTGGGATAGCATTGGAAATGTAAATGTAATAAATACCTAATTAAAAAAAGAAATGTAAATAAAAAATATATCCAATAAAAATATATATACATACATATACAGACTTTTTCTTGTCATAAGTAATATAGCGGTGTTTTAATGTATTCAGAAGAACGTATAAGCTATTTGTGGATCATATATCATTTTCCACAATGAACTTAGACATCTGTGAAGTTATAAACATTCTAGTACACTGGAAAGAGACTACATTAGCATTTGATGTTGTTTGTAGCCTAGTGGTAGTACCTTTAATCCTAGCACTCTGGTGGCAGAGGCAAATGAATCTGTGAGCACAAGGGCAACCTGGTCTACAGAGGGGGTTTCAGTGTGGTCTGGGCTACATAGAGAAACCCTGTCTTGGAAAATAAAAAGGAAGAAAAGGAAAGTAATTAATTTTGCCCCAAAATGTTATTACTGTAACCATATTTCGCTGATACCATGACGCACACTCCCTGAGCGCTGCTTGCTCAGTAAACTGATCAATTCCTCCTTGCTATAGGTGTAGGTGTAACCGTCATAACAGGGCAAACGATTTCCCAACTCTAAGGCAGTATCTATGTCATATGTTTAGCATTCTCAGCGCTGATGAGAGACTGGCTATGAGATACTACAGCTGGATAATTTGGTTTTTATTTTTAGGAAGATCTGATAAGGACCGAAATATACAATGGCCTCATTTTCTTGCATTTGATACCTTCCGTGGTTTACTTTGACATACAGTTATAAATGTAGTTTTTATTTTAATTTATTTTTTTTCTTTCTAAAAAAGCAAGTTGTCAAAAATATTCCTATTACCCCATTCTCCATCCCTTCTTCCAATTCCTCTCCCCAACTCCCACACTGCTGTTCCTTCCCAAATTTTCTGTGTCTCTGTGTCTGTGTCTATCTGTTTCCATCTCTCTTTGACTTTCTGTGTCTGTGTGCCTTTGTGTGCCTCTGTCTCTCTCTGTCTCTCTCTGTCTCTCTCTGTCTCTCTCTGTCTCTCTCTGTCTCTCTCTGTCTCTCTCTGTCTCTCTCTCTCTCTCTCCGTCTCTCTCTCTCTCTCTCTCTCTCTCTCTCTCTCTCTCTCTCTCTCTCTTTCTCTCTCTCTCTCTCTCTCTTTTTCTCTGTCTGTCTCTCTCTCTGAATCCACTGAGTCCATTAAGAACTGCTTTCTTGTTCATGTAAACAGGGTAATCTACTAGCATTTGGGTAGCCTACCTAGTGATATATCACTGAAGAAATAAACTGACTCTCTTTTACCCTGCAGCCATAGATTAACAATAGCTTCTCAACTAGAGATGAAACCACTGACTCTCTATACTAGTTAGATTTTTGTCAATTTGACACAAACTACAGTCATCTAGAAGGAGTTCAGCTGAGTAATTACATCCATTAAATTAGCCTACAGGCAAATCTAGTACATTTTTTTTTTTAGATTAATGATTGACATGAAGAAAGCCCAAGAGACTATGGTTGGTGCCACCCCTGGGAAAAGTGGTTCTGTATGATACAAGAAACTGAGCAAGTCAGGAGATGTTGGGATGTAAGCCAATAAGCAGTATTCCTCCATGGCCTTTTATACAAACTCCTCCTTCAGGTTCCTGCCTTGAGTTTCTGTCCTGACTTCTCTTCAGGATGACATGGAAGCTATTCAATAAAATGAACTCTTTCTTTCCCAAATTTCTTTTCAGCATGTTGCTTACAACAGCAATAGAAAGCAAATTAATACCCCCCATCCATGCTTGAACTTTGTCTGGTTTAGTCTTATACAAGGCTTGTACTTGCAGTCACAGCCACTATGTTCTCAGTTGCACAGTAACATTCTCCTGTGCAGGCTTTACTACCCCAGGTTTTTACAGTTTTCCTTCCATTTCTTCTACAATGAACCCTCAGACTTTGAGGAGATGACATGTGATACAGATGTCTCCTTAGAGCTGAGCACTCCTTACCATTGTATTCTCTACATCTATACCAGTTATGGGTCTCTGTATTAACCACCATCTACTGCAAAAGGAAGTTTCTCTGATGACCAATTAGACATGAATTATTCTTTGGGCATGAAACTAACGACTACAGGGTAATTTATTAATATACTCATTTAGAAGAATTATAGTACTAAGCTCTTCCTTAGAGTCTACAAACGAACAAATCGTGAGTTTGGGGCCTAAATTATCAAACATACATTCGTTTTGAGTAGTAGATTGTAAATCCTGTCATAAAAAGATTGACTACACCCATAATATCGATTACTCATGATACTAATATTTAGATTTACTTTTCTCAGAGAACATTGGCATGGAAGTACTGATTTTTGAAAGAGACATATTGTTTTGGTTTTTTGTGCTGTTTATGTTTTTGTTTTGATATTTGGGCATCTGGAGTTGGGTTATTATTAGTAGCTTTTGGTATGAATATCTGTTTGACCAGTATAGTATAAGTGTTTATATCTCTATTTGCTGTTTTTCTAACTTGCCAAGTAACTGTATATTTCATATACTTCCAAAATCCTTTAATGGGTCAGTGTAATCCTCCAATAAATCTGACTGCAATCTGATATCTTGAAGCTTAGAGGAAATCAATTCTTCCAAAAACTCCATTTATGGTTATTGTTTTCCTAGTAATCTAATAATGAGAAAATAAATTTACAGATGTTCTGTAATTTTTTTAGAAATTGAAAAGTAAAATCAGTCTTTCTGCCACTCCATTTGATTTTGGATCTGACAGGAGGAAGTAGGTTATCTTTGGTTGTCTGAAAGTCATCTCCAGTCATTTCTGTGCTCATGGACTCTGGGAATGTCCTTATTTCTATAACGCTTGTACTTCCATTGGTTGACCTGCCATCCTCCAGAGGTCATATGATTATCCGCAACTTAATCCTAGCTTGGTCTCCTACAGAGACATCAACAAAATGGTACTAGTAAAAGGAATAATAAATATTTTCCTACTTATTCAAATCTAAGGCTCTCTCCAGATTTTGGCATTATTAACAAGTTACAAATTCTTTTTAGAAGAATAACAAATGCACGAGAAAGACCATTCCACACGAATGAGAGATTAAATTTGGCTTCTTTATGAAATGGAGATGAAAAGGACGGGCATGAGCTGTCAACAATCCCATTTTGTTGCACTCCTTGAGCTTCAATGTCAAATAGGGCACACTAGAGCTTTGTGAGGCATTACCACATCATTCTATGACCCGTAGGTCATCTCTAGAATCTACTGTCTTTCCTTGCACAGAAACTTGGCGATGAGTACCGCATACTAATATCTGCATCCAGTAGATCTGAAATTAAAGTAAAATATATTTATGATTTTCTTTTATCTTATGTAGCTTGAAGTAAATCACTGGAGTCCTGAGATAATTGGAGGGATTCTGACCTAACAATCTGAAATAAAAACAGTATGAATAAATGATATAAACAGTTTCCTTTCTCCATTGTTTGGGGCAATGGAAAGGATCCATTTTGTTGCTACATTTACTCCATTAATATATTCCAAGAACAGCGGGCCATGGCTATGTATAAATTTCATTCATAAATTCCTACTTTGAGATATTTTTCTTACTGGAAAGCTTTATGCAGTCTAATCAGCATTTCAATTATGCAACCTTGGATCCAATCATTTACCCTTTCAAGTTTTTGCTTCGGGCATCAGTGTGACAGATCATTGAGCACAAGTATTCATCTATTCTAATAATGTCTCCTCTACACAAATACTGGTGACTTCAATGGCCCCTCCCCTCGTCTCCTGATTCAACTGTTCTACTTCTGGGGGATCAGATTAAGTAAAGTCCATAGTCCAGCCAGACATGTGGTTGCTTAATTTACCCTCTACCTTTTGACTGGTTTTACTTTAGTCATTCAAGGAAATGACTTCTGCATATAAATAATCAATTTCCTTTAAGCCCTGGGAGATGATTTATAAACCACTCTCTGAAAAATGTAACTCTTTAAACAAACTATCTTTTCATAAATTTAGGCTCTAAAATCTGAGAAACACAAATCATATTTGCAACATAACAGATAATACTTTGTATTGTCTGATAACAAATTTCAGTGACCTAAAAAGAACAGGAAAACTGTTGGGAAAAAAATCAGTATTTCTCTAGTTTAAAAAATGATTTATTCATAAATTCACTGAAAATATTTGGTCTGGTTTATCTCTAGGATGAGATGATAAATAAATGTATTAGAATAATATTTCTAATATAATAATTGAAATCTCTGAATAAAGAATTTTTCTAAATAGAATACCAACATCAAAGTAGGATTAAAAGTCTACTGTAGAAAGTAGAATTTATAGGCACAATTGCTTATGGTTAAAGGGAAATTCTGTGATATAACTTCACTTTTCACAACACTCCTGAGACTCAGCAAATAGCTACCCAAACAAAAATTAAATCTTGCTTTCTTTCCCCCATAGAGTCCTTAAAATTCTGCAAATTGAACCCAATAGGAAAATGTCGTCAAAAGGCAAATCTTCTCTATGTCCAGGGAAAGATGGCAGTGGTGGGAGAAAGGACACAAAGCAGAAACCATTAGCATAAATGTTTTTATTATATCACCATCAACCAAAATAATATGCACATACATCACATATATGTGATCATTACTTTATTAAATACAACTTTAAAACATACATAATAATACATGTAAAGAATGAGATGAAGTTGAAACATAACATTCTGCTATGTCCCCCTGTGCACAAGTGAATGGTTTTCATCACTGCATGAAGAATATGACTTAGTTGGAGACCAATGGTGCAGAGAAAAGCAATGATTTGGTACGTACATAGTAACTTAGATGAACTGATGTCTACTTCCAATGCTTTGTTTTATATAAAAAAAAATTTCAAAGGCCTAAAAGATTTTTTAATAAAAGGTTCAACTCTTCTAAAGTATTGTTTTGCCATTGTTTAGAAAGCAGAATTTTCTGAGAATTTTTGAGAGGGGGAAGGGGGGAAATAATATCTGGAACACAAGTTTATAAATCATAAATCACATTTATTGACTTAGTCAGCGTTCTATTGCTTGAAGAGACACCATGGCCATGGCAACTCTTATAAAGGAAAGCATTTAACTAGGGCTGGCTTTCAGTTCAAAGGTTTAGTCCATTGTCTTCATGTCAGGAAGCATGGTAGCATGCAGGCAGGCACGGCTCCAGAGAGAAGTTGAGAGTTGTACATCCAGATCCACAGGCAACAGAGAGACACTAAGGCTTGCTTGGATTTAAAACCCCAAAGCCTGACCCCAGTGACACACTTCCTCTAGCAAGACCACACCTAATCCAACAAGGCCACACCTTATAATTCCTGTCAAGTAGTACTATTCCCTGACCAATCATTCAAATATGAGCCTATGGGGCCATTATTATTTAAACCACCACTTTCATATATTAACCAATTTCCTAGTAGCCTTATCTTAAATCTATAATTTTCATGTAAATATTAGTCACCAAGGGAAACTTCTTTAGAGGGATTTATTCTCTGTGGGAAACAGACAGGATTTTATTTCCAAACAACAATATGGCCAATATTCAAAATGCCTAACTAATACAAAACATTAAAATACAAATTGAAGCATTACTGAGTTTTAGAATACCTTTTTATATCTGTTGATAGATTCTTTTTACTTGCTTGCTTTACCCAACATCTTTTAAACCATGAGGTTACCAGACAGAGAAAAACACAATATCCTCATCCACTGACTTCTCAATGAAATTGATGCCAGGAAAAGGGGTGCTGATAACTGTGCAACACACCTCAACTGAGTCCTGGCCCTGCTAGTCATATTTCAAACTACTTTACAATTTCTCAGATTTCACATTCACAAATTAGCCAGTAGTGGTGGCACACACCTTTAATCCCAGCACTTGGGAGGCAAAGCCAGTCAGATCTTTGTGAGTTCAGGGCCAGAGTGGTCTATGCCATGAGTTTCAGGACAGTGGGAGCTACAAAGTAAAACCCTCTCTAGAAAAATAAAACAAACAAACAAACAAACAAACAAACAAATAACCAAACAACAAATCACCACCACTAATAACAAAAAAATTAGAATACTAATAATAACTATGCACAGGAATTTTAATCATATTAATGTAAATGTTCATGAAGGACTTTCGTGTTTGGAGGAGAAAGTTAATTTAACAAAAAAATAAAAAACATATAGTGGAAATAGGATTGAAGACATCTCCCAAAATGTATAAACTTAGTAGCAAAGGCACTAACAAAAGTGTTAATGGATTTCTTCAAAGATTCTCAGCATCTGGAGGAGGCTCAGGAAACATTAAAAATGCATGAGCGTCCCATCCTTTACAACTGTTCCAATCCGTAGCATAAATCCATCAGTGGCTAAGGAGTAAAGATGCATAGGTCATCAGCATATACTTTATAGTTTATGATTAATTAAATATTATTCTACCTAATATGTGTTATAAATATTAGGATATAATTCATCTTTCAAAATTAATTATATTTGAAACTCAATAAAAATCATGTTAGTAATACAATTAAATTAGCTAATGCCTAAGATTATGTTCACAGAAATATTTATAGACTGTTATGGACATTTGGGTAAAAAAAACCTGAATATGAAATTTTCTTACAGAAAGATGGTTGAAACTAATGCCTATATATGTGTGATTATTGTGTGTCTGTGTGTATATTGTGTGTGCCTTTGTGTCTCTCTGTGTGTAACTGCTGTGTGTATATTTAGAAATGTTAATGGTTGTAATAAGAGTAATAGTAGTTGTACATAATCAGTTGAGTTGGCTCCTAACCAGTTCCAGATCCTAGTGTCATCCTTAAATAAAGGTTCCTTCAGCTCTCCTTTGGTTGTCTATACCTTGAAGCCAAGAACAATCTTTGCTGTTTGCACATCTGTCTGACCTCCAGCAAAACCATTATCACTGCTATAAGACTCAAGTCCTTGCTTCTCCTCTAAATCCCCAGCCCATTAAGTAGTGACACGCTTCTTCAGTGTGTTTTTTTTTTTTTCAGGCTCTACACATGACCTATGTGTCAGTGTTTTCTGGATACACCTTTACAGACATATGTAGATATATATCTTCTCAATCGTCTAATGATCCAGTAAAATCTACAACCAAAATTAAACCATTGCAATTATTCAAGTTTAAGTTTGTATTTTGGAAAATGGGTTTGCCTGAATAATCTACTTACCAATATAGAATAAAGTTAAAGGTCATGTTCTCCTTTTGATGAAGAGTTGGGGTTTGGTTATTTTGTTCAATTGCTTCTGACTCTTTTGATGATCTCCTGGGGGTTAGAAAATCGGTGTTTTATAATGGGTCACTCATCTTTTAGCTTTTATTTAATTTCTCTCTCGGATTTTCATAGCTTCCAAGGTCAAAAATTTCAAAATTTTCAGAACCGTGTATGATACAAATCATTCTGGAATGTCGTAAATGCCCAACTTCGTATTCATTCTCCCTTTTTATTCACCCTCCCTACCAACTTTTGTTGTTACAAACAGCACTCTGAAAGCCTTCTGTTGAATCCTCTGTGTATTCTGCTTTCTAGGAAAATTCTGAGCTCTACCATTTTGTTCCCACTCGACAGAGACTCACTTGTTCTTCATACAATATTTGATTGCATGAGACAATCCAGATACTACTTATAGTTATCTGGAGTCAATCCAGAAAACTACTTACAATTATCTGGAATGGATGCTATCTACAGATCCTACTAAAAGGCTTACTCTCCCTTATTTAAGCTTGTTTCAAGTGAAGAGGAGCAATGTAATAAAATCTTTGGGGCATCAATTTTAACTCAATAATGCTCTTATTTTATTTTAAAAGATATTTTGCTTTGTTTTTCTTCTGCTCTGCCTGGTTTTGTTTAATTTTTCTCTTTCTGGTGAGCTGGTAACAGAAGCTAAAGATATTATATTGGATCCCACTTTGTTGCAAATCCAACTTCTCATTTGAGCTGTTAATGAACTGTTTTACTGATTGTATTTATTTCATTCAAGAGATAATATAATAAAATTATTAATGTTCTAGACTCCTATACATAATATTGGGTTTAATTTTGCCTCCTATTATTTTGCAGACATTATATGAGAATTTAGCCATGTTATTTAGTCTTCTTACACTTAGTTAAAAAATTGGAATATAAATGACATCATCATATATGATGCTTATGAAACAAGAATGAGTTAAGACATATAAATACCATGCTTGAAAAATCCTTTAGTACAAACAAAACATTCAATTGGTTTAACTTGTATATTCATCAGACTCATATTTTGTACTTAGGGTCTTGGGCATTCTATACTTATTATATATTATGCAGAAGACTTTTTAATATAAAATATATATAAGTTAATATAATCATCATTACATTATTGAGCATAAAGCCAAGCCTAAAAGAAAGTAGTTTGAGGAATAAGAGAGCAGGATTCTTCAGTTTAAACTTAGACTCTCAGGGTCCAAAGCTATGTTCATTATCATTATCCAAAAACAGTAAAAAAGAAAAACATGAAAAGGTAATATATTCGTTGGTTGATTGGTTACCTCTAAAGCATGGCTTTCTGAAAATAGAGCACTAATTTAGTCTTAAGTATATACTGCCTTATTCTTGTTAATTATGTTGTGATATTCTTCAGAGAATATCAGAAGGAAAATGCCAATGTCATTAAAATGTCATCTGATTAATTTAGCTTGTCAGTCAAGAATATCAATTCCTCAGTAAGCATATACCTTTATGGGAGATTTTTATTCAATCATATATATATAATCCTTTTCTCCATTCTTTTCTTTCTCAATACCAAAAAATCCCTAGACTGCATCTTTTATTTAAAAGGTATATATGTGATAAAAGTATAGAAATAAAAAGATTTGTAAAAGTTAAAGTCATATACAAGTCTAAATCAAACAATAACCTCTGATATAAAAAATGCTAAATATCCTTAACTTCACTCTTGCCATCTGTGAACAAGCAGGTGATTTCATTGCTTATGCAATTAAAAAAAGTAGGATAGATTCAGATATACATATTCATGTGTATATGTATATATGTATGTGTGTGTGTGTGTATATATATATATATATATATATATATTTGTTTTACTTAACATTCTAACATATCCCGTGTTACTAAATGCCTTTAAAACATGTTCTTCATAATGAGGAAAGCCCATCTTTGAGTTATGCTATCAATATTTTAGTGTGTATTTGAAAATCATTTCACGGTTATACTTTTAATGTCTTTATTCTCAAAACAAGACTAAAATGGGTATTATTTTCTTTGTAAATTTCTGTGTGTTGTTCTAATTATGTCCTTGCATCAAGCTACTAGGAGTCACTAGAAATAAAATTACAGTCATAAGCTTTTGGCTTATTTTAGTAACCTACCTTGGATTGCATCAACGTCTGCGTTATTAATGACAAACTTGCCTCCCCTGGGCGTAGTTATGATAAGAACATTTGCTCTTTTCAGGGGGTGGGGGGATGATTCAGGCGATCATCACATATAGAAACTTCTTTACACATCACTTATTAGTGAGATTGTTCCACTCTGTGGCATCTGCACTCGGCAGCAGAGCTTCCATTAACCAAATTAAAACCCACCTAGACACCAGTACCAACTTGCTCAAACACATCAGGTGAATCTATTTCTTACCTGTGCAGTGTCTCCCTCCCCTTGGCCTCCTAATTTTACTCTTGTACAAACTTCTGGAAGCCTTTGCTCAGCTTTTAAGAGAGTTCTTCAAACCTGAGTTGTAAGGAAAAATGAGAATTTTATGACTAAGTTTTTTTTTAGAATAAATATCCCTTGTATGATAACTATATGAACTACATTAAGTGATAAATTCATTTATAAGTTTTTCTTACAATATCTACTGTGACTAGGACACGGTTTAAATGTTTCCCCTAAAGGCTCCTATCCCAGATGTTTGGCTATTGGTGAGACAATAATAAAGCTGGTGGAAGGTTTTTAGGCCATTGGAGACACTAGAAGGCATTATTATAGTTTCTTTTGTTTTTTAGCACATTAGTCATTTCCAAATGAAAGAAAGAAAGAAAGAAAGAAAGAAAGAAAGAAAGAAAGAAAGAAAGGAAGGAAGGAAGAGAGAGAAAGAGAGTGAAAGTGAAAGTGAAAAAGGGAAGGAAAGAAGGAAGGAAGGAAGGAAGGAAGGAAGGAAGGAAGGAAGGAAGGAAGGAGAGTGCTTAGAAACTTTCTTGAATTACTCTTGCTTCCTCTCTAGCTGTGTCCTTTCTCCCTCTTGTGCATGTTCCCACTGTGATGTCATCCAGGGTGCTGTGATATAGCCAAAACGCCCTCTAGGAAGCTTCACATATGGCATTGCCAAAACTGTGACCTAAATAAATAACTTTCCTGTATAAGGTGCTCATCCTCTAATATTTTATAATAGCAACAGACAATGTACTAAGATCTCCAAGAAGAAAGTATATTTATAGAAACTCTACAAGTAAGCTGGATCAAACCCCAGGTCACACATAATTACTAATCCTAGACTAAAGCTATAATAAAATGATAAACTGCAAGGTTTCGAAGGACTCAAAAGAACAAAAACTCCTTTCAGTTAAAATCTGTAAGAAAGCTAGGATCTTGTGCATCAGATACTCAAACAATTGTGCATCCTCCTTTACAAAGGGCCAAAATCTATACTAGAGAAAAAAAAAGTTTTAAATTCAAAATATACTGCCAGTTTTCTGAACTCTCACTGTTCCATACTTGTCACCGTAGCTGCATACCTCTTTTGCTTCCCATATGCATGTAAGAAAGAGAGCAACAACTATGTGGATGGCAGTTTATCCCACATGATATAAACTTTGGAAGTGAGTCACAAGTCAAAAGAAGACAAAAACAATCAAACAAGGATTAACTCCAGATCCTCTTTTATAAAAATTGTACATTCTAATGAAATATTATTATGAGATAACATCAACAATTGTTCCTTTGTAGCAGAAACCCTCTGAGGAAGTGATTATAGTCTCACTTCTACGGGTGATTCATTTAATGGCTCTTTAAAAAAAAAGCATGTTTCCAAATGATTTAATTTCTTATATTCTCAACCAGTATTATTTTATACTTTTCTTTTTTGAAACCTTGCAAAATCTGCTCAGCCAATTGAGTCTTTAAAAAAAACTGTTTTAAAGTCACCGCTTGAAATACAACAGAGAATGTTATGTGAATCAGTAAAACTGATAAGACAAATTTCTGAAGACATCTGCAGATCTTTCACTTTACTCTGTAAATAGCAAGTGTGACAGCCATACTGCGTTCTGTCACATAATAATACAAAGAATGCTGACTAAAATCAAATGATATATGACAAGTCTGCCATAGAATCCACAAAAGAAATAATAGCAAACTCAGGAAGTAATATACCACCACTGGAAATAAAATAAGAAAAATCATATTAAACACTCCAAATAAAATATCAAAAGATAAACTTTTAATAATGATCAGGTGTGAGAGACATGTAACCTAACCACCCCATCAGGATAAAATGAAAAGTTGCTAGACCTGAGAATTGTTATAACAAGACACAAGAAAAGGCCCACTGTGAGTTCTCAGCTCAAACCATGGGTTATTCTGCATAGAAAGGGAAACCATCCAAGGATGTCTAATAGATCAGTGGGGCTTCAATCTCCCTTTGTTGGCAGAGCAGGGCCATCACTTTCTTGCATGATGAATAACAGACTTAACTCAAAGCCACAGAAGCAAAAACCAACAGGACCTTAGAAGGCTGAGAGACAGGAGCTGATATACAGCCATACAGACCCAGAGATTGGAACATTAAACCACAGATGTCAAATGTCAGGAAATAAAATGTAATAGATTTGTTTGTTAGCAAAACCTTGCATTGATGACAGTCTTTTAAATCCCTCCCTTGCATGTTTTTTGAAATGGGAATATGCCTAGTCTATGCCCACTTTACCATTGCATTCTAGAGAAGGATATAGGATGTATTACAATTTCAGAGATATGTGAATGAAGATTTTAGCCACATGAGAAACCTGTACTGATTCTCATACATGCATGATGTAGATAATGAAGCACGGGAACCTTTAAACTGCTATTGAGACAATATTTTATACTTAGTGCTGGTACTGGATTGGGTAAGAATTTGGAGAATGGGTGGCTGGAAAGATGGCTCAGAGATTAAGAACACTGACTGCTCTTCCAGAGGTTCTGAGTTCAGTTCCTAGCAACCACATGGTGGCTCACAACTATCTGTAATGAGGATCTGATTCCCTCTTCTGGTGTGTCTGAAGAGAGTGACAGTGTACTCACATACATGAAATAAATAAATAAATCTTTGAAAAAAATTAACTTGGAGAATGCTGGGATGAGATTAATCTATTTTGCCCAAGTAAAAGGCATGAATGTGAGGGGAATTAATAGAAGTCTACTGTGACAGAATTAAACCCCTATCCCCACCTCCCCCCCAAAAAAGAGCCTCCCGGGTCTGCTGATAGAGACTAACAGAATCACAAGAGGAACAAGCTCTAACCAGAGACAACTGTAACAACTGAATCCAGAGATTACCAGATGGCGAGAGGCAAACATAAGAATCTTACTAACAGACACCAAGACCACTCACCATCATCAGAATGCAACACTCCCACCTCACCAAGTCCTAGGCACCCCAACACACCCAAAAAGTTAGACCCAGATTTAAAAGCATATATCATGATGATGGTAGAGGACATCAAGAAGGACTTTAATAACTCACTTAAAGAAATACAGGAGAACACTGCTAAAGAGTTACAAGTCCTTAAAGAAAAACACGAAAACACAAACAGGTAGAAGTCCTTATAGAAAAACAGGAAATCACATCCAAACAGGTGATGGAAATGAACAAAACCATTCTAGACCTAAAAAGGGAAGTAGACACAATAAAGAAAACCCAAAGTGAGGCAACGCTGGAGATAGAAACCCTAGGAAAGAAATCTAGAACCATAGATGTAAGCATCAGCAATAGAATACAAGAGATGGAAGAGAGAATCTCAAGTGCAGAAGATTCCATAGAGAACATGGGCACAACAATCAAAGAAAATGCAAAATGCAAAAATATCCTAACTCAAAACATCCAGGAAATCCAGGACACAATGAGAAGACCAAACCTACGGATAATAGGAGTAGATGAGAATGAAGATTTTTCAACTTAAAGGGCCAGCAAATATCTTCAACAAAATAATAGAAGAAAACTTCCCAAACATAAAGAAAGGGATGCCCATGAACATGCAAGAAGCCTACAGAACTCCAAATAGACTGGTCCAGAAAAGAAATTCCTCTTGACACATAATAATCAGAACAACAAATGAACTAAATAATGATAGAATATTAAAAGCAGTAAGGGAAAAAGGTCAAGTAACATATAAAGACAGGCCTATCAGAATTACACCAGACTTTTCACCAGAGACTATGAAAGCCAGAAGATCTTGGACAGATGTTAAACAGACACTAAGAGAACACAAATGCCAGACCAGGCTACTATACCCGGCCAAACTCTCAATTACCATAGATGGAGAAACCAAAGTATTCCATGACAAAACCAAATTCACACAATATCTTTCCACGAATGCAGCCCTTCCAAGGATAATAACAGAAAAAAAAAAAAAACAAACAAATACAAGGACGAAAACCACGCCCTAGAAAAAACAAGAAAGTAATCCTTCAACAAACCAAAAAGAAGACAGCCACAAGAACAGATTGCCAACTCTAACAACAAAAATAATAGGAAGCAACGATTACTTTTCCTTACTATCTCTTAATATAAATGGACTCAATTCCCCAATAAAAAGACATCCACTAACAGACTGGATACACAAACAGGACCCAACATTTTGCTGCTTACAGGAAACCCATCTCAGGGAAAAGGACAGACATTACCTCAGAGTGAAAGGCTGGAAAACAATTTTCCAAGCAAATGGTCTGAAGAAACAAGCTGGAGTAGCAATTCTAATATCAAATAAATGGACTTCCAACCCAAAGTTATCAAAAAGATAAGGAGGGACACTTCATACTCATCAAAGGTAAAATCCTCCAAGAGGAACTCTCAATTCTGAATATCTATGCTCCAAATGCAAGGGCAGCCACATTCATTAAAGAAACTTTAGTAAAGCTCAAAGCACACATTGCACCTCACACAATAATAGTGGGAGACTTCAACACACCACTTTCATCAATGGACAGATCGTGGAAACAGAAACTAAACAGGGACACAGTGAAACTAACAGAAGTTAAGAAACAAATGGAGTTAACAGATATCTACAGAACATTTTATCCTAAAACAAAAGGATATACCTTCTTCCCAGCACCTCATGGAAGCTTCTCCAAAATTGACCATATAATTGGTCACAAAACAGGCCTCAACAGATACAAAAATATTGAAATTGTCCCATGCATCCTATCAGATCACCATGGACTAAGGCTGACCTTCAATAACAACGTAAATAATAGAAAGCCAACATTCACGTCGAAACTGAACAACACTCTTCTCAATGATACCTTGGTCAAGGAAGGAATAAAGAAAGAAATTAAAGACTTTTTAGAGTTTGATGAAAATGAAGTCACAACATACCCAAACCGATGGGACACAATGAAAGCATTTTTAAGAGGGAAACTCATAGCTCTGAATGCCTCCAAAAAGAAACTGGAGAGAGCACACACTAGCAGCTTGAAAACACAACTAAAAGCTCTAGAAAAAAAGGAAGCAAATTCACCCAAGAGGAGTAGACAGCAGGAAATAATCAAACTCAGGGGTGAAATCAACCAAGTGGAAACAAGAAGAACTATTCAAAGAATTAACCAAACGAGGAGTTGGTTCTTTGAGAAAATCAACAAGATAGATAAACCCTTAGCTAGACTCACTAGAGGGCACAGGGACAACATCCTAATTAACAAAATCAGAAATGAAAAAGGAGACATAACAACAGATCCCGAAGAAATCCAAAACACCATCAGATCCTTCTACAAAAGGCTATACTCAACAAAACTGGAAAACCTGGACGAAATGAACAAATTTCTAGACAGATACCAGGTACCAAAGTTAAATGAGGATCAAGTTAATGATCTGCACAGTCCCATATCCCCTAAAGAAATAGAAGCAGTCATTAATAGTCTCCCAGCCAAAAAAAGCCCAGGACCAGATGGGTTTAGTGCAGAGTTCTACCAGACCTTCAAAGAAGATCTAATTTCAGATCTGCACAAACTATTCCACAAAATAGAAGTAGAGGAAATTCTACCCAACTCATTCTATGAATCCACAATTACTCTGATACCGAAACCACAGAAAGATCCAACAAAGATAGAGAACTTCAGACCAATTTCCCTTAAGAATATCGATGCAAAAATAATCAATAAAATTCTCACTAACTGAATCCAAGAACACATTAAAACAATCATCCATCCTGACCAAGTAGGGATGGTTTAATATATGGAAATCCATCAATGTAATCCATTATATAAACAAACTCAAAGACAAAAACCACATGGTCATCTCCTTAAATGCGGAAAAAGCATTCGACAAGATCCAACACCCATTCATGATAAAAGTCTTGGAAAGATCTTTAATTCAAGGCCCATACCTAAACATGATAAAACCAATCTACAGCAAACCAGTAGCCAACATCAAAGTATATGGTGAGAAGCTTGAAACAATCCCACTAAAATCAGGGACTAGACAAGGCTGCCCACTTTCTCCCTACCTATACAACATAGTACTTGAAGTTCTAGCCAGAGCAATTCGACAACAAAAGGAGATCAAGGGGATACAAATTGGAAAGGAAGAAGTCAAAATATCACTTTTTGCAGATGATATGATAGTATATATAAGTGACCCTAAAAATTCCACCAGAGAACTCCTAAACCTGATAAACAGCTTCGGTGAAGTAGCTGGATATAAAATTAACTCAAACAAGTCAAGGGTCTTTCTCTACACAAAGAATAAACAGGCTGAGAAAGAAATTAGGGAAACAACACCCTTCTCAATAGTAACAAATAATATAAAATATCTTGGCGTGACTCTAACTAAGGAAGTGAAAGATCTGTATGATAAGAACTTCAGGGCCACAGCTTGCAGGGCAGGTTGATAGTGTAGCGTGAAAAATCCATGACTGGAGCGGTCGCCATCTTGGTCCGAGACCCGCCGAACTTAGGAAATTAGTATGAGCAGGTGAGAGGGTGCGCCAGAGAACCTGACAGCTTCTGGAACAGGCAGAAGCACAGAGGGGCTGAGGCAGCACCCTGTGTCCCCGGCCACCTTCCGGACCGGAGGACAGGTGCCCGCCCGGCTGGGGAGGCGGCCTAAGCCACAGCAGCAGTGGTCGCCATCTTGGTCCGAGACCCGCCGAACTTAGGAAATTAGTCTGAACGGGTGAGAGGGTGCGCCAGAGAACCTGACAGCTTCTGGAACAGGCGGAAGCACAGAGGCGCTGAGGCAGCACCCTGTGTGGGCCGGGGACAGCCGGCCACCTTCCGGACCGGAGGACAGGTGCCCGCCCGGCTGGGGAGGCGGCCTAAGCCACAGCAGCAGCGGTCGCCATCTTGGTCCCGGGACTCCAAGGAACTTAGGAATTTAGTCTGCTTAGGTGAGAGTCTGTACCACCTGGGAACTGCCAAAGCAACACAGTGTCTGAGAAAGGTCCTGTTTTGGGCCTTCTTCTTCGGCCAGGAGGAGGTCCAAATACAAGATATCTGCGCACCTTCCCTGTAAGAGAGCTTGCCAGCAGAGAGTGCTCTGAGCACTGAAACTCAGAGGAGAGAATCTGTCTCCCAGGTCTGCTGATAGACGGTAACAGAATCACCAGAAGAACAATCTCTAAACAGAGTCAACTATAACTACTAACTCCAGAGATTACCAGATGGCGAAAGGTAAACGGAGGAATCTTACTAACAGGAACCAAGACCACTCACCATCACCAGAACCCAGCACACCCACTTCGCCCAGTCCAGGGAACCCCAACACACCTGAGAACCTAGACCTAGATTTAAAAGCATATCTCATGATGATGGTAGAGGACATCAAGAAGGACTTTAATAAATCACTTAAAGAAATACAGGAGAACACTGCTAAAGAGTTACAAGTCCTTAAAGAAAAACAGGAAAACACAATCAAACAGGTAGAAGTCCTTACAGAAAAAGAGGAAAAAACATACAAACAGGTGATGGAAATGAACAAAACCATACTAGACCTAAAAAGGGAAGTAGACACAATAAAGAAATCTCAAAGCGAGGCAACACTAGAGATAGAAACCCTAGGAAAGAAATCTGGAACCATAGATTTGAGCATTAGCAACAGAATACAAGAGATGGAAGAGAGAATCTCAGGTGCAGAAGATTCCATAGAGAACATCGGCACAACAATCAAAGAAAATGGAAAATGCAAAAAGATCCTAACTCAAAATATCCAGGAAATCCAGGACACAATAAGAAGACCAAACGTACGGATAATAGGAGTGGATGAGAATGAAGATTTTCAACTCAAAGGTCCAGCAAACATCTTCAACAAAATTATTGAAGAAAACTTCCCAAATCTAAAGAATGAGATGCATATGAACATACAAGAAGCCTACAGAACTCCAAATAGACTGGACCAGAAAAGAAATTCCTCCCGACACATAATAATCAGAACATCAAATGCACTAAATAAAGATAGAATACTAAAAGCAGTAAGGGAAAAAGGTCAAGTAACATATAAAGGCAAGCCTATCAGAATTACACCAGATTTTTCACCAGAGACTATGAAAGCCAGAAGAGCCTGGACAGATGTTATACAGACACTAAGAGAACACAAACTGCAGCCCAGGCTACTATACCCAGCCAAACTCTCAATTATCATAGAGGGAGAAACCAAAGTATTCCACGACAAAACCAAATTCACGCATTATCTCTCCACGAATCCAGCCCTTCAAAGGATAATAACAGAAAAAAACCAATACAAGAACGGGAACAACGCCCTAGAAAAAACAAGAAGGTAATCCCTCAACAAACCTAAAAGAAGACAGCCACAAGAACAGAATGCCACCTTTAACAACTAAAATAACAGGAAGCAACAATTACTTTTCCTTAATATCTCTTAACATCAATGGTCTCAACTCGCCAATAAAAAGACATAGACTAACAAACTGGCTACACAAACAAGACCCAACATTTTGCTGCTTACAGGAAACTCATCTCAGAGAAAAAGATAGACACTACCTCAGAATGAAAGGCTGGAAAACAATTTTCCAAGCAAATGGTATGAAGAAACAAGCAGGAGTAGCCATCCTAATATCTGATAAGATTGACTTCCAACCCAAAGTCATCAAAAAAGACAAGGAGGGACACTTCATTCTCATCAAAGGTAAAATCCTCCAAGAGGAACTCTCAATTCTGAATATCTATGCTCCAAATACAAGAGCAGCCACATTCACTAAAGAAACTTTAGTAAAGCTCAAAGCACACATTGCGCCTCACACAATAATAGTGGGAGACTTCAACACACCACTTTCACCAATGGACAGATCATGGAAACAGAAACTAAACAGGGACACACTGAAACTAACAGAAGTGATGAAACAAATGGATCTGACAGATATCTACAGAACATTTTATCCTAAAACAAAAGGATATACCTTCTTCTCAGCACCTCATGGTACCTTCTCCAAAATTGACCACATAATAGGTCACAAATCAGGCCTCAACAGATTCAAAAATATTGAAATTGTCCCATGTATCCTATCAGATCACCATGCACTAAGGCTGATCTTCAACAACAAAATAAATAACAGAAAGCCAACATTCACATGGAAACTGAACAACACTCTTCTCAATGATACCTTGGTCAAGGAAGGAATAAAGAAAGAAATTAAAGACTTTTTAGAGTTTAATGAAAATGAAGCCACAACGTACCCAAACCTTTGGGACACAATGAAAGCATTTCTAAGAGGGAAACTCATAGCTATGAGTGCCTTCAAGAAAAAACGGGAGAGAGCACATACTAGCAGCTTGACAACACATCTAAAAGCTCTAGAAAAAAAGGAAGCAAATTCACCCAAGAGGAGTAGACAGCAGGAAATAATCAAACTCAGGGGTGAAATCAACCAAGTGGAAACAAGAAGAACTATTCAAAGAATTAACCAAACGAGGAGTTGGTTCTTTGAGAAAATCAACAAGATAGATAAACCCTTAGCTAGACTCACTAAAGGGCACAGGGACAAAATCCTAATTAACAGGATCAGAACTGAAAAGGGAGACATAACAACAGATCCTGAAGAAATCCAAAACACCATCAGATCCTTCTACAAAAGGCTATACTCAACAAAGCTGGAAAACCTGGACGGAATGGACAAATTTCTGGACAGATACCAGGTACCAAAGTTGAATCAGGATCAAGTTGACCTTCTAAACAGTCCCATATCCCCTAAAGAAATAGAAGCAGTTATTAATAGTCTCCCAGCCAAAAAAAGCCCAGGACCAGACGGGTTTAGTGCAGAGTTCTATCAGACCTTCAAAGAAGATCTAACTCCAGTTCTGCACAAACTTTTTCACAAGATAGAAGTAGAAGGTATTCTACCCAACTCATTTTATGAAGCCACTATTACTCTGATACCTAAACCACAGAAAGATCCAACAAAGATAGAGAACTTCAGACCAATTTCTCTTATGAACATCGATGCAAAAATTCTTAATAAAATTCTCGCTAACCGAATCCAAGAACACATTAAAGCAATCATCCATCCTGACCAAGTAGGTTTTATTCCAGGGATGCAGGGATGGTTTAATATACGAAAATCCATCAATGTAATCCATTATATAAACAAACTCAAAGACAAAAACCACATGATCATCTCGTTAGATGCAGAAAAAGCATTTGACAAGATTCAACACCCATTCATGATAAAAGTTCTGGAAAGATCAGGAATTCAAGGCCAATACCTAAACATGATAAAAGCAATCTACAGCAAACCAGTAGCCAACATCAAAGTAAATGGAGAGAAGCTGGAAGCAATCCCACTAAAATCAGGGACTAGACAAGGCTGCCCACTTTCTCCCTACCTTTTCAACATAGTACTTGAAGTATTAGCCAGAGCAATTCGACAACAAAAGGAGATCAAGGGGATACAAATTGGAAAAGAGGAAGTCAAAATATCACTTTTTGCAGATGATATGATAGTATATATAAGTGACCCTAAAAATTCCACCAGAGAACTCCTAAACCTGATAAACAGCTTCGGTGAAGTAGCTGGATATAAAATTAACTCAAACAAGTCAATGGCCTTTCTCTACACAAAGAATAAACAGGCTGAGAAAGAAATTAGGGAAACAACACCCTTCTCAATAGCCACAAATAATATAAAATATCTCGGCGTGACTCTAACGAAGGAAGTGAAAGATCTGTATGATAAAAACTTCAAGTCCCTGAAGAAAGAAATTAAAGAAGATCTCAGAAGATGGAAAGATCTCCCATGCTCATGGATTGGCAGGACCAACATGGTAAAAATGGCTATCTTGCCAAAAGCAATCTACAGATTCAATGCAATCCCCATTAAAATTCCAACTCAATTCTTCAACGAATTAGAAGGAGCAATTTGCAAATTCATCTGGAATAACAAAAAACCGAGGATAGCAAAAACTCTTCTCAAGGATAAAAGAACCTCTGGTGGAATCACCATGCCTGACCTAAAGCTTTACTACAGAGCAATTGTGATAAAAACTGCATGGTACTGGTATAGAGACAGACAAGTGGACCAATGGAATAGAATTGAAGACCCAGAAATGAACCCACACACCTATGGTCACTTGATCTTCGACAAGGGAGCCAAAACCATCCAGTGGAAGAAAGACAGCATTTTCAACAATTGGTGCTGGCACAACTGGTTGTTATCATGTAGAAGAATGCGAATCGATCCATACTTATCTCCTTGTACTAAGGTCAAATCTAAGTGGATCAAGGAACTTCACATAAAACCAGAGACACTGAAACTTATAGAGGAGAAAGTGGGGAAAAGCCTTGAAGATATGGGCACAGGGGAAAAATTCCTGAACAGAACAGCAATGGCTTGTGCTGTAAGATCGAGAATTGACAAATGGGACCTAATGAAACTCCAAAGTTTCTGCAAGGCAAAAGACACTGTCTATAAGACAAAAAGACCACCAACAGACTGGGAAAGGATCTTTACCTATCCTAAATCAGATAGGGGACTAATATCCAACATATATAAAGAACTCAAGAAGGTGGACCTCAGAAAATCAAATAACCCCCTTAAAAAATGGGGCTCAGAACTGAACAAAGAATTCTCACCTGAGGAATACCGAATGGCAGAGAAGCACCTGAAAAAATGTTCAACATCCTTAATCATCAGGGAAATGCAAATCAAAACAACCCTGAGATTCCACCTCACACCAGTGAGAATGGCTAAGATCAAAAATTCAGGTGACAGCAGATGCTGGCGAGGATGTGGAGAAAGAGGAACACTCCTCCATTGTTGGTGGGATTGCAGGCTTGTACAACCACTCTGGAAATCAGTCTGGCGGTTCCTCAGAAAATTGGACATAGTACTACCGGAGGATCCAGCAATACCTCTCCTGGGCATATATCCAGAAGAAGCCCCAACTGGTAAGAAGGACACATGCTCCACTATGTTCATAGCAGCCTTATTTATAATAGCCAGAAACTGGAAAGAACCCAGATGCCCCTCAACAGAGGAATGGATACAGAAAATGTGGTACATCTACACAATGGAGTACTACTCAGCTATTAAAAAGAATGAATTTATGAAATTCCTAGGCAAATGGATGGACCTGGAGAGCATCATCCTGAGTGAGGTAACACAATCACAAAGGAACTCACACAATATGTACTCACTGATAAGTGGATACTAGCCCAAAACCTAGGATACCCACGATATAAGATACAATTTCCTAAACACATGAAACTCAAGAAAAATGAAGACTGAAGTGTGGACACTATGCCCCTCCTTAGAAGTGGGAACAAAACACCCATGGAAGGAGTTACAGAAACAAAGTATGGAGCTGAGATGAAAGGATGGACCATGTAGAGACTGCCATATCCAGGGATCCACCCCATAATCAGCTTCCAAATGCTGACACCATTGCATACACTAGCAAGATTTTACTGAAAGGACCCAGATGTAGTTGTCTCTTGTGAGACTATGCCGGGGCCTAGCAAACACAGAAGTGGATGCTCACAGTCAGCTAATGGATGGATCACAGGGCTCCCAATGGAGGAGCTAGAGAAAGTACCCAAGGAGCTAAAGGGATCTTCAACCCTATAGGTGGAACAACATTATGAACTAACCAGTACCCCTGAGCTCTTGACTCTAGCTGCATATGTATCAAAAGATGGCCTAGTCGGCCATCACTGGAAAGAGAGGCCCATTGGACACGCAGACTTTGTGTGCCCCGGTACAGGGGAAAGCCAGGACCAAAGGGGGGGAGTGGGTGGGTAGGGGAGTGGGGGTGGGTGGGTAAGGGGGACTTTTGGTATAGCATTGGAAATGTAAATGAGCTAAATACCTAATAAAAAATGGAGAAAAAAAAAAAGAGATAAGAACTTCAAGTCTCTGAAGAAAAAAATTAAAGAAGATCTCAGAAGATGGAGAGATCTCCCATGCTCATGGATTGGCAGGATCAACATTGTAAAAATGGCTATCTTGCCAAAAGCAATCTACAGATTCAATGCAATCCCCATCAAAATTCCAACTCAATTCTTCAACGAATTAGAAAGTGCAATCTGCAAATTCATCTGAAATAACAAAAAAACCTAGGATAGCAAAAACTCTTCTCAAGGATAAAAGAACCTCTGGTGGAATCACCATGCCTGACCTAAAGCTTTACTACAGAGCAATTGTGATAAAAAACTGCATGGTACTGGTATAGTGACAGACAAGTAGACCAATGGAATAGAATTGAAGACCCAGAAATGAACCCACTCACCTATGGTTACTTGATCTTCGCCAAGGGAGCTAAAAACATCAAGTGGAAGAAAGACAGCATTTTCAACAAATGGTGCTGGCACAACTGGCTGTTAACATGTAGAAGAATGCGAACTGATCAATTCCTATCTCCTTGTACTAAGGTCAAATCTAAGTGGATCAAGGAACTCCACATAAAACCAGAGACAGTGAAACTTACAGAGGAGAAAGTGGGGAAAAGCCTCAAAGATATGGGCACAAGGGAAAAATTCCTGAATAGAACAGCAATGGCTTGTGCTGTAAGGTCGAGAATTGACAAATGGGACCTCATAAAATTGCAAAGCTTCTGTAAGACAAAGGATACCATCAATAAGACAAAAAGGCCACCAACAGACTGGGAAAGGATCTTTACCTATCCTAAATCAGATAGGGGACTAATATCTAATATATATAAAGAACTCAAGAAGGTGGAATCCAGAAATCAGATAACCCCTTTAAAAAATGGGGCTCAGAGCTAAACAAAGAATTCTCACCTGAGGAATACCAAATGGCTAAGAATCACCTTAAATATCTTCAGCATCCTTAATCATCAGGGATATGCAAATCAAAACAGCCCTGAGATTCCATCTCACACCAGTCAGAATGGCTAAGATCAAAAATTCAGGTGACAGCAGATTCTGGCTAGGATGTGGAGAAAGAGAAACACTCCTCCATTGCTGCTGGGATTGCAAGCTTATACAACCACTCTGGAAATCAGTCTGGCAGTTCATCAGAAAATTGGACATAGTACTACTGGAGGATCCTGCAATACCTCTCCTGTGCACATATCCAGAAGATGTTCCAACTGGTAAGAAAGACACATACTCCACTATATTCATAGCAGCCTTGTTTATAATAGCCTAAAGCTGGAAAGAACCCAGATGCCCCTCAACAGAGGAATGGATTAAAAAAAAATTGTACATTTACACAATGGAGTACTACTCAGCTATTAAAAGGAATGAATTTATGAAATTCCTAGGCAAATTGATTGACCTGGAGGGCATCATCCTGAGTGAGGTAACCCAATCACAAAAGAACCCACATGATATGTACTCACTGATAAGTGGATATTAGCCCAGAAACTTAGAATACCCAAGATACAAGATACAAAGCACAAGAAACTCAAGAAGAACGAAGACCAAAGTGTGGTCACTTTGCCCCTTCTTAGAATTGGGAACAAAACACCCATGGAAGGAGTTACAGAGACAAAGTTTGGTGCTTAGACAAAAGGATGGACCATCTAGAGACTACCATATCCGAGGATCCATCCCATAATCAGGCGCCAAATGCAGGCACCATTGCATACATAAGCAAGATTTTGCTGAAAGGACCCTGATATAGCTATCTCTTGTGAGATATGCCAGGGCCTAGCAAACACAGAAGTGGATACTCACAGTCAGCTCTTGGATAGATCCTAGGAGCTAAAGGGATCTGCAACCGTATAGGTGGAACAACAATATGTACTAACCAGTACCCCCTGGAGCTCATGTCTCTAGCTGCATATGTAGCAGAAGATGGCCTAGCCGGCCATCAGTGGAAAGAGAGGCCCATTGGTAGTGCAAACTTTATATGCCTCAGTACAGGGGAACGGAACGCCAGGGCCAAGAAATGGGAGTGGGTGTGTAGGGGAGTAGGGGGGAGGGTAAGGGGGACTTTTGGGATAGCATTGGAAATGTAAATGAGAAAAAACCTAATTAAAAAAAATTTTTTAAAAAAAGAAGAAAACAATTACATCTAAGTGTTGAAATTCTTAGATGAATGAATGTATTTAATTCTGCTAAATGAAACCGAGACAGCAAAACTGGCCGAACATAAAGGAGAAATAGAAGATTCAAGGAATATGTGTCGTTTATATTTAAGAACCTAATCTTAGCACAGTTGGAGAGACTGGTATAGAGCAAAAATTATCTTTCCTTTTATTGAAAATAGGGCTTTTACATACAATATATTCTCATTATGGTTCCCCACCCCCAGCTCCTTTCAACACCTGCCTCTTCCCCTCCCACCCAGATACACACCCTTACCTTTTCTGTCTCTTCTTAGGAAATAAACAAGCATCTAAGAAATAATGATAAATTAAAATAGGATAAAACAAAACAAACAAATTAGAATAGACAAAATAAGCAGAAGAAAAACAGCCAAAGGAAAACACAAGAAAAATATAGATACAGTAACAGGCATTTGCATACACAGGACTTCCATAAAAACATAAAACTAGAAACCATAATATATACAGAAAGGACCTGTAAGGGAAAAAAAAATCATGACTTAAAATTGTGAGATAAAGAACTTCCAAATATGTCATTGAGTTCATTTTTAATTAAATGTATTTATTCATTCCCTTTATAATATAATATCAGCCTATCTTCTCTTCTCAATATCTCCTCCCTTCCCCTCTTCCCCTTTTGAGAAGGAGAAGGCCCCTTTGGGTGTCAAACCCTACCATCCCCCTACCCCACCCCCCACTCCCACACATCAAGTCTCTGTGGGACTTACACTCATCCTCTCCCTCTGAGGTCAGACAAGGCTGTCCATTTAGGAGCACAGGATCCAGAGGAAGGCAGGCAACAGGCTCAGGGACAGCCCCTGCTCCAGTTGTTTGGGGGACCGGAATGAAGACCAAGTTGCTCATCTGCTACATATGTGCGGGGGTTGGGGGGAGTAGGTCCAGCCTGTCCTTGCTTTGGTTGTTGTTATTACTATGCTCCTTGAGCAGAACCGTAGTATTTGGTTTTACCCTAGGTCCCTAGGCTATCTAGTCTCAGGTTCTTGGCTACCCAAGTAGCATCAGGCATGGGCCCTATCCCATGAAGTGATCCTCAAGTCAAATTAGATATTGGTTGTAACTCCCCCAATCTCTGTCCCACAATTGCATCAGCATATCTTGCATACAGGTCACCATGTAGCCTGAAGGGTTTGTAGTTGGCTTGGAATTTATGTTTCTCCTTAGGTAGGGAATTTTCCAGCACTATGATCTGAGCAGTAGTCCATACAGATAATGGCTCTATGTAGACACCAGCACTTCTCCATGTTGAATGAGTTGTGTAAGTGCTATCTTCATCAAGAAGGCTGTCTATCAGTTTGTGGAGCGCAGTCAATAGCCTCGGCAATAGCCTAGAATTGGGGGTGGGGTGGGGTGCAGGGTACTTCCCATGGAACTCCTTTGGTAAACAACTAGATTAGATGGAATCCAATCCTGGTATTGGAAGCTTCATCTGGTGACAAGAGAGGTTAAGCTGGGGCTCTGTCTCCCTGTTATTTGCTTATTTCATTTAGCTTGCCTTCATATGTGTATATATTTTAGAAATCTTTTTTAAAAAATACTTATTTATTATATGTAAGTACACTGTAGCTGTTTTCAGACACACCAGAAGAGGGCATCAGGTCTTATTATGGATGGTTGTGAGCCACCATGTGGTTGCTGGGATTTGAACTCAGGACCTTCGAAAGAGCAGTCAGTGCTCTTAACCACTGAGCCATCTCTCCAGCCCAGGAATCTTTTATTGTATTAGATTTCCATATAACCCCTCAAATGGCCCTTAGTTTTGGTTTCCTCTCCCGATGTTCCCTTCCTCACCTCGCCATTTTTTTCCTCCCCATCTGCGTCTGACATCCCATAACTATCTGTTCTATTTTCCCATCTTAGGAGATGCCTAACCTCTCTGGTTATAAAAATTGTAGCTTACTTACAGTAACAACAGCTAACATTCACATATAAGTGAATACATACTATATTTGCTCTTCTGGGTCTGGGTTATCTCCCTCAGGATGATTTTTCCTGGGTTCATCCATTTATCTGCAAATTCCATTTCGAATATAGTAGTTAGATCAAGAATTCTTAAGGAGCACCTGTCTGCACAATTGAATGGAGCTATACTGGTTGCCTGAATATCTTTGTTGCTATTCTATTGCTGTGATAAAACACCATGACTAAGGCATCTTGCAGAAGAAAGTTTATTTGGGAAATATGCTTACAAAGGATTAGGTCAATAATGGCCAGGTTAGCAGGGAGCAGACATTAAAGTGGCAGCTGGAAGCTGAGAGCTGGGGGCTTATATTATGAAATGCAAGCAGGAAGCCAAGAGAAGGCACTGGAAAGAGTAAGGGGCTTTTGAAACTTTAAAGCCAGACCCTGGTAGCATAATTCCTCTAGCAAGATCACACCTTGTAAACCTTCCCAAATAGCCATCAACTGGGAACTAAGTATGCAAATACCTGAGAATATGGGAAACAGCTTGGCTACCAACAGTATTCATTAGCTTGATGGGAGCATTCCAGAACTCAAAAACAAGAAATGAATCAGTATTATTGCAATAACAAAGAAAGAAGTGTAAATAAAGGACCAACAGATCTGACACTGATAAGATAAAAATATTTCAACACAGGGGAATAAACCAAATATTCTGACAAGGAATTGTGTGCAAGAGATGTCAAATTGAAGGTTACTGACAGAGAAATAAATCTGGAATTTAGAGAAAATTTTCCTTTCCAAACAGCAGTTCCTCCACTAGCCAGCAGCATTACCTGAAATACTATCTTATTATGTTCATTTTAGGAAGGCCTGCTAAAATAAAATTTCACAAATGAAATATATGACACTGTGTCAACCGGTTAAGACAGGAAATAATAACACCTAAGTGTTCATTCTCTCTTATATATGGTTGACAAACAGCTAGACCCCATTTCCATTCTAAGCAAAAATGTGGCTAGCAAATAAAGCCTGGTCGAAATATACTCTAGATGTAATACTTCATAATAAAATGCATAAAAGCTTCTTGACCATTAGCAGTAAGTAGTAATATTCACATAAATGATAGAATGCTTCATTCTACTTATGTAATTAGATCATTTTAGTTTGCAAACAGGTAGAGCCTATTAACATCTCAAGTGGTGCTGTCTCCCACTTTGGCTGTGTTTTCTGACAATCTCTTATCTTACCTATGCATGAGGTACACACAGGTCATGCACGGATGCTCAAAGGTTTCAAATCCCAGGTCCTGTTCACAGAGTTTGCTTCTGATGTTCTACCACTCACTCTGTGTTTCAACTGAAGTTTGTAAGATAAGAGAAGGAAGAACATATATTTTTTAAAAAGCAGGTGAGTGGGCTCAGATAACAGCAGGACTGGGGATCTGAAGCTACTTTTTATCTTCAAAACCCTTTACACACACACACACACACACACACAAACACACACACACACTCACACACACACACACACACACACACTCACTCACTCACACACACCACACACACTCACACACACACACACACACACATCTGTAATTTATGACATTCTGTATTTCAAGAACATATTCCATCCTCACAAAGTAATATACTATGATAAGTTGAAAGAATCCCAAGAACCTCTGGTTTTTAGCATTCTTCCATGCTTTTAAATATTCCAATATATGTCTGTATCTTTCTTTGTCTACTGCTTAGACTATAGGCTCCACCGTGCCTGGCTACTTTCATGCCCCGTTCCCAGTACCTGGCATAGCATGCGGGAGGAAATGTTTACAACTGAATCTTCCTACACCTGTTCAGAGATTAATCAACAAGGTTTGATACATTTCCTAAGATGTCTACAGAAGTACAAACCATTGTCTGTGGTTTCTACTCCACAAAGCGCTCTCAGTCACCAACTTTCATCAAGCTCAGAAGCCGGGCCAACAGGTCGGCTTGGAAATTAATGGTTAAGTTCTGAGCACAGATGTCTGGAGCCACACAAGCACAGGCACACACTCACATTCCCTACTGGGTGCGTTTTGCATAGATATTTTTGCCCACGGTTTTAAGAACATTTACATTCTGAGTGCTGGGACATTTACTAATCTGAGAAGCATATTCCAGGACAGAAGTGTGGATCTATTTGAGGGGACTAGAAGCAAAGCAAGAAGTGGGTGGGGGCTGGGCATGGTGGCGCACGCCTTTAATCCCAGCACTCGGGAGGCAGAGGCAGGCGGATTTCTGAGTTCGAGGCCAGCCTGGTCTACAAAGAGTGAGGTCCAGGACAGCCAGGGCTACACAGAGAAACCCTGTCTCGAAAAGCCAAAAAAAAAAAAAAAAAAAAAAAAAAAGTGAGGGGGGGTACAGATTTCCAGTGACAAGAGTAAGGAGTCATGCGGGGAGTGGTGGCACACGCCTTTAATCCCAGCACTTGGGAGGCAGAGGCAGGTGGATTTCTAAATTCAAGGCCAGCCTGGTCTACAGAGTGAGTTCCAGGACAGCCAGGGCAATACAGAGAAACCCTGTGTCGAAAAACAAACAAACAAACAAACAAAAACCAAAAACCAAAAAGAAAAAAAAAATCGGAGTCGAAAGAAAATGGGTAAACACTGAAAGTGGGAGCAAGAAAAGGAATCTCAGACGGAAAATATAAACAGGACCCAAATGTTGAATTAAATCCCAAAGCCAGCGACACGGAAGTATAGTTGGCTACCACATTCCTACACACTGTCTCCAAATTCACCTGTCATCTTGCTTTCTACTCCCTAGCTCTCCCTAGTGAACAGTCGTTTCAGGAAAATAGATCTTACTCTAAAACTCAGAGCAATTCCTAAAGTTAAAAAAAGGGAAGACAGTCTCAGAAAGACTGTGATTCCAGGGAGAAAGCACATCTTTCCTGTGCTGTCAGCTGTCAGCTGCCAGGGAAGGAGCAGAGAAGGGATGAAACCCAGAGTGTGGACTAGAGAAGCAGGAGCTTGCTGGGTGGGGAGCAAGGAGGAGGTGTTCCGCCAGTCTTGCAACCCGCGACGTCACGGAAGCTGGGGACTCCTGGAGACTATAAAGCGTGCCTTCAGCGCAGATCTCAGCTCTCCTGCTGCTGCCTGGGAGCTCCTCCCTGGCAGGACCCAAGCGAGGAGTCTGGTTCTTTCCTGCCCAGCAAACTCCCAGGAGTGAGGCTCCAGCTCTGCAGCCTTTGCCCCACAACCGCATCCCAGGGGGGCGGAACCATCCATCACTGCCGGCTACCAGGTAGTGCCCCAAAACAACGTGCCCAGGGAGTGAAGAACTTCAAGGGAGCGGGCTCCTGCTGGCCTCCGGAGTGTGACAGGTCCCCAGCTGCAGACGCTGGCCATGGCCTCGGTTCCCACCGGCGAAAACTGGACGGACGGGACGGCGGGCGTGGGGTCCCATACAGGGAATCTGAGCGCTGCGCTGGGGATCACTGAGTGGCTTGCGCTCCAGGCTGGCAACTTCTCCTCCGCGCTGGGCTTGCCAGTGACATCCCAGGCACCTTCCCAAGTCCGGGCCAACCTGACGAACCAGTTCGTGCAGCCCTCCTGGCGAATCGCGCTCTGGTCGCTGGCCTATGGCTTAGTGGTGGCGGTGGCAGTCTTCGGAAACCTCATCGTTATTTGGATCATCTTGGCCCACAAGCGCATGAGGACCGTCACCAACTATTTCCTGGTAAACCTGGCTTTCTCCGACGCCTCCGTGGCTGCCTTCAACACCTTGGTCAATTTCATCTATGGTGTTCACAGCGAGTGGTACTTTGGCGCCAACTACTGCCGCTTCCAGAACTTCTTTCCCATCACAGCGGTGTTTGCCAGCATCTACTCTATGACAGCCATTGCAGTGGACAGGTAAGGGGAGGAGGGGACAAGAAGTGGGTGAGGCAAGGAGAGGGGAGCAAAATGGGGCAAACAGTCAGTCAGTAGCAGTATAAAACAAACGATGACCCAACGGGATTTTAAAGGTATAGGAACTGTGAACCATTTTCTGTTCACATGACCTCTCCCTCTCCAGTCCTGACTCCCTGGCATTTGGGCATCTGGAGAGACGGCAGAAGGCAAATGAGAGCTGTGGAGATCCATCATTCCAAGTAGGCAGTCAGCTGGATGACTGAACTAATGTTTAGAATTCGTGTTCCGAGGAAAATTGTCTTGTCTTCTTTTTCTCTGTTGTCTAGTCACTATGCTGGTTAAGAAACTTACAAAGAGCCACCCACCCACTCCCCTTCTTTCTGGAGAAGCGGTCAGTCTCTGCTCTCTACACGTGACCCAAAGTCAGCTCTCTCCTGCCATCACTACTGGTGTCCAACAGAGGCAGCAAGCTCTTGCTAAAACTCTTGTCAGTTTCCATTTCATTCTTGGCTAGAATTAAAGTCTAGTAATCTAAGGAAGACTATTGTGCCTGGAAGCATGTAAGTGAATTTTTCAGAAGATATAAAAATTACACCCACAGAATAAGTGGTTACACACACACACACGTGTGTGTGTGTGTGTATACATATATCTATATATGTGTATATGTGTGTGTATACCTGTATATATATTATATGTATATGTGTGTGTGTGTGTGTGTGTGTGTGTGTACACACACACACGAACACACACACGAACACACACACAGGGAGTATGTTTCTCACCTAAGGTAGAAACTCCGAAACGTTTAAGTAACTAAATGCTTACTGAGTCTCAAATCTTTGTTACAGTATTCAAGTTTTTACAAACTCTCCATGCATTTGCTTCCTCTTATAGAACACTAGGAAATGTATGTACATGCTTATAGAAACACTGATGAGCCCTTATCTGCCAATGAAAGATGGTTCCATTTAAATTCGATGTTATGATGAAGATGAACAGTACATATCGACGTAATTCTGCAATCCCCTTAGTGATTGACACTTGCCTGGGACTTAATGCCTATTTAGCAGTCTCAACTTCTGTGAAAAGATTGCTCTTTTACATTAATGAAGTTATTATAAAGTCAAAAGGACTTAATAAATATTAATTATTTCTATATTCACCTAGCATTATGAGAAAAAAAAATCTTGTTTTTTTTGAAATATTGAACAAAGAATTTTTAATAGCATAAAGCTATAAAAATATTTCACTTGCCAAGTCCACAGTGCTAACCTGAAGGAACAGTGTATGTCTCTAATTAGGATAAACAAACATAAAGAAAACCACTTTTTAAAGGTCTTCAATACTATATTGTCACTTTCCCCTCTAGCTCTGATCTTTTGCACATCTCTGCTGGGGATAAACTTGGAGGCCAAGACTGAACAAAATCGTGTTTGGGAAACTGAAATTTCCCTTAAACCTTGCCTCACAGAGATAGAGCAAATGTTTCCTGGGGTTTGCAGATCATTCTGATTTGTTCTTGTTTCTTTTTAAACAGATTTCTCATATTTGAGTTTTTATTGTTGTCTTGGGGAAAGATGTGTTAGTATATGATGCCATGAATAATCAATATCTTCTTTAAGTCTTAATGAGGCAACGTACAATTTGATGGGAATTCTAGTGTGTGTCAAATTTGCTTCTGAGGAGGAAACAATTTATTTTTTAGTTTTACCTGGCTCACACTTCTGATGTAACTTTGGGGTTAGCATAACTGATAATGCAGAGCAACTTTGTCATGTTGAGTACTTGGAAATATCGTTGATTCATTACTTCTTCTTCTTCATTTATTTCACAGAAAACATCATAAACCTAAATCTAAATAAAAGCCCCACAGCACACATTCTGCTGTGAAATCAAAGTGAGCTCAATTGTCTGCAAATTGCCTTTCTGAAATAAAACATTTGGTTATGGCACACCTCTTTAAAAATGCGAAACCTTTCCAAGACCATGTGGAGGAGCCAAGATGCAAACCATGTCAGTTTGATCAGGGCTGTGCCCCTCTGAGTGTCTATGCCATTGTGCCTGGTTACCTGTGAAGCCTGGAATTAGCTAGACTAGGATTACCTTTAGAGAACTGTTGGAATCTCGAACTTGTTTATACACTGAGCCTTACATGAAAACACGTAACAAGTTTTTTGTTACCTGTGTTTTAGTAGAGAGTGTAGGAGGTAGAAAATTATTAATAGAACAGATTAAAAATTGCGGATCTCTTTTGCTTAAACTGTTATTGAAAAGAATACTCTTATCTGAGCAGACAAATGATTTAAAAACTATATGTGTGAAGAAACCCTATCTGAGATAGCTTTTATATCAGAGAGTACAACAGTTAGTCAAATTCCTTTTTGCCACTCCATGGACCCTTTCAACGATGGTATTATATCAAACACAGACTAGGAACTGACTCTGTAGCTTAGCCCTATCATAAGATAAACTTTGCAAGAATAGTCCTTCTGAGGCATCATGGATTCTCAGGTTACAATTTCGAGGACATACTGCTGCGTGTAGCTGACATCATTACTAACAATGTATTTACCCAGAATGTATAGTTTCCTGTATAATTAATGCTTTCTTAAAATAACTATAAAAATAAATAATATGCAAAATGTTCCAATTCATAAAGGACATGCCCAACCAGAGGCTGTCAGGCTTCATGCATCCCAGGGTAGCTGGGTATGTGGCTCAATACTTTTGGAAATGACAGTCAGCATCACTAATATAATATAAACTGGTTTATATGATTGTACCCTGATTGGAAAGCACATTCATTTTAATCTGTTTCTTTACCTAAATTAAAAGATCCCCCGAGTGTGGACTGAGAATAAATTTTGATTTAAGCATACGGCTTTCCATCAACTGCAGCAAATGTTCACAAGAAAACACAGGCTTGAAAAAGGCTGTTCCCTTAATAAGCAACAGGCAGTAATGATCACATATTTATTTGATAAAAAAAAATGTGTCTTTTTGAAATGCATTCTGCACTAATAGCATTGATTTCTTTTTCCACTTTGTAAATAACTCCACCAAAATCGTGGATGTGACATCACAGGTGTTAGTTTTCTACTGACATGTGGTACTTACTACATTATTAGCAATTCCTGAAAGCCTGTTTTGTTGCCTGAAAGACCACTTCTCTATCGTCATCGCCACCTTGATACCCAGATCCCAAGTGAAAGGTATAATTACTTCTTCTACCGATCTGAATATCGTTATCTCCAAATTGCCTTTCTGAAACAAAACATTTGGTTATAGCACACCTCTTTAAAAATACAAAACCTTTCCAAGATCATGTTGAGGAGCCAAGATGCAAACCATTTATTAGGGCTGTGCCCCTCTGAGTGTCTATGCTATTGTGCCTGGTTACCTGTGAAGCCTGGAATTAGCTAGACTAGGATTAGCTTTAGAGAACTGTTGGAATCTCGAACTTGTTTAAACACTGAGCATTGCATGAAACATGTAACAAGTTTTTTGTTACCTGTGTTTTAGTAGAGAGTGTAGGAGGTAGAAAATTATTAATAGAACAGTTAATGCAATAAATTTTGATTTCTGCTCATTTATTGCATATAGCACTTAATTTAGGGAAGTGAATAGGCAGTAAATATTTTCTTCCATTTTCTAGACATGTATTTTGAAATTAAGTTAGAAATTTCAGTAAGTTTTATTAACATAGTAAAGGATTACCTGAGCATTCATGATCTTGTTTGATCTGAATATGAAAGTAACTTTATAAAATTCAACTCACTGTTTCTTCCTGGTAAACGTAAAGGAGTTGATTTCATATGTTTTATGTAACTGTTCAAAAACAAAGTCACAGCAAACAATAGTTTATGTTCTTTAGACTCAAAAATGGCCAAAATTCATAATTATTGAAAGGAACACTTAAATGAACCAAGAAATAGTATTTATCCAAATAAGTAAAAAAAAAAAATCAACCTATTTGCTATCTTCTGTTATACTATTTTATAAAATTAATTCATGCAAATTATTCATAAAGTGTTTAGGGAGGATTTTTAAGACAGATTCAACAAATGGCAATATTGGAAAATAGTGAAGAGCTGATCTCATAGCTGACTCTAAGTGTATGAAAAACTTTACATTATTGCTAAAGAAAATATAGGTTTAATGTCTTTGCAAATGTTTCTAGAAATCTTTTTATCTTTCTGAGTGAAGAGCTCTGAGCCACCTTTACTCTACTCTCAGGGAAAGAAAGCCACATTCTCTGCAGTTACAGTCATTTATCACTATAACTGTTATTCCAGTAACACGCGATTCATTACTTAGTCCATAAGGTGAATTTGATGTTCAGCATAAGATCAATCACTTAATATCATCAAATTACTTACAAAATAGTAATTAAAGCTATGTTTTGAGTAATATTACTTTCAGGAAATATCATAACCCTTGTGTTCTCCTGTACTTCTTTTATAAGCACTTTAAAGGCCTTTTTGTATATAGAAATTATGGGTTAATGATTATAGAAATGATGGTTAATGGTAAAAGTTCTGTTACAGTGCCAAGTTTTTAAAGATTTATTTGTGTGTGTGTGTGTGTGTGTGTGTGTGTGTGTGAGAGAGAGAGAGAGAGAGAGAGAGAGTGTGTGTGTGAGACGTGTGTGTGATGGGTATGTGTGTCACGTGTGTATGTCACGGGTGTGTGTGTGTGACGTGTGTGTGACGTGTGTGTGTGTGTCACGGGTATGTGTGTCACATGTGTGTGTCATGCGTGTGTTTGTCACGTGTATGTGATGGGTGTGTGTGTCACGTGTGTGTGACATGTGCCCACAAAGGCCAGAGGCACTGAATCCCTGGGTTCTGGGAATTTAACTCAGCAAGCACTCAAATGTTGAGCCATCTCACCAAGCCATAATTGCAAAATTCTTACAAAATTTATCATGGGTGTGAACCAAAAGCAACAAATGCATATTAATTCATTAGATGAATAAGTAAGGTCAGTGCATCTAAGCTACATTCAGGTATTTATTATGTAATAAGAACTCCAGTCTGTGCCATGGTTACACTAACAACAGTAGGTAGCATACCCAACCCCCTTCCAGCTATGCATTAAATGGGCAGCATTGCTTGCTGCCCTCCAGTGGGTACAGCTTTCAAAAACAAGTCCTTAATATAGAGCGTGTTATACCAATTCGACCCTAATGCAAAACAAAGAGAGAGACGTAAAACATTAACGAAAAATAAATTATTAAATAAAAATATCTAGCAAGCATCAATCCTATCCATTGCTGGTATTCAAAATTTGTGTTTCCTTATCAGCTATTTGCTCATTAAGGCACTCAACCCCCATTTCTTTTCCTATTTCTATTCAAAGAGTCCTATGATAAGTCCCAGCAGGCATGTCAGTTCTCTGACCTTCCTGGCCATTCAGCGGGGCTCATCCAAGGGCTTCTGCCTGCAAGTCTCACCTCAGTTTCCAGTTCACTTGGCCCCTTCCTTCTTCCCTGACTGCATTTCTGAAACTCTCCCTCCATGTAACAGCTGCATTTTAAGCTCTTCATTTCCAAACACTGAATCTGTTTCTTTTCTTTCTTTCTTTCTTTCTTTCTTTCTTTCTTTCTTTCTTTCTTTCTTTCTTTCTTTCTTTCTTTTCTTGTTTGTGTAAGAGATATCTCATCCAAACCTGGGCTTACATTTATCACTTTGGAACAAAATGGTTGGTCTATTCGTTATCTATAACTAGTTTTCTTCAGATTATACATTGTACACAGATATAATGCAAGTACATATATATTAATTAAATTAGTTAAAAATTGGGTGTGAAGAAAAATAATGTGTGTATACATGCATATATATATGTGTGTATATATATATATATATATATATATACATATATACACACATATATATATGCTACATCTTTGCAAACAAAGTATGATTAGGATAATGTAACACTGTTTATCAGAGAAAAGAGTCCTAATCCCTTGGAAAACTTCACTATCAAATATTCTTCTGTTACTTGGTCTCATATTTGAGGCTTTTTTGATGTTCTAACAACCTACATTTCTTGATAACAATATACAAAAGTAAACAAATTAGTAACATGGCTGACATTGTCCATTCACAGAGTGCACACGTGCATCAAGTGCTGAAGGGTCTCTGATACTTGGTTTTGAGGAATGTATTGTCAAAGGGACAGCATCTAGAAAGTCCCAGATGCCAGGGAAGCAAAAGGCTCCCAGGACCCACCAGGGATGACATTGGCTGAAATACACAAAAAAAGGAAAGATAGAACCTGTAGAGACCATATCAGTAGATAGGCACGGCCCCCAGATGAGGGATGGTGCCATCTACCCATCTCAAAATTTTTAACTCAGGATTGTTCCTATCTAAAGAAAATACAGGGACAAAATAATGGAGCAGAGTCTGAAGGAAAGGACATCCAGAGATGGCTCCACCTAGGGATTCATCCCATTTTCAGACACCAAACCATGACACTATTGCTCATGCCAAGAAGTGCTTGCTGACCGGAGCCTGGTATAGCTGTCCCATGAGAGGCTCTGCCAGAGCATTACCAAATACAGATGCAGATACTCACAGTCAACCATCGAACTGAGTCTGGGGACCCTAATGGAAAAGGTAGGGGAAGGACTAAAGGAACTTAAAGAGATTGCAACCCCATAGGAAGAACAATATCAACTAACTGGACCCCCTAGAGCTCCCAGGGGCTAAACTACCAAGCAAAGAGTGCAAATGGAGGGACCCATGACTCCAGTTATATATGTAACAGAAGATGCCCTGTCTGGCATCAATGGGAAGGGAGGTGCTTGGTTCTGTGGAGGCTTCATACCCCAGCGTAAGGCAATGCTTAAGTGGTAAGGTGGGAAAGGGTGGGTGGGGGTGTTCCCTTGTAGAGGCAAAGGAGAAGGGAGGATGGGATGGGGGTTTGTGGAGGGGAAACCTGGAATTGGGACAACATTTGAAATGTAAATAAATAAAATAACCAAGGGAAAAATAAAGAAAAAAGGACAGCATCTTTTTCCAAAGCCATCGTTGATAGAAAGTATATACTCTATAGGTTTTATGTAGAGGTTCATCTTGGTGACAAAGGCATAGAACCAACCAGAACTCAGTAAAAAGCTCATGGAGCATTTGCAGTTTCTGGGTAATCTCATCTGACCCAAGGGCAAATGAAAAGGGGGACAAAGTACTGTTTTCTCTAGAAGTATGTGTCTTGCCTTCAGTTTGAACACAGCATGACAAGCAGGAAAATCAAGACCGTCGGGCAAGGCCAAACCATTCTAAACCATCTTCACTGTGGTCTCCGACTGCCATCCTGATGAATCCACTTTCCCATGGTAATATTGAAATTTGTTCACTGTTAAGAGTAGCATAATAAAAGTAGTGAAATAATAATTGTATGTTTGTAGTGTGTGTAGTGGGGGTGCTCTGTGTGTGTGTATGCATGTGCATGTGTATATGTGTGTGTTCCTTGTGATAGAATTTCTCTCTACAGTATATACTGGCCTGGAACTAATCTACACTGATGAAAGTCAGAGAAATGGGGATCTTCACCTCCATATCTAGCCAAATTTGAATTTTCATTGTTTTGGGTATGGAATCCAGTTTAGGTTACTTTATTATTCTCAAGAGTGGGACCTGTCCTGGGGTGTGGTAAACCTACCCAGGGCTCACATCCTTAAAGAAAACTTATCAACATAGAAACCTACAATTGTCCAAGGTGCAAAGAATCAGGTACTGTGGAATGTACAGGGAAAAATACATTCTGTGCCCCTCCTATGAAGGCTCAGAGATCACTGCAGAAGAAGAAATAGAAAGAACATAAGAGCCAGAGGTGATAGATGACTATAAAGATCTACAGTCTTCTGGACACAGTAGGGCAGCTGCACACATGCTCTCAAAGCACAAGAGCCATCAAGCACAAGGCACAGCAACTCAAGCAAGGAGAGAGCTGGGCAGAAGTTCCCTCCATAGCCAGTGAACTATTGGCAACTGTTCACTCTTGGGAAAGAATTGGTTTTCTCTAAGAGTGGAGTCTCTAAAATAAGTCAACTATACTCCAAGTGTGAAAGGCTACACCCAAGAATATTTAGGTTGGCCATCAGTTCTTATGTTTAGCTTCTTGATCTAAGTTCTGTGTAGATGATAGATATGAACCTTCCACATTTAACTATCACATTTCATTCTTCCACATATAACTATCCAATTTTACCAGCACCATTTGTTGATGATATTCTCTTCTCCCAGTGTGTGTTGTGGCTTCTTTATCAAAAGTCAAGTGGTCATAGGTTCTATGACCAATATATCTGTACCATGATGTTTCTATTACGATAGCTCTGTACCATAACTTGGTATCGGGGATGATGATACTTCAACAGTTTCTTCTATTCCAGGGATGTTTTAGATATCTCTTTTGTTTCACAATTCAGTGTACAAGCATTATTTCAACTTCTGTGAAAAACTGCTTTATAATTTTGATGCTATTGCACTGAAATCTATACATTGGGTTTTGTAGGGTAACCATTTTCACAATTTTAATCTTACTAACCCACAAGCATAAGAGTTCTTTCCATCTTCTAGTATCCTGTTCAGTTTTATTCTTTAGTGTCTTCGGGTTCTCATTATGTAAGTCTTTCACCCCCTTAGAATTGTTCCAATATATTTTTTGAGAGTACTGTGAAAGGGATTATTTCTCTGATTTATCCCTTGATATGTTTGCCATTTGCATACAGGAAGACTACTGATTTTTGCGTGCTAATTTTGAATTCTGCTACCTGGGTGAAAGGATTTACCAGCTCTGGGAGTTTTCTGGAATTGTTAGAAGCATTTATGTCGAGAACTAAATGCTTGGAAAATAAGGATAATTGATTTCTTTTCCTATTTGATTTACTTTCATCCATTGCATCTATCTTATTTCTCCAGATACAGAACCAAGCAGTGTATTGAACAGGATTTGAAAGTGAAATTTTAGTCCATTTTCTCATTTTTATAGAAATGCTTTGAATTTTTCTCCATTTTACATGATGTTGTCTGTGGCTTTGTTGTATATTGCCTTTATGATGCTGAGATGCTCTCACATACCCTAGATTGTTAAGGACATTTTTGACAAAGGGGCATAGGATTTTAGGCATGAATACAGCTCCCAGCCTCATAGAAGTTTGAAGATGTCTCCCTGGATTCTGTAGGAGAACCTAGAATTCTGAGTTGGATTTTGCACTTGTTGGTTCCGGGAAGTTAGTGGACATATGACTGACAGGGAGTCAAGGAAACTGGTCTGACTGGCATTCCTGGATTTCTGATCTGGACACTTCTCAGGGTCTGTGTAGAGAGTGTGGGTGACTGAGAGGAGCCTTATTTTCTTGCATATGCATTTCTTTATTTTAAAAACATAAGTTTAGTAGTGACAGTGAGTATAACTATATATAAGCAATAGGTTATTTTTCCACAAACTTACAAAAAACTGAAAGTTCACATGTCTGTTTTTATTCATCATGTCTCCAGTTTACTTCTAGAATGTCAAGCAATGACATTGGCTTTGCCTTTACAAATGACCCTGTGTATCCATTCCTACACACTTCTGAAATTATGAATTAAAATATGTAATGACATACAGTGTCCTATTTTCCACTTATTTTTATATAGTTATGGTTCAACTATTGGCTTATACATTTTTAGAAAAAAAAACAGACTAAAGAATTAAGGGAAAACTTTGTACTTGAAACACAATATGGCATTTGAAAATGAACAAATTTGTTGACACACATGTCATCCTCATTGTCAATGTCATCATCATCATCACCACCAATACCATCATTACTACCACCACCACCATCATCACCACTACCACCACTACCACCACCATCACCACCATCACCATCACCACTACCACCACCATCATCATCACCACCACCACCACCACCACCACCACCACCATCACCACCACCATCATCATCAATATCCTTTCATAATAAGCTTGCTTATTATGTACAATGCTTTTCATATTTACTAATTTTATTATCTCGCTTTCTGCTTCTATTAGCTGGTAATTGAGGATTATTACTCATTTTATTCCTCTCCTTGCTTTGTACATTTTTTGAGGTGTCATGTAACTTCAAATGATAGCATTTTATTCTATTTTAAGTTACATCCACTAAATTCATCTAACCTAGTACCTTACACTTTTTAATCTCATAAATTTGAATACTGAGGTAGAAAGACCATGATTCCCAGGTCAACTATGGCTATAATGAGTTTGAAGGCATCTTTTGCTTTATAACAGGACACCATCTAAACTATATCCACCAAAATATAATCCACTTACATTTTGTTATGATTGATGTAAAAATCTAGGCTGCTTAATACACAAATACCTTATCAACACCATCATTTCATAGAATATTTTCATCATCACAAAATAACTACTTCCAGCTATATTATATTCACACCCTCAACCTCTTTTGAACCCTAGCAGTAACTAATCCATTCTCCATTGCTTAGTCTTTCTGTGAAAAGGTCATATTAACATAAGCACTCAGTATATGATCTTTGATACTGGGTACTTTTGCTCACCAGAACATCTCTGGTATTAGCTAATGGACTGAATAGCTCACAAAGCTGTTCAAATATTCTTTTTATTGCATCCCATTATGCAGTTGTCCACTCTCTGTGGGCCATTTACAGTTTCCTAATTATGAGTAATTATAAGGAGAGCTGCTTTGAGCATCTCTGAGCCTTGGTCAACTTTCAGTTGAGCAAAATGTGGGCTTTTATTTCTGGGCTATCCATCTACACTACCACACTCTGAATGGAATGGAATGCTCTTTTCACAAGATTTAAGTCTTCTAATAGTTTCTTCTTTTGTATGTTTTTTTTTTCTGGAAACTTTGAATCCTATATGACTTTAGGGTGAGTTTCTGTTGAGGAATTGGATTGGGAAGGTTATAAGGATAATGTTACATGTTCTGATTTGGAGGACACTGTTGGTTAAAGACGATTGAACCTCCCAGTCCATCTTCATTTCTTGTGCTTCAATCATCCAGCTCCTCTTTACTTACTGTCACCAGTGCTTTGTAGACCTCAGTAAATGAGCATGGCATTCCTTTTTGTTAATTTTTATCTTAAGTGTTGTTTCTTAAATACCATTTTTAAACACACACACACACACACACACATATATATGTATATTATTTTGACCAGTCCATTTTTTTACCTCCATCCTGGTCAGCCCTCTCACAGTTCCTCATCCCATTTCTCTCCCTCATTCCCCGTCTCCAAGCGAATGTCTCTATCCCATTCCCATGCTAAAGTTCACTTTCAGATATTTCATAGCTAGTCTTCATTTTCGTCTCATCCTAACGTTTATCTGGTCTGATATTAGTATAGTCAGTCTGGTTCTTTTATTTTAACTCATTTATTCCAACGCTTGGAGAGGACTCTCTTCTCTGCTTCTACTTTCAACCCACTAGTCTATATAAGTTTAATTTTTAGTTCATGTGGATTTGAGACAAAATTTGATGTTCCTTTCTCTCAGCCCGAAGGACATCTTTTAGCATTTATTTAAGGTGGATATGCTTGAGCAAATCCTCTCAGTTCTGTTTATCTAAGAATTTCTCTAATTCCACTGGCAGTGCATATTTTATGTTTTACGTTCAAGTAGGTGGATCTTTTTCAGTAATGTACAAGATTGAGATCAAGGTAAGTGTTTATATATATATATATATATATATATGGAAGCCCAATTGTTTCAAAACACTTGGTGAAGTGACTGTCATTTGTCCATTTAGTCTCCTTTTCACCTGTGTGGAGAATCAATGAGGCATATTTCTGGAGGTCTATTTATGGACTCTTGATTTTGCTCCATTGATCTTTGTGTGTACCAAATCCCACAGGCTTGATTACTGAGCAGAGACTGGGTCCTGAAATCTGAAAGTGTGATTCACTCTACTTCAATCTTGTTTGCACTTATTTTTCTGTTCTTTCTCTCTCTCTCTCTCTCTCTCTCTCTCTCTCTCTCTCTTTCTCTCTCTCTCTCTCTCTCTCTCCATGTGAATTTCAGAATGAGCTCATGTAGTAACAACAAACTTTTACCTTATAATAACCACATTAAATCTGTTAGGTCAGTTTGAAGATTAACATTTATCAGGCTAAATCTTGCAGATGTTATCTCTCTTCATCATATTTAAGAATTTTTAAGGCAATAGTTTTTATTTCTCAAGGAAATAGATCCTGTTTCATTTTGTTGGATTTATGTGTAAACGTTTTTAGCATGTAAGATGATAGTTTGTTTGAAGTAGTTTATTGCTAATATATAACTATTCTTGATATTTTCTTTACTGATCCTTGATGAACTCACTAGTTAGTTTTAAGTAGAGACTTTGTGCACTTATTTGCATCACTAAAGTATTTTGCAAGAAGAATTTTTTTCCTTTGAACATATGTGTTTTCCAATCCTTGCTTGTGACTTTTTTCACCATAAACACAATATTGAATAAAGGTAATAAAGGTAGATATTCTTAAATTATCCTTATAATAGAGAAATGTACAGAATTTTATCATTGAACATATTATAATATTGAGATGCTATATACTATGAAATATTTAAGAAATTATTTTATGTTTTAATGTGCTGGAATTTATAATGCATGCATTTTTTTTACTTTATCAGATATGTTTTCTGTATCACTTGATGTTTTCAAATAGTTAGTTTAGATTAAGATAATTAATTTTTCAATAAAGTACAAGCCAAATATTTTATTAGTAGTATATTAGTAAGGGTTCTCTAAAAAAACAAATATGATAGAATTAAAGTCTCTATTAAAAAGGATTTATTAGATTGGCTGACAGGATGCTGTCTGGGTTGTTCAACAATGGCAAGCTCACACTGGAGAGCCTGAGAATCTTAGTGGTTTGGTCTACAAGACTGGATGTCTCAGCAGTTTCAACATGGCCCTGAAGGGGTAGAAAATTCTTTGGAGAGCTGCTGGTTTCCAGTCTGTGTTGAAAATCCATATAAGTTGCCTCTAATATTAATAAAAGAGTGCTATGGGAAACAGGATAAATGGCCTTTCCAGCAAGAGCAAGGGCAAACAGACACAAAGCAAAGTTTTCTTCTTCTGTGTTTTCTTAATCTGGGCTGTAGCAAAAAATAACACCCAGATTTAAGTTGGGTCCTTCAATTCCTCTGATTAAGTAATTTCCTCTTGGGTTTGTCCAGCAGCTTAGATTTTAATTGATTCTAGATGATGTCAAACCCAGAATAAAGATTACCTATCACAACTACAAATGATAGACATAATGTTGCCTAAATTGCTATAAACATTTACTAAATGTCCCTCTTCGGTTTCTGCTCTTGTGTTGTTGAAGTTTGGTGCTGGATTACAAGGTGGAGCCCAGGCATTACATCCCCCACTTGGCTGAACCTGAGCTACCATTTTGCCCACATGATAGACATAGGCAAAACAAGTGTATAGGTGGCCCCTATCTGAGTCATGTTTCATAGTTTAAGTCAGTTTTAAGTTTGCACCTTGTTTGCACATTATACACACAAACATCTACCATTTAGAGAAGCAGGGTTATGTGAGAGAGGGGTACAACATCTGAAATGTAAATAAATAAAATAACCAATAAAAAAGAAACTAGATGTGAAGGTTCATGGTAGTACTAATGCACAAGTGAATCTACATAAATAGAATAATTTAACTCATAAAAAACTTAACTGACATTGAAAGCACAAACTGCAAAGTGAGCCTCCAGTTTCAGAATGGCAATGCTGCCTGTATAGAAGTTCTTTGAGATGTGTATAGTACAGACTCAAGTGGAAACACAAGGATAATTTTGTGGGCTTCTATAAGAAAAGCTTCAAGATTGGCAAGGTGTAAAATCTAGGCTGCTGCCAGAGGAAAATGGAGATGAGAAGGAAAAAGCCATGTTGTTCCAGGGACATGGGTGTCAGTTCATGATGGGGCAGGGGAGTGACATGGGTGGCAGCCACACTGGTGGGACAGGGGAGTGGGGAAGAACACTTTGGAAAAAGCAGTTAGGAAGCCCAACATGATAAAAGCATTAGGGAAAGATCAAAGTGTTTGGGAAAGCATGGTTATAAAAGAGAGAGGAAGAAGAAAGAGCAAAGATAGGTTTTTCTGACTTCAGGCAAGCAGACCCTTACATGTCTGAAGTAGAAAAGAGTCTGCTAATTGAATTGATTTTGCCATCATTATTAAGCAAGTCTTGAGGAGTTGAGAGTCTTGCTTAGTGGTATAACTTACACTGAGCATGTTCATAACTCTAGAATTGACCCCACGAAACATGCAAATACATGTATAGACATATGCAGAGTTGAATTCCAAGAATAAATACTGTTTGTTAGTGGAATATGTCTCTGTCAAGTTGGGGTGGGGAGGAAGAGGAAGGGAAAGGCACACAGACAGACAGACAGACAGACAGACAGACAGAATCATATGAATGATTGGAATTTATATTAGGGCTTTGTGTTTAGTTCCATACTAAACGTTGGTTTGTAACATTATTTTTTACTGTCTATATCTGCCTTTGGCATCAGGCTAATATTAGCCTCTATACGAATCATATAGCGTCTCTAGTTTTTGATTATGTTACACTGTGCCTCATTTACTGTTATTTTCTTTGAATTTTTCATAGTGTCTGAGAGTGAACCCATCCACTCTTAGATGGGTAGGTAGATGTTTGACCAACATGGGCTTTGTTTTCAGGGAGCATCTATAGTATTAAGCAATTTCTCTATTTCTTCTCAGAAAATACCTCTAAAATTCTCTTCTGTTGTTGGAACACAACTCCACAGTAATATCATCTATATTTTTAGAATTTTATAGGTCACTTGCTCTTTCAAGAATTCCCATTATTACATTATCACCTTCAGGTATTTTTCCAAAGAGTCCACTGTCACATTCACAATTTTATTCTGTGGTTCTGTTGGGCCTTTATTGATTTTCTCTCATTTGATTTCCTTTCTTTCCTCTTACTGAATTCGCTTTTCTCTTACTGTTTTCTACTTTCTTAACCTTATAGCCTCTGTTTAAAGATTTTTTTATTTTCCTAATACTCAGCATTCAGTTCTAAGCTCTAAGTAGAAGAACCAGCGACATTGTCCACAGATTTATGGATCATAGAAATTGTACCCTATTGAATTTATGTTGTTTAAACCTTTGAGTTACTGACAGTTTATTGCACATCACATAAAACTGAGTTATAAATTGTTGAGTTAGTGACAGTGTGTTTCATCTCAACTGGGTTATAGCAGAGTTTTGTAAAACTCCCAAGCTTAGAGAGTTTCCTGTATTGTAGAATGATCCTCCAAGAATCAGAGTTTCCATCTTTATCAAGCCAATTGTGACTACTTGGAAGAGGTATTGATACTGAGGATGTGTACCATTGACATTCTGTTTAGAAGGAGGGAGAGCAGAGGACTATGAGACAATCTCTTAAGGTTCTCATAACCTCACAGACAACTGAATGTAATTCATCTCTAATTGCATGAGATGTTGTGGTCATTTGGTGATTCTATAAGAGTATAAAAAGTTGAATAGTGCCAGTGCAGCACACTACTAATGTGTTTCTGAGATAAAGAAATTTTCTAAGATTTCAGACTTATAAACTTATGGAATATATACCAATGTTCAGTGCATTATATTTGACTATATTAATAGCTTACATATTCCCCAAACTATACTCTTTACTCTTGTTTTAGAGTGTAATCCTTCTACTGATTAAAAAGATTTATGGTCTGGGGGTATATCTTAGTGGTAGACTGCTTATCTGAGTTTGATCCCCATGTCATATATGCATGTGCACATACACAGAAACACACACACACACACACACACACACACACACAGAGAGAGAGAGAGAGAGAGAGAGAGAGAGAGAGAGAGAGAATACTAATAGAAAATTTTAAAGTTTATTATAAAACAGTGCATCGTGTTACCTGTTGTGATGGTTTGTATATCCTTGGACCAGGGAGTGGCACCATCTGAAGGTGTGGCCTTGTTGGAATAGGTGTGACCTGGTTGGAATGGGTGTGTCACTGTGGGTGTAGGCATAAGATCCTCACCCTAGTTGCCTGGAAGTCAGTCTTCCACTAGCAGCCTTTTTTTGGATGAAGACATAGAACTCTCAGCTCCTCCTGCGCCATGCCTACCGAGATACTGCCATGCTCCCACCTTGATGATAATGGACTGAACCTCTGAACCTGTAAGCCAGACCCAATTAAATGTTGTTTTTTATAAGACTTGCCTTGGTCATGGTATCTGTTCAAAGCAGAAAAACCCTAAGACACCTGTCAACAGCCTCATGTGAACATGTGAATAGTTACCTTTTACTTTCTACATGTGTGCAAGTACACTGTGACGCATGAAAATTTGGAAACGACACATGCATCTTAGAATGCATTCATTTCAGAATTCATGACTTAACAAGATGAATGTGTGTAATAAATTTCCACTAGTATATTTAGAACACAAGGTAAATAATATTCTGGATAAGTTTTATAATATCAATAAGTAAATAATCCCTCAGTGTGAGGGAAAGCATAACATAGTATATGGAACATGAACTCTTCTTGTGTTTTAGGATTGCTTCATCCTTCGTCTGGAAAGTTAATTTTTAAATATCCCATGCCATCAATTTGAAATGCAAATAAAAAGGGAGACAATTCTGTGTGTAATACTTGAAAGCAAGCATAGCAAGAAACACAATCAATTAAAATAAAACATCTGAGGAAGAAAGAAAATAAACTTAGGAACTGAACTATGAAAGCTACCAACGAATTAAAATCTTGTTACAAGAAGTTTTCAGACTATGGTATCAAGCAGAATATGGCTGCACAGAATGATTGTCAACGTCCTAATAGCTCTATTAACAGTAAGTGAGAATACAAATGAGACAGTTGTTTGGTCTTATTCTAGACAGTTTAAAAAAAAAAGTCCTCACATGGTGAGAAAAACAAAGCTGGAAAATCTATATTTCTCATCAATAATTTCAGGTAATAGATCTGTTAAATAAAAGCAACTGTGAACTGAGAAATTGGCCTCCTAATCAGGGTTCCATTATTAGCCCCACTGTAAAAAATAGATGAAATGCTATTGTGTATACGTCAATGATGACATGCTCATTTAGTGACACCGAGAGAGATATGTTCTTTAAGTTAATCTGGAAACCCTCCAACAGATGTTCATGAAGGGATGTGTATTATAGTAAGAGACACTTATCGTATAACCCAAACAGCTTTAAATATTTGATCGGCAATAGCATCAAGATATTTTCCAATTTTAATATGTATGTCTCAATATTCTGTATTATAGAAGGTATGAAAATATGGTAGAGTTTTCTAATTGCTAATGAACTCACTGCCTTTCTGTCACAGAAGCCTCCATTTTATCTACAAAGGCACAAAGGGGTTGGTCAGCAATGATCAGCAGTTTACACAAGAGCGCTTGTGGGCTATGGTTGATCCATACATCCTCCCTCCTGAAAATGGGAAAGACTTAGATATCAAAAATGAAAACTTTTGTCAAATGTCAAACTGTGGCTCACTGACTAAATGAAAGTGGCTAAATTATGCGGCTGAGTACGATGTGTAATTTTTACTAAATAGATACGGCAACCTTTCCAAGCTAATCAATCACCATGGATCTTAATTGCTTGAAACTTGTTTTTTTTTTCTTTAGATATTTTCTTCATTTATATTTCAAATGCTAGTCCAAAAGTCCCCTATACCCTCCCCCTGCCCTGCACCCCTACCTACTCACTCCCACTTCTTGGCCATGGTGTTCCCCTGTACTGGGGCATATAAAGTTTGCTAGACCAAGGGGCCTCTTTTCCCAATGATGGCTGACTAGGCCATCTTCTGCTACATATGCAGCTAGAGACATGAGCTCTGGGGGTACTGGTTAGTTCATATTGTTGTTCCACCTATAGAGTTGCAGACCCCTTCAGCTCCTTGGGTGCTTGAAGCTTTTAATCTACAAATATGCAATTAAAAATTAAAGGTAGAACTAGATAAATAACTACCGGATTTCTTTTGCTATATAAACTACACAAGAGAAAATGATTAGCATATCCCCTCTTGCTCCATAGTCCTCCCTAGGCCCCATGAAGATCACCCTTCATTTCTCTGCTCTCAAGTTCCTGCCTTGGAAGTATTCTGATGGCATAATGTATGCATAGTTTGAGAGACCTTAGAGAAACCATTCAATTAAACGGGTTAAGAGAGGCAGAAAAGAACTGAGTTTCTTATCAATATAATAGTGTGCACCTTGAATGGATTTTAAGATGCTACAAACCCTACTCCATAACTCAAAACTACTCTCCATATTGTAAAAGAAAAAAAAATAATAAAACAACAGCAGACTACCACCAAACTCCATAATATGATGGGATTTGCCTCAACTCCCGCATTCTTTGTGGTTGATATTTTTTAGAAAAATCACATGTAACCTCTTACTTTCTGTTAAGGAAGAATTTTCATCATAAATCATCATTCTACATTCTCTTAGCATAATCCTCTAAAGCTGCCATTGCATTAATTTAAGATTGAGCTTATAAAGTTTAAAAGCATTTTATATTGCTGTTGGTCATCAAACAAAACTCTGTGTAGATGATTCAGGTTTCTCCAAACTTACAAGAAACTCTACGCTATAGTTGTTATTGACCTTTTTATTGATATTTTGAAATTTTCATATACTAATATTGAATCTACATCATTCCCCTTCCCACTTCCCCCTACTTTTCCTCCTGTGTCTCTCCCATTCCTCAAACCCAAGCTCTCTCATTCTTTACTTATAATTGTTCTACACATGCGTATACAGTATATAATTGCAGAATATATATAACTACAATCTGTTTCAATTCTCAGTTCTTGGAAACAAGATTCACTATCCCCCTCAAACTATCAATGATGTAAATGAGTGAATGACTGAAGGCAATTTTCTAAATTATTTTGTTAAGATGTATGCTCTACTCAATTTTAGACGATATGAAAATATTATTAAAAGACAAAAATTGGGCTGGAGAGATGGCTCAATGGTTAAGAGCACCGACTGCTCTTCCGAAGGTCCTGAGTTCAAATCCCAGCAACCACATGGTGGCTCACAACCATCCATAATGAGATCTGACGTCCTCTTCTGATGCATCTGAAGACAGCTACAGTGTTCTTAACTTAAGATATAGTGATAAATAAATCTTTTAAAAAAAAGACAAAAATTAACTAAAGGAACTGCGTCCACTTCGAACCCTTATTCTGAGTTTAGATGTTTAATGCCTGCTTTCTCCATTTGCACATTTAAATAAACTTTTGTAGGACACAACCTAAGAACTAATACAATTTGGAAATTCTACGGATGACCATGAGCTCTGTGAGTTTAAGACAATACACAGTGACAATGACAGGCTGCTATTTATTTCGGAAAGGAATTTGATATATATAGATCAAGCAAAGTTAATGGAATTGATTCCCTCTCTGTCCAATGAAATTACAATGTTTTCAGGTGTAACGTTATTTCCATTGAATCACTGAACACTAGAAGCACTTGTTGGAATTGCACAAAAGGTCGCATTATTCTTCATTAAAAAAGTGTTATTTTAAGAGGAAAGATTAGAAGGAAGGTCCACTACACTACATCATCCTAATGAAATAGATTTGGACCGAAGAGATATGGAGTACATTAAAAGCAGATTTTTCTTTTAATCCTTAGAATTTAGTTAGAAAATGTATTTTTCTTTCCATGCTAATCACTGTACAAAAGATTCATTTTAAATAAGTTACACTTATTTTCCAGTCAAGGTTACCCCTATAGCCCTTTTATTTTCAAATATTAATTGCAACGTGTTTAGAGTTGTTTAGAATACTTTATGTTGAATGTTTACTACAGTTATGTCATCTAATTCTTTTTAATATAATGTCTTCTTCAATGTAATCTAAGAATCATATAAGTGAATAACTGATTCACTTCTTCCTAGGTAATATTTTTAACTTATTAATGCTCACATACATCTCTGCTCCCCCATGTGTTTGTGTACGTGTGTGTGTGTGTGTGTGTGTGTGTGTGTGTGTGTGTGTGTGTGTGTGTTTTAGTCAATACTTATTGACTTTAAAATCTCACAAGGCTGATAAATAGCTCAGCAGATAACAACTCTTGGAACAAAAGCTCAGTGGCCTGCGTTCTATCCTTGAAACCCATTGAACTTGCTCCCCACAGTTACTTTCTGTCCTCTACACATTTGCCATGCCACACATGTGCCTGCACACACACACACACACACACACACACACACACACACACACACACACACAGTGTAAGTATCTGTGTCTGTCTCAGTCAGCTGCTTGTTGGGCCTCTCAGATCACACTTGGGAGGAAGAAAGCAATCACTGGAGGCAAAGAGAGGAAGGGAGCTGGGTGTGCGGGGGAGAGGAAAAGGGGAACAGGATCAGGTATGGGGGCAGGGTTCAGGGAACAGAAGAGAAGCCTTGAGGGCCAGCAAAAAGAATGGAAGCAGGCAACCTCAGGAGACAGGAGGTGAGGGGACCCTCTGGAATGTACCAGAGATTTGGGAGGTGAGAAACACTTATGACTCAAAGGGAGGGACCTTAGATGAAATGCCCAATAGTGGGGAGAGGAACTATTGTAGAATCCACTTCCAGTAAAACAAAAACAAACAAACAAACAAAAAACAGGACTTCAAGTGGAGGGATAGAGTTGCCATCTCACAGTCAAATCTCTGACCCAGAATTGTTCCTGTCTAAAAGAACTGCAGGGATAAAAATGGAGAAGAGACTGAGGAAATGTTGGTACAGTGACAGGCCCAACTTGGGATCCATCTCAAGGAGAGGCTCCAAGACCTGACACTATTACTGTTATTATGGTGTGCTTAGAGACAGGCTTGAGTTTCTTTAAAGGTGTATTACTGAGGACAACTGTTAGAATAATATATTTCTCAGTTTGATCTTTTGCCTGTTAAGGTCCAGAGGGGTTTTGTTCCCACGAGCCTAAGCATGTATTTGTTCCATTCCTACTGATGAGCAAGTTACTATCACTGGCACGAGGTACAGAACAGAATCGACTTCAAACTGATCTTCAGCAATGAGAAAATGTTACTGTTCTTTGTCCTGCTGGGTCTCCCTCTGTATCCTGTCATTTTGTTACTCTCATCACGCTGGTTCCTAAATGCCGTCACCTTCATCAGTGACTAGACCCTGCCTTTGAAACATAATCTAGTAGAGAGCAGAACAATCTCCACGGAACTTACTGTCTCCAGTCTCTCAACAAGTCTCACTCCAACCTAAACCTGGATGCTTTCTATCCATTTCCCAGTGTCTCTGCATTTTCCTATCCCCACTCCTTTATGACATCAATTATTTTTAATTAGGGCTCAGCCTGTCTACTCATCCTTCAGAGTTTTAACATGAAATGAGTTCCTTAGTGATACCAAAAATGCAATATAAACACAATTTAACCAGTCAATGGATTATCTCAGCCTTTTCTTTACAGCCCCTGTCACATTTGTAATTGATACCTAGTGAGTTCGTTTGATTAGATTATGCTGTGGTTTAGATACCGTTTGTTGCCTAGAGACTGATGTCTTGGAAGTTCAGCTCCCAATACTTGGATATCAAAGGATGGTGGAGACTTTACGAGTGAGCACAGTGGGATGTGATTAATTCAAGTCTGGGAGAGAGTAATGAGACAAAAGCAGAATTGGCCCTCAATGGCTGCTCCCATCAAGCCCATGATCTCTGCTCCACAAGCTGTCCTACCACTCTGGTGCCCTATGGGGATCTCACTAATTGCTACCAGGGCCATATCTTTGAGCTCCAACATTACAAGCTACTTAACCTTTTCTTCCTTATAAAATACCCAATTGCGTTATTACTTAAATCAGTAGAAAATAGGTTAATTCAGTGTCTGGATCATAGACTGTAAGTAATTAGAATGGCCTGTGTGCTCATGGCTATATTGGTGCTTTGTTTGGAATACCACAATAGGTTTAATTTGATGTTCCAATGAATAACTTGGGTACTTATTAATAGACTAAAAAGGGCAAAAGGACCTTCTTTAATTGTCAAGATCTGACATGATGGCTCATCAAATACAACTGAATTCAGTCCCCAGAACACGCATGAATGCAGAAAGAGAAACAAACTTCACAGAGTTCTCTTCTGATAATATTACATACTCACACAATAAAAAATAATAATAAATAAAAATAAAATTTTTAAAATGCCTTTTAATGTTTCAAGATTTCATACCACTTTGTGAGAATGTAAGTTGATTTCACATAATTCAAGTGAAATAATAGTCTACCACCTATCAAGAAATAATTTATCTAAAGTTAGGATAACTATACAAAAGGGTCAATGAAGATTTTGGACTTTGTTTTGACCTATCTGTGTTATAGGACGTAGAAAGCACTGTAAGTATATATAACTAATTGTGTGAATATCCAAATGGCAATTATAAACTTTCAGAAGCACCATAGAAGCCAAGTTGTGGCATAATTGAGTAACACACAGTTCAGTAGTACAGCAAACTTTATTGATAAGTGTGCTTGGCTCTGGAAGCTTCAACATAGCCTTAACTAAATCTACTGTGATACTTTGAAATTGAGAAGCAGTAGCAGTGAGAACAAACTCATGCTTGCCTACAGTTCTTGTGACAGCAAGTCTTCAGCGTTTAACATTATACATGAAGGCTTTGGGTTTACAAGGTTTAAAAAAATGCTACTTTTGATGCTCTATAAACTTCCAGCTTATATCCATTTATCTACTCTTCTACAGTATTTATACAAAACTTATAGCCATAATTTCTTTCTGTTTGGACTTTTACAACTACCAGAATATCCCAATAAAAGATTTCTACTTCTTTCTGTTATCCCTATAAAAAAACTTACAAGGATTTTCCATTTTTGAGCACTACGAGTAATTTTAATGTATTTAAACCTCCTTTTTCTTCTCTATGAATCTACCTCATGGTAATATCTATTGATGAGGGTATTTTAGGTGTTGAACATATGCATAGTGAAGTGTCTAGGTGTAGTTAGTAATCAGTGATTGCTGAAAGTATTATCTTCATCACCAAGAACATGAGGGGTGAATTTTAAGTAGCCTTCTATTCCGACGTTGCATTATATTATCTTGTGTGGTTCACTTTGCTTTCTGAACCTACTGTACCATTTTTATTGTCATGTCTTTTCTTTTTCTATTTTAAAGCTATAATCATTTATAATTGATATACAGATATATATTTATATTTATATATTACAATCTGATGAGTTTGAGAAAATGTGTTTAACCATGTCCACAAAATCAAGTTACTAAATATATTCAACACCTTCCAAAATTCCTTGTGCATTTTATGTGTATAGAGGGAGGTGTGTTGTTTTTCATGTTAGAAACACTTAACGTGAAAAGTTCCTAATGTCACTTGGTGCTATAGATTCTATGTTGTGTAGCCAATCTTTAAGACATTGTTTCTTGCATAATGAAACTTCATGCCCAGTAAGCATTAATTACCCATTTCTGTCATCCTTCGCTCTTTGCTTCTATGAATTTAGCTGTTAGATGCTCCTTATCTATGCAGTCTTGCAGCAAAGTAGAACAATCACAGATAAGTAGAATGTTTGTATCTAAGACTTATATATTTATTATATATCAAATAGCCTGAATTAATAATTTTCCTTTAGGTAAATAATGACTAATGTTAATCTCCTTATTCTCAATGTTGCAATGGTTAGTATATATTGGCAGGGGACATCTTGGAGTGCGTCTAGGGTTGTATGCGTGCATAAGCCAATACTGTAATATTTTCTGTAATAGTAACAACATTCTTCCTAAACCGCAAGCATAATATCTGACGAACACAAATAAAAACCATATTTGCAAAGTGCAAAATGGACCACAGTAAAAATGAAACACTATGTATTTGCATTGGCAGAAACATGAATTAAATTGATTTTATAAATAATATTTTTTCTCTACTCATAAGCTAAAATCTGGCAGTTAGCCATATTTTACCCAATTTAAAGCTGAAATTGTTTTTCTGAGATGCTCATTTACTATATGGCCTGTAGGAATAAAATGACTTCTTTTGAAAATCCAAAGAGTGGGCTGCAGTAGCCATGTGTAAGTATGCTCTTTGGGCTGCAAATGAGCATTCCCGAACTATGTGGCTGTGGACAATTATGTAATAAACACCATAAATTTCCAAGGCTGCAATAAAAACTCAGCTTTTTGGATATCATGAAGGCCAAACCTCCATTCAGGCTGAAGTTTTAGTCCCAGTTGAATGAGGATTTTCTTTTATTTTGCAGGTTTAACTGAGGGTGTGGCCACAACCTTCACATGGGGTTCTCTAGTTTGCCAATAATCTATATTACCCGTGTTATCTTATCTTAATTTTCTATTCAAAAGTTAAGCCAGCAGAGACAGAAAAGAAATGACAGTTGGTGGCTGGGAATGTAGCTGAGTGGCAAAGCACTTTCATGGCTAGCAGCAGCAAGCTTGACTCTACACTGCCAAAAGAAAAAGAAAGGAGAGACAGAGAAAGACAGAGAGACAGAGAGAGACAGAGAGAGAAGCTGTTGAGGTATCAGGCTTGTATTTTCAGGCATTCAGTAGATACCTTTTCAGTTCCATCCAGCAGACATTTATGAATTCAGATAGTGCGCTTGGCACAGCACCAAGTAATCAATACTTCCACTTACATTGTTTTCATTGATTCTCACTGCACCCCCTAAGGCGTGGATGTTCTTATTTCTATTTTAAAAATAATGAAGCTGAGTTTCAAATGGTTAAGCATGTCTCAGAATAGGATTTGGCCCCAAATCTGCCGATTCCTGAGACAGTGACATCATTACCTATCTTGCTACTTCTAGATGCAAAATCCTTATCAACTTAAGCAATGAAAAATGTCTATTAAAGCACCTTGAGGTTCAATTTTAAATTCCAATAATGAAGGAAATGACAAAATGCTCTTGTCTATTTCACATAGGTATATGGCCATTATCGATCCTTTGAAACCCAGACTATCTGCCACAGCCACTAAGATTGTCATCGGAAGTATTTGGATTTTGGCATTTCTACTTGCCTTCCCTCAATGTCTTTATTCCAAAATAAAAGTCATGCCAGGCCGTACCCTTTGCTATGTGCAGTGGCCAGAAGGTCCCAAGCAACATTTCACGTAAGTAAATTCTCTGTGATGATTTTTAGCTTGATCTATAAAACTCTTAGGGAAATGAAGATTGGGAGAAAAATTATTTGTGTAAGACAAAGACATTCCCCTGGGTAGGGGGGTGGCTTAGCCAGGGTTTCTATTCCTGGACAAAAGCAAGTTGGGGAGGAAAGGTTTTATTCAGCTTACACTTCCATACTGCTGTTCATCACCAAGGAAGTCAGGACTGAAACTCAAGCAGGTCAGGAAGCAGGAGCTGATGCAGAAGCCATGAAGGGATGTGACTTACTGGCTTGCCTCCCCTGGCTTATTCAGCTTGCTTTCTTATATAACCCAAGACTACCATCCCAGAAATGGTCCCACCCACAAGGGGCCTTTCCCCCTTGATCACTAATTGAGAAAATACCCCACAGATGGATCTTATGGAGGCACTTCCCCAACTGAAGCTCCTTTCTCTGTGATAACTCCAGCCTGGGTCAAGTTGACACAAAACTAGCCAATACAATTGACCCCTTGTCAACTTGACACACAAACACAGCACTAGTAAGCCTCAACCCTTACATTCTTATTCATCCCCAAGATCTTAAATAACTTTAAAAGTCCCACATACTTTACATATTAAAAGTTCGATTCTTTCAAAATATCCAATATTTTTTAAAATCCAAATTCTTTTTTACAATTAAAAGTCTCTTAATTGTGAGATCCACTAAAATATTTTCTTCCTTCAAGAAGGAAAAATATTAGGGCACAGTCACAATCAAAAGCAAAAATTAAACTCCAACTGTCCAATGTCTGGAATCCAACTCACGATCTTCTGGGCTCCTCCAAGGGCTTGGGTCACTTCTTCAGCCATGCCCTTTGTAGCACACACGTTGTCTTCTAGGCTCCAGCTGCCTGTACTCCACTCCTGCTGCTGTTCTTGGTGGTCATCTCATGGTACTGGCATCTCCAAAACACTGCTGTCTTCCACTGTAACTAGGCTTCACCAATAGCCTCTCATAGGCTCTCTTCATGGTGCCAAGCCTCAACTCCTTTGCATGAACTCTTCAGTCCAGGGCCATCAATTGCAACTGAGGCTGCACCTTCACCAATGGCCTTCCATGGCCTCTCACAGTGCTGAGCCTCAGCTGCTCTTTGTGACCCCTTCATGCCTCCAAAACCAGTACCACCTGGGTGACTCTTACACATTACCAAGTCCTTCTGAAGCATGAAGTAAAACCTTGGCTATCTCTGAAACACAGCCTCTTTGCTCTCAGAAAACACTTCCCAGAAGATTTCACCTCAATGATGCTGGTCTCTTCTTTTTTTTTTCTTTTTTTTTTTAATATTTTTATTGCATATTTTCCTCAATTACATTTCCAATGCTATCCCAAAAGTCCCCCATACCCTCCCCCCTACTTCCCTACCCACCCATTCCCATTTTTTTTTTGGCCCTGGCGTTCCCCTGTACTGGGGCATATACAGTTTGCATGTCCAATGGGCCTCTCTTTCCAGTGATGGCCGACTAGGCCATCTTTTGATACATATGCAGCTAGAGTCAAGAGCTCCGGGGTACTGGTTAGTTCATAATGTTGTTCCACCGATAGGGTTGCAGATCTCTTTAGCTCCTTGGCTACTTTCTCTAGCTCCTCCATTGGGGGCCCTGTGATCCATCCAATAGCTGACTGTGAGCATCCACTTCTGTGTTTGTTAGGCCACAGCATAGTCTCACAAGAGACAGCTACATCTGGGTCCTTTCGATAAAATCTTGCTAGTGTATGCAATGGTGTCAGCATTTGGAAGCTGGTCTCTTCTTAATCACACCTACTTTCTTAGCTCCAGATAACCAGCAACAATAGTCCCAGTAATGCAAAGTTTTTGCTTTAGTAGTTCTGGTATCTTGTTAATCACAGCTGATTCTTCAGCCCCAGCTAACTGGAATCACAGAATCTTCACAATCAAAGTAACAATGACCCTGAAAAGAGTCTTTAATTTTCCCTCTGAAATTTCACAAGCCAGGCCTCTATTTTCTGCACTGTTCTCAACATTATCTTCCAAGCTCCTACACAACATCTCACAGAGCTCTTAACAGTGAATGGGATCTTCTGGCCCAAAGGTCCAAAGTCCTTCCACAGCCCTCCCCAAAACATGGTCGGGTTGTCACATGAATACCCCACTATGCTGGTACCAAATTGTCTTAGCCAGGGTTTCTATTCCTGGACAAAACATCATTACCAAGAAGCAAGTTGGGGAGGAAAGGGTTTATTCAGCTTACACTTCCATACTGCTGTTCATCACCAAGGAAATCAAGACTGGAACTCAAGCAGGTCAGGAAGCAGGAACTAATGCAGAGGCCATGGAGGGATGTTCTTTACTGGCTTGCCTCCCCTGGCTTGCTCAACTTGCTTTCTTATAGAACCCAAGACTACCAGCCCTGAGATGGTCCCACCCACAAGGGGCCTATCCCCCTTGACCACTAATTGAGAAAATGCCCCACAGATGGATCTTATGGAGGCATTTCCCCAACTGAAGCTCCTTTCTCTGTGATAACTCCAGCCTGTGTCACATTGTAACAAAACTAGCCAGTACAGGAGGCATGGTCATATATTACTTGGGAAAAGAAATGTAAAATACACTTCGATGTGATTTGCTGGTTTGTAAAGCTACAAGCGGTTTTTAATTGGAGACAGGATGACTTCTGTTGGAGAAGAACCTGCATTTCCTAACAGGAGTGATAAAAGCTGGAGGTGATGTGCCAGAGACAGCAGGGTGCTATTGACAGAGGTGCTCCAGAGTGGGAACTGAAGCCCAATGTGTTGATTGCTCTTTTAGGAAGCCTGGCAGGAGTGGAAGAGGTCCTGGCAGGTGTTTGAATTTTGTTTTGCTTTTTTTTTTTTTTGTATGTATTTGTTCATTTCAGCATGAAGAAACCTGGACACTAAATTAAAATGGAACTGGGTATGCCATTTGAAAAAAAATGAAATTTTGAATTTTAGATCTAAGAAAAGTATAAGAGAAAGGCAACATAATTGTGTAATTGATTTGTTTTCTGTTCCTGTACATTTCAATAAAATTGTTTCTTTTCCTGTTTTTAATGACATTTAAAAATAACAAATGTTGCCAATAACTACACATTTTTTTTTTTGAGACAGGGTTTCTTTATGTAGCTCTGGCTGACTTTCAACTTCAAGAGATATTCCTGCCTCTCTCCCAAGGGCTAGATTTGTGCAACCATGCCTAACCTACAATCACATTTTAAGCAGTTATTTTATCTAACTCTGTTCCCCCAAGAGTCCAGAATTTTTTTTTTAAAGAAATAAAAGATAACTTATTCAGGAGCCATTTTTAAGTGACTGTAACACATGAACACAAATTTAGGTTAGTCTGAATTCCATGTTCCAATGTGAAAATAGTTTCATGTAGTTTTCTGGCTTTTCAGAGTGAAGAAAGTCATTAATTAAGGCAAATCTACAATACGTTGGTGGGTACACAAGAGAAGCAGGAACAGAGGAAACTTTTTTACAGGCTCATGTTACAGAATATTTGATGATACTGTAAACCCTGAGATTGTGTTGTTTGCTGAAAAAGCATGTTTCTAGTTGTGGTGTGGCTCAGCCCTAGCATTCACCTTTAATCCATTGGCTCAAATACAGACACACCCTAAGAGCACACCTTTTTTTTTTTTTAGTATAATTATTTTTATTTATGATGATATACACAAATCATTTAAACATTATCATGATTTTTCAAAGAGTATAAAATTATTTGTGTTCTTCCCTCTAAAACCTCAACATTATCCACATGCTTAAATACTAATAAGCTTACTATAAGTAAAGTATTAATCAGTTATTATCAAAATTATGTTATTTATTTAGTATAGTATTGAATTGAGATAAATTCTTACAAATATTATATTTCAGTTGAATCACAGTTTGTGAAGTATGCAGCATATTATTACTAGGTATAGCTAGTTTTCTAAAATAATTGATCAAATATTGTTTTATTTCTAAGTATTCAGTTCTTTTCCAAACTTTCAAGTATATATATGTGTGTATATATATGTATATATATGTATACATATATATATATATATGCACACACACACGCACACACATATATAGCCATTTCCAAACACAAAGTTTTTTTCTCTTTTTTAATTAGATATTTTCTTCATTTACATTTCAAATATTATCCCCTTTCCTACTTTCCTCTCCAAAAATCCCCTGTCCCCCAACCCCCTGCTCCCCAACCCACCCACTCCTGCTTCCTGGCCTTGTCATTCACCTATACTGGGGCATAAAACCTTCATAAGACCAAGGGCCTCTCCTCCCATTGATGGCCGACTAGGTCATCCTCTGCTACATATGCAGCTAGCCATGTGTTTTCTTTGATTGGTGGTTTAGTCCCAGAGAGCTCTGGGTATACTAGTTAGTTCATATTGTTGGTCCTCCTATAAAGCAATCTAGATGCAAAGGAAAACAAAACAAAACAGAGAATGAGGAGCCAGAACATTAGAACATATTGCCAAAGTTAGTATGAGGCCAAACAGAGCAATTCAGTCATGCTGAGAGAGAAGTCAGTTTGAATTAGTCAGCTTGAAGAAGAGTTTGAATCAGAACAGCTAAGTTGAACCAGCCAACTAGAGTTCAGAAACAAGAAAGGGTGAGTTTATTCAGAAATAAGTCTCAAAGGCTGTAAACATTCTAGGCCTAGATAAGATTGTGTGGTGGTCAGAAGCTTCCAGGACTAAGCATGGGTTAGCAGACATAGGCAATAAGTCTTGAAGACAACAATTACAGTAGGTGAATAACAGTTGCTTTTATAAGCCCAAGATACCATCTGATGACAGTTTTAGCTTTTAGACTAGTGGAAGCCAGTGGTCTGCTAAGTTTGTAGATTCCAGCCCATTTTTACCTATCAGTAAAATGATGTTCAGACACAGAGGTTGGCCAGGAATAGCTGTTCTGGAGGGCTAGAACCAAGATAAGAAAAGGAGCCTCTAGACCCGCAACATTCCTCTCTCTCTCTCCACAGCTTTCTAGTTGACCATTCATTCAGACATGCCTTCTTTTAAGGAGTTTTCCTTCTGGGTTCTCTCACACAAACAGGAAGCTCTTTCTAAAGGGAAGGCAGGCAGGGTTATTAAATTGTGCTTTGCCTACCTGTTATTATAAATAATCTTAGCTGTGGTATGATTGCATCCTGAGTCACATCATCATTCATTGTAAATCAGTACTTAGCTACCAGGAAGAAGGTAGACAAGGAGGTTTAGGATTTGTCTTAGAAGATAAACTTTGGGTATAAACTCATTAATTTAAGGCCTCTAAAAGGTGGTAGAAACCACATAAACTCTGTAAAATTGTATATGGGCCAGGATATTATATGTTCTGCCCCCATTTCTCCCAAGGGCAAGGTTACCATTTTGGTGGTAAAGGGTGGAGTGTAAATTTGGCAATTTACACAACTGTGTGTTTGCCATGCCTGATGATGCTTTGTTGTATGCAATCCACCAGGAATAAGGCAAGGTTTATACCGTGATCACAGAGACACACGTGCTAATGGTTTACTGGATTTCTTTTTTGAAAAATCAAAAGAAATTTATATCATGGCCCAAAGTGCCAAATTCTTCTTATGTGGAAGAAAAAATATTTTATGAATTTCTGATGTCACAGGAATAAGTAATATAGTCTGTTGTAAAATAAAATACACATCATGACAGGCTTATTCTATCACATAACATGACCTTTCGGGATCCCATTGAATAGTTTAGCTCAACAATTATTAAACAAAGAGCCAAGCAGCAGGGATATTCAGCCTTGATTCTATCTGAAGGGAATATGTAGAAATTAAGAGAAGACTTTATTTATAAATTTTTATTCATAAAATACAGTTGGAAAAGGAGCAACTAAAAAGTTTGACACATGACTCTAGGTTACAATGTTTACAAGAGATTTGATAGGTGTGTGAAATGAAGACCTAGACATAAGGTGAAAATAAGGGCTGGTATTTGTATTGTGATTGAAAGTTCAACAAATTCCAAGTCCTGTATATTTCATCCTATAAGATTCTTTAGCGTGTGTGTGTATTTCTCTGCAGGTACCACATCATTGTTATCATCCTGGTGTACTGTTTCCCATTGCTCATCATGGGTGTCACCTACACCATCGTTGGAATTACTCTCTGGGGAGGAGAGATCCCAGGAGACACCTGTGACAAGTACCATGAGCAGCTTAAGGCTAAACGAAAGGTATGGTCCCATTTAACTGACCAGTATAACTGTCCCAAATAACTGACCCCTATAACTCACAAGTTGGTGCAGACTGGGCCACTTCCAAGGAGGAAGGCACTGACTGATGTTAGAAATATGTTCTCATATCTCATAATCTGAATCCTCCTTTGTTTGACAGGACTTTTCCCTTGCATAACCTCTTTGTTCTCCCTGGCAAACCTCAGCCCTTGGAAGGTCTGCGAATGTCTGACTGCAGAACAGTTACATCCTTAAGGATTAGCTGTTTTGTCAGTCCCTGTTGTGGCCCATTCTCAATTACTTTACCTGAAGTTCTTAAAGTGTCTCTTAAATGGAATCTAGCTGATTGTATTTCTGCATGTGTGGCTGTGTTTTACAGTGCTTTATCAGAGCATCTCTGCTGTACTCTAAAATCTGCTCAAAGCTGCTTTTATCCTGAGTAACATGGCTGCCTGAAAGTTAGAATGTTGGGATTATTTCATCCACCTTGTGTACTCTCCCTCACTCTTCTCTTCTCCCTCTTCTATCCCCCTTTCTCTCTCCTCCCTTTCCACCCTTTCCCATCTCTCCCTTTCTCCTCTTTCTCTCTCTCCTCCCTTCTCTGACCTTCCCCTTCTCTCTTTGTCCTTTTCTTTCTGCTCTTCCCCTACTCCTCTCACTCTCATTTCCCCATCTGACTCCCCCTTTTTCCTTTGCCTTCTCCTTCTCTTCTATTTTCCCCCTTTCTCTTTTGTTCCTTAAATTCATCAGCAAGCATATACATATGTTTAAAAGATGAGAAATTCAGTAAGTAGTTGTCTTAATCAGGGTTTCTATTCCTACAAAAACATCATGACCAAGAAGCAAGTTGGGGAGGAAAGGTTTTATTCAGCTTATACTTCCATTTCACTATTCATCACCAAAGGAAGTCAGGACTGGAACTCAAGCAGGTCAGGAAGCAGGAACTGATACAGAGGCCATGGAAGGATGTTTATTACTGGCTTGCTTCCCCTGGCTTGTTCAGCTTGCTTTCTTTCTTTCTTTTTTTTTCTTGTTGTTGTTGTTGTTGTTGTTGTTGTACAAGCAATCTCTTTTATTGTGGCATTTTCTTATCTTATCTGCATATAATACAACTTGATCATATTAATTTTTCATATTTCTTGCTCATATGTTCGCTCAATCTTACCTTGGGACCATTAATATCTTTAAAATACTTAATATCTTTAAAATATGCCCCATTATCTTTTTTTCCATTTTTATTAGGTATTTAGCTCATTTACATTTCCAATGCTATACCAAAAGTCCCCCATACCCACCCACCCCCACTCCCCTACCCACCCACTCCCCCTTTTTGGCCCTGGCGTTCCCCTGTACTGGGGCATATAAAGATTGCATGTCCAGTGGGCCTCTTTTTCCACTGATGGCCGACTAGGCCATCTTTTGATACATATGCAGCTAGAGTCAAGAGCTCCGGGGTACTGGTTAGTTCATAATGTTGTTCCACCTATAGGGTTGCAGATCCCTTTAGCTCCTTGGGTACTTTCTCTAGCTCCTCCATTGGGAGCCCTGTGATCCATCCATTAGTTGAATGTGAGCATCCACTTCTGTGTTTGCTAGGCCCCGGCATAGTCTCACAAGAAACAGCTACATCTAGGTACTTTCGATAAAATCTTGCTAGTGTATGCAATGGTGTCAGCGTTTGGATGCTGATTATGGGGTGGATCCCTGGATATGGCAGTCTCTACATGGTCCATCCTTTATTCTCAGCTCCAAACTTTGTCTCTGTAACTCCTTCCATGGGTGTTTTGTTCCCAATTCTAAGGAGGGGCATAGTATCCACACTTCAGTCTTCATTTTTCTTGAGTTTCATGTGTTTACGAAATTGTATCTTATATCTTGGGAATCCTAGGTTTTGGGCTAATATCCACTTATCAGTGAGTACATATTGTGTGAGTTCCTTTGTGAATGTGTTACCTCACTCAGGATGATGCCCTCCAGGTCCATCCATTTGGCTAGGAATTTCATAAATTCATTCTTTTTAAAAGCTGAGGTAGTACTCCATTGTGTAAATGTACCACATTTTCTGTAGGCATTCCTCTGTTGAGGGGCATCTGGGTTCTTTCCAGCTTCTGGCTATTATAAATAAGGCTGCTATGAACATAGTGGAGCATGAGTCCTTCTTACCAGTTGGGGCATCTTCTGGATATATGCCCAGGAGAGGTATTGCTGGATCCACCGGTAGTACTATGTCCAATTTTCTGAGGAACCGCCAGATTGATTTCCAGAGTGGTTGTACAAGCCTGCAATCCCACCAACAATGAAGGAGTGTTCCTCTTTCTCCACATCCACGCCAGCATCTGCTGTCACCTGAATTTTTGATCTTAGCCATTCTGACTGGGGTGAGGTGGAATCTTAGGGTTGTTTTGGTTTGCATTTCCCTGATGATTAAGGATGTTGAACATTTTTTTCAGGTGCTTCTCTGCCATTCGGTATTCCTCAGGTGAAAATTCTTTGTTCAGTTCTGAGCCCCATTTTTTAATGGGGTTATTTGATTTACTGAAGTCCACCTTCTTGAGTTCTTTATATATATTGGATATTAGTCCCCTATCTGATTTAGGATAGGTAAAGATCCTTTCCCAATCTGTTGGTGGTCTTTTTGTCTTATTGACAGTGTCTTTTGCCTTGCAGAAACTTTGGAGTTTCATGAGGTCCCATTTGTCAATTCTCGATCTTACAGCACAAGCCATTGCTGTTCTGTTCAGGAATTTTTTCCCCTGTACCCATATCTTCAAGGCTATTCGCCACTTTCTCCTCTATAAGTTTCAGTGTCTCTGGTTTTATGTGAAGTTCCTTGAACCACTTAGACTTGACCTTAGTACAAGGATATAAGTATGGATCGATTCACATTCTTCTACATGATAACAACCAGTTGTGACAGCACCAATTGTTGAAAATGCTGTCTTTCTTCCACTGGATGGTTTTAGCTCCCTTGTCGAAGGTCAAGTGACCATAGGTGTGTGGGTTCATTTCTGGGTCTTCAATTCTATTCCATTGGTCTACTTGTGTGTCTCTATACCAGTACCATGCAGTTTTTATCACAATTGCTCTGTAGTAAAGCTTTAGGTCAGGCATGGTGATTCCACCAGAGGTTCTTTTATCCTTGAGAAGAGTTTTTGCTATCCTAGGTTTTTTGTTATTCCAGATGAATTTGCAAATTGCTCCTTCTAATTCGTTGAAGAATTGAGTTGGAATTTTGATAGGGATTGCATTGAATCTGTAGATTGCTTTTGGCAAGATAGCCATTTTTACAATGTTGATCCTGCCAATCCATGAGCATGGGAGATCTTTCCATCTTCTGAGATATTCTTTAATTTCTTTCTTCAGAGACTTGAAGTTTTTACCATACAGATCTTTCACTTCCTTAGTTAGAGTCATGCCGAGATATTTTATATTATTTGTGACTATTGAGAAGGGTGTTGTTTCCCTAATTTCTTTCTCAGCCTGTTTATTCTTTGTGTAGAGAAAGGCCATTGACTTGTTTGAGTTTATTTTATATCCAGCTACTTCACCGAAGCTGTTTATCAGGTTTAGGAGTTCTCTGATGGAATTTTTAGGGTCACTTATATATACTATCATATCATCTGCAAAAAGTGATATTTTGACTTCCTCTTTTCCAATTTGTATCCCCTTGATCTCCTTTTGTTGTTGAATTGCTCTGGCTAATATTTCAAGTACTATGTTGAAAAGGTAGGGAGAAAGTGGACAGCCTTGTCTAGTCCCTGATTTTAGTGGGATTGCTTCCAGCTTCTCTCCATTTACTTTGATGTTGGCTACTGGTTTGCTGTATATTGCTTTTATCGTGTTTAGGTATGGGCCTTGAATTCCTGATCTTTTCAAAACTTTTATCATGAATGGGTGTTGGATCTTGTCAAATGCTTTTTCTGCATCTAACGAGATGATCATGTGGTTTTTGTCTTTGAGTTTGTTTATATAATGAATTACATTGATGGATTTTCGTATATTAAACGATCCCTGCATCCCTGGAATAAAACCTACTCGGTCAGGATGGATGATTGCTTTAATGTGTTCTTGGATTCGGTTAGCAAGAATTTTATTGAGGATTTTTGAATCGATATTCATAAGAGAAATTGGTCTGAAGTTCTCTATCTTTGTTGGGTCTTTCTGTGGTTTAGGTATCAGAGTAATAGTGGCTTCATAAAATGAGTTGGGTAGAGTACCTTCTACTTCTATTTTGTGAAATAGTTTGTGCAAAACTGGAATTAGATCTTCTTTGAAGGTCTGATAGAACTCTGCACTAAACCCATCTGGTCCTGGGCTTTTTTTGGCTGGGAGACTATTAATAACTGCTTCTATTTCTTTAGGGGATATGGGACTGTTTAGATGGTCAACTTGATCCTGGTTTAACTTTGGTACCTGGTATCTGTCCAGAAATTTGTCCATTTCGTCCAGGTTTTCCAGTTTTGTTGAGTATAGCCTTTTGTAGAAGGATCTGATGGTGTTTTGGATTTCTTCAGGATCTGTTGTTATGTCTCCCTTTTCATTTCTGATTTTGTTAATTAGGATTTTGTCCCTGTGCCCTCTAGTGAGTCTAGCTAAGGATTTATCTATCTTGTTGATTTTCTCAAAGAACCAACTCCTCATTTGGTTAATTCTTTGAATAGTTCTTCTTGTTTCCACTTGGTTGATTTCACCCCTGAGTTTGATTATTTCCTGCTGTCTACTACTCTTGGGTGAATTTGCTTCCTTTTTTTTCTAGAGCTTTTAGATGTGTTGTCAAGCTGCTAGTATGTGCTCTGTCCCGTTTCTTCTTGGAGGCACTCCGAGCTATGAGTTTCCCTCTTAGAAATGCTTTCATTGTGTCCCATAGGTTTGGGTACATTGTGGCTTCATTTTCATTAAACTCTAAAAAGTCTTTAATTTCTTTCTTTATTCCTTCCTTGACCAAGGTATCATTGAGAAGAGTGTTGTTCAGTTTCTAAGTGAATGTTGGCTTTTCATTATTTATGATTGTTATTGAAGATCAGTCTTAGGCCATGGTGGTCTGATAGGATACATGGGACAATTTCAATATTTTTGTATCTGTTGAGTCCTGTTTTGTGACCAATTATATGGTCAATTTTGGAGAAGGTCCCGTGAGGTGCTGAGAAGAAGGTATATCCTTTTGTTTTAGGATAAAATGTTCTGTAGATATCTGTCAGGTCCATTTGTTTCATAACTTCTGTTAGTTTCACTGTGTCCCTGTTTACTTTCTGTTTCCACGATCTGTCCATTGATGAAAGTGCTGTGTTGAAGTCTCCCACTATTATTGTGTGAGGTGCAATGTGTGCTTTGAGCTTTATTAAAGTGTCTTTAATGAATGTGGCTGCCCTTGCATTTGGTGTGTAGATATTCAGAATTGAGAGTTCCTCTTGGAGGATTTTACCTTTGATGAGAATGAAGTGCCCCTCCTTGTCTTTTTTGATAACTTTGGGTTGGAAGTCGATTTTATCTGATATTAGAATGGCTACTCCAGCTTGTTTCTTCAGATAATTTGCTTGGAAAATTGTTTTCCAGCCTTTCACTCTGAGGTAGTGTCTGTCTTTTTCCCTGAGATGGGTTTCCTGTAAGCAGCAGAATGTTGGGTCCTGTTTGTGTAGCCAGTCTGTTAGTCTATGTCTTTTTATTGGGGAATTGAGTCCATTGATATTAAGAGATATTAAGGAAAAGTAATTGTTGCTTCCTTTTATTTTTGTTGTTAAAGTTGGCATTCTGTTCTTGTGGCTGTCTTCTTTTTGGTTTGTTGAGGGATTACTTTCTTGCTTGTTCTAGGGCGTGATTTCTGTCCTTGTATTGCTTCTCTTCTGTTATTATCCTTTGAAAGGCTGGATTTGTGGAAAGATATTGTGTGAATTTGGTTTTGTCGTGGAATACTTTGGTTTCTCCATCTACGGTAATTTAGAGTTTGGCCGGGTATAGTAGCCTGGGCTGGAATTTGTGTTCTCTTAGTGTCTGTATAACATCTGTCCAGGCTCTTCTGGCTTTCATAGTCTCTGGTGAAAAGTCTGGTGTAATTCTGATAGGCCTTCCTTTATATGTTACTTGACCTTTCTCCCTTACTGCTTTTAATATTCTATCTTTATTTAGTGCAGGTGTTGTTCTGATTATTATGTGTCAGGAGGAATTTCTTTTCTGGTCCAGTCTATTTGGAGTTCTGTAGGCTTCTTGTATGATCATGGGCATCTCTTTCTTTATATTTGGGAAGTTTTCTTCTATTATTTTGTTGAAGATATTAGCTGGCCCTTTAAGTTGAAAATCTTCATTCTCATCAACTCCTATTATCCGTAGGTTTGGTCTTCTCATTTTGTCCTGGATTTCCTGGATGTTTTGAGTTAGGATCCTTTTGCATTTTGTATTTTCTTTGACTGTTGTGTCCATGTTCTCTATGGAATCTTCTGCACCTGAGATTCTCTCTTCCATTTCTTGTATTCTGTTGCTGATGCTCGCATCTATGGTTCCAGATCTCTTTCCTAGGGTTTCTATCTCCAGCGTTGCCTCGCTTTGGGTTTTCTTTATTGTGTCTACTTCCCTTTTTAGTTCTAGTATGGTTTTGTTCATTTCTATCACCTGTTTGGATTTGTTTTCCTGTTTTTCTTTAAGGACTTCTACCTGTTTGGTTGTGTTTTCCTGCTTTTCTTTAAGGGCCTGTAACTCTTTAGCAGTGCTCTCCTGTAATTCTTTAAGTGACTTATGAAAGTCCTTCTTGATGTCCTCTATCATCATCATGAGAAATGTTTTTAAATCTGGGTCTAGATTTTCGGTTGTGTTGGGGTGCCCAGGACTAGGTGGGGTAGGAGTGCTGCGTTCTGATGATGGTGAATGGTCTTGATTTCTGCTAGTAGGATTCTTACGTTTGCCTTTCGACATCTGGTAATCTCTGAAGCTAGCTGTTATAGTTGTCTCTGGCAAGAGCTTGTTCTTCAGGTGACTCTGTTAGCCTCTATAAACAGACCTGGGAGGCTAGCTCTCTCCTTAATTTCAGTGGGCAGAGTATTCTCTGCAGGCAAGCTCTTTTCTTGCAGGGAAGGTACCCAGATATCTGGTGTTCGAACCTGCCTCCTGGCAGAAGTTGTGTTCCACTCACCAGAGGTCTTAGGATCCCGTGGGGAATCCTGTGTGGGCCCTTGTGGGTGTCAGGTGACTCCGCTGGCAAGGTACCTCGGTGCTCGAGTGGGGCGGAAGGAACTTGTGCCCCAGGTCAGGCCCGGGTAGTCTGCTTCCCTATTTACTGCAGTCTCAGGTTCCGCGCGATTGGATTGGGGCAGATGCTGTGTTCCACTCACCAGAGGTCTTAGGATCCCGTGGGGAATCCTGTGTGGGCCCTTGCGGGTGTCAGGTGACTCCGCTGGCAAGGTACCCCAGTGCTCTCAGCTTGCTTTCTTATAGAACCCAGGACTACTAGCCGAAGGATGACACCACTGGTGGGGCAATGGGCTAAGTGCAGACAGCCTGGTTTCCAGTCGAAGCTAGATCTTGAACCCCAATTCACTTTCTTTCCATCTCTTCTCCCATAATCTTTAGATTTACACTCTATTAAATCCTTTGAAGAATAGTGAACACATAGTATTTTTACATTTATAGGACTTAATATGTCCAGCACTTCAAGTGATATAAAACTTTTAGATAAATTGGGATTGACCACCCCCTCTCACATTCTACTAGTATATTACCTAAGTATATGAACTTTGGGAGTAAGAGCACTGGCTGTAATCAACCCTGGGTAAAAGACATATTAGCCTTGGAAAATGAGAAAACACCCCCTCATACAAAGCGACACATCACTAACATTATAGTGTTCTATCTGAAAATTGGTGTCTATACTTTATGAGCCCTATAGAATTTAGCAAGAACTAAGGGGCATACTACGTCAAAAGCTACATCCATAAAGTCTCCCAAACATGGTTGCCTAAACATAAGCTGATCGAGGACAGTGGCAATAGACATGCTCAGTGGAGAGAAGAGTGCCCAAGAGGCCTCAGCCCCGGGAAGAGAAATAGTTTTCCCAGGGAAGAGCACACTAATTGATATCCCACACCAAATGGCCGGCCCTGAAAACATGCATACAGGTTACATTATATAGGCTGAACAGGTTATATTTATGTATTTAGGAATTCTTATATGTACAGTTAGCAATATTATATGAATCCATGCACATCAATAACCATTATTGGGGAAAGGCCATGAATTTGAAAGAGAGCAAGGAGGGGTGTATGGGAATTTGGAGTGAGGAACAGGAAGGAGGAAATTGTGTTATTATATTATAATCTCAAAAAATAAAAGATGAATTCAAAGGAAAAAGACACCGAACTAAAAGTCAATATGTATTATTGTTCAAACATTTGATTCACATGTGAAAAACTGGTCTTTAATGGAAGAAATATGAGCAACATAGTACATTAATAAATCTTCCCGTGTACATTCTATAGTTTCAAAGAAATTTATAGATCTCATAACATAACTAAATATATCTCTAATTACAATAAATATTCTGGTTTAAAATTTTGTACATTACATACCTATGGGATACAAGTATGTCAATTGATATATATGCATGAATTGTATGAATGAATGATATATATGCATGAATTGTATGAATACACATGTGTGTATATGTATATGCATATACACATATGTGGATAACCTCATCATTTCAAGTAAAAATAGATTCAACCAGATGTAAAATATAAATATCAGACATCTACCAAAATCGCTAATGCTTGGTTACATTTTTATTCTGCGTTTACCCTAAGTAGTAATTGGTTAATAATCCTGTCAAAGTTCTCCTTTGAAGAATGTGGACTCTTTAGAACACTACTGTGATATTAAATTTAAAAACTGAAGCAATACTTTTATAAAGTCTTAAGGGAGATGGTTTTAGATAGCTATGTCACATTTGTAAGCCTTCATAGGACATTGCTCATTTTGCCGGAAAGTTTGTTAAAATATTTGTATTGTTATTCTTACTATTGCTTTTTATAGTAGTCATGTTATTCTGAGTGGGTTTTCTCCTTTGTGATTGCCCATGGGACTCTGAAAATTGTAGTGATATCCTCTATTATTTTTAATCATAATAGATCTGCTGTTAAATACCTGTGTGTCTTACTTTTAAATATATATAACCATATGTGTTTACATATATACTCATATAGTCATATACCAACTATTTTAAGAGTAAATTTTCTAGGAAAATGGAGCAAAGAACTATAAAATAGCTTTTGAATTTTCTGTCATGTATTTTTCCAACAACAAGAAAAAGTAAATACTATAAGAATTTAAAATAGAAATTAGTGATAGTGATTTTTATCAAATATTTTTCATTCAGCTACTTTGAAAAATGTTTTTGTTTAGAGTGCTGATTCAGTGAACACTGTTGGAATATATTTACTTCATATCTTTTGAAACCATGCAAATAACTTAACCCAGCAGAGAAAGATGAAACATGCAGTTGGTTCTTTTAAAACTTCACTCTTTTATTGGAAAAGAAACAAAAACCAAGCCATATACATCTAAAGTTCCTGACAAGGCTGAATTACATTACCACTCTGTGTTTTCAGTTGAGACAATGAAGCTTACAAACAAATAGCTGTCTGCACACCCTGGCTAGCTTCCTCTCCTTACCTCGTGCTACACACTGAGATCAGAGAACCCTTTGCAGCTGTGCTGTGCAGTGACTGCCAACACCACATCTCTAAAGCCTTTGATTGAGTATTCCATTCCGTCGATGCAGTGGAAAAGATTCATTTTGAAAAGCCAAGGAAAGTTTCCATGTTTCTTTCAGGCTTTCTAGTAATGCTTGAGAAGTAAAAGTGTGTATTCCTTTATTGAAAGTTTTTTGTTAATGTCGCACTATGAAGAGAAGATATGTATATGTCTTGGCCATGTAACAATGACTTGAAAAGATTTCTAAGATGGTTCTCAGCATTTTAAAAACATCTCTCTCTTTTTTAAGAATTATTTTATGTATATGAGTACACTGTAGCTGTCTTCAGACACAGGAAAGACCCCATTACAGATGGTTGTGTGTGCTATGTGGTTGCTGGGATTTGAACTCAGGACCTCTGGAAGAGCAGTCAATGCTCTTAACCTGTGCAATATCTCACTACCACCACCACTCCCAAATAAATCTTAACATGTGTGATATATATCAATTGCCATAATTCTCAGTACTTCAGGATACACTGTAACTAAACACAATGTGTTCTCATGTTAGTCAATGAAACTTCAAAATAGGCATAGCTAAGACATAGGAAAGGAATTTATCTATTTATTTATTTATTTATTTATTTATTTATTTATTACCTGCAACCATCAAGAACACAAAAGTTATTCCCAAAGCAATACTCTCCTTGAAAGCCTGCGGATTTATTCATGGATTATATATACACATATGTCTACATAGAGATTGTTCTATCCCTAAGCATACTCAGTTTAAGATGGCAGAGATTAAAGTGCTATGGAGGAAAGTATACTTTGGTGAGTTAATACAAAGGGTCTGCCTTTCAAAGTGTCTGCCTCATGTAGTGGCTAACAATTGGCCCCAACTCATTTTATTCCTCATCTTTAAACAAGTCGTGGATAGTTATCATTCTTTTGAATGATAGGGATACCCTACCTCTGGATGCTCTATGATAGGGATATCCTACTTCTCGGTCATGGGAATAGTATATGATAGTGATACACTGACTCTGAATGACAAGGATGTTGTATGATAGGGATACCCTACCCCTGGATAATGGAGATGCTGTGTGCTAGGGATACCCTACCTCGTGGTGGCAGGGATGCTGTGTCTTTCTGGTCTGGAGACTGAATTCTCCTGATGCTAAACCAAGATAGGCGTTAGAATCAGTCAGGATAGCTTACTATCATAGAGGAAGAAGATTGTTTGCATGTATCGGTTTGTTTTATATATTATATATAGTAAAATATTTAAGGCACATTTAAAATATTAGATAAATCATAAATTATAAGTAAGTTGACTTTTATGACATATATAGACAAAACCAGAGAATATGGGCCAAAGCACAATGAAGTAGATAGGTGAGCTAAAAGAGTAGAAGATATAGAAGATATTGCTACCTCTTATAATATAAATGTGTTATATGTCATTTTGAGTATTGGCTAAAACATAAAAGATTCTACATATTTAGAAGATTAAACTGTAAACCCAGAAGTGGATTAGAATAGTAGGGCATAAAGAATCATCATTGCTTCAATTTTCTTATTACTTTCTAATTTTAGAGTAAGCACAGATTCTGATAGAGAGGATGAGGACTTTGAGACTCACTTGTGTCTTGTCAGTTATTATTGTCCCTTTGCCCTGGTATGAGGAATTCAAGGAGTAACATCTTGTACTTTCAGAAAGAGTTTATAGTTAATAAATTAAATAAATGCTGTCCAAATAGAGACAATGAATCCTGGCAGGACCCTATCTTCCAGGTTTTTAATATTCTTAATCTCTTGATTTGCAGGAATGAGGAAGAAACTTATCTCTGTAGAAGAAAGTTTCAGGCTTTCATGAATGTGTAGAATCAACATCCTCTGACTTAAATTGACTAAGTTCTAGTATCAACTTAATTTTTACATCAGAGTATATTTTAGATCCCTTCTTCTTCTTCTTCTTCTTCTTCTTCTTCTTCTTCTTCTTCTTCTTCTTCTTCTTCTTCTTCTTCTTCTTCTTCTTCTTCTTCTTCTTCTTCTTCTTCTCCTCCTTCTCCTCCTCCTCCTCCTCTTCCTCCTTCTCATCCTCCTCCTTCTCCTCCTCCTCCTCCTCCTCTTCCTCCTTCTTTGATGGGGCCTTTTTTAAATATATATATAACATTTTGAAGGACCTAAGATTCAGTTCTCTTTGGGGCAGTGTCTATGTAATTCACAGCAATAGATAAAGTTTTAACTAGGTTTTGTTATCTTTTGATACTGCTTGATCAAGGTAGACTTGGGTGTGCAAGTGGTCTCTTCATGTTAAATGTAATGTTTATTTTATACCTAACATCTAGGAAACTGTACCTCTTGCCTATGAAATAAAAGCAAACCCATTGTCATTTGAATAGATAGATATAATCTGAATCTGCAGATTTACTTTTTTATAGTAAGTTGAATGAATTGTGAGAAAATTTAGCAATTGCTCAGACCCATTTTTCCACAACCAAATCATTTCTTTTACATGTCATTGTATTCCCCCAGAGATAAAAGGCACACTGTAAACAGTGGTCTCCTGCCCAAAGGAATTGGCTATAGCCCTGCCAAGACAGGGAACCTATCTTTAAATCAAAAGAGGGACACATCCTTCTACTACAAAATTTCTACCTCTGTTTTCTTTTTATTAACTTAAAATTTTTTGATATATTTAGCTGCCATACAGAAGTCAGAGCTAGTAGCTGACCTTAAAGAGAAGACATAAAAGGCTTACCCTACATAATTGAGAAAAAGAATTCTTTGTTTAGCTCTGTACGCCCCCCCCCCGACATAATAGGGTCTACCTGAGTCCCCACTCCCACTGGAAAGAGCCAGTTAGCTGCTTCAAAGCTTTGGGGCTCGGTTTGAGAAACAATCTCTGTCTCTCCCTGGGTTGTACCATGAGCATAAATTACTGAGAAGGCATATCTGGGATCAGTACAGAAAGTTAATGTCTTCCCTTTTATTAATTTAAGTGTTTTTAAGTCTGAGATTTTATTTCAGCTGAAATGCTGGAGGATCAGAAGCTTTTGCCTCAGTATGAAGACACCACTGCATAATCAACCCAATGTGGGCCATTAATTATAAAATTATTCTAGCTGACAACCATACATTTTAACATCTTCACAGGCTTATTCTGAATATCCATTTAGTTTGAATTTGCCAAATTTATGAGTTCTTGGAAATGATGCATTAGCAGCTCTGATGACATCTCATTAACTGTTAAGCAAGGTTTTACTGTCTAGGGAGGACTGGAGCAGATATCTGGATCAGATACTGCTACCTTCAGCTGCTTGAGAACATTAGCTGGGTGTGATGTCATAACTGCCCTGTAAGGGAAGGAAGCATCTGAGAAGTGGGCACTCAGCAACAGGAAAACTCTTAGCTGTAAGACTTTTGAGCCAATTTTACAAGTCAGAGGCTCAACAAACCATTTAACTTGCCTCTCTTGCTATCCCTCAACACTGTGTTCCCTCTCTGTTGTGTGTCCTTTTTGGTAGTCAACATAGAGTATGTGTTTCTAAAATTGAGTAGTGGTATCATTTTTTTATTTTATTTATTTATTGTTTTGTTTGAGATAGTTTCTTTTTTTTTAATTAGATGTTTTCTTTATTTACATTTCAAATGTTATACCCTTACCTGGTTTCACTCTGAAAACCTCCTATCCCCTATCCCCTCCCCCTACTCACCAACCCATTGGTATTACTTTTACAAGTATTATGGTATTATGGTAAGCCAGGACTCTTCACAGAAGATCCACATTGTGCTAAAGCAACGGAATGGGGAGCCCTGTCTCCATCCACATCAATTGTATCTGCTTTAAGGAGAGAGTAGGAATTAAATTGGCTCCCTTCCTAGTTCTAGTGTCCACCAAGCTAATGGGTACACACTGATATAGACACAGCCTTACTGGTAGCTAACAGCTCATTCCCTGGGAGCTGAGGGTACTTACTCAAGATAATTTCTTCTTTCCTTTGGAGTTACCAGGAGGAGAATGGAAGGCAAACCCCACATGCATTCTCTTCCAGATCAGAAGGCAGGTTTTTGACTCTACAACTCTAGAAGGAATTTTCTTTTGTTCTTTCTTTCTTTTCTTTCTTGTTTAAGATGGAGGTCCTTAAAGATCTGAAGTAAGATTGTAGTCTCTAGAACTGTCTCATTACCATCTTTTATAATCAAATTTTACTGACTTAAGCCTTGTTTCTCATTTTATTTTAGGAAAATATTACTTTATGATAATTGCTTTACTACATATCTTTGAATCTTTTCTATATTTTTCTATTTACTTGTCATTTAGGCCTTATTTTGATACATTTTAAATTTTATATTTTGAAGCAACATTTTAAGAAATTTCCAATTAAGACATAATCATTTTCCCATGGGAAAAATTAGCAGAACATATTTTACAATATTAATAGCTTCTTGTATATATCATTTGTCTCAATGTGAATTTAAAGTTGTTAGCAATAATTAACAGTGAAGTCCCAAGGGAGAGGCAATTTTAGCTATATGTCAGCAATATAAGCCAACAGTATGTCATATTTATTAAGAGGACAAAATGTATGTTGTTTCTTCATTAAAACTTAAGAAGGTAAGGTTACTTATAGATGCCATTTTGGGAAAAATGCCTAGGCTGAGCTACCTTGGCCTCAGAGCAGGGATGCTATTGCCCTTGAGAAGGACTGCTTTGTACTCAGAAAGAGTTAACCGTTGCAAGCTGTGGCTACAGACAATGGCATCTTGGCTCTCCTAGAGACTTTATACTTTAATGAGCAGGCCCAGAGCATCTGGAGTCTGACCTTCACAGACCTATGATGCTTTAAACAGATAACCAAAGGAAACAGCTTACAAGGTGAAACTTGTTTCTCAGTAAAAATAATGAGATGTCTGCCTAATCATTTACATATGAACTCTACACATGAGTCCCACCCAATAAAACTTAAGGATATTCTTTTAACTACTATGAAGAGACCTTTTATCTCTCAAATGGTGTGATCTCCTGTCTGGAAACATGGAAAGCATTCAACAGAATAATTTAAACATCTAATAAAGGGATATATACCAACTAACAGAACAGGTAAACAAATGTTAACAATTCTGAAGATGTCTTGCTTTCATTTGTTTGTCAGTCTGTCTGTTCTGAAACAGGGCCTCACTATGTAGCTCTGGTTGACCTTGAACTCACAAAGATTTGCCTACTTCTGTTTCCTGACTGTTGAAATTAAAGATGTGAGCTATGATATTTAAAAATCCTTATTCTTCCAGAAAGTCAGAGTTTACATATTTGTCAAATATTTTAAGTCATATAAATTGGAAGGGTTTGAGCTAATTTACAAGTTTTAATTTATGTGTGTGACCACTTAGCTATAAGCAAATTTGGTACCATGCAAATGTTATATGAATGCAAGCATACATGTAGAGATACGATAAAATATACCTACCCAAATAAACACATACAACATACATCTAAAGAAGCACAAATATTTCATAATTTTGTTAGATTTATCATTTGTATGCTTTTAGGCTGTTAATGTAATATAGTCTTTTGGATCCTCAACTCTAATCTCAAATCTATTATTTTCAAGTTGAATTATCAGCTGAAGTCAGGAAGAAAATTGATCTACTTTATGTAGTTCTGAACATAAACATGATTTAAGGCATAGTAGAAAACAAAATGTCAACAGATAATGACTGATATGTGAACTACGTACCTTGCATTTTAATTTTTAAAAGAAATCAGAAGAAAGGAGTAGACATCCCATCCTTAGAAACAAAAGTTCATTTTTTAATGTGTTGTAAAATGATCAACAAAAATGGAGTAACTACTCTGGAGAGTTATAGGTAGACTCCTCTGACATAATTTGTTTTCAATCAGATATACAAAACTACTTTTATGTTTTTCCAATTTTTGCTTTTTTATTACTTCTTCTATTGTTTTAGATTATAATACAGTTATATTGTTTCCCCTTTTTCTTTCCTCCATCCAAATCCTCTCATATACTTCTCCTTGCTCTGTTTCAAATTCACAACTGCTGCTTCCATTAATTGTTTTTACATACGTGTGTGTGTGTGTGTGTGTGTGTGTGTGTGTGTGTGTGTGTGTGTGTGTACACATACATATATATTCCTGCTCATTCGGTACAGTGTTACCTGTATGTGTGTTTTCAGGGAGGACCATTTGGTATTGGATAACTTAGGCTTTTATGTAATGAACTTTTTAAAAATATACATGACTTCTTTATTTATTCATGAGGTTCAAAATCAGTGACATGTAGAATTTTTAAAACTTTCAGTTAATTGATTAAACAGTCAGAAATTTACAGGTCTTTTTGCTGTGAATATGTGTCTGTAAAATTTAAAACTTGAACAGAATGAAAAGTCTCAGACTTGCTTGTTCCTATGCACACCATGAGTAGCTTTACCTGGTGGAAATTCATGGATATTTGACTTGTTTCTTATAGTTACTCTTATAACTTATTCTTTTGCTCAGTTTCTTTCTCAAGCTTGATCAACACGTTTTATCCATAAATTCCTGCCTACCTTTTTTTCATTTTTATTAGTTCTTTGAAAATATCACAAATATTTGATTAGATTCACTTCCCTTTCTCAACTCTTCTCAGATGCAGGCCCCTTCCCAACACCTTTATGTTCTGTTTGTTTGGTTTTAAAATCAAGCCCAATTTCCACTGTAGACTCATTCTTGTATGTGAAGCCTTCCCTAGGGAACAGTCAACCTACCAGTGGCTACATCTTAAAGTATAGCTATTCTCTCAGCTATTGGCTCACTTTTGCCAATAGCCCCTCAGACAGAGGTAGAACTTTTCTCCTTGACCTCCATCTATGCTGGGACTGTTGTCTGGCATGAGCTTGCACAGGCCTTCTGCATGCTCTCAAAACCGGTGTCTTTTCATACATGCCATACTGTGTCTAGTTCCCTTGTTTTCACTTACCAAATCTGGCTCCTATAATCTTCTCTCCCACCTTCCCCAGGAATCCTTGAGCTATGCAAAGTAGGACTTTTTATAGAGATGCCCAATTTAGAGCTGAGCATAACTTTCTTATTCTCTGTACTTTGACCAGTTGAGAGTCTCTATGTTAACTGCTACTGAGTGCAGAAGTTTCTCTAATGAAGACAGAGAGATGTGTTAGTCTATGGGTATATAAGTCCCTAGGACTTAGTACAATATTATGTCCATATAACAAAACAATATGTTTTCCCCTAGGACCTATGACCTGCTCTTGGAGTAGCCACAGGTTCTTGGGCTGATGATATTGCCAGGATTAGAGCAGGCCTTAAATCCAATCAGAAAGTGATTGTTTAATCCCATGATTGTTGTGCCACTATTGCACCAGTGGGCATGCCTTGACAGGTCTGTCATCACTTTAGCATCCGGGGTTCATAGGTAATGTTGGTGTTTGTTTTACGCCTCCAATAAGATACATAGCAAGTTCCAGCACTATCAAAGCTAGTTTGGTGGTTTGAATACATGTGTCCCCAATAGACTCATGTGTGTGATGGCTTGGCACTATTATGATGTGTGGCTTTGATGTAGGAAGTGTATCACTGGGGACAGGAGTATATGGGCTTTGAGGTTTCATGTATATGCTCAAGCTCTGCCCAGTGTAGAACACAATCCCTTTTGGCTTCCTGTGGATCAAGATGTAGAACTCTTAGCTTTTCCAGAATCATGTCTGTTTGCAAGCTGCCATGTATGTGCAGGGATTGAAGGTGTATACCACCACCACCCTGTTAAGATCTGGAGAGTGAATAATATCATTGACAATGGACCTCACTATCCAACAGCTTCCCAGCACTAACGAGGCAGAAGCCAGCAGATCTCTGGGAGTTTGAGGCCAGCCTGGTCTACAGAGTGAGTTCTAGGGCAGCCAAGGCACATAGAGAGACCCTCTCTTGGAAAATCAGAAGAAAAATGTATTTAATGGGGCTGGATAGATGGCTGAACAGTTAATAATTCTTGTTGCTCTTCTAGAGGATCCTAGGTGGTGGCTGAACACCATTCACAACTCCAATGCTAGGTATTCTAGAGTTCTTCTGGCCTTTGTGGTCACTAGTCATACAAATCAGTACACACATAACAACCTCATATACAAACAGAATCATTTCTGAAGATGTATTTTACTTTTCAAATTGTGTGTGTGTGTGTGTGTGTGTGTCTGTCTGTCTGTCTGTCTGTCTGTCTGTCTTGTCCCACTCGACCAGCAAGAAAGGCGCAACCACCGGTTCTTCTGCGGCAAGCTTTATTGCTTCTTCAGGAGGGAAGACCCCGACCCCGAAAAATGGCGTTGCTTATACGGCCCTCAGCCATGGTGTTTCAGCCCCTGATGTGGCATGTCAGCTCCTGACTCGTTGCTCACCCATCACCCCATTACTACTCCGCGAGATGGGCAGTGACTAGGCGTGAGTTCACTCTCGCACCTGCGTACAAGGCTTATTTACTAGTTAGGCACAGCAGAGGCCAGCGCCATCTTATAATGGCGATTGCTAGCGGCACGGCTCTCCACGTGTGTGTGTGTGTGTGTGTGTGTGTGTGTGTGTGTGTGTGTGTGTGTGTGTGCCTGCACGCATAGTGTAGAGTAGTGTCTATACAAATGAATGCAAGTAACACAGGATCCAAAAGATGGCATCAGATGCCCTGGGGTATGAATTAGAAAATTAGAGGTGGTTGTGAATTGCCCAGCATAGGTCCTGGGTGCCAAACTTGGGTCCTGTGCCAGAGTACTATGCTCTCTCTCTCTCCCTCTCTCTCTCTCTCTCTCTCTCTCTGCCACTTTTTTATTGAAACTAGATTCTTCTCACATACAATACCTTCATTCCTTCCACTCCCATCCCTCCATCCTCTTTTTCTCCCCAAGATCCACTCCTCCTTCATTTCCTTTTCAGAAAAGAGCAGATCTCTAAGAAATGACAGCCAAACAAGGCAAAACATGATGCACTAAGACAAGGCAAAAGACTGGACAAGGTATCCCAATAGGAAGAAAAGAGTCTCAAGAGGAAGCAAAGAGTCAGACATACACCCACTCCCATTGTTAGGAGTCACAAAACACCAAGCTATCTTCTTAGTACAATACATATATTTCTAATGTAGTTAAAAAGTTTAAAAATATGGAATGTGTGGGTACAGGATAAATGCATAGCATTCTTTTTTTAATTTATTTTTTTAATTTAATAATTTTATTAGATATTTTCTAATTAGATATTAGATATTTTCTAGTATTAGATATTAGATTTTCTCCATTTCCATTTCAAATGCTATCCCTATACCCTCCCCCTGCCCTGCTCCCCAACCCACCCACTCCTGCTTCCTGGCCCTGGTAGTCCCCTGTACTGGGCCATATAAAGTTTGCAAGACCAAGGGCCTCTCTTTAAGTTATTATTGAATGTCATAGAATAAAGCAGAAGCTTACAGTCATTGTGCCAGCTTCAAATGTTGGCAGAAACACATAGCATAATGTACTGAGTCCAAGCTTAAAACCCTTTTAAAATTAATGAAAAGTGTCAGTGTTAACATTGGATTTTTTGTTTTATATATGTTTTGTAATATACAAAACGCAAATATAACTTTTAGTATTTGTTAATGTGATTTATAAAAGTGTATCCAAATTACAAAAGAAATCATATACTCACATAGTTGTATGGATTTTAAGTGGGTGTTATATGATACACACTAAAAAATAACCTATTATATTGTCTTTAATTATTATTTTCTGCAATGTTTCATTATATTAGGCGTGCTCCTATTTATAGGTTTATACTGTGAGGTTAAACGCATCATGTGACAGAAATGTAAGAAGGTATAAAACTGTCTACTTATTTTTTAAACAGAAATAAAAAAGGCCACTCACAGGCAGATGGTGGTGGCACACGCCTTTAATCCCAGCACTTGGGAGGCAGAGGCAGGCAGATTTCTGAGTTCGAGGTCAGCCTGATCTACAAAGTGAGTTCCAGGACAGCCAGGGCTACACAGAGAAACCCTGTTTTGAAAAAAACCAAGGCCATCTTGGTCCGGGACCCGCCGAACTTAGGAAATTAGTCTGAACAGGTGAGAGGGTGCGCCAGAGAACCTGACAGCTTCTGGAACAGGCAGAAGCACAGAGGCGCTGAGGCAGCACCCTGTGTGGGCCGGGGACAGCCGGCCACCTTCCGGACCAGAGGACAGGTGCCCGCCCGGCTGGGGAGGCGACCTAAGCCACAGCAGCAGCGGTCGCCATCTTGGTCCGGGACCCGCCGAACTTAGGAAATTAGTCTGAACAGGTGAGAGGGCGCGCCAGAGAACCTGACAGCTTCTGGAACAGGCAGAAGCACAGAGGCGCTGAGGCAGCACCCTGTGTGGGCCGGGGACAGCCAGCCACCATCCGGACCGGAGGACAGGTGCCCGTCCGGCTGGGGAGGCGGCCTAAGCCACAGCAGCAGCGGTCGCCATCTTGGTCCGGGACCCGCCGAACTTAGGAAATTAGTCTGAACAGGTGAGAGGGTGCGCCAGAGAACCTGACAGCTTCTGGAACAGGCGGAAGCACAGAGGCGCTGAGGCAGCACCCTGTGTGGGCCGGGGACAGCCGGCCACCTTCCGGACCAGAGGACAGGTGCCCGCCCGGCTGGGGAGGCGACCTAAGCCACAGCAGCAGCGGTCGCCATCTTGGTCCGGGACCCGCCGAACTTAGGAAATTAGTCTGAACAGGTGAGAGGGTGCGCCAGAGAACCTGACAGCTTCTGGAACAGGCGGAAGCACAGAGGCGCTGAGGCAGCACCCTGTGTGGGCCGGGGACAGCCGGCCACCTTCCGGACCAGAGGACAGGTGCCCGCCCGGCTGGGGAGGCGACCTAAGCCACAGCAGCAGCGGTCGCCATCTTGGTCCGGGACCCGCCGAACTTAGGAAATTAGTCTGAACAGGTGAGAGGGTGCGCCAGAGAACCTGACAGCTTCTGGAACAGGCAGAAGCACAGAGGCGCTGAGGCAGCACCCTGTGTGGGCCGGGGACAGCCGGCCACCTTCCGGACCAGAGGACAGGTGCCCGCCCGGCTGGGGAGGCGACCTAAGCCACAGCAGCAGCGGTCGCCATCTTGGTCCGGGACCCGCCGAACTTAGGAAATTAGTCTGAACAGGTGAGAGGGTGCGCCAGAGAACCTGACAGCTTCTGGAACAGGCGGAAGCACAGAGGCGCTGAGGCAGCACCCTTTGTGGGCCGGGGACAGCCAGCCACCGTCCGGACCGGAGGACAGGTGCCCGCCCGGCTGGGGAGGCGGCCTAAGCCACAGCAGCAGCGGTCGCCATCTTGGTCTGAGACCCGCCGAACTTAGGAAATTAGTCTGAACAGGTGAGAGGGTGCGCCAGAGAACCTGACAGCTTCTGGAAAAGGCAGAAGCACAGAGGCGCTGAGGCAGCACCCTGTGTGGGCCGGGGACAGCCGGCCACCTTCCGGACCGGAGGACAGGTGCCCACCCGGCAGGGGAGGCGGCCTAAGCCACAGCAGCAGCAGTCGCCATCTTGGTCCCGGGACTCCAAGGAACTTAGGAATTTAGTCTGCTTAGGTGAGAGTCTGTACCACCTGGGAACTGCCAAAGCAACACAGTGTCTGAGAAAGGTCCTGTTTTGGGCCTTCTTCTTCGGCCAGGAGGAGGTCCAAATACAAGATATCTGCGCACCTTCCCTGTAAGAGAGCTTGCCAGCAGAGAGTGCTCTGAGCACTGAAACTCAGAGGAGAGAATCTGTCTCCCAGGTCTGCTGATAGACGGTAACAGAATCACCAGAAGAACAATCTCTAAACAGAGTCAACTATAACTACTAACTCCAGAGATTACCAGATGGCGAAAGGTAAACGGAGGAATCTTACTAACAGGAACCAAGACCACTCACCATCACCAGAACCCAGCACACCCACTTTGCCCAGTCCAGGGAACCCCAACACACCTGAGAACCTAGACCTAGATTTAAAAGCATATCTCATGATGATGGTAGAGGACATCAAGAAGGACTTTAATAAATCACTTAAAGAAATACAGGAGAACACTGCTAAAGAGTTACAAGTCCTTAAAGAAAAACAGGAAAACACAATCAAACAGGTAGAAGTCCTTACAGAAAAAGAGGAAAAAACATACAAACAGGTGATGGAAATGAACAAAACCATACTAGACCTAAAAAGGGAAGTAGACACAATAAAGAAATCTCAAAGCGAGGCAACACTAGAGATAGAAACCCTAGGAAAGAAATCTGGAACCATAGATTTGAGCATCAGCAACAGAATACAAGAGATGGAAGAGAGAATCTCAGGTGCAGAAGATTCCATAGAGAACATCGGCACAACAATCAAAGAAAATGGAAAATGCAAAAAGATCCTAACTCAAAATATCCAGGAAATCCAGGACACAATAAGAAGACCAAACGTACGGATAATAGGAGTGGATGAGAATGAAGATTTTCAACTCAAAGGTCCAGCAAACATCTTCAACAAAATTATTGAAGAAAACTTCCCAAATCTAAAGAATGAGATGCATATGAACATACAAGAAGCCTACAGAACTCCAAATAGACTGGACCAGAAAAGAAATTCCTCCCGACACATAATAATCAGAACATCAAATGCACTAAATAAAGATAGAATACTAAAAGCAGTAAGGGAAAAAGGTCAAGTAACATATAAAGGCAAGCCTATCAGAATTACACCAGATTTTTCACCAGAGACTATGAAAGCCAGAAGAGCCTGGACAGATGTTATACAGACACTAAGAGAACACAAACTGCAGCCCAGGCTACTATACCCAGCCAAACTCTCAATTATCATAGAGGGAGAAACCAAAGTATTCCACGACAAAACCAAATTCACGCATTATCTCTCCACGAATCCAGCCCTTCAAAGGATAATAACAGAAAAAAACCAATACAAGAACGGGAACAACGCCCTAGAAAAAACAAGAAGGTAATCCCTCAACAAACCTAAAAGAAGACAGCCACAAGAACAGAATGCCACCTTTAACAACTAAAATAACAGGAAGCAACAATTACTTTTCCTTAATATCTCTTAACATCAATGGTCTCAACTCGCCAATAAAAAGACATAGACTAACAAACTGGCTACACAAACAAGACCCAACATTTTGCTGCTTACAGGAAACTCATCTCAGAGAAAAAGATAGACACTACCTCAGAATGAAAGGCTGGAAAACAATTTTCCAAGCAAATGGTATGAAGAAACAAGCAGGAGTAGCCATCCTAATATCTGATAAGATTGACTTCCAACCCAAAGTCATCAAAAAAGACAAGGAGGGACACTTCATTCTCATCAAAGGTAAAATCCTCCAAGAGGAACTCTCAATTCTGAATATCTATGCTCCAAATACAAGAGCAGCCACATTCACTAAAGAAACTTTAGTAAAGCTCAAAGCACACATTGCGCCTCACACAATAATAGTGGGAGACTTCAACACACCACTTTCACCAATGGACAGATCATGGAAACAGAAACTAAACAGGGACACACTAAAACTAACAGAAGTGATGAAACAAATGGATCTGACAGATATCTACAGAACATTTTACCCTAAAACAAAAGGATATACCTTCTTCTCAGCACCTCATGGTACCTTCTCCAAAATTGACCACATAATAGGTCACAAATCAGGCCTCAACAGATTCAAAAATATTGAAATTGTCCCATGTATCCTATCAGATCACCATGCACTAAGGCTGATCTTCAATAACAAAATAAATAACAGAAAGCCAACATTCACATGGAAACTGAACAACACTCTTCTCAATGATACCTTGGTCAAGGAAGGAATAAAGAAAGAAATTAAAGACTTTTTAGAGTTTAATGAAAATGAAGCCACAACGTACCCAAACCTTTGGGACACAATGAAAGCATTTCTAAGAGGGAAACTCATAGCTATGAGTGCCTTCAAGAAAAAACGGGAGAGAGCACATACTAGCAGCTTGACAACACATCTAAAAGCTCTAGAAAAAAAGGAAGCAAATTCACCCAAGAGGAGTAGACGGCAGGAAATAATCAAACTCAGGGGTGAAATCAACCAAGTGGAAACAAGAAGAACTATTCAAAGAATTAACCAAACGAGGAGTTGGTTCTTTGAGAAAATCAACAAGATAGATAAACCCTTAGCTAGACTCACTAAAGGGCACAGGGACAAAATCCTAATTAACAAAATCAGAAATGAAAAGGGAGACATAACAACAGATCCTGAAGAAATCCAAAACACCATCAGATCCTTCTACAAAAGGCTATACTCAACAAAACTGGAAAACCTGGACGAAATGGACAAATTTCTGGACAGATACCAGGTACCAAAGTTGAATCAGGATCAAGTTGACCTTCTAAACAGTCCCATATCCCCTAAAGAAATAGAAGCAGTTATTAATAGTCTCCCAGCCAAAAAAAGCCCAGGACCAGACGGGTTTAGTGCAGAGTTCTATCAGACCTTCAAAGAAGATCTAACTCCAGTTCTGCACAAACTTTTTCACAAGATAGAAGTAGAAGGTATTCTACCCAACTCATTTTATGAAGCCACTATTACTCTGATACCTAAACCACAGAAAGATCCAACAAAGATAGAGAACTTCAGACCAATTTCTCTTATGAACATCGATGCAAAAATCCTTAATAAAATTCTCGCTAACCGAATCCAAGAACACATTAAAGCAATCATCCATCCTGACCAAGTAGGTTTTATTCCAGGGATGCAGGGATGGTTTAATATACGAAAATCCATCAATGTAATCCATTATATAAACAAACTCAAAGACAAAAACCACATGATCATCTCGTTAGATGCAGAAAAAGCATTTGACAAGATCCAACACCCATTCATGATAAAAGTTCTGGAAAGATCAGGAATTCAAGGCCAATACCTAAACATGATAAAAGCAATCTACAGCAAACCAGTAGCCAACATCAAAGTAAATGGAGAGAAGCTGGAAGCAATCCCACTAAAATCAGGGACTAGACAAGGCTGCCCACTTTCTCCCTACCTTTTCAACATAGTACTTGAAGTATTAGCCAGAGCAATTCGACAACAAAAGGAGATCAAGGGGATACAAATTGGAAAAGAGGAAGTCAAAATATCACTTTTTGCAGATGATATGATAGTATATATAAGTGACCCTAAAAATTCCAACAGAGAACTCCTAAACCTGATAAACAGCTTCGGTGAAGTAGCTGGATATAAAATTAACTCAAACAAGTCAATGGCCTTTCTCTACACAAAGAATAAACAGGCTGAGAAAGAAATTAGGGAAACAACACCCTTCTCAATAGCCACAAATAATATAAAATATCTCGGCGTGACTCTAACGAAGGAAGTGAAAGATCTGTATGATAAAAACTTCAAGTCCCTGAAGAAAGAAATTAAAGAAGATCTCAGAAGATGGAAAGATCTCCCATGCTCATGGATTGGCAGGACCAACATTGTAAAAATGGCTATCTTGCCGAAAGCAATCTACAGATTCAATGCAATCCCCATTAAAATTCCAACTCAATTCTTCAACGAATTAGAAGGAGCAATTTGCAAATTCATCTGGAATAACAAAAAACCGAGGATAGCAAAAACTCTTCTCAAGGATAAAAGAACCTCTGGTGGAATCACCATGCCTGACCTAAAGCTTTACTACAGAGCAATTGTGATAAAAACTGCATGGTACTGGTATAGAGACAGACAAGTGGACCAATGGAATAGAATTGAAGACCCAGAAATGAACCCACACACCTATGGTCACTTGATCTTCGACAAGGGAGCCAAAACCATCCAGTGGAAGAAAGACAGCATTTTCAACAATTGGTGCTGTCACAACTGGTTGTTATCATGTAGAAGAATGCGAATCGATCCATACTTATCTCCTTGTACTAAGGTCAAATCTAAGTGGATCAAGGAACTTCACATAAAACCAGAGACACTGAAACTTATAGAGGAGAAAGTGGGGAAAAGCCTTGAAGATATGGGCACAGGGGAAAAATTCCTGAACAGAACAGCAATGGCTTGTGCTGTAAGATCGAGAATTGACAAATGGGACCTAATGAAACTCCAAAGTTTCTGCAAGGCAAAAGACACTGTCTATAAGACAAAAAGACCACCAACAGACTGGGAAAGGATCTTTACCTATCCTAAATCAGATAGGGGACTAATATCCAACATATATAAAGAACTCAAGAAGGTGGACCTCAGAAAATCAAATAACCCCCTTAAAAAATGGGGCTCAGAACTGAACAAAGAATTCTCACCTGAGGAATACCGAATGGCAGAGAAGCACCTGAAAAAATGTTCAACATCCTTAATCATCAGGGAAATGCAAATCAAAACAACCCTGAGATTCCACCTCACACCAGTGAGAATGGCTAAGATCAAAAATTCAGGTGACAGCAGATGCTGGCGAGGATGTGGAGAAAGAGGAACACTCCTCCATTGTTGGTGGGATTGCAGGCTTGTACAACCACTCTGGAAATCAGTCTGGCGGTTCCTCAGAAAATTGGACATAGTACTACCGGAGGATCCAGCAATACCTCTCCTGGGCATATATCCAGAAGAAGCCCCAACTGGTAAGAAGGACACATGCTCCACTATGTTCATAGCAGCCTTATTTATAATAGCCAGAAACTGGAAAGAACCCAGATGCCCCTCAACAGAGGAATGGATACAGAAAATGTGGTACATCTACACAATGGAGTACTACTCAGCTATTAAAAAGAATGAATTTATGAAATTCCTAGCCAAATGGATGGACCTGGAGAGCATCATCCTGAGTGAGGTAACACAATCACAAAGGAACTCACACAATATGTACTCACTGATAAGTGGATACTAGCCCAAAACCTAGGATACCCACGATATAAGATACAATTTCCTAAACACATGAAACTCAAGAAAAATGAAGACTGAAGTGTGGACACTATGCCCCTCCTTAGAAGTGGGAACAAAACACCCATGGAAGGAGTTACAGAAACAAAGTTTGGAGCTGAGATGAAAGGATGGACCATGTAGAGACTGCCATATCCAGGGATCCACCCCATAATCAGCATCCAAACGCTGACACCATTGCATATACTAGCAAGATTTTATCGAAAGGACCCAGATGTAGCTGTCTCTTGTGAGACTATGCCGGGGCCTAGCAAACACAGAAGTGGATGCTCACAGTCAGCTAATGGATGGATCACAGGGCTCCCAATGGAGGAGCTAGAGAAAGTACCCAAGGAGCTAAAGGGATCTGCAACCCTATAGGTGGAACAACATTATGAACTAACCAGTACCCCTGAGCTCTTGACTCTAGCTGCATATGTATCTAAAGATGGCCTAGTCGGCCATCACTGGAAAGAGAGGCCCATTGGACACGCAGACTTTGTGTGCCCCGGTACAGGGGAACGCCAGGGCCAAAGGGGGGGAGTGGGTGGGTAGGGGAGTGGGGGTGGGTGGGTAAGGGGGACTTTTGGTATAGCATTGGAAATGTAAATGAGCTAAATACCTAATAAAAAATGGAAAAAAAAAAAAAAAAAAAAAGAAAAAAACCAAACCAAACCAAACCAAACCAAAACAAAGCAAAACAAAACAAAACAAAACAAAACAAAACAAAACAAAACACAAAAAATCACTCACATGTTATATTGATCCTCACAAAAGCCCTATTATGACACAGACCTGATAGAGATTGTTTTGATACATTCAAGAGATCAGAAAACTAAGACTCAGAAATCCACACATTCCTGTCACTTGAAATCAAACTTCCATCCATGCTACGGAAGGCAAAATAATACTCATTCCACTACTATGAACTGCAAAGGACTTGTGGCTACCCTTAGTTAATCTCTGTGGTGGATTGAATACGTTTGCCCCACAAAGATTCAAGTGTTTGAATGCTTGACCATAGGAAAGGGGACTATGAGGAGGTGTAGCATTGTTGAAGGAAGTATGGCCCTGTGTAGGTAGTCTTTGAGGTCAACTATGCCCAGACCCTCCCCAGTATGCAAGATAGTCCCCTCCTGCAGAAGACATTCTTCTCCTTTTACTGCCTGCAGATCAAGGTTTAGAGCTCTCAGCTCCTTCTCCAGCAACATACCTGCTTACATACTGCTTCTCACCATGACAATAATGGAGTGAACCTCTGATATTGTAAGCCAACCCCAATTAAATGTTTTCTTTGATAAGAGGTACCATTATCATGGTGTCTCTTCACAGCAATAAAACCTTAACTAAAGCAATACATGTTTTGGTATTTGACATATGTATATTTAAGGAATGATTAAATAGAGCTAATTAGCATATTATATCTACTTCATTACTTTTATATACTTGCCTCTTTTGAATTTTTAGCAATTTTGAAACATACAATATAATATTTTTTAACTATAGTCACTGGCTGTGCAATGGATATTTAAAACATATTCTCTATCTAATTGAAACTTTGTAGCCTTTTACTAACAAGTCTCTGCTTACCAACCTCTTCTCACTTCCAGTGACAAACACTCAACTCCTAACTTCTAAGCTTGACTTACACACACAGGAGAGATTGTGTGTCATTTGTCTTCCCGTGGCTTGCTTATTTAACCTGGTACAATATTCTATAGTTTTCTAAAATAGCAACATACTTCTTTCACCAGGATAAAAGTATTCCACTGTGTGTGTGTGCTACTATTTTTTTAAATAATTCACCTACTAATATATAATTACATGACTGTTTATCTTGACTGATGTAAACAATGCTTCAATGAGGTAGGAATTCCAAATTCTAAGAACGCTTTCAATTACTTTGTGTGTACATGTGCATGAGTGCTTGTGTGGGCATGTGTATGCATGTATGTGTGTGCATGCATGTGTGTACATATCTACAGAAGTAAAATTGCTAAATAATATGATATCAGTAACTCTAGTGTATGGAGACAACATACTATCTCTGTAATACTGTACAGATTTATATTCATACTTAGGTCATATAGAAATTGCTTATCTCCACATTGTTGATTTTAACCTTTATGTAATAACAAATGTGAGGTCTGAGTTCCCTGTGGTTTTTGTATCACATTCACTGACAGTTAGTGATGGGATACATTTTAAGCTAAGAAAATAATCTGGGGACACCATAGTACAAGACATTAAATTAGATCAGTCATAATAAGAGACTTGAATAAAAATATATATGTGCCAGTGGGATATATAATGAGCTTAGAAATGAACCCACACATGCATCATCAAATTTCCATGAGGATGTTCCTCCACCTATTCACCCACTCCTATCTCACCAGTGCCTCTAGCATCCCCCTATGCTGGGGCATCAAGCCTCCCACCCCTCCCATTTATTTCAGATAAGGCCCTCCTCTACTACATATGTTTCTGGAGTCATGGTGCCCCTCATGTATACCCTTTGGTTGGTGGCTGTTAGTGCTCCAGGTAATTTGAATTATGAACACTTTTATTATGTTTACATGCACAAATGCACACACACACACACACACCCTACAGATTTCATTTAGTATTGCTTTGCAGGTCAGTGTGTTTGGACTGATGAAGGGGTGAGGGGAGTGGGGCTGGAATGGGAGGTTTGTGTGGGGTAACATGGTAGGGGATATCCTTTGAAATGTAAACAAATAAAGTGATTAATTAAAAAATGAATAAAAGTGCTCATAAAAAATTTTCCATGAGGAAAAAATGTTCTTTTCAAAATTGACTGATGAAGTTATATCCACATGCGGAAACAACAACAACAAAGAATCTGGACACTTTATGTAATACCATTCACAAAATCAATGGAAGGAAATCAACTCAAAACGGACAAAAACTTAGGAATTGAAACTGAATCTGCTCACAAAAACTGTAGCAGAAAAGCTTCAAATGATGGGTTTTTTTTTTCTTTTTTTTTTTTGGATAATGACTTCTGTCATTATCTGCTAAGAATAGATGTAATAAAACCAAAAATATACAATAAGGACTTCACTAAACTGAAAAATCTTTTGTACAGTAAAAGGGGGAAGATAAAACATTTACTGGGTGAACTGGAAAACTTTTAATAATGTCCTAATTTGGTGACTAATTAGATATAGACACAGAGAGAGGAAAGGAAAGTGTTCTCTTTCACTACTCAACTGTGAAAATTAGCACACCCCGGCACAAAGACGAAACCTCCAATCAAGTGTGTTTCCTGATACCTGCAATCCCAATATTTAGCAAGATGAGAGAAGAAAATTTATTGTCTTAGCTTCAGAAAGATGAGAGAGATAGAAATAAAGACTGAGAGGGAGAAGGAGAGAGGGAGGAAGAGAGACAGAACCAGACAGAGGTCACCTGTATGTCAGATAATCCAGCAAGTTTTGGTGACAGAGAAGATGAATTTACTATAGGAGAATCCACTAAGGTTGACATTCTTATGGACACATGGGAGTAAATACCACTTTACAGCTTCAAGAGGAAAACTGATGGTAACCTGTGTACACAGGCTCATGGTATCTATTCGGTTCTCTGTTTAGAAATTTTCATAAGAACCTCCTACCCCACCCCTTAGTTGCAAAGCAACCATGAAGACAAATATCTAGCCTACTAGGAATCGTGAACACCACTTCACTCACATATGCTCATCAGCCTCCTGACACCTAGAGTCCACCTTAGACAGGCACAGAAAACAATCAATGTGCTACACTATTTGTATTTTCTCACTATTTATGCATTTTTATATATAATTAAGTAAAAAGAAATATTCCCAACCAATATATAAAATCTAGATAAAATTGTATTATAGAGGTTACCAGTTGGAAACTGTTTATACAATATTCTTAGGAAAACATGGACTAATCACTGATAATTGTGCAGCTATTTGGACTCTTCGGAAATAAGGATCACCTGCCTCATTTTTTAGCCTGGTAATTATATGGTTTGTGTGAATAACAGGATGTTGTCTCTTAACTTATGGCCCACTGTCACTGGGAATTTTATTTGTGGCTGTTTATTCAGCATAGTGATAGAATGATTGGTATTGACTAATATCCTTATATTTTATTCATCTTCTATTTTTGAAAGTCTGAGGTTTTGTTTTGTTTTTGTAAAGCACTGACTGAGTTTGAGGAAATCTATGATCACAAAATGGATCAAGAATAATTAAACTATGCAAGAGTTAATTCACAAGACTACATTGAGTTCAAGAAACTATCTGGCTGTTTTTTTAGTGACCCAATCAACAATACAAATTATTCTGTTAAATATAGTACTAATCTATCCCATGAACCTCTGATATTTTATCCATTTAGCCATTAGAATTATAAAATCTGGATTTTTTTTTCAGATGTTCAACTTCCTTAACTGTTTTTAGTTAAAATGATACTATATATCAAATCACAGCTGGTCATATATGTCCTCTTAGATTTAATAATTGAGATAATACTTTACTTATGCTGATGGTGTAATAAACGCTTAAAGTGTTTTGTAAAAGTAATTTATTCACCTGATTCAACTGTGATCTCAGAGTCTTACTGCTGAATAATTTAACCCTTTTTAGTTCTTTCTGAACTCTGGCAGGCTATTTTAACTCAGCAGTTCTGACTCAAATTCCTCTCCATGCTGACTGATTCAATCTGGCTTCTCTCAGCCTCTCACTGACTTGCTCTGCTTGGCCTCAAACTAACTCTGGTAATCTGTTCTAATATTTTTGCTCCTTCCTATTCTCTGGCTCACACTGTCTTCCCCTGTGTCTAGCTTGTTCTCTCTGTAACCTGTCCCTGTACAACCTGTCTCTGAACTCCATAAACTGAATTGCCATGAACTCCACTCCATTGCATTGCCTTTGTCAACTCACTGACTCTCAACTAACAGACCAACTCCACTGCACTGAACTCAACTGACTGACTGAACTCAGAGATCTGCATGCCTTAGTCTCCTGAGTACTGTGATTAAAGGTGTGTACTACCATGCCTGGATCTAAGCTTTTCTTTACCTGAAACTTGCTCTATACCAGTTGACCTTTTAACTGAGATATCAGCTTGCTCTATCTCCTGGGATTAAAGGCAAGTCTGTTTTCTGCCAGATCATACAGGCCTAGAAGGTCTTTGGATGTGATCTCTTGCCAGAGTAGCTATATTACTGGATTAAAATTCCTCTACAATGTGTGAGTTTCTTGCAATTATGGTATCAAGTAGGTGGAGGAGACAGGTTTGGAATCCTACCACTAATGTCAGGGAAAGGATCAATGCCTTTCTGCTTCCTTTTATGGTACATTATAGTTAAAATGAATCTACAGAAAAAAAATGGGAGAGAAATGAGTTGTTTTATGAAATTATTTTATTTATTTACATTCCAAATGTTGCCCCCTCCTGGTCCCCCCTCCCCTTGCTCTTTACACCATCCTCTCCCCTTTGCCTCTGAGAGAGTGCACACTCACCAATCTATCCACCTCACTTCCCCATCCCCTTTCCCTGGGGCATCAAATCTCCTCAGGATTACACACATTCTCTCCCACTGAGACCAGACAAGACAATCCCTTGCTACATATGTTCCGGGGGACCACAGAGCAGCCCATGTATGCTCTTTGGTTGGTGGCTTAGTCTCTGGGAGCTCCCAGGGGTCCGGGTTAGTTGATACTTCTGTTCTTCCTATGGGGTTACCATTCCCTTCAGCTCCTTCGATCCTTTCCACAGCTCTTCCATATGGGTCCCCAACCTCAGTCCAGTGGTTGACTGTAAGTTTCTGCATCTGTCTCAGTCAGATGCTGGTAGAGCCTCTCAGAGGACATCCATGTTAGGCTCCTGTCAGCAAGTACTTCTTGGCACTAGCAATAGTTTTGGGGTTTGGGGTCTACGCATGGGATGGATCCCAAGTTGGATGGGCCAGTGGATGGCCTTTCCTTCAGTCTCTGCTTCATTTTTATCCTTGCATTTTCTATTGACGGGAACAATTCTGGGTCAAATTTCTGAAGGTAGATGGCTGGACCCCATCCCTCCACGGGGAGCCTTGTCTATCTACTGGAGGTGGTCTCTTTAGGTTCTACTGTTGGGCATTTAGACTAAGGGCATCCCCATTGAGTTCTGAAAGCCTATCACGTCTCTGGGACTTTCTAGAGGTTCCCTCTGCCCCCACCCCTCCCAGCTGCATATGAAATGGGCTTTTAAAGGTGGGAAAGGGTCTCGAGAGGTTGCTCAGTGGTTAAGAGCACACACTATTCTTGCAGATTGGTTCTCAGCACCAACAATACATCAAGTGACTCACATCTGCCAAAAACTCCAATTCCAAAAAGGTCTACCCAATGCTTCTGGCTTCCTAAGGCACCTGCGCTTGTGTGTACATTATCCACACACAGACACACACTCATACACATAATTGGGGATAAAACTGTGGTGCTGGAGAGAGCCTCGGTGCTTAAAACGACTGGCTGTTGATGCAGGGAACCCAGCTTCAATTTCCAGCACCCACATGGTAGTTAACAACTATCTGGAACACCAGTTCCAGAAGAGCCAATGCCCTCTATGAGCTAGACTTTGCACACACATATTATATAAACATACATGCAGGCAAAACACCAATACACATAAAATAAAATAAATATTTTTAAAAGAGTAAAATCATTTAAAAAATAAATAATAAAAATTAAAGATGAAAAAAATCATGATACATATATGTTTTAGCCCTTTCTACAATATATTCTCAAGGTAAAATTTCTTTTATAAACTCAATTCCTTTAATGCTATTGTCTGGATAATTAATGATATATATTTTCCTCCTTGAAAGTACTGTCTCTTACCTCTTAACCCTCTGGCACCCAGGAACCATATTTTAATTAACTTCATCTATTCCATGGTTTTTAAGCATTTTGTGTCCTGAAAGGAATTATGCTTGTTTTATTGAGGATTTTTTACATGGACCCAAAACAGACATTTCTCTTTTTTTATTGGATATTTTCTTTATTTACATTTCAAATGTTATTCCCTTTCCTGGTTTTATCTTCACATGAGATTCCTTTCATACTTTCTTAGCTCAGTCACCAAGCAAATGTGTATGTGAGAGAGTAAGGTTCTCTTACTCCATTTTCTTCTCCCATCTCTTCTCTGTACCTCTTTACTTCTTGTTGCCCATCTTGATCCATTGCTCAACTCTATTTTTTTTTCCTATCTTTTTTTGTTTGTATTCTGTATTAGATGTGGTTGTATGTAGTCTACAGTCAAGCCATGGTGTTCATGTGGAAGTCAGAGACATCCTTGGGTGTCAGTTCCCTCCCCTTCTGTCTTGTTCTGAGACAGATGATCTTTTGTTATTTGATTCTACATACCTAAGACTACTGGCTCCTGAGCAGCAGGGATTCTCCTGCCTCTCTCATGTTCTCATACCTGGCTTTACAAGGTCTCTGGGAGTTCAATCACAGATCCTACACTTGTGTGGTTAGTGCTTTAAACCACTGAGTAATCCCAATTACTCAATTCAAGGTTTTACTTTTAAAAATTTAACATGTGATTCAAATATAAAACTACAGCAAGTGTTCCTATACTTTATATAATGTGGATTCACTACTCTGCTTGGAAAAAAAAATGCCCTCTGTATTTCCAATTATAGTCTCCTCAATCTGTATGTAGACTAAAAAGCCAGAAACCATATTTCTCTATCATAAATATTTTATTTATATGAACACAGGAATTTACTCCATTTCCTTTCTGATGTCTTTTTAACACTTTTTTGTATTCTTATTTTATTTCAGCAGATATCAGAAAGATTTTCCTCTACAGCTTTGCTTAAATATTAGATCCTCCAATGACTCTAGCTCCTTCTATGTCCCCAGCTTTCCCTTGTGGCATTCCCAAGTTCATAACTTTGTCAAATTATTCATATGCCTCCCAACCTCTCTTTAGTTTATATTTAAAAATCATATGGAGAATACTTCATTCCCCTTTAGTTCTCAAGAGTAATTCTGATATTATTTCTGTCTGGTTATTTTATTATCCTCCAAAATGATGTGTCAGTCTTCTATAAACCTCTGAGATGGGATTCCTAAAGCCCTCTGCTTTAATCCAGCATTAATTAGGGAAGCAGAAAAACCTGGCCTGACCAGGGTCACAAGTCCCTTCTGGTCAGCACCAGCACCAGGTCACCATGGGCGCTGAGTCAGCAAACACCCCCAAGGTCCCTAGAGGACTCTCCACGACATCTTAGGACCTCTGGTTAGTGGAACACAACCTCTGCCAGGAGGCAGGTCAGAATGCCAGATATCTGAGCACCTTCCCTGCAAGAGGAGAGCAGAAGAGCTTGCCTGCAGAGAGTACTCTGTCCACTAAAACTCAGGAGAGAGCTATTCTCCCAGGTCTGCTGATAGAGGCTAACAGAATCATAAGAGGAACAAGCTCTAACCAGAGACAACTATAACAACTAACTCCAGAGAATACCAGATGGCGAAAGACAAATGTAAGAATCTTGCTAACAGAGACCAAGACCACTCACCATTATCAGAACGCAGCAATCCCTCCTCACCCAGTCCTGGGCACCCCAACACACCCGAAAAGCTAGACCCAGATTTGAAAGCATACCTCATGATAATGGTAGAGGACATCAAGAAGGACTTTAATAACTCACTTAAAGAAATACAGAACACTGCTAAAGAGTTACAAGTCCTTAAAGGAAAACACAACCAAACAGGTGATGGAAATGAACAAAACCATACTAGACCTAAAAAGAGAAGTAGACACAATAAAGAAAACCCAAACTGAGGCAACGCTGGAGATAGAAACACTAGAAAAGAAATCTGGAAACATAGATGTGAGCATCAGCAACAGAATACAAGAGATGGAAGAGAGAATCTCAGGTGCAAAAGATTCCATAGAGAACATAAGCACAACAATCAAAGAAAATGGAAAATGCAAAATGAAAAAGATCCTGATTCAAAATGTCCAGGAAATCCAGTACACAATGAGAAGATCAAACCTATGAATAATAGGAGTAGATGAGAATGAAGATTTTCAACTTAAAGAGCCAGCATATATCTTCAAAAAAATTATAGAAGAAAACTTCCCAAACCTAAAGAAAGAGATGCCCATGAACATACAAGAAGCCTACAGAACTCCAAATAGACTGGACCAGAAAAGAAATTCCTCCCGACACATAATAATCAGAACAACAAATGCACTAAATAAAGATAGAATATTAAAAGCAGTAAGGGAAAAAGGTCAAGTAACATATAAAGGCAGGCCTATCAGAATTATGCAAGATTATTCACCAGAGACTATGAAAGCCAGAAGATCCTGGGCAGATGTTATACTGACACTAAGAGAACACAAATGGCAGCCCAAGCTACTATACCCAGGCAAACTCACAATTACCATAGATGGAGAAACCAAAGTATTCCATGACAAAACCAAATTCAAACATTATCTTTCCACCAACCCAGCTTTCCAAAGGATAATAACAGAAAAAAAACCAATACAAGGACAGAAAACACGTCCTAGAAAAAACAAGAAATTAATCCTTAAACTAACCTAAAAGAAGACAGCCACAAGAACACATTGCCAACTCTAACAACAAAAATAATAGGAAGCAACAATTATGTTTCCTTAATATCTTCTAATATCAATGGACTCAGTTTCCCCAATAAAAAGACATAGACTGACTGGCTACACAAACAGGACCCAAGATTTTGCTGGTTACAGGAAACCCATCTCAGGGAAAAAGACAGACACTACCTCAGAGTGAAAGGCTGGAAAACAATTTTCCAAGCAAATGGTTTGAAGAAACAAGCTGGAGTAGCCATTCTAATATCTAATAAAATTGAGTTCCAACCCAAAGTTATCAAAAAAGACAAGGAGGGACACTTCATACTCATCAAAGATAAAATCTCCCAAGAGGAACTCTCAATTCTGAATATCTATGCTCCAAATGCAAGGGCAGCCACATTCATTAAAGAAACTTTAGTAAAGCTCAAAGCACACATTGCACCTCACACAATAATAGTGGGAAACTTCAACACAGCACTTTTATCAATGGACAGATTATGGAAACAAAAACTAAACAGGGACACAGTGAAACTAACAGAAGTTAAGTAAAATATGGATTTAACAGATATCTACAGAACATTTTATCATAAAACAAAAGGATATACCGTCTTCTCAGCACCTCATGGAAGCTTCTCCAAAATTGACCATATAATTGGTCACAAAACAGGCCTCAACAGATACAAAAATATTGAAATTGTCCCATGCATCCTATCAGATCACCATGGACTAAGGCTGATCGTCAATAACAGCATAAATAATAGAAAGCTAACATTCACATAAAAATTAAACAACACTCTTCTCAATGATACCTTGGTCAAGAAAGAAATAAAAGACTTATTAAATTTTAACGAAAATGAATCCACAACATACCCAGACTTATGGGACATAATGAAAGCATTTCTAAGAGGGAAATTCATATCTCTGAGTGCCTCCAAAAAGAAACTAGAGAGCACACACTAGTAGCTTGACAACACACCTAAAATCTCTAGAACAAAAGGAAGAAAATTTACCCAAGAGGAGTAGATGGCAAGAAAATAATCAAACTCAGGGGCAAAATCAACCAAGTGGAAAAAAGAACAACTATTCAAAAAATCAACCAAATGAGGAGCTGGTTTTTTGAGAAAATCAACAAGATAGATAAACCCTTAGCCAGACTCACTAGAGGGCATAGGGACAGCATCCTAATTAACAAAATCAGAAATGAAAAGGGAGACATAACAACAAATCCTGAAGAAATCCAAAACACCATCAGATCCTTCTACAAAAGGCTATATTCAACAAAACTGCAAAACCTGGATGAAATGGACAATTTTCTAGACAGATACCACGTATCAAAGTTAAATCAGGATCAGATTAATGATCTAAATAGTCCTATATCCCCTAAAGAAATAGAAGCAGTCATTAATAGTCTCCCAACCAAAAAATGCCCAGGACCAGACGGGTTTTGTGCAGAGTTCTATCAGACCTTCAAAGAAAATCTAATTCCAGTTCTTCACAAACTATTCCACAAAATAGAAGCAGAAGGTATTCTACCCAATTCATTCTATGAAGCCACAATTACTCTGATACCTAAACCACAGAAAGACCCAACAAAGATAGAGAACTTCAGATCAATTTCCCTTATGAATATCGATGAAAAAAATCCTCAATAAAATTCTAGCTAACAGAATCCAAGAACACATCAAAACAATCATCCATCCTAACCAAGTAGGTTTTATTCCAGGGATGCAGGGATGGTTTAATATACGGAAATTCCCCAACATACTCCATTATACAAACAAACTCAAAGACAAAAACCTATGATCATCTCGTTAGATGCAGAGAAAGCATTTGACAAAATCCAACACCCTTTCATGATAAAAGTCTTGGAAAGATCAGGAATTCAAGGACCATACCTAAACATGATAAAAGCAATCTACAGCAAACCAGTAGCCAACATCAAAGTAAATGGTGAGAAGCTGGAAGCAATCACACTAAAATCAGGGACTAGACAAAGCTGCCCACTTTCTCCCTACCTATTCGCATAGTACTTGAAGTCCTAGCCAGAACAATTCAACAACAAAAGGAGATCAAGGGGATACAAATTGGAAAGGAAGAAGTCAAAATATCACTTTTTGCAGATGATATGATAGTATATATAAGTGACCCTAAAAATTCCACCAGAGAACTCCTAAACCTGATAAACAGATTCAATGAAGTAGCTGAATATAAAAATAACTCAAACAAGTCAATGGCCTTTCTCTACACAAAGAATAAACAGGCTGAGAAAGAAATTAGGGAAACAACACCCTTCTCAATAGTCACAAATAATATAAAATACCTTGGCATGACTCTAAGGAAGTAAAAGATCTGTATGATAAGAACTTCAAGTCTCTGAAGAAAGAAATTAAAGAAGATCTTAGAAGATGGAAAGATCTCCCATGCTCATGGATTGGCAGGATCAATATGGTAAAAATGGCTATCTTGCCAAAAGCAATCTACAGATTCAATGCAATCCCCATCAAAATTCCAACTTAATTCTTCAAAGAATTAGAAAGGGCAATCTCCAAATTCATATGGAATAACAAAAAACCTAGGATAGCAAAAACTCTTCTCAAGGATAAAAGGACCTCTGGTGGAATCACCATGCCTGACCTACAGCTGTACTACAGAGCAATTGTGATAAAAACTGCATGGCACTGGTATAGCGACAGACAAGTAAACCAATGGAATAGAATTGAAGACCCAGAAATGAACCCACACACCTATGGTCACTTGATTTTTGACAAGGGAACAAAAACCATCCGGTGGAAAAAAGACATCATTTTCAACAAAAGGTGCTGGCACAAATGGTGGTTATCATGTAGAAGAATGCAAATTGATCCATTCCTATCTCCTTGTACTCAGGTCAAATCCAAGTGGATCAAGGAACTCCATATAAAACCAGAGATATTGAAACTTACAGAGGAGAAATTGGGGAAAAGCCTCTAAGATATGGGTACAAGGAAAAAATTCCTGAATAGAATAGCAATGGCTTGTGCTGTAAGATTGAGAATTGACTAATGGGACCTCTTTAAATTGCAAAGCTTCTATAAGGCAAAAGACACCGTCAATAAGACAAAAAGCCCACCAACAGATTGGGAAAGGATCTTTACCTATCCCAAATCAGATAGGGGACTAATACCCAATATATATAAAGAACTCAAGAAGGTGGACTCCAGAAAATCAAATAACCCCAATAAAAAAATTCGGCTGAGAGCTAAACAAAGAATTCTCACCTGAGGAATACCGAATGGCAGAGAAGCACCTGAAAAAATGTTCAACATCCTTAATCATCAGGGAAATGCAAATCAAAACAACCCTGAGATTCCATCTCATACCAGTCACAATGGCTAAGATCAAAAATTCAGGTGACAGCAGATGCTGGCGAGGATGTGGAGAAAGAGGAATACTCCTCCATTGTTGGTGGGATTGCAAGCTTGTACAACCATTCTGGAAATCAGTCTGGCGGTTCCTCAGAAAATTGGACATAGTACTACTGGAGGATCCCGCAATACCTCTCCTGGGCATATATCCAGAAGATGTTCAGACTGGTAAGAAAGACACATGCTCCACTATGTTCAAAGCAGCCTTATTTATAATAGCCAGAAGCTGGAAAGAACCCAGATGCCCCTCAACAGAGGAATGGATACAGAAAATGTGGTACATCTACACAATGGAGTACTAATCTGCTATTAAAAACAATGAATTTATGAAAATCCTAGGTAAATGGATGGACCTGGAGGGCATTATCCTGAGTGGGGTAACCCATTCACAAAAGAACTCACATGATATGTACTCACTGATATGTTGATATTAGCCCAGAAACTTAGAATACCCAAGATATAAGATACAATTTTCAAAACACATGAACCTCAAGAAGAATTAAGACCAAAGTGTGAACACTGCCCCTTCTTAGAATTGGGAACAAAATACCCATGGAAGGAGTTACAGAGACAATTTTGGAGCTGAGACAAAAGGATGGACCCACTAGAGACTGCCATACCCGCAGATCCATCCCATAATCAGCCTCCAAATGCTGACACCATTTTATACATTAGCAAGATTTTGCTGAAAGGACCTTGTAGTGGCTATTCCTGGTTGTCAACTTGACAATATTTGGAATGAACTACAATCCGGAATTGGAAGGCTCACCAGTGACCCTTATCTGGAGGCTTGGAGATCCTTATCTGGATCTTGGTTTGGAGATCTTGAGCCATAGTGGCTATGGATTCCAGAAGATTGAATCTCCGAGTTTAAGGAACACACCTTTAATCTGGGCTACACCTTTCATCTGGGATTAAAGGTGTGGTGGAACACACCTTTAATCTGAGCTACACCTTCTGCTGGAGACAATATAAGGACATTGGAAGAAGGGAGTCGAGCTCTAGCTCTTGCTCCTTCGCCTGCTTGCTTCGTGAGACTGAGTAACTGCTAGATCCTTGGACTTCCATTCACAGCTGCAACTGAACAATTGTTGGGAATTGGGCTGCCGACTGTAAGTCATCAATAAATTCCTTTACTATCTAGAGACTATCCATAAGTTCTGTGACTCTAGAGAACCCTGACTAATACAGACCCAGATATAGCTGTCTCTTGTGAGACTATGCCGGGGCCTAGCAAACACATAAGTGGATGTTCACAGTCAGCTATTGGATGGATCACAGGGCCCCCAATTGAGGAGCTAGAGAAAGTACCCAAGGAGCTAAAGGGATCTGCAACCCTATAGGTGGAACAACATTATGAACTAACCAGTACCCCGGAGCTCCTGACTCTAGCTGCATATGTATCAAAAGATGGCCTAGTCGGCCATCATTGGAAAGAGAGGCCCATTGGTCTTGCAAACTTTGTATGCCCCAGTACAGGGGAATGCCAGGGCCAAGAAGTGGGAGTGGGTGGTTATGGGAGTGGGGATGAGAGTATAGGGGACTTTTGGGATAGCATTGGAAATGTAAATGAGGAAAATACCTAATTTTAAAAAAATATTTAGTCTCTTAAAGTAAAAAAAAAAAGTATAGAACTATATCATTTGATTGGAAATGACGCATCTAATTGTGTTTATGTAAATTAAGGACAGAGAGAAACTTTCATGTATTCACTTTCAATCTGTTTTCCAAGATTGATATACCCCAAATTTTGAGGGCGGGCAAACACATCTTTAATTTTGGCCTTGACTCTTTTAGATTAGAACACCTCGTTTTGCTTTGAGCATGTGGATCCTTAAAGCTAATGATCACACTTACCCATGGCCTAGATGTTAATCCCTTCTGCCTCTGACTACCCTGTCAGCCACATGGCTCCATAGTGAAGCAGCTATTAGTGGATACCTGAGTAATTAATAGGTTTGAATTTTATAGGTACCTTTCAATAAACTCCATAAAACTAGCAGATAGGATCAACATCTTATTCACCTTTAGATGGTGAGATTCAGCTGGAGCCTAGTATAACTAGCAGGTCAAAAGTTATTTTCTATGATTTCAGACAAATAATTTCAGAATGTTACGTAATTTTTTCACCCCTTATATTTTTCCCAAGAATTTTGAGGTCCTAGGGAATATTTTGCTTTCCTAACTACAGTTTCTCCAGGATAAATGATAAACACATTCTTTCAAAGTAGGGATGGAAATTAAATCCATTATTCTATTCAAGGACAAATCATTTAACAATAATTATAAAATGTGAAAGCTAACATTTAACATAGAAAGTAGAATACTCCCAAATGTTTCTCAATCTGCTATCTTCTTAAGTAATGACTCAAATAATCATGTTCTTCTAATATTTATGACCCAAATGCATAAATATGTGCATAAATATGTCTAAAGGTTGTGACAGTTTGTTCTCTATGAACCTGGTATTCATTATTATCAGAAAGTATATAGCAATTATCATGTTTTGTGAGTTGCTATCAAGAGTAAACTTTAATGAAAAAGTCATGGTTAATAAAACAATAGTTAAATCTTGTTTTCCAATTTAGAGGTCTGATATTATTTTTCTCTTCTTTTGATCACTAAAAATGGGAGAAATATTATTCTCAAGATATAAGAATTCTAGGGTCCTTAGGAAAAAGTATTAGATATTACAAAATATATTTTTTAAGTTTTTAAATGGTTTATATTTGGTTTTCTATTTTCAACAGTTTTTGTATTCTACCTGAAATTCTTTATCTATTGATGAACTACATTTTATTTCTATAACTACATTAATGAAACAATCATAATTATTTAAAGGCCTAAATAATGGTAAAACTTACTTGGGTGTTAAGTTACTTTTCTATTATTTTTTCATATTTAATACTTTTAAGGCACTTAATGTACACTGTCAGACAAATGTTGAAATTCTGAGTCATTTCATTATCTGTATAATTCTTTGATTTCTCTTTAAGGCCACTAGACCACTAGACCAACTAAAATTTTAATTATACCTTATGAGCATAACTGTTTTAGTTTAACTTTGCTCTTGATTTTAAGGTCAATCTTTTAAAGCATTAGTTCTATTTCTAATGTGTAGGCTTTCTGAGAAAAAGCTAAAGATTTTACTGAAACCCTTTAAACTAATAGAATTCAAACTCTAAACTCTGTCTACCTTATGAAATGTAACTAATGTTTTCTATATGTATGTGTGTGTGTGTGTGTGTGTGTGTGTGTGTGTGTGTGTGTGTTGCAAGCAAAATGTGGTAGATCATAAAAGATTGATAGATAATATAATAGATAGATAGATAGATAGATAGATAGATAGATAGATAGATAGATAGATAGATAATCATTTCATCAATGATATAGAAACTCTAGATTGTCTCTTTTTATAAAGAATCCTCCCTAAGTATTAGCAAGGGTTAGTTCCAGGATCCCTCACAAATACTAGAATCATAAGACTCTCAAGTCTCTTATATAACAGTTAATAGGATGTATTTACAATCCATTTGCTTCTGCTTTTGTGTATCTTATCACTAGATTACTTATACCTAATACAGTGTAAACACTATATAAAATGTTGTAATGTATTGTTTAGGAGTAGTTTATATAAGTTCTGTATAGATGCTTGATTTCTTCTTCTTTTAAAACATTTTAATACACAATTGATTTCATCTATGGATACAGAACATTAAAATTTGTGGGTTACCAACTGAATAGAGACATGTATACTATATATATATATATATATATATATATATATATATGCACATTATATCAGTATGTAAGCATCTTTGTGTATATGTATAGAGGGAGAAGAGGGAGAGATAGATTGATTGATTCATTGATTGATTGATATGTCTCTCATGAATTATGTGTGATAAGTACTGGCACCCCCTATAGTTACCAAAAGCTTCAAATAGCCTAATCCACTATGTAAAATATATTGTATTTTATATAACATATAACCATCAAGTTCTATACCTTAAATCACCCAAATATTCCTTATAAAACTGTTCAATGTAAGTACTGCAGAAATCAGTTTTATATTATATTGCTCCAGCAATAATGAAAGAATAATAAAGTAAGGTTGTGCATGTTTAATAAAGATGAAAACATTGTAAGCTTGACTGCATAGTGTATAAGCAATAACCAACACAAATTAAACAAGTAATTATATATATATACAAACACACACATAAAGCCATGTACATAGTATATATGTCTCAGATTAATAAGCTGTTCAGTATGAATTATGTGTGATACTCTGTATTTTACATGTACAATATATACATATCAACTATATGTTAATCTGCCATTATTGGGTGCCATATATCCAAAGTTACCCTCAAGTTATCTAATTTCTGACATTTCTAATCCACATGATTCTATGGCATTTAATCTGCTAGGAACGTTCTAGTTTCCCTGACATAGTATGGAGATCATGTATGTGATATCTTAGATGTATTTCTAGAATTGTCAGTGCAGAGGATTTTCACTCTTGGCAGTAATGACCTTACAGAGTACATCTAAAGTAGACCAATTATCTTGGCTTTTTCCTAGACAAACTTCACACATCAGAACAAATATCTTAAATACAAATAGAGAGTGACTCTGATCATTTGTGCTTTATACTAATCAATTGGTGTATATATAGTTTTAGCAATTGAATGACCACTGAATCCTTTCACTTTTTGACTTTTAAAGACACTTACTGTTGGAACTGGAGTTAATAGTAATTAACAGCATACATTGTTCTTGCAGAGGACTCATGTCAAATACCTTACAGTTTCCTATAACTCCAGCTCCAGGGAGTATGACACCTCTGGACTGAGAGCACCTACACTCATAGACACCTGCCCACATGTGCACTCTTACACAAAATTTAAAATAGTAACAATATTTTAATTTGTCATTTTATTATTCAATTAATTTGTTTTTGTTTTTGTTTTTGTTTTTGTTTTTGTTTTTGTTTTTTTGAGACAGGGTTTCTCTGTATAGCCCTGGCTGTCCTGGAACTCACTTTGTAGACCAGACTGGCCTCGAACTCAGAAATCTGCCTGCCTCTGCCTCCCAAGTGCTGGGATTAAAGGTGTGCACCACTACCACCTGGCTTCAATTAATATTTTATCAAATACATTTTGCTTACCTAATTTTCCAAGTCTAAAATTCCTCCTGCTTCCAGAGACAAGTATCAATCAGCTAGCACCTTGCTTTTGCATTTTGAGGTCTCAGTTAAGAATGATCCTGATCAGTAAGTAGTTTTAAAATGCTAATGGCTCCTTTTCTGAATTCTTTCTCACACATTACAGAAAAAAAGAAGTTTCTTTCTTTCTAGCATTGCTTATATTGAGAAAAAAACAGACGTGAAAGTTTCTAAAAATATGTACATTGAATCACACATACTTTGGAGCATACATAAATTATTTTGACACAATATCACATTTTACAAAAGTAAATTGGTGCTTTAAAATGATCATTTGTGCAGATTTCTGAGATAGAGTACAGTGAACAATGCAGATAAGTAACAATTCTTCTCTATTAGCAACATACCAAAAATCCAACCAATAGCATGCTGAAGCTGTACTTTGTTACCTATTACACCGTGCAGTTGCCTGTGTAACCTGTATCTTATCACCTCCTTTAGAAGGAGCCCAATCTGTGACTTTTGGTTTCTTATAAATATATAATATGGGTAAATTCAGAGTTTTGTACAATTTCTGTTCATTCATCAACTACTATGTTGAGAATACTCTACATGCTATCAATTTTTCTAGACATACCGAGAGCACGTTATTAAGAAACATGATGACATCAGATGGAATAACCCCCAATCTTTTCATTGCATCATCCACAAATCTACCCACTTATGCCCTCTAATCTACGTTCACCAATCCCATTACAGTGAGGAATACCTGGTCTCAATAAAACTGTAAATGGCTTTCAAACTTAATTTCTTCGTAAACATGGAAGCCCAGTTTTACTTCAGGACCTGTAGACTGATCACAGTGTTGGTCGAGTATTGTTCAAGATGACGAATTTTAGAAAATTATCCTTTGATTCCATTTCCCTTCCTCTATTATAGGCAAACAAACTCACAGTCGTTTGCATGTGGATCCCTTTGTCCCTCTTATTCAGGTTGTCATCTTGTCATCGTGGAAACTGTACGTTCTTCTCTAACAATAGCTTGACTGACATTCTACAAGGTTGACAGTGTTCTGTCCTACAGGAAAATGAACCTCTTATACTGACTTTCTTAGGTTGCAGTTTCTTTCTAGGCAGCCTTTGTTACTTCCTTGTATTCTTTCAACTCTTTCCCTCAATCTTCCATCCAAAGAACTGAACTACTGAGGAGTCAGAGCAGAGTCTCACTCTTCACTATCTGAGTGATTTAGTTCATCCTTTCTGACATAACTATTATTTGTAAATGATGGGAAAACATGTATGGTTCAATCCAGTCTTTCCTTTGTAACCAATGTATTTACACAGCCAGCTGCACACTTCATGTCTTTGGTTTGAGGTTTTCATACATATCTTAAACTCATAAAATATATATTTTTTTAAAATGACCTCTGACTTTTAGTCTCCATGTCTGGCATGAAAATTTCCTCTCTTTGCAACTACCCAGACATCTGTAAGTAGCATTTACACTCACCAGCGAGTGTAGTCATCCAGGAGCAAATTCAGAAAAGACCCACTCTGGATCATCCTCTCTTCTTTCTAAGCCACATCCAATCCTTCACTAAGTTCTTTTGATTATCTTCCCTAGAAAATATCAGTCATCCCTTGTACTCACCAACTCCGTCGCAGTTCTTATCCAACTGTATGCCAGGACTATCAGAGAAATCTCCTCAGCCACATTCCCTAGGGGCAGCCTTGTTCTCAAACTCATTGTTCAGGAACCAAAGTGATATTCTTAAAATGCACATACTCGTGCAACCAGTTTACAGTTTTTGAGTGGTTTTATAAGGTAGTTATCAAAGTAACCCAAATACAGTTTGATCTTTGAAAAAATAATGTATAAGACCCCAGGGACTCCAGTTATACCTTACTCTCACACAGCACATTTCAGGTATGTTTGCTCCATGCAGCTTTCATCCTGTTAGTCACTCACATTAGTGTTAGGGCCCGCAGTGATGTGAAAGTCTTTTCTACCAGGACATTTTCTGGGTTTCAATTGAATATTGTTTCCTCCAGGAACGCTGATACTGTATCCTACTGTGTACACATGATTACTTTCCCTAAATAATTTAGTATGAATTTAAATGCATTCATATATTTATTATTAAATAATAATCCAGTGTCTTTATTTGGGAAGTAGTGAAATAATAGTTTTTCCTTTTTGAAATTCATTACTGTATTCTTAGAACTGGCCTTTGTTACTTTAGAAATACAGCATTATTAGGAAATAAATTATAATCTGAGGGTATGATAGAAAAATCATATAGAAAAATAATAGTTCATTTTTAATATATGCTCTTATGTGGCTCACACATTTGTTCTTTCCAAGTGCCAAAATAACTGAAAACAAAGAAGTAATAAAGAGTAATTGAATTTAGTTATAAAATGTTTTGAAACATCTTATTTTGTTCACTTGAATAATTTTGGTGTTCATGCAGTGGACATAATGCAGATAAACAGTGGTGATATAAAGTATTGCTAAATGATTCTTCTTTCAGTTACACTGCTTCTACCATGATTTGGAGCAAGTAGATAGTTTTATTTAATAGATATTTATTCAGTATCATGGAGTCTGGTAAGTTCTAGAGACACAAAGATGAGTAATACATGCAGCCTCCTCTTAACTGGAGGAACAGGAAATATTTTTCATGTTAGAAACGTATTATGGGGAGTATTTGAGAGAGTGGGGAAAATGGAGGAAATGATGTTATTCTATTTTAATGGAAACAAAACCTAAAAGAATTGCCATGAGATTCCATCTCACATAAGTCAGAAAGTCTGTTGTGAAGACGGAGAATGACAGTAACTTTAGGAAAAGGCATGAGGAGGGAAGGACTTTACACATTATAGTTGGGAATACACACTGTCGCAGCCACTCTCATAGGCACCATGGAGTTTTCTCAAATGCTAGAGTAGAACTTCCATATGACCTAGCTATACTACTGAGTAGTACACCACAAAACAAAGAGATATTTACATATCCGTGTTTATAACTCACAACAGTTGGAATATGGAACCAGCCATTGTGAATAAAGAAATGTACATGTATACAATGGCATTTTATTTAGCAACAAAGATAAATAGATCTTTGAGTTCAAAACTGCTTACATAGGCAGAAAAAGCCTTTGCTGACACCATGCATCAGAATCACAGGTTATTTCTCTATATGTTGATGTTAACTATTTCTCTTTTAAAGACAATGTTCTTATTAATTCTTTGAGAATTTCGTGCAATGCATTTTGAACAAATTCTCCCCTCCCCTAACTATTCCTCCCCGCTTCCTTCCTCTCCCTTTTCATTTGACATTGAGTTTTCTCTTTTTCTTTTTTCTTTCCTCAATGGATTCCAGTTTGTGTTTCCCATCTAGTCTTGAGAATGGGATCTTCCCTGATGTGGTCCATCTATCAGGGCTCACATTACTGAAGAAAATTGACTCTCTCATAGCAGTTATCAAATGCCAGTTGCTCCTTAGCTAATGGTGGGATTTTGTGCACACTTCCCCCTATTTGAGCTGGAATTCTGTCTGTCTTGACCTTATGCAGACCTCATGACTGCTGTCAACATCACTTTGAGGTCATATGTGCTACTGCCTTGTCATGTCAGGAAAATACTGTTTCCATGATGTTATCTACCACTTCTGACTCTTACAGTCATCTAACTGGAATAGATCAAGGCATCTGTCTATCCTCAGAGAGGCTTCTTGCAATAGATGGCCAGTAATATGGAGACTATCAATTGGTCAACATGCAAAGAGTAAGAGAATATGGAATAAGGCTGCAGGGATGGCTCAATGGCTAAGAGCACTTGCTACTCTTCCAGAGGATCTGAGTTCGATTCCCAGGCACCCACAAGGCAGTTCACAGCTCTCTGTGCCTCCAGTACCAGGGGATCGAATGTCTTCTGGTTCTGTCGGCACTGCAAAAATGTTCAAGCAAAATACCAAAAAAATCCATAAAGTAATAAAATAAAATATCTTTAAAAGAGACTTCACTGTTCAGGCATACCCAGAACATACAGATCACACTTCTTTCTCTTAGAGATTTTGAGTCAGCTAGTTCTCTTAGTAACACAGTATGATCAATTATGTTGTGGTATAAAACACAATATTAAGCCAATCACTACTTTAGTGTGATTTTCCTTTAAGGGGGGAGGCTAGACTTTATTGTTGTTGCTTAAATTTTCAATGTGCTTTTGAAGTTGGCCTTTCATCTTCAAAGTGTAAATTTTGTTTGCCTTTTGAAGTTGCATAAATACAGGATATTTAAGATTAGTCTTTCCTGCACCGAATCCAGTAGAAAATTAGGTTGGTCACTGAAAAGAAAGTGAACTCTCTACAGTGTCCAGTGAACTGAGTCAGCAGAGTGTGTAATCACTGATTTTATTTCTTTTTACAGTGAAGTAAAGCTATATGATATGCACCCACACATTTTCTCCAGTATCCTTGATCGTTACTCTTTGCCACAAGGAAGTCATTTCCTGTGGGAGGCTCCTCAAGTCTCCTCTCTGAATCACTTCTCTCTTTCTTCAGGCAGTGCATGGTATTATCTAAGGGGACTCAGAATATTACTCTTATGTACATATTATATATAATATACAATGTAACATATATTATATATAATATGTAATATATGTGTATGTGTGTGTTTGTATTCCTAAATATGTAAATACAACTTGATCACCCTATGTAATGTTATCTACATGGATATGATTTGAAAGCTAACCACTTGGTATTATACAATGAAGGCTTTTCCCTGGGAAAGACTGTTACTCCCACGCTCATCTTTCCTTAGTTGCCTATGTTTGTCTATGGCTGAGGCCAAGTGACATTTGAATGTTACCATGTCCATTAGTGTCATCCTCACCCAGGTCTTCTTCAGGCAGACATTTTAATGAAACTTCATGGGTGCAACATCTCTGACATTTCTAGAGTTTTTAAATATTTCATTTATTTTTAAAAGTATCATAATTATATCATTTCCTCCTTCCATTTCCTCCTTCCAAACCCTCCCATAGATTTCTTCTTGTTTTCTTTCAAATACATGGACTCTTTTTTCATTGATTGTTAACTGTCTGTGTGCGTGCGTGTGCGTGTGCGTGTGTGTGTGCATGTGTGTGTGTGTGTTTTGGGGGAGGGGTGTTCCTAAATATACATGACCTGCTCAACCTGTATAATTTTACTCATATGAATGTTTTCAAGGATGATATTTAATATTGAATAACCAACTTCAGGCTTGGTCTTCCCTGGAGAAGTCTATTTTTCCCATTTTCTGTATTGTTTAGTTGCCTGTAGTTCTTTATATAGGGTTAATGCCTCACGGTCTTTTCCCTGTCTATTATGGCATGTCTACTGTTGTTGTTCCTTGTTTACATTCATGTTCAGGCAGTCGTGTTGGTGACACTTTAGGATTATCCTTTAGGGTTATCATGTCATGGTGATCATTATTGTAGTCCATAGGTTCATAGCTGGCTAAGACTATGTTGCTTCCCTCCTTTAAAGCTTGCAAGGTATCATCCAATACCAAGAAAGCTAAGTCCTCTGGAACGAGGCATTCAACTCATTTCCATATCAGGGGTCTCTGAGCCCTGGGTCTGAAGTGCATGGTATCTTCAGCAATAGGAACTTATCTTCTACTTCTCGAAACCAAGAACAACAGCAACAGTCTGTAATATGTTGAGAGTCTCTTGGACAACCCTATCCAACAACTCAAAAGAGGGCTTCTCATGCCTGGTGATGGAATTTCTGTTAGGTGGTGTTTAACTCTTAGAGGGAGCATTGTCAGCCCAGATGAGAAAGTTTTATTTAGAGAGCTATCATTTTATAGTTATATATCCTATGTTTTCCCTAGAAGTTTCAAACTTTCAGATCCTGTCATAAAGTTTTGATGCATTGTGAATTGATTCCTGTGCAGGGTGACAGATGGATCCAGTTTTATCTTTCAACATGCAGACATAAACATCTAGAGGATGTGCTTTTTCTAATATGTATTTTTTACACTGTTGTCAAGAACTAGGTACTGTATCTGGATAGATTTTTTTCATTTTTTTTTCAGTCATCTATTCTATTAGATTGGCCTGCATGTCTTCATTTGTGCTAACACCATACAATTGGGTTACTATGACATTATTATATAATTTAAGATCAGGTGTTGTCTATGACACCAACAACATAGCTCTTTCTGATTAAGGTCAAGTTACTTATTCCAGGTTTTTTTTTTTTTTTATATTTGACTCCATATGAACTTCAGAATTTCTTTTTCCAGATCTTTAGGAATATAGTTGAGATTTCAATGGTGCTTGTACTGACCCTGTACATTTTGTCAAAATGACCACTTACAATATTGGTTTGGCCAAGCAATAAACTCAGGAGGTGTTCCCATCTTCTATTGCCTTCAATTATTTACCCTGTGTTTTAAATGTTTATTAAAAAATCTTTATCCTCCTTGGTTAAGTTTGATTGTGTTTTGTTTTAGCAATTTGAGGGTTTTTTTTATTCTCTACTTGTTCAGTATTGGTATGTAGAATACTGATTTTTGTATGTTATTTGTACCATGATAATTCAGTAAAAATATTTATCAGACTCAAGAGCTTTTTCTGCAGAGCCATTGGGGATTTTTAAGGATACTGTTGTGCATTTTCCAAGAAGAAAATTTTTATTACTTTCTTATAAAAATCCCTTTTACTTCTCTTGATTTAGTGCTGTAACACTCATCTCTATAAGAGAGAGAGTAGTGAATATTGTCTCATTCCTGATCTTTAAGTAAATGCTTGAGTGCTTCACCAGTTAGTATAGGGTTGCTTATAGACGTGTCACATGTAGCCTTTCTTATGCTGAGGAATGTTGACCCTAACCCTACTTTCTTCTTGACCCGTATCATAAAGGGGTAGTAAAACTTGTCCAAGGCCTTTGCTGAAGATAGGTCATCTCATTATTTCTATCCTTATGTTAATGTATGGGCTACTTTCAGTTTATTGATTTGCATTCCTGGAATGATAACAAATAGTCACAATGTATGATACTATTGTGTTCTTGAATGCAGCTACAGGATCTTTACTGAGAAGAATTTTGTACACAGATTCATCAGAGAAATTGGTCTATCCATGTTGTTTTTGTTGTGTCCTTATCCAATTTCAATACAGCAGTATTGCTGGCTTTGAAGAATCAGTTTGGTAGTGTTCCTTAGCTTTCTAGTGTATAAAATGCTTTGAGAAGCATTAGTTTTCATTCCCTCTTATTTAAAAGTTTGGTAGAATTTGGGGGCAAACCTGTCAGCACAAACATTGTTCTTTCATTATCATTAATTCTTCTTCTATGCTGTTCATATCATTTTGGTTTCATATGTCTTTAAATTTATTTGTTTTTTTCTGTATTTTCCAGTTTGGGGACTATAAATATTCAATGTATTCTTTAATGATTATTTGAATTTCATTGGAATCTATTGTAACCACCTCCTTATCATCTCTACTTTTATTAATTTCAGTTTTGTCCTTTTTGGTAGATTTAGCTAGGAGCTTGTCAATCCTGTTTATTCATAAAACTTTATTTCTATGTATTGTTCTTTTGTCTCTGTGTCATTAATTTGTGCCCTAAGCTATAAACTATTTTTGTCTCTGCTGATTGGGAGTTTGACTTGTTCCCATGTATCTAAATATTTTAAGTATAACATTAGGCTAACTATTTTAGATTTTCCTGACATTTTAATGTAAACATACATACATATAAGCTTTCATCTTCAGAACTGCCTTATCTATACCACAATGGTTCTTCATTTTCATTTAATTCACTGATTTTCTTTTTAATATCCTGCCTGATTTCTTCAAAGATGTACTGATCTTTCAAGAATGTTCTCTTCTATTCCCAAGTATTTGTGTAGTTTTCTTGCTACTGAGTTCTGGGTTTTGCACTGTGATCTAATAAGAAAGAAGAAATTATTCTGAATCTTTTTATGGGTTAGGAGTTGATTTGTGGACCAGAATGTGGTCTGTTTTAGAAAAGGTTCCACTGTCTGTTGAGAAGATTATATATTCTGTCCCTGTTGGATGGACATCTGTTGCATGGACATCTGTAGACATCTGTTAGGCCTTTAGATCTATAGTGCAACTTAAGTATGAAGTTTGTTGTCTTTTAGTTTAGAGACCTAACTAAAGATGAGTTGGGGATACTAACGTCCTCTACTAGCTTTGTGCAGGTTTTATCTGCCTTTTTAGTCACATGAGTATTTGTTGCGTAAAATTAGATGCCCCTCCCCTGGTCTACACAGAGATTATGTCAGCCATACATAGTGTGACCCTGTCTCAAAAAGAAAAAGAAAATGGAAACACCAATATTTAACATATATTTATAATTTGCATCTTCTTGATGACTCTTTTATTAATCTGAAACAGCCTCCTTTTTCTTTCCTGCATAGTTTTGACTAGAACTCTGCTTTCCTGGTATCAGAATAACTATGTTGGCTACTTTTTGCCCCTCCATTTGGTAGATTAACATCATTTAGTAAAATGAATTATCTTGTTTATTTACATTTCAAATGTTGTCCTCCTTCCCCATCTCCCCTTAGCAAACCCCATACTCCCTACCTGCTCCCCTTCACCTTTGAGAGGGTGCTCCCCCACCCACGCACTCACTTCCACCTCAACCCTATAGCATCCTCCTTCACTGGGCCAACAAGCCTCCACAGGACCAAGGTTCTCCACTCCTACTGATGCCAAATAAGGCAGTCCCCTGCTACATATGTAGCAGGAGCTATAGACAGACTCATATATACTCTTTGGTTGTTGTTTTAGTTTCTGGGATCTCTGAGGAGACCAGCTAGTTTTTTATTCTTCATATGAGGTTGCAATCCCCTTCAGTTCCTTCAGTCCTTCCCTTAATTCTTCCATTGTGGACCCCAGGCTAAGTCCAATGGTTGACTACTGTGAGTATCTGCATCTATCTTAGTCAGATGCTAGCAGGGCCTCTCAGGATTCCAGGCTCCTGTCTACAAGCATTTCTTGGCATCAGTAATAGTGTTTGATGTCTGCAGGAGGAATGGGTCCTACGGTGGGGTAGTCTCTGGATACCCTTTGCTTCAGTTTACTCTCAATCTGTGGTTGTATTTACTGGACAGGCATGCTGCTTAACAGAAACAAATAGCTAGGTCTTATTTTCTAGCCCAGTCAATGAGTCTGAGTCTATATTGGTGAATTGAGAACATTTACCTTTAAAGTTATTACTGAAAGATGTTCATTTATTGCTGATAATTTTTTAATTGTTCTGTGATTGGCTGCTTTACTGGTCTTTATTAACACTTCCCTATGATGTGTATGCATTCCTTCTTTGCTCTGATTTGTAAATATTCTCCTTTAGGGAAATCCATTCTTTCTTTTGCTTCTATGATAGAGCCTCTCCTCCTCTTTGTACAATATTCTTTTAAGTGCCTTCTGCAGTGCTGGATTGGCAGTCATGATCTACCTAACTTTGTGATCATCTTGACTTACTCCATTAATTTTAAGAGGCAGATTTGCTGAATATTGCAATCTTGGGAGATTATTTGCTTCCAGGCCTTGAACTGTATTGTTTGATGCTTTCCTGGCTTTTTGAGTTGCCGATAAGAGTTCTAATGTAATTGTTGATGAGTCAGCCTTATCTTTTGCAGTTGTTAATATTGTTTCTTTGGTTTCTATTTTGGCACTTTAACTAGGTCATGCAGAGGTTCATCTCCGGACCTGTGTTTTGGAGATCCTAAATACCTTTTGTGTTTAGGTATTTACTTTTTTCTTTAGTATTTGGACATTTTCTGTTATAATTTCATTAAATATATACACATATATATTCATAAAGGAGATATAGATCATATTTTCTATGACTTTTTAAGCTGAAATCCTTCTTATAGTCTATGTAGTCCTAGGTTTGGTCTCTTGATCATACTCTAGAGTCTTAAGATATTGTGGTCATGGTCTTCTATATCCAAGATACTACCAGCATGATTTTCTATGGTGATTCTCTAAAGGGGTACAGGAACCAGGTGGTGTACAGAGCAAAGAGACAAATTAGTACTGGGTTTCATACAAACCCATATATAACTGAAATATTGCTTGAGCTTAGACTGAAGAGTGAATCTTTTTATGCACTGAATAATACCTTCAGCAGCACAGAGGCATAAACAGAAATTTTCTCAGGGAAATATTAAGAGGGGAAATGTAGTAATAAATGATTAAATAGTGGAATGGAAAATCCTTAAATAGACCATGAGATGAAAATATTGCTAGCTCATTGTGAATTTATTAGAGAAAAACCTCAAAGGCAAAAAAATAGTGACTGAGCCTCTATTTTGTCTAATATCACGTAACAAGCTAGCCATCGCCATAAGTAAAACAGAACTTTGAAGCCCATCTGTAAAATCAACAATTGGGATGATAAACAAGGAGCAACAAGTGGTCACACCAGCCTGGGATACAGAAGGACATGTTGCCCCAACAATACAGAAGGATGGGAGACGCTGATCAAAAAATGGTCAGCCACTCCTGGCAAGACACGCTCTCAGTTCTCAGCAGAGAACTTTCTCTTTGACGTAGATAATGATTAACATATAGATGCACAACTGGCAAAAGCACAAAAACAGAGGACCACAGAATGCTCAGCCCTAAATGGAAGACACAATCCTTTCTGCCAAGACGTGGGGATTACTGAAGAAGACAGAGTGGAGAGAGTCTAAGAGCCAGAGGCAGTGGATGGCTACAAAGAAACAATATTTCAGGAACACAGCAGGGTAGGTACACATGTCAACTCGGTGGTTGTGACAGAATGCCAGGTCCTGTACAAACCCAAGACCAAGTCCCAGGATGAAATCCAACCTAGATATTGAACTATTGACAATTGGTAGCCAATAGGTGGGAGAAGAGGAGCCAGTTTTTTCTAAGAGAGTAGCACCTAGTGAATTAGACATGTTCCACTAGAATGCCACACGTCTGTGAATATTTAAATAGAGAAGTTTGTTACAGTTTTTAATGATACAGTATTATGTATGTGGGGAGGAGGGATTGGATCTAGTAAGAGTTATAACAGGTGGGTGACATCATTAAAACACAATATATGAAATTCTCAAAGAACTAATAAAAATTTTAAAACATGGTTTACCTACTATTTCTATTACAAGACTATGCATTTATACTGGGTTGTGTATTTTACATTACATAAAATGTACATAAATTGTACATATTTTGACTATATACACTATGGATAATGTATACTTATTACATGTTTGCATTTATTAGTCAGATTCATACCATCAAAAGACAGCACTTATAAACTATATTTGACATTTAAAAATATTAAATACCTCAAACACAAGAATCTGCCATAATATTTATTATATTTGGGTTTTCATCTAAAATGTATTATTGAATGGATCTTATTCTGATCACTACAATACTGGTAAATAAATCTATGTCTGTGGCTTTAAAATCATGCAAGTTTCATTGCCTGTTTCCTATTTTAGTTCTTCTCTAACAACCAACATTGACAGAGGTGAATGCTTAAGTGTGAGCACTAAGAAGCCTCGGCGGCGTCAAAAGGACTCACTTTTCATCCTGAGCTCAAGTGACAGATTCAATTTGATTTCTGAGTTGTATGAAAACCAAGACTAATCTATCTCCACTCAGAAAACAAGCCTTCTGTGCGCTTGTCATTCCTTCTTCTATACAGGAATTAGTGTGGAAAACAGATCCTGTGGGGAAGACCATATCAAACCTAAAAGAGGTCAAATTGATAGTAATAGAATCCCTGCTCTTTTTTTGTACACTGCTAAAGAGGGTCTACAGGCAACTAAACCATCAAGCTATATTTCACTAGTACCCTGCAAAACACACTTACCTTATCAAATCTTAAATTCAAATTCATAATATGCATATAAGTATTTACACACATATATGCATATATGTATATAAGTATACACACATACATATACTAATCTTACTTAAAATGTGTTGGATAAAGACATGCGTTCTGATAAAGATTGTTTCTAAAGCTATTGTACAACAGTTTCCTCCTAGTTGACACATTTCTTCCACTGAGAGGGGAGGAAACTCTATGAGACACAGTACATAAACAAAAGGTCAAATGTCTAGAAGACCAGAAAGAGTCCTAATGGCCCCTGCCCCACATATACAAAGGAATAAATGCCTGCCTTGGAAGGCAACTGGTCAGCTTCAAACAAAGGTTGTGACTATGAGGAGAGAGTCCCTGATCCTGTGAACTGCTTACAAGATGTCAAGAAAGCTCCAGGCTTGCAGCCAGCTTTTGTGAGTTTTCATCAAGATTAGGGTGGGTTTTTCATGGTGTACCTGATTTTTGGGCACCCCTGCTCTTGTAAGGAACTCCTCTCATATATTCCTGTTAATAACCTCTAAAATATACATTGGTTCTCCAACTTGGACATTGATACAATCACTATTAGGAGCTCTCTAAGTTTCCCTTTCAGGGATGAATAAGTGTGTGTGTGTATGTGTGTGGGGGAGTGGGGGTGTCGGGGGGGGGAGGGGGTGAGTGTGTGTGTGTTTTGCATCTTCCCATGAAAAGTTTGACACATGACAGCTGTGATGCCAGACAAGTTATTTGTTTCCAAAGTACAATGGCAGAAAGAACACATGGCAGATATCCCTCCTCTAAAGGGGAAACTCAGGAAAATATCAGGGATGGGCCTCAAAACTCTTAGCATTTTGAAATATTCATTACATACATCAAGACCCCGCTTTTCATAAACAAATTCCACATTTTTTTCTGAGTAACAGAATAATAGACTTGAAAATGCAAATAACAAGGTTCACCTTCTCAGAGTTTTGAGGGTTAGAAAGTTTGAGAACTAGTGGAACAAATTCTATTTTATTTAAATGATTGACTGAGGTGCTGTAGATCTGTGTTCTTTGGACTGGTGGTGGCAAGGCAGCCCTGTTGACCTCTCAGCTGCCCTGCTTCCATTGTCTTGAAGGGAACCACACGCGTGCCTTCCCTGGTGTAATTTCATCTCTGTCTCCATACCTAAGCTGACTGATTCTCTACTGGCAAAAACACTATCCACTGAGATACCACTTTAGGTCCTATATCATCTCCTGTATCCACTTCAGCAAATAATGGTGTGGTCATGTGTCTATGTGGTCCCCAAAAAGCCCTTTCACACCTTTTGTCATATAGACAGACTGGTAATGGTTTATCCTTATCTATGTCCTGTTTTGTCAGAAGCAGCAAGGGAACCTAGACCAGGCCTTTAAACTGGTTAGAGTTCCCTTCTATTAATATCCAAGTTCCTCACTCACAAGCTCTGCTCTCCATATTAGCTGTGTATATTCTTTACAGCGGACAAGAAGAATTATCTTTCATCCATTGTCCAGTAACACTGTTTGCATCTTATGCCAGAGTTCACCAGACACAGATGAAATATTTGTGTGAATATTCTGAATATTCGATCCACCATTATACATGTACATCATCTCTGCAACTGTAAAAGCGTTTCCTGGAGTGCTGTTCCATTTATGAGCCTTCACTAAAGTTCCCTTTCATTGTTACTGTTTAATCAATGGTCTCTCAGATAAAATCCAGACTCTTGATTACATAGCCTAATTCTTTTACCCAGCACCAATCGCCTAGCTCTAAAGCCTCAGAGCACTTTTAAAATATTTATTACATCAGCACCCCACTTTCCATGAACAAATTCCACATTTATTTTTTCTAGGGCAACGTTATACCAGACTGGAAGATGTAAATAACAAGGGTCACCTTGTCATGACTCTGAAGGTCACGAGTGTAAGCACAAGAGCAGCACAGGGTGCTTTCTTCTGAAGGTGACCTACTTGCAGTCAGCTGGCCATCTCCTCCCCATGCCTTCATGCCCGGTCCCATGGTGATGTCTGTGTCAAATCATTTCTTCTCAGAAAAACACATGTTGTGATGGTGACCTGCCATCATGCTTTTTTAGCCAAATCACATCTGCAAAAAAAAAGAAAATCTATCTAAATAGGATCACATTTGATGATTTGATATTCAGATTTCAAGATATAACATTTGGACAGGCTAGGACAAACCTCTGTATATTATCTGTAATTTACTGTCATAATTCCCTGAAATTAATCTATCTTTCCTTTGCTTTCGCGTATTTTTATAATGCCACACATCTCCTTACTATGGATACATCTTTCAATTATTTTAATTCATATTACTAAAATATTACAGTTGTCCCAAAGGCTATGTTTTAAATGAGAAAATAAACATGACATTAACATTAATTGTGTCTAATAAAGTATAGAAAATAAGTTGCTAGTGCATTACGTATATACAAACGTTTCATCTGACACATGAGCATAGATTCTGTCTCTGTTCATGTGGGGTTCATATAACTTCTTATAGGCAATATTCAAAACTAGTTGGATTTGGAATGGTGCCTGATTTCCTTGATGACCTTAATATCACTACCGTAATATGCTCATAATACAGCTATCGCCTCACCTTTTCTGAACTCACTGACATGCAGAATTTTTCCAACTTGGAATGGAAATTTTAAGCACCATTTTTGAAACTGAAAGGCCAAAATCTAGCTTAAATAACTGTAACAATAGTTACAGTACTTTAAATTTAGATATTTTTCTTTTTTGTTACTTTTGTAGTTCAAATAAGAAAGGTCTATATTTTTTCAAAACAATGTTCAACTGAAGTTTCTAACCGGGAGAACAAATAAAGGAAGGGATAGGCTGTGGTCTACTGGTTAGTTTCAGAAAGTATATGCTCTGTAGAGATGCTATTCAGAAAGTCTTTTTTTCACACAGGATTGACTGTTTAGATATTCAGAAAAAAATGTTATTGCAAAGAATTGTAAAGATTTGGGACTTCTTTGTGGCATTGTGAAATAAATAAGCCAATGTGAAAGGAAAAAAAAAAGAAATGTTATTGCACTAGAAAATATACTGTGGTTTTTTACTAATAGTCAGTAATGTTTGTTTCCTAGACTCTTTTTTGTGACCTAAGTCACAAAATCACCCATCCTGCTGTAATCGAATGTGAGAGATAAGAACAGCTGCAGGCAATGTCATCTAACCTGTACGAGACACAGAAATTTAACCTTTCATTTTCCCTTTGTTAGAGGTAGAAAAATGGGTACTTATCTAACTGGCATATAATCTGTGTTTCAGTTATGCATGTGTGGTTAAACTGGACTTTTAAGTACTAAGGACAGGCACTGGACAGAATAGATGGATCCGCTGGTAAATGTGCTTGCCACCAAACCTAAGGACATGAAATGGATCCCTTATCCCCATATGTTGGAAGGAGAGAACCAGCTCTCAAAGATGTCCTCTGACTTCTATTTATGCCATGGTACACAGGTACCCATACACATACAAACACACAAAAATAGATGATAGATAGATAGATAGATAGATAGATAGATAGATAGATAGATAGATAGATAGATGGATGATTGATAGATAGATAGATAGATAGATAGATAGATAGATAGATAGATAGATAGATCACAGGAAGATAGATGATAGATACATAGGTATATAGATACATAGATAGATAACAGATATATAATTAAAGAAAGTAAGTAAAAACAGGTATCAGGGCCATTTAAGATCTATGTCACTTGTCTATGTATCTTTCCTGATGTTCCTAAAAGCCTGAAAGAATGACAAGGGTCAGTAAACCACACAAACTGCCTTGGAAAATCCCCCTGCCTTAGAAGCATCCGTTTTCATCCTCCAAACCCTCCAAACCATCTCATACGCTCCTCCTTGCTCTCGTTCAAATCATCGGACTCTTTTCCCACTAACTTTTGTTACATACATGCATTTATATGAGCATACATAAATATTATCTACCTAGTCTGTACTTCTTACCATTTTATGAGGAAGACAATGTATATATTGGTAATACTTCATATACCAAAATGATTTCTCCCTTCCAAACCAATAAAACTACTTTTGTATTTATATAAAAACAAGATCATGGGTGAGATGGCCCATCATATGAGTGCTTATTTCTAAGCCTGACTGCCTGAATTCTATCATGGAAACCACATGGTGGAAAGAGAAAACTAAATCCCATAAATTATCCTCTGACCTCTACATGCAGACACACACACACACACACACACACACACACACACACACACACAAGAGAAAGAGACAGAGAGAGAGAAAGATGTATTCACTTTATAAATAAATATATGCTAAAAGGATACACATATGAACCTAGAGTCTTCAGAGTTCAGCAGCTTCAAAGTTTCATATGCTGAGAACTAGGTAACTGTATTTTATACAAATAAATAAGGTAAAATACAAAAATTATTTCACTTTAGGACAATCTGTTATGGTCTTTTTGGGTTTTCCTAAGATCCATTTCTTATACACTTCAAATACACTTCTAGATCCTTTGCAAAGAGGCCTGAGGGACTATGTGTAGATTTTAGTATCAGCTCCTCCCCTTATACTATGCCTGTGAACTGGAAATTATTTCAAGCCCCTCTTCCATCTCCACACACATTTCAGTTGTACCCATCTTTTTCAAGTCCTTTCCCCTGCAATGGCAGGAATCCACTTACAGATACACTGATAGCCTTAATGAATCTTCACTCAGTTTTACTGCAGAACTACTTTATTCTCTGGTGACTTGTTCCCTATAAAGGACTCCAGTAAGCTCCACATTCCAGTCTCAAGGGTGGTTTTCTGACTCTTGTTTGTTTGTTTGCTCACAATGAAATATATTGCTTCATCCAAAGAGTATAATTTTAAATTGATTGTATATTCATTTTTTTCTCTCTATTTACCTAAGTTTATTTCCCATAAAGAAGAAATAACAATAAATAACTTGTTATATGTTGTTATGTCAATTCAAAACTTAATGACTAAGTGACACAGACCACATTACTGAGTATAACCTTGGGCACCATTTACCCACAAGTGTGCCCTTTAATATCTTCCCAGTTACATTCACTTTCATTCTCTTATTTTTAAAGTTTTAAGAACTCATTATGTTTAATTGCCATCTATGTGTCTAGAATACATCAGTAAAGGAGTAAAAATATAAAGAGCAAAACATAACAAATAAGATTTAAAATTGGGCACATACAAAGTGGTTCTAGTTGGGCTAGAAAGACAGCAGGTCACATTACTAAATAAGAGTCTTGAAAAAGATTGACAGCTGTGTGAAGGCTTCAGGAAGCCGAGAGCATTCACCATGGAAACATCTAGAGGCAGAGTGTTTTGCTGGTGGAGTTTCAAGAGGAATCGTGCAGGGTAGAAGCTCACATCATTTGTTCAAGGAATAGTGGGATATTCTTATTCCCAACTTCATTCAATCCAGTATCCCTTCAGCATATAGCTAGATCTTGCATTCAGCTAATTATTGCAATATCAAGTCCATGTTCATAAATATTTTTATTTTATTGACAAATGTTCATATCCTCACAGAACTGTGCATTTTACAAGGTTCTTACATTCTTATTATTGTCATTATGCTCTAAGCATCCAGGTAATGCACTTGTCCTCTGTCATTATATTTCCCAGGATGGTTTTCTGAATTCAAGAAATAGAACAACTATTTCCAGCTTGAATAAAAAACAAAGTTATAAGAGCTTTACTATGAAGACCTAACTTCATCCCACAAATGACAGCGGTTAAATCTTCCATTCTTTAGTTTCCTAATGAACAACAGAGAGACCATAACCTGTTGCAATGTTTAATGCTGAATTAATTATTAATTAACTAATTAATTAATTAAACTGTGATCCTTATTTGGGTTCTCTAAATACATGACTAAGAAACATGAGACCAACTGCAGAAATTTGATCTCCAGGTAAAAATGAAATTTAAGGAGTAATGACAAAAAAATCAAATGACTTCACATGGTTGAGCCAATGACAACATTCTTTGAGCTATTGACCTGGATTTTCTGCTCTAATGGTCAATTTCCCACCAGGTCAGTACTGTAGTTTTTAGGCCCTAAGGGAAATGCTACCTTCCACATTGATCCATTTCAGGCTTTGTCTATTTCTAGAATAATGTCTCTCATGATTCTTAACCTTGCCAACTTACATCTAAATTCAAAACTCACAGTCAAACGGCAAGTGGGGTTCATAAATAATGTATTTTTCTACATTGAAGACGCCTCATGGGCCACACGTCAGGATCTTCCTTTGAGTTATGTTAATCTCACTGTGGTTAAGCCTCAAAATTGTTTTGTTGGATATATTTCACTCTGAATTCTAAATTCCCAAGGAAGTACGGAGAGATTTATGCTGTCTGAGTAATGAGAAATATTAGATAATCATATCCATGATACACACAGTGTGAGGTACTTTTCTATCTCATAAACACATAAACATGATTTTACTTCATTTATAGACACATAAAACTTTCATTTCCTTTCATCCAGTTGTTGCTCACCATACATGCATTCTTCGTCTGCTTATTTAGCTTCAAGTCCATTAGAGACAGATCTTCTCTTGGATTCTCTCTGACTTTCACCAACAAAAAGACAGGAAGAGGAGAGTTAGATGCTGGCATTATCATGAGACTTTTCTTGGGGAGGAAAAACAGATAGACTCCAGATAGAGAATCAAAGAAACTAGAGTAATGATTACACTGAAGACCAACTTGTGAACCAGTGAGTTTATTTAGGTTACTTATAGGAGTGTGGATAAAATATTACTTACAAAAGAGACAAGTCGAAGGCAGCTGCATTACTGAAAAGCTCACCCCAAAACAGTGGGGATGCCTCTCACATGAACACTGTACTCCTAAGTACTCTCTCTATGACTTACAGGCACTCAGTGATTGGGGAGTGCTTCTATAGCTTGGGAAGGAGGCTCATGAATCTTGTAATGTTCATGCTCACTAGATATGTGAAGTTTGTTTACTTCCTGAGTCCTTCAAAATCACCCGCTCCTTCCTGGAAGCCATGTTGTCACTTAGAGATTTTCAGGCCTCAAGGAGACTCACATCAAGACAGAATACTTCAACTAGGAAGCAATTGCTATGCAACACTTTATCCCGTCCTCCAGCTCTTACATTCTTTCTGCTCTCTCTTCTATGATGTTCCTGGAGCCTTGAAGGGGTTGTAGAAAGCCATCTACTATCTTAACCAGCATGTGCACCTTACTGGGGATTGAACTCAGGGTCCTTTGCATGAGCAGCATCATCACTGGTCAAGCATAGGCTCACTGGCTACTTTTTTCATTATTTCTCCAGCTACATGTTATCTCTTTGCATTTATGTTATTAGAAGTACCAATTCTTTTCTAACTTACATTGGTTATTTTATTTACATTTCAAATTTACCCCCTTCCAGGTTTCCCCTCTGAAAACCCTCTATCCCAACCCCTTCCCCCTGCTTCTATGAGAGTGTTACACACACACACACACACACACACACACACACACACACACACACACTCCCACCTCACCACCCTAGCATTCCCCTGTGCTGGGGCATCAAGCCTTCCCAGGACCAAGAGCCTCCCCTCTCACTGATGCCAGACAAGGCCATCCTCTGTTACATATGAAGCTGGAGCCATGTGTATTCTTTGGTTGGTGGTTTGGAGAGCTTTGGGGATTCTAATTGGTTGATATGGTTGTTTTTCCTATGGGGTTGCAAGCTCCTTCAGCTCCTTCAGTCCTTCCCCTAACTCCTCCATTGGGTTTCCTGTGCTCAATCCAATGGTTGGCTGCAAGCATCTGCATCTGTATTGGTAAGGCTCTGACAAAACCTCTCAGGAGACAGCTATGCCAGGCTCCTGTCAACAAGCACTTCTTGGCATCAGCAATAGTGACTGGGTTTGGTAACTGTATATGGGATGAATCCCCAGGTGGGGCAGTCTCTGGATGGCCTTTCCTTCAGTCTTTGCTCCACTCTTTGTCTCTTTATTTCCTTTAGACAGGAGCAATTTTGAGTTAAAATTTTTGAGAACCTATTCTGGTGTGATGTTTTTTTTCATAACATCTGTGTTCCAGACATCTACAGGGATGGGTGCTGTCCTTTCAAACATTTCATCTGACTTAGCCACTGGCTCAATTATTTGAGGATGTTCAGTATCTTAAAATGCCACTGACCCCAACACAGCCTGTGTGGCATTAATTGCATGGTTTTCAAACGCCAGACCATATTTCTATAAATATGGATGCCACCTTTGTAGGATTTGATTATGTGTCTCCACTGAAAGAAGCTTCACCAACCCTTAATTAGACAAGCTGTCTGTTCTGTGACAGAGGTGGAGCCAGGGAGAGATTCTATCACTTGCGGCACTTTAAGTACTGTACAATGAGATTCTGTCCCCATCTATGACCAAGACCAAAACTATTTATTTAGGATGCTACTCCCAGCTACAGTCTTCTTAGATTCTGGAGTATCTTAACACAAAGCGACAGATGAGGCACACAGATGTTTAACTTCTCCTACAAAGATCTTAGTGTGTTCAAAAGTATCTTGTGACTTTCTGTCTCATTCTATATGGAATCCCTTTTTATAAAGTCATACAGAGGGTGGGCAACTTGGGAAAAATATGTTATGAATGCCCACCATATCCAGGCATCCCCAGGAATACTTGTTGCCTTTTTATATTTAGAATCATAGGATTTTTTTGCAGTAATGTTATGAGGTCTCATATGCACATTATTGGACCATATACTCCCAAGAATATAACAGCTATGACTGTCCTTTGCACCTTGAAAGACCTGATCTCCCTTTTAGCTTTCTTCAGACATATCTTTATGTTTTTAGCTTCTCTAAATCTTCAAATTACTCATAACAAAGCATCATGTCAACTATATAATGAGACTTTTTTACAGAAGATATACTGGATGACAAAGCAATATCCCAGGCATTCTATGACAGAGGAACTGAGAGAGAGTAGTGGGAAGGTCCACTATGGATCATTACAAGCAAATGAAAAGTAATCTTGGGATCTAGCAGCTAAGGAAATATAAATAGAAAAAAACGTGATAGCAAGGTCTACTATAGTTCCAATAGATGTAATCACTTATCTGGGATCTTCATCCTTGCATCGTTCTGTGGGCCACATGGATTACCCCCTACCCATATATCTTGATAAGCTGGCTTACGTTGTTTGGTGCTATTCCCCTAGTCTGACTGTGCTCGTGTGCCTGGGATCTGGTAGACACTTGGTCTGAATATAACTGTAGCCTTTCCCATTGTCTCGCCCTCAGAGACACGTGGCTTTGGACAGAAGCCCAAGGTTGGCAAACAATTTCCACACCCAGCATACTTTCTGCTGGTTTTGATCTGAATGGTTCCATCCTATATTCACCACTATTGCCACTGTCCCCTGGTTCTCTGGGAGCTTGCCATGAATTAAGGGAGACTTGGCTCCAGAATCCACTGAAGCCTCTGCTACTTTATAAAAGTCATGTTCCACAACAGGACTCAGAATAAGACACTAAAGCCTCACACCAGTCCAGTGATCTCCTCTTTTATAACTATGAACATGGTTCTATGTGGCCTGGTGGACTAGACATCAAACACAGCTTTTCTTATCACCATCTCCTTTCCTATCTCTCACCTCAAATCATTAGATTCCTTTCACTACCCAACTCTTCCCCTGGGATCAGGGTTTTTGTTGTTTTTGTTTGTTTGTTTGTTTGTTTGTTTTGTTTTGGTGGTGGGGGGGGAGTTGGTTTGCTTTAGTTTAGTTTTATTTGGTTGTTTTATTTTGTTTGAGTTTTTATTTGTTTGTTTGTTTGTTTGCTGGTTTTGGTTTTGGTTTTTAATCCAAGGAAGCATTCTTTAGAACCGATATAAATTGTGTTTTCTTTTCCTTGCATCCTGCTAACCTTACAGAATAAAAAGCCAATACTTTCACCTCATTGTAATCCAATCCTTTCTACATAATAGATTATTGCAGAGATGCTAAGCACACCTTCTTTTTCCCTTCCTAATCCCCCTTAATATGAACTAGTTCCCTTTGGTCTGCCACAGTTGTCTCAAATGCATTTCTTAGTACACATACATGAGCCAGGAAACCTCACCAATATATCTTGTCACTTATATTTTACCTTCAGGAAATATAATATTTGTTACTTAGCTTTGATTGTTCTCATGGCATCTCTGGGATCATGCAGTAGACTCCACTCATCAAGCTTGATTTCAAGCAAGCATGACATTGTATGCTGCAAAATGTAAAACAGCCCCACTTGGATTGTCCCTGAGGACTCTGAACCCAGGCTTTCCCTGTGGGTATAAGGCCCAGCCTTGATTACAGGTCTTATCACCCAAAGCAAGGCTCATTGTTCCTTTCATGCTGCATAGGGAAAGATACCATTCTAGGATTTTTCCTGTGGGTTCCCCACCCTTGATAGATTAGCTTCAGTTCCATGTCTCAGCACTCATAGCAGAGGAACCATTCCTCCACAACCCATCTTTGGCTCTGTTGGTGCTGGTTTAAGCACCAAGAATGTTATATGGACATTTCCTGGGCATGAGGCATGACACAAACTTTTATTCTCAGGATAGGGAACAAATGGCCAATCAAAGTAATAATTACAGCAAACTACAAACTGATGAACCATTAAGTTTATTCATGTTACTGACAGTAGTATGGGTGAAGGAGCAAAAACAACTCATGGAAACGTCATCATCAAACACTGGCCCCTGAAAGCTACGCCCTAGGAGCACTCTGCATGACTTGCAAGCAGCTAGCAGGTCAGATCTCTTCTCCTCTGGCAACTGTTTAGTATTTCTATAATGAGAGGGAGGGAGGAAACCCAAGAGCTTTCAGTTTCCAACTTTCTGGGTTATGTGAGTTGTTGTGTTTTGAGTCCCATGAGCCTCCCACTCTATTTCCTGGAGGAAATACTTTCACTTAGAGCTTTCTGAGCCCTAATGGGACTTCCTTCAGGATGAAATGTTTCAACTCCCAGGAAATTCCTACACGATAGCATCCTACTCAAATGGAACTTTATAGGATATTACATTTCAAAATTATAGAAAAAAAATGAAACAGAATCCTAGAAGATTCGATTTAAGATTATGTGGGAAGAACAGGGATTCTCCTTGCTCTGAAAGCAGCATCAATCTCAGCCTCCTAGTAAAAGGTGCTAGCAACCCAATCATATAAGTCAATCACTTGTGCATAAATTGAAAGTTAATAAAATTTCCTTAGATTATTATATTAATGATCACTAATCCGAGAAAGTGTCTCTAATGTATAGAACTAAAATAATATCTATATAGTTGTCTAGTAAACATAATAATAACACAATTTAAATAGTCTATAGGTCTGAGAAGACTATGACAAATAATAAAAAACCAGCCCATCCCTGTTAGAATAATATACCTCCATAATGACTTAGTTTCCCTAAATATATTTTCACTATTACATGTTGCAGACTATCACAGCCTAACCCAGCTCCTGCCTCCTTCTTCGTGGGTTTTTGTAAACAGCTTCTTGAGATAATTTGTCTGTGCACGTGGTACAGAAAATTCAAACAGGCTATTATTGTTCATTCTGGGCAAATACTTTAACACTGAACTATAACCCTAGCCTTATTTCAGATCAATGAAATATACTTTTATATTTGTATTAATGTCACTTACTATTAGGTAGGGATGGAGTTGTGGTATAACATACATTTTGATATTTCGTTTAGATAAGTATGTATGTGTATACATATAAATATAGATATTATATAGATATACATATATATTTATGTATGTATTTAGTTAGCTAGCTAGCTAGTTAGTTAGTTAGCTAGAGAGTATATATTTGTCTTTACCACTTACAGAGCTTTGGTTATTCATTAAATGTGCTATAATTTTATACATTTAGTTGCATTACTTAAAAAATAACTTTTGGAGGGACATTTAAACAATTCTAATGACATTTTAACTTGCTTAGAGTAATTTTATCCTTTCTTTCCAGGTTGTAAAAATGATGATTATTGTGGTGGTGACATTTGCCATCTGCTGGCTACCCTACCATGTGTATTTCATTCTCACTGCGATCTACCAACAGTTAAACAGGTGGAAATACATCCAGCAGGTCTACCTGGCTAGCTTCTGGCTGGCCATGAGCTCAACCATGTACAACCCCATCATCTACTGCTGTTTGAACAAAAGGTAAAAGCAATACTGCTGGCTGGTGCATGGGTCTCTTAGCACCTCCACCTTCTGTGGAAGAATGGGGAGAGTGTGTAAGAACTCAGAGAGAAAACAGAGCATGTTCTTCTGAGCTTTTCTGACTTCACTAAATGCCCCACCTTAAAACCTAAGTTCTCAAAAGTGTCACTGAGCAGCAGCTCAAATTGCTAATCTGTGACCCTTTCATACAGTTCCTCATGTTGTGGTGACCTCTAACCATAAAATTATTTTGTCACTACTTCACAACTGTAATTCTGCTACTCTTATAAATTGTAATGTAAATGTCTGTGTTTCCTGGTGGTCTTAGGTGACTGTGGGAAGGGTTGTTCGACCCCCAAAAGGAGTCAAAGCCCACAAGTTGAGGAGCACACATTAGAGATTTTTAAAGGTGGATTTTACGTGTGCTAATTTCTTCCCTTAAAACCTTCAGAATTTTATCTGCTAGTGAAAAAGAAACTCTCATGAGTGGAGGTTCATCCATATTCCCAGGGATGAGGTTTTTTTTCAATGCAATTAAAATACTTTTTTCTATGAGAGGGGGAAATAATGGGCCTCATGACAGGAATTCTGTTAAAAGCACTCTCATTGCTGTCAGAGCAAGGACAGTCCCTGTCCTTCCCACATAGCCTTGCATGAGCCGATTATCTCTCTGGAAACTAATACATGAAGATTGTGAATTTGCCTTGAGCTAGGGCTACATAGCAAGATCCTGTCCAAAAAAAAAAGTGTAGGACCACTTATAATCAAGTTTAATACTATAAAGAAGGTTAGCTCTGGCCTCCATATTTTAAAAAATATGAAAGTTCTAAAACCAAACCCACTTTGTTGGTATGTTGAACACATAGAGGAGTAAGGTTAAATTTTACAAGATAGTCCCCTCAATAAAGCAATGGCTTTGTGCACCAATAGAAATGGTTCTTTGTGAAGATATAAATAACTGCACAGTCTAACTTCTCAACTTGTGAAGACACCAAGAAACTCGTGTCTTAAGTTGGTTAAATGCTTAATGAACTCTTTTTAAATTAATTGTAAAAACCATGTCTCAATTTAAGCCACTGCATAAAGTAATAAATCTGCTTTGGATCAATTGCACTTAATAGCATACAGTGACAAGAATTTCACACATTTATATATGATTAGATAAAACCATTATGATTAATAATTTTAACATTAAATGAGACTAATTTGTAAATGTGCAATTATTTGCAATAAATGTTTTTGGAATAGAGTACGCCATTTTCTAATGCCTTAACTAGGCAGCCTCATGTGATTAGGTAGGTAAATGTATGGGATCACTGCCAAAAAACCATTTTCTCCATTGATAGTCCCAGGCCATGCTTTTTTCAACTTGAATTCTTCCCTAATGATGGGAAATGATACTTTTAGAACAAGACTCACAGGACTGATGCTGTACTGTAAACACAGGCCTATGTAAAAAGTCAAATTTGGAGCTGTGGAGTGTAGCGTAGGTATCCTGTATTTTATCGCTTATGGAAGAGTTTGGGGGAAGGACTGAGGGCACCGATAAGGATAGGAACTTCTCAGGAAGAACAACAAGAGTTAACTAATCTGGGCCCTTAGAGCTATCATAGACTGAACTACCAGCCAAAGAATGAGCATGAGCTGCCCCCCCCCACACACACACACACACCTGGTGCCGCCCCCTCGCCATACTACACCTATGTAGCAGTTGTGTATCTTGTTCTTCATGTGGTTCTCTAACAATTGGAAGGGGCTTGGGAGTACCCCAAAAACTGTTGCCTGTCTGGGAATTATGCTCTTCTAGATGGCTGTTGCCTTGTCTGGCCTTCAGTGGGAAAAGACGTACCTAACCCCGCAAAGTTGATGTGTCAGGGTGGAGGGATACCAGGGGGCAAAGTTGATATGTCAGGGTGGAGGGATACCAGGGGGCGGAGGAAGGGGAAGACTCCACCTACTTAGAGGAGAAAGGGAGTGGGGATGGTGAAGGGATTGAGAGGGGGTGAAATGCCCCCCTGAAACTTCCTTTTTCTCTCCTGCTTCTCAGATTTCGTGCAGGCTTCAAGAGAGCATTTCGCTGGTGTCCTTTCATCCAAGTCTCCAGCTACGATGAGCTGGAGCTCAAGACCACCAGGTTTCATCCCACACGGCAGAGCAGCCTGTACACCGTGAGCAGGATGGAGTCAGTGACCGTGCTGTATGACCCCAGTGAAGGGGACCCGGCCAAGTCCAGCCGCAAGAAGAGGGCGGTGCCCAGAGACCCCAGTGCCAATGGCTGCTCCCACAGAGAGTTCAAATCTGCCTCCACCACATCAAGTTTCATAAGCTCGCCCTATACCTCTGTGGATGAATATTCCTAAATCCATGTCCCAAGCTAAAGGCTGTCATGAGGCCACCATGAGGCCAACCTAGGTCCCTCATTCTCCTAACCATGCCAGGTCCTTTTCTAGGTACTTTGGGAAAGCAGAAGGGCAGTCCTTAGGTGGGGATACTTCATTTGAGAAAAGTGGAATACCAACATAACAAAAACTACCAACATATCAGCCAGCACAAAGAGAACTGAGTCTTCAATCATATGCAAAGTGTGAATCTGAAAGATGCTCTAAGTATCCGGTGTCTGTCATTTAACAATGGCAATGTGTCTTTGTGACCTCCGAACAGCAGAGGGGTTTTCCAAGAGAATAAGGAGGCTCTAAAATGCTATGATGAGCAAGGGAAACATGACCTACATAAAACAGAAGTTCTGTGTGGCTGTGAAGTGGAGAGGGCAAATGACTGACTTCCCAAACAAGTAATAGAAAACTCAGCCTCAAAGAGTAGGGAGATATGGTAGGAAGAAGGCTTTTCAAGAAAATTTATGTCATAAAATAAAAACTTTCAGAAATTCCCTCCAAAACACTTAGCAGAAAAGGAGAGATAGTCAAAGCATTGCCCAAACACAGCATGTATTTCTCTTGATTATTTTTCCAAAGGAAATAATTTCATTTAATTTTGACCACTAGGTGTTTTGAGTGCTAAACTAAGTTGCAGTCAAATTTGGGGCTTTAAAAGACAAAGAAAATTCTTACCATCTTCTTTATCTTATTATTCATGCTTTTTAAAATTGAGTAAAATTGTAAAAACACTAAAGCTATCATCCAATGGAAAAAGAGAAATCCATATTTGCCTCGGTAACTCACTTGCTTGATTTGGATAACAAGTTAATAGTACTTAGACGTCATCAAGCCAGACACCAGCATCTCCAAGTCCCTGAGCCAGCTGCTTCCCACTGCCATGCAAAGAAAATCAAAGTCATGAACTTTACTGGTTATATCATGGCATCCTTCTCTTCTTTCCTCACTGAGAAAAAAACAAAGGCCATTGGGGGAGTATTACAATATATTTCAAGTGTGAGCTGAGTTGCCCCAGGACAAATTGAAAAGTATTAATATATGTACTGATAAATCAGAGAAGACATAGGCCCATAAGTAGCTGGCTAGAAAAAGAAGATGTGTAGGACTCTGGGGACATAAGCTAGAGATGAGGAAGAGGACAGCACACATGCTCCCAGACACAAAACTTGGTTGTCTGTACTTAGTCAAGAGAAAATCCCTCTAGAAGGAAATGTGTTGGTATGTGTGTGTGTTTATGTATCTCTTCCTAAAGTTTGTTTGACTCATCTAATAGAAATTAGTATTTTTGGTAGTCTCTTTTCTTACCCCTATAAATGCTTCCCTTGTTAATTTATGCTTGGAATACACTGTGAGATTACTTCCTTTCCAGTTAGGGGAACTGCCATGTGTAGGCACATTTAAGAGGCCCAGAACAAAATTACAGACATCTAGAAATGTAGAATGCGTCTTCCAGACTACATCCTTTACAAGTCATCTTTCCTTATGTTACTACAACTGTTGATTCTGTTCATAAAATCGCAAGCCTTCTGGGAATGAGATTTGTCCTACAAACTTGTCTTTCCCAACATTCAAGTGGGTTTTATTAACTATCTGTCCAAAATACTTGCCTCTAACACGTTTTTCTTTGTATGCTCTATCAACATAAGAATATTTCTGAAGATCAGGGCAGAGGCAATTGCCTGGTAGTAAATCATAGTGGATTATCACAGCATTTGTCTCTAGTCCTTTTTTCTCATTTGAAGCCCAAACCATATATACCAGACTGTTACACAATTTCAACTCTCTAAAGTACCAAATTATATATGCTTGGGTTTACTTTAATAACTCCAATAAACAAACAGACAACCAAATACACATATGAGTGTGCAGATAAACACTATCAAAAATGAATGTGATTGCTTCAAGGATTGAATTCAAAATTGAAACCAAAAAGGCAGATGGTCACAACAGGATTGCCCCAAAAGCCACTCAGTGATGTCTACGAAGCATTGTGTGCATGTTTCCCCTTAGCAATTGTATCTCATCATCTGAATATAGTGTTTGAAAAATGTTTATTCTTAAATTATGTAAGTGCTTATCAAATGTAAAATCATCATGAAAACCTGGTATGTGTCATGTTTCTTCTTAAGTTCACGGGTATAGAGGGCTGGTGTAGTTTAGTTTAAAGTCATGGGAGCATAGTCAGCCTTAGAATTCTCAGGCAGCAAATGTGAAGTTGGCCTTCAAATTCAATGTAGCCATCCACGCCCAAACACATTGGAAGAACATGACTCCTGGCTTTCATATTAGGCAAGTTCAGGAGAATCTCCTAAGACCTTTCCAGGGTGGCTCTTGCCACAATCAGTTGCTTTTACTTTAGTTTGGATGTTTTCACTCATCTGCTGCTGCTTTGTTCAGCTCCCTCTCCTGGCACTCTGGCCTCTGTGGCCCACACACTAGCTTTTCAGGGCCTTGTAAGGCAAGCTGGCATTATTTGCTCACAGCTCCTGTGAAGCAAATAATGACTCCCAGGCAGACATTGCTAAGCTTAGAACTTTAAACAATAAGAAGCTAAATCAATGGGTAGAAAAGATATAAACCCTTTTTGTTGAATTCCAACATTGAATTGCAGAATAGAGCACATGGAGGCTGGCCTCTGCAGTGCTGACTTTAAAGAAGGCCGCGTTTACATATTTGACAGAGTTTACATGACTTTGCCTACAAAATCCTCTCTACCCTCTAATATTAAAGTTCAGATGGAATCTTTTTCACTGTTTACAGACATTACAGACTTAAAAAAGTCCTAGATAGGTGGATAAAATACCTTGGACTTTTATATTTAAGTATCAGGAAAGAAACTAAAATAGTATGAGAGAAATACAGAAAAAAATAAAATAATTGATTAGTATTTTGTTTCTCTTTTGAAAAAGAGAAAGTGAATCAAAAATAAGCATCCTGTTTTGTTATTTTACATTCAGAGGAAGCAACAAACCTACTTGCTATAGAATCCAATCTAACATAACTGTTAGTGCTTCAGTGAGCTGCTGTAGTTATTATTCCACCTCCAATGTTAGGGCACCAACATTTCTAACCCAGCAGCCAGTTCGCATTCTCTTTAGTGTCTGAAAGTCTCTCAGGAACAGGCATCTGACCAACTTCAAAGTGCTTCCATCCTTACATCCTATGCCAAATGCCAGAAGGCTTGATAGCAAACCCAAGAAACACAAACCAAATGCGAAAACAGTGCTGGCCAGCTCAGAATTGTTGTGACTGCATAAATCCCTCAGAAAACTTCTCATTGCTGTCTGGTCAATTAAAACGGCAGCAATGTAACAACTAACTGGAATAGCCGGCTTCCTTTGTCTTTAACTATGTGCCAAATGTTAAGGAAATCAAGCTTGGCTCTCGCCATGCAGAGTAATAAGATTGGAGTAAATTCACTTCAGGCCAAACAAGAATTGAGAAGATATCCATCAGGATTAAGTAAGGCCACTAATTTTCTGAGATATATATATACATATATGAAAAGTCTTTGTTTATAAGACATTCATATACACCTTGTAACTAGTAAATGAAGTATTTCTCAAGTTGTAATAATTATACTGACTATATTTAATAAGTACATACTCTTTGCATATGTAGTAGTAGATTGAAAAATTAATGTTTTCCTTTAAATCTATTAAAGTAATACAAACATTATTAAATCCCTAAGATCTTCCTATGTGGCTACTAAAACATCTTATGAATACATTCTAAGCACACGCAATCAGCTGTCAAGCTATATTATATTTTCTTGCTTGCCTTTCCTCTTGAGATGGTTTTCCTAAGTTCCTTTGACTCAGGAAAGAAAAGGTATTTAGGAGAAGCACAGTTACCAACGTATAGGTGATCACTCTTTAGACAGAGCAGAAAGGTGGAACACTGTTTCAGAACAGTGGCCCCCAAGCTTTCCCAAATGAGAGACTAGGATTAAGCCCAAGCCTGCTAAGAGTTCTCTAGCACGTAGAGGAAGCCATTATCTGATCTGAGTTTAACACTTAACTTGTCAATAAAAATAGAAAATAACAATATCCTTATTGAATTGATGAGAGAATTATTCATTAATACATGAGCAGGGCAGAGCTAAACAGAGAAGTACATTTAAAACATCTCATATGGTGCCTACAGGGAGACAGGGAAGCCCTTTGTAATCTGTGTCATTGTTTCCTGTGCTAAATGTTTTCAGAGCCTTTCAGTTACTGCACTGGAGCTGTTTCCAGAGCTCTCATAAGGTCCCATTCACTGGATATAACTGTTCCTACATTTCGTTCTTGTACCCTAGCCCCTGGGTGGGAAAGCTGTACAAGAGAATAGTTAGCAATAGCCAACGAATAAAGGAGTAAGTGGCTTGAAACATATGAATCTAACTTCTTTCTTCAGAAAGAAGCAGTTAATTACGGTCATATTTGGGTTCCAGAATAAGTCAAACTTCCAGAATATGTCAAACATCATGTGATAATAGATGAATAATCAAGATAGAGAGTTCTCTAAAGCTTACTCAGAAGTTTCTCTGCCTCCCTTCATGTGTCCATCATGATTCCGTGAGTAGTTCCCGGTCACATTTTCATGTCAGGGACAGCAATGACTTACACTGCCTATCCCATTTTAGAAGTTGCAAGGACACTTTTCCTCATCTAGTCATTTGTCCTCCATTGGATACAAACCTCATCTCCAACCATCTCAGTATGAATAGATAACAAGACTTCACCCATCCTAAGCATCCAGAAAGATGGGGGTGGGCACGGGGTGGGGCATCTCTAGGATGTGCCAGAGAACTGAGATGGGGGAAGAGATTTCCAAGGCATCTATGGGGATGACTTTAGCTGAAACTGCTAGCAGTGGGGATTTGGAACCTGAAGTGGCCACCTTCTGTAGCAAGCCAGGACCCCCAGTGGACAGATAAGAATACCAACCCACCCATAAAATTTTTACCACACATTTGTCTTATCTACAGCAAATATAGGGACAAAGACGGAGCAAAAACTGAGGGAATGGCCAACCAATAACTGGTACAACTTGAGAGCCATCCCATGGACAAGCACCAATGCCTGACACAATTAATGATACTCCATTATGCTGGCAGACAGGAGTCTAGCATAACTGTCTTCAGAGAGGCTCCACCCAGCAGCTGACTGAAACAGATGCAGAAACCTACAGCTGAACATTGGATGGAGTTTGGGAACTCTTATGGAAGAGTTGGGGGAAGGATTAAGGGCCCCAAAGGAGATAGGAACACCACAGAAAGACCAACAGAGTCAACTAACCTGGTCCCTTGGGGTGCTCCCAGAGGCTGCGACCAACCAAAGAACATACATAGGCTAGACCAAGGCCCCTAGCATGTATGTAGCAGTTGTGTAGCTCAGTCTTCATGTGAGTACCCCAACAACTGGCACAGGGGCTATCCCTAAATCTCTTGCCTGATTTGAATCGCTTTCCCCCTAACTGGGCTGCTTTCTCTGGCCTCAGTGGAAGAAGATGCACCTAACCCAGCAGAGACCTGTTGTGCCAGGGTGGGAGGATACTCAGGGGGCCCCACCCTCTCAAGGAGCAAGGGAGGGGTATGGGGGACAGGGTACTTGAAGGGGGAATGGGAAGGAGCAGTGATCAAGATGTAGAATGAGTATAAATACTGATATGTGCCAAAATATAGATGACTCTCAAAGCCATGGTGCTTCGTGAAAGAAGTGAGCTGCAAAAGACAACACATGGATGTATGTAAAACAGACAAATTTGCAGAGAATCAGTAGGTTTGAGCTCCTTCTCTGATGGTACTGGAGAGGAGACAGGGGACTGAAAGGGGCCGGGACTGCTGTAGTGCACAGAATTTCTTTGAAGGCTGATGAGAGTATCCTAAAATTGAGTTATTGGGTTAGATGCACAATTCCATAAATATGCTTAAAACTACTGGATTGGATCATTTAAATGTGAGAATTTGCCAGTAAACTATTTTTAAAAGAAAAGGGATTTCTTGAAGTAATGGGCTACTGACAGTATAGAAAACCTACATTACTAAAGAATTCTATTAAAAACACCTTCAAATCCTCAAGCAAAAGTTGATTGAATAGACTGTAGCAAAAAAGTAGGATAAATTCTCCTCTTCACAAATAAAACTGACACACAAAATTAATCTGTCCATCCCTTATTATGAGTATAGAGCTAGAATTAGACATAAATTTCCTTCAGAAAACCCTAGTCCACAGAGAATTTATCCAGGATTCAGAAGCACATTATAATTTCATCATACAACAAAAATAATCCTCTGGTGACTGGAGACGACTCAGATCATTTGCTGTTCTCGCAGAGGACCTGGGTTTGGCTGCCAATACTGATGTTGGGAGGCTCTTATCAGCCTGTGGTTCCAGCTACTTGGAAAACAATAACTACTTCTGGCCTCCATGAGCACCCACACTCAGTGTACATAAAGACACCAGTACACAAACTGATAATAATACTAATAATACACTAACAGTGTTTTCATCTGTAAGGAGATAATAACTCTGATAATCTTAACCTAGTGGAATTTAATAGAACATACTAGCAACCTCCAAACTCTTCCCAAGTATTAGAACAGGCTATGCAGTCCCTGGCCATACCCAAGTCACATCCCAAGATGTTACTATAATTGTACTGCCTCTGCAACTATGAGTCAAAATCACTATTGTTTCCAAAACTTTTATCCCCTAAACCCAAGTCTTCTGCTAGAACCACTGTTGTCCCACGCCTGGAACCTGGGTCTTGATCTACTGCTACACCAGTGCTACTGGAACACATTGCTCTGCGTGGCTGTTATTTTGCTTCGTGAGACTTCAAAGCCTGAGTCCATTGTATAAATCGAGTGCAGCTAAGCAAATGTGTTTGTCCCTTGCCCCAAGAGTTTCTACTTATAAACTAAAAGGCAGGATCTGCCTCATACAGTGGGAAATCCCCAAATGCAGAAGGTTGGGTATTCAACAAAAATAACTAGTCAGTAATAAATGCCTGGACAAACACAAATTACATTAGAGTTAAGTAGGTGTCTTCAACTGGCAGAATCCCAACTTCTAATTTTCTTTTTATTCATTCATGTTAAGCTACAGTTAAACCTATATATTTTCCTTTCATTACTATACAAATAACAAAAATATTAAACAATATTCTGAGGTGTGCGTATCCTGTTTAAACTGAACACTTGGAAAATACATGCAGCTTTTCAAGGTTATTTTAGCCTGACTTGCAAACATGAGAAACAATTGTTATAGGTTTTAAAGGTTAAAATTGGCTGTTGAGAGGCAGCTGATATCACAATTAGGGGCAATTAGCATGATTACTTCTAAATAGAATGTCGCTTTCAAAAAGGGACTATGTAAATTAAAAGGTAACCACTATGGTCCTGACACATCTCACAGGCAATGATCAACAATCTAGTCTCCTCCTAAAGGACTTAAAACTGCTTGCTCTGAGAGTTTAGGGCATGTTGCAGAGTTCCTTTGACCATACGTTTTTTTATCATAGTGCAATATCCTTACCTTATAGCAAGATGATCACAGGGCATTCTAAATGTATCACAAAAGCCACAAAATAATCCTTGTTTATGAATGAAAATATATTAGAATATTATCCTACTTATTAAAGCATCTTGACTAATCTACAGGGTACATACATATATGAAAGATTTCATTGTACCTCATAAACATTTATTATTTTTCGAATAAAAAATGAGCTCTTGACTCTAGCTGCATATGTATCAAAAGATGGCCTAGTCGGCCATCACTGGAAAGAGAGGCCCATTGGACACGCAAACTTTATATGCCCCAGTACAGGGGAATGCCAGGGCCAAAAAGGGGGAGTGGGTGGTTAGGGGATTGGGGGTGGGTGGGTATGGGGGACTTTTGGTATAGCATTGGAAATGTAAATGAGCTAAATACCTAATAAAAAATGGAAAAAAAAAAAGCAGCTAGGGCTATACAGAGAAACCCTGTCTCAAAAAAAACCAAACAAACAAACAAAAAAGTGGTCATCTTAAAAGTAAAAAAAAAAAAATCTTTGCTTATGTGTTATGTTTAAATTGTTGCTTAAAAGGTTATATAAATTTTTAAGTTATTATTAAAAAAAAAACTCTGCTTCTTACAAAAAAACATCAATCAGATTAAGTTCCTTTCCCATCACCATCCAAGTAACTGAGAATAAATTTTTGGAGGGCTACCCTAAGATTCTGAAAGAGCAAATGAATATTCCAACGAATTCAACATGGGATTGTATAAATTCACCAGGCTGAGAATAGTCCCAAAGCAAGCTTCAACTATACTCCCCAGAAAGAAAGTCGCTTCATACAATATGGCATTTACTTGGGAGAGTATTTCACATGTAAGTGTAGTGGGTAGCGATGCTTTGTAAGGTGTATAACTGAAAGGAATTAATTTCAGAATATGTACTAGTAGCATCAAATTTGAAGCATACAATAATCCACCAAGAATCTGAAATAAAGGAGAAAACAAGTGGAAAACCCCAGTGAGGTCGAGTCCAGCAAAGACTCTGTAGCTTTGAAGAATAAAATAGAAAAGCAAAAAAAATTAATTTTTACTTTTTTAGTAATTATTTTATTTACATACATTTCAAATGTTGTCTCCATCCACAAACCCCACCCCATTTCCTTCCCCTTCACCTCTAAGAGGGGAACCCATGACTCTTACCTCACTCCTGTAACATCCCCCTTCTCTGGGGCATCAAGCTTCCACAGGACAAGTGCATCCCCTCCTCCTGAGACCAGACAAGGCAGTCCTCTGTTACATATGTAGCAGGAGCCACAGACCAGCCTATTTGGTTGATGCCTTAGTCCCTGGGAGCTCTGAGAGGTTCAGTTAGTTGCTACTATTGAACCTATAGGGTTGCAATCCCCTTCAGCTCCTTCAGTCCCTCCCCCTAACTCTTCCATAGGAACCCCTGAGCTCAGTCCAACGGTTGGCTAGAAGTACCTCCATCTCTTTCAGTGGGCTGCTGGTAAAGCCTCTTCGAGGACAGCCATGCCAGGCTCCCATCTGGAAGCACAACATGGCATCAGCAATAGTGTCAGGGTTTGGTGCCTGTACATGGGACACATCCCGAATTGGGGCTGTCTCTGCATGACCTTCAGTCGCTGCTCCATTTTTGTCCCTGCATTTCCTTTAGATGGGAACAATTCTGGATCAAATATTTTGAGATGGGTAGGTGGCCTCATCTCTTGCAACTGGAAGTTATACCTATATACTAGAGGTGGTCTCCTCAGGTTCCATCTCCACACTGTTGGGCATTTTAGCTAAGGTAATCCCTACTGGGTCCTGGGAGCCTCTCAGTAAAGTACACATGCTCTCAGACTGAAAAACTATCATCTAGTCTTAAGTTCAAAGAGAGAGTCGCTTTCTCTCTGGGTATTAACCTTCCTTAGATTCCATTTCTTCACTCCACTTAGGAAATGAGGAAAGCCAGGCAGTGGTGGTGCATGCCTTTAATCCCAGCACTTGGGAGTCAGAGGCAGGCAGATTTCTGAGTGCAAGGCCAGCCTGGTGTACAGAGTGAGTTCCAGGACAGCCAGGGCTACTCAGAGAAAACCTGTCTTGAGAAAAAAAAAAGAATTGAGGAAAACTCTTCATAAATAAGATTTCCATTTCTCTAGTGCCTGCCGGAATCTCTGTGAATCCTGTTGTATAGAATGCAGTTCACCTAGTTCCTGATAACTGACTGGATTAGTAACAGTGACCCTTAATGGATGCAGGAGATAAACTGCCAAGCACAGTGCAGCAAGCAGGGTTACATCACATTTTACTGCTAAGAATGTGCTTGAGACAAACTTTAATATTTCAGTTTGTCATTGTGACACTCTTCCAGGAAACAAGTATGTATATGTGATATAAATATCCACAATGCGCCCATAACTCCAAGGACATTTTCCTAGTCATTGCTCAATCTATATTATAATGTTGCCAACAACAACAACAAAAACACATATAAGAAAAGAAAAAAACCTAATTCAATTTAGTAATATTTTTAACTTAACGTATTTATTTCAGCAAGTATAATGCATTCTTGTTTCCTATCATCTCTGTTTACTTTTCGGCTAGAAATAAGTATCAATATTTTGAATGCTGTGCATTGTTTATGAATTTTAATGCAATTTTTAACTTATAAGGAAAGAAACTTTAAAAATCTGGCTCAATTTGCAGTTTGTTACTGATGAACACTGAGCCCAGAGTTTGACTCCAGAACCAACTTACACTTTTGACACCTGTATGCAATACAACCACCTGAAGTAAATGCTGAATTTGTCTGTCTCTGAGTCTAATAGTAATCCAAGAAAACAGTGATCTGGCCACTCTAATGTTCAAAGTGTGTGTGTTTTATATCTCATGCAGTAGTTTTGATAGGATTACTAACTCCAAACTTTCCCCAGCGTGTAACCTTCTCAGGGGAGAGTCTGGCCAGTTCTGATTATTATTCTCAGCCTTGGAGTAGCCCAGGGCAATTCTAAATCAGGGCATTATGACGTTCATGGGAGAAAATAGAAAAATATCAGCTATTACCTCTACTTACAATATGGAAAGAAAATTACTCAGAATATTTGACAGATATGTCCCACGTTATCATTTTCTTTCATTAATTTTTTAATTGTTCCCCTGACAACAGTTGCTATCCATGACAAAGACACATGTGATTAATAAATCATCAGTCACTGTTGAACGCATCTTGCTGAATCATCAAAAGGCAGGCTACACTCAGCTACTAGAGTGAATAATTGACTTCAGCGTAATATAGTAAGCGATTAAGAATCAATGGCTCTGATAGGGAAACTGGCGTGGAGGACACCTCTATTTACCTGGGAGAGAAACCAGGAAAGAGATGAATGAAACATTTTTCTCAGCAGAGAAGACTCCTGAACTGCAGCTTACAGGATGAGTAGAAAAGCTTGGAGGAAAGAAAACCCCAAGAATCGCAAACAATATGGGTGAAGACAAGGGGCCAAAATCCCCACCATGCCACTGAAGTGCTTTAAAGTTAAGTGGAAAGCAACGTTATGGTCAAAACATTGAGTTCCCTCCACCAGATATACTGCATTACCCTCTATAACAATGGTTCTCTACTTGTGGGTCGCGACACTTTAGAGTCATATATCAAATATTTGCATTGCTGTTCATAGCAGTAGCAAAATTACAGTCACTAAGTGGCAAAGAAAATAACGTTATGGTTGGGAAGATGAGGGTCACTACAACATAAGAAACTGTATTAAAGAAGTATTATTAGGAAGGTTGGGAACCACTGCTCTATAACATTAATTTAGAGACAAAAGAATAAGTGCCAGCATCCCTTGCAATTCTCAGGCTTTGCAGCTGTGCATCACACTGCTGTGAACAAGGACTAACCAATTACAAACAATCAAGGATGTTGCTGTCTGTGACACTGGGGCTGGGAATTCTGATCAGCAAATAAAAGAAGTAGTGAATCTCTACAAGCCGAGCACAAATTACTATAAGCATTTGATACTTAGCATCTTGGCCTGGAGCTGCCAATGCTCTTCCTTTCATGGAAGACTCTGAAGAAACCCAGCCTTTCAGTGGCATCTACTTGTTAATACACACGTGTTTGTCTCATGTCTGAAATGTACCACTTAAGGTAGGAGATGAAATGAGAACATGATCAGGGTCCAGAATGGACATTAAGGTCTCCACCTAGAAGGAAGAAAAATATAAAAAACAGGAATAGAATAAGATCTAGTCCAGGGTAAAGGTGAGAATGAGGAATGTGTATACAGTAAAGGGGATGAGTCATGAGATTGTTTGTTGTCTCAGGACCACAGAAAAATAAATAATTCAGAGGTATCATTCCACTAACAAAACATCTTTCCATGTTTGTTATTCATTAAATTCTAAAACTAACTATGAGAAGATAGATGATACATGATGGATGGATGGATGGATGGATGGATGGACAGAAGAATTGATGGATAGATAGATGGATGGACGCGTGGATGGACAGACAGATGGGTGGATGGATGGATGGATGGATGGATGGATGGATTGAAGAATTATTGATTAATGAGTAAATAGAAAAACAAAGATATACTTTTGCTATAGAGGATATGTAAACTTATTTAATCCTTGAAATATTCTTCTTATTATTAAGTAGATGTTACAGTTCAAAGCTTGCAGTGGTATTTATAAACCAAAAAAAAATCAGCACTGAAATCAACAGACCCATCATGAGAAATTCTTTCAATAAAAGATATAAACAATCATTTGAGGATAAAGGTAGGATGCAATTTACTTTTTTATCCCTACTTCTTAATCTATTGATTATATTTCCAATTCTAAGAAAACCAACTACCAGTGAAAACAAAAGGAGACAAACACTGCCAGGTAAGGTTTTTCACCCATTGCACACACACACACACACACACACACACACAAGATGGAAAGAAAGGGAAAATAAAGTTGATAAAGACTGAATCGCTTCCTTCAAACACCCCTTGCCTATTTGTTATTATTTTATTTCACAACAGAAAAGATATATTGTCTGCTCAACAGCAGGCCTTGTGATCAACTAGAAATGCTGTGAAAGATAAACTCAGCAGAGAGCTTGTCTTCACAGCACTCAGAGTTCGGTAAAATGACTGCCATGCTTGCTCTCTCATGCCTTTCCCCAGCCATCTGGTGTAGGTTCATCCCACAAAGACTTACCAAGAGTCTTGTATTGTATTCATACTCAGGATAAAAACTGACCATGGCTTCTTGCTTACTTTAGAACCCATGTGGGGATAGCTGCCCAGGTGCTCTTCTTGGGCCACTGGGAACCACCCAACATAGCCATACAAGTATAGAAGCATGTCTAGGTAAAATGTGTTCTCACCTAGAGTAATCCCAGAATAAACAAAAGCTGCCCAGCAGCCCTGAGAACTCAATGAAGAATAAGTTTAGGCTACTTCTTGCAGTTCCTTCAAAATGTATTATTAATTATTTCTTTTATTTTTGTTTACAATATAATTACATCCTTTTCCTCTTCCTTTCTTCCCTTCTCACCTTCCAATACCACTTCTTGCTCTCTTTCAAACTTATGTCTTCTTTTTTCATTAGTTGTTATACATATATAATATATACATATATAATCCTAAATATGTGGGTAATGTTACCTATAAGTATGCTTTCAGGGCTCACTATTTGCTTTTAGATACAATATATTTTTGAGCAGTAAAACTTACTGTAGATAAAATCTACAGTTGTTTACCCCTGTCTTATTGATTATTTTTGAAAGCAAACCAATCCTATTAAAACAATATACCTGATTTCTATCACACAAAATTTTATAACTCCTTAAACATCGCTATAGTGAAAACGTATCTAAAATTACTTTCTAGATATTTTCCAAAGAACTCAATATTCAACTAGTTTTATATTTTTTGATGATGTGTGTATTTGTATTAAGAAAAATGGAAATGAGATTTTAAAAGGTCACCATAGTTGTATTGATTTTGAAGCTAAGACTGAACTTAATTACCAACTGCTTTTACTTCATTTTATTTTATTTTATTTTACATTACAAAGAAAGTCCTTCATGATACTCTCACCAATCAATTCATCAGTAAGATATTTGAATTTAAACTTGATTGCATCATCACAAAATGTCAAAAATGATAGTGGCCTTAAAGGAACTGCATGAGAAGGCTTAATGCAGCCATTGTCAACATTATTGTTCACATTCATCATATGCAACAAGAACCAACTTGGGGTAAAACTGGTATCATTTGGATCACTATCAGAACTCCAACATCATCCCAGAAACAGCAACATAAGAGAAACACAGAAAAAATAACTTATACTAATTCAAGGCAGTGACACAATATACCTTAATAAAATGTCTAAAATAACTATTAAAACTGAAACATTTTTAAGCCCTTACATGTCTGTATAGTTCCCTCTGTCCTCCAATTTCTGAGCAACATGACACTTAGCCTACAGTCACAGGACTTCAAAGAAGGTCCTTCTGTAGCTCAGTTTCATTTATGATTTTCAGAGCCAGAGATCAGAAAAGTATGTGAAACGGTAGCAAAGACAAATGTTGCACTTTCATTTAAATCATTATATATGCCTTAGCCTCAACAACAGGGCAAGACATATGCATTAATGCCTATTTATAAATGCTAATTTTGTAAGGTCAAGATTTGATTCTCATAAACTTAAAAAAAAATCATACCTAGCTTTGTATCTTCTGCTTTTTGTGATTGTATGTGTTCTTTTCTTTCCAAATAACTTTGCAAAAAAATATTTTGTCTCTTTCCCTCAACTATGCATAATAGATCACTATGTCTATACAGCTTTGTCGCTACTATCATAGGTCCTAAACCAACACAAGTACTCAGTAGACTATATTAAATCTTTATTTAATGTAAGTTATAATTATAAGCAATTTCCATGAATTAACTTACTGAATCTTCATAATGTTTCTGTGAGGAGTCTCAGCCTTATTTGAACACTTGCTGTGTCTGGGAGCTTACAGCCTCATGGCTGTGGCACCTTTCCTCAGGACAAAGGTAGCTTCTCCCAGAGGTAGCAGTCTTCCATAATAAAAACCCATTGATTGCCATAAAATAAAAGAAGCCTAAGCCCCAAAGATTCAATCAAGCTATGGAAACTTTATGTGAACTTAATTAACTTTTGGCAAAGATTCCACCGGCCAGGAATAAGGATGTACGAACTCATCAGTTTCAGCTGGCTCCATTTTCACAATTGAAAGATAATAAAAATTCTTAATCTCTCTACAGAGGCCTTAAATATAACATGTTTAGAAGAACCGAGATGTGATAGATCATGGCTTTGATTCTCTGAGCTCACCCCTCTGTGATCTGAAACTTCACAGGACCTGTGTATTTTTGCTTGAACACTTTCAGTGGAGCTTGGGGGAAAATATTGCCCACTGAAGTGTTATGGAAAGTTGAAGAGAGAGGATTGCTGTCTTCTAAAAACAGGTAAACTCTTGTCAGCAAACGTTGTGCACTAAGAGGCTGTAATAAACCTCAGCACTTGTGTTATTTCAGTGAGAAATGCATTAGAACTTATGCAGCATAAAAGAAAGTAGGGAACTTGAGCAGCTGATGTCAGATGCTGGGGGCCCACGGAGGAGCATGAAGGCCAAATGACTGTTTCCAGGCAACTCATATTGATTATTCCTTCTGATGGCATTAAAGGGTACTTTGATTTCTCCAGAGTCCTTTCTTTATCAACAGAATTCAAGGACTCAAGACTTCCCACAGCAAGACAGAGGTGACTTTGAGACCTGCTTTATGCCAGACTTCCATGTGTCTGGTGAGAGTTCCTTGTCTCCTAGAAACCACAAACACCACCGAAAACAACTACTAAACATCTCAAAGCTCAAAGGGAAAGTACTGAGGAAAAAATAGCCTCTTCTCAAGAATTACTCTAGGCCAATTTTTTAGGCTCTGTTTCTCATAAGTATTTTATTCCATTATGTCTAGTCACAAGAACAGGATTAAACTTGGACCAATAGAGGAAATGTGGGATTTAAAAATAAGGTCTAGATCTGCAAGCTGAGGCTGTTCCACAGCCTATTGAACACAGGTCAAACATCCAACACCAGAGATATCCAGATGACAAAAGGCAAACATAAGAATTTTACCAACAAAAACCAAGATTACTTGGCGCCATCAGAACAAAGTTCTGAACAAAAGCAAGTCCTGCATTCCCCAACACATTGGAAAAGCAAGATGTGGAGTTAAAAATCACATCTTATGATGCTGATGGAAGATTTTTTTCAAATTTTATTAGATATTTTCTTGATTTACATTTCAAATTCTATCCCAAAAGTCCTCTATGCCCTCCCCCCCCAACCCTGCTCCCCTACCCACCCATTCCCACTTCTTGGCCCTAGAGTTCTCCTGTACTGAGGCATATAAAGTTTGCAAGACCAAGGGGTCTCTCTTCCCAAAGATGGCCAACTAGGCCATCTTCTGATACATACACAGCTAGAGACACGATCTTAACTCAGGCTTTCAGAGGGATGCTTATGGCAGATTTGTTGCCAATGTCCAAAAAATTAAAAGCCACTAAGGTATCTTTTAGGAGGTGAATGAATTGATGAATCATGGCACAAATACTGGTATATCATTTCATCTAGTTATCAATAGGTGAAAAAGGTATGCAAGAACCTTAGATGTATCATAATTTTGGGGCAGTCTGAAAGGGTTAAATACAGTAGGATTGCAGCTTTGTGCCTTCATGGAAAACAAAATATGAGTATTTTCGAGACGGTAAAGGAAGGGATGGATAAATGGAGCATAGAGTATTCTTTTTTTATGCATTGGAACTCCTCTATGTGTGAAATCAATTTGAAGGACAAATGAATTTATACAACTGCACAAACCCATAGACTACATAGTCAATCTTGTTCCATATTGTGTACTTTGAGTACTTATGCTATACTAGTGTAGACTGAACAACTGTGCCCAGTGTAACACTCAGATAAAAGATGCTAACATTGTGAGGATGGCCAAGGGCATGTGCATGTGTGTGAGTGTGTTCTGCCACTGAGGAAGTAATTCTCCCAGCAACACTTCCTACTTCCCTTGTAGTAATGGAGCTTATCTGTTCTTGCTTGCAAAATCTATGTCAGCTGGAACACCTTATTGTTTTATCTTAACAGAAAAATTGTATTATTTTTAGCTACCTTTCCACATTTCACATTTATGAATTCTTTTAGATTTTTCCCTCCTCTAACTTTTCCTCTCTACTTACAACTCATCTTACTTCCTGATTCTCTTTTCACGAAACACACTCCTGTTGAGTAGTTTTTACCCTTATGTGTATGACTTCCATCATCCACAGGAGTCCGTGAATTCTGCCTAATAGTATTTGGCTGTGGACTGCTGGATCTGTTTCAAGCAGTTGGCGAATGAAACCTCAATGATAATGATTATGTTAAGCTCCTATCTACAAGTATAGAGGATATTATTATGAATCATTTTATTGACTTTTTAAAAATTGTTTTTGTTTTCACGATGGTCTTTGGGGTCAGGGTATTAGGTGGACATCAAAAATGATTGTTTGCTGTCTGTGGAAAAGGACCTTAGGATCTGAATTAAGATCGTGGGAGGATTTCAGTAAAGGTGGGCCTCATATCTGTTTCACAAACAACAAACCCCAATGTAACTTGAGAGAGGAAAATGTTCACTAAGCTTGTAGGTGATTGTCCATATCATTGAGGGAAGCCAATTAAGAAATTCAAAGCAGGAACCTGAAGAAAAGAACTGAAACAGACCTCACAAAAGGACACTGTTTAATGGCTCCATTCCCATTCCTTGCTTACCTTGATTTCTTATTCCATCTAGGACCACCTGCCCAGGAGTGGTACAACCCACAGTGGGCTCTCCGTAATCAATTATTAACTAAGAAAACACCTACATAGTAATGCCCACAGGATTATCTGATATATTCAGTTCTTTTATTAAGATTTTTTCTTAATAAAAGATTTATTAAGATTTAGGCAGTTTTGACTTATGTGATAAGTTTCTAGTCTTAAGTTAAAGAAGAAAGCAAGATGAGTACTAGTATTCAGCATGATCTGTATGCTAACAGTGGATCCATGAACAACTACCCTAAGCTTCTTATGGCAGTTCTTTCTTACCATGATGTGCCATATCCTCACACTGTGAGCCAAAATAAATTCTTTCTACTCTTTCTATCTTGTTTCTCCAGTATATTTCATTTCAGCCACTAGAAAAGTAACAGAGAGAAGCGTGTTGAGATTTCCTTCAATGAGTATTTAAGGATTGTGTATGAAGCTGTGAAGGTTAAGACTAATGGTGGAGTCCCAGAATAATAGTAATGGTCAGAAGGCAGGATGCTTTTCAAGCAAATCTACAGGTACTGATTGAATGAAGCTAGTCTAAAAGAGAGGCCACACACACCACAAGCAACAGAGCTAGAAGGATGTGACTACTTAGGTCTGCTGGAGCCCAGGTAATTTTATTAAGAGTTATAGATACTTGACAGTTTCTGTTTGCTCTCTGCCACCATGATACCTCATTTGGTTCTCATCTTTTACTGCTGTTTTTTTGTCCCTCCATGTTAGGAGAGAAAAGTTCACACTGCCATTGGGTATTAGAAGCATAAAAGTTATATTTTGATTTTATAGATGTTCAACATTGAGAGAATTACTAAGTTTCAGAAGAAACCTCAGAAATTTGGACAGTTGGGGTATTAAGACTACAGATATTTTAAAATTAGATTGAATGGGTTTTTTTTATTTTTCATTATGAAATGGCCGTGATGCCATCTATATGAACTATTTCACATGGTTCTATGGGAACTAGGGCTGGGATTAATTATGGATTACAGTTCTGTGTTTGTATATCAAACCAATAAAGACTACTTATGGTTATATTTGATATCCGTGTTGACAAGTTAGTAATGCCGATGGTATTAGTGGGACACCTTTCTGGGGTGACTGTTAAGGCATTTACAAAAAAGACTGATTAACAAAGGATGAAGAGCTTACCCTAAATGTAGATAGACCATCCTTTGATGATGCACACATATTAAATTAAAGAGAAAAATGAAGAAGACAGCATAATACAACCATTTATTATTCTCTTCTTCCTAATCTTTCAATACATAAAGATTAGATTCCCAGTTCTAGATTCTGCATCATGAGGTCTGATCTTGGGAACATCTCTGGCATCATAAACTCTACTTTTTTAAAATTGGGAGAAAAAACAAATCTTTCTTTAAAAAATATATATATATGTATTTATTTCTATATATATACTTTCTTGTATATATATATTCTTAATTGTGTGTGTGTGTGTGTATATATATATATATATATATATACACACACACAATTTAGCCTATGTGGAGAGAGTTTAGGCATAATAGATGTTACCAGAATGCTTTGCTGTATCTATTTGAAAAGGAAGCCAAGAAGTAGTAGAAAAATTGAAATTTGAAGATTAATACATATAGACCAAATACTTAGTTATCACTATTGCAACATATTTTCCTTAAATGCATACATCTTTAACTGGAATGCAAATCTATTTTTGTTTTAGAATCTCATTAACAGAATTGAGGTTTAGAGAAGTCACCTTCAGGCTCTACTTAGTTATCCAATAGGTCAACAGGTATTGCTAGTTTTAACTCTGGAAAATTTCCAAAATTGCCAAAATTATAGAAGAAAACTTCCCAAACCTAAAGAAAGAGATGCCCATGGTCATATAAGAAGCCTACAGAACTCCAAATAGACTGGACCAGAAAAGAAATTCCTCCTGACACATAATAATTAGAACAACAAATGCACTAAATAAAGATAAAATATTAAAGCCAGTAAGGGTAAAAGGTAAAGAAACATATAAAGGCAGAACTATTAGAATGACACCAGACTTCTCATCAGAGACTATGAAAGCCAGAAGATCCTGGACAGATGTTATACAGACACTAAGAGAACACAAATGCCAATCCAGGCTATTATATCCAGCCAAACTTTCAATTACCATAGATGGAGAACCAAAGTATTCCATGAAAAAACTAAATTCGCACAATATCTTTCCACGAATCCAGCCCTTTAAAGGATAATGACAGAAAAAAACCAATACAAGGATGGAAACTACACCCTAGAAAAAGCAAGAAAATAATCCTTCAACAAACCTAAAAGAAGACAGCCACAAGAACAGAATGCCAACTCTAACAACAAAAATAATAGGAAGCAACCATTTCTTTTCCTTAATATCTCTTAATATCAATGAACTCAATTCCCCAATAAAAAGACATACACTAACAGACTGCCTACAAAAAAAGAACCAAACATTTTGCTGCTTACAAGAAACCAATCTCAGGGAAAAAGACAGACACTACCTCAGAATGAAAGGCTGGAAGATAATTTTCCAAGCGAACGGTCTGAAGAAACAAGCTGGAGTAGCCATCCTAATATCAAATAAAATCAACTTCCAACCCAAAGTTATCAAAAAAGACAAGGAGGGGCACTTCATACTCATCAAAGGTAAAATCCCCCAAGAAGAACTCTCAATTCTGAATATCTATGCTCCAAATGCAAGGGCAGCCACATTCATTAAAGAAACTTTAGTAAGCTCAAAGCACATATTGCACCTCAAACAATAATAGTGGGAGACTTCAACACCCCACTTTTATCAATGAACAGATCATGGAAACAGAAACTAAACAGGGACACAGTGAAACTAACAGAAGTTATGAAACAAATGGATTTAACAGATATCTACAGAACATTTTATCCTAAAACACAAGGATATACCTTCTTCTCCCCACCACATGATACCTTCTCCACAATTGACCATATAATTGGTCACAAAACAGGCCTCAACAGATACAAAAATATTGAAATTGTCCCATGCATCCTATCAGATCACCACGGACTAAGGCTGATCTTCAATAACAATATTAATAATAGAAAGCCAACATTCACATGGAAACTGAACAACACTCTTCTCAGTGATACCTTGGTCAAGGAAGGAATAAAGAAAGAAATTAAAGACTTTTTAGAGTTTAATGAAAATGAAGTCACAACATACCCAAACTTATGGGACACAATGAAAGCATTTCGAAGAGAAAACTCATAGCTCTGAGTGCCTCCAAAAGGAAACTAGAGAGAGCACACACTAGCAGCTTGACAACACATCTAAAAGCTCTAGAACAAAAGGAAGCAAATTCACCCAAGAGGAGTAGAAGGCAAGGAAATAATCAAACTCAATGGGTGAAATCAACCAAGTGGAAACAAGAAGAACTATTCAAAGAATCAACCAAATGAGGAGCTGGTTCTTTGAGAAAATCAACAAGATAGATAAACCCTTAGCTAGACTCACTAGAGGGCACAGGGAGAGCATCCTAATTAACAAAATCAGAAATGAAAAGGGAGACATAACAACAGATCCTGAAGAAATCCAAAACACCATCAGATCATTCTACAAAAGGCTATACTCAACAAAACTGGAAAACCTGGATGAAATGGACAAATTTCTAGAAAGATACCAGGTACAAAGTTAACTCAGGATCAGGTTAATGATCTAAACAGTCCCATATCCCATAAAGAAATAGATGCTGTCATTAATAGTCTCCCAACCAAAAAAAGCCGAGGACCAGATGCAAGTTCTATCAGACCTTCAAAGAAGATCTAATTCCAGTTCTTCACCAACTATTCCACAAAATAGAAGCAGAAGGTACTCTACCCAATTCATTCTATGAAGCCACAACTACACTGATACCTAAACCACAGAAAGACCCAACAAAGATAGAGAACTTCAGACCAATTTCCCTTATGAATATCGATGAAAAAATGCTCAATAAAATTCTTGCTAACTGAATCCAAGAACACATCAAAACAATCATCCATCCTGACCAAGTAGGTTTCATTCCAGGGATGGAGGGATGGTTTAATATAAGGAAATTCATCAATGAAATCCACTATATAAACAAACTCAAAGACAAAAACCACATGATCATCTCATTAGATGTGGAGAAAGCATTTCACAAAATCCAACATCCATTCATGATAAAAGTCTTGGAAAGATCAGGAATTCAAGGCCCATAACTAAACATGAAAAAGCAATCTACAGCAAACCAGTAGCCAACATCAAAGTAAATGGAGAGAAGCTGGAAGCAATCTCACTAAAATCAGGGACTAGACAAGGCTGCCCACTTTCTCCATATCTATTCAACATACTATTTGAAGTCCTAGCCAGAGAAATCCGACAACAAAAGGAGATCAATGGGACAAAACCTGGAAAGGAAGAAGTCAAAATATCAAATTTTTAAATGATAAGATAGTATATATAAGTGACCCTAAAAATTCCACCGAAGAACTTCTAAACCTGAAAAACAGCTTCAGTGAAGTAGCTGGATATAAAATTAATTCAAACAATTCAATGGCCTTTCTCTACACAAAGAATAAACAGGCTGAGAAAGAAATTAGGGAAACAACACCCTTCACAATAATCACAAATAATATAAAATACCTTGGCATAACTCTAACTAAGGAAGTGAAAGATCTGTATGATAAGAACTTCAAGTCTCTGAAGAAAGAAATTAAAGAGTCTCAGAAGATGGAAAGATCTCCCATGCTCATGGATTGGCAGGATCAATATAGTAAAAATGGCTATCATGCCAAAAGCAATCTACAGATTCAATGCAATCCCCATCAAAATTCCAACTCAATTCTTCAACGAATTAGAAAGGGCAATTGGCAGATTCATCTGGAATAACAAAAAACCGAGGATAGCAAAAACTCTTCTCAAGGATAAAAGAACCTCTGGTGGAATCACCATGCGGACCTAAAACTGTACTACAGAGCAATTGTGATCAAAACTGCATGGTACTGGTATAGCGACAGACAAGTAGACCAATGGAACAGAATTGAAGACCCAGAGATGAACCCACACACCTATGGTCACTTGATCTTTGACAAGGGAGCTAAAACCATCCAGTGGAAAAAAGACAGCATTTTCAACAAATGGTGCTGGCACAACTGGAGGTTATCATGTAGAAGAATGAAAATTGATCCATTCTTATCTCCTTGTACTAAGGTTAATTCCAAGTGGATCAAGGAACTCCACATAAAGCCAGAGACAGTGAAACTTATAGAGGAGAAAGTGGGGAAAAGCCTCCAAGATATGGACATAGGGGAAATATTCCTGAATAGAACAGCAATGGCTTGTGCTGTAAGATCGAGAATCAACAAATGGAACCTCATAAAATTGCAAATCTTCTGTAAGGCAAAAGATACTGTCAATAAGACAAAAATCAAGTGACAGATTGGGAAAGGACCTTTACCAACCCTAAATCAGATAGGGGACTAATATCCAATATATATAAAGAACTCAAGAAGTTGGACTCCAAAAAAATCAAATAACCCCATTAAAAAATGAGGCTCAGAACTAAACAAAGAATTCTCACCTAAGGAATACTGAATGGCTGAGAAGCACTGGAAAAAAATGTTCAGCATCCTTAATCACCAGGAAAATGCAAGTCAAAACGACCCTGAGATTCCATCTCACACCTGTCAGAATGGCTAAGATCAAAACTTCAGGTGACAGCAGATGCTGGAGAGGATGTGGAGAAAGAGGAACACTCCTCCATTGTTGGTGGGATTGCAAGCTTGTACAACCACTCTGGAAATCAGTCTGTCCGTTCCTTAGAAATTGGACATAGTACTAACAGAGGATACCGCAATACCTCTCCTGGGCATATATCCAGATGATGTTCCAACCAGTAAGAAGGACACACACTCCATTCTGTTCATAGCAGCCTTATTTATAATAGCCAGAAGCTGGAAAGAACCCAGATGTCCCTCAACAGAGGAATGGATACAGAAAATGTGGTACATTTACACAATGGAATACTACTCAGCTAATAAAAAGAATGAATTTATGAAATTCCTAGGAATGATACCTAGGAATTTATGAAATTCCTAGGATGATACCTAGAGGGTATCATCCTGAGTGAGGTAACCCAATCACAAAAGAACTCACGTGATATGTACTCACTGATAAGTGGATATTAGCCCAGAAATTTAGAATACCCAAGATATAAGATACAAGTTGCAAAACACATAAAACTCAGGAAGAACGAAGACCAAAGTGTGGACACTTTGCCCCTTCTTAGAATTGGGAACAAAACACGCATGGAAGTAGTTACAGAAACAAAGTTTGGAGCTGAGACGAAAGGGCGGACCATCTAGAGACCACCACACCTGGGGATCCATCCCATAATCAGCCTCCAAATGATGTCATCTTTGCATATGACAGCAAGATTTTGCTGAAAGGACCCTGATATAGTTGTCTCTTGTGAGGCTATGCTGGTGCCTGGCAAATACAGAAGTGGATGCTCACAGTCATCTATAGGATGGAATACAGAGGCCCCAATGGAGGAGGTAGAGAAAGTACCCAAGGAGCTAAAGAGGTCTGCAACCCAATAGGTGGAACAACAATATGAACTAATCAGTACCCCCAGAGCTCATGTCTCTAGCTGCATATGTAGCAGAAGATGACCTAGTCAGTCATCATTGGGAAGAGAGACCCCTTGGTCTTGCAAACTTTATATGCCTCAGTACAGGGGAACGCCAGGGCCAAGAAGTGGGAGTGGGTGGGTAGGGGCTTTGGGGGGTGGAAGGGTATGGGGGACTTTTGGGATAGCATTTGAAATGTAAATGAAGAAAATACCTAATTAAAAAATTTTGGAAGTGATTTTAAAAATCAAAAAATAAAAAAGGAAACATTAACACCAACAATCAAAGAAAATGCAAAATGCAAAAATATCCTAACTCAAAACATCCAGTAAATCCAGGACTCAAGGAGAAAACAAAACCTAAAGATAATAGGTATAGAAGAGTGTGAAGATTCCCAAGTTAAAGGGCCAATAAATATCTTCAATAAAATTATAGAAGAAAACTTCCCTAACCTAAAGAAAGAGATGCCCATGAACATACAAGAAGCCTCCAGAACTCCAAATAGACTGGACCAGAAAAGAAATCCCTCCAGACACATAATAATAAGAACAACAAATGTACTAAACCATGAAAGAATATTAAAAGAAGTAAGGGGAAAGGTCAAGTAACATATAAAGGCAAACATACTAGAATTATGCCAGACTTCTTATCAGAAACAGTCTGAAACATCCTGGGCCGATGACATTCAGACCCTAAAATAGCACAAATGCCAGCCCAGTCTACTATACCCAGCAAAACTCTCCATTACCATAGATAGAGAAATGAAGATATTCCATGACAAAACCAAATTTATGCAATATCTGTCCACAAATCCAGCCCTTCAAAGGATAATAAATGGAAAACTCCAGCACAAGAAGGAAAACTACTAAACCCTAGAAAAAGCAAGAAAATAATCTTCTTTTAACAAACGAAAAAAGAAGATAACCACAAAAAAAGCATAATTCCACCTCTAATAACAACAACAACAAAATAACAGGAAGCAACTATCTTTTTCCTTAATAACTCTTAATATCAATGGACTCAGTTCCCTAATAAAAAGTCATAGACTAACAGACTGGTTACATAACCGCACCCAACATTTTGCTGCATACAGGAAGCACACCTCAATGACAGAGGCAGAGACTACCTCAGAGTAAAAGGCTGGAAAACAATTCTTCAAGCAAATGGTCCCAAGAAACAAGCTGGAGTAGCCATTCTTATATCGAATAAAATCAACTTCCAACCTACAGTAATCAAAAGAGATAAGGCAGGACACTTCATACTCATCAAAGGAATAATCTACCAAGAAGAACTTTCTATTCTGAATATCTATGCTCTTAATGAAAAGGCACACACATTTATAAAAGAAACTCTACTAAAACTCAAAACACACATTGCACCTCACACAACAATAATGGGAGTCTTCAACACCCCACTCTCAGCAATGGAGAAATCATGGAAACAGAAACTAAACAAAGACATTGTGAAACTAACAAAAGTTATGAAACAAATGGATTTAACAGATATCTATAGAACATTTTATCCTAAAACAAAAGAATATACCTTCTTCTCAGCACCTCAAGGTACCTTCTCTGAAACTGACCATATAATTTGTCACAAAACAGACCTCAACAAATGAAAGAAGACTGAGATAATCCCATGCATCCTATTAGCTCACTATGGTCTAAGGCTGGTCTTCAATAACAACATAAACAGTAGAAAACCCACATACACGTGGAAGCTGAACAACACTCTAAACTTGGTCAAGGAGGAAATAAAGAAAGAAATTAAAGACTTTTTAGAGTTTAATGAAAATGAAATCACAATATACCCAAATTTATGGGACACAATGAAAGCAGTCCAAAGAGGGAAACTCATAGCGCTCAGTGCCTCCAAAAAGAAACTGGAGAGAGCATACACTAGCGTCTTCACAGCACATCAGAAAGCTCTAGAACAAAAAGAAGCAAATGCACAAAAGAGAAGTAGATGCAGGAAATAATCAAACTCAGGGCTGAAATCAACCAAATGGACAAAAAAAGAACAAATAAAGAAGCAACCAAATGAGGAGCTGGTTCTTTGAGAAAATCAAGAAGATAGATAAACCCTTAGCCAGACTCACTAGAGAGCACAGGGACAGTATCCTAATTAACAAAATCGGAAATGAAAAGGGAGACATAACAACAGAACATGAGGAAATCCAAAACATCATCAGATCCTACTACAAAAGGCTATACTCAACAAAACTGGAAAACCTGAATGAAATGGACAATTTTCTAGACAGATACCAGGTACCAAAGTTAAGTCAAGATCATATGAATGATATAAACACTCCCATATTCCCTAAAGAAATAAAAACAGTCATTAATAGTCTCCCAACCAAAAAAAAAAAAAATGCACAGGACCAGGTGGGTTTCTTGCAGAGTTCTATCAGACCTTCAAAGAAGACCTAATTCAATCTATTCCACAAAATAGAAAAGGAATGTAGTCTTCCCAATTCATTCTATAAAGTCACAATTACTCTGATTCCTAAACCACACAAAGACCCAACAAAGAAAGACAAATTCAGAACAATTTCCCTTATGAATATCGATACAAAAATACTCAATAAAATTCTTGCAAACTGATTCCAAGAACACATCAAAACGATCATCCACATGACGAAGTTGGCTTCATCCCAGGGATGCAGGGATGATTTAATATACAGAAATCCATCAATGTAATCCACTATATAAACAAACTGAAAGGAAAATAAAACATAAAATCATCTCATTAGATGCTGATAAAGGGTTTGACAAAATCCAACACCCCTTCATGATAAAAAGTCTTGGAAAGATCAGGAATTCAAGGCCCATATCTAAACACAATAAAAGCAATATATAGCAAACCAATAGTCAACATCAAGCTAAATGGAGAGAAACTTGAGGCAATCCTGCTAAAATCAGGGACTAGACAAGACTGTCCTCTCTCTCCCTACCTATTCATTAAAGTACTAGACAGAACAATTAGACAACAAAAGGAGATCAAAAGGCTACAAATTGGAAAGAAGAAGTCAAACTATCACTATTTGCAGATGATATGATAGTATACTTAAGTGACACCAAAAATTCCACACAAGAACTCCTAAACCTGGTAAATAACTTCAGCAAAGTAGCTAGATATAAACTTAAACAAATCAGTGGCCATTCTCTACACAAAGGATAAACAGGATGAGAAAGAAATTAGTGAAACTACACCCTTTATAATAGTCACACATAATGCAAAATACCTTGGTGTGACTCTAACTAAGCAAATGAAAGATTTGTATGATAAGAATTTCAAGTCTCTGAAGAAAGAAATCAAAGAAGATCTTCCATGCTCATGGATTGGCAGGATTAATATAGTAAAAATGGCCATCTTGCTGAAAGAAATCTACAGATTCAATGCAATTCCATCAAAATTCCAACTCAATTCATCAAGTTAGAAAGGGCAATTTGCAAATTCATCTGGAATAACAAAAACCCAGGAGAGCAAAAACTATTCTCAACAATAAAAGGACTTCTGGTGGAATCACCATTCCTGAACTCAAGGTATACTACAGAGCAACTGTGATAAAAACTGCATGGTATTGGTACAATCACAGACAGGTAGATCAATGGAATAGAATTGAAGATCCAGAAATGAACCCACACACCTATGGTCACTTGATCTTTGACAAAGGAGCTAAAACCATCCTGTGGGGGGAAAAAGCATTTTCAACAAATGGTTCTGGTTCAACTGGTGGTCAGCATGTAGAAGAATGCAAATCGATCCATTCTGATCTCCTTGTATAGAGCTCAAGTCCAAGTGGATCAAGGAACTCCACATAAAACTAAACACAGTGAAACTTATAAAGGAGAAAGTAGAGAAGAGCCTAGAATATGTGGGCACAGGGGGAAAATTTGTGAACAGAACACCAATGACTTGTGCTATAAGATCAAGAATCGACAAATAGGACGTCATAAACTTGCAAAGCTTCTGTAAGGCAAAGGACAATATCAATAAGACAAAAAGGTAGCAAACACATTTGAAAAAGATCTTTACCCATCCTATATTCGATAGAGGGCTAACGTCCAAAATATACAAAGAACTCAAGAAGTTAGACTCCAAAGAACCAAATGACCTTGTTTAAAAATGGGGTACAGAGCTAAACAAAGAATTCTCAACTGAGGAATACGGAATAGCTACAAAGCACCTAAAAAATGTTCAATGTCCTTTGACATCAGGGAAATACAAATCAAAACAACCCTGAGATTCCACCTCACACCAGTCAGAATGGCTAAGATCAAAAATTCAGGTGGCAGCAGATCCAGAGAATGTGGAGGAAGAGTGGGATTGTAAGGTGCTACAACCACTCTGGAAATCAGTTTGGCAATTCCTCAGAAAATTGGACATAGTACTACCTGAGGGCCCACTAATACCACTCCTGGGCATATACCCAGAAGATATTCCAAATGTAATAAGGACAAATGTTCCCCCAGGCTCATTGCAGCCTTATTTACAATAGTCAGGAGCTGGAAAGAACCCAGATGTCCCTCAACAGGGGAATCAATACAGAAAACGTGGTACATTTACACATTGGAATATTCAGCTATTAAAAACAATGAATTTATTAAATTCTTAGGCAAATTGATGGAACTAGAAAGTATCATCCTGAGTGAGGTCACAAAAGAACACACATGGTATGCACTCACTAATAAGTGGTTATTAGCCCAGAAGCTCGAAATACCCAAGATAAAATTTACAAACCACATGAAACTCAACAAGAGGGAAGACCAAAGTGTGGATCCTTCGTTCCTTCTTAGAAGGGGGAACAAAATACCCATGGAAGGACTTACAGAGACAAAGTGTGGAGCAGAGACTGAAGGAATGACCATCTAGAGACTGCCTCACCTGGGGATCCATCCCATATACAATCACCAAACCCAGACACTTTTGTGGACACCAACAAGTGCTTATTGACAGAAACCTGTTATAGCTGTCTCTGGAGAGGCTCCACCAGTGCCTGACAAATACAGAGGTGGATCCTCGCAGCCTACGATTGGACTGAGCACAGGTTCCCCCAATAAGCTAGAGAAAGGACCCAAGGAGCTGAAGGGCTTAGCAGCCCCATAAGAGGAACAACAATATGATCTAACTAGTATCCCCCAGTGCTCCCAGGGACTAAACCACCAACTGAACAGTACACATGGTGGGATTCATGGCCCCAGCTACATATGTACTAGAGGATGGCCTAGTAGTTCATCAATGGGATAAGAGGCCCTTGGTCCTGTGAAGGCTCTATGCCCCAGTGTAGGGGAGTGCCAGGGTCAGGAAGTAGGTGTGAGTGAGATGGTGAGCAGGGGGAGGCAGGAGGGGATAGGTAGTTTTCAGAGGGGAAACCAGGAAAGGGGACATTTGAAATGTAAATAAAGTAAATATCTAATAAAAATAGTTTTAAAAAAAAGGGGGTCTCACCAAAATGACTGCCTAAACCAGAGCTGAACAAGAACAATGTTAAACCTGCTGACAGGTAAGTTGACCCGTAAGCCTCAACCTACTCCAAGGTCACAGGCTGGAAAGGAATATGGAGAGTGGAATAGTCTTCCCCAGGAAAGAGTACACCAACTGGCTATCCAATACCAAATGATCAGCCCTGAAACTATACATACACGCAACATTATACATACAGGGCAGGTTGTACTTATGTATTTAGGAATGTGTGTGTATGTATGTATGTATTATGATGTATATACATGTGTATTTATTTATAAACAATTTATAGATGTATTTTCATATATGTATGTATATATCATTAATAAAAAGAAGCTATGAATTTATAAAAGCAAGGGGTATATGTGCGAAGATTTAAAAGGAAAAGGGGGATAGAATAAATGATATAATTATGTTATAATCTTAAAAAATAAAATAACTTTTTTCGAAAGTTAAGGTGTTTCCAATTGACTATTTCTGTAACCAAATGCATATTCATGTTTATCGGTCACACCTCCTACCAAAGCTCAGAGAAGACCATAGAAGAGGAGGCAGAAGAAAAGAGCACAGGAGAGGGTAGGAGGAATGCTACAGAAAAGTGTCTTCTGGACATGGCATGACTATTCCCCTCATGAACTCCAAGCAGTGTGGTCACCTGCACAGGACCCATGTGTGATAAACCCACTGTCCAGCAGAGACGGAGGAAGGACTCTCCAGGCCCCACCCCTTGCTGAGAAACTATTGGCAGATAATAGTCATTGGGAAAGGGGAGCATCCTGCTTTGAGGGTATGGATTCTTGTAGGTTTCCCATGCTCCAATGGTTTCTCATACCCACGCATAAATATGGATAGCAATGACTAGACTTAGTAGGTGAGATGGGGAGGGGGGAAGGAGAGGGGAGGGGTGGAGGGGGAGAGAGAGAGAGAGAAAGAGAGAGAGAGAGAGAAATGAAGTTGGAAGGGGCATGTTGAGGATTCCTAGTTGAATTGAAGGAGTAAATGGACAATGATGTAGTCATATTTCATTATATACATGTGTGAAATGTTAAAATATAATATTTAAATGTTTAAAATAGGCTAGCGCCTCACCTGTCAGCCACCTGGGCTGCTACCATCTCTTCTGGCCCTCGCATCCCAGGTGATCACTGCTGTGGGGACCCGGGCGGCTGCGGCCACCATTTCATCTTGCTCTTCAGTCGACAAGAGAAGCTATGGCTGCAGAAATGCTACACCATGCTCCCTGACAAAGAGAGGAAGATCACCTGGGACATCATCCAGACTGTCCTCTCTCGTGGGCACAGGACCAGCTGCTTCATTGACTGGAAGGAGCTGAAACTTGTTTATAAAAGGTATGCTAGTTTACATTTTTGCTGTGCAATAGAAAATCAAGACAATGAGCTCTTGACACTAGAGATTGTTCATCGTTATGTGGAGTTGCTGGATAAATACTTTGGAAATGTCTGTGAGCTGGATATTATCTTTAATTTTGAAAAGGCACATTTTATCCTTGATGAGTTTATAATAGGTGGAGAAATTCAGGAAACATCCAAGAAAACAGCAGTCAAGGCCATTGAATACTGATATGTTACAAGAGACAATGGAAGAATACATGAACAAGCCCACGTTTTAAGTGTACAGTCTACTTTGAAGATTCTAAGCGCTCCATGCCGTGAACCTACAAACAAGCAACTCCTTGCATCCAGTCTCTGCATGGCCTCTGGCACCACGCCAAAAAACGACTTAAAGGGATTCTGTGTTAGCTAGCAAAACTTAAAGTTGTTAGCATATGTCCTTATGGTTGCTACATATCCATATTATACTCACTGGGGCTTTAGGTGTTTCACATAATTGCTGCAGATTGAATAGCTGCTTGCCGTATTTTAAGCTCTTGTGGTATTTTTAAGGTAATTTCAAATATTGGTTGCAATATGATCATTTTTTGCCATTTAATCTTTACCTGTAGACTGACAACTACTTTGTGATAACACACAATTTTGAATTCAAAGTATATTTTATATAATAAATGCCTTTCCTAAATGTTTAAAAGTATACATAAATTAAGTTTATGTTAATAGCTCAGATTTCATACATGATGCTTAGATATTTTTAACATGTTCAATACTACTATAATTTCAGGTCAGATACAATGTATATGACTTTAATGTCTTGAATTCAACTTGTCTTTTTTTTTTCCTCTTAGAATCGGGATAAAACTTCCTAAGAGATTTTGATGTCTTAGAAGGTGCTAGATCAAGGTTTGTACTTTCAATTGAATATAAGGGACATTTCTGTAAGGTTGTGGTTTCTACAAACTATATATTTATTAAGGTTTCCAGAGATTTGGAGGTGAAATGTTACAGCATCTCCTGCTTTTACCATAATACTGAGAGGAAGAGCTATATCAATATTTATATAGGAATAACTATGATCTCTACTACTATTTTGTATCTCATGTTTCAAATACTCCTTGTGATGTTTTAGATATTTTATTTTCAGATATCCCATTTCTTGTGAGACTTTAAAAAATATTTTTAACATAAGATGAATCTTTAAGGCTTCCTTAGGTCATGTGTATTTCATTGTACTCTTCATGGGAGGTGACTTTTTTTTCTCCTCTTTCCCAGAAAAATATTTTTTGCTGACCGTAATTCCTGTGACCATGTCACCTTCATGCTTCCAAAACAGAAGTTCTGCATAGCTGGGTACTGAGTATGCTCAGACATGGAGTAGGTAGCTGCTTGTAGAATTTGCTCGAGGTGTCTCTGGCTGCAGTTTTATATATGTGTTCTCCATGTAAGTGTTGAGGTTTGGTGTCCTTTGTACCTGAGTGCTAGGACTCTTGTGGTTAAGAGAATATGGTTGTCATCTTTGGTTTATCTCATAAGACATACTTAAAGGAAGATGGCAAGATCAGAGCAGAAGAACAGACCGACAGACAGACCCATTCCTCAGTATAACCATTTATTTAAAAGCAATAATTCAGATTGCATATGAGCTAATAACTGGGCTCTTAATAGCTGATTTATCTTCAAATTAATATAATTTTGGTGGTTTGTTCTTTCTGAACATCTTTGTTTCATCAGTCTTCAGTTTTGTGCATTAAGTCTTTTAAAAAGTTTGGTAAAATTTTTTGTTTCTCAAACATCTTTGTAAAACTGAACTTTCTGTAACTTCGGAGGTTTTCCAGTTCCTTCCCATTGTCTTCAGAGGAAAGTATCTTTTGAGCTTCACTCAATGTACTGCTTATATTCTGGATAATTTCATATTTGATCTTGTCTAGGTTGCACAATAATTCTTCCTGTCACTGTACTCATGGAAAGATCATATTTATGTGAGTAAATTCAGGGGATTTGGGGAACAGCTTACATGAGCTTTAGTGAAAAATCATTATGTATATTTTTTTATTATCATAAGATTCTAAGAAAAATTACCAAGTGAAAGGAAAAAATAGTAAATTTGTATAAAACATCCAAATAAAACATTAAAAGTAAAAAAAAAAGTTTAAAATATAAAGTTACATTTTAAAAATCAAATACTATCATTTAACAATATTTCCTCCCCTGACTTCCAGCAACTAGATTGGGTTTATGAAAATACCGGGTGACACTTTGAACCCACAGCAATCAACTACAAAAATTTTATCTCACACATGAAGATAAAAGTCCTATGAAATATAAAATAATTAAGCTTTTTTTCTAAAATTTCACTAAAATTCATACATCTTTTATATTTATTCATACTGAGCAATATAATTAGAAAATATAATTCTGAGTCTTCCACTGGCCACCTTCAGATGAAAATGTAGAACTCTCAGCTCCTCCTGCACTGTTCCTGTCTGGATGCTGCCATGTTCCTGCCTTGAGGATACTGTACTGAACGTTGAATATGCCCCTGACATGGCAGGTTCTCATTACATTTCTTCAGGATTAGATGGTGCCACGCTCTCCAGTCAAGTCAGCTTGACAGGCTGAGGCTTGAAAGCTACTCACGAGGCAAAAGAGTTTCACGGAAACTCACTCCTGGAGTCTGGCATTCTCTCTAACCCATACATTAATTTTCCATTCCCACGTTAGTCTAGTGTATGGATCTCTTTTATTATTATCCTATTATAAGTGCCTTTTAAGATTGAATTCTGACATAGCTAAAAGCCTTCGCCAGCATTCCAACAGTCCTAGAATGTCCTTGAGCAAGACCTTGGGCTTGGAATTCAGTAAGAATGTTGCTATTCAGTAACATTCAGAACTGCCCCTGGTATTACACTATCACTTTGAGTAAAAGCTAGGTCACTGCCCTTCACAGGAATCTACCATCACCTAGGAAGAAGGAAGTTTCTGACCGTAGGAGAAGCCAGAATAGATACTTAGAACTATAACTGAGTTACACCCATATACAGGAATTTACAATGGTTTAGGAAGTAGATGGGGCTGTGGTTTTAGAGTATTGCATTATTCATGAGATGGTTAGCTAGAAAGGAACTCCCTAGTTAGAACCATGACTTGCCCTAGGAGAGTAAAGATCTCACACCTGACTTCTAAGACTACAGCTCACCTTAGATAGGGCTGACTTTGTCTCAGTTATTTTTATTGCCCAGTTCCTTCTGATCTTTGCATTTTCATTCCTTTGTTCTGTGTAAGAGTCACTAAGCATCCGGTTACCTCATTTGTACCTTGCGGGTATGTCACCCAACTTCCTTATTGTCTTCTGTATTAAAAGTCTGATGCTCGATTTGACAAATTACATTCAGATTCTACACAACCTCTCCTGTGTGTATCTGTCTGTCGATTCGTCCAACGCTTTGCCCACCGGCAACTAGAGACCCGTTCCACGCAGACAAAGGGGCCCAGAGGGTCTGCGGCAGGATGGAGCATCATTCAGAGGTCCTTATTTTGAGTAACTGATTTATCTGAAAGAAAGATTAGGAAATGTCAATTGTGGAGCCTCCCAGGAACAACTGAAAGATGCACATAGCCACATAAATATAAAAAGAGGAAACTAGGAAACTGCACTGCAAACAAGATGGGGAAGAAGGAACTAAGGAAGACACAGAGGGAAATGTACTGTCTACCTGTCTATTTTAGAGGAAGGTGAAGGTGTGAGGTACGTTCCGTGTAGGTGCCTTTTCCACCAAGTGTGTTTTGATCAGTGGCTGATCACCAATAAGAAGTGCCCTATATGCAGAGTAGGCATCAAAGCCCAGCTGCCAAGTAAAAGTTGACATTGTGTTCAGAACTCTTGCTGTCCCTCTCATTCCCATCCTTCCTGGTACTGCAGTCAACCAAAGATGGCATGATTTACCTGCGCAGACCTGGAAGCCTTGAACTCAGAGTGCTGACTCTGCTACATGGTACAGCTACCGCTAGACCTACAACTTAGGTACACAGTTGATTTTGATATATCTATAAAAGCTTTTGTGGGATCTTTTTCTGGATTTAACATTCCTTCCTGTATCATTTTACTGTATTTTTGCATGAGTCCTTGTATTGCATTTCTTTGCACATATTATGGGATTTTGACCCTAAACTTGCAGGCAAGATTAGCTGCTTTAGTAAGTAGTATTTTGTGGTCTTTTTTTTTACATAGTATCTTGAAAAATATGAATTTTTTATCCATTACTAACCTTTAATTTAATCCATTGTGTACTTTAGTTTAATGTATAAAGATCCTTTAGGAAATTATAATATTGTATATTAAGACATTCCTTAATTAAATTAGGACAAAATGTATATTTACAATATGGAGTTCTGAGTTAAGTACCACCCTTAATACTGGGAACAGAGTACAGGTGGTACTCACATGACCAGAGTGATCAATGGGAATTTTCTTGTGTGTCCTTTCTTCCAGCACAGTGCAAGATAGTTGTTGTTGATGCCGTATGTTTAGACTGCTGTTATGACCATATTTATCTTTCTCTCTGCCATTTGGAACTTTATTTCCTAAACCAGGTTTTGCTGCTGTGTAACACTAAATATTAATCTGAGATAGCTGGATTGTATACACTTGCAGATTTTAAAAAAATAGGGAAATTGAAAAAGACATATAGAATTTTGTTAGGTCTTCTGCTAAGCACTAATAAGATATCTGCTTACATTAATTTTATAAAGTCATTCAATTAGAATTTAGTATTCAGTCATTGGCAGGTATCTATGCATTTGTAGAACTTCTAAGGGTCCCAGGATCACTTTTAAGGGATTTTTTAAATATAGTTTAAATAAAGTCAGCTGAATCTACTTGTCTCTTGCTTGATTTCTCTCTAAACTTGAAAACAATAAATCTGCAGATACTGTGAGGCACAGATTATATTGTCAAACTACTGTTGCTATGGTTATAAACACTCACTTCAAACATTACCAAGAGTTGATCACTGACTTAAAAATTTTAATTTTGATAGTTAAGATTTACAACATAATACAGATAATTAGTACATAATACAGATAATTACATAATTTAGTTTAATGAATTTGAATATTTCACAACTTTAATGTCTGCTTCCAAGAAGCTCTTAAGAGCTGAGGCAAGCGAGTATTTGACAAATCATCCTCAATGTCTTGAAAATCTATCTGTGGTAGAAGCAGGTTTTCCAACACAGTCTCAATCTTCTGACTACAGAAAATAAGGAGACTGGTGAAAGAAAATACCCAAATTATTCAATTGTGTGTGTGTGTGTGTGTGTGTGTGTGTGTGTGCACTTTGAAACTGAAGAAGTGTCAGTGGTACTTGCCATTGCAGGCACTGCCAGCTTTTGTTATATTTCAGTTTGGTACCTTCAGACTCAGACTACTTAATATACGTATCAGTATCTTCCTCCACATTAGTTTATACTCTGCCTTTCGACTGTACACTTTCTAGCTGCAGCTGTATTCTGCAGCTAAGGTGACATCGGTAATGCTGTAGCTCATGCCCTCTGGTTTGTCATGTGGGTGGTGGCAACCAGGGCATCATGCATGCAAGGTAGGTGTTCTCCACTGGGCTATACCCCCATCTTCTTCTTAACTATACCAACAAGATAATGGATTTGCATCCAGGACTATAGATGATTATAAGTGACAATTTATTCCAGGTTTAGTATAGTTTTTTTTTAATTTCTTATGTGATACTTCTTTATTTAACAATAAATCTTACCCCTAACCCAATGACAGAACAGGTCTAAAATTTCTTCTACTATTATTTCACTTAATAAAATTTCTATATCTTATTTCTCTTTCATCTTTCTTTTATGGATCATTGATCTTTTTCTTTGGACAATTTTAGCTTTTAGGCTTTTGATAGGCATGCTTCAATCCATATAACAACACATGTTATGCATAGAATAAGGGATGAAGAGACAGGAGAGGATCTTTTCTAATCTTCCCAACTTAGATCAACACATCGGCCCATCCTTATCAAGAAAAACTAAGCATGTGAATTGCTCTCCTTTTCAAATTAAATATTAACTCTGATTTATAGACTGATGGTGGTGGTAATGATGATGATAATGATGATGATAGTGGTGGTGATGATGATTGTCTGAAATTATATGTGTGGAGGCCACTGGAAGATGTTGGGAGTCTTCACATTTTCTGCTTTTTTTCCTTGAGACAGAGTCTCTCATTAATCTGGGAGTTCCTCATTTTTGACTAGATTGTCTGGACAGAGAGCTCCCTGAAATCTGCCTGTTTCTGCTTACTGGAGTTAAAGGCACATGCAGCCATGCTTGGCTTTCGTGCAGTTTCAGGGGCTTTGCATTCAGACCTACATACTTGCACAGTTAGTATTTTTACTTACAGAGCCATCTCCTCAGTCCCTAGAACAACAAATTTTAATCTCATATGTATGAAACATCAACTACATAAAGGGTTTGAAAATTTAATGCAACCTTTGGAGTCTATGTTCAGGAATTGCTAACTCCTTTTTTGTCAATGCCAACGAATGATGAAAAGCCTTTGACTTGATGAATATAAATAAATCTTAAAACTTCTTAGATCAAAAAGTCAGAAACTCTGCACATTCCATTTAAAGTAATATTGAGAGTTTATATGTAAATATACATAGGATACATGTAAGCATAAATACATGTGTATGACAATATTCACAAAGTATATAATGGAATTATATTTTCTGTTTTTGACAATAAAAAGATGTTATTTATTAATCAATCTACTTACAAAGCAGATGGCTTAATGCAAGTGTATTGACATCTTCACATACGATCCATGGGAACATGTCTTCCACATACAGGCAGTGGTATTACTGACTGGATGTATTTGCAATCTTGGGCATATTAAGCATATTTAAACAAATAAGATTAGACTATCCTGTATATGAAAGTATCTTGAAAATATGCATCCTTAGGTGGATTAAAACTTCCTCCAAGGGAGAAATGTTAGTGTGTTAACTTTCACTATGTATTATTAGCTTAGCTCAAATGAAAGACTAAAGCCTTGAATAAAACAAAATAATAAAATAAATGACAGGGATTCTTTTTTTTCTGTCTTATCATTATTTTAGAGAAATCAGCCATGTCTGTCTCTACTAAAATGGCTTGTAGCTATATTGAGAAGCACTTTTGCTCTTTATGGATCATAGAACATTCTTTCAGTACTAAAAGTTAACTCAGAATTCATCAGGGTTCAAGCAATGAATTACCTCCCAGCAATGAAAACTAGCAATGTTGGTTTTACACTTTCAACATTAAAAATCTGTCAGTGGGAACATACTGTGTGTAATGTGGAATTGTCCTTGTAACTCTTGAAAAGAAGGTTACAGTGACATGCATGGTTTGAATCTTACACACCCTGGATGTAATATGTCATGTATGGCTACAAATTAGTACTTATGCATGATAAAAGTCTAAATAAAATTCTGTTACTCCAAAAGAAAAAAGTGTTTGAAAACTGGCTTGTATATGTATTCCAGGAACACAGAAAGGGTCATCAGATGTTTGTGACCTTTGCAGCCTAGCATGTAACCACAATAAGTGGCACCCATGTGTGTTGACATCACTGGAAAGAGAATGGAAGAGTTGAGATTTCCATTGTTGATAAGGAGGTGGAGAAAGCCGAGCTCTTGTGCACTGCTAATGGGGATGTAAAATGGGCAGCTACTGGGAAAATGAAATACACTCCTCAACAGATCAATAATATCATTATCACACCATCAAGAGCCTTTACTTCTCGGTGCACATTCCAAAGAATTTAAACTATCAACTCAAACAGGCATCCATCAGTGAAACCGTCTTATAATCTCTTCTGCTTCTCCTCCTTCTCCTCTTCTTCTTTCTCTCCCTTTCTTTTCTTTCCTTTTCTTTTCTTTTCTTTCCTTTTGACTAGATCTATCTGTTATTATCAGGGAAATACTGGATTTATAAAGTTAGTTTGGTAATGTTCTTCCCTTCTTATTTTATGGAATAAATAAGAGTGAGGTTGTAATTTCTTCTTTGCTAACTATACATCTAACAATGGGTTACTATCTAAATATATAAAGAATCCAAAGCCCGTTCTTTCTGTAAGCCATCTGAGGTAACCTGTGAAGATGGTTCACTACTCTCTGAAAACCCTACAAAATCATGCAAATCAAGAGGTTCAAGTCTTTGTGTTTACTTTAAGAATGCCATGAAGCTGCCCAAGACATCAAGAATATATGTCAAGTCAACAGGCATCTGAAAGATGTCACCTTAAAGAAGCAATATTCCAGTTGTATAATGGAGTCTGTAGGTACACCAGATCAAACAGCAGGGCTAGACACAGGGTTGGTGCTCCAAAAGAAGTACTAAATTTTTGCTGCATGTGTTTAAAAATGCAGAGAGTAATGGTGAACATAAGGGCTTAGACGTGGACACACTACTCATTGAACATATCTAATGAACCGGGCACTGAAAATCCACCAAGGAGTTTAGGGAGCTTGCGGCTGCATTAACACACACATGAGCTCCTCCTGCCACACTGAGATGATTCTCACTGGAAAGGGGTAAACCCTCCCAAAGCAGGAAGAGAGGATTGCACAGAAGAACAATGTATGCCAGGAGAAATGAAGAAACAAAATCTTATGCCCAAAAACTTGTCTCAGAATGATTATTAGCAACAACAACAAAAAGGCTTAGCAAGGAAAGAGGATGCAGTGGGGATAACCTTATATACAGCTGGTGGAAGAAAAATTCTCAAGTGGAAGCACCATAAATTATATTATAGACACCATAGAACTAAAGACAAAATCCCAATAAGACTGAAGCTGTTACTCCCTTCCCCTACACCTCCCAAAATATTGTTAAATATTAAAATAAACAAATCACCACTCATTGGGAAAAGAGAAAGAATCTATACCCTCCATAGGTTAACGTTTACATCCTATAAGACCATTATAAATGATCAGGGAGGAAAATAAAATTAAGCCTAAACATAATGAAATGAATAGAAAAGAGAATAACAATTTTAATTTATTATATAACAATTTTCAATAAAGTGTGATATGGTAATTTAGACACAAAAGAATTCAAGTGCCAGTCCTCTGTGGGTCCAAAATGCTCTGCAGTCATTAGTATGAACAACAGGAAAACAGAAAGGAAAAGAAATACATTAAATTTTTCAAATATTGGTGTTGGTGACAAGCACTATCGATCACTACTACTAAAACAAAGAACTCTTAGAAAAAGTAGATGATTGGACATAGTACTACCGGAGGATCACGCAATACCTCTCCTGGGCATATATCCAGAAGATGTCCCAACTGGTAAGAAGAACACATGCTCCACTATGTTCATAGCAGCCTTGTTTATAGCTGGAAAGAACCCAGATGCCCCTCAACAGAGGAATGGATACAGAAAATATGGTACATTTACACAATGGAATACTACTCAGCTATTTAAAAAATGAATTTATGAAATTCCTAGGCAAATGGATGGACCTGGAGGGTATCATCCTGAGTGAAGTAACCCAATTACAAAGGAACTCACACAATATGTACTCACTGATAAGTGGATATTAGCCCAGAAACTTAGGATACCCAAGATATAAGATACAACTTGCCAAATGCATGAAATTCAAGAAGAACGAAGACTAAAGTGTGGACACTTTACCCTTTCTTAGAAATGGGAACAAAACACCCATAGAAGGAGTTACAGAGACAAAATTTGGAGCTGTGAAGAAAGGATTGACCATCTAGTGATTGCCATATGCAGGGATCCATCCCATAATCAGCTTCCAAATGCTGACACCATTGCATACACTAGCAAGATTTTGCTGAAAGGACCCAGATATAGCTCTCTCTTGTGAAACTATGCCGGGGCCTAGCAAACACAGAAGTGGATGATCACAGTCAGCTATTGGATGGGTCACAGGGCTCCCAATGGAGGAGCTAGAGAAATTACCCAAGGAGCTAAAGGGAACTGCAACCCTATAGGTGGAACAACAATATGAACTAACCAGTAACCGGGAGCTCTTGTCTCTAGCTGCATATGTATCAAAAGATGACCTAGTCGGCCATCACTGCAAAGAGAGGCCCATTGGACTTGCAAACTTTATATGCCCCAGTACAGGGGAACGCCAGGGCCAAAAAGGGGGAGTGGGTGGGTAGGGGATTGGGGGGGGTGGGTATGGGAGACCTTTGGGATAGCATTGAAAATGTAAATGAGGACAATACCTAATAAAAAAAAGAAAGAAAAAGTAGATGAATTTTAATATAGAAAAAAGTATTTTAGAAAGAAATTCTCTAAATAAGTATGTATTAGGAGTTCAAACAGATTTATACATTTCTTTACCCTTTCACCATCTATTCTGGAATATCTGTGAGATAAGCAAAGTAATAAAAATAAACAAAAGAACAAGTCATTTGGGATAAAAAACTTGAACATATAGGATTAACTTTCAAAATAAAATTTAGCCTATTTCTTCAATATTTCCTTTATAAGTGTGATTAAAGTATGTTAACCTTTGATTCTGATTTGATAAAAATCAAAATAGAAAGCTACAATTCCTACCCATATTGAGGAAGTAACATAGTAACTTGATGTAGTCCATATTTGTGGATTTATTTAACACTTGTTTCTTTTTTGAAATTGATCTTCACCCACGACATGGAGTGTGTTTTAGCAGATTTCATAGAGCCACCACCTCAGGAACTGTAGCATGAGATGTCTATTGAGCTCCCAACTTTGAAACATATATGGTGAAAATATTGCCCCTCCTCTTGAGATCATTTGGTCCTCATTTTATTGAATAACAGAAAAGTGGAATTAAGGAAGAATTCATTGAAATGAAACCATTGAAAACCATGTGGGGGGTGGGGTTCGGATATACGAATTTATTAATACTTCTGTCCATTTGGTTCAAGGTAAGGCTTCATACTGAGACTATCAAATCAAATTGGTTTTTCAAAAAGAAGATGTAAAACTACAGAAACAATCTTAAAAGACATAAAATAGTGAAGCTCTGATGCTGTAAACAAGAAGTCCTTATAAAGACGTAGTCAAGCCTTTATTTGTATCCCTAGCAACATGAGCACCAAGTGAAATGCAGAACCTTCCATTCATGCTTTTTTTTTTCCATTTTTTATTAGGTATTTAACTCATTTACATTTCCAATGCTATACCAAAAGTCCCCCATATCCACCCACCCCCACTCCCCTGCCCACCCACTCCCCCTTTTTGGCCCTGGTGTTCCCCTGTACTGGGGCATATAGAGTTTGCAAGTCCAATGGGCCTCTCTTCCCAGTGATGGCCGACTAGGCCATCTTTTGATATATATGCAGCTAGAGTCAAGAGCTCCGGGGTACTGGTTAGTTCATAATGTTGTTCCACCTATAGGGTTGCAGATCCCTTTAGCTCCTTGGCTACTTTCTCTAGCTCCTCCATTGGGAGCCCTATGATCCATCCATTAGCTGACTGTGAGCATCCACTACTGTGTTTGCTAGGCCCCGGCATAGTCTCACAAGAGACAGCTACATCTGGGTCCTTTCAATAAAATCTTGCTAGTGTATTCAATGGTGTCAGCGTTTGGATGCTGATTATGGGGTGGATCCCTGGATATGTCAGTCTCTACATGGTCCATCCTTTCATCTCAGCTCCAAACTTTGTCTCTGTAACTCCTTCCATGGGTGTTTTGTTCCCAAATCTAAGGAGGGGCATAGTGTCCACACTTCAGTCTTCATTCTTCTTGAGTTTCATGTGTTTAGCAAATTATATCTTATATCTTGGGTATCCTAGGTTTGGGACTAATATCCACTTATCAGTGAATACATATTGTGTGAGTTTCTTTGTGAATGTGTTACCTCACTCAGGATGATGCCCTCCAGGTCCATCCATTTGGCTAGGAATTTCATAAATTCATTCTTTTTAATAGCTGAGTAGTACTCCATTGTGTAGATGTACCACATTTTCTGTATCCATTCTTAACATGACAGAGTAATTTTTTTTTAGTGCAATGACAGAGTCCCAAGTGACATTCAGATATTTACTTAGTGGCCTTCAAAAATACCCCTATTAACCTCTCAAATCAACCCACACATTTTCCTAGGAAAGCACTAAGGGTCCTCCCAGTTTCTCCAAATATGTATTAACTAGCTGATCCTATTACAGTTTTTCCAACAGTCCAGAAAAGTATATTTAAATACCTTCTGCTTTAAATGAGGCAGGCACAGGCATTTACCACACAAGCAGTCTTTTCAAGCTTGCTTAGGGACATATAGTTAGAAGCTACTTCCTTCCCCATGTCCCCCAAATGAAGTTCTAGGATAAGCATTAGTAGGATAGCCCACAACACACCTCTATTAGTCAACAACTACAAATTGGTCCACTGTAGCCTCCCATGTATATCTTCTCAGTCAACATCACAGATTTTTACTATAGCTTATATAGAGTGTCCCCCAAAGGCCATGGGTTGAAAACTTTCTGAGAGCCAGCAGTCTCATGAGAGGCAACAGAAGTTTCTAGAAGGTGAGGTGCTGAGACAAGAAGTTTAGTCACTGGGAGCATACACTTCTGGAGATAATTAGAACCTTACCACCTTTCTCTTTCTCTTGTATCCCTACCCAGGTGAGTAGAGCCTGTCATTACTGATGTCAACCATTCTATACTCTTCTTACAACTGCCCGCAGAGAAGGGGTGAGTTACACTGACTTACTCTTGCCTGCAGCACCACTGGAGCTCACTGAGAGCCATTGGTCTTTTGTGTGCAGCCTCCTGTGGGAAAGAAATGAGCTGAATAAAAAGGTAAACCTCCTGAACCCTGTCCAGGCAAGGCTACTCTATTTAACTCTATCACTGTGCACTGCCACTCTTCTGGAGTTGGCACAATTACACAGAGTTCTTACTCCCAACACAAGATGCCTCCAACTCCTTGGAGATCTTTGTTTCCATAGCCTGACGTTCAAAGTAGGGAGTAGCACAAACATCTCTTTGGAATATCTTCCTTTCTTTCAGGACACCTAGAAACCTATTGAGTAAAACCAATAGGCCAGATGTGTCTTACTGTCTTGTCCCATTGCTGTGGTAAAACACTCTGATAAAAATGCCTTAATGGAGAAGCAGTCTATCCTACCTCTCAGATCAAGAGTACAGTCCATCACAGAGGGAAGGCAAGGCAAGGCAGCAGGTCCTTGAAGCAGCTGCCTACCTTGCACCCACAATCTGGAATCAAAGAATGAATGTATGCACTCTGCTATTCAGCTCCCCTTCAGCATGTTTATATACCATGCCAGGATATACCATGCATGGAATGGTGCCAGCCACCCACAGTTGGCAGGACTTCCCACTTCAATCAATGCAATCAAGATAACCCCCAAGGGCCTGCATAAAGGCTTATCTCTCATGTGAGTCTATATTCTGCCAAGTTGACAGTTAACACAACCCTCACTGGCTGGAACCTTACAAACTAATAAATGTTGAAGAACATGGACATTTTTAATTTAACAAATGCTACTCCATGTTTTCATGTACTGAAATATCACATGGCCCCTTATTAATATGTACAATTTTTATTTTAAATATCTGTTGTAAATAAAATTTAATTGATAAAATTTCCTTAAATTAATGTATAAATAAGTATATCTGTATCCTGGATGATCCATTGGGAAGCATGACAGAGACTTCTAAAAAGGCTAGCTTCCAAAAATCAAAGCCTTCACTTAAATATGACACAAGGAAGTGGAGGTCAGATGTGGACAACAATAAATATTTGAGGCAAACTTAAATCCTCCTGAGCAGACAAACAGAATGGTCTTTTATATGCTTTGCAATAGGACTAATTAAATTCTCAAGAATATATTTTCAACATAACTAATATACAGCCACCTCTGTGTTTGTCTCAGGGACTAGGTCTTAAACTTCTAGAGCACTGGTGGAAATTTATGTCCATAATAAGAAACATGATGATCTTACAGTTTCATTGCTTAGTCACACACAGTTCTTTTGTTTTGGGGAAGAAAGCATTATTAAGAATGTGCACAGACCAACTAATTTATCATGTGAAATTATCTGAAATAAAAACTAGAATGGTCATGTTGATATAATGTGGTGTTTCAAAATTACAGCAATATCAGTACATAATACTGAGATCACTGAAACCCAGCACTCCCAGTACTAGGGTGTTCATATTGACAAAGCAAAGGCACCTGATGGTGCTTTAAGAACTATTATTTAATAGCAGGAATTAAAACCAGGGTTTCATACATCACAGGCAAGCCTTCTATGACTGGGCTATATCTCTATTCCTAAATTGAGTTCAGTTTAATCATTTTTTAAGAAAATTAATCTATACTGTTTCAACATAATCCCCCTAACTCTGAATCTATACTCAGGAGCTACTAATAAAAACTCAACAGAACGGCCCTTGAGCACACACAATCACAGCCTTATTGCACAGGAGCCGTCATCTAAAATTTTAATAGATGCAAACAGTATTTCTTTGTGTGAGTCACACCAAACAACAATTTTCTTCTTCATTTAGTTACTACATCATCTTAGGAAGTGGTTTTTACAGGAAGGTTCTTTGTTGACAAGTCTATTGGTCTGAGCCGACAAACATTAACTTGCTTTCCAAGATAGCGTCATTGTGCAAAGGTATAGATTTGAGCCAAGAATATAGTCGTTGGAGGAGTCAGCTTTGTGCATCTTTAGCAGTGCCGGACTAAAGTGATTAAGGTGAACATGAAGTTTATTAACAGCCTCTGGGGAAGAGGAAGGAAACGCTGGGAAAACAAAGCCACTGACATAAACACAGAAAACACAGGGCCAAAACAAAATTCTAAATACATCTCACTTCCAGAAAGTGACATTTTTAGAATCATGGATTTTCAAGGTTAAACTAGGGAGTTGTCAAGCGTTAAACAGCAAACTAAGGAAAGACTGCAAATGTTGAATGTAAATTTCACAGACCAAAGCCTAAAAGAACAGATATTGCTCCTCTCTCTAGTATTTATTCAAACCCAAGTACCTAATATTGTCTTAGAAATAAATGATGTAGTTCATTTGTGAAAAGCTAGCTTTTATTTGGCTCCAAGTTACATGATATCTTAAAATTTACCAGAATCTTATTAATCTTGAATTAAATGTCTACTGTGCTATGAATAATCATATGGTTAGGATACAAGATAAATTATCCCCAACAATGAACAGCTAACAGAAATTTGCCTCCCTCAAACATGAGAAATGTAAGAAGAGAGTAAAGAGAGCAGCCATGCCATAAGAATAAGCAGGTCTGAACCTAAAAAGAAAAATGAAAACCTGAAGAAAAACACTGGGGGTGGGGGGAGTTCAAGCATGAACGGTTAACCTTGTGCCTTTTACAGTAATCTGATGCCTTATGGGTGGTTGGATTAAAATGGGCTAAAATCATTATTCTTTGTCCCTTTGAACTCAGATGAGGGAAGAATGTGAACTATTTGTTGAACTATTTAGGATTTCGTCTTTATTTCTTTAGACTTCATTTTGACTCTCCTGAGCCCCTGGAGAGTCTTCCTCAGTACAAATGACCCTGGGCCAAAATTTTACCTCTGCTAGATTATAAGAGCTACAAAAGTGCTCTTTGGGGCTCGAGAAATGCCTCAGTGAGTTAAAGGCTTACCATACAGGCATGAGGACCTGAGTTCAGAACTCCAGAGCTCACATAAAAAGCCAAGCACAGCAACACTTCCCTGAAATGCCTCTGGGCACTGAGGAAAGAGAAGCCAGAGGATCCCCAGGGCTTTACTAGCCAGCCACTGTGTCCACATCAGTGAGCTCCAAGACCCGTGAGAGAGCCTGTCTCAAAACACAAAGGGAGGAATGAAAATCCTGGTGTTAACCTTTGACCTCCAAGTTCACACATACATATGTAGATGTGCATAAACACGCACACACATAGCCACATATTATGGTCAAATGTCTATTGTAAGACCTTGGGCTAAGTCTTAAGGTATTAAGTTTTAAACACTAGACTTCCACAGACAGAAGAAATCCACGTATGGACATGGTGATGACTGATTATGCTATTTCTTGTTACAATGAGAAAGTAGCAGCTTTCTTTTGGCTACAGAGAACACAAGCCTTCTAAATTATACCAGTGAGTGAATTCAGGACTACCATGGGAATAGGGGATAAACATCTTCATAACTAAACAGATTGCACTGTATGCAATGCGGCTCAAGAATCCCAATTTTAGGAAGCCAGATCTTTCCGTTTCTGCCTCACTCCCCACATTGGTCCTGCTGATGCAATGGCTTTTCTCTTACAAGTTTCTCATCAGCAAGTGCTTTGTATAAGGAGGAAGTCCAGATAAGGAGAACATGGTGAGGCATGCCCACTCTATGAAAAAGTTAACAAGCTTTTGTAAAGTTTAAAACACACTTGCTTCCGCTCCCATGTATTATACTGGAGAAATAGATTGGTGTTCAAACACACAAGCAGGCACACGCACGCACACACACACGCATGCACATGCTCACCTACACACCTAAGTGGATAGAGCTGTCCTTTTTGTGAAATCTTACTTGGGTCAACTGTCCATGTTTTGTGCTCACGGGACACTAGAAAATGGAAATATTGTAAGCTTACTGGCAAACAGAAAATCAATTCGGCTTAATTTTGAGTTTTAAGAGAATAAGCATTTAGTCAATGCATCAAATAGATTTTGTCATCTTTGATGTAGTAGTTGACCTTCCTAAAGCACTCCTGTGCAAAATAAATTTTCAGGGAAGGCGAATGGACTATGGACACACTCCAGATGGTTTTCCAGGGAGACTAAAACTGGAGGTGGATTTTTTTTTTCAGCCTCTGAAATCATTTGAGATTAACGACCTGGTTTTGTAGGAGACTTCTGTGAAACTCAACTCTGCAGAATAAAGATAGAAAGGATTTGCAGATAATTAAAATAATATCTGAATGCCTCTTAGAGATTTTATAACCTAATCCTTGGTTCCTAAGCTTTTATCCAGTTCTTTGACAGTTGATTTATGCAGAGTGACTAGCTCAGTTGTAAATTCGGTTTGTTTCGCTTCAGTGCAAAACATATTCCTGTCTCTCATCTTTTGGCCAGAGTCTCTCTTTGTGAGTTATTTACACTTAAATGAGAATTAAGCACATGGCTAAAGCATAGGAAGAAAACATTTTACCAACTCAGAACTTCAGCTAATGCCTCAAAACTGAGAAAAGAAGAAATACACGGAGGTGGGGGGGGTCTCCATTAGGCAAAGTACATCAGACCTAGTAAGATACTCACTCCAGGCAATCAATCAATCAATCAATCAATCAATCAATAAACAAATAAACAAACAAAGGAGATCTAGACATGTTAAAAAAAAAAACCACAACCAAACAATTCAGAGTAGTGTAGTAGGTATACAGCCTTTGCTGAACCAAGGGGGCAGGGGTGGGTGGGTGGGAGGTGTTCGACTTTTGTAATTGTCTGTAATGGAAGACACCAGATAGAATCTTGGCTTCGTTAAGTACACTTGTCTCTCCCCAGGAGGAGATTGAGCAGCAGGTGAATGGTGCTTCTTGTAAGATAGAATTAGAATCATTTGTTCCACTTTGTCTATTCAGTATATGTAGATAGTTCTAGTCTTTAGGGACAGATCAGAGTATCATATCTCCACCTAGAGTCATAAATAGAATCTGTTATTTTGATTAGGGGAAAAGTAGTTTTGCCTTAATGGATTCCGACAAAGTCCTGAAACTTTGACCTTATCATATGGTATTTTAAATTCTAAGGGGGCATTTGTGATCCTTCCCTGTGTAGGGTTTTCAGAGAAACTGACTGAGAGGTCCAAAACTGTGCATTGTCAAAGGCCTGCAAGGCTGATAAATTAACATCTACAAAGCGCTTAGCACAACATAACACACATTTATACTAGTTGCTCTTCTCTAAGTTTCTGTTACTACGATTTCTTCAATAATAATACAGCTCATACCAACACAATTGTGTCTATTCATATATTCACAAGTATTTGATGATTAAATAATTTTTCAAGCTAATATCTAGACAATTCATGGAAATGAGCATTTGGGAATGAAATTAATGTCTCAATGAAGAATGTCTTCATTAGTTACAATCCATAAAAACGTCTGAATCATACTTTTGAAAATACATTCTAAGATAGTTTCCAAGCTGAAGTTTCCTAATGATCATCTCTTTAGTCCCCCTGCAAGCAAGCTTTAATTTGTTTTCTAATATACATGACCTTGGCATTTTTCTTCATAAGCGGGATGAAAGGCTGTTATAGTTCCCATTAGATAAGATGGCAGATTTGTCATTTAAGATAGAGAATAAAGATGAGGGTGACTCTCAGAAAACAGTCATCTTTGGTGCCTCCAGCTAATATAGTTATTCTAAAGAGGGCAGGGGAGTGTGGGTGAGCAAAGAAGAACTGAATCAGTCCTGAGGGACTCAGATGGAGGTGGGGGGAGTTCTGTTTTGCTCAAAGGTAAACTTCTCCCAGTGACTTTGTAAGTAAGCATTCTGTGCTATTCTTAAAAGCCCACAGAAAGGAGTCTTGTGTACATAATTATACTCAAGTTTTTTTTATTTGTTCATTCATTTTGTTTCTGTTGTTGGTATTGGTGGTGGTAGTGGGTTGTTGTTTTGTTTTGTTTTTTTTTTTTCTTTTTTAAAGAAATTTTACAAAGCTTGGAAACTCCTAAATTGATCGAATCTCCTAAATTGTGTAGTTATTTTCGGTCAGATGTTAATAGGCAACAAGCAAGATTTGCAAAGTTAGCCTTTAGAGAAATGATGAGAAATACTTATGAGCTACTATTAAAGCCAAAATTATATCAAAGTTAGGCTAGAAAGGAAGACAACTCAAGTCTCTCGTGGAAGACTGAGCAGAAATCACTCTCTACTTAAATGGATGGACAGTTTCAGCCCTGGATCAGAAGGAATTGGGTCTACTAATTAGCCTCAGGGTAAACTTTCTCTTATCTCTCTAAGCCATAATAGCTTTGCAAATTAGAGTAAGGGGCAGGCTGAAGTTAGTGTGCTCCCCTCCCACAGTGACCTGAGAAAAGCACTTACTACCTTCCTAATTATTACCTTTCAAAGATCTGGCTCCAGAGCCTTGAGAAGGACAATTCTTCCATGTAAAGTTGGTAATGGTGTCTTAAAAACTTTATAATCACATATATTTACAAGCACAGGATTTCTCTTTTTGTTTTTGTTTATTTTTAAGATTATCATTTAATTATAACATCTCACCCTCCCCTCCCCTCCCTCCAAGCCTTCCCCTGTACCCCTCCTCACCCCTTCAAATCCATGGCCTTCTTCCCATCAATTGTTATTGCATGCACATATGTATTTGTACAGATGCCTATATTCCTACAATACCCTGTTGTCTCCGTATAATGTTAATCATCTGTGTGCCTTAGCTTGCATTTCCATTACTGTGAAGAGACACCATGACCCAGGCAACTCTGATAAAGGCAAACATTTAATTGGAAATGGCTTACAGTTTCAGAGATTTAGTCCATTATCATCACGGTAGCAAGTACAGCATCGTGCAGCCAGACGTGGTTCTGGAGGAGCTAAAAGTTCTATGTCTTGATCCAAAGGCAGCAGACAGGGACTGGATTTGTTTCACAGTGGGTATAGCTTGATCATTTCGGGTCTCGAAGCCCTCTCTCCCTGTGTGGCCTGTTTTCCTCTAACAGTGCCACTCCCTACGGCCAAGCATCCAAACACGTGAATCTGTAAAGGCCATAACTATTCAAACCACCACAGTGCATACGTTTTCAGGACTGACACGTTTAGGACTGGACAATCTATGTATTAGTGTGACCTTCCCTGGGGAGGATCTCTTCTCCTGATACTCGCTTTATTAGGTTTCTAAAGCAAATCTTTTGACAAGGGAGGCGCTCTGGGTTAGGCTATCTATGAGAAAGATCAGCTTGCCTAAAGGAGCTGGGGGGGATTCTAAAGCCATTCTGATCTCTGCCCAGCTCGGTGAGGAGCACAGAGGAAGCATCACTAGACGAATGTGCCACAACGCTTTACTCTCTCCTCACTTCACTCGAGCGCCATTGCGTGGTCTTACCAGTTCCTTCGCACACTGTTTGTAATACTTTGCATCCCATCTCTTCCCTCCCCCCTACTGCTTCAAATGCTTCAGCTCTGGTTTACAAAAGCAAGAAAATAATTTGTCATCAAAGCCCCAGCTGGACCCAAGGCTGCCTAGATCTCAAGTATTTCCCATCTGCCTTGCATTCCTCGCCTGTCTAGCGTCCTTGATCTTTAATCCGCATTGCAAACCATTCCATCTGGTAGATATCTCTTTGTACCTAAAGCTATCGTTCATTCTCTTGCAGATTCCACTTCGACTTCATTTTACTGTAACTATAATTCCATCCAATTTCAAAAAATAAAACTCTATAATATGCATCATCTTGACTACAACACTCATCTAGCCCTAACTGTACTCATTTTAAATTTATTTATTGTCTGTGTTTATGTGACACCAGAGCAGGTGTAGATGCCAGAGGCTGGTTGTAAAGTCAGTGTTCTCCTTCCACTCTGTGGGGTCTAGGGATCAAATTCTGGTCTGCTGACTTGCCTAGAAAATGCCTTACCCATGGAACCATCTCACTCATGCCCTGGTCTCTTGCTCTCTTGTCATGATGCTATTTTTGCTCAAAATCCCTTGAAAGGAATCTCTCAATCTCTAATTTATAGTGGGAGGATTTATCTATCTTTCTCTTGTATACCTACTGCAGCTCCCTTCTACATAATTTGATTTAAATCAAAAGATCCCACTCATTTGGATTCATAAATATTGGTATGTGGTATGGACTCTGGCCACCACTTTCTTATGCCACCTTAAGCTAGAGTTTCAGCTTCAGTTTCAGTTTCTGTAGGGTCATCTTTCTTTTCATCAGTTTCTATCACTATTCTGAACTACAACGTCCATAGATAGTTGTCTAACATCTCTGCTCCCATTCTCCAATGAAACACGAATAAGGCTTATATTCCAGACCTTACCAGTGTCTTAAATTCACTTTGTGATCTGAAAATTTTAAAACTATCTCTTAACTCTAAACTGCTACCACTATCTCCTTTTCCCTCTCTCCCTTCCCCTCCCTCTCTACCACCCCCCCCCCCCCACACACACACACCTCTCTGAAATCCACTGCTTTCTTTAAGACCTGGGACTTGAAACCAAACATGCAAGGGCATGGTTAACATGTAACTCCCCTGTCACACCTGTATTAATGTCTCGATCTTTGACGCTTAAGTGTCATGGCTACCAATGACAGATCTGAACAGGAGTCTCTGCTCCTAGAGCATTTACTCTCTTCTTTGGTGCCCTTGACAATAAAATAAGGAAAAAGTTGAAAGTTTACATAAACTTTCAGATGCTTGACTGATTTCTGAACCAATGCGTTGTGGCCATCAGTTACTGCCACAACCTCCAAAAGCATTCTTCCTGAAACTGAACAACCTAAAGAAAATCACCATGGTTTCTTACCTCCTACACAGCTCCAGGTTTCAAGCACAAGTAAATACATAATTTTGTTAGACAATATGTTTTTTTCTCTTTTCTCATTGATCTTTTTTTCCTTTGTAACTACCCAAAACTATGGCAATTTTCTCAGACTTTATTTCTGCTTGTGAATGTATTTCTCATGAAGATCACCTAACCAAAGCTTAGTTAGGCCCCTGAACTATTGCCTAAGCATTGTGTAAACTTTGCTCATAAAAATCAAGTTTGGACCATAACTCTACTAAGTCAATTGAGAGAAAACTCCATCCTCAGTGTTTGATAATCCTTAATATCTGATGCTCGATCACTTTCTACCATTCCACAGGTGATTTCTTACCAGCATGGTTTGTTTACAGTTAGAATCTGGTTAAGTTATTCTAACTTAGAATAACTTAGAATATCATTAATGTTTCCTAGTAATGTCCCATCCACAGGCTCCCATACTGTTCTTTAACTATAAATTCCTACTTGGCCATGCTTTACTGAGTTGAGCTATGTCTTATTCTGTTGATTGAAGGTCCTATTGCATTGCTGTGGTCCCTGCCTATCACAACACTCCTAAGTAAGGTTTTCTATAGAATTTTTTTTCTCTTTTACAACCTAATAGGTTCAGATTATCTTACACCAGCTTATTTCCTACTTACCTTATAATGTATCTATATTAACATTGATTCCATGAACCCATCTATCTACATATGCATTCAAGAAATATTTGCTAAGCATCTATTTGTTGCTATAAACTAAAGGTTCGGTGAAGAATCAGTCTGTCATGACAGGCAATTATTGAAAGAAACTATTATGAGTTTTGAGGAGTGACAAAAAAAATAACTTTCCTCAAGAACATAGGATGCTCTGTCCCCTGTAGGTTTTTTATTAATTAATATTATCTTGTTAGCATGCAAAGAAGGTGAATTTTATTATGAACTATTTGCATATACATATATATATGTACATATATGTGTACATATATATATATATATTTATATGTATACTTTGCTTTTAAGTCTAAATAATAATTATTATCTGAATGGAGAACAAGATGAACAGCATATGAGGCAGAAAGAGGAGCATATATACAGTGCTCAGAGAAATAAAGGGAAGGCAAGATCATAAATGTAATGAACCTGAACCCTAAACAGCCCTGAGAGTAAATCCTGGATCGAACCTTCCTGTGACCTGTAGCCACTTACCTCCATGCCATTCTACCGGAAACAACTATCCAATAGTAAAAACCAGCGATTCAGCGTTTACACTTCAGAGATATTTTGGGTTCGTGTTTTTACATTGTTCTTTGTTTACTTTTACTTCTACTAGCTATATTTATTATATAAATGAGTACATTTACACATTTGTATATATTATGTATTGCTCTTTGAAACATCTGGCATCCATCAAGATTGCAAAGCATACGTAGACTTTTCAGTGTATTTGTAGAAGCATGTAGTTGAGTTCCTGCCCTCTATCACTAATTGCACCTATATAGGTAAAATATCGATGTTGTCCCACACCTACATGCCAGTGGTTTCATCATTCATATCTGTGATGTATTATGCATTCTCAACTGTCAAGATTTTTTTGTAATATGTACCAGATTCTTGCCAGCCTTCCCTCTACGTTTTACTAAGTAAATTGGCAGAGGATGTTTTCCTACTTTTCCCTTCATATCCTCTGTCCTGAAGTTTGGTACATATTGGAGCTGAGTTTTAATAAGAATTGCAAGCTTCCACATCTGTTGCTAAATCTCAGCCTTTTCCTCCCATGTGTATTAAGGAAAGGGGATGTTATTTCTTGATATTGCCTTCGTTTGAAATTATTTGCTTCCTTTAATGGATATTTGAAGTGGGCTAATGATGTATTTCACAAACTAAAAGAAAATGTTCCTGGAATTATACAAGAGTTCTGAGTGTGGAAAATATATGACAATTTGAATATATTACAATTTTAAGGCCATGGGCCTAATAATAACTTCTCTAGTAAATATTCAACTATATGATTACATAAAATAAAGCTAGAAGTTGACAGATAATGAAATTAACACATACAGCATGGTGCTTATAAGAGGAGACTAGAGGATTTATAACTTTGTAAAAACAAAAACAAAACAAAACAAAACAAAAGAACCTTTTTCTCTATGGTAGGCAGCATATTCACCCCTAATGATGTTCTTGGTCTCCCAAATCAATGAAGAGAATGTTGCTATGTGTTATATATACTAAGTTAGGTGTCCCCAAGATTCACATCCTGTAGCTCTGACCCATTGTGACTATATTTTGAGGACCATCTTCATGGAAGCAATTAAGGTCTTAAGAGTGGGACCCACATGTCACAGGGCTAGTGAGTCTACTCTCAAAAGAACCCCATTTCCACTCTCACTTTTCTCTCTCTCTCTTCCCCTCTTATGTGTATAATGAAGAGCTAGAAGGGCCAGAGAAAGCCATGAAGCCTCACCAGAAATAAACCCTAATGATAACTTGATTTTATCTTTCTAGCTTCCAGAACAATGAGAAAATAAATTATTTAAATATTTTATGACCATCGCCCGATTCTATTAGATTACAGGAAAGTGTTCAGAAGGATAAAAATGGTGAGCTTAGGCTCAGTCAAGAGCCGAGGGACATAGGTAGCCTACATAAAGAAGAAAATGGATCCTCTCCTCAGCTTCCAGAAAAGTGGTCAGTCCTCCAGAGACTTAACCTTAGTCCAATGAGTTCAATCAGATTTCCAGTTTACAGAACTGTCATATAGTAAATTTGTGTTGTCTCAAGCAGCCAAGTCTGAGAAAATGTGTTGGGATCACAGTAGAAAATGGCCATCTCTTCCAGGACTGAAAGACAAACTGGCTGTGCTAAGGATTAGGAGAGAAAAGGAAGATGAGCTAGGTTTGTGGCCTTGTATCTCCATCCTCTAGCTCAACATGTGACCCACCAGTCCTTCTTCTGGGCGTGTAGCCAAAGAATGAAATTAGAATGTAGAAGAGATGTCTGCAGTCCACGTTAATTAAAGCCTCATCTATAATAGGAAAGCTATAGAATTGCCTACCTGTTAATGGAAAAAATATCAGCTGTATGCACAACAGAATATTATAAGTATTAAGAAGAAATGGATTTTAATAAACTCTATTAGTTATTAATATGGCCTGTCCTGTCCCCTAATAATGGAGGCAGAGTCTTATGGATTTTTTTAAGTCAATGATAGCACAATTACTGGGCAAATTACCCCTATTTTTCTACATGCTAGACTACTAACTCTCCATCTGAGCTCCCCAGGTGTTCGCTGTTTGAGTTTTGTCTGGGTCATCTCCCCTCCACAAGTCCCTCCTTAGGGGGCATTTCACTTGGCCATGTGTTCCTTGTCTATCAAGTATAATGGAGACCTCTGTTCTCTCTGTCTTCTTTCTCCTCCCTCCTTCTTTTCTGTCCTCTTTCTCTCCCTGCGGTCCCTACCTGAGACAGCAGCCCAGTAATTGAAACCCTGTGTATCTCTGTTCTCCACAGTAACTAGCTAGGGAACCACTTTTATTTAACCAAAAGCTTTAAGTTGGGGAGCAAGGTTTACACAACAAAGACTGGTATAAGTGAGAGTCTGCTCCTGGGGGCCACAAGATGTTGGAGTTCAGAATTTAGCATTTGTATACACAGTACTAGACCAACCCCCAACAAGAAACTGTCATTAGAAACTCTGAGTGGAACTGGAGGACACACTGCTAAACAAAATAAGCCAAAATCAGAGACACAAATACTGTGTGTGCTATCTGGGGAAAAAATCTGATTTCATAGAAATAGGGATTCAAAGGGTTGTTTTAGGAGGCTGAGAAAAAAGGGGACAAATGAAGATTTGGTCTAAGGGACAAAGTTCAAGCTAGATGGTAAGAATAAGTGTTGGTCATCTATTGCATGGCATAGTGACTGAAGTATATATTTGCATATATCAAAATCATTAAAATATTTTAATATCCCATCATATAAAAGAAAAATTTGAGCTTGAAATATGACTCGGTTGGCAAGGAACTTGCTAGTGCACAAATATAACAACCTTACTACAGAGTCTCAGTACCCACATACAAAAACCAGGCCTGGCCGCATACATCTGCATTTTCAATGTTGGATCTTTCAGCCTGAAAGGTTTGAAGCTTGGTGGTCAGCCAGACTACCTGAATGAGGGATTGTCATGCTTGATTGTAGACTCTATCTCAGAAAATAAAATATTAATGTTGGAGCGATGGCTCAGTGCTGAAGAGTCATCTAGATGAGTTCTTCCAGATGACCCAGGTTCAAACCCCAGCATCCTTATGATTAGCTATGACTCCATCTATATCCAGGGGATGTGACACCCTCTTTTGGTCTCCGCAGGCACTGCATATATGTGCTGAACATACTTACTTTCATACAAACACCTAAACACATAAAATAACTGATTATTTTTTTTAGTTAATTATTTTATTTATTTACATTCTTTAGCCATTGCCTCCCCATCCTGGTCTCACAGTTCCTTGCCCTATTCCTTCTCCCCCTTGCCTCTGAGAGGGTGTTCCCCATATCCACCTTCCCTGGAGCCTCAAATCTCTCCAGGATTAGGTGTATCTTCTCCTACTGAGGCCAGAAAAGGCAGAACTCTGCTGTATATGTGTTGTGGGCCTCAGACCAGCCCATGTGTGCTGTCTGGTTGGTGGCTCAGTCTCTGGGAGCTCCCTGGGGTCCAGGTGAGTTGAGACTGCTGGTCTTCCTATGGGGTCGCCCTTCCCTTTACCCTCCTTCAGTCCTTCCCCTAATTCTTACATATGGGTCCCAAACTTCAGTCCAATGGTTCAGTGTAAGTATCTGAATCTGTCTCAGTCAACTTCTGGTAGAGCTTCTCAGAGGACAGCCCATGCTATGCTCCTATCTGTAACACATCATAGCATCAGTAATAGTGTCAGGCCTTGGTGCCCCCACTTCACTCCCTTGAGATGGATCCCAAGTTGAGCCAGTTACTGGACAGCCTTTCCCTCAGTCTTCTCCATTTTTGTCCTTGCAATTCTTTTAGATAAGAACACTTCTGGGCCAGAAATTTTAACTATGGGTTGGTAACCCCTCCTTCCACTTAGGGCCCTGTCTATGTACTGGAGGTGAACTCTTTGAGTTCCCTCTCTCCACTGTTGGGCATTTTGGCTAAGGTCACCCCTATTGAGTTCTGAGAGTCTCTCACCTCCCAACTTTCTAGAGGGTCCCTCCACTTCAACCCCTAGAACCTGAACATTTCCATTCATTCTTCTGGTCCTCTAGGTTTCTCTCCTTTCCCTGCCCTCCAATACCTGGTCCTGTTCCCCTTTTTCCCTCCCCTCTCCCACCCATATCCCTTCCTCCCTCCCTCTTCCTCCTGTGATTATTTTGTTTCTCCTTGTGAGTGGGATTAAAGCATCCTCACTTGGGATTTCCTGCCTTTTAAACTTCTTATGGTCTGTGGGTTGTATCAAGGCTATCCAGTACTTTTTGGCTAATATCCACTTATTTGTGAGTACATACCATGCATATCCTTTTGGGTCTGGGTTACCTCACTCAGGATGATATTTTCTAGTTCCATCCATTTGCTTGCATGTGGAGCAATTAAAGAAAGACATTTACAAAATCATTGTCCTACACACACACATGTGCACAGATAAACACCAAAACACATATGCATGCCATGCATATAGATAAATTGATGATACAATGGATATTACATAACCTGAGTAACTTTTTATATAGAAGTCAAAATATCATTTCTACTCTGGAACTCCAGAGATTGAAAGTAGAGAAGAATTTAAAGAACTTGAAATTCTTATAGTTTCACAAAGACCTGCAGACATGCTGATCTGGAGGGCAGAGAAAAGATCTTCAAGGAGCACCAACTATGTCAAAAGTTAGTGGTGCCTAGTAAGGTCATCAGCCAATCCCCTTCTCTGAGTCTGTCAGTAGCATAGAATCCAGCAGTAATGGATGGGTAACTTGATCCTCTCTTCCACCCATGCCTGATTGGAAGGGTGTGTGTTCTTACACAGACCCAGTACAGGTATCAACCATGCTTTTAGCTCGATATTGAAATAGCTGTGTCTTGCCCAGAAGATGGGTCTTTCTACAATCCTTTTTACTATCTTACATATCTTATATTGGGTCTCCACCCTGCCTTCATTCTGCCCAATGTTTCCTAAGCCTAAGAGAAAATGGCCTTGCTTGTAGCTTAGGACTCATGCATCACTTAACTTTTTAAAACAGGATCCCTCTAGTCACTCAGGAAATAGGGCCAACAAATGACAAAGGGGAGATGTGAAGCTAAATAACCTGTACACAGAGAAAACAGCCAGTTAAATGAAGAGATAACCCACAGAATGATTGCTTCCAAAGATTAGCAAAAAAAAAAAAAAAAAACACACACACACAAAATCTTTAGGTGTAAGAAGGAATGTAGATAAGAATTAACAAGAAAAATATCTTTGGAATGAAATGGTCTCAGTTTTTAATTTAGATTCTCTTTCTGGTCAATTCTGCACTATTACTGTATTTTTAAGATTTAGTTATTTATTTTATGTATGATTACACTGTTGCCATCTTCAGACACACCAGAAGAAGGCATCAGATCCCATTACAGTTGGTTGTGAGCCACGATGTGGTTGCTAGGAATTGAACTCAGGACCGCTGGAAGAGCAGTCCACACTCTTAACCTCTGAGTCATTTCTTCAACCCCAGATTTTTTACTTTTTATGTCTGCTTTATCTTCCCTTAAATGCAGATAATAGCTTCTAAATAAAAACATATACCTGCATACTAAATGAAATTATGATCATAGAAAGCTTACTGCATTCACAAAATGGTTGAATAAAAGCCACTGTTACTGCTCCAACTAGTGCTACTACTATCCTTCCTGAAGTTTTTCCTGATATCCCCATATATGCCTCCCTGTCACCATCCAGTTCTTAATTAAAGTATTATTTTCTCAAAGAAGTTTTTCTTGATGCACACAGTTAATACAGATAAGTGCTCAATTCCTGCCACTCTCTACTCTACTACTGGGTCTTGATTTCATTACAACATATGCCAATAATTTGTTTTTTATTTATTTCCTACCTCTCAAATAGAATACTTGGCCTACCTGAGCTATGCTGTTTGTGAATTGCTGTGTCTCCAGTACTTGAAAAAGTCAAACATACAACATACTACTTGTTAAAGTAATTACTACTTATAATATAATTGAAACATAAATTAATTGATGATACATTTCATGCTTATGCACAAAAGGACAAAACAATCACGTTAATTCAAATTTCCAAATAAAATACTAGTGTTCCCATTCCTCTAAAAAAAAAATGGAAGGAGCAATGATAACAAAGAAATCATGCAAAGACTGGGAACACAATTTTGCATGTCTTTTTAAAATTACCTTTATTGGCTGACATGAAAAATGATGTCATATACTCATTTCTCCATATGTAATTTTCTCTTCTTGAGGAACTTAGTATCTCAACAGAAGAACATGAAATGATAGAGGAGATGAAAACTTGGTTCATTAACTCAATAACCAGAGATTGCTATTAGCCAAATGTTAGAGAAGGTATAAAACTATAGTAGGGAATATGCCAGCATTACAGCCAGCATTACAGGACACTCAGCTTATACTGGTACTCACAGAGCCCTAGGTATCATTATTAACTTATTCCCCATTGCTTTCTACCTATCAGTTCTTCTCTAGCCATATGGTCCTTCTTATAGTTTGAGTCTTCAGCACCACTGGGGCTTCTTTTCCTGAACTCTGAACCTAAACATCCACATTCTCTATTTAAGCTACACATATGCTCAAAGGAAATTTCAAAAAGAAATTCACTCTTTCTTTTTTCAGAAAAAAATAGAAAGACAGATGATAGATATATGATAGATAGACAGATAAATGAAAGATAGATAGATAGATAGATAGATAGATAGATAGATAGATAGATGCCAGCATTCCCTATTTCCTTTGTATTTTCTGTCATGTTTGCTTCTATCATATACTACAGTTGTTTATTTTCTTCCTTACTTTCTAAAAATATACATACATAAGTAGAGCATTGGCCTTTTTAATATAGAATTCAATAATACATACTACATAGCTAGAATTAAATAAATATTTGTTGAGTAAGTAAATGATTACTCAATTCATTTTTGACATGCCTGCTAGTTTTGTGTCAGCTTGAGTCATCTGGGAAGAGATGACTCAATTGATAAAAGACCTCCCCAATATTGACCTGTAGACATGTCTATGGAACATCTTCTTGATTAATGATTGAGGTGGAAAGATCCAGCCTCTGTGAGCAGTATTATCCCTGGACAGATGGTCCTAGATTGTTTTTTTTTTTATATAAAAAGCAGACTGAGCAAGCTATGGAGACTAATAAGGAATGGCTTTCCATGACCTCTGCGTCAGTTCTTGTCTCCAGATTCCTACCATGAGTCCCTGGCCTGCTTTCCCTTGGTGGTGGACTTGGAACTGTAAAATGAAATAAACCCTTTCCTTCTTAAATACATTTTTGGCCTTTGTTTTATCACAGCAATAAAAAACAGCACCAGAGATAACAGACAATTCAGATGTTATTTGTTTGACCATATCAGGAGCAGTTTATAAAATGATCCATGAACATTTCTACTAAAAATAACAAATAGCAAAGTAAAAAAAAAAAAAGTACACAGAGTACTTTACAACACAGTATCTGGCAAAATAATAATCATTCGATGCATTAACTATTAACATAAACAATACCCAAAGCTGGTAAGTTCCCACAGTGTATCTTTGGTTTAAGATCATTTATTTTTCTTCTTTATGATGTTTTCATTTCTTTCTAGACTTTTGGTAAACATATGAAAAAGAACACTAGATAATCGATTCTGCATTATCTTCTTCCACACACCAAGATAAAAGCACTGCAGACCTCAGACCTATTTGGGTCTGCATGGCATCCTCAAATGACTGCCCTGTATGCTCCACCCTTTCTCTCAGAGAGCTGACACATGCTATAGAATTTTATACTTTCAGACAGCTATAGACCAATCAAAACTCCCATTAAGTCAAATCACACTCTTTCCAAGACATTTACCTAGAGGAAGAAAATACATCTAGAACTGACAATTTAATTACCGTATTTAGTCTAAAGACGTTGTATTACATATAGCATTCAGTCAAAATGACTTCAAGTTTGAAAAGGACCATCCAACTGCCTGCTTGGTCATTGCCATGTTGCTCAAAAAAATAAAATGTAATGTGTCTTAGATGATCACACACCAATCTGAAATATATGTGAAGATTTTATGAAATATTGGGTGAAAATAGAATCAAATACTGAGAAATTTCATGGAGTGAAATTCATTTTCTACATTGGTAGACAACGGCGATGGAAGTCATGACAGCGGGGTTGCAATACAAATCCCATCACCATTACAAGTGAAAACACTTCTGGATCGCCTCAATACACAAGCCACCAACTTTTATCACAGCTTTGAGTCCCTGTCTCAAAACCATGGGAAGAGAAGTGACTGAGGAAAATAGCCACCACCTTCATATGAAAACGCATGCATATGCAGACAAATATGCGACATTCACACACACATACATTGGTTAAGACGTTCCCATTAAAGGCTTTTATTTCTTATGATTAGGAACAAAAACATTACCCTTTGGTAATTTCGTTTGGAAAAAAGTCACCTATTGCACCATCATCAGGACAACCAACCAAACAATCTATCTCCCACTTAGAGCAAAAGTAGAAATCAGCACACGTTGGAAATGGAGAACTCGTCCTCTTCTCCCTCTTACTCTATCTAGTTGTTTCACCCCTGCAACCACACATGAGGTAAGCTCAGTCTCATGTGCTTTCTTTCTCTCTGTCTCTGTCTCTGTCTCTCTCTGTGTCTGTCACTGTGTCTTGTCTGTGTCTCTGTCTGAGTCTCTGTCTGAGTCTCTGTCTCTCTCTCTGTCTCTCTCTGTCTCTCTCTCTCTCTCTGTCTGTCTCTCTCTCTCTCTCTCTCACACACACACACACACAGTGTTTCTCTTACTGATCCTTCATCTCTTTGTAATCATAAGTACCTTTCCATTTCCACTGACAAAGGCTTTATTCTATACTTAGGGCCCAGCCATGTGTCTGCAGTCACCCTGCTTATAAAGCTTATTACAGTATTCATAAAGATAAGGATATATCTTAATTCTTAAAGCTCCTTCTCAAAGCTCACATCTTTCTCAGAGTTGATTCAAACCATCACCTTCCTCTTCCCTTCAAATTACTTTTTCCAAAATGTCAAAATTTTCCAGTGAGAAGATAATTTGAGTTCATCATTAAGAGGTGTTGTTTTTCATCTACTTACTAAGTTTGTTCTTCTGGAATCATAACATTAATCAGCATCAAGGACAGGATTAAAATAAAGCTCCAGTTATAAACATGCTGATGCTTTCATCAGTGCCTTTATGAGTCCCTTGTTTTGTAATAAGTAACTATGCCAACCATCTCCAGTTCTTGGCTGTGACCTGAACTCATCCCTGTGGGTCTTACAATCCAAACTCTATTAATCCACCTTATTTAAGCCATCTCAAAGTATTAAGCACATTTGGTACTAAGGAAGGAAAGACCATGCCATTTTCAAAGAGAGAAGCATATGGGGTGGGGACCAGACAGAGCAGGGAGGCAGGAGGAGAAAGTGCAATCGAGTGTGAAATCACTGGAATACAGGGAGCACTGATGTCTAGTGATGGAGTTTATCACTCATTGATCAAGTTTAAACTACCTTTCTGGGAATTGGATAACTCTGTGGTAGCATTCAAAAACTAGTGGCTTCATTTTTTAACAGTTGGTTTTATTAAGAAACTGTGTTTAGAGAATAAAACGATTACAGAAAGACTAACAAACTCATCAACTAAATCCAGAAGGTAAGGAAGGGTCCAGTGGCAAGAATAAGCAGCAACAGCAGAAGTGATATCAAGTTGTGAGACATCTGGGAGTGTCGGTAAATGATAAGTTTTTATGACAACTGGCAGGGCTTTTATTTTTCTTAATTATAAACATGAAACTGATAAAATGGCTTTTAATTCTAAGGTATTAAAATATAATTAGTAAATAGAACCATACGCCTGGAACTCTCTGCATCTTGTTATAAAATAATTCTATAACACTCTAAATTAAAACTGTATGAAAATCAGATTAGTGGGTTCAGTGCATGGGGGCGAGGGAGGGTAATGATAGATACGTTACTCTCACCATTTATAATCTATAGCAAGAGAATGAAACTCAAACTGTTAAGATAATGAAAGGTTTTTTTTTTTAGGAAGAGAAGGGTATTTATTAGGAAATAATTGCTGTTTGATACTGTATCATATTCTAAGTTATTCTGTATAATGGCCTTGCTTTTATTTTATTTTAAAAAATAATTTGTTAGTGAAGGTGTCACTGAAATAAATTTTCTAAATGTCTTCAATGAATTAACACTAAGTGAATAAATTTGTCCAGATTTTTTAAAAAGTGACTAAGTTATGGTTGCCTTTTTCTAGCTAATTTAAGAAATTTTGTCCTAAGATTTAGACAGCACATGCTAAGCCACACTGAGGATCCTTTTAAAATTAGACATGGCTATGTTGCTACTTTTTGTCTTTAAAACGCCAAAGAATTCAAGAATAAATAAGTGAGACAGATATGAGTACAGATGCTCCACCTGTGGGTCTCCAGTCTCCTCAGGAGTCATTGGCCACCAGCCTATGAGGGTGAAGGGAACAGAAGCAGAAAGCAGGGTTTGGGTGGCCATGAGAATGACCAAAAGACTTCCAGAGACCACTGCAGTAAGACAACTTTGCTTTACTGTTCTAGGGGTAGGATATATATAAGGGCCAATTGATCTATGGATAACAGCACCTAGCTGTCCTGTGGGTGGAAAGCAACCATGGGACTTGTGTGCTGAGTCATGCAGCACTTGCAGAGAACTCTGCACTGGGTCCTTCTTCAGATAAGGCCAGGCACCTGTGCCCAGGGACACTGTCCAGACAAAGTTAGGCAGAGAAAGGGAAGCCCCACTGAGAAAGGGACTCCTCCAATTTGTGCTGAGATCAGAGAACCGTCAGGACATGAGGGACTAAGACCTTAATAACAGAGTTCTTCGGCATCTTCTGAAGCATCCACCAGCTTAGGAAACTGTTGTGACATGCAGCCACCTTTTCAGCTCCATGCTTATTTTGGTTCATTGTGCCAGATACTTTCATTTACAGTCCGTTTAATAATTCAACCATCCTGAGAAAGGACATTTTACAATGAAATAAAAGTAACCTATTTCCCAGCTCATTTGACTCATACGTGATAGAAATAATAGTCTCAAATCCAAGGCTCTTCCATATTGCTAAAATATCAGCAATGCATCATCCTACACAGTGAGACTCTGATAGTAAAAATTCAGGGTGAAAATTAGTTTCAAATAATAAAGAACAAATTGTATCAACTGCAGAGTTATCTCTTCCTTAGAGGTGAGAAACGATCCAAGTTCTGACATCTAATAGGCAGTCCTGATGGGAGCTAAAATAGCTCACTTTTGTCACTGGCTGAGGGTCATCTAGCCTATTTGTGTGACTACCGCAGAGCCACCCAGAGAAGGAGCTTCAGGGCTGTCTTTCAACAGCATAATAGAACATCTCAAGAGTCTGTTCCTGTTCCTGTCCCTGCGGTAGAGATGCCTCTGAGCACATGGCCACTCTGTGCCGCTCAGCTCCCAGGGGTTGCTTCACAGTTCAAGCTCTTCTTTCCAGAATTAATCATCAATATTGTTAAAACTGCAGATGGGGCCCTGTAGAGCAAAAGAAGCTGAGACCAGCAGGCAAGTTAATAAGCTGAGAAATATAGGCTAATACTGTGTCCTGGCTACTCACAAAAAGGGCTCCTTCAAGGAGTATCGCTTGGGGAATAGCTGAATTTCCTACTCTTCCCAAGGAGGAAAAGGGATTTAAATAGCTTTCCTTGGTTAAAACATTAATAATAGTAATAAGCCTGAAAGAGGAAAACAAAAGGCAGTTTCTCTTCAGCATCTATATTAAAAGTAAAATGATTTTTATTATTCTATTTCACAGCAGACCAACTCTGAAGAATGTCTAATGTAAAGAAACAAATACACCATAAATGTGTCTTCATCGTATTACCTTACATCATAAACATTGCTATTTCCTTTACCACTGTTATATATTTGATGACACCAAACAACATCAAGAAAAACCATTCTGAAGAAACTGAGATTAGAGGAAGAAAGCCGGAAATATCATCCTGAGTGCCCAAGAGTTCTTTACTATCACACGTAGTCCCAGCTCGTACTTTTAATGGAGTTTTGCATCATTCCCAATCCCTACAGGCAGAGACTCACCCTAAGAAGCATCTTGGAGATCCCCACTTTATTAGATATTTTCCAACGTAATAATTTCATATGCATTAACTCCTCATTTCTCAATGTTCACTAATGTGAAGTAACAAGTACTGACCACAGCTAGGGAAAGAGAATGAAGAAATGCCTTGTCTGTGAAGAATTTATGAGGAATGGTAAAAAACAATTAATAACTAATCTGATGTTAGTCAGACAAGTTCATATATGCCTGTAGCCATAGCACTCAGGAGACGGGGGCAAGATTTCAGGTTCGTGCTTAGCCTGGGTTACATAAAAAGTTACAAATCATCCTGAGCTGTATAAAAAGATCCAGTCTCAACAAAGACCATTATGGTTCTCACCGTGCAAGCATAAAGACCTGAGTTCAATCCTCAGAACTAGGCATGGTGGTTATGTTCTCACAATTCTAGCACCAGGGAAGTGGAAAGAGTCAGATCTCTGAGGATCATTAACCATAAATGGTGGCCTACTTAGCAAACCCAAGGTCAGTGAGTGACCAGGTCTCAAAAAATAAGACAGGAGATTGAAATGGTTTCATGGTTAAAGCTCTTAGTGGTAAGTATGAGGACGAGAATTAACTTCTTCTATATTTGAAATGGGGTCATATTAGACTAAAAAAATTCTAATTACTTTTCTGTTGCTGTGGTAAAACCTTACAAGTTGTAGAATTTTAACTGTACTGTCGTCATGTCCCTTGAAAAACCCATGTTCTTTTCTACTAACTGATCATCTGCTCTGTTTTTTTTTTTGTTTTTTTTTTTTTAGTTTGTGATATATATACCAAAAATTAAGGCATGTACAATTCTCTAACCTCTAAAGGCTGCATCCTAGGGGAACCAACAGTGAGCAACAAGCATTAAGAAAAGCAAATCCTATCAAGTAGAGAGGGCACAGTTGCTATAACAAAGAGGAGGGTAAGAAAGACTGAGAGTGAATTGTAGTGAGAAACAGTCTGTGAATCACACAGGAAAGAAACACCATCAACAGAGCAAGTCTCAGTCCTTCCCAAGACTATCTGACTATAGAACTGATATTAGAAACTTAGCAACCTGATGGCCTGTGGAAGATACTTCAAAAAAATTATGGTTTATATGCCTTCCATTCTCCTTCCATACAGCACATACATTGTTTTATGGAGTAGACATCTGAGTTCCGTGGAAACTATCTAATTTTCCTTCATTTGGTAATCCTTCCCAGAATTTTTATAAGCAGTATTTTATGGATTTTTGTGAGTTCCACATCATGGACACCAAGCCCACGCACCTCCCCATCCCTTCATATCTTTCATCTGCCCTTGCCACCTCCTCCCTCAAGAGATATTTTATCATAGAAGCTGTTGTGTCACGCTGTGTCACATAGTATATCCTTTGGTACACACATCTTTACTTGCAAATGTTCATTGCAGTGAATAATTGGTCTGGTTTGAGGACTCTGGCTTCTGCTACACTATCAATAATGGATCTTCACTGGGACTCCTCTTGGACATCCCACTGTTACCCTGTGTTATGAAGATCCTGTAGCTTTAGATATACAGAATTGACCTTGTCACACGTCCCAGCAGTTCATAAATGGGATAAATGTTGGAGTGAGCCAACTCAAAGCCCTGGATCTGGGCCTGGGTGTTGGCTGAGCTGGTCAACCTACCAGTTCTCAGGCAACAATAGCACCAGTGGAAGCTCTCTAACACTTCCTCCTCCAGATCACCTAATGCTGCAGTGGGCAAGGGGTAAGGCCGTCTCTCTTGATCTCATGACCTCTGAGACAACTCTTCCATGGCTCACAGGATAGGGCTGTAGTCATCTCTCCAGCCTGCTGAAGGCAGCTGAGAGAGGGCACTGGGCATAGCACTGGATGGGAGTCATTTCAAGTATCTCTTCCCAGAAATTTAATTAATGATCTACACCTTAAAAAGTTGATTAGTACTACTCAGCTATTAAAAAGAATGAATTTATGAAATTCCTAGGCAAATGGATGGACCTGGAGGGCATCCTCCTGAGTGAGGTAACCCAATCACAAAGGAACTCACACAACATGTACTCACTGATAAGTGGATATTAGCCCAGAAACTTAGGATACTCAAGATATAAGATACAATTTGCTAAACGCATGAAACTCACGATGAACGAAGATCGAAGGGTGGACACTTTGCCCCTTCTTAGAATTGGGAACAAAACACCCATTGGAAGGAGTTACAGAGACAAAGTTTGGAGCTGTGACGAAAGGATGGACCATCTAGTGACTGCCATATCCAGGGATCCACCCCATAATCAGCTTCCAAACGCTGACACCATTGCACACACTAGCAAGATTTTGCTGAAAGGACCCAGATATAGCTCTCTCTTATGAGACTATGCCGGGCCCTAGCAAACACAGAAGTGGATGCTCACAGTCAAATATTGGATGGATCACAGAGCTCCCAATGGAGGAGCTAGAGAAAGTACCCAAGGAGCTAAAGGGAACTGCAACCCTATAGGTGGAACAACAATATGAACTAACCAGTACCCCGGAGCTCTTGACTCTAGCTACATATGTATCGAAAGATGACCTAGTCGGCCATCACTGGAAAGAGAGGCCCATTGGACATGCAAACTTTATATGCCCCAGTACAGGGTCAAAAAGGGGGAGTGGGTGGGTAGGGGAGTGGGGGGTGGGTACAGGGACTTTTGGGATAGCATTGGAAACGTAAATGAGGAAAATACCTAATAAAAAAATTTTAAAAAACAGTTGATTATACAAATTTTGATGATAGAGACAGTCAGTTTCCTACCTAGCAAATGTGACACTTGAACAGCTTGTCTGTATAACATATTAATTTGTAGTAGTATTCACCAAAGGCAGCAAATAAATTTAATGATAACCAAATTAGCTGATATTGAATATTTTATTAAATTTTGAATATGTAGCATGAAATATGACATTATCTAGCTTGTGACTCATGAAGAAGGTTGGTAGGAAAAAATCAAGCTAGATGGGTAAACACTTTAATGTTTTCATCAGAGGGATGGCCTAAAATCCATTTGACTAAAAGGTAGTCCAGCTATGATCTGGACACAGATGAGAGTAGAATTGAAACCACCACCTTGTCCTGGCAAGCTGTGATCAATCCTTAGACCAAGGCACTGACAATAAATATGGGAAGCGTGACTTTTGAACTCTCTATAATAGAATGAGACAAAATGGAAAAATTACAAAAGGTTTTTATGTCTGGGCTTGAGTTAGTGAATGGATGATGGCCCCACCTAGTGGAGTAGGTGTATATGAAGATGTATATGGAAAGCCACCAAGAGGTCTGGTTTGTATTTTGTGCAAAAAATAGATTAACAAAAGAGAATGAGGAGCAGCCCATTAAGTCAAACATTGATGTTCTCCCAGATTAATAGGAAAAAGAAAAGACCAAACAATAATACAAACCATCAGAAAACAAGTAATAAAAAAAAAACCACCAGAACTAATAAACATCTCTCAACAACAGCCCTAAATGAAAATACCCCCCACTTATCAACAAAGAGTTATAGACTGGATAGCTGGTTCTAAAAACTAAATCCAATTATCTGTGGTCTTCAAGAACCAAATCTCATTGATAGATACAACTGCAGACTAAGCCAAAGGAAGGAAGTCAATAAATAAAGTGAATGGAAGTCAGAAATAAGCTAGAAAAGCTATTCTGAAAAAGTAGACTTGAAAAAAAAATCAGTCAGATAAAGAATGCTGAAACATACTGATAAAGGTAACAATTTATGAATAAAATACAATAATTATAAATATAAACACAGTAAGTGTTGAGGGTTTCCACTGTCAAAAAACTAACCCGAATGGACAACTGAGGTCAGAACATTCTTATAATAATAGAGGCTAACTTCATTGCCCCACTCTCATTTTCTTATAGGTTATTCAACCTAGAGATCAACAAACAATTCAAGAACTCAACTATAACATAGATAAATAGACATAACATATTCACAGGATAGTCTATCCTAAGTCAATGGATTTCACATTCTTCTCAGCAGCCCATTGAGCAATCTCAAAAGTATATGACACACAAGGTCATAAGGCAGAATTAAAATTATTTCCTATATCTCATCAGATCGTAAATGACTCAAACTAGAAGTAAAACCTACAGAAATGACAGGAATATTTGTAGACTAAAGAAAGCATTCTTGAATGGCCCATAGAACACTAAAGAATTTAGGGAGAACATTTCAGAATTCCTAGACTCAAATGAAAATGAAAGCACATCTTATAGAATGTTTGCCATAAAGCTAATGCAGACCTAAGATGAAGGTGTATAGCTATGACTGTTTGCATTTAAAAATCTCAGATATCTCACCTATCCTAAATCAGATAGGGGACTAATATCCAACATATATAAAGAACTCAAGAAGGTGGACTTCAGAAAATCAAATAACCCCATTAAAAAATGGGGCTCAGAACTGAACAAAGAATTCTCACCTGAGGAATACCGAATGGCAGAGAAGCACTTGAAAAAATGTTCAACATCCTTAATCATCAGGGAAATGCAAATCAAAACAACCCTGAGATTCCACCTCACACCAGTCAGAATGGCTAAGATCAAAAATTCAGGTGACAGCAGATGCTGGCGCTGGCGTGGATGTGGAGAAAGAGGAACACTCCTCCATTGTTGGTGGGAGTGCAGGCTTGTAAAACCACTCTGGAAATCAGTCTGGCGGTTCCTCAGAAAACTGGACATAGTACTACCGAAGGATCCAGCAATACCTCTTCTGGGCATATATCCAGAAGATGCCCCAACAGGTAAGAAGGACACATGCTCCACTATGTTCATAGCAGCCTTATTTATAATAGCCAGAAGCTGGAAAGAACCCACATGCCCCTCAACAGAGGAATGGATACAGAAAATGTGGTACATCTACACAATGGAGTACTACTCAGCTATTAAAAAGAATGAATTTATGAAATTCCTAGCCAAATGGATGGACCTGGAGGGCATCATCCTGAGTGAGGTAACACATTCACAAAGAAACTCACACAATATGTATTCACTGATAAGTGGATATTAGCCCCAAACCTAGGATACCCAAGATATAAGATATAATTTGCTAAACACATGAAACTCAAGAAGAATGAAGACTGAAGTGTGGACACTATGCCCCTCCTTAGATTTGGGAACAAAACACCCATGGAAGGAGTTACAGAGACAAAGTTTGGAGCTGAGATGAAAGGATGGACCATGTAGAGACTGCCATATCCAGGGATCCACCCCATAATCAGCATCCAAACGCTGACACCATTGCATACACTAGCAAGATTTTATTGAAAGGACCCAGATGTAGCTGTCTCTTGTGAGACTATGCCGGGGCCTAGCAAACACAGAAGTGGATGCTCACAGTCAGCTAATGGATGGATCATAGGGCTCCCAATGGAGGAGCTAGAGAAAGTAGCCAAGGAGCTAAAGGGATCTGCAACCCTATAGGTGGAACAACATTATGAACTAACCAGTACCCCGGAGCTCTTGACTCTAGCTGCATATATATCAAAAGATGGCCTAGTCGGCCATCACAGGAAAGAGAGGCCCATTGGACTTGCAAACTTTATATGCCCCAGTACAGGGGAACACCAGGGCCAAAAAGGGGGAGTGGGTGGGCAGGGGAGTGGGGGTGGGTGGATATGGGGGACTTTTGGTATAGCATTGGAAATGTAAATGAGTTAAATACCTAATAAAAAATGGAAAAAAAATAAAATAAAAAATAAAAAAATAAAAAATAAAAAAATAAATAAAAATCTCAGATATCTCAAACAAATCACCTTAGGAGGCACCTCAATGTCTCAGAAAACAGCAAGCCAAATTTAAAAGTACTCATGGCAAGAAGTAGTAAAGATAAGGACAGAAATCCATGAAATTGGGACATAAAAACAATATGTAAAATCAATGAGCCATGGTACTTTGAAAAGATACATAAAATGAAAAAGACACTAGAATATGTAAAGGCCTTCCATACTTATGAATTGGTTTAATCAACTCAGAACATTAACTCAGACAGACAAAGATATTCTAATCAGAAAAGGCAGTGTTGGAAGCATCATAATATCTGATCTCAAACTATACTACAGAGTCATAACAAAAAAAAACACAGCACAGTATCAGAGTCATAACAAAAAAATAACACAGCACAATATCACTTTGTTTTGGTTTTGTTTCAATAGTTGGACATTTAAACCAATGGCATAGCATAGAAACCTAACAGACAAACCCACAAACTCACAGCCACCTACCTAATTTTTAATGGAGCTGTCAACAACATACAGTAGTGCAGTGGGTGGAAGACAGGAAACCTCTTCAACGATGATGCTGGAGACACTGAATATCAATGTGTAGAATATGAAACTTGATCCTCATTACTCACCTTATACAAAAAGTCAATTCAAGGTAAGTCAAAGACTTAAACTTATGATCTGATTGCTTGAACCTCCTGTAGGAAAACATAGGAAAAGTACTTTAAGATAAGGGCAAGGACCTTCTAAAAAAGATTCCAATATCATGTGGAAACAATCCCGAGAACTCACAAACTATCTGCAAAATGAAGAAACAACCTATGGAATTGATGGGGGGACACTTTGCCAACAGACAGGGAATTACTATCTGGGAAATATGAAGAATGAAAACTAGTTCCAAAAAATTCCAATCTGTACATGGGCTAACAAATTGAATAGAGTTTGCAAAAGAAAAACTAGAAATTGTCAATAAGTGATGTTAAAAGGGTTCAACATATTTAGGCATCAGGAAAATGAAATTAAAATTGTTTGGGGGACTGAAGTGGCTCAGTGGTTGAGAATCCTTGATACTCCAGCAAAAGACCTGAGTTCAGTTCCTAAAACCCATATCAAGCAGCCTTGTGGTTACCCGCTACAGATGGATTAATCCTGGTCTCCTCAGCACCTGTACTCTTCTGCTTATGCCCACACCTAGTCATACATATACATGTGGTTTCTTTTTTTTTTAAAAAGTCTTTAAAAGGTAATTTAACCACAGAGAAACAAAAGCTGCTTTGGAAATTGCACTCATCCCAGGCTGTAACATGTGGAAGATAGACAACAATACATGGTATTAAATATTCAGATAAAAGAATTTTTTGTACATGTGCTTACATGGTGGCAATATAAGCTGGTACTCTCTGGAGTCCACTTGGAGGGCACTCAAATCCCTCAAAATGTTCCTATGAAATGACCTACAACAGCTATAGTACTCCTGGCTCGCTACCTGAAGGATTCCAAGTCACCATGTCATGGAGATACATGCATACCCATGTTTATTCCTCCAGTATTTACAATAGCTAAGAAATGAAATCAAAACTAGATGTGCCTTGGCAGATGAATAGATTAAGAAAAATGTAGAGCAGGTGCACAATGGAATTTCACTCAGCTACAAAGAAAAAGTAAGCAATATACTGGGAGGAAAATGAACAGACCAAGAATTGTTACACTAAGCAAAACAAGCCATTCGCACTGATACAAATATAATGGTTTTTCTCATGAACAGACTCCAGGTTTAATTATATGTTTCTCTGTGTGTATACGTGTGTTTGTGTGTTGTAGAAATATAAAGGAGGTCAAAATAGAAGAGGAAAAGCTTAAAGAAGGTTGGGAAAGGGGGAAATACGGCAACAAAATATATGGGACATAAAAATATGAGCAAAGGCTATTTGGGAATGAGGAAGTAATCCAAAAAGGGAAGGTTGGGGATAGCATGTTGAAGAATGATGTTGGGAGAGTGGATAAATTTTTCAAAAGCACAATGACATATACATATGAAAATGACACAGTGAAACCTATTACTTTATTAACTTAAATAAATAGAAAGTTTGGCTTGTGAGTTTTAAACTTGAGATACACAGTAGTCATCTAGATCAATATATCCACTTGGGTATATTGTCCTGAATTTCAGACTGTAGAAAAGGACAGAGTTATTTAATTGTGAAATTACCAGCACTGAGTCACTGTAACTACATACACTAACCCAGGGCAAGGGCACAGACATTGATAGATTCAGGTTAAAAAGTGATCATTGAGCTCAAGCAGACCGGGGAAGACAAGCAGCCTGGAGGGTGAGCCCAGTCTGAAGGACAGCCTGGGTGACTCGTGCTGGATGCTCCTGAGTTGTAAGATGAAGATTTATCAGTCACTGTCATTGGTGTCTTGAAAAATAAAGAACTAAAAGGAGATGATTAAGTTTCCATTAAGTAGGTGACACATAAGTCAATTGGAGTAAGCTGATGGACAAGTGGTAGGAGACAAATGGAGAATGTGTGTTAGGACAATTTTATACAGTATATGATATAATACATTTAGGGACTGGATAGGGATTTTTTTTTTTTTTTTTTAGTTTCTGGTGAGGAGATATACCACAATGCTCATGTTGAATTCAGAGGAGGGTATAGGGGACTTTCGGGATAGCATTTGAAATGTAAATGAAGAAAATACCTAATAAAAAATTGGGGGGAAAAAAAGAAAGAAAATTGCAAGGATATGTAATCTGAAGCAGAAGTGGGAAGTGGGGGCCATTAACAGACTTTGGAGCAGTGGTTCTCACCCTTCCTAGAGCTGTGGTCCTTTAATACAGTTCCTCTGTTGTAGTTACCCTCAACCATAAAATTATTTTGTTGCTACTTCATAGTTCTAATTGCGCTAGTGTTTTGAATCATAATGTAAATACGTGATATGCAGGATATCTGATATGCAGCCATTAAAGGGGTCACAACCCACAGGTTGAGAACTGCTGCTTTAAATGAAGATAATCAATAGAGAACATATTGGCTTATCACTGTAACAATAAGGAGAGGAAACACTTACTCCTAGAAGCTGCTGTTTTCTCTACCAAAGAATGAGTAGTTCTTCAGTTGAAATTTGAATTGATAGCAGAGAGGAGAGATGACTCAAGCTATCAGGCAATAAAAAGGTTGGGATAGTAGACAAGAGCCAAAACTTAAATCAGATATTAGTGAGAAGGTGATAGAAAACATAAAAAGTTTTATAATCAGAAGAAAACAATTAACTCTGCATTTTAGAAATAACTTTGGGACTGTGAATGGTAGACCAGGGAACAGTTGAAAGTCAATAATTCATGCTTGAAAAAAGTCCACGATAAGGCATTGTAGGAAAGATTGTATTGAGGTAGTGAGGGAGAGAAAATGTTGAGACTCAGAAATAATAATAGTTATGAAAGAGGTGTGTGCATGTGTGTTTCTCTCTCTCTCTCTCTCTCTCTCTCTCTCTCTGTGTGTGTGTGTGTGTGTGTGTGTGTATGTGTATGTGTGTGTATGTACATTTATTAATCTGTCTTCTTCACTAGATATAAACTTCATCATAGCAGAGACCTCATATAATTTGTTCACTGATTTACTCCAGTGCCCAAGAGACTCTCAAGCAATATTTGTGAAACAAATAAGCACAGAAATAGTAAGTAGTCCTCAGAGAACTGTTTACTGAATTCAGTTTCCTAGGTTCAGCATGTCCTCTTATAAATATCGAAAACAATACTTTTGCTCTTTGGTACGTCTTAGTCTGTTTCAGTGTTTTCAAGGGTGTCGCTCATCTTTAATACTTTTAATTTCATGATGGTAACCATCTCAGACAGACAATAATTAACACCACTGTGATGGTTAGGATCAATCGTCACCTGGGAGTCAGGCCTCTGAACATGACTGGGGATGATTATCTGCATTTAACGAGGTGGGAAGATGCCGTCCACTGTGGGTGGCGCTGTTCCCTGGCTGGGATCCTGGACTGTGTAAATGGAATAGAGCAACAGCAAGCCTTGATCACTCATGTGTCATGAATGCTCTCTGCTCCTTGACTGTGAATACAATGTGACCAGTTGTCTTAAGCTCTTGATGTTGTCACTTCCTGGCCCTTCTGGGCTATTCCCTTGTCCTGTGAACCGAATAAACCCTTCTCCCTTGAGTTGCTTTTGTCAGGGTACTTCATCACAGCAACAGGAAAGGAGACTAAAACAACCACTGACCTCATCACAGCAACAGGAAAGGAGACTAAAACAACCACTGACTTCATCACAGCAACAGGAAAGGAGACTAAAACAACCACATAACAAAAATCTTCAAACTTTAAAACATAATATTCTACTAGATTAAATTAGGTAGTTATAAAATATATATATTTATTTTTGAGTTTATCTTCCTCTACTAGGTATTTTTTGTCATTATTGCTTTCTTTTATGTACATATTCCCATTATCTACAATGATTTTGATAAATAGTAAGTTAATGATTCTGAGAGGCAGGAAATAACTGATATTGAAAGAAATTTTTTTAAAAATGTAATCTTGACAAGCTGGTAAACAAGATGAAAAAGGCTGAGTCAAATTACACCTTTATTCTTCCATCAGGAACCTCAAAATTAAGTGTTAAACATGGCTAGATCTGAGCATGCTTTTTCAAGCTAGAGTTAATGAGACATGATTAAACATATTTACAGCTACTTTGGGACCCTCGCTGGACCAACCCCCACCTCCATCATTTTTCACAGAAATAGAAAGGGAGAAGCTGGGCCTAGAAGCACAGAGGTGCTGAGTCTGCAGCAGCTCCCACCATGAGCAAAGCTCGGGCACCTTACTCTTGTGTTCCCCAACAGACTTTTCCTTTGGAGACACAACACACAGGTAAATCTACTCATCCCAGAAAGAGAACCAATGACAAACCAACGAAATGATCACACCAAAGTCCAATTGATGAACCAATGCAGTTTTATTGGGGTTACTAACAGAAATGTGAATGAGGACAAGGATAACTAAAAAAACAGCAGGGGAACCACCATAATGCACCCTCGACACGGGTGACAATTCCTGAATGTTGTAACCCTGGTGCTCTTTGTATAGCTTGCAGGAAGCCCTCCTCAGACTAAGAATACATTCTGTCTACAGCTTGGCTAGTCAGTCTCCTCCACCAGCAATTGTTTACCCTTTCTATAAAACTGAGGAACAGCCTTTGAGAATCTCCCAAGTTTTCATTTGTCCAGGCATGGGACATGTTTCTATACCTTCAGTTTCATGAGCTTCCCCATAACCCTTGGAAGAAGTATTTTATTCAAAAAGGCTACTTTCCCTACCACTTTACCTACCACTGATCTAAGTCTCTTTGATGACCAGTCCATCAGTCTCCTTCTGCTGCAGCCAATAGGAACTTAGTTCTTCACTTTCCTTCCTTTAAACCTTCCTTCATTTAAAGCCTAGTAAGGAATGGCAACTGGCCCAACTACCTTGCCTAAGGACCAGAGTTCAGTAACAGTTATTACTTAATACCAAGGCCCTCTTCTAGTCATCTTAAGGTGATGAAGGCAAGGTTTTCTCTGACTTATTGTGATCAATGTTTAATGTAATTGTGGTTAAATTCTTCATTTCTTTTGTGACGACTATCATATACTGCTCTGTACAATTTCCATCACAAGTTTATAGAATATAACTTTTATCTTAATATTCTAACGTAATTAAAACCAAATAATTATATAGCTCCTACTTGCTTCCAGGCATGGTTCTAACAACTTCAAGTATATCATAACTAAATTTTGAGGTGAATACTATTGTCTGTATGTGTATGTATATGTGTGTATATGTGTGTGGGGGGAGTGCTCACTTTACCCAGTCACAATTCCTAACATCAAGAAAACAAACAAGTGAAATTAAAGATATGGAAGAAAGGAGCCCTTCTTCACTGCTATTAGAAATAGACACAGTGGACCTCCTATGTAAATCAGTATGGAAGTTCCTTACAAAACTAAAAATAGGCCTGCCATGTGATCAAGCTAAAAACTCTTGATTATATCACTAAAGGGCTCCATGTCAACATACCACAAACATATACACATAAGCTTGTTTATTCTTCACTACTCATAAAATGAAATGGGAACAGCCTAGATGTCTATCAAGAGGTGATGGAATACAGCAAGCATGGCATACATATGTGAAATTTTCACTTCAGGAAAAAAGAAAGCATATTTTCAAGAAAGTAGATGTATCTAGGGTTCATTATATTACAGAGAATAAGCCAGATGTGTGTGTGCGTGTGTGTGTGTTATGAAAGTATAAAGGGAACCATGAAAGGGAAAGAATATTTAGAGAGAAAGAAAAGATGTAAAAGAGAGGAAATGAAATGCAAGTAGCATGAAAGAGGAGAAGGTTCCTTGCAGGAAGGGAGGGAAGGAGCAAGAGAAAGACAAACAAGACAAGGAAGACAGTGGAAGAGTTAAAGTTAACTAGGTTTTTGTTTGGTTGGTTAGTTGGTTGGTCTTTTGGTTTGGTTTGGTTTGGTTTGGTTTGGTTTGGTTTGGTTTGGTTTGGTTTGGTTTGGTTTGGTTTGGTTTTTTTGTTTTTTTTTTAAAGAGAAGGATGCTGAGATGATTGTATGGTTAAGAGCACTTGCTGTTCTTTCAGAAGATTCTGGTTCAATTCCCACCCCACATGTGTTAGCTCACAAACATCTGTAACTTCAGTTCCAGATCTAACACCCTTTTCTGGTCTCAGCAGGCACAGGCATACATGTTGTACACATACATACTTGTAGATATACATCCATACTCATTAAACAAAATTTTTTAAAGTAAAATAATAAAAATATATGAATATGTCATAATTAAATATTATTTTGTATGATAACCCTAAAAAGTAATTTTCAGATGAAGCAGAGACTGGGGGAATGGCCATACAATGACCATCTCAACTTGAGACCCATCCCATGGACAAGCACAAAACCCTTACACTATTAATGATACTCTTTTATGCTTACAGACAGGAGCCTAGCATAACTGTCCTCTGAGAGACTCCACCCAGCAGCTGACTAAAACAGGTACAGAGACCCACAGCCAAACATTGGACATAGCTTGGGACTATTAAGGAAGAGTTGAGAGAATGATTGAAGGTCCCAAAGGGGACAGGGACTCCACAGGAAAACCAACAGAGTCAACTACCTGGACCTTTGGGGCTCTCAAAGACTGAACCACCAACCAAAGAGCATACACAGGCTGGACTCCCCACACATATGTGCAGCTCAGTCTTCATGTGGGTATCCCAACAACTGGAATGAGGGCTGTCTCTAAAGCTGTTGCCTGCCTGTAGAATCCATTCCCCAACTGGTCTGCCTTGTCTGACCTCAGTGGGAGAGGATGCACCTAACTCTGTAGAGACTTGATGTACCCTCTCAGAGGAGAAAGGGAAGGGGCATGGGGAGAAATTCTGTAAGAGGAGGATGAGGGGGCAGCGATTTGGATGTAAAATGAATAAATTAATCAATTAATAGAAAAAAGTAATTTTTAAAATGAAAGTAATTATCTAAATATAAAATGAAACAGATGAACTAAAAAAAAAAAATCAAAATGAAAAGAATACTACCAAAGGCTAGCTAGCTGTAACAAAAACAATCAAAATTAAATCCCACGTGCCATGACTAGAATCACATTTCACTAGTCTTCTATGCCAGTTGGAAAATATTAAATACTTTAATAATGTATATTATTTTTCCTAGCTTGTAATCTGAAACATAAGTTTCACTGGTCAAGCCACCTAGGAGGCAGATTCTACACCAGTGTGATACCTCTGTAGCTCAGAAACTCCACAGTCTCCCATGTGCTCACAACAATAAAAATTCGATTTGCATATTATTTCTGTGTTGAAATCATACTGCAACTGTTTACTTGTATAACCTAATTTTTACTCTTTGCCATTATGTTTTTTATGAAGAACTTAAACTCTGCTAGATGTCCAGTCTAAAAATACTTCTAAGGAATAAAGTACTGTGAACCCATCTGAGAAAATTGTTTGCTTCTCATTTAAACATAGTCTAACAATATTGCCAAGTGTAGGCAGGTTAATAATCCAAATTATCTCCAAATACATCTGAAGAGAGCTGGATGATGGTCTCATGTGATTCACAGTCACAGGAAGACATGTGCAAATGCAGTCCCCGAGTCACAGGAGGCCGCAGGGAGATAGAACACTGAAGGATGGGAACTTCCTGCTCCAGCCTTTCTTTTTTTTTTTTTTTTCCATTTTTTATTAGGTATTTAGCTCATTTACATTTCCAATGCTATACCAAAAGTCCCCCATATCCACCCACCCCCACTCCCCTACCCACCCACTCCCCCTTTTTGGCCCTGGTGTTCCCCTGTACTGGGGCATATAAAGTTTGCAAGTCCAATGGGCCTCTCTTTCCAGTGATGGCCGACTAGGCCATCTTTTGATACATATGCAGCTAGAGTCAAGAGCTCCGGGGTACTGGTTAGTTCATAATGTTCCACCTATAGGGTTGCAGATCCCTTTAGCTCCTTGGCTACTTTCTCTAGCTCCTCCATTGGGAGCCCTATGATCCATCCATTAGCTGACTGTGAGCATCCACTTCTGTGTTTGCTAGGCCCCGGCAGAGTCTCACAAGAGACAGCTACATCTGGGTCCTTTCAATAAAATCTTGCTAGTGTATGCAATGGTGTCAGCATTTGGATGCTGATTATGGGGTGGATCCCTGGATATGGCAGTCTCTACATGGTCCATCCTTTCATCTCAGCTCCAAACTTTGTCTCTGTAACTCCTTCCATGGGTGTTTTACTCCCAAATCTAAGGAGGGGCATAGTGTCCACACTTCAGTCTTCATTCTTCTTGAGTTTCATGTGTTTAGCAAATTATATCTTATATCTTGGGTATCCTAGGTTTGGGGCTAATATCCACTTATCAGTGAGTACATATTGTGTGAGTTTCTTTGTGAATGTGTTACCTCACTCAGGATGATGCCCTCCAGGTCCATCCATTTGGCTAGGAATTTCATAAATTCATTCTTTTTAATAGCTGAGTAGTACTCCATTGTGTAGATGTACCACATTTTCTGTATCCATTCCTCTGTTGAGGGGCATCTAGGTTCTTTCCAGCTTCTGGCTATTATAAATAAGGCTGCTATGAACATAGTGGAGCATGTGTCCTTCTTACCAGTTGGGGCATCTTCTGGATATATGCCCAGGAGAGGTATTGCTGGATCCTTCGGTAGTACTATGTCCAATTTTCTGAGGAACCGCCAGACTGATTGTCTTCCTACTAGATTAGGTCTTCCCAGTCCCCCAGTCAGTAATTGAAGGACAATGACAATCAGGTGCACAATAGTCTGGTATGACTGTCACTGAACCAGACAGAGGTCCTTGTAGGTCACTGGTGGGCTGTAAATTTCTCTGCTTTATCCCCTCCACAAATCTACCAGCCTCCTCTTTGGGACCTTTTTTCAACTTGGCTTCCCAATACAGCTAATGACCAACTATAAGTATACACAGCGCATTCTTTGTAATAAGAATCTTATTCATTCTATAGTGTAAGTATCATCATGATGTCATTTTACAGATGACATCATTGAAGCCAAAGAAATTTAATAAGTTGTACTCAGTCACTGTAAATAGTATAACTGATATTTGAAAGCAGACACTCTGACCCCATGACTATGTTCCCAACTATAATGTTTATATACCATTAGGACAGCAGTTTTCAGCCTATGGGTCACAACTCCTTTGGGGATCACATATCAGACACCCTTGCATATCAGATCTTTACATTACAATTCATAACAGGAGCAAAATTGATGTTATGAAGTAGGAACAGAATAATTTTATGATCAGAGATCACCACAACATGAGGAAGTGAATTAAAGGGTCACAGCCTTAGAAAGGTTGAGAAGCCCTTGACTTGTTTGGGTGTCTGAGACTGTGTCTCCACTTAATAGCTGCCACTTACCTGAGATGGGGAGGGATAGAGTTATTCAGCTCCCACGTTGGACACAGGCTAGGATTCTGCTGTGAGTAGAATACTGGCTCAGAAGTTTAATTCTGTGACCCACATGCATTGGGGCATGAGTCATAACTTTAATTTGATAAATATCACCTGATATCGCCTTTGTAAAACAAATGCCTACACAAAACTTGAGCTCCAAATTCTCTTCATAGTAATTTATGTAACATTTCACCCTCTTCCAGGTTCAGCTGGCAGAGCATCCACAGTTCTCTTTAGCCTTATTCTGCTTAGGACAAATAGGAAAAAAGACAAATACTTTAGCTATTGCTTGATAACTTTGTGATCTGAGAAACTACACTCAAAACAAATTCATCGGATACTATTCTATGCAAAGATGTTCTCACTGATCTGTCTGATAGATGTGAGTTTACCAGGAAAAAAAACTCTAAAATACCACAAATCCAGGAGTGTTCCAATATATAGTCCCTGTGAGGAAAAAGGGAGCATGTGCCAGGTGCTACATTATGTGCTTTATAATAATCCTCGTTAATCTTCATAAATACATGTTGGTCCCTCCATATTGATTAAGAAATTAAAACAAGGTTTTCACATAATCAGGACATTGCCAAATAGTGATAGAGTAGAGAGTCTTATATTTGTTCCAAAGTGTTATAAATTATGCTCTAAGTCCACATCCTTAATCGCCTTAATTTCTATCTTCCCTGGGCTTCTCTGATGAAATAATCTCTTCCACTTTTATTTTATGTCAAAATGCCAGGTTTTAATTTCTCCTGCCTTTCTCTGTCAGCAAGACATAAACAATGGCAGTCCTTCAAATTGTGCTTTGTAAATTTGACTTATTATTGACTTAAATATACTCTTCTACTCAAAGTACGCTAGACTTAGAATATACAGCTAATAGGCACTTTACACAAAAGCCTACTCCAGAAAGGCCATATCTTCTTAATTGCCTCAATAGATTAAAAATAATTAGTGCAGGTGTTCATTAACCAAACAATACTAAGATTCCACACAGTAATAATATGAATAAATATACTTTATACATATGGTAGTAAAAGAATTGGGTGCATAGTGAAACTTGTGAGAATACCGTGTATCCTTCACTGTACAATTATTCAACAAACATTCCTTCACTGAGGATCTTTGATGGCTAGGATGATGTGGTAGGGATTATTAAGGAAAGAACATGAAAAGAAAATCTGAGAATCACAACAAGAAGGAAGGGATGAAGAAATGTAACCTGGCATTCCTACCTTCAAGGTCCCCAGTGTTTTATACAGGACGTGCATGCCTGAGACTGGTGATGAACTGCTCACCTCACAATGTTTGTGTAGCCAAGAAGCTGCTACTGAGCTAAGTGGATCTGAGAAGCTGCTATTGAGCTAGTGAATCTGTATTCTGAGTGACCTTGTGTATTTCACGGGCTCACTCAGCTCTGAGTCCAGCTTTCTGAAAATTCTGGTATATTTAACTTGAATCGCCTTTAGTACTAAGAGTATTAAGAAAGGGTTATGCCTTCTATATTACTTTAACATTCTTTTTTTTAATTTTTCTATTAATTAGGTATTTTCTTCTTTTACATTTCCAATGCTACCCCATAATTCCCCCAACAAGACATCAAGATTATCATAAAAGCAGACAGATTTAAATATTTTAATGTGTACCGCCTGTTCTGCTGTAACTATCCACATGGCTTTGAAAAGTCACTGCAATGAGAATTCAATTTCCTCATCTATAAAGTGATCAGCAGCAATAATAATCGCTAAGATTTTTTTCCACCCTGTAGTTCAATGACTCTGTATTAAAGGAGCTAATTGGCATGTTCCCAGACACTGAAAATGAACCAAAAACTGTCTTTTAGAGATTTATATTACGATTAATGGCGAGGATCTGAAAACTCAGCACAGATGTTATAAAACTGCTCAAGAAAGCAGTATCTGTGAATAAGCTCCTTTCTACAGCAGCTGCAGTGAGAGAAGAGATGAGCAGCAGAGACATGAAGACAGGACGGGAGCAGCTGGCTGCCTGGGCTTCTGAGTGGAGAGATCATATCTTATCACCTAAAAATGTTGCAAATACTCTAAAATATTTCACTTCAATGTTTTTCTGAAAGTTCAAAATACCAAACCTATAACACAGATCAGCGTTCCAAGGGTCATGGCATTGGGCCTGTGGCACAAATGCAAAGTAGTGTTTTCTGAACTAGGTAAGAGCACAGACTTGTCCAAACAGAAGCTCAGCCTCTCTGCATTATATAATGCAACTTAATAAGAAATAATAGTGAGGAAAAAAACAATGCCAGTGCCTTTTGGTAGACAGCCATTCTGGGTCAGAATCAACTGCACTGACAAAGCAGTGGCCAAGCAGCGGCAGTCACAAAGGTCTAGGAAGCCCAGACTTAAGTAACAAATGGGGTTGAGTAAAATGAACCCAAAGACTGTCCCTCCTCCTTTTTTGATAACCCACTGTAAACCAGTGTTCTGTAGTCCTTGTGTGGTGTGTGTGTGTGTGTGTGTGTGTGTGTGTGTGTGTGTGTGTGTGTGTGTGTGTGTTTGAGAGAGAGAGAGAGAGAGAGAGAGAGAGAGAGAATGTAGGGTTCTTTTCACCTAGTTAACCCTGGTAGCATTTCTAAAACTATTTGGCTGTTATACATGAGGCACTGTGCTAAGGTCTATTACATATCATCCTATCATGAAGTCATGATTATGAAAATAAACTTGGGCCCAGAGTTTAAGGGTTTCATCTAGTATGTCTACATAAGTATATAAGAAAACAAAAAGAAATCCATTACATCTTATATGTGAAATTGACTTTAACAGAGGTATAGGAATAGTCGTTTTAATGTTGTCTAAGGAACCCTTCTCTCCTTAGTACTTTAGATTCTCCTCAGGTCATATATTTTGTTTTTTAACCTCAAAAATCATTTCTGGGGCTCAAGAGATGTCTGTGGTTAAGAGCACACCACTCCTGCAGAAGACCTAAATTCAAGTCCTGACGTATGAGCACAGGTGACCACCAGTGACATCTTTCCCTTTGTGATTCATATGTCAAACTCTGAAACACTGTTGGCCAGTTTCCTTTCTACTGCTTGAAAGATGCGCCTTGTCTGGGGCCTTTTCTTTTTCTCTTTTTTACTTCCTGCCTGCTACACTGTGAACTTCTTTACCACACTCTTCCCACTGCGATATTATGTTGTAATATCGTACTATTAAGTCGTAAATTAATAGGGTGAAAGAATTCTGAATGGCATTTTTCTTCCTTGTCAGTCTTGCCCTTGCTCTATAACATCATATGCATACAGAACCAAGAAAGCATCATTAGAGTTGGTACATGGAGTTGCCTGCTTCTCATCCCTAAGAGCCCAGGTTAATACTGTCAATTCAGTTGTGCCTATGCTCAATGAGGCAGAGGTCTCATCCTGAGTAAAGTAACCCAACTGCAAAGAACACATATGGTATGCACTCACTAATAAGTAGATATTAACCCAAAAGCTCTAAATAACCAAGATACAATTCACAGACCACATGAAGCTCAATAAGGAAGACCAAATTATGAGGGTTTCAGTCCTTATTAGAAGGAGAACAAAATACTCACAGGAGCAAATATGGAGATAAAGTGTTAAGCAGAGACTGAAGGAAAGGCCATCCAGAGACTGTCCCACTTGAAAATTCATCCCATATACAGTTACCAAACCCAGACACTATTGTGAATGCCAAGAAGTGCATGCTGAAAGGAGCCTGATATGGCTGTTTCCTGAGAGGGCCTGCCAGAGCCTTACAAATACAGAGATGCTCACAACCAGCCATTAGAATGAGCAAGGGGTCCCCAATAGAGGAGTTAGAGAAAGGACTGAAGGAGATGAAGGGGTTTGCAACCCCACAGGAAGAAAAACAGTATCAACCAACGAGTTGCCCCAAAAGCTCCCAGGCACTAAGCCATCTACAAAGGAGTACACAAGGCTCCAGCTGCATACTTTGCAGAGGATGGCCTTGTCATGCATCAATGAGATGAGCGGTCTTTGTTCCTATGAAGACCTGATAGATGCCCTAGTGTTGGGGAACTGAGGGTGGGTGGGTTGAGGAACACCCTCATAGAAGCAGGGGGAGGGGGTGGGATAGGAGGTTTCTGGGAGGTGGGGGGATCGGGAAAGGGGATGACATTTGAAATGCAAAGAAAATATCTAATAAAAAAAGATAGAGGTCAAGTTTCTATGATAACTCTAAGGCAATCAACCGCAAAACCAGCTTCCTGTTCCCATTTTTTACAGGAACTTTCCATAAATAAACCGTATTACATTTGGCTTATCAAAAGGCTTATCTCTTAAGTTTTGTCTTGTAGAGAGAATATATTGTGTGTTGTATAGATGCATCACCTGTCAATTAAAAAACCTCTGGCCTATAGACAAAGGTATAACAGAAGATAGGACATCCAGGAGACAGAAAGAATTCTGGGATAGAGCCAGGTTGGAAGATCTGCCCAGGAAGATGGAGGAGACAGACACATGTCACCTGAGCACAGGTCACCAGTCACGTGGCAGGGTGTAGATGAAAATAAATGAGTTGTTTTAGGTTACTATTCTAGTCAGAGAAGAGCCTAGCTATATGACCAAGGTATTGTAAATATATTTTGAGTCTGAGTCTTAGTTCTGGGAGTGTGGGGCTGAGAGGAAGAATCAGGTCTGACTTCCACATTATCTGCTGAACTACACTAATAATATCTAGATAATCATAAGTAAATGCACCACAACTGCTAACTATGCTGAGTCAACTCTATATTGGAGAAAGAAGTAAAGTACTAGGATTGAAAATAGAACATTGATTTAAAGATCTTTTCAAGTTGTCAAGTAATAAGACATCTTACCTATTCTTCTATTGCTATGATAAAACCCTAAGGGAAAAAGCAACTTAAGCAGGGGGGCGGGGTTGTTTAGGCTCACAGTTCCATATGGATACAGACCATCACAGTGGCAGGAGAAAGAAGCTGGCTGGTCACATTGTGTCTGTACTCAGGAAGCAAAACATGAACAGGAAGTGAGGTCTGGCCAAGAAGTCTCAAGGCCAGTCAGTCTCCAGTGTCACCTCTTCTAGTGAGGTCCCAATTCTAAAAGGTTCTACCATCTTCACAATCAGCATCACCTGCTGTGGACCAAGTATTCAAACACATGAGGTTGTGGACGATATTTCACATGCAAGCCATAGTGTATGCCTTAATGACAGAAATGACGAGCCTCTATAAACTAAAGGGTCTCTTCCTCTGGAGCCCATTAGTAGGAATCTGTTCCAGAATAGAGTGTGCCTTCCCAGAAAAGGAGATCAGTTAAAGTGTATATTTGCATAGATTCCTTAAGACACTTAAAAAAAATAATGTTTTCCTTAGATGAATTGGCCCATTTGGAATAATGGGCTAGTTTGCTTTACCGGTCTTTAGACCCTTGAGTCTATGTACCATTATATGCTAGCATTTCAACAAATTATCCTGGACATTATAGTCCCAGCCTGAGTAATCCACCAAGACTGTTCTGAGTCCTATCAGATATGTAGGAGCTACTATGTGCAATCTCCATGCATACAATCTAGCCCTTGGAACCCGTCAGTTCTCTTAAGAATCTGTTAAGGTCTAATCCAAAATAACATTGACAACTTCCCAAGGAAGTCTATAATTCTTCTACTTTCTTTGTATATTTCCCAGAACTTTCTGAGAAACTTCTGAGAATCTCTTGATTTATTTAAAGTCTTACATAAAGGGAGATTGTTTGACATTAACAACTTCTGATTCCCTGAATAAGTTCTTAGAAAAAGAACCATATGAACAGGTACAATAGCGTCATTACAAAGAATCCTGGATATGGGAGCACTAGGCTTATGTATTCAAAGGTGCTTTAGTTCTTCCAGTTATCAAGGCAATGTCCTAAGGAGGTGGTGTCCTCAACTGAGTGAGTTCAATCATAGTTATGAGGCCATTCTTTCAACCAGAATCCAAGTCCTACAGTTTTAATTCCTGGTTTTATAAACTAATTTCTGTGAGGTAAAAGTCTTTCCTCAGTAACCTACAAGCCTGATAATATCTAACTACCTACCTAACAGTAGCAATAAGGAATGCTGTTTCTATGGATGTCATCTGCAGAAACCATTGCTCCTGACCCTGAAAGTTTCCATACTTTAATTGCTTTCTGTAATACTACCAGTCTTTCGGTTGAGGAGCCTTGCCTATCCAAACCTCAATTCTGTTTGGCTACCTTGTTTTTATAGCCTCATTTATCTTGCTGACACTTTGATTCGCATAGACATTTCTTTACTTCCACTAAACATTTTGGGGAAGAAACATCCAGAACTTTCTAAGGCCAGAATTCATGGCCTTGGGCTCCACGGGTTCTCATTTTATGTAAGTTTAAAATCCCAGCTGCTGTGTGTTTCTAAATATCTTTTAAGAAAAACAATTGCAAAGAGACACAACAGGATTTGCCTACTCAGAGAGCCCATACAAGACTCCTTGAGACAATATAGAACAGAACTAACATGAATGGACCAGCAAGGGCATTCAGCATAAGTATTCCAGTTGTATTTCTTTCTTCTTTCTTCTTTCTTCTTTCTTCTTTCTTCTTTCTTCTTTCTTCTTTCTTCCCTTTGTCCTTAAAATACATAAGTGAATACATGGAACACAGTTTGCCCTCATATATATAAGAAATGGAGAAAACATTTGGCCTAAAATGACACAGAGTAATTTCAATTTTCAAGGGCATCTTTCTCTGCTGATTAATTATTAAAATGAGGAAATATTACCTAAGACTGTACTACAAGACTCAGTGTTGATCTTTCTTTCACCTATGAATTTAGAAGTGCATACTTAGGATTAAAAATGTTGGGTGCTATAGAGGATGAAGTCAGAGTCAATAACTGGCAATCAGGGATAGAAGATGACTCTGTGCTAAGAACATGCTCTGCTCCTGTAGAGACCTGAGTTCAGTTCTCAGCACCCACATTAGGTTGCTCACCACTGCCTGCTTCTGCTCCAGGGAACCTACCGCCCTCTTGTGGGTTCTACAGGCACCTGCAGTCAGGCACTGCACTACAGACACATGTGCACATACCCACATGTATCCACATTTTTAAAAATAAAATGAACTGCCATGAGCTTGCCTGCTCTGAGGGGAACGGGTGCTGAACCAGGACACAGTGCTGGATGCAAGTCAAAAGACCAATGGCCTCTGAACCTTCAACTCTAACAGTGCTGGATGTTGAAGCTGATGGTTTCTGAAAATCTAAACACTTCCTTGCTTATTCTGTGGTTGAAACTAGTGGCTTCTTTTGCCTTTAACTCTCTATGCTTTATTTTACTTTATTAATTCCTGTGTTTTATTAGACATTGGAGATGTAACTCTTACTGCTGTGTGCTAACAACATACTCTATTACTGTTCTGGGCTTGACTAAGCACGGAAGACTTAACTCTTTCTTATTGCTCTGTGCTAAATAAAAACTTAACTCTCTATTACGGGTCTATGCTTCATTAAGCACTGAGGAAACTTAACTCGTTATCTTTGTTATCATTCACTTTATAATTCTCTCTGCTTGAATATGCACGGAAAAAATTAACTCTTACTTTATAAACATACATTATAATTCTCTGTATTTGAATAAGCGCTAGAAAACTTAATTCTTGCTTGCTTTATAAAATTACTTTATAATGCTCTGGTGATTAGCCTATGCGGTATAGCAACAGAGAATTCTGAAGAGGATTTATTGCTAAGGCCCCTTTCTCTCTTGCCCAGAAGTCTCGCCTCTCACTGGCCAGGTGAGAGGAAGATTTGATGCAATAACTATTTTTTAAAATTTTTATTAGATATATTCTTCATTTACATTTCAAATGCTATCCCAAAAGTCCCCTATACCATCTCCCGCCCTACTCCCCAACCCACCCACTCCCACTTCTTGGCCCTGGCATTCCCCTGTACTGGGGCATATAAAGTTTACAAGACCAAGGGGCCTCTCTTCCCAATGATGTCCAACTAGGCCTTCTTCTGCTACATATGCATCTAGAGGCACGAGCTCTGGGGGTACTGATTAGTTCATATTGTTGTTCCACCTATAGGGATGTAGACCCCTTCAGCTCCTTGGGTACTTTCTCTAGCTCCTCCATTGGGGGTCCTGTGTTCCATCCAATAGCTGACTGTGAGCATCCACTTCTGTATTTGCCAGGCACTGGCATAGCCTCACAAGAGAGAGCTATATCACAGTCCTTTCAGCAAAATCTTGCTGGCATATACAATACTGTCTGCTTTTGGTGACTGATTATGGGATGGAACCTCAGGAGAGGCAGTTTCTGGATGATCCATCCTCTTGTCTTAGCTCCAAACTTTGTCTCTGTAACTTCTTCAATGGGTATTTTGTTCCCTATTCTAGGGAGGAATGACATATCCACGTGTTGGTCTTCCTTCTTGATTTTCTTGTGTTTTGCAAATTGTACCTTGGGTATTCTAGGTTTCTGGACTAATATCCATTTATCACTGAGTGCATATCAAGTGACTTCTTTTGTGATTGGATTACCTCACTCAGGATGATGCCCTCCAGGTCCATCCATTTGTCTAGGAATTTCATAAATTCATTGTTTTTAATAGCTGAGTAGTACTCCATTGTGTAAATGTACCATATTTTCTGTATCCATTCCTCTGTTGAGGGGCATCTGGGTTCTTTCCAGCTTCTGGCTATTATAAATAAGGCTGCTATGAACATAGTGGAGCATGTGTCCTTCTTACCAGTTGGAACATCTTCTGGATATATGCCCAGGAGAGGTATTGCTGGATCCTCCGGTAGTACTATGTCCAGTTTTCTGAGGAACTGCCAGACTGATTTCCAGAGTGGCTGTACAAGCTTGCACTCCCACCAACAATGGAGGAGTGTTCCTCTTTCTCCACATCCTCTCCAGCATCTGCTGTCACCTGAATTTTTGATCCTAGGCATTCTGACTGGTGTGAGGTGGAATCTCAGGGTTGTTTTGATTTGCATTTCCCTGATGATTAAGGATGTTGAACAATTTTTTCAAGTGCTTCTCAGCCCTTTGGGATTCCTCAGTTGAGAATTCTTTGTTTAGCTCTGTACCCCATTTTAATGGGGTTATTTGAATTTCTGGAGTTCAGCTTCTTAGATATTAGTCCCCTATCAGATTTAGGATTAGTAAAAATTCTTTCCTAATCTGTTGGTGGCCTTTTTGTCTTATTGACAGTATCTTTTGCCCTGCAGAAGCTTTGTAATTTTATGAGGTCCCATTTGTTGATTATTGATCTTACAGGACAGGCCATTGCTGTTCTGTTCAGGAATTTTTCCCCTGTGCCCATATCTTCGAGGCTTTCCCCTACTTTCTCCTCTATAAATTTCAGTGTCTCTGGTTTTGTGTGGAGTTCTTTGATCCACTTAGACTGGAGCTTTGTACACAAAGATAAGAATGGATCAATTCGCATTCTTCTACATGATAACCGCCAGTTGTGCCAGCACCATTTGTTGACAATGCTGTCTTTTTTCCACTGGATGGTTTTAGCTCCCTTGTCAAAAACCATAGATGTGTGGGTTCAATTCTGGGTCTTCAATTCTATTCCATGCAATTAACTTTTATTGAACTAGGAGAAGAGATTCATGCTGGCAAAAAGAAAAACTTTCACTCAAGTAAATATGCATAGACACACAGACATTCAAGCACACGTTCATATGCACAAATTCATACCAGATATACTTTGGCCAGGCCCAGCCACCTGTTACATCAACTTACGTACCGGCGCACACACACACACACACACACACACACACACACACCTATACTGATGTGTGTGTATGTGTGTGTGTGTATGTATATATATATATATATATATATATATATATATATATATATATATATAGAGAGAGAGAGAGAGAGAGAGAGAGAGAGAGAGAGAGAGATTTGGTGGGTGATGCAGAAGCCCAATTGCCAGTTAGCACAGAAAGAATTCACTCATTCTGGATGAAAAATAAGCTCCAACTTTTATTGCAGAGAGAAAGAAAAAGCACCTACCTTTCTATTGCTAAGTGAAAGAAACCCACGTCTGTGAGAAGAAAGCCCTGTCCTTGTTAGTAAGAAAGAGCCCTGCTATCAAGAAAGAACCTGTCCTCTGGTAAGACGCCTGCCTGCTCTCTCCGTTCTCTCCTCAGATCCTTCCACTCTGTGGTTCTGCTCTGTTCTCTCTATCTTATTGTCATTGTTCCTCATTCTTGGACTTTTTGGGATATATAATCAAGGGTATTTCAAGCACCTTTTAAAAAATATTCACAACAATTTCAAACATAAATTCAAATCATAAATTGAATAAGGAGTTACAAAACAGATGTTTACATGTGTTTCCGTTAAGACTAGTTATCTAACTAAACATTCATTATCTGCCACTATCTCCACAGGTTCATTAAAAGTTTAAAATGTTAATACGGTTCTGTCAAGAGGCAAATCGTCTGCCCAGTGTCTCATTAGTATTGAAGTTTTATATAGATAAACCCAGTCAATATTTATCTTCTGCTCTTGCACCTACAATGAATCATATATGACCTTTTATGACTTTTAGTTATCAGATAATGGTTTCACAGTTCACCTGAAAGGAATGTTTGATCATAAATCCATTACAAACCTGCTTTCTATCTTTGTGCAATTAACTCATGACATATGAAGGCTTGCAGAGCCCTTATTTTAGTTTTCATATTAAAGAAAGCCCAAAATTATTTGTATAAACCTAGTAATTCTATAGTCATTATTATGAATTAAGAAATCATCCATCTGTCTATATAGCATCACTACAAGACAGTGCATCTTCATTGATCTACAGGAAGTCTGCTCAATAAGGTGAGCTAATGACCAGGGATTATTATATTAATTTAATGATCACAGAAAAGGCATATCAGCTGCAATAATCAATCCTGAGATCAAGTCTCTTCTGGCCCCTGCCTCTTTGAGCTCACCCATTGTAGTTCATGCAAAAACAGTAGGGCACCTTCAGGAAAATCACTCTCTAACCTTTAGCCTATCCTAGTTGGCTCCTGGCAATAAATCCCTAAGAAAAAATTGACAAGTGAGAACTATAAATGAAAGCTACAGAACTGTTGAGGGCTTTGTTTGTTTGTTGTTTATTTGGTGTGTGTGTGTGTGTGTGTGTGTGTGTGTGTGTGTGTGCACATGCACACACGCATGTGTGCATGCACATGATCATGAATGTGCATATAGTAATTGTCTACTTGTATGGTAGTTTGTATATCATTTGCATGATCTAGCAGCTCTAACAGGCCAAGTTCAACAACCCACAATCTTCAAATGCATTAGATGATCAAATTAATAGTGAAGAACAGAAAAAAATGTTCAATATGGCCACACTGGGAAGGACAAAGAGATCCAGCCTCACCCCAGTACATGTTGGAGTAATGACATGAAGTTTAACTTTAAATAGCGAGCAAGAGCCTGCGTTCCTGATCAAGGTGTATGACCACCCATCATTGCTTAAGCTTTGATCTGTCCTGCAAGGTGGTCTGATAAGTCATCTCTTGTTAGCATTTTGTGAAATCCCTCCTCCTTTCTAAAAGACAACTTACCCTTCCTATTGGATCAGGTGTCAACCTTTCCCTTCTCTCCGAATAAAACTATTGAGGGAAACTCCTTCCCTGGAGTATCCAGTCTCAACAATTCAGATAGCCAGAGTGAGAGGTACATATGTCTCTTTAGAATGTCTACATTCCTTCCTAGGCATGAGATTACATTACCAAACCTGTTTACAAGTGAATGCTCAAATAAAATTAGCTATAACTCTTTGCAGTTTATGGAGATTAAATAAATAATTTATTTTAAATTTGTTGATTGGATAAAGAAATGCCTTCAGGGCTGCTAACATGCTTACTGTGGCTTTCTAACTGTTAGATACTTAAGACATCATCTCCATGTTTTTGTTTCAAATAACCTGAGTTTTCATTAAAATATTCATAAAATAGCTATTATGTTTGTTAAGAAAATATTTGTTCTAAATTCAGAAGCTTTGGAATGAAAAGACAGAAAGGAAGCATTCGGTATTTAAAAAGTAGAAAAAGTGATAGCTATGGAGATATATTTGTCAACCCAAAAAAAAAAATTAAGGAAATGCTTTTAGATTAAAGAAAGATTTCCTTGTTAACTATTTCATTACAACTTGTAAAGCCCCTCTATTTTCATTAAATAATGACTATTGCTGAAATTAAAGTAACTTGGGTCCATCTTGTATCTTGAGATTCTTCCTTCCCCCAAAAGACTGACACCAATAACAGCTGACCATAAGAGATATTTCCTGGCTACCTTTTAACCAACCACACACCCTACCTCCCTAGCTATCCCTAGCAGTGGCTGACTTCAGGGGGAAAAAAAGATAAAATTTCAGTACTCTCTCTTCCCTTCTTCTCCCCTGTTACTACCCTACCTAAAGCAGATCACAGGTCTGTCTAGACCACTCAACCCTCCTCTCCAAGTTCTCTCCAAATAAAGTCTGTAATGTCTTTGAATTACTCAACCCTTTGTCTGTGTTTCTCTCTTTGCCAATCTTACCAAACAGTAAAAGTTTTGTCATAAAAATAAATAGTTACAAATTGGAAATAGATGAGGACTGACCCAGCATATTACATTGAGGAGGGACAGAAAACCAGGAGAAACAATTAAGGTATACCCTGAGAAGAACAAGGAAAGCTCCTGCTGTGCTACTGTGCTCAGATAAAGCTTCTTGCCAATTGAGAATCAGTAGTTCCAGCACAATTAACTGCATTTGCTGTGAAAATTCCTTTTGTTAAAAGATATTTTAATTATGGAATATGAGTTTTGTCTTGCTGGGCCTGGGTTTTCTCATTAATGTAATGCTTTCCAGGTCCATCCTTTACTTTCAAATTTTATTTCTTATAGTTCAGTAAAATTTCATTTTTCCTATGTTCCGCACTTTCCTAATCCACTTATCACTTGACGGACATCTAGGCTGATACCATTTTCTGGCTGTTATGAAAAAAGGAACAAAGGAGAGGAATGTGAAAGTATCTCCAAAGAGAGATGCACAGTGTTAGGAGTACATGCAGTATCATGAACATGTGCAGTGTCATGAGTTTAAGCAGTATCATGAATACATAGTATCATGAGGATATGCAGTGTCATGGCGATATGCAGTGTCATGGCGATGTGAAGTGTCATGGGGATGTGCAGTGTCATGATGATATGCAGTGTCATGGTGATGTGCAGTGTCATGGGGATGTGCAGTGTCATGGCGATGTGCAGTGTCATGGGGATGTTTGGTGTCATGATATGTGCAGTGTCATGAGGATATGCATATGGTATATGACTACTATGTGTCATTCTATTCCTAAGTTGTTATGAAACCTCCATTCTGGTTCCCAAAGTTGATGCACAAGCTACACTTCCTCCAACAGTGGAAAATGCTTCCCTTTCCCACTTCATTGGCAATGTTTGTTGTCATTTGTTTCCTAGTGATAACGATTCTGATCGACCGAGGTTAAGAAGACATTTTCAAGTAAAAATATTAAAATATAAATAAATCACGCTAAGGTCTGAGTTACATAACCTCCAGCATGGCTTTCCTTCTGTGGAAGGGGAGAAGCCATGCTGTTAAATCAGGGAGCAAAAAAAAAAAAAAAAAAAAAGCAGCGTGTTCAGCAATAGAAGTCAGGAAGTGGCTACATGATGGAAGAGGGGCGGGATTCTTCAGAGGAACCGAGATATGGCCCAGAGTGCCAGAGAAAGCATGATTTGGGCTTTGGTCAGTATTAAAAGAAGGAAAAACTACACTTATTTTTGGTTAGAATTGTCAGTCCTGCATAAGGGAAGTTCTGTAAATAGCTGTGTCATGGGGCGGGATGAGTTTGGGAAAGGTAGCTACATTATCTCATTAAGGGTCAATTATTCCTCTCATCTCTTAGCAGGACATGTAGTGAGTCAGCCAGGTGATTAACAGGCCCCAGCTGGATCAACTCTTTAAGGAAAAGACAATAATAAGTAATGTTCAAATTTTTGGTGCACATCAAAATAACATGTCTTTTACCCTGAGCCAGGGATAAAACTTGGATTCTTTTTTTTTTTTTTTTTTTTTTTTTTTTTTACTTTAAAGGGCCTCAGTGAATCCTTAATATGCCTAATATTTTAAATCTTAAGGAGGGATAGCTGTGATATCCAATCAAAGAAAGCAGAAGTGGGCTCCAAAGCCAGCTGTGAGGGAGGAGTTTATCCTCAATGACCTTAAGACGATCATAATTCATATAGAAACACAAAAGACCCTGGAGAGCTGAAGCTACTCTAGTTAGAAAGAATAGGGCTGGAATGCCTCACAGTTACTTGCTGGGCTGTGTCTGCCTCACTGCTGGGATGCCAGGAGCACTGCATGCAGCTCAGGGGAGGCAGGACACAGTCTGAAATGGAGGTGCTCAGTATGTGTTTCCTCCGGTGGAAAACAGTGTCTAAGAGAAAGACCTTCTCCAGGAGATTTACGGCCAGGTCTTTACGACAAAGTCCTCCCCACACCCCATTGGCAATCCTTGATGAAGAGTCAGTATTTCCTTGTTCAAACTCTTTTACTTGATAGCAAATTACAGAGACTGCCCCACCAGGGGGTCCATCCCATAAACAACCACCAAACCCAGACTCTATTGTGGATGCCAACAAGAGCTTGCTGACAGGAGCCTGATATAGCTGTCTCGTGAGAGGCTCTGCCTGTACCTGACAAATACAGAAGTGGATGCTCACAACCATCCATTGGACTGACTGAGCACAGGGTCCCCAAAGAAGGAACTAGAGAAAGTAGCCAAGGAGATGAAGGGGTTTGCAGCCTCATAAGAGGAACAACAGTATGAAATAAGCAGAGCTCCCTGGGACTAAACCACCAACAAAAGAAAGCACATGGTGGGACTCATGGCTCTAGCTGCATATGTAACAGAGGATGGCCTAGTTGGTCATCAGTGGGAGGAAAGGCCCTTGGTCCTGTGAAGGTTCTATGCCCCAGTATAGGGGTATGCCAGGGCCAAGAAGCAGGAGTTGGTGGGTTAGTGAGCGGGGGGAGGGGGAGGAGCTGGGGGGGGGGTTCAGAGGGGAAACCAGGAAAGGGGATAACATTTGAAATGTAAATAAAGAAAATAGCTAATGAAAAATAAAAAAAGAAAGAATAAAGAAAGTACATGCATACACCTGACTCAGGGTGAACCAGGGATTAAATACCTTTTGCAGGAAGTAATGCACAGGAAGGGAAGTTTATTGGCTGAACACTATCTAGATACATCAGTAGCATGGAGAATTGCAGGTTTTTAGGCTACAAGACTTGATCCTCTTGATGGTTCTCTCAGTGGGGTGTTGGGGTTTGGGCTCACTCAACCTTACCAGCTCTTCTGCCTGGTGGCACAGTCCACTCGCCCCATGATTACTGACCTCAAGTTATTCTGCCAGAGCCAGAATGACAAAGACAACATGATGCGAGTACATAACGTACATGCAGACCAGTGCAGTAGAAGAGAGGATCCAGCGATGAACCCACATAGGTACAGTCACCTGTGTCAAAAACACATTCTGGACAAATACCCCTGGGGAAACTGAACAGTATTCATGCAGAAGAACTATATTAAACACATATTTTTTATCCTGCATGAAATCAATTCAAAATTAATCAACAATTTAAACATAAAAATAGGAACCATTGAAACATCTTTAGGTAGGAGCCAATATAGAGACATGGGCAAAAACTTTCTGGAAATCTAATAACAAGAAATAACCCAAAAAATTGACAAGTGGGATTCCATGAAACCATAAACCTTCTTCGCGGTAAAGGAAACCATCAACATAGTGAAGAGGCAGCCTAAGATTGGAGACAATCTTTAACAGCTCTCCTTCAGAAAGGATGTTAATAGATTGAATACAAAAAGAAGCTTAAGAAAATCAAGTACAAATAATAAATCTTCAACAAACACCGGGCTAGTTCTCTGAAGGAAGAACAATGTTCATTGTTATGTAAAAAGGTGTTCACATTCTACCCATCAAGAAACCAAAATAAAACGATTCTGTCTCATCAGTCAATGGATGATGCCATGCAAACAAAGGCCAGGAGCAGTGAGATGGCCCAGTGGGTAAAGAAATCCTGATGACACTTGGAGATCAAACCTCCAGTGCATAGATCCTGGGGGTGCTCAGGTATTATTTCTGTGGTATAAGAACCTGCCCAGTGAAAAGCAACTACCTTTAATAGACTCATAAGACAGCCTCCTGCCTCCTGACAGCCAGGGCTATGTAGGGAGACCCTGTCTCAAAACAACTACCACCACAACAAAAAAGCAAACCTGGCTAGCTCATTCGGTAGAACATGAGGCTCTTGTCAATTTCTTCATTGCCACTTTTCCATCCTCTGCCTCTGCATGTTACTCACACTGCCCTGAGCTGTTATGCTGAACACATAAGCGTTCTACTTTAGTGTCTGCTTCAAACACTTGACATTTTCAGACTGAAATAACCCTCAGGCTAATCCCTTCTCTGGGCTCTCTGGCAGATGTAAGAGTAATCTTTGGAAAACACTTTGTTAATTATGCTAATCTCTTGATAAAGAAAATATTTGGAGACCCTGGCCAGCAAGAATGACCCCAATGGGCTTCCTATGTTTGAGCCTTGATTTCCTTTCTGACTGCCTAACTCTATAAACTCCTTTACCTGTCCGATGTACACCCCTGAAAATTCTTCTAAGACCTAACTGAGACCATCCATGAGCACGACAACTCAGACTGACAGGTCTGTCACTCTATTATTATACAGTAAAATAAGAGCTTGACAAACTTCTCTTTTTATCTTATCTCCTATGTGATTCCTCAGTCATTTAGAGGCATCTGTTTTCCCTGAGATTAAACTATAGAACATATATGCAAATTAGAAGAAATCATTATTCTTCAATGTTTGTATTTATTTGACATTTTTTCATACAATATATCTGATCCTATTCTTTGCCTTCCCCCAGCCTCCCCAGATTTCCCCTCAGTTTTCTACCCACTCAGACAGTACTTTTCCTTTCAACATCACCCACACGTGCTCACGGGTCCCATGGGCAGGAGTGGTAGAGCAGACACAGACAGACTTCATTGTTCAGTTTTTGTTCTTGTTGCTATTTACTTAGATTGGAACACTGAAGTCATTTCAAACCAGAAAACACTGTTCCTAAATGGCAGGAACTAAGATGGTTGTGGGAGGAAAGGATGCGTGAGTCAAAAAAGAAGAGCCAGAAAGAAGAGGAGCAGAGCTCACAGAACACAGAACCAAAGTCAGACAAAGGAAACCTGATGGCTCTACTCAGGCAGGGCCAGGTGAGAATTAGCCAGACAAAGGATGAGACCAGAATTTTCGAGTTATTCATGGAAACCTGAAATGGGCAAAAACAAAAACAAAAAAACAAAAATACTCTTATGACTCTAGGAAAAAGTTGAATTGCATCAAAACTTTGCACTGTTATCCAAGCCAGCAATAGAGTCAAAAGGAAGGGATGCCAGGCAGGTCTTCAGTCTGTTCCTGCCTGAAAGAATCCTTGAAAAGAAAAGTATTGCCTCAGGATTCCCAAGATCAAGTGCTCAGCACAAAGGCACTTTCTTTGCCCCCAGAGGGACAGAGGGCAGGAAATTGGAGACAAAGACAGGAGATAGAGGTTGAGGGAGAAGGGGAAGGGAACAAGGAGAGGGGAGAAAATGAGCACGAATGAGAGAAGTAAGGAGTATTTGTCCTAGAAGGACAAAGAACTGACTATGGTGATAGAGAAAAGACTGACATGGCACACGGAAACATAGAGTTCACTAAAGGTACAAGGAGAAACCCCATCTTAGGATGAGGTGTTTAGATTTTTGTTTTTGATTTTTTTTTGTTTGTTTGTTTGTTTGTTTAGGTTTTTTAAGGCAAAGCCTCAAGATCTGCCTGCTTCTGCTTCCAGAATGCTGGGATCAAAGACATGTGCCACCACTGCCTGGCTATGGGGTGTTTAACTTTAAATGAGCATATTAATTAGGTGAGCTAAAGGGAGCTTCTGACTGCTGGACTCTGGCAGCTGGATCTTGGTAGTCAGCCTCAGAAAGAGGTCAAGGGAGAACGGGAGGGCAACAAGTGGCCAAATAATGATATAGACCTTGGTGGAGAGCTGCAGGAATATAATCTAGTGGTTTTAGCAAGGAAGAGGGACTATGGGAGAAGAGCAAAGCCTGTCAGAGCCATATTTTCCACACTTGAGCTGGCCAGAGTCCCTTCAGTCCTGTTATGTGTGCAGTAGCAGCTGCCCCATGGGAAACTTCCATAGATAGAAGCCCATATGTCTCCATAGAACTTGACAGAAACCATACCCACCCATCTAGTAGCTTTGAGGCTTCATCTAAACTCACCCATGGAAACTAACCTTTCCCACCAACCCAGAGCATTCATACATTAAAACAAAAAGTTCTGATCACCAGAGGACAGGCAGAATACGTGTGAGGAAAACCTCTACAGCTATGTATGGGCTGACAATACCTGTCATGGGGCCAGCAGAGATGCTCATGGGAGGAAGGAAGGAAATAAAAGGTCACATGGCTGGGAAAGTAGAGACTTGGAAGATCTTGAAAGGCCTCTGCTCAGCTTGATAGGAGTAAACAACTGGAGTGGGGGGTCAGTCTGGCTGGTCCAGATGTTCAGATCTGTCAACCTGCCCGCAAGCTGTGCACAGACCTCCATAGCAAAATAAGCTTTTGTGAGTCAAGTCATCACCCAAGTGGGTTGGGGTTTGAGTGATGCAGAGGCTTTTGCGCTGTTCCTGCTCCTGTAACTAACTCCTCACCCACACTTCTGTTTGTAAGCCCAGAAAAACTCACAGCTCATCAAGTTGGAAGGTCTATAATGGTTTCCCTTTCCGGGATGAATAGCGCTCTCTCTCTCTCTCTCTCTCTCTCTCTCTCTCTCTCTCTCTGTGTGTGTGTGTGTGTGTGTGTGTGTGTGTGTGTGTGTGTGTGTGTGTGTCTGTTCTGTCTACCCAGGAGAAGTCTCTCACATAATACCCCAATTACATTTCACTGCTATAAAGATTCCTTATTGCCTTTGGTGTCATATCTAACCCCAGAGCTTCCATCTGCTGGACTCCAGAGTCAAATGATTATTTCATATTACTTCCCCTCTTCTCTCCAAGCAGAAGTCATCCAACTAGATCAGATCAATGTTAATGTCTGTGTTCCACAATGTTGCTGCTTAATGTCTCTAACTGGTCTATGGTTTCTGTCTATTCAGGAACTACCAAGGTTCAAATATCCAAGGTTCAAATTTACATCCAACTTTCCCTACCTTTTCTTTAACCAACTCCAACTGGTTATGATCTAGGAGTCTGGTCCACTTCCTCTCCCAATTAAAGAACAGGGAAAATATCAGTCACAGCAGGCAGCAACAAGAAACAAGCTTTATTACAATTGAAGCAGGTGGCCTCCACACAGCCAGGCACACAGAGACCCTTGTGGAAAACAGAGAGGAGACAAGTGCATTCCCCCACCCCCACAAGGGACTGAGTACTTTAAGTGGCTTGGGGGGGCTGGAATGGGTCCTCTTTCCCTAATTTAGGATTGCTCAGTTTAGACCAGAAAAGGAGAGTAAGTCCACAGCTTTGGGTAAACATGTCCAGGTCCAGCCTTGAACATATCTTACTGGCCTAGACCAGTCAGCTCAAAGTGGAGCCCACTAGCAGGAGGAAAAAGCTCATCGGGCCTTTGTCTCAGATCAAAGACAGGGAGGGAGAAGCCAGAAGCTTGCCATCTTTCTTTATCTGTTTCTGGATCCTATCCTTATCTGTCTACCTCTCAGAAATCTGTCTAGCTCTTCACCCTCAAGTCTACCCCATGCTAAGCACTTAGCATTGAAGCTGAACACAGCTCATTCCTGGAATATACACTGCCTTACATCAATAATTTTGTTCTGTCCAGATAGGCTAGATACTATATATTATATGTATTCATTTATATACTATACCATTACATTCTAAGTCATAAGTTATATATTGGGTGCCAGATCAGTACCTGTTGATTAATATAATATGGAGAATATATTGTAATCATTGTGGGTTTAAAACCACGTTAGACCACAGAGAGTAGCTGTTTTCCTATAACACTAGGTATTGGTTTTGGAAATTTATGCATAAAATCTTATCAGCACTTTTTTTAATTTATTTTTTTAATTAGGTATTTTCTTCATTTACATTTCAAATGCTATCCATGGGGCTGAGCTAAACAAAGAATTCTCACCTGAGGAATACTGAATGGCTGAGAAGCACCTGAAAAAATGTCCAGCATCCTTATCAGCACTTTTAAAGAGAATAAAAGGTACAAATGCTGTTTTCTGAAGAAAAAAACCTGTAACTACCTCATATTTTTATGTTTTTGTTCAAAATGTGTTACATATACCTTTTTGCTTTTTTCCCCCCATGGTCAAAAATAAATGCTACAAAGGGTGTGAAAATCAGTTTTAGAAAAGTCTTTTCTGGCATAAAATTCCACAAGCTGTAGCCCTGTCTATTTATTATGCTCAGCTGAAATGAGTCTGTTCTTGCTCTTAGTACCAAAGAAAACATGTTATAATGTTAATAAAAATAAAAACGATCAATAGACTACTCATGAGTACGTGGCACTTGCGGCTCTTGCAGGCTGGCCCACCCATTCCACTTCTTAGCCCTACAAAGTCAGTGAGAGCTGATGTGATCAGGGAAATAAATGGCACCATACCCAGTTCCTTCTTGAGAGCCCTCCTTTTTATTTTCCTGCTCCTGAACAAGGACAAATGTGGTTTCCAGAATATTCTCTCCTTTTTCTCTCATGTGACTTCTCCAAATATGGAAAGGAAATGAACAAGAATATGACAGCTCTCTGGTACAACCTTCGACTGCAGAAGTCCCACTCCCAGATTTCCTCTGGTGCCCAACATATCAGTGACAATGAAGGAACTGCTGCCACTGGAGGAAAGAGAATCTTTGTGAAATGACCCAAATTAAGTCAACTACATGTAGTTAATATATTCATATGTACTATAACGGTATAGCACCTTTCAGACTGGGAGACTTTAATCATAGACCACTTTCCTGTCTGAACTCTAATCTGTGCATGACAGTGAGAGAGAGAGAGGGAGAGAGAGAGAGGAGAGAGAGAGAGAGAGAGAGAGAGAGAGAGAGAGAGAGAGAGAGAGAGAATGCACCGAAACTGATTTTCATTAGGCTCCTAATAAAAGAACCCAACCATTATCACAGATCCCTACCAAGAAAATCATATCTTTTTTCTCTGTTCTTCTGAAGTAAATAAAGCATATATTGAGACAGCTCTGTTCAGCACCAATGAAATTATTAAAAGTAGCATGAAAAGATCTTGTGCTGAACAAGCTGTTGATTAAAAGCACTTATTGCAAATGGACTGCACAGGGCATGGGTTTTAAATGAGATAATAAGCATAGGTGATCAAGAACAACACTGTGAATCAACCTCGTCTTACAGCAACCTGGGGAAGAATAAATTATTCCAGTGAATTCCAATGAAGCTGTTTTGTTTTGCTTTTTTTTTCTTTTTTAATCAGATAGCTTTATACTTCACTTAAGGCATTATCTTAACATTCAGCTCATGAATAGTTATTGAAAGCACCTCACATGGTTGTATATTTATGCATTTTGGGTTTTTTTTAAGTACTCTGATATCTACCTTGTTCCAGACACTTCTTTTTTACTTCTAAGTATTTCCAAAAAAAAAAAAAAATGAAATACAACCCCAAGGAATAAAGAATTGCATTACCTAAAGATGGATTTAAATAAATTTCTCAGAACAAGCCCAAGAAGAGGAACTTCAAAAGCCTCAAACAAGTGAAGATGCTTGGATGAGCTAACAGAAAAAAGACTGGATCTGTAAAGGACAAGGTGTGCTTGTCATCTGTCACTTGAAATGAAACTTTCTGGTTTCTTTGGAGAGCTGGCTATCTCAAATGATGGTTTGCTGGGGCACACAGGTGAAAGGATGTTTTTCTAAAGCAGACACAGGTGAAAGGACAAGTGATGTTTAGAAGATATATAAATATGACCCCAGAGACAACAGGAGCTAGACCACTGTTATGCCTCGCTCTGGCTCACAAGTCTTCACTGACAACATGGATGTATTGGTTCTTCTTATATTGTGTTGCTGAGCTTCTTGTGGTGAGTTCATAGAGATAAACTCACCAACGAACTTCTCATGAGGTGCCTGTGGCTTCTTGCTGCTTCCACCAACTCAGGCTGCTGGTGAGCCTTGAGGTTTCTTCTGTATTGAATATTGCTGATTCGTGTGTGGTATCAGCCAAGTGGACTGGACTGAAGCTGCTAGTTCATGTTTGGTGCTTGCTAGCGGACTGGACTAAGAACAATGAAGAATGGAATTGCCCCAAAGAACTATTTCTACATGTGTCCACTTCCCCCATATCCTAATAACCTTTTCTTTTCCACTACTGATTCTGGGAGGAGTGCTAGAAGGGAGGTTGAACCCTGATAAAAGTAGGTTGAGAAACATATATGCCTAAAATTTCCTTTCTTATCCCTTCATGGTGTCCCATTCATTTTCAAACTCTGCTCAAAACATTTAGACCTGAATTTTCCTAAGTTAATATTCTTCAGAAGATGACTTGGCCCTGATATTACAAACTATTAACTTATGGCAAATTTGGTCCTCCTTAAAAAGATTTTTTTTAAAAATTAGGTCTCACTTGTTTGTAGCCCAGGCTGACCTCAAACTCATATGGACCCTCCTCTTCAGGCCTGTGTTGTGCTGGGATTATAGGTAGGTACCACCCACTCAGCATCCAGATTATTAGAATATTCTCTAACACAGCAAGTCCACCCCATTCCTATTTCCACTTCATCTTCCTTTGTTTTGTGAACGTTTTCTGGGGCTTGGAGTGTGTCTCAGTGATGGAGCACTGGCCTACCTGTGAAACTCTGAATTTGATCTACAGAATTAAGTAAAAACAGGCTATTGTAGCTGTTCAGGGAAGACAGTTCATATAAATTTCTGGCCAGGGGATGATTTACTCAAATGTTGTAGAGTCCTTCCTCCTCTTCTCCACTTTTTCGTTTTCCTCTTTAAAACTCCAATCTCAAGCTACCTTTTTGCAAAGGCTTAGGAGACAGGTGTGTGCTGAGTTCTCCCAGCTGGCTTACCAGCACAACAAGTAGATAAACTCTCCTAAAACAATAGCCTTGCTGTCTTTGTGCTGTTGTGTAATCCTGCTTTGCTTTTCAGAAGCTAAGCATTTGGCCTGGACAGAAGCTCTGTTGTATTTCAAGAGCTAAGACCATAATACCCACATTGCTCACTGGAGAGTTTCTTTTATTAGTTTTTTCCTTAATGAATTTTTCAAGCTTATATCAATACAACTGAGATCTCCCTCAAAGAGATTAACTTCAATTACTTAAATATGAAAGGCTATAAGGAATGGTCATTACATTCAAAAGTGGATGTTCTAATTGGAAGATGAAACCAGACTGAATAGGAGCAAAGCTGTAACAGAGGTCACAGCTGGTCTCAAATTATTTCTCCTCGACATGCTCATTCCTACTGATGTATGATCAGCCCTAAGTAGTCTTGTTCCCATCCCTAAGCCATATTAGATTTCTCCCTAGCCCTTGATTTTTATTCTTGTAAAGGGGGAGGGTGTGGTGTGTGTGTGTGTGTGTGTGTGTGTGTGTGTGTGTGTGTGTGTGTGTGTGTCTTGAAAATTGGTTCAGTGATTAAGAGCATTTGCTACTCTTTCAGAGGACCAGAGGAGTTGGATTTCCAGTATCCATGTCAGGTTGCCTGTAACTTTAACTCCAGGGGCTCTGACACCTGTGTCCCCTTTGGGCACCCACGCTCATGTGCACATACAACTCACAGACACAAACACACACTTAAACAAGGACAAATACATGGGTTTTTTTTGAAATTTTAAATTTAATATCCAGAATTCAAATAAAGATAGAAAAAAAAAATACTGACTTCACAAAGTTGTTGTCTGAGCTCTGCATATGCACACCAGCATGAGCATGCACACATATGTGCACACACACAAATGCACACACACACACACACACACACGTACTGCCATTGTAGTCATCCTCATTGTCATCATCGCCATCATCACATTAAAATATTTTACTTGAGCACCAAAAATAAAAACAAAAATCTAGAAAAGAACTCTAAATGTGAGTCCTTCTATGTACCGAGTATTATTATTTTGTAAGGTAAAGTTGGTAATTCAAAATGATAAATCATAAGTAATAACAATTAGCACTCTTGAAGCGTTTAACCATGCTTAGTAGTGACTAAGGTGCATCTTTAGGAATTGGGTCATTCTGTTTACAGCGCCTGACAAACATTGCCATGAAGACTTACAGAGGCAAGCTACCTGGCTCACATCCCTAGTGGATTCAATGCAGCTGCAATGCTAACAGGCCTATGAGCTGAACCAAACTGCCTCCCAGGAATCGAGCAGGAGCAAGAAGCAGTGAATCCAGAAAACAGGCAAAGTAACAGTAAGAAATACAGAGCAGGTTCGAAGAGACCCTCCACTGTGACACCCAACACCATGGCTGACTTACATTTTAGCGGTCCTTCAGGAGTCCCGGCTCCTAAGCAATTGTGAATGGCATCACAGTAACAGAGATTGTGAGATTGTTCTTTAAGTAACCCAAAAGTCATTGTAAGCTGAGCCTTCTAACTCCGCCAGGAGTTAAGATCAGCTTCCCTAGACTCAGCAAAAAGAAGTCAAAAAGAACTCCAGGAGGGAGTTTTGGGAAAAGGTTGGATTTGCTGACATTTTTAAAAGAGCAACAGAGATCTCCGTCCACTTTTTTCTCCTCCTTCCTGCCTTGAACATGAGCTGAAAACCAGGATTAAAGCTCAACCCTGAGGCATGAGATCATAAATCTGAAATATTAAAAACTATTGAAGAAAGAAAAAAATGTAGGGAGGATATGGATCCAGAGGACACCCGAGAGAAAGGGACACAACACAGCCTTCATTTACCTCGAGATGAGTCACAAGAGGACATACACCCTGCTTGGTTGAGTCTCTGTCTTCAGTTCCACATATTCTTACAGGTAGGAAGCCGGAATGAGTTGCATCCATTTTTATTTCATTGCTTCCAAGAAAAAGGCGCAGTTTCAACTCAACAATTCATAGATAATTCATCATATCCACTGTCCGTTGTCTTATTTATTCCATCGGACAGAACATTTTATGAGTTTATGGAAACATCAGTGAGCACAGAGAGTAGATTACAGACTCCCACCTTTCCACAAGTCAGTCTTGCACATGCTTTAGGACATATTTGTATTTCTTCTCGAGTGGGCCTCCCAGTGTCTTTTTTTTTTTTTTTTTGCCATTTAAGGCTTATGAAAAACAAATAGACTTATAATGATATTCAAGAATAAAAAGTAGGCCGGGCATGCTGGCACACGCCTTTAATTCCAGCACTCGGGAGGCAGAGGCAGGCAGATTTCTGAGTTCGAGGCCAGCCTGGTCTACAAAGTGAGTTCCAGGGCTATACAGAGAAACCCTTTCTCGAAAAACCAAAAAATAAAAAATAAAAATAAAATTAATTAATTAATTAATTAAAAAAATAAAAAATAGAAATTGGAAGTGTGGGCCTAGGGAGCAGTTCAACTATGGAATCATAGCATGAACTCCTAGTGTATGAGGCCCTGAGCTAAATGTTCAACCTTCATTCCCCAAAACTCCTTTCTTTTTTATACCAAAATAGATGTTGCTCTAAAACTCCTGAGTGAGAAAGTCAAGTGCTTAGGTTACCATGGCAATTCAATATTCTCATAATAAACTAATTGGCCATAAATTTTCAGCATCTCCCACAGGTTGATCTATGCGCTGGGCTATGATTATAAGTTTTAGAAATAGTTACAGTCTATAAGATGTTTTTATTCACTAGTGTATGATTTGTTCCAATATGTTGATTTGTGGTTCAATTTAGAGTGGAAATATCTAGGACACAGGTTCTTCAACACTTATGTAAAGCATAGGGTAGATTGTCAGCCTCAATTTTGAAATTCTGACTCAGGTAATCTGTGGCAAAACTCAGCTTTTGGTGGAGTGAGACCCAGCATTTAAACAACTGTTCTAAAGTGCAGAAAGATCTTCCAATTTCTCTCCATTCACGTTCTCTGTCACTTGACTTAGGAGCTGTAGAAAAAGAATGTAGAATTTAGACGTTTTTAATCAATAAATTCATACATTATAGGAAAGATTTTCTGTTTGGCATAGAGATATTTTCATAGTTTATATTATCCTACCAAAATGTTATCTAAAATACAGATCCTAAGAGAATTTATATTACATCATAATATTTTTTTGTTTAACGACCTGTATGATCTTCATTGATCATTATTCATCCATTGCTGGTTGTATAAAACAGACATTAAATGGAAATTTTAGTAATTCTAAACATTCAACTAAAGCTATTAATCTCTTTCCAAAAATCTCTTTCCCATAAAGATTATTTCACCAGAATAATGAAAAGTCATAATTTAGATTATCATAACAGGAATAGAATGTGGTCTTCTTCAATCTTTTACTTCAAAAAAATCAGATTTGTAGATACACAACATTTTACTTTTGATTTCTTTATTTGGTTCATCTTGGCCCTTTTTATTTCTTGTACATGATTTGCTGTGCAATATTAGTAAGTTGAACTATTAATTTGATTAGAAGATACTAATCATGAAAAGAAAGAATGTAGATGTGATTTTCATGTGGTGCAGATGGATGGAGTATTATTCGACATGAGGTTAGTGTGACTAAAATAGGAGGTGCTGATTGACACTAGGGACTCCAGTGATATATACCCGAGCAAGTACACTGTCAACGTGATTTGTTGACCTATAAAACTAAGCAGTCCTCTTTATTTTCTTTAAACAAACACGCCTTCCTAATTATATCAGCTCATCCAATGCCCCTTCACCCCACATAGTCCTGCCTGTCATGACCTCTTACAGGTGTCATAGTCTCTAATTTCAGTGTCATGTCATTTGCTACAGTTTTATCTTTCAAACTGCTAGTGGGAACTTCTCGACCAAAACAATTTTTGCAGCATGAATAACGTGCCTTTGGTGTCTCTAGCTCATCCCCTATCGCTGAACTTTAACACCATTCTTTCTTTCCTGCATGGATCTGCCTGTGTCACCCATGCTATCTGCAGGGTGCATCATATGTAGTAAAGGCAGGGACTGTGAGGTGGAGACTAGAACACTTGGGGAAAAGGACTAGCACACTTGGCATGTTATTATAACCCTGTTTCATTCAAATGAGTTTGCGAAGCTGAATAATGCATGCTTATTTTTTTAAAATCCATACCTCAAATCAGCACAATTAACTTGCCAGAAAGTAGTAAGGACTCTTCCGTTCACGACAAATAGGCAGGGTGAATCTGAGACTTTAATTGTGAAGACCAAAGTGATCGAGCATCTACACTCTTTACTGCTGTAACAGATACTAGAGAAGAATTCCAAGAGCAAAGTGTTTATCTATGCTCATGGCTTCAGTGGTCTCAGGCTTTCACAGTGGGTGAGGTGGAGCAAAAAAGAGCAGAGACAGTCAGGTCATGGCAAACAGGAAATAGAAAGAGAGGGAACCTGTGCCTGCAGGATTCTTCTTTCCTCTCTTTGTTCCCATATGATCACAAGCCTACAGGGTGGCACACCCTCCCTTAGTGTGGGTCTATCATGCTGAGCTAAATTCCAGAAAATATACCCAAAGGCATCATTTACTAATTAATCTCCTACGTATTTCTCAATCTAATCACATTTGACAAAAGAAACGATCATATGTCTAACAAGCACTCCTTAAGCTTCACTTCTACTAGAAAATAATTAAAACGTCATTTAAAATAATTTTCCAGTTCATAAAATGGATGAAATCTTTTAATATATAATTCACTGCAATAAAAAACTAGTTTTTGAAGCAGCTTCATTTTTTGAATGACTTTAGGATAAAACATACAGCTTTCCCCAACTGTTTAGTAAACTTTTCCTGAACAAATATATATTCACCCTACATAGGGTACTCGTGAAAGATTATCCAATAATCCCACCTGGTTGTCAACTAATTAAGAGATTTGGGGGGACTTACTTACAGGAGTATGAGTTACCCCAAAATGGCTGCAGCACTGAATAGTCTCTTCCCAGCATGCATGATAACTTCTCATAGCTGCGTAGATTTGAGTTCCCCCTTCAGCTAATGTTTCACCCTCTGTATACACTAGCACCTCTGGAGACCACATGCAGCTGGAGCAGTGTCAGAAGGTGGGCTGCAGCTGCAGAAGGGAGTCGTCAGAGACCTGAGTGGGGTGCTAATGGCCCTCCTCTCCCACTCCTGCTATGGAAGAATGTCAACAGGCCCAATCATGTGGAGAGTATCTCGTGGGTAAACCACAGCTGTTCTGGTTACAGCACTAATGGCCACTAGGCTAGGAGGGCAGTGTTGCATGCCATCAGGAAACTAACAGGAAACCTTAATAATGAAGTGGTCATTAAACACAGAAGAACAGAAACGAAACAGCTGTGTAATAAACATTCCTACTCAAATTTTTTTAAAGAAAATGTCTTTATATCGTACTTGTAAAAATAAAGAGGGTTAATATCAAGGGATAAATAGTAAAGCATATCACAGTATAAAAATAATGACAGGAAACTTGACGCCATTAGAAGCTGATGGAGAAGTCATCTCAAAGCCACAAAACAAAGCTGCTTAAGACTTTAGAATGGGGATAGGATAGAGGAAGAATTCTGCCCAGAGGACAAATGGCATTCTGCTGGCAGATGAATGGGAAAGCATTCATCTTATGGGCTTATACTCTGTAAGAAGCACACAAAGTTGAGGATACAGAGCTCCTGGCACACGGAAACCAATGCCAGGAATTAATGCATGGAATTATTAAGCCCCCTGAAATAATTCTGGCTTCTGGTTTGGCAAATTCTTTTCAGGACTGAGACAACTGGAAGACAGTATCATGAAATCTTTCTCGTTTTGGCATATCACACATATAGCCCACCTCTGTGCCACCGAGGAGACATAGGTATGCACAGGTGTTGATGAGACAAGATGAGAACACAAGGTAAAAGCCCAAAAATAGCAGAGCGTCACTGCAGTGGTCAGGTAAAATGGGTTTCTGTAAAGAGCTGAGGTAGACTCAGCTCACCCTTCCAGGGGTCACTCCCAGCTCACACAGGTAGAAATGATACCATGCCCTGAGCTAAGTACAAAAAGGCACAGGAACCCCGTTAGCTTCTATTGTGAGGCAGGCCAGCAGCACAGAGTGCTGAGAGGGAAGCACTGACTCCTCTGTCTAACACACGGAGGGGTTGCCAAGGCACATTGATACTTGGTTCTATTGCATAAAAAGGAAATGATTTTAACTACCTCCTCATTTCTGATCAGATACTCTTTAACATCGCCCTCTTCTTCCTTCACTACACTCCCCTACACACACTTTTGGGAACTTAGTTCAGTTCATTTAAAAACAAAACATCATGTGCAAATCCAAAGCTTCCCTTTCCTACTGAGGAGACAGCTCTGGTGATACCTGGCTGTTTGGAAAGGAAAGAGCAGAGCCTTTCTAGCTATGTGTCTCGCCCTCCTCCTCCTCTCTGGTTTCTCATGTATGCATTACTTGGACAGATAAAGGAATCCTGGGAAATTTCAAATGCTCTGTACATACCTGAATAAGGCCCTAAAACTGCCTAAAAAATATGTTTGTCCTGGGATCACATTACTCTTATTTTTCATTCCCGAATGACAGCTTTCCTCAGCCAGACCCTCCCACAAGTTACACAAGAGTAGTTCAAAACCATCCACACACACACACACACACACACACACACACACACACACACGTACGTACGTAGATTCTCCACAGTAAATGAAGTGAAGTAATCTAATTGTAGATACATTTTTTTTTCAACATATCTTAGCCTTGTACCCAACCAGCCTTGCATAATCCTGGCCACCCACCCTTTTAGATGCATATGGTCAGTGAACTTAAATTAACCCTGGCTGTCATTGTTAGATTTATGAGAGCCCTAGACATCTTCACAAATTTGCTCAATTTTTTCCCCTCCTACTATAGTGTTTGTTTATCCCGATTTGTTAAAAATAAATAAATAAGGGTGGGTCAGTCAAGGTCACCCTCTTAGCATGAAAGACCAGGCTTTTTTCTTGCACACAAGTCTACTTTCAATCTATTCTTTCTCTTTGGCCTTCAGCTCATCCTCCTTGCTTCCAGAAGAAAAGAGAATGTCCTACCACAAACACAACACTTGCTGCTGAAGTTCCTGTTCTAACATCTATCATTCTTCCAAAGACCTTTCCTTGTGTATCTTGGAAACTGAATATGCAAAGTGCTGATCCAAATTTTTAGTGACTCTGGGGCAAATTTTATCAGAATGTAAAACACTCACTATTTCTTATTCTCCCTTTCAGTATTCGCTGTAGCTTTAGAACAGAATTTTACTCACTTTCTTGTTCATTTATACTAGAAATATTTTAGTAAGTGTACTATCAATGTCAGATTAAGAGAAAAGATGGAATTCCCTCATACAAGAGGAAAAATGATTTATCCAGGCTGCAGCAAGTGTGTGACAAAGCTAGATCTGTTTCTTGGCTACCTTTTCCTCTTCCTATTTGCTTAAAGGTATAAGATTTCATTTGGCGCCTCTAACTTCAGTCATGGTAGTCTGTCTTTGACAATCACCAGGCTCAGGATAAATCTTCAGATTCCATGAAAGTTGAACATCAATGTCAAAATTAAGTGGGGAATCTACGTTTTACAAATGGGGTCTACATTTGAATTATTAAAATACATTTGTGATCTGAACTTGAAATCCTATAATCATGGCTTCACAGTGTTTTTTTTCCAGACTCTACTGTAAACTCTCAAGTAGTAGGTGAATATACCACCACAGTATAGAGTAGAGTAGAGTAGAGTAGAGTAGAGTAGAGTAGAGTAGAGTAGAGTATGTAGTGGGTTGGTTAGTCTGATGCTGCTTGCATTCTAATGCTCTCAAGATATGGTTCCCTCCCCTACCCCACCCCCAACTAGCAGATCCTCACATACACCAAATGATGCTATGTAAACATTGCTGCCCAATTTAACTAGTTAATAAAAGGCTAGAGCCTGTTATTGGGCAGTGGAGAGAGAAAGGTGGGACTTAAAGATCAAATGAGGGGGTTGCAGGTTAAGGGATGAGAAGAAGAAAGGAGACAGAGATGGAGATGCTGTCATGAGAGGAGAGGACCATAAGCACATGTTCAGGAGAAACAGCAAATGACAAGGGACTTTATAGCTAGATAATAAGTTAGAATAAGCTCCAAACCTGCCCAATCTAGGCTTATGGCTTGTAAATAAAATACCTGGATTGTATGTCTTTTATGTAGGCTAGCTACAATTATAAATTCATTTTACATGATTATCTTCACAAAATCAGCAGAAAATCTTGACCTGACACCAATGAGTAACACAATGACCAAAAACATGTTGGAAACCAACACAGAGATGGGCCAATCACATATCAAAAAGATACTGGGTTTTCCTTCACTACAGCAAAAAAAAAAAAAAAAAAAAAAAAAAAAAAAAAAAGAGCTATCAGTAGGCAAGAAGCACTGAGAAAGAATCAGAAGAACAGACACCACCAATGAGAACATTGTGAATAACTCCAAGAACAGGAAAAGAAAGGAAAAGGAAAGAAATCAATGAATCTCTCTCCAAGCCATTCTGCAAATATCAACAGGTTTTTACATCTTTCCTTGAGAAACGTCATTGAGACTGCCAAGATAAAATTACCCTAGCCCTGAAAGTTTCTGTGGTACGTTTGTCTGTTCATTCTAGCATGGAAACTTCAAAAGCTTATCAACACACAGAAGCATAAATCAAGCACAATAGGTCATCACCTTTCTCAGTTGAATTCTATCTCTCATAAATCATATAGTGAAGCCTTAATGGCCTTACTTCATAATGCAATTGTTTTTGGAGCTAGGGCCATTAAGCGGGGAATTAGAATGATATATTGAGAATAGGTCCCTCAACCCTGACTGATGTCCTTGTAAAAAGAGTAGGAGTCAGGCACACACACACACACACACACACACACACACACACACACACACACACAAAGACCACCCTTTATAAGCCAAGAGCAGACTGTAGATGAAACATACTGAAGAAAAAACAGTCACCTGACACCTTGATCCTTTGCCTTCTACCCTCTAAAGTATAAGATAATACACATCTATGGTGGCTTGTTATAGCAATCCTAGATAATAGGGTATCCATGTGGAGAATTTTGTCTCTATCGTGGTTGTCAACTGACAATCTCAGCCAAGAAGAGTAGGTCACAACTAACCTAAGTGTGTGTGTGTGTGTGTGTGTGTGTGTGTGTGTGTGTGTGTGTGTGTGTGTAATATTATTTAATGGATTTTGTTAGTCCACAGTGTGAGAAAGATAAGGGGAAACCTATATTGAATGACACAGACTAAATAAGAAGCCATAAGAGTACTCAAGGAGCTTGGTATATACTGACTTTTCTTCCTGTGAAATTAAACCAGAAAAAAGAAAAAAAAAATCTTTGAGAGGGTCTGTTTCCCTTTTCTCAAGTTCATCTTTGTGTTATAACCAAGAGACCATGACTTCAAAGTATTTCACTACCTTTAAAATGCAAAATAATCCAGTAAAATGTATATCACTTTAATGGTGCATAAGTTGAATAAGAAGGATATCAATGAAATTAACAGGGAAAAAATCAAACAAGCAAATTAAACTGGGGGTCATCAGGGACCTTAATTATTACCTGGTATAACAGGGGTTTCCGGTTTTCTCCCTTGACTTCTTCCCTAGTCTCTACTCCACATAGACATGGAGTTTCTCAGCCAAGAAGACTTGCTGTTCAGAACATGTGACACCTGTCCGTCCTTACACAACATTTCTGTCCAAACAGCAGATTTTGCTCATAGAGCCCATTCATTACTGTGCTGGTCTTTTCAATGATTTTGTTCCAGTTTTACATTGCTTAAAGACAAAATAAAAAAAAAAAAAATCCTAAGCAATGCTTCATCAGAGGTGTCCTTGTCCCAGCAAAGGAAATACAGATTCAGAGGCATCCGGGTCTTATCCATGACTTCCATGCCCTTGAGCTCCTGGGTGACAGGTCTTGGCTGGTTCTATTTTTCTGAAGATGTGCAAGAGATACTCCAGGTTTCTTTTGAACCTTTTGTGTTTAACTGACACAACAACCGCATACCATCATAGGGTAACAGAATAATGAAATGCGCATATACAATGTACAATGATCAAATCAGCACTTCTCTAGCCTTAAGCACTCATTGTTTCCTTGCGCCTAAGGACTCAGAATTCTGGTGTCATTCGTTTAAAGAGATTATTCATTGGTGTAAATTTATACTTATTGCTGCCCTGTCTTTGCCAAAGTGGATTTCAGTGCTTACTAATTCTTTAAGCAACTTCCTGTAAGAAAATTCAAGAATGAGTAATGATCATTTAAATGATTCATGTGGTTGTTTGGTGGAGTTATGATGATTTGAGGGTTTAAAATAACAATTGTTTGATCACTAATACCTACAAAACTTTTGTTTTCAAAACTGTATGCAGTGGTACATTACAGGAGACCCCTTGAAACTTTTTATTTATAGCACTCTGGTTTTATTTTTTTTCCTTGTTGTATGTGATATCATTAAATTAGCATACTTTGATTTATAGAGACCCAGAGTATAAATCCTCAAGAGGAAAGATTAAGTCTGGTGCCGAAGAGTGATGAATGGGCTGTGTCTAAAGAGCCTCGCTGTGCACACAAACATGAGAGGCACTAAGGGGCATGTCTGTAAATGTAACTTTTATTTGCTAAATATAATTGTCATTTCAGAGGCTTACTGATAAATAAGATAACCCTTTCTAGTTCTTTCTGAACTGGATGGTTCAACTCAGCTGTTCTGGCTCAAAACTTCTCTCTAAGCTAACTAGTTTGATCTGACTTCTCTTGGTTTCTGCCTGAATTGCTGTGTTTGGACTCACACTAACGTTGGCAGTATGTGCTAATCTTTCTGGCTCCTTCTCATTCTCTGGCTTGTTCTGTCTTCACCTGTGTCTAGCTTGTTCTCTCTGCCACCTGTCTTTTTAAAGCTGCCACCCCCTCCCCTTCTCTCCCTATGCACCTCTTGCCAGTGTTCTTTCCTTCCTGTGTTGTTCTCATGAGAGTTGAACATATCCTATCTCTGAGTCATTCTCTCAAGTCTTTCTCTGATTTGACACTTTCTGCCACACAATTAGATGACGCTTTCAAACATGGCTGCTTCCTTCTACAAATTAACCTTACTTTCATTGTTAGTGATTAAAAGTCTGTACTAAGAGTATGTTTGTACTCTAGCCAGGCCATACTGTAATCCAGAGTTTGTCTGCATTCCAACCATATCACATAGACCTAGAAGGGCCTTGGATGTGATCCCTTGCCATAGCAGCCAAGTTGCTGAATTAAAATCCTCTAGTATCACCATCCCTGATTTCAAGTTGTACTTCAGAACAATAGGAATAAAAACTGCCTATTATTAGCATAAAAACAGACAGGTTGATCAATGGAATGGAATCAAAGACCCAAAAATAAATGCACACACCTACAGACACTTGATTTTTGACAAAGAAGCTATAACCATACAATGGAAAAAAGAAAGCATCTTCAACAAATGATGCTGGTCTAAGCTGATGTAGAAGGATTCAAATAGATCCATAGCTATCACCCTGCACAAAACTCAAGTCCAAGTGGATCAAAGACCATGACATAAAACTGTACATACTAAACCTAGGAGAAGAGAGAGTAGGAAACTGCCTTGACCTCATTGGTGCAGGAGACAAATGCCTGAACAGAACAGCAGCAGCTGAGGCACTAAGATCAATAATTAATTCATGGGACCTCTTGAAACTGAAAATATTTTTCAAGGCTAAGAATGCCATCACAATAGGACAAAAGAACAGCCTACAGGTGTGAAAAGATCTTCACTATGCCTACATCTGACAGAGGACTTGTTTGCAATCTGGCCAGCAATGAAGGAGTCTTCTCTTTGCTCTACATCCTTGCCAGCATGTGCTGTCCCTTGAGATTTTTTTATCTTAGCCAGTCTGATGGGTGTAAGATAGAATCACAAATATATTAAGAATTCAAGAAGTTAGACTCCAATAAACTAAATAACCCAATTACAAAATGGGGTACAGAACTAAACAGTGAATTCTCAACAGAGAAATCTCTGATTGCTAAGAAGCACTTAAAGAATGTTCAAAATTTTTTATTCATCGGGAAAATGCAAATCTAAATGCCCTGGGATTCCATCTTACACCCATGAGAATGGCTAAGATAAAAACAACCTCAAGGGACAGCACAGGCTGGCAAGGATGTGGAGCAAGGGAAAGACTCCTTCATTGCTTGTCAGACTGCAAACTCATACAACTTTGGAAATCAATTTGCTAGTTTCTCTGACAGTTGAGAATAGACACAGCTAAACCACTGCTAGGCATATACCAAAACTATGCTTCACCATATGACAACCAACAACATTTGCTCAACCATGTACATAGCAGCTTTTCTTGTAATAGCCAGAAACTGGCAACAACCCAGATGCCCCTCAGCCAAAGAACAGATACAGAAAATGTGATTCATTTGCACAATGGATTATAGTACTCAGCTATTAAAAACAAAGACATCATGAATTTTGAAGGCAAATGGGTGAAACTAAAAAATAACATCCTGAGTTAGGTAACCCAGACACTAATGGGTATGCATTGTCTTTTCTCACTGATAAGTGGATATTAGCCAAAAAGTATAGGATAACCATGTTACAACCCACAGACCCAAAGAAGCTAAGTAATAAGGAAGGCTCAAGGGAGGAATCATGAATCTTAATCAGAAGGGGAAATAAAATAGAAATATACATCAGAGGTGGATGGAGAGAGGGAACTGGGTGGGAGAGGGGGTGAGGAGGGGAATAGAGATGGAGAACAGGTATAGGCAGAGGGCAGGAGAAGGCTGAGAAACAGAGCAGAAATTGGTGGGAGGGTGTGTGTAGGGGGCGGTATTGTATCCCAAATTGGTTCTTGATTGTGTCAATAAAAGAGGCGGAAGCCAATCGTAGGGCAAAGGGAGAAAAATGGAACTTCCGGGTCCCAGGAGGAGGAGAAGGTGATGGATCAGAGGAAACAGCAGACAGTATAGGTCTCAAGGCTCCAATAATTTGGAACCTCTGCCAGCGGCGGGAGCTAAGGAGGAGGAGGATGGGGCAGGATATTCTTCACCCAGCCATTGAGTTATCTGACTAGTTTTAAAATATAAGGCTGTTTGATGTTTTCTATCCACTGTGACTAACGTGGGCAGGAGAAAGGGCTCACAGCCTGGGTGGTCATTGGCGGCTTGGTGGAGCTGGCCATAAGAGGTTGAAGGTGCTCCAGCAGAGCTCTTGAGAAAGAGCTAGTAAGTTTTTAAAGTTACATACAACAGGAGGGGGCATATTATCTGTGACTAACTGAAGACCCCTAGGGAAGGCCCCTGGGAGTCCATGGGGGTGACCCTAGCTGAAACTCCTAGCAGCAGGGAGTGATATGGAGACTGAAGTGCCCATCTCCTGAAGCCAGGCAGGACTTCCAGTGGAGGAAGGGACATTAACCCTTCCACAAAAAACTTGGATCCAAAATTTACCCTGCCTATAAGATGTGCAGGGGTAAAAATGGAGCAGAGTTTGGGGGAGTAGCCAATCAAGAACTGTCCCAACTTGAAACCCATCCCATGGGAGAGGGCCAACCCCTGACTCTATTAATGATACTCTGCTATCTATGCTTGCTGACAGGAGCCTAGCATAACTTTCTCCCCAGAGGCTCCACCCAACAGCAGATGGAAACAGATGCAAAGACCCATAAATAAACCTCACGCAGAACTTGGGGAGTCTTGTGGAAGAGTGGGGCATAGGACTGAGAGGGGTCAAGGTCACCACAAGAAGACCTACAGAGTCAACTAACCTGAGGCTATGGGGAACAGAACATGCAGGGGCTGGACCTAGGCACCCTACACGTTTGCAGCAGATGTATAGCTTGGTCTTCATGTGGGTCCCCTAACAAGTGGAGTGGGAACTGTCTTTATTCCACTGCCTGCCATTGCATCCCCTTTCCCTAACTGGAATGCCTGGTTGGGTCTCTGGGAAAGGAAGTGCTTAGTCCTGCTGGGATTAGATGTCCCAGGGCAAGGTGGTACCCAAAGGGAAGGGATAATGGAGGGTGAGATTTGTGAGGGGAGGAGAGGAATGATATAAAGTGAATTTTAAAATAAACTAATAATTTAAAAAAAAAATAAAACAAGTAAACTCTATACAGGGCCATAGTGAAAGTAAATGTCTGTGAAAGTGAATTAGATCTGGAACAACTCAAATTTCATCTAAGGTTGCTATTTGTGTGCAGAAAGTGAGTGGGAGATGGGGAGGAAAGACAGAGACAAAGAAACAGGGGAAGGCGAGAAGTAAGAGAGAGGTAGGGAGAGAAGGGAGGAAGAGAGAGCAGAGAGAGAGAGAGAAAAAACAGATCTGATAGTCTCACTATCTTAACATGGATAAGTTCTCTCTGGATCCTCTTCCTTCCTTGGATATGTTCGCAGGTGGGTATGTGTCAAACTCGATCTTGATCTAAGGGTATCACAAAGAAGTACTTTTCAGTGAGTATGTCTTAAATATGTGTTCCCAACTTCTCATCAGCAGGAGATATTCTTAACTGAATATGTAATTATAATTTGGAGCAGTGAGCTTTTCTCTAAATTGTCCAGCGTTCTAACACAATGCTGGGGAAATGTTTGCTTTTAAAGCTAAGAGACTCTCCTTTGTAGTTTTGGAAAGTTAAGATCACCAGTGATACCTAATGATTATCTAAACCTCTGCATCAAATGAATTCCTTTCCCATTTTTGTGACTAGTTCAATTTCTGCCACATTTCACAGGCTTTTCATACACTCATCCCCATCTCTTTTTCATCCTTGGATCTAATCCCATTTTCTCCAACAAGCATTTCTATTCTTGTAATAATCTCTCCTTGATTATTATCAATAAGCCTTATTATTATTATTTGTATGGTAGATGCCTGTCAAAGTACAATAGAAACATTAAATGCCTTACATATAAAAAATTCAAGACAGAGGCAGATCTTGAAGTCAGAAATCAGGAGTATAAGAGCCAGAGGCAATAGATGGCTACCTAGAAACAGTATCTTATGGACACAGCTGGTCAGCTGCACATCCACAGGCACTCACACTGTCATGGCTATGACAGCATACACAAAAGACCTGTGCAAACCCAAGCCAGGCCAACTCTCAGCATGGAGATGAGAGCTGGGCACACAGTCACTTCTGTAGTCATGGAGCTATTGGCAATACTGGGAGAGGAAGAGGCAGGCTTTTCTAAAAGTGTTATAGCCCCTGGTAATTTGGCTGCTCCAGTAGAAGACCACACATGCAAGAATATTGAGGCAGCACAAATTAGTTTTGCAGAATTAAAAAATAAGAAGATACAAAGTTAGATGGGTAGGGAAAGAGAGGTAGATCTGGGAAAAGTTGGGGGACAGAGGTAAATATGATTAGAACATGTTGTGAATACTCAATAAATATTTTAATTAATTCAATTTTATATATGAAAACAAAATATACTAAGTATTAACTATTTTCAACAAAGATTGGGGGGTGGTCTTCAAATTGGGTGTTTAGAATTTTAGAGAATCCCAGTAACCACTCCATTGCTCAGTAGGTGTGTCTAATCACCTGCTCGATGACAATCTTCTAAACTTGGGAGGAGCATCCCCTAAGTCAGCCACTAATCAGATCTGTTTTCCTACTGCCAACAGTTTATACTGTGACATTTCCTAATGATAATTGCTTTGTAAGACGGGAATTGCCTTGGTGCTAAAACATGTTTGCTAAAAGAAAACAGGCAAAAAAGGTACCTGGCAATGCCATGAACTCCAAAGCTCTTTAACAAACAATGTCTTGTACAGGTGAGATGCTTTGGCCATAATCAAAATCCCCTCTGACATTTTTCAAAGTCAAGGCCAATCTGTTCAAAGGTCAAGGCCAATCTGTTCAAAATGGCAATATTTTCAGTGCAATAGAAAGAAGACTTCTGAAAGTCATGTCTAAGCTGCAGGACACAGTCATCTTAGCTTAGGACTCCTCATCTGGGAAAAAAAACAGGAATATTTTAGACACAGACTAACTTCTAGGATGACAAAGAACTTTGGCCCTTTGACCATACTGTTGGCCTGAAAATTGCCAGGTGGTCCAATTCAGAGCCATCAGAGCCAGTCTATAAAACCACATATGTGGGTTTTGAATTCATGCATTGTAAAGCTGGAATGATGCTAAGCTGAATATCCCAAGGGTTCTCTGTCAGATCACTCACAGTGTGTAGAAAGACAACACAACAGAACAAACCCACAGTAGACAAGAGATAAGCTGGAGAATTAGAGCAAAAAAGTGATCATTGTAAACCCATAGTACTTCCAAAGATGATCCTGCCCGCTGGAAATAACCACACACGCTTCAGTTAGTTCCCACAAGCTAAAAATACACTTTTTAATGGGACAATATTTTATCACATTTATTCAATGTGTGTGTGTGTATGTGTGGGAGTGTGTGTGCCATGGGGAACCTATGAACAACTTATGGAATACAAAGTGGGTTACAAACGTGTGGGTTACAAAGATCAACTCATGCTGTTAAGCTTTGTGACAAGTGTCTTCACACACTGAGTCATCTCACCAGACTTCAATGAAATGATGTGTATGTAGTTCATACAACTTTGTTCAAGTGAAATCAGAATTAAATTTTTAGGTCAAGTCTTAAAGACTTCTTTTTAAATTTTTGCTTTACTTTTTAGATTTTTCACATAAATATAAAATCTATCTCGATTGTATTCACCCCAGCTCTTCCTCTGAACTTATACAGCATGCTCTTCTCTCAAATTCTCTCTCTGTTTCTCTCCCAGCACCAACCCATCCAAATTCTTCTACTTGCATGGGTATTGGTGTGGGACAAGCCACTAGAGCAATGGTTCTTAACCTGTGGGTTGTGACTCCTTTGAGGGTTGAGTGACCCTTTCACAAGGGTGGCCTAAGACCATAATAAAATACAGATAGTTATGAAGTAGCAAATGAAATAATTTTATGGTTGGAGAAGGTGATCACCACAACATAAGGAACTATATTAAAGGGTCACAGCATTAGGAAGGTGGAGAGCCACTGCCTTAGGGCATCAGCAGCCTGATTGAGGCAGAAATTGTACAGATAAATAAAATTGCTGTGAGTTCATGAGTTCAATAGCTCATAACATGAGCTATGCTATATCCAGAAGGCAGCATTCCACAGCATTCCGCACTGTCTTCCGGCTCTTATATTCATTCCAACTCCTGTTCATCAATATTCTCTGAGCCCCAAGGCTGAGAGTTCTTATAGGTGTCCCACTTAGTGGGAGCAGGCAATCTACTCTTCTTGGCACTTCAACAAACTATGAGTCTCTTCATTTACCACCACCTACTACAAAAAGAAGCTTCTCTGGTCGAGATTCAGGGCAACCTGGGTCTGTGGGTATAAACATAACATTTAGAAAGCAACTTGACAGCATGACCAATGAGAAAAAAAATAATAGCAGGTTCTATCCTAGGACTTACGACCACCACAGTCCCAGCCATGAACGTTTAACCATTATCCACCCACAGAGTAGACCTCCTTTGAAACTCCCTTTTATTCTTTTCATTATATTTTAATTTAACTTCCAATGTACTGGGTTTCCATTGTGTGTGTGTGTGTGTGTGTGTGTGTGTGTGTGTGTGTGTGTGTGTGTATCTTTAGTAGCCTTAGTCTTGTTTAACCTACACACCACCCCTCCTTTCCCTATCATGATTCTGTCTCCACTTAAGTTTCTTTTAAAGTTTTTATTGATTCTTCATGAATTTCACATCGTGAACCCCAATCCTGCTCATCTCCCTGTCCCCTAATATCTACCCTTCACTCTTGCGACCTCCATCTGCCAAAATAAAACACAGAAACAACAACAACGAAATAATTTCAGCATGGATGCTGTAGTATGTCACAGTGTGTCCCACAGTATATCCCTCTGTCCACACATCTTCACTTATAATGAATTGTTGGTCTGGTTCTAGATCTCTGGCTTCTGTGACACCATCAATATTAAATCCTTATTGGGAGTCCTCCCAGTTATCCTGTTGTTGCCCTGTGTCAAGCAGATGCTGCAGCTTTGGATGATCAGAACTGGACCTTTCAAACATCCCAGCCATTCACAGATGATAAAGGTTTTAGAGTGAGTCAGCTCTGGACCATGATCTGGGTCTGAGCAGTAGCTGAGCTGGTCATCCTATACTCACCCTCATTCACACCACTGGGGTAAACTTCCTAGCACTGCTAGGCCACCCACTACTGCCATGAGGAGGCAGGGTCAGATCTCCTGCTCTCATGCCTTCTGGGCAGCTCACCCACATTTGTGCCTCCCCAATCAATTTCACTGTATTGTGGCAGTGGGCTGCAAGGGGGTGGGCCAGCTCCCCAACTCTCACACCATTGGGACTAGCTAATCTGTGCCTTTGCTGGAGGGCCTACTCTGCCTTTCTTCTCTCACATCATTTTCTACATATCTCCTGTTCCTATTAAGGAATCTTCGTCTCCTATCTCTGATATTCCCTTTCTGTCTTCATGACCTCTATAGACACACCCTGTTAAGTATATAAATATAAAGTTCACATCTAGGATCCACATAAGGGAGAATATCATTTGTCTTTCTAGGCCTGGATTATCTCATTTAGTATATTTTCCTATTCCATCCAGTTTGTTTGTTTGGTGGTGGTGGTGGTGGTGGTGGTGGTGGTTTTTTTTTGTTTGTTTGTTTGTTTGTTTGTTTGTTTGTTTTTTGGTTTTTTCGAGACAGGGTTTCTCTGTATAGCCCTGGCTGTCCTGGAGCTCACTTTGTAGACCAGGCTGGCCTCGAACTCAGAAATCTGCCTGCCTCTGCCTCCCGAGTGCTGGAATTAAAGGCGTGCGCCACCACACCCGGCCCCATCCAGTTTTGAAAAAAAAATCTTTCTTTGTAACTGAAATTCTACTATGTATATGTACTACATAATAGTGCTTTAAAGAATCAGTGTTGATCCAGGCACCTTCCCTGCCAGAGGAGAGGTGTCTGCCCCACCTAGGAGGGCTTTGCCAGAGCACATGGGGGAGCCATCTTGGTTCCTGGATCCCTCAGAGATTAGTCTGTGCAGGTGAGAGTGTGGACTACAGAAGCTACACAGCTTCTAGGACAGGTGAAAGGGACACAGCTTCTGGGACAGACCCCATTTCGGACTCCAGACATCGGGGCACCTTCCCTGCCAGAGGAAAGGTGTCTGCCTGGCCCAGGAGGGCTTTGCCAGAGCACCTGGGGGAGCCATCTCTGGTCCTGGATCTCTCAGAGGCTTATCTGCGCAGGGAAGAGTGCAGACTAAAGAAGCTACACAGCTTCTGAAACAGGCAGAATTGACACAGCTTCTGGGAAAGGCCTTGTTTTGGGCCTTCATCTTCTGCCAGGAGGCAGGTTCCGAAGGCCAGATATCTGTGCACCTTCCCTGCAAGAGGAGAGCTTGCCTGCAGAGAGTACCCTGACCACTGAGACTCAAGAGAAATCTAAACTCCCAGGTCTGCTGACAGAGGATAACAGAATCTCAGGAGGAACCAGCTCCAACCAGAGACAACTATAACAACTAATGACAGAGATTACCAAATGGCGAAAGGCAAACATAAGAATCTTACTAACGCCGGGTATGGTGGCACATGCCTTTAATCCCAGCACTCAGGAGGCAGAGGCAGGCAAATTTCTGAGTTTGAGGCCAGCCTGGTCTACACAGTGAGTTCCAGGACAGCCAGGGCTATACAGAGAAGTATAAGTCCAAGGATCTAGCAGTTACTCAGTCTCACGCAGCAAGCAGGCGAAGGAGCAAGAGCAAGAGCTAGACTCCCTTCTTCCAATGTCCTTATATTGTCTCCAGCAAAAGGTGTAGCCCAGATTAAAGGTGTGTTCCACCACACCTTTAATCCCAGATGAAAGGCATAGCCCAGATTAAAGGTGTGTTCCTTAACTCGGAGATTCAATCTTCTGGAATCCATAGCCACTATGGCTCAAGATCTTCAAACCAAGATCCAGATAAGGATCTCCAAGCCTCCAGATAAGGGTCACTGGTGAGCCTTCCAATTCCGGATTGTAGTTCATTCCAAATATAGTCAAGTTGACAACCAGGAATAGCCACTACAATCCACCCCTTGTCAACTTGACACAAATAATATCTCATGTTCACATGAAACAATAACAAGGTTGTAAATACGCCTAACATGATATAACTATCCCTCGTACAATCGCAAACGCATTAGTAAATTTACAATGGGCATTCATATTACTTTACCCTGTCTCAAAAAAACCAAAAGAAAAAAGAATCTTACTAACAGAAACCAAGACCACTCACCATCATCAGAACCCAGTACTCTCACCTCAGCTAGTCCTGAATACCACCAACACACCTGGATTTAAAAGCATATCTCATGATGATGGTAGAGGACATCAAGAAGGACTTTAATAACTCACTTAAAGAAATGCAGGAGAACACTGATAAAGAGGTAGAAGTCTTAAAGAAAAACAGGAAAACACAACCAAACAGGTAGAAGTTCTTAAAGAAAAACAGGAAAACACATTCAAAGAGGTGAAAAACCATACAAGACCTAAAAAGGGAAGTAGACACAATAAAGAAAACCCAAAGTGAGATAACACTGGAGATTGAAACCGTAAGAAAGAAATATGGAACCATAGATGTGAGTATCAGCAACAGAATACAAGAGATGGAAGAGAGAATCTCAGGTGCAGAAGATTCCATAGAGAACATCAGCACAACAATCAAAGAAAATGGAAAATGCAAAAAGATCCTAACTCAAACCATCCAGGTAAAGCAGGACACAATGAGAAGACCAAACCTACAGATAAGAGGAGTAGATGAGAATGAAGATTATCAACTCAAAGGGCCAGCAAATATCTTCAACAAAATTAGAGAAGAAAACTTCCCAAACCTAAAGAAAGAGATGCCCATGAACATACAAGAAGCCTACAGAACTCCAAATAGACTGGACCAGAAAAGATACTCCTCCTGACACATAATAATCAGAACAACAAATGCACTGAATAAACATAGAATATTAAAAAGAATTAAGGAAAAAGGTCAAGTAACATATAAAGGCAGGCCTATCAGAATTACACCAGACTTTTCACCAGAGACTATGAAAGCCAGAAGAGCCTGGACAGATGTTATACAGACACTAAGAGAACACAATGCCAGCCCAGGCTACTATACCCAGCCAAACTTTCAATTACCATAGATGGAGAAACCAAAGTATTCCATGACAAAACTAAATTCACACAATATCTTTCCACGAATCCAGCCCTTCAAAGGATAATAACAGAAAAAAACCAATACAAGGACGGAAACCGCGCCCTAGAAAAAGCAAGAAGGTAATCTCTCAACAAACCTAAAAGAAGACAGCCACAAGAGCAGAATGCCAACTCTAACAAAAAAATAATAGGAAACAACAATTACTTTTTGTTAATATGTCTTAATAACAATGGACACAATTACCCAATAAAAAGACATAGACTAACAGACTGGCTACACAAACAGGACCCAACATTTTGCTGCTTACAGGAAACCCACCTCAGGGAAAAAGACAGATACTACCTAAGAGTTAAAGGCTGGAAAACAATTTTCCAAGCAAACACTCTGAAGAAACAAGCTGAGGTAGCCATTCTAATATTGAATAAAATAGACTCCCAACCCAAAGTTATCAAAAAAGACAAGGAGGGGCACTTCATTGTCATCAAAGGTAAAATTCTCCAAGAGGAACTCTCAATTCTGAATATCTATGCTCCAAATGCAAGGGCATTAAAGAAACTAGTAGAGCTCAAAGGACACATTGCACCTCACACAATAATAGTGGGAGATGTCAACACCCCACTCTCAGCAATGGTCAGATAGTGGAAAGAGAAACTAAACATGGACACAGTGAAACTAACATAAGTTATGAAACATACGGATTTAACAGATATCTACAGAACATTTTATCCTAAAACAAAAGGATATAACTTAGTCTCAGCACCTCATGGTTCCTTCTCCAAAATTGACCATATAATTGGTCACAAAACAGTCCTCAACAGATATAAAAATGTTGAAATTGTCCATGCATCCTCTCAGATCACCATGGACTAAGGCTGATCTTCAATAACAACATAAGTAATAGAAAGCCAACATTCACATGAAAACTGAAAAACACACTCCTCGATGATACCTTGGTCAAGGGAGGAATAAGAAAGAAATTAAAAACTTTTTAGAGTTTAATGAAAATGAAGCCACAACATACCCAAACCTATGGGACACAATGAAAGCATTTCTAAGAGGGAAACTCATAGCTCTGAGTGCCTCCAAAAAGAAACTAGAGAGCACACACTAGCAGCTTGACAACACACCTAAAAGCTCTAGAACAAAAGGAAGCAAATTCACCCAAGATGAGTAGACGGCAGGAAATAATCAAACTCAGGAGCAAAATCAACCAAGTGGAAACAAGAAGAACTACTCAAAGAATCAACCAAGTGAGGAGCTGGTTCTTTGAGAAAATCAACAAGATAGATTAAACCCTTAGCTAGACTCACTATAGGGCACAGGGACAGCATCCTAATTAACAAAATCAAAAATGAAAAGGGAGACATAACAACAGATCCTGAAGAAATCCAAAACACCATCAGATCCTTCTACAAAAGGCTATACTCAACAAAACTGGAAAACCTGGATGAAATAGACAAATTTCAAGACAGATACCAGGTACCAAAGTTAAACCAGGATCAGATTAATAACCTAAACTGTACTATATCCCCTTAAAAAAAAATAGAAGCAATCATTAATAGTCTCGCAACCAAAAAAAAACCCAGGACCAGATGGGTTTAGTGCAGAGTTCTATCAGACCTTCAAAGAAGATCTAATTGTAGTTCTTCTCAAACTATTCCACAAAATAGAAACAGAAGGTACTCTACACAATTCATACTATGAAGCCACAATTACTCTGATACCTAAACCACAGAAATACCCAACAAAGAAAGAGAAATTCAGACCAATTTCCCTTATGAATATCGATACAAAAATACTCAATAAAATTCTTGCTAACCGAATCCAAGAACACATCGAAACATTCATCCATCTTGACCAAGTAGGTTTCATTCCAGGGATGCAGGGATGGTTTAATATACAGAAATCCATCAACATAATCCACTATATAAACAATCTCAAAGACAAAGACCACATGATCATCTTACTAGATGCTGAGAAAGCATTTGACACAATCCAACACCCATTCAGGATAAAAGTCTTGGAAAGGTCAGGAATTCAAGGCCCATACCTAAACATGATAAAATCAATCTAAGCAAACCAGTAGCCAACATCAAAGTAAATGGTGAGAAACTGGAAGCAATCCCATTAAAATCAGGGACTAGACAAGGCTGCCCACTTTCTCCATACCTATTCAACATAGTACTTGAAGTCCTAGTCACAGCAATTCGACAACAAAAGGAGATCAAAGGGATACAAATTGGAAAGGAAGAAGTCAAAATATCACTTTTTGCAGATGATGTGATAGTATATATAAGTGACCCTAAAAATTCCACCAGAGAACTTCTAGACCTGATAAACAGCTTTCATGAACTAGCTGGATATAAAATTAACTCAACAAGTCAATGGCCTTTCTCTACACAAAGTATAAACAGGCTGAGAAAGAAATTAGGGAAACAACACCCTTCACAATAGTCACAAATAATATAAAATACCTTGGTGTGACTCTAACTAATGAAGTGAAAGATCTGTATGATAAGAACTTCAAGTCTCTGAAGAAAGAAATCAAAGAAGATCTCAGAAGGTGAAAAGATCTCTCATGCTCATGAATTGGCAGGATCAATATAGTAAAAATGGCTATCTTGCCAAAAGCAATCTACAGATTCAATGCAACCCCCATCAAAATTCCAATTCAATTCTTCAATGAATTAGAAAGGGCAATTTGAAAATTCATCTGGAATAACAAAAAAACCTAGGATAGCAAAAACTCTTCTCAAGGATAAAAGAACCTCCGGTGGAATCACCATGCCTGACCTAAAGCTGTACTACAGAGCAATTGTGATAAAAACTTCATGGTACTGCTATAACAACAGACAAGTAGATCAATGCAATAGAATTGAAGACCCAGAAATGAACCCACACACCTATGGTCACTTGAACTTTGACAAGGGAGCTAAAACCACCCAGTAGAAAAAAGAAAGCATTTTCAACAAGTGGTGCTGGTACAACTGGCAGTTATCATGTAGAAGAATGTGAATTGATCCATTCCTATCTCCTGTACTAAGGTCAAATTTAAGTGGATCAAGGAACTCCACATAAAACCAGAGACACTGAAACTTATAGAGGAGAAAGTGGGGGAAAGCCTCAAAGATATGGGCACAGGGGAAATATTCCTGAATAGAACAGCAATGGCTTGTGCTGTAAGATCGAGAATTGACAAATGGGACCTCATGAAACTGCAAAGCTTTTGCAAGGCAAAAGACACCGTCAATAAGACAAAAAGGCCACCAACAGATTGGGAAAGGATCTTTACCTATCCTAAATCAGAGAGGGGACTAATATTCAATATATATAAAGAATTCAAGAAGGTGGACTCCAGAAAATCAAATAACCCCATTAAAAATGTGGCTCAGAGCTAAACAAAGAATTCTTACCTGAGGAATACCGAATGGCTGAGAAGCACCTGAAAAAATGTTCAGCATCCTTAATCATCAGGGAAATGCAAATCAAAACAACCCTGAGATTCTACCTCACTCCAGTCAGAATGGCTAAGATCAAAAATTCAGGTGACAGCAGATGCTGGCGAGGATGTGGAGAAAGAGGAACACTCCTCCATTGTTGGTAGGATTGAAAGCTGGTACAACCACTCTGGAAATCAGTCTGGCAGTTCCTCCGAAAATTGGGCATAGTACTACCAGAGGATCCTGCAATACCTCTCCTGGGCATATATCCAGAAGATGTTCCAACTGGTAAGAAAGACACATACTCCACTATGTTCATAGCAGCTTTATTTATAATAGCCAGAAGCTGGAAAGAACCCAGATGCCCCTCAACAGAGGAATGGATACAGAAAATGTGGAACATTTCCACAATGGAGTACTACTCAGCTATTAGAAACAATTAATTTATGAAATTCCTAGGCAAATGGATGGGCCTGGATGGCATCATCCTGAGTGAGGTAACCCAATCACAAAAGAACTCACATGATATGTACTCATTGATAAGTGGATATTAGCCCAGAAACTTAGAATATCCAAGATACATGATACAAGTTGCAAAACACATGAAACTCAAGAAGAACGAAAACCAAAGTGTGGACACTTTGGCCCTTCTTAGAATTGGGAGCAATACACCCATGGAAGGAGTTACAGAGACAAAGTTTGGATCTGAAAGGAAAGGATGGACCATCTAGAGACTGCCGCACCCAGGGATCCATCCCATAATCAGCCTTCAAACGCTGACACCATTGCATATGCCAGCAAGATTTTGCTGAAAGGACCCTTATACAGTCTTGTGAGGCTATGCCGGTGCCTGGCAAACACAGAAGTGGATGTTCATAGTCAGCTATTGGATGGCACACAGGGCCCCCAATGGAGGAGCTAGAGAAAGTACCCAAGGAGCTAAAGGTGTCCCTATTGGCAACCCTATAGTTGGAACAACAATATGAACTAACCATTACCCCCAGAGCTTGTGTCCCTAGCTGCATATGTAGCAGAAGATGGCCTAGTCGGCCATCATTAGGAGGAGAGCCCCTTGATCTTGAGAAGAGTATATGCCCCAGTACAGGGGAATGTCAGGGCCAGGAAGTGGGAGTGGATGGGAACTTCTGGGATAGCATTTGATATGTAAATGAAGAAAATACCTAATTTTTAAAAAAAAAGATTCAGTCTCTGTTGATATATGACACTCTTAGTAGTATACACAAATCTAGACAGGTCTAAACATTGAGGTTTAACTGGGAAGTTGTAATGTAATCCTGTAATAAGCATACATTTTTTCACTACCATGATCCATGCAAGCATCTCTTGCCTTTTTAGATAAAGTATTATAAAACATTACAGTGGTGGGACATGTATGCTTTCCCTGTCACATATTCCACCATGTTACTTTCCTATTGCTGTGATAAACAACATAGCTAAGGCAACTTAGAAAGTGTTTATCTGGCTTACAGTTTCAGGGGGTTAGAGTCTATCATGGTAGAGTGAAGGCATCATGGCAGGAACAGCTAGGACCTCACGTCTTGATCTGCAAGTTGAGACAAAGAAGCATACTGGGAACAGTACAAGTCTTTTGAAACCTCAAAGACCTCCACCATTGACACACCTCCTAATCCTTCCCAAATACTTCTATTAACTGGGGTTCAAGTATTCAAAAGTTAGTCTACAGGGGCCATTCTCATTAGAACCACAACACACAATTGCCAGTTTATAGTAAAGATGCTTTATTTAGGAGTGTTATTGTTACTGTTGTTGTTGTTGTTGTTGTTGTTGTTGTTGTTGTTGTTGTTGTTGTTGTTGTTGTTTGAGATAGGGTCTCATATTGTACATGTCAGCTTCAAGCTTGTAGTGAGAATTTTGGTTTCTTTTAAAAACAAAAAAATGTTATGTGAATATAATTTTGTTTTGATCCCAGATGTGGGATATGGGGCTGCTTCAAATTGCTCACAGCAGCTGACTGATTTGCCTCATGCTATAGCAAGGGCATAATTTTGCCAGCTGAAGATAGTTCATGTTTAGAATTCTGGAAACTCTTGAGAGAGTATAAAAATGCCAGAGGCCAGAGAGGCTACTGCTTCTGCTTTGTTTGTTTGATGTATGTTTGTTGGTTGCTGGCTGCCAATGATGAAGATCAAACTTGCCCTAAGGAACTTGATACCTTTAACAGTCAGGAAGTAGAATAACAAAGTCAACACCCCTTTTGCCCTCTAACCTTCTGTCTCTCCTACCTAGAGTTAGGGGGTTAAAAGGGATAGGAATGGTGTGGGGAGGTAGGATCAAGAACCCAATAAACTAGCCAAAAGTCCAGTTACACAAACGTAAGAAAGATGTTACATTTCTGACTTTCCGGGGTTGGGGATTTAGCTCAGTGGTAAAGTGCTTGCCTAGCAAGCCCAAGGCCCTGGGTTCGGTCCTCAGCTCCGGAAAAAAGAAAAAAAAGAAAAAAAAAGAAAAAAAAAGAAAGAAAAAAAATAAAAAAAAAGAAAAAAAAAGAAAAAAAAAGAAGAAAAAAAAAAGAAAAAGAAAAAAGAAAAAAAAAAAACATTTCTGACTTTCCTGCCTCTATCTCTCCAGTAATGGGAATACAGGCATGTACTATTGTGCCCAGTTTATGTGATGCCTAGGAACAGACTCAGGACCTCATATGTACAAGGCAAGTACTCTGTCAACTGAGCAACAACCTGAATTTTTCAAAAAAAAATCCCTTTTAACTTTTGAAATAAACTATCAGTTCTCTCTTTTGTTGATATGATAGTCTAAAATGTAATATAAAATTATTTTAAGTTAGTGAAATAGTATAGAGTGGTAAGTTCCAACTGCCTCCCCTCTCAAAATGGTATAGTCACACAGAAACTTTAGAAAATAGCTTTTAGGTTTTTTTTCAACATAAATGTCTTGGCAGAAACAAGACATGAAATAAAATCATCCTAGAATAGGATGGTTCCAAGACCAAGGATGAGTGTTCTTATAACAGGAGCACACAAAGAATAAGGCTCATGAAGCTATAGACAGATACTGGGGTGACACACTTATAAGTCAAGGATTGCTGACCACCAGTAGTTGCTGAGAAGCACAGGGGCAGGGGGGAGGAAGAGGCAATGGGAAATCCTTCCTTTGAGGCTTCAGAGGGACCTTAACCTTTTGCACATATTCTGCTTACAGACTTGAAAAATCTAGAGCAGTTATTCTCAGCCTTCCTAATGCTGTGACACTTTGTATGGTTCCTCGTGTGGTGGTCAACCTCAACCATAAAATTATCTCATTTCTGCTTCATAACTGTGATTTTGCTCCTATCATGAATCGTAGTGTAAATATCCTGATATACAGGACATCTGATATGTGACTCCTGTGAGAGGGGTTGTTCAGCCCCCAGTGGAGTCTTTACCCTCAGTTTAAGAACCACTTCTCTAGAGCAATAGAACCCAGTCCTATCACCTTAAGCCATCAACTGCATAGTGATTTGCTATGATAACCATAGAGAAGTGCTGCACATAAACAATATTTCCTTCCTCTAATGAATCTCAATGTGCCTTTGTAGACCTCCTTGTGATTGTAAAGGTTAGGTTTTCATACTATTCTTAGGAAACCTAACTTCACACATATTTGTGGGTGTGAAAGCTTCTGAGAGCTTTGACTTGTTTTTCCCTCAATGATTTTTTTTAAACTAAATCCTTTCCCTGTGAGAGTGTGATTTTATGCTGTTAGGCTATACTTTTCAACTGTTTGTTCTAACTGGTTTTCTCTAGCTTTATTTTGAACAAAATGTCCTCTAAATGTCAATGTACACTCTCAGGCAGAAAATGCTTATTACATCTTTTAGTCAATAATTTATAAACAATTTCTTTTTCTGCTTCATATCTGGTTTGTTTAGGTTTCTGGGGGGGGGGGTTATCAGCTCTCTTTTCTGCACTAGCATCCCCATGACTTCTTTACTGATAACAAAGAAGACTAGAAACAGTGTTGCAAGAACATTACAGTAATACCATTGTAGCTCCATTGTTTTGGGTTTTGGAATATCTGGTTTTGAAAGAAATTAATAATCTGAGTAACATGGATTTGTTTTTTATTTCCTCCAATACTTAACAATGTGTTTTTAATAAATAATAGTTACCTAATAAATGTTTATTAGGATTCTTCGATTAATAGAGAGGTAGTTGCAGCTTCACATTCAGTGGTTGGGCAGTTCCTTCCCACCACACCATGTCTGCTGTGGACCGCACTGACAGAAACATCATGAATAAAGCTAGACAACATTTAAGACTCTTTCTCCAGACCAAAGTCAACAAGGTAAACCATCGTGCCAAGTAGCATTTCCCAGCACTTAGGTTCTTTTACATGTATAATAATCCCATGCCAATGACTGATAATAGAGTTCCCTAAGCTAGCATTTATAAAAGGATTTCAACGGTAGAGTCTAAAAGGAATGTATATAAGAAGTTGTGTATACTCTTGAGGGGATTCCAACATTCCAACAGATCAGAATCTCAGAAGGATTTTTTTGTCTAAAAACGGCTCAGAACTTCCAAGTATTATGCTCTGAAATGCATATGCATAGTACATATATTGAAGACATTTTTAATTACTGTAATAAAAGCAAGTGCTGCATTACTTAATGATATATTCTTAACATTCTATCAGTACCCTAAATTTACCTTGTTGATAGATGATATCCTGTTGTGAAACTGATGTCAGGATCAGAATTAATGTTTCATGTGTTTCCAGTCTCATGGTGATAAATGTAGGCTTTCTGTAAATATAGATAGAAGTTTGATTTGGTCATCATAGCTAAAGTTACGTTACAGCCTATAGATGGTTGGCTCCTAGATTCAGAAGTTACATCTCTCCTTTTCTGTCATCCCACTCACATACCAACACAGCTGGTCCTCAACCTGACAAGTTAGCATAGGAGCAAACAAGGATCTACAAGGAGAATTTGAAAGTTTTCCTTGCTTTTTCTATTTTAGGGAATTATTTGAGGAATATTGGTCTTCTCTTTGAAAGTCTAGTAGAATTGTGATGTGTCCGTTTGGACCTGGGCATTTGATCTTGTTTTGTTTTGTTTTGTTTTGTTTTGTTTGTTTTGTTTTGTTTTGTTTTGTTAGAAGATTTTTTATTGTTACTTCTTCATCATTGGTTGTTATGGATCTATTTAAATTATTTACTTCATCCTCATTCAATTGTGGTAAGTCATATGTATCTATAGATTAATCTGTTCCCTTTAAATTTTCCAGTTTAGTAGAGTGTATGTATTTAAAGTATGACTTTATGATCCTCTGAATTTCCTCAGTCTCCATTGTAATGTTTTCCTTTACATCTTTGCTTTTATTATTTCTGCAACTTCTCTCTTTCTTTTAGTTAATCTGGTTCAAATCTTATCAATCTTGTTAATCCTTCCAAACAATGAAGTCTTAATTTCATAGACTTTTGAGACAGTTTCTCTGTGTAACCCTGGCTGCTCTGGAACACACTATGGAACTGGCCTTGAACTGGCTGCCCTTGAACTCAGAGATCTGTCTGCCTCTGCCTTCCAAGTGCTGGGATTAAAGGTGTGCACCATCTCCATCCAGCTTACGTACATTTCTTTTTTTTTTTTTCTGTTCTATTTGATTAATTTTAGCCATCACTTTTGTTATCTTTTCCTGTTTAGTTTTTTTTTTAATGTTGCTTGTGTTCTTTTGTTTCCAAGAACTTTGGGCAAGTTATTAATATGAGATCTCTCCAGATTTTTTTTTGCCTAGGTACTTAGTACTATAAAAGTTCCTCTTAGGACTATCTTCTTTTATCTACTAAGAAAGAAATGTCTGAGAAACAGGTTCTTTTAGCGTTCAACACCAGAACTAAGTGTGGTGGTACACACCTTTAATCCCAGCACTTGAGAAGCAAAGTCTAATAAATCTCTTTGAGTTCAAGGTCACCCTGATCTACATAGTGATTTTCAGGACAGCCAGGGCCACACAATAAGACCCTGTCTCAAAATTAACATATTCAACATTTTCAGCCATCAGGCAAATGCAAATTAATACAACTTTGAGATTTCATCTCTACCCAGTCAGAATGGCCAAGATCAAAGAAACAAATGACAACAGATGCTAACACATATGTGAGGAAAGAGGTAACATATATTCCATGTTAATGGATGTGCAAATTGTTGTGCCACCATGAACAGTAGTGGAGTGGTTCCTCAAAAAGCTGAAAACAGATCTACCATGTGATCCAGCTATGCCGTTCTTGGACTTAGAGCCAAAAGACTCTGTATCTTACTACAGAGATACTTGCTCATCCAGGTTCATTGGCAATCTATTCACAAGAGTCAAAAAGTGGAAGCAACCTAGATGCCCATCAGTTTATGAATTGATAGTGGAAATATGGTACATTACACCATGGAAATATTACTCAGCTCTTATGGAATTCACAGCTAAATGTGTGAAGATATAAACAATCATCCTGAGTAGGATAACCCAGACCCAGAAAGACAAATATCACTTGTTTTTACTCATTTCCAGATGTTAGCTTTGAATCTAAAAGGATTTAGTGAGGGATCATCAGAGAGGACCTTTCAAGGGAGAGAAGATAAAACACCATGGTATAGAGGGTTAAAGGTTAATAATCAAACAGGAAGAGTTAAATTGGGGTGGAAGATGAGAGGACAAGCTAGAGGAATGTCTTAGTCTGTTCTAGTGCTGTGAAGAGACACCCTGACCAAGACAACTCCTAAAAGAAAGCATGTAATTGGAGGCTTGCTTATAGTTTCAGATTTAGTCCATTATTATCACGGCAGGGAGCATGGTGGCGCATGGTACTGGAGCAGCAACTGAGAGCTGCAGGCCAAGAGAAAGAGACTGACCTGGCATGAGATTTTAAAACACCAAGGTGCACCCCCAGTTACACAATTCCTCCAACAAGATCACACTTACACCAGAAAGGTTATACCTTTAAACAGTTTCACTCCCAGGTTACAAGGTATTCATATATATGAGTCTATTGGGGTCATTCTTATTCAAACCCATACAAAGAGAGAATTGGGAGGAAGCTGACTAACACTAAAAGCATTTTGAAAAAAAATGTGGAAACATACTACTACAGACACTTCCTAAAATATAAACACGTATAAAAAGAAGGTTAATGGATTTACCTTACAAGGAGGAGACAGTTCCCCAGCTAGATACAACATGCAACAAGTAAAACCACCAATATCTTGATAAAGTAACCTCCTTTTAACTTTTTGGCCAAAGGAATTACATAAACCCTAGGTGTTAAAAGCTATTGCCTATACTCTTAGCTACCTTCCCGAACTTGATGGCATGACTCTTGCCATCCAATCACATCCTTGAGAACTTCTGCAAGTACTCACCTGAAAGTTTCATCTAAACTGACTAGCTTACATGGCACTTGAAGGTGCTGTGCATGCTACCAAAGAAGAAAGGTAACCATCACTCTCTCCTAGCTGTGAACCCTGCAATAACTGCTCTAGTAAGATATGCCTAGAAACTTACAAAATGGGGTGTGATTGTCACGGAAGTGACCAACCATTTTCTGATTGGATCTAAGGTTCACTCCATGACATGGAATCATATCTGGCACTTTTAAATAGGCCAATAACACGTGGACTATTTAATAGGTAATAGTCCCTAAGGGAGGACCCAATACTATTGCCTCAGTAGGTGAACGCAGTATGAAAATGACTCCTAATGACTAATATCCACTTATCAGTGAGTGCATATCATGTGAGTTCTTTTGTGACTGGGTAAACTCACTAAGGATGATATCTTCCAGATCCCTCCATTTGCCTAAGAATTTCATAAATTCATTGTTTTTATAGCTGGGTAGCACTATATTGTGTAAATGTTCAACAATTTCTGTATCCATTCCTCTGTTGAGAAACTTCTGGGATCTTTCCAGCTTCTGGCTGTTATAAATAAGGCTGCTATGAACATAGTGGAGCATGTGTCGTTATTATCAGATGGAACATCATCTCTGTATATGCCCAGCATTGCTGGGTCCTCAGGTAGTACTATGTACAATCTTCTGAGGAACCTCCAAACTGATTTCCAGAGTGGTTGTACAAGCTTGCAATCCAACTAGCAATGAAGGAGTGTTCCTCTTTCTCCACATCCTTACCAGCACCTGCTGTCACCTGAATTTTTGATCTTAGCCATTCTGACTGGTGTGAGGTGGAATCTCAGGGTTGTTTTGATTTGCATTTCCCTGATGATTAAGGATGTTGAACATCTTTTAGGTGCTTCTCAGCCATTCAGTATGCCTCAGTTAAGAATTCTTTGTTTAGTTCCATTTTTTAATATGGTTATTTGTTTCTCTGGAGTATAACTTCTTGGAGTTAGTTGTACATACTGGATATTAGCCCTCTTTTGGGTATAGGATTGGTAAAGATCTTTTCCCAATCTGTTGGTTGCCATTTTGTCTTATTGACAGTGTCCCTTGCCTTACAGAAGATTTGCAGTTTTATGAGGTCCCATTTATCGATTCTTGATCTTACAGCACAAGCCATTGCTGTTCTGTTCAGGAATTTTTCCCCTATCCCCACTTTCTCCTCTATAAGTTTCAGTGTATCTAATTTTACGTGGAGATCTTTGATCCACTTAGACTTGAGCTCTGTACAAGGAGATAGGAATGGATCAATTCGCATTCTTCTACAAGATAACTGCCAGTTGAACCAGCACCATTTGTTGAAAATGCTGTCTTTTTTCCACTGGATGGTTTTAGCTCCTTTGTCAAGGATCAAGTGACCAAGGTGTGTAGGTTCATTTCTGGGTCTTCAATTCTATTCCATTGATCTACCTGTCTGTCACTGTATCAGTACCATGCAGTTTTTATCACAATTGCTATGTACTACATCCATTTCATCCAGGTTTTCCAGTTTTGTTGAGTATAGGCCTTTGTAGTAGGAACTGATGATGTTTTTTATTTCCTCAGATTCTGTTATCTCTCCCCTTTCTTTTTTTTAACAATTTTTATTAGATATTTTCTTCATTTACATTTCAAATGCTATCCCAAAAGTCCCCGATACCCTCCCCCCACCCTGCTCCCCTACCGACCCACTCCCCTTTCCTGGTCCTGGCATTCCCCTGAACTGGGGCATATAAAGTTTGCAAGACCAAGGGGCCTCTCTTCCCAATGATGGCCAACTAGACCACGTTCTGCTATATATGCAGCTAGAGACATGAGCTCTGGGGGTACTGGTTAGTTCATATAATTGTTCCTCCTATAGGGTTGCAGACCCATTCAACACCTTGGTTACTCTCTCTAGCTCCTCCACTGGGGGCCCTGTGTTCCATCCAAGAGATGACTGTGAGCATCCACTTCTGTATTTGCCAGGCACTGGCATAGCCTCACAAGAGACAGCTGTGTCAGGGTCCTGTCAGCAAAATCTTTCTGGCATATGCAATAGTATCTGGGTTTAGTGGCTGGTTATGGGATGGATCCCCAGTTGGGGCAGTCTCTGGATTGTCCATCCTTTAGTCTCAGCTCCAAACTTTGTCTCTGTAACTCCTTCCATGGTTATTTTGTTCCCTAATCTAAGGAGGATTGAAGTATCCACACTTCGGTCTGCCTTCTTCTTGATTTTCATGTTTTTTGCAAATTGTATCTTGGGTATTCTAACTTTCTAGGCTAATATCCACTTATCAGTGAGTGCATATCAAGTAAGTTCTTTTGTGATTAGGTTACCTCACTCAAGATGATATCCTCCAGATACATCCATTTGCCTAAGAATTTTATGAAGTCGTTATTTTTAATAGCTGCATAGTACTCCATTGTGTAAATGTACCACATTTTCTGTATCCATTCTTCTGCTGAGGGACATCTGGGTTCTTTCCAGCTTCTGGCTATTATAAATAAGGCTGCTATGAACATAGTGGAGCATGTGTTCCTATTACCATTTGGAACATCTTCTGGGTATATGCCCAGAAAAAGTATTGCTGGATCTTCCTGTATTACTATGTCCAATTTTCTGAGGAACCACCAGACTGATATCCAGAGTGGTTGTAGAAGCTTGCAATCCCAACAGCAATGGAGGACTGTTCCTCTTTCTCCACATCCTCGCCAGCATCTGCTGTCACCTGAAATTTTTATCTTAGCCATTTTGACTGCTGTGAGGTGGAATCTCAAGGTTGTTTTGATTTGCATTTCCCTGATGTTTAAAAATGTTGAACATTTTTTCAAGTGCTTCTCACCTTGTCAGTATTCTTCAGTAGAGAATTCTTTGTTTAGCTCTGTATGACATTTTTTAATGGGGTTATTTGAATTTCTGGAGTCCAGCTTCTTGAGTTCTGTGTATATACTACATATTAGTCCCCTATCTGATGTAGGATTGGTAAAAATCCTTTCCCAATCTGTTGGTAGCCTTTTTGTCTTATTGACAGTATCTTTTGCCTTCCAGAAGATTTGCAATTTTATGAGGTCCCATTTGTCAATTCTCGATCTTACAGAGCAAGCCATTGCTGTTCTGTTCAGGAATTTTTCCCCTGTGCCCATATCTTCTAGGCTTTTCCCCACTTTTTCCTCTGTAAGCTTCAGTGTCTCTGGTTTTATGTGGAGATCTTTGATCAACTTAGACTTGAGCTTTGTACAAGGAGATAGGAATGGATCAATTCAAATTCTTCTACATGATAACTACCAGTTGTGCCAGCACCATTTGCTGAAAATGCTGTCTTTTTTTCCACTGGATGGTTTTAGCTCCTTTGTCAAAGATCAAGTGACCATAGGTGTGTGGTTTCATTTGTGGGTCTTCAATTCTATTCCATTGATCTACCTGTCTGTCCCTGTACCAGTACTATGCAGTTTTTATCACAATTGCTCTGTAGTACAGCTTGAAGTCTGGCTAAGAGTTTATCTATCTTGTTGATTTTTCTCAAAGAACCAGCTCCTGGTTTGGTTGATTCTTTGTATAGTTCTTTTTGTTTCCACTTGGTTGATTTCAGCCCTGAGTTTGATTATTTCCTGCCTTCTACTCCTCTTGTGTGAATTTGCTTCCGTTTCTTCTAGAGCTTTTAGGTGTGTGGTCAAGTTGCTAGTGTATGCTCTCTCCAGTTACTTTTGGGGGGCACTCAGAGCTATGAGTTTTCCTCTTAGGACTGCTTTCATTGTGTCTCATAAGTGTGGGTATGTTGTGGCTTCATTTTCATTAAACTATAATTTCTTTCTTTAGTTCTTCCTTGACCAAGTTATCATTGAGTAGATTGTTGTTCAGCTTCCCCACGTGTAATGGGCTTTCTTTTATTTATGTTGTTATTGAAGATCAGCATTATTCTGTTATGATCTGATAGGGTGCATGGGATTATTTCAGTCTTCTTGTAACTGTTGAGGTCTGTTTTGTGACCAATCATATGGTCAGTTTTGGAGAAGGTATCACGTGGTGCTGAGAAGAAGGTAGATCCTTTTGTTTTAGGAAAACATTTTCTATAGATATCTTTTAAATCCATTTGTTTCATAACTTCTGTTAGTTTCACTGTGTCTCTGCTTAGTTTCTGGTTCCATGTTCTGTCCATTGGTGAGAGTGGGGTGTTGAAGTCTCCCACAATTATTGTGTGCAGTGCAATGTGTGCTTTGAGCTTTAGTAAGGTTTCTTTTATGAATGTGGGTGCCCTTTCTTTTGGAGCATATATGTTCAGAATTTAGAGTTCATCTTGGTGGATTTTATCTTTGATGAGTATGAAGTGTCCTTCCTTATCTTTTTTGATAACATTAGGTTGAAAGTCATTTTTTTTCAATATTAGAATGGTTACTCCAGCTTGTTTCTTGGGACTATTTGCTTGGAAAATTGTTTTCCAGCCTTTTTCTCTGAGGTAGTGTCAGTCTTTGTCACTGAGGTGAGTTTCCTGTATGGAGCAAAATGATTGGTCCTGCTTACATAACCTCTCTAATAGTCCCTGTCTTTTTATTGGGGAATTGAGTCCATTGATATTAAGAGATATTAAGGAAAAGTTGTTGTTGCTTCCTGTTATTTTTGTTGTTAGAATTGGAATTCTGTTCATGTGACTATCTTCTTTTAGGTTTGTTGAAAGGTTGCTTTCTTGTTTTTTCTAGGGTGTAGAGTTCCTCCTTGTATTGGAGTTTTCCCTTTATTTTCCTTTGAAGGGCTGGATTTGTGGAAAGATATTGTGTGAATTTAATTTGTCATGGAATACCTTGGTTTCTCCATCCATGGTAATTGAGAGTTTTGCTGGGTGTAGTATCCTGGGATGGCATTTGTGTTCTCTTAGGGTCTGTATGACATCTGCCCAGGATCTTCTGGCTTTCATAGTCTCTGGTGAGAAGTCTGGTGTAATTCTAATAGGTGTGCCTTTATATGTTATTTGACCCTTTTCCCTTACTGTTTTTAATATTCTTTCTTTGTTTTGTGCATTTGGTATTTTGATTATTGTGTGATGGGAGGAATTTCTTTTCTGGTCCAGACTATTTGGAGTTCTGTAGGCTTCTTGCATGTTCATGGGCATCTCTTTCTTTAGGTTAGGAATATTTTCTTCTATAATTTTGTTAAAGATGTTTACTGGCCCTTTAAGTTGGAAATCTTTACTCTCTTCTATACCTATTATCCTGAGGTTTGGTCTTCTCATTGTGGATTTCCTGGATTTTGAGGGTTAGGATCTTTTTGCATTTTGTGTTTTCTTTGACTGTTGTGTCAATGTTTTCTATGGTATCTTCTGTACCTGAGATTCTCTCTTCTATCTCTTATATTCTGATGCTTGCATCTATGACTCCTGATCTCTTTCCTAGGTATTCTATCTCTAGAGTTGTCTCACGTTGTGATTTCTTTATTATTCCTACTTCCATTTTTAGATCCTCAATTGTTTTGTTCAATTCCTTCACCTGTTTGATTGTGTTTTCCTGTAATTGTTTAAGGGATTTTTGTGTTTCCTCTTTAAGGGTTTCTACTTGTTTACCTGTGTTCTCCTGTGCTTCTTTAAGGGAGTTATTTATGTCCTTCTTAAAGTCCTCCATCATCTCATGAGAAATGACTTTAGATCCATATCTTGCTTTTCTGTTGTGATGTTGAATCCAGGACTTGCTGTGGTGGGGAAATTGGGTTCTGATGATCCCAAGTAACCTTGGTTTCTGTTGCTTCTGTTCTTAAGCTTGCCTCCTGCCATCTGATTATCTCAAGTGCTTCCTGCTCTCATTATACATAACTGGAGTCTGTCCTTCCTGTAATCCCAGTTGAGTCAGGACTCCTCAGAGCACAACTTTCTCTGTGATCCTGTGACTCCAAGATCCTGTGATCCTGAGATTATGGGTGTGTCAGAGCTCCTGGGAGTCAAGTTGCCTCTGAGACCCTGATATCCTGGTGTGACCAAGTTCCTGGGATCCTGGGCATGTTAGAGCACCCAGGAGTGGAGACTCCTCACCTCTGGGGACTGTGGGACTGTCTGCAGAGATTGCAACCCAAGATAGAGCAGCGCTAACAGGAAGGAACCTCAGTTTTCTGCTTTCTTAATGCAACCCATTTAACCTAGTAAAAAATGAAATCACCATGTAATTTGAACTTCTATTTCCCTGAAGTCTACAGATGTTGAACATTTATCATGTATTTGTTGGCTATCTGTCCATCCTTTTTTGAAGAGTGCACATTAACTCTCTTATTCATAGATGACATTATTCATTCTTCCATTTACATTTTAACTCTTCATATGTTCTAGATTTGAATGCCCTGTTAGATGATAACTAAAAAAAATATTTCCTCCCATTCTGTAGGCTTCCTCTTCACTATGGAAATTGTTGCCTTTTCTGTCTAAAAGCCTTTAATTTGATGAAATGCCATTTGTCAATCCTTGCCATTATTTCTGGTGCTATTAAAGTCCAAAGTTGTTGCCTATATCTGAAACTACTTTCCAGTATCTTCTTCTAACAGTTTCGAAGTCTCGGATCTTTTTATCAAAGCATGTAAAACATTTTGAATTAGTTTTTGTTCAGAGTAAGAAACACCTAAATTTAGTATTCTACATGTGCGTTAGCAGTCATACTTTATTTTAAACCAGAATTATTTATTAAGTAGTATAACCCTAACATCCTATAAATGGTTCTCATTTGTGAGACTCCTCTGACTTTTTATAGATATATAAACTCTTATTATTAAGGGGTTAAGATTTAAGATCCAAACTCCACATTCATCCCAGAGCTGACAAGGCCAGCATGTAGAAGAAGTCAACAGAAATGATTGGAAGCATATTCTAATGACACACTCAAGGTCTCTTGAATCTCCTATAGTCCTACAAAAATAGAATAAATGTGTCAGATCCATTTCTGCCTCAACTACACTCATTGCCTATAAAGAAGAATAATCTCCCACAGATAATGATCAATACTAACAATAACATTTGTTCAGTACTTGCCAGAGTGTGAACAAATCCTGGCATCATCAAGTGAGGTTTGTATGTTGATGGTAAAACCATTTTTTAAAAGGAAAAAGAATAGCAAAAAGAAATTAACGACATCTTTCTTAAAACCCTAAAACAAAAGAATTTGCCTGCACCTGCGACTTTTCATTTAAATGCTAATTTGTCTGCTATGAAATTTCATACTTGGTTTCCTTCCTTAACCACTCACAGACGATAGTATTTGTTTTGTGTGAGACCTTTTAAGATACATGCATTAAGCTCTTACTTTAGCCCCTCCTGTGGCAAGCACCCAGTGAACATTAAATATTTTTTTATTGAAATGAGCACTTCATTGAATGGAGTATGAGATTTCTTTTTTGGAAACACAGACACAAAGGATTCAAGCATGCATTCAGCAAACTGCAAACACCTGATCCATATGGCTCAAAGTCACAGAAGTAGAAGGTATTAATGCTCTTCATGTTTTCTAATTTTCTCCTTCAAAACAATTCAGTGAAGCCTGAGATCAGTCTGAGGCCAGCATCTCATATGTGGTGTGTGTGTGTGTGTGTGTGTGTGTGTGTGTGTGTGTGTGTGTGTGTCTGAGTTCAAGGCCAGCCTGGTCTACAGAGTGAGTTCCAAAAATCCTAAATAAATAAATAAATAAAGTGTAATTATTGTTTGAAGATAAATCCTTGATAGAAATAGCACTTGTATTCATCAAACAATTTTATTTTTCTTCTAACCACACAAATGTATTTGAAGTCTCCTTAAACATGCATTGGTGGCATACACCTGTCTTTTATCCAACATAAAGGCAGGCCAAGGCAATAGTAGCATTAGTTTAGGGCCAGTCTCAGCTACATAGAAAAACCATGTCTTGATGATGATGATGATGATGATGATGATGATGATGATGATGATGATGATGATGTCGTTGATGTCTCCTTGCATCAAACAAAATGGGGCCTTTAGCTTTATTTCTCTTTATAATTGAGTTCTGTCTTCAGTACTCAAAACCACAAATTTCTCCACACAGCCTTTCTTTCTGCTAGCTACCTGATGCAAAGACTGATTCTGAATTTGAGAGCTCTGCTGTAACTAGATTTCTGAAGTACAATGTAGAAGCTCCAACCCAACGTTTGTCTCAGCATTCCTATGAGGGAACAGACTCAACAAAGATGTGGACATGAAAAAGTAATCCTGAGTGGACTTGAGGGACAGAAAACTAAGTAGTTTAATACTCTTGGGGTGTAAACAAAAACAAGGAGGGAGCAAAAACCAATGAGATATCAAGTTTATATACTTCGGAGAGGTTTTTGACGGCAGTGTAGGAAACAGGAGAAAGGAGTGGATTAAAAACCAGGAGCTGATTGTGTTCTCGCCCATAGTTCATCTCATACACTAAGATGTACTATTTATTTATCATATTTATTGTTCATGTTATCTCCCTCCTTGCTCGAAAATAGTTGTGCAAAGGCAGGGACTTGTATTTCCCTTCTTGAAGCAAGGCATCCCAAGCGCTCTAAACACTGAAGTTAAGCCATCTAAAAATAGAATTATCTAACAATAACTTTTGTTCAAGAAATATTAGCTGAATGAATCTTAGCCTTGGCTAAGGAATCTGAGCATGAGGCAAAGCTCATCTATTAATATTTTACTGAGCCATTAAATTCCAGGATGGTAGCTAGGTGGGAAAGAGTGGGGAGAGGACTGGAACAAGAAAACACAACCTCAAGGAAAATTCAGGTTATGTTCCAAGCCACATAGCCTTTAAAGAGCCACTGCACCTTGAAACAGTCCAGCAGGAAAATGATGGCGGCCTGATGAATCTGGAGTATCAACTTGCCATGTCCAGATAGCTTAATATTTCTAGGTGTATCTGTAGGTATCTGTGGAAGAGATCAACATTTGGACCACTGGATACCTAAAGAAGTTCCACACCTCACTAACTTGAATAGAGTGGGCATTGTACCATCCACTAAAATCTTAAGTAAGACAAAGATGACAGCAGGTTAGTTGCGGTTACCTATGGCTTAGTCAGCAAACATGATGACCTACAATCCTTGCCTCTGCCCCCATGCCCAAAAGATAGGCTGAAATGGATGTTAACAGGGATAAAACCAAGGTGGAAAATTAGCCACAGAGAAGCTCTGAAAGGCTGTTGGCTAACCCTATTTCTCCAAAGACAGAACCCAAGCCTAAAAAGGTCCCTGACTAGAAGGTAGAGAAGATGTCCTAAGGATAATGGGGAAGCTGGCAAGGTGGGAATAATCCTGCAGAAAACGGAGATGCCACAATGGACCAGGCAGGAAGCTGAGGGTTCTGGCGAGAGCAAGTGAAATGGCTGCATTTCTGCTAACTGTGTTCTTCAGGATACAGTATGGCTTGAAAAATATTACTTTCAAACAACGGTTATAAAAAGAAGGAATTTGCTTTGCTTTTTAACGCTCTGAGGTTAGCACACAGAACAAGCCACTGTTGATGGGAGAAGGACCATGTGCACTAACAAAAGGCATCCCAACCTGGACCGGGGAGGGAAAGCACCTTTCCCTGCTAGAACTTAAGACTCCCAGGACGTCCTGGTGTTAATATATGTGGCCACCTCAGCACAAAATGCCTTGTGGTATGGGGAAACTTGAAATCCACCCTTATACCTCCCCACCACACCATCAACATAGACTTGACTCCCTTTAAACTAGAGACCTGTTGGGTCATGACCCCTTAGAACTGGTTTTGCCAAAACCTCCTACTAGGCCCTTGTGGGTGCCATGAAAGGAAGCATATTTTGGTTGAATGAGGCTTGCTCCAGTGACCCAGTAGAAAACGCTACAAGGGACAGAAAAGTGAGCCACATTCCCAGAGACAGGTGCCTGACACCACAGAGCCCCCAACTCCATAATTCTGTGACTATAAGTCATGCAGACAATGTCCCAAGCTTCTGGCATTCTGGCTAGACTCCACCCCCACAGTTACCTGACTATAGCCAGGTATGCTCCTCCCCACAGTTACCTGATAGCCCAGCCCACTATAAAAGGGGCTGCTTGGTCCCTCATCACTCTCTTTAAGCTCTCACCTTTCTTACTTTCCTCTCTAGCCCTCTCTCTCTCTCTCTCTCTCTCTCTCTCTCTCTCTCTCTCTCTCTCTCTCCCTTCCCACCTCTCTCCACATGGCCATAACTCTCTTCCTCTTTCTATCTTCTCTCTTTCTCCTGCCTTTCTACAATAAAGCTCTAACTCCATAGACTGTCTCTGCTCATCAAGGCCCACTGTCCTTGAATGATGGGATAGGCTTTCCCCTAAGGAGCCTCGTCTAACCTTGCCAGAAGGCCTTCCTGAGCCCCAGCCATGGACTGGACCAAGGTCTCTGACCCTCATGGGAACCACACATCGCCTCCCTCTCCCCCTGCCTTTTCCCCTTTCAGCCCTGGAGCTGACCAAACTGCCCCTGGAGCCCCTACTTTGTTCTCAGCTCTTCTTCGGTATCCAGTGAGGGATGCCCAAGACTGAGAACCTGTTGCCTCAGACTGCCCCTTGTTCACTACCATCACCACCACCACCACCACCACCACCCGCCAAGTTGGGGTCTAGTGGCTTCCCACAGCCAGACACCCACCTGGGGCCACGTGAGAAGCGTGTGGCAGTCCTTCACGCTGGCCTGCCCAGAGCAGAGGAACTCTGGTGGGACACAGGTTTTCTCCCACTCCCTCTTTCCCCCACACCCACTGCCCCAGGCCTTACTTCTTAAGGGTTATACCAACTCCTTATAGAGCCATGTGCTAGAATCTAATGCATGAACCTGGGGAAAGAGGTACTATTCCTGAGCACAGAAACTATCATGGGAAGAAACTGGAATATCAAAGTCTGTTGGGACCTCTGTAAAGCACAAGGCCCGACAGTTCTTCATAGCCTCATGTTCGCTTACTTCAAGAACTGTGGGCTGTGCCATCTGCAGCACGCCCTCATGTCCTCAGGTAGATAACTCTTTTCCATAGCTCAGCTCTAAGATAACCTATAGAAAACCCTCTGGACACTATGAAAACTCTTCCATCCTGACAATTACCACACAATTACATTAGACAGTGAATAGTTTATATAAAACACTAAAATTTGGCCTCTTTGGGGGCAAGGACTGAGATATCCATGAAAGACAAATTTTCATGTATTCTAGTGGTTTACAACAAGTGGCCCATAAAAGTGATGAAATGAATTTTTTTTAAAAAATTCCCAAGTATCCTCTCTAGAAAGAGCACATCAAATGATGCATTATACCAAGACAATCTGCCCTTAAATTTTTTTAACACTTGAAGAATAATGTATAAACAACATACTTGACATAAGGGAAATTTCACAGAAATTTTCTAAATAGGTAATTTTTCTAAATGGGTCCTGGATATTTGGAGAGCAACATGAAACCTACAGCTATGCCACTCTGAATGCACCTACCTTGTATGAAAAATAACCTAAACACCTGCCCCTTACCTGAATTCACCCAATGACTGTTTTATAAATAAATTTTTATTGGTACAAAGCCCAACAGTCTATATCTATGACTGATTTTGTGATACACTGACTTGTAGTAGAGAACATATGGCCTGAAATCTGTAAAATGTTTTCTTGTCCTTTTTTCTTTCAAAAAAAAAAATCATACCTAAACTATTAATCCCATGAAATTTCCAGGTTTAGTATACTCATATATATTAAACTTTTCTTATTTTCACTGAGGAATGACTGAGCAATAAAGAAGAAAGTTACTAAGAGCAATTTAAGTATAAATAAAATTAGTAAAGAGAATCATGAGAAAGCAGCAAATTTTAGAATACAAATTAGATGTAGATTCAAGAATTCTGGTGAATAAATAATGCTCTTATCAAAATAGAATTGAATTAAGTGCTAATAGATTACCTTAAAGTTTTGGACACATAGGATTTTAGAAAAATTTATGTCATCCATAAATTCTTTTTTTAATTCTTATATTGAACAATAACAAACAGAAATTTTACCTAGGTATTAGTTTTGGAACAAAGGTAGTATTTTACTTTTATAATGCCTGTCTGTGTCAAATATTTTCTTTGACTTAGAGGGGAGAGCTATTCTTTCTGATTCTGGAAATGTGACTGTAAGATTCTACTAGGAGCAAATTGTGAGGAAACAGCTAAAGATGGTCTGGATTACAAATCTATAGAACAGCATATTATTCAATCATTCTACTTTCCCTTAAAAATAAAGAAATTGATATAATATAAACATATTCGGGGAGCTGAAGTTTCAATGAGAGAATAAAGCAGAAAGACTAGAGTAATGACTCAGTAGTTAGGAGTGTTTGCTTCACAGTCATGGGGACCAGAATTTGGATACTAGCATCTAGTTAGGAAGCCAGGTGCCCTACAAATGCCAAAACTCTAGCTACAGAGATCCAACATCCTCTTCTTGTCTTTCTGTGTACATAAGATAGACAGAGACAGAGACAGAGAAAAAGTGACAGACAGAGACAGAGGCAGAGACTAACAAAGAGAAAGCGACAGACACACACACACACAGAGAGAGAGAGAGAGGCAGAGAGAGAGAGAGAGACAGAGACAGAGACAGAGAGACAGAGAGAGAGAGAGAACCATAAATTCGATACAAATGTTACTAAATAAGGAATTTGAGGCCAGTCTCAGCTACATGCATCCCTCTCTCAGAAACGCAACAAAAGATTGTTAATATGCAGTCACATAGCTAAATGTAGTGCAACATTTACAGAAACTAAAAATAAATCCATGTAAGCAAACAGTAACAAATCAATCCTCATTATTTAGAACTTATGACAAAAGTAACGACATCAGGAAAGAATATACTAATTTTATTGAACAACTACCAAAATTGACAGTAATGGGTGATTATTGTGGATATGTTTCATGGCAACTGGTAGGATAGCAGCCAAAAGAATGAGTTAAAATTCTTGTATAATCACTATTCCTGACTCTCTCCAGTTGGCAAAGCCACTGTATAGAGTTGTCTTTCATACCCTGTATACACAGTAGAAGTGTGGTGATCATCTTCTTCTGATCCATAACTGTGAGAAATACAACTTAAAGATGACTGGGGCATTCTCTACATATGAGCCTTCCTGTAAGATGTTACTACAACCTGAACAACTAGAAGTTCCATTCTGTATTGGACAGACATATCAAATTTAACTTTCCAAGCTGAGCTCCTAGTTCTCCATGACACCCACCAGACCCCAACAGTTTCATTGTTCAAATTATGAGTATCAAAACCTTGAGCCACACTTGACTCGAGTTCCTACCTGTTAGCCTCAATGTGGAAGTGTTCCTTACAAATAACATGCAGGACCTTCCCACCTGGTAGCACCTTCTGTGTGCCAAACCACAGCAGAAGTCTCCACCACTTGATGGAGATGACTGTGATGGCCCCTCAGCGGCTTCATGGATTCCATGTTCTCATGCATCTATGTTTCTCCACCCAGGAAGCACACTTTTGTATAAGGTCCTTCATTTTCTGTCACTCTCGAATAAGGTAAAAATCAAAGTCTACAATGAACTACCTTCTCTTCAATGTTCATGTTTACCCCATTTTATCTGTACTGGCTGTGGTGGTTTGAACATGCTTGGCCCATGAAAAGTGCACTATTAAGAGGTATGTCCTTGTTGGAGCAGGTGTGGCCTTGTTGGAGGATGTGTGTCACTGTGGGGATGAGCTTGAAATTCTATGCTCAAACTCCATCCAGTGTGGAAGAGAGTCTCTCCTGGCTGCCTTTCAGATCAAGATGTAGAATTCTCAGATCCTCCAGCATCCTGTCTACCTACATGCTGTCATGCTTCCCACCATGATGATAATGGACTGAACCTCTGAAACTGTAAGCCAGCCTCAGTTAAATGGTTTCTTTTTATAAGAGTTGCCTTGGTCATGGTGTCTCTTCACAGCAATAAAACCCAAACTATGACACTAGCCTAGTCTCTGTGACCTCATCCTTTATCATACCATACATGAGCAGGCAGCATTAGGTAGTCAGGCAACCCACTCCAATACTTTCAAGTCTTTTCTCAAATGCACTCCATTTTCATTTGCATCTATGGTCTTCTATGTTATTCTTCTATGTTATTTTTTTATGCAGCTTATAATCATATCCGGATCAGAGACAGTTTCTAAATGGTAGATGATACTGGTCAGGAGGGAGGAGGAGATGGCTGTTCATCAATAGTTCAGAAACAGATAATTTCAAAAACAGGAAATTGCAAACAAGTACAAACTGAGTCAAAAATACCTGTGGAACTCTGTACATTCTCCCTTGGAGATTTTTTTAAAGCGGCTAAGGAAATAATTGGTAAGGTTAAATTTATCTTACCCAAAAAAACAACCAATAATTTTTTTTAATCATCACAGTTCTCAAGCGAGAGGTAACATCATGGCAGTCTGCCTGCTGAGATCCACACAGTAGAGCAGAGCCAAAGATGAAGACCGTGAACTCCCTGAACTCTCTGGTATTTAAGCTTTACTGGGTCACCTGACTCCTATGGGGTAAAAAGACAATCATTCAGAGAGGAAAAGGAATATTAGTTTTCAGTGCTACAAACTATCTAGAGCAAAGCGCAGAGTAATGAACTCAATTTGTAAAACTCAAGCCAAAAAAAAAAAAAAAAGAAGAAGAAGAAGAAGAAAACCCTATCTTTCCAAATGGCTGTATATATGAGTTTATAAGCTTTTGGAGACATTGGCAAGGTTCAGTTCTCCCAACTAAGAAGTACTAGAATTCACGTGCAGAACAGGAGGTAAGGAATCCTTTCTTAGATACACACTTATTCTAAAACAGATATATCACAGCATCTTAAGACACTGACATCATAGCTTTCACTGTCTTCCTTCCTCGTGTAGATTGAATCATAGACTATCATAGAACTAATCATGTCTGGGCATAAATGAAGTATGTTCATATCAAGCTTAAGAGGATCAGCCTAGACTGAGTACACATCATCAGTGGAACGCTGGGGTAACTGAGAGCTCTATCAGATGCTTACTGAGGGCCAGTAGACTGCTCTAAAATACAGCAGAAGCCATTTGCTCAGGTTAATTTTTTTTTTCAAATTTATGTACTGAAGAAGCCACCTCCTTCATCCTAGAATAAGAAGCCAAATTCATCAAGAGCTCTGTGTCCCAAGACCCGGAGTTCAGAATCAAGATCCCAGTACTGCATCTTTGACGTGTTCCTGTTGCTGTCAACAATGAGCACATAGGCCTTCAGCAAATTGAAACCATCTTGTTTCCTTTTCATCATTTAAATTCACCTCTAGATGACTACAACATTCCTTACCAAAGTCTTTCACAGACTCCAGAAATATATCAGGGACACCCAAGGGACACTTTGTTCACTCCCTTGAGAGCCATCACCTTGAACAGTATTCACATGCAAAATCACCTTCATAAGAATTAGGGAAACCACAGGAAGAGATATAGTACTTGACAGTAGTACCAAAAGCAAACAAACAAACAAAAATACAGCATGCAGGGAAAGAGAAATATCATTCAGACCTAGAACCTTTCATATTTATCTTCTGGATTTAGAGCAGAAGCATTAGCTTTCATTTTTGGACTGATTATTAAAGTGCCACCTATTAAAAGCAATGGACCTTTTAAAGCAAGTTTTGCTGTTAATAAGACGCTGAGATAATATTACACACATACTGGTATCTACTTTCAGAAAACAAAAATTTTATGCTTTGAAAGAAACTCATTTTATTCTCCCATCTCCCAAGGTTTTCAAGGTTTTTGGAACTGCATCGAATAGATCCTTTGCATGGCAATTAGCTACAAAGGAAACAACCCTGCCAGCTCTTGATTATGGGCAAGCCACAAGATGATCCACAGCAAACTGCCCTCTCCCTGTCTAACATGACTCTACTATGTTTTGGCAGAGCAGCAATTAGATAATTCAAGAATCTGAATACAGCACTTAAGTTCTGGACAACAAGAGTGGGAACAGCTGTCTCCTCTACTATGAAGTGTTTCCAGTACAAAAACAGAACCCTACAGAATATCCAGAGAGTGCTTATATTGTGTTGATTTGGTCTTGGGAACAAAGATGACAGCTTCATCACAACAAATATTCTCAATGATAATGATGCATGTCATTGCAAATGAACCTTAGAATTATAATTCCTTTACATTGTCTGGTGCTTTTCAACAGGCATGTAGTTAAAAGGATTTTAACCTCAGATTATGTAATGAATTTGTACCAAAACAAATCAATGAGAGAATACTCAAGAGTAAACAAAATTCTCCAGAGTTAAAACTGTTTTCATTCTACATATTGCCAAGAACCAGCCTTGGCTTGAGGAGGAGTCCTGAGGAATGGGTGTCTGGGAGTGGCAAAACAATGACTCTTAACCTCTGGGCCATCTCTCTAGCCCTAAAAGAGCTGAAGGGGTTTGCAACCCCATAGGAAGAACAACAATATCAACCAACCAGACCCCCCTATCCCCAGAGTTTCCACAGACTAAACCACCAACCAAAGAGTACAAATGGAGAGACCCATGGCTCCAGCCACATATGTAGCAGAGGATGGCCTTATTGGTCATCAATGGGAGGAAGGCCCTTGGTACTATGAAGGCTCCATGCCCCAATGTAGGGGAATTCGAGGGCAGGGAGGCTGGAGTGAGTGGGTGGGTGGGTAGGGGAACACCCTCATAGAAGCAGGGGGAGGGGCAATGGGGCAAAGGGCTTCAGGGGGACCAAGACAGGGGATAATATTTGAAATGTAAATAAAGAAAATGCCCAATTTTTTTAAATGGGAAAAAAAGTAGTTACACAAGCTAAGCTAAGATAAAGTACGATATGGGTGATCAAAGATAAGTTGTGCACATATGTGTATCTTCATTAAATGTTGGCATTTCATTGCAACTATGTAATGGGATCACTCTTGGTGTGTTGTGATATGAACTGTTGGTTGTAAACCATAGGATCTGAAGGTTCTGTAAGGGCTTTTCTAGGAAAAAGGAGCTGAAGTTAGAAATCCCTCCCCCAAAGTAGATGACACATTCTGTCAGTAAAGAAATTGAGTAGCTAAAAAGAAGGAAAAAAAAAAAGACTCAAAGTCAAATCATGGGTTACAAGCTCACAGCCTGTGTTCTGCTTGAGACAGCTTTCCAGAGAGCCCTCTGCTCAAAACAGCTTTCTCTGGAGATCTCCAGAAAGCTTCTCCAGATAACTCAGCTCTCTCGAGTAGACCAAGAACCAGTCTTTTATCTACATATCAATTCAGTCATTTTGTCCAGGTTCCCTTTGGATTATCCCTGGAATCAGTATTCCATGACCCCAGCCCCCCAATTCTTAGAAAAAGACAGCAGGCAGATTTTTTAACATTTCAAGTGAACTTAGAGATGAGCTTGCCTTTGTAAGCAAAGATAATAAGCTAGCAGGATGGAATCTCACTCTGAGATTGACATTCCTACCAGCCTAATCTAGCTTTCTCCCAGAATGACCTTGAACTCAGGAATTTGCCTGCCTTTGTATCCTTCTGACACGTTTGCTCATTTATGCAGTTGCTCTGTCCTTTTAGGTCTGCAAAGCTCCTTACACATATTGCATCTTTACATTTTGTATAGTTGAGAAATTATACGTTCTTGAACTCATATTTTCAGAGTTCTTTCCCACAGCCTTAAGGGGTGTTTTGAAGGTCTCAACATTTGCCATTTTGCTGAGACATTAGCCTCCAAGACTCATGATGTCTCTAATTATCAATGAGTCATTAATCTTGTCAAAGAGGACATTCCTCAAAGGAGGAACATGAAAATATTTACATTATACAAACAAGCCTTACACCCACAGCAGCCACCAACACTCATAGAGGCTCACACCCTGTTGGCTCTGTTCCAGAGGCAGGAACCATGTCATGCCATCCCTTGTGTTGGTCGAAGTTCTGTCCCACTACAGGGCACTGCCATGCTCCAGAGTGAAATTCAAGGAGTTTGACTGTGCTTATCCCACACTGCTTTTGGGTGAATACTGGGCCTCAGGGAAGTGCCAAGACACCACTCTGGAGGTAGGAAAGCACAGTCTGAGATGTGAAAAAGCTAAATTTGGTAGTCCTTGACTTTCTGACCCCCAGTTGCCACTAAGAACCACACAGAGAAGTCAGAAAAAAGTGTCATGTGTCCCTAGGCCTGTGATGAGGCTGGGGCCTTGGTGGTCCTCAGACTCTTGGACATCCAGGCTGTGTTGGGAGTTGCAGAAGAGCCAGGCAATAGAGTCCACCTAAGGACAGTTTAGCCCAGGGCCAGCTGAAGTGGGGAGCTCTGATTTAGCTCAGCAGTGATTGTCCTTAGCTTGGTCCTAGTTGTGGCTGGAAATGCAGTGAAGCCTTCAGGAGAATTAAGCTGCAGCTCAATGGTCAAGTGTCTTCTCTTTGGCTTCCCATGATGGATCTTGATGAAAGAGACAGTCTGTGGTTCTAAACTGTTTATTGACTACTCATCAAGGAAAATGGATGCATACCTTACCATACTGTACCAAACTCAGAGTGAACCTGAGATTAAATACCTTTTGCAGAGAGGAATGTCTGGGAAGGGAAGCTTAATGGCTAAACTCTCAGGGTCTCTAGATACCTAATTACCTTGGAAAACTATAGTCTGGGCCTATGTGACCATGTGTACTGGTTAGTTTTGTGTCAACTTGACACAGCTGGAGTTATCACAGAGAAAGGACCTTCAGTTGAGGAAATGCCTCCATGAAATCCAACTGTAAGGCATTTTCTCAATTAGTGATCAAGGGGGAAAGGCCCCTTGTGGGTGGGACCATCTCTGGGCTGGTAGTCTTGGGTTCTATAAGAGAGCAGGCTGAGCAAGCCAGGTGAGGCAAGCCAGTAAAGAACATCCCTCCATGGCCTCTGCATCAGCTCCTGCTTCCTGACCTGCTTGAGTTCCAGGCCTGGCTTCCTTGGTGATGAACAGCAGTATGGAAGTGTAAGCCGAATAAACCCTTTCCTCCCCAACTTGTTTCTTGGTCATGATGTTTGTGCAGGAATAGAAACCCTGACTAAGACAAATTGGTACCAGCAGAGTGGGGTATTCCTGTGACAACCTAACCATGTTTTGGGGAGGACTGTGGGAGGACTTTGGAACTTTGGGCTTGAAGATCCATCTGTTGTTAAGAGCTCTGTCGGGTGTTGTGTAGGAGCTTGGAAGATAATGTTGAGAACACTGCAGAAGATGAAGGTCTGGTTTGTGAAATTTCAGAGGGAAAAATTAAAGACTCTTTTCAGGGCCATTGCTGTTTTGATTGTGAAGATTCTGTAGTTCTGGTTAGCTGGGGCTGAAGAATCAGCTGTGATTAACAAGATACCAGAACTACTAAAGCAAAAACTTTGCATTACTGGGATTATTGATGCTGGTTAGCTGGAGCTAAGAAATTAGCAGTGATTAAGAAGAGACCAGCATCATTGAGGTGACATCTTCTGGGAAGTGTTTTCTGAAAGCACAAAGAGGCTGTGTTCCAGAGATGGCCAAGGTTGTACTCCTGCTGCAGCAGGACTTGGTAATATGTAAGGGTCACCCAGGTGGTACTGGTTTTGAAGGCATGAAGGGGTCACGAAAAGCAGCTGAGGATCGGCACTGTGAGAGTCCATGGAAGGCCATTGGTGAAGGTGTAGCCTCAGTTGCAATTGACGGCCCAGGACTGAAGGGGTCACGCAGTGTTTTGGAGATGCCAGTACCATGAGATGACCACCAAGAGCAGCAGCAGCAGTGGAGTACAGGCATCTGGAGCCTAGAGGACGACGCCTGTGCTACAAAGGGCACGGCTGGAGAAGTGACCCAAGCTCTTGGAGGAGCCCAGAAGATCGTGAGTTGGATCCCAGACATTGGACGGTTGGAGATTGATTTTTTTGCTTTTGATTGTGACTGTGCCCTGATATTTTCCCTCTTGAAGGAAGAAACTGTTTTAGTGGAGCCCACAGTTAAGAGACTTTTAATTGTAAAAAGACTTTGAATTTTAAAAGAGATGGATATTTTAAAGAGATTGAAATTTTAAGACTGTGGGACTTTTAAAGTTGTTTGGATCTTGGGATGAGTAAGAATGTAAGGGTTGAGGCTTACTAGTGATTTGTTTGTGTGTCAAGTTGACAAGGGGTCAATTGTACTAGTTAGTTTTGTGTCAACTTGACACAGCTGGAGTTATCACAGAGAAAGGACCTTCAGTTGAGGAAATGCCTCCATGAGATCCAACTGTAAGGCATTTTCTCAATTAGTGATCAAGGGGGAAAGGCCCCTTGTGGGTGGGACCATCTCTGGGCTGGTAGTCTTGGGTTCTATAAGAGAGCAGGCTGAGCAAGCCAGGTGAGGCAAGCCAGTAAAGAACATCCCTCCATGGCCTCTGCATCAGCTCCTGCTTCCTGACCTGCTTGAATTCCAGTCCTGACTTCCTGGGTGATGAACAGCAGTATGGAAGTGTAAGCCAAATAAACCCTTTCCTCCCCAACTTGTTTCTTGGTCATGATGTTTGTGCAGGAATAGAAACCATGACTAAGACACCATGGGTCATGTTTCCTTATGTGGGGTGTGTGGCACATGTTCCAGGCCAGGAATTTGGCAAGGAGCAGGGAGTCCACTAGGTCTCAGGTGTGTGCCCACAGAGTCTCCAGGCCTCAGACCCACTCTACCTTACCAAGCTTCCTGTCATGGTTTTACCATCCCACACCCTGCATGGCCAAGATGGACCTCAGCAGCCTATCTTAACACCATTATCAATTTACTATATTAAAAGTGAATAATCACATTTTGTCTGAGGTAGCTTAAAAATAATGAACAATAAAATGAGAATCTCCTTCTTATCCCCCTTTTATAACTTCTGTTCATTTGAAAGGATTAATATCTTGGTGAATTTCTTTTTAGTTGGATGTTTTCCCCTTTCATTTGATGAACTATTACTCTCCCCCATTCCGTTCATTCTAAAATTGTTATAGGAAAGCAATTTCTTACTAATTGGTCAAGAAAATCATTCTTGAATCAAAAAAAGTCCTAAGGTCTGACATATGGCAACTTTTCAAGATAAGGCCATATGTGTGTTTTTTAATGCTGTTCCCAGGAGCAATAGATTTTAAATGAGAATCGATGTCAGGAGCGGGCTACCACCTATGAGTTGTCAGCCACAGAGCCCTCAGTGGTTCCCACTGACTTTCTCAGTGGTTCTTCCTGACTTTCTCTTGGTTACCAACCAGAACTAAACACTAAAACTCTATTGCTGAAAGCACCAGCTACTTTGCCTCTAAGACACAGAGAAATAAAGCTGGACTGACAGAAGCTTCCTCCTTACCATCTAGTGTGCATAGTTCTGGAATGAGCTATAGAGGCTGCTAGGGTTGGTGGGGAGCCATAAACAACAGCCTTTCTAATCTGTTGACACTGGATGCTACAATTATGATGTGCCTAGAAAGATGTGTCCACTGATGTTACTATAGAAAAATGCTATTTGAGTAACCAGGCACTTTCTTACTAGATTTAAGGTCCACTCCACAGTAACAAACATTCACCTGGTACTGCATAATAATAATAATAATAATAATAATAATAATAATAATAACTGCAAAGATCACATGCCCTGATGGATAATGTTCCACTGATGCATAACTGCATCTTAGATATTTCCATTTATACCCATAAATCACTGCTGCTCTCAACCTGGACCAGAGAACCTTCTTTTTTCATAGAGCAGTGCAGAGATTCATAACTTGTCAGAGTGCTAAGAACCAGTGACTGTTGCATGTTCGGCCCCAAATGAGACATCTCTATCACCCCTGACAAGGCCCAAGAAATATCATAGAAGAAAGGATGGGAAGATTATAAGAGCAAGAGATTAGAGAGAAGCACAATAAAACATTGTCTCCTAAATATAACACAGACGTCCAAATGACAAACATAGATCAGATGTGTCCTCCTGTGTGCGTGTGTGTGTGTGTTGTGTGTGTGTGTGTGTGTGTGTGTGTGTGTGTGTGTGTGTGTGTGTGTGTGTGGTCACAAGACATTCTACACACATAACACTGTCAAGAAAATAATGCCCAGGCCATGGACACCAACACTCCTAATTAGCCAGCAGCTAGTTTCTCTCTTACTGAGTCATTTTCCATCAAAAGCTACATTTTCTGACTCAAAAGCTATCTAATTTTTCCTTGAAGCATAAGATATTTAGTATGACACTTCTAGTAACAGAATCCTAACTCTTGCTATTTCCAAAACTTATTTAGGAAAATAAAACTGTATTTAAACTGTATTCTGCTTCCTAAATTCTCTCTCAAAGCCTTGAGCATTCTAATCCAATTAAGAAGTAGTGGAGCAGAATGATCCCACCAGCACTCACATCAAGCACTTTGTTCTTCTATATTCTCCCCACCCACTCTCACTTTCAAACTTGTAAGTACAAGTAAGACTACAGTCAAGATAGACTTTGAAGCTGACATCATGCAACATAGGGCCCTGCCTAGCTAAGTATCATTCATAAACTTTCTAAGTGAGCAAATGTATGTGCAAAATGTATTTGTGTGATTGTGTTCTTTAACATATATGAGTTCTATCTGACTCACCATCACTTAGTCGTACTCTTAAAAAATAAGTTATTTGGCATTTGTGTAAAGAACAACATTTCATAGTAAGATTTTCAGAGCACTACTAATCTATCCTTCAAACTAATTAAGGCTGACAAGTTAATTAGATGCCTTGGTAATTGTATATCTTGTTCAACACTGATGGTTTTGTTTATCATCAGCTGAAATTCCACATGCCAAGCAAGCCTGTTTGCAGATTTATAGCAAGTCAGCCAGGAGGCCTCTGTAAGTAGATATTTCACAAAATTCCCAGAGATACATGTACTTTTCCATGGACAAGTATGACCCTTCAAGTAATGACATCGAAGTTTTCCACCTAGCACCCCACAGATCTAACTAATGCCATCCCATTGCTTTAAGTATTCTAAACAAGTTAAGTTTCTAAATCCAAGTTGAGTTTTGAAAGGTGTTTTTATGCATCTTTGCCTTTTGAGCTTCTAAGCACCTAGTAGTTTTGAGTGCAGTCAACTGGGGAAAAACACTAAAAAATAATGTCTCTATTTTCAAGCACAAAGGATAACTCCAGTTTAAAGAAGCAGTGTGGCCTGATTTAAAAAAAAAAAAAAAACCTAAACCAGAAGTAACTGAAAGGAATAAGGATACAGCCGAGATGCTTTTAATGGCTGTTTACTCAAAAAGGTTTGAAAGACAAGTGATCATCCTCTGTTTCACTTTGTTTGAAAGGGCATAATTTATCCATTCCTTAGAAAAATTATCAGAACTCTCAAGATTATATTAGTAATGAGTTCCCTAGTCAGAAGTTTATGTGTCATCTGTCATTCATAAACCTCTAAGTCTTCATTTATGCAGTATACATGCTGGGCCTTCTGAAAACTATTACTCATATTTGTGTGTGTCCTTCAACTTAATTTGCATCCTGAGTATGTTTAGTCATCCTTTATGAGCCAGGACATTCTCATCAATACATGAAGCTGCTATTGTAGGGACCCCGACTTAGAGCGTTTCTCCCTGGAAGGTAAAGCCCCTGGATGTTCCCCAAGTTTGTTTTCCCTGATCTCTAAAAATACAGCCAGAAAGAAGCTCTTTGTTCTCTATAGCCAGCAAAAAGCCTTTTTGTTTCTATACTTTACAACTGGAGATGCCTGCCTTCCTGTGCTGAGGACACGGAGATAAAAATTCAGAAAGAACTCACTCCCCACTCCTGCCTTATAAATTTCACCAAGGACACCTGGAAGAGAACTCTCTTCCCAACTCCTCCCAACTCTTCCCAACTCCTCCCAACTCCTCTCAATTCCTCAGCTAGCTGTTAAAAGCCCCCTACTATCACTGCTCGGGGTCGAATTCCCCTGCCCTGCATGGTGGAGGGACTTCGTCCTCGGCTAGCTGATAATAAAACCTCTTGCAGTTTGCATCAGGTGTGGTTTTCTCTCTGGTCACTGGGGTGCTGGCCAGCTCATCCCGGGACTTGAGCGGAGGCCCAGCTTCGGGGGTCTTACACTATGTGTCACCATTCCTGAGGGTATGCAGGCTAAATAAGCATCCAGTCACCACAGAGAAGGATTCAACAGTGGAATAAAAAGTAAGGATACTACCAGACTTCAATTGGTGAACCAATGAGTTTATTAGAAATATTTGGCAAAGTATGGGTGAGAGGCTACATAAAGAAGTGTAAATGGCTCAAAGACAGTTGCATCATCAAAAACCCATGTCAGCATGGATAAAAAAAAAAAAAATCTGTAATCTGGGAACTCACTCCATAACTCACAGGCAGATCAACATGTTACATGTTGGAGAGTGTCTTTTTCAGGAATCTCAGGTTATCTCTGTCTCTTTCAGGCAGATCAGCTAGTCTGAGAGTGTCTCGTAGTAGACCTTACTGCTTATGTACCTAGGAGGAAAGAGAATAATATGTCTTCCTCAGTTTCAGGGACTTCCTGGAATGACTGAGTTGTTTACTTCCTGGGACTAATGAGATTCCTGTAGGATACAGTGTTTTCCCATTCCTTTAGGACATCCATTGTCTTATCAAGCTTCCCACAAAGATGATAGGTGTTATCTCAAAGGAAATTGATATGTAACTTAGCTTATTTGTTTTTCATAGGATGTGTTTACTCTCATGAACATAAAATGAGATGTTGAATGAACTTCTTTGAAAATAAGCAGAGTTTTATAAATGTAAATTATTGTTTTTCATAGGTATACATAAATCACCATCCTTCAAGTAAATTCCTTTTATTGAAATTTTTCATCTTCCAAAATAAATTTTCAATCTACCCATAGCCACAGAGTACAATAGATACCTTCTTGATCTTACCTAAAGTTTTGCTAATAAAATAATGGGGATAGATTTACGTACATTGACACTACATTTTTAAAGATAATTCACTTTTAAATATAAAACATAATATGTGTAAACTTAAAGTTATACTGCTTATTTAAAAAGCAAAGTTAAACAGGAGAGATTTGTTTCTCTATTTCCATGTCTCTCCATTCAACACTCCCTAGGTCTCTCTCCAGCACATAACTTCATAGCCTCTATGTTCTATAAAAGTATTATCCTCATATGAACATATTGTCTCATTGCGAGAACTTAACAAAGCTTCTCTTACCTACACACTTTTAAATCCTTGCGATTTCATTAGAGAATATTCATGTCCCATCTTTTTTTTTTAATGCCACTCTTCTGGGATGTGTTACTTGACTGATCCAGTGTATGTAAGTACCTTTATATGGGTTTCACACCATGCTATCCTATTTGCCCTACAGCCTTGCCAAACCTGATGCAAGGGCTGGGGTTACTGTTTTCTTTCTTAGACTTTAAGACCCAACAACCTCAGTATCTATCCTTTCTATGATGTTTACTTTACTATCTTGTAGGAGCTACCTTGTTTTTATTTATTTTATGTTATTCAAACAGATCTCCTCTAGACTACAATTAGTGTTGGATCCCATATATAGCAGAGACTGGCCTTGAACTTCTGAACCTCAGGCTTTTGCCTCCCTGTTCTGGGATTACATGTGTTCCACAATGCCTGGTTTTGATCCATTGCTTATAATCTATTGAATCATACAAATGTCCATTTCAATATATTTATTTTAATTTTTCTTACTTGTTAATATAATTTCTAATTTCATATAAATCAGTAGCTTTAGTTATAACAGAAATAAGACTCATGCTATTAAATACATGGAATAACACAGAATCACAGAAAAGCCTGGTAGTTAATTGCAGAGACTTCACCATTAGGAAAATGCCTAAAGTTTTTTTTTATTAGATATTTTCTTTATTTACATTTAAAATGTTATCCCAATTCCTAGTTTCCCCTCTGAAAATCCCCTGGCCCCTACCCCCTCTCCTTGCTCCCCAACCTACTCACTCCCATTCCTGGTCCTGGCATTCCCCTATACTGGGGCATAGAGCCTTCACAGGACCAAGGGCCTCTCCTTCCATTGATGACGGACTAGGCCATCCTCTGCTACAAATATAGCTAGAGCCACAAGTTCCACCATGTGTGGAAAATGCCTAAAGTTTACCACAGAGTTGGTCATTTGTAAACATCGTCCCTAACATCTATGAGTGCTAACACTTTCTAAAAACCCACCAACCCTACATGGCTAGCTACTGGACTCTCCTATAATACCTTCTACCTATGTTGCCTGTGGTCATTGTGGTTACTGTCATAGAATTTACTTTAAATGGTCTTTTCTATATGTGGGGTGTATATATGTTTATCAGAGCTGAATCAATGGCTTTGTGTACAAGGAACTGGAAGGGGACATTCTCCACTGAGAGGCGGATACTGTAATACCCCCAAAACTGGACCTCCACTCAAGTCCCGGGATGAGCTGGCTGACACCCCAATGACTCGAGAGAAAACCACACCTGATGCAAACTGCAAGAGGCTTTATTATCAGATAGCTGAGGACGAACTCCTTCCACAGCATGGCGCAGGGGAATTCGACCCCGAGCGGTAACAGTAAGGGGCTTTTAACAGCTAGCTGAGGAATTGAGAGGAGTTGGGAGGAGTTGGGCTACAGCTCTTCTCTGCCAGTTGTCCTTGGCAAAATTACAATTATCGCATCTCTAGTTGTAAAAAAAAGGGGGGGGGCTTTTTTCTGGCTATAGAGAACAAAGAGCTTCTTTCTAGCTGTATTTTTAGAGATCAGGGAAAACAAGCTTGGGGGGAATGTTTTAGGGGCTTTACCTTTCAGGAAGAAACGCTTTAAGTCAGGGTCTCACAATACAACCTCATAAAATGAAGGGCTTTTGAGTATCAGAATGGGAGCTGAAAACAATGGGTAAATGTCTACGGCAGCCCCACATAATTACATCAGCTGCAGAGATGAATGAGCACAGAAAGACTTTGATTGGTTGGTTGTATATTTTAAAGTACCCAGAACAATGTGCTGCAAACAGTGAGATATACGTGATTAATATTTCAGCAAAATATCAGACTCTCAGGGGGAAAAATTAACAAAACCATATAAAATAATAGTACAAAAAAGAGGCTCCAAAATCCCATCGGAAACCAGAGATATAAATTTTATTACACCCCATATGACATCCTTATTTATGAATACCATCTGTGAGATTAAAACATAAAATCAATCAACAAGATAGATAAACCCTTAGCTAGACTCACTAAAGGGCACAGGGACAAAATCCTAATTAACAAAATCAGAAATGAAAAGGGAGACATAACAACAGATCCTGAAGAAATCCAAAACACCATCAGATCCTTCTACAAAAGGCTATACTCAACAAAACTGGAAAACCTGGACGAAATGGACAATTTTCTGGACAGATACCAGGTACCAAAGTTGAATCAGGATCAAGTTGACCATCTAAACAGTCCCATATCACCTAAAGAAATATAAGCAGTTATTAATAGTCTCCCAACCAAAAAAAGCCCAGGACCAGATGGGTTTAGTGCAGAGTTCTATCAGACCTTCAAAGAAGATCTAATTCCAATTCTGCACAAACTATTTCACAAAATAGAAGTAGAAGGTACTCTACCCAACTCATTTTATGAAGCCACTATTACTCTGATACCTAAACCACGGAAAGATCCAACAAAGATAGAGAACTTCAGACCAATTTCTCTTATGAATATCGATGCAAAAATCCTCAATAAAATTCTCGCTAACCGAATCCAAGAACACATTAAAGCAATCATCCATCCTGACCAAGTAGGTTTTATTCCAGGGATGCAGGGATGGTTTAATATACGAAAATCCATCAATGTAATCCATTATATAAACAAACTCAAAGACAAAAACCACATGATCATCTCGTTAGATGCAGAAAAAGCATTTGACAAGATCCAACACCCATTCATGATAAAAGTTTTGGAAAGATCAGGAATTCAAGGCCCATACCTAAACATGATAAAAGCAATCTACAGCAAACCAGTAGCCAACATCAAAGTAAATGGAGAGAAGCTGGAAGCAATCCCACTAAAATCAGGGACTAGACAAGGCTGCCCACTTTCTCCCTACCTTTTCAACATAGTACTTGAAGTATTAGCCAGAGCAATTCGACAACAAAAGGAGATCAAGGGGATACAAATTGGAAAAGAGGAAGTCAAAATATCACTTTTTGCAGATGATATGATAGTATATATAAGTGACCCTAAAAATTCTACCAGAGAACTCCTAAACCTGATAAACAGCTTCGGTGAAGTAGCTGGATATAAAATAAACTCAAACAAGTCAATGGCCTTTCTCTATACAAAGAATAAACAGGCTGAGAAAGAAATTAGGGAAACAACACCCTTCTCAATAGTCACAAATAATATAAAATATCTTGGCGTGACTCTAACTAAGGAGGTGAAAGATCTGTATGATAAAAACTTCAAATCTCTGAAGAAAGAAATTAAAGAAGATCTCAGAAGATGGAAAGATCTCCCATGCTCATGGATTGGCAGGATCAACATTGTAAAAATGGCTATCTTGCCAAAAGCAATCTACAGATTCAATGCAATCCCCATCAAAATTCCAACTCAATTCTTCAACGAATTGGAAGGAGCAATTTGCAAATTTGTCTGGAATAACAAAAAACCTAGGATAGCAAAAAGTCTTCTCAAGGATAAAAGAACTTCTGGCGGAATCACCATGCCAGACCTAAAGCTTTACTACAGAGCAATTGTAATAAAAACTGCATGGTACTGGTATAGAGACAGACAAGTAGACCAATGGAATAGAATTGAAGATCCAGAAATGAACCCACACACCTATGGTCACTTGATCTTCGACAAGGGAGCTAAAACCATCCAGTGGAAGAAAGACAGCATTTTCAACAATTGGTGCTGGCACAACTGGTTGTTATCGTGTAGAAGAATGCGAATCGATCCATACTTATCTCCTTGTACTAAGGTCAAATCTAAGTGGATCAAGGAACTTCACATAAAACCAGAGACACTGAAACTTATAGAGGAGAAAGTGGGGAAAAGCCTTGAAGATATGGGCACAGGGGAAAATTTCCTGAACAGAACAGCAATGGCTTGTGCTGTAAGATCGAGAATCGACAAATGGGACCTAATGAAACTCCAAAGTTTCTGCAAGGCAAAAGACACCGTCAATAAGACAAAAAGACCACCAACAGATTGGGAAAGGATCTTTACCTATCCTAAATCAGATAGGGGACTAATATCCAACATATATAAAGAACTCAAGAAGGTGGACTTCAGAAAATCAAATAACCCCATTAAAAAATGGGGCTCAGAACTGAACAAAGAATTCTCACCTGAGGAATACCGAATGGCAGAGAAGCACTTGAAAAAATGTTCAACATCCTTAATCATCAGGGAAATGCAAATCAAAACAACCCTGAGATTCCACCTCACACCAGTCAGAATGGCTAAGATCAAAAATTCAGGTGACAGCAGATGCTGGCGAGGATGTGGAGAAAGAGGAACACTCCTCCATTGTTGGTGGGAGTGCAGGCTTGTACAACCACTCTGGAAATCAGTCTGGCGGTTCCTCAGAAAACTGGACATAGTACTACCGGAGGATCCAGCAATACCTCTCCTGGGCATATATCCAGAAGATGCCCCAACAGGTAAGAAGGACACATGCTCCACTATGTTCATAGCAGCCTTATTTATAATAGCCAGAAGCTGGAAAGAACCTAGATGCCCCTCAACAGAGGAATGGATACAGAAAATGTGGTACATCTACACAATGGAGTACTACTCAGCTATTAAAAAGAATGAATTTATGAAATTCCTAGCCAAATGGATGGACCTGGAGGGCATCATCCTGAGTGAGGTAACACATTCACAAAGAAACTCACACAATATGTATTCACTGATAAGTGGATATTAGCCCCAAACCTAGGATACCCAAGATATAAGATATAATTTGCTAAACACATGAAACTCAAGGAGAATGAAGACTGAAGTGTGGACACTATGCCCCTCCTTAGATTTGGGAACAAAACACCCATGGAAGGAGTTACAGAGACGGAGTTTGGAGCTGAGATGAAAGGATGGACCATGTAGAGACTGCCATAGCCAGGGATCCACCCCATAATCAGCATCCAAACGCTGACACCATTGCATACACTAGCAAGATTTTATTGAAAGGACGCAGATGTAGCTGTCTCTTGTGAGACTATGCCGGGGCCCAGCAAACACAGAAGTGGATGCTCACAGTCAGCTAATGGATGGATCATAGGGCTCCCAATGGAGGAGCTAGAGAAAGTAGCCAAGGAGCTAAAGGGATCTGCAACCCTATAGGTGGAACAACATTATGAGCTAACCAGTACCCCGGAGCTCTTGACTCTAGCTGCATATATATCAAAAGATGGCCTAGTCGGCCATCACTGGAAAGAGAGGCCCATTGGACTTGCAAACTTTATATGCCCCAGTACAGGGGAATACCAGGGCCAAAAAGGGGGAGTGGGTGGGCAGGGGAGTGGGGGTGGGTGGATATGGGGGACTTTTGGTATAGCATTGGAAATGTAAATGAGTTAAATACCTAATAAAAAATGGAAAAAAAAAAAAAACATCAAATCAGAGCCTAATTAAAGGTACCATAGACGTAAAACAATTTTTTTTTCATTGACCAGCAGGGACTCAACTGCTTAGGGACATAGAATAATTAATCCATTAAGGGACTCACAAAACCACGATCATCTTACACAGAATTAGGAAGATGTTGTGTCTGTTAGGAGGCAACCTTCAATCACAGGTCCTCAGAGAGCTGGTCACCAAAAACAGAAGAATGACGGCTAGGTAGAAATCAGAAAACCCAACTCACCTTTCTCCTCAGTACAAGCATTCCACCAAAGAACAGTGACAGGAAAATTGCAAGTGTATTCTGCATAGATGCCTTTTGTAACAAAACAGCTGTCCCTGCCAGAGTGATTATTTGAAAAGGAGACTACTTAGACTTTAAAACTTCAATTCACAAAGCCTGGATTAATACAGAGTCACTGGAAGTATTATTTATGTGAGCGAGTAAGAAATGTTTTATTTTTCTGCCAAAAATATTGAAGTATTCACATTTGGATGAGTTCCTATAGTGGGCTATATAATCAGGCCAGGCCAAGAACAATTATTTTCCTAGATTGCTTTTGTATCTCTAAGCATGGGTATAAAATTTTCACCTGTATAGAAGCAATTTCATAAAGAGGTATGGCTTTTTACACACAAAGCCATTCAATAAAAATCTCAATATCTAGTGTCTAGTAATCATTAAGGAAGAAAGCTAAAACTTTAAAAAGAACCTTATCCGTCCAACAGTTTACACTACATTAATGTATTTCACATAATAGCTTTGTGCAATATTAGGTCTGAGTTGTATCATTAAGACCCTTGAGAAACTTATCAATTTTTTTCTTTTTTTTTTTAATAATTGAGATCTCAAACCAAGTCCAAAATGTATCTTTCAGATACAGCCTATAAAATATAAAGTAGCAAAATCCAGTGACATTCACCAATATTCTCTTTAGTTCTTACCAAAACACTAGGAGAGAAAAAATAGAAATAAATTTAAAAAATAAAATGTTTCCCCACCCACAGTCTTCACATGTCATAACAAAATATCCTTATTCGTAACAAGAACACCAATAACTCTGTTCTGGATGGTGTCAGTTTTAGAATAGTGATAATCTTGAATATTTATTTGAGCTCACTCATAGAGGGCACTACTAGGAATATCTCGGTATCCATTCCTCTTTGGTTGTGGTGCCTTCCGTTCCAGTAGGCACTAATTTTCACCTAGGCATGTATCCAACCATTACAAAAGAGCATTTCTCTGCCTCCCTAACAGATGGGCTTGGCTGCATACCCAAATATCGGGCATTGGAAGAGAAGCAGCCTCAAGGAAACCTTGTTATTTTTAATTTTTATTTTATGTTAATTTTATTTTATTATTTATTTATATACTTCATATTAATTATGTGTATGGGGGCAGTATGTGCCCGTGAGTGCAGGAGCCCATAGAGGACATCTACTGAAGCTGAAGTTACAGGCAATTGTGAGCTTCCTGATGTGAGTAGTGAGTGGCAGGCACCCACCCTTTACTACTGAAACATCTCTCCAGACACAGATTTAATGAACGTTAAGTGACAGCCAGAGTGTGCCATTTGAACCCCCTTCTTGCCTCTCGTCCTTTTTCATCCTACTGCTTAAGGAACAGTGCTCACCACCATTTTGCACCATGAGGCTCGTTTTCTAAGGGAGAGGGGAATTCTGGGAAGAATATGATCCCCTACAGCACCTGATCTGAACCTTTATAGGAATTCAGTACATTTCTCTTTAGATTAAGTAGTTATGGTGGGTCTGTATTATTCATGGGCAAACCTAATCTTTACTGTGTATCATCAGTTACATATAATGGATTCTCAGTACATCTCCCCTCCATGTTTATTAATAGAAAAGTGATCATAATGGATCAACTCTATTCTTGTCAGTCTGTTCTATCAATAATCTATAAGTATATCACTTTCTTAGTCTTCTTTATTCAAATGTTCCAAATGACACAGTGCTGAGCAAGGAGAGAAAAATCATCTTCTGTTTGATGAAACGAGACTCCTTTCTCCCTTCAGTGCTTTCCTACTGTCTGCAATGTCCTTGCATGAAGACATGAGCTCAAGGACTGGCAGCCATTTTTATAGCCATGAGACAGGAAGCCTCAGGGAGCAGAGGCAATGGAGAGGAAAACAGGTGGAATCCTGTATCACTGGGACCCCTGCTAACTCTAGGGCCATTATCCTCATGTTTCCTGATAATGTAAAATAATTAAACATTTTCAATGGCTACTTTCCTGGGCAGGCAGTCTTGGACTGTACAAAATTGAGAAAGCAAGCTTAGTACTGGTGTATACTGGTCTCTCTACACTTTCTGACTATAGGTTCAGCTTGACCACCTCTTTTAAGCTCTTGCTCCCCGACTATTGCAGACTGCTTTGAACAAGTCATAACTAACCTTCTCTCTTATGGTGTGCTTGCCAAAAGGTTTAATCCCAGCAACAAGTAAAGAAATGTAGACATAGCATTGTTTATCTATAGTCCCAGAAGCAACAAGGAAAGTAGGGACAGCACAATCCCTGTAGGCTCCTGTAACATCAATGTTGGTGTACACAGTGACAAACAAGAAAATCTGTCTCAGACAGACAGAAGGCAGAAGGAGCACCTAAAGTTATCCTCTGACCTCAAATGCATTGTAATATGCATGCACACACACACACACACACACACACACACATGCACACACACACACATATACACGTTCATATACACACACATGCATACACACACATACACACACACACATGCATACACACACACACACACACCACAAAAATTTTAAAAATTAACTTTTAAAATATTTTACTTCTGTTTTTTCTTTGCAACCCAACTATTTAAGGCTAAAACCTTAGTATGTGGAATTTTGGAGTTATGTTGATTTTTTTATATATATACTTTTAAAATGTAACTACTCTCAATGGTTAGCAGTTTAAGATTTTTCAAGAATTTATGAAAGATTATAATTGATTTATGCTTTCCAGGTGTTTCTTACAAATGATTACACTCATTAGTATTTTTCTAATTAGCTAAGATATTTACAAAAATAGTAACCAGATTCCTCCCTCCCCTATTTGCATAGCATGAGTAGCCAACTCCTTCCTGCCAAACCCTACAGCCTTTCAAACCTCATGCCTTCCCCATTCTGCCCCCTGCACTAACTCCTCACCAGGCTCCTTCAAGGCCAAACACACTCAACTTTTCACTCTCTTTTCATGAGGTCCAAATATCTCTGCAGTGAGTGTTCCTGGTGTAAAGAGTGGAAAGATGCCCTCCATTCAGTTCCTATGACCCTTATATCTGTACCTCCCAAGGTTTAGGCATGTGTTTCTAGGATGCAACTTCAATGTTCTCTATAAATCTTTTTGAAACTCCAGACCCCTCAAAAACTGCCAGAAAGATTTAGTCCGCCTTTCTTCTCTCACAGTAAGTATGAAACCTTCCTGTTCAAATACTAGTCTCATAGTCTAACAGTCTTTTACAAGGTTTTTTTCTTGCTGTGAACTCCAACAGAAAATAAATCAATTTCTTTTTCTTCTTTTTCTTCTTCTTTTTCTTCTTCTTTTTCTTCTTCTTTTTCTTTTTCTCTTTCTCTTTCTCTTTCTATTCTCCCTCTGTAGAATTAGTGATTGAACTCAGTGCTCTAGCGCTGTGCTCTCTCTCACACCTGGAACTGTTAATTTCAGTGTGCTGCATTTAACAGACTGTACAACATATGACAGGTATTCAATAAATGTCTTCTTTCACAAAACATTCTTAAATATGGGGAAATTATATAGTAAACAAGATAGTCAAAGATGAGTTTAATCAGTCATTACTTTGATATAAAATTGACTAAAAGGTCTCCATGTCAGTCAATGGGTGTCTGCCATCAGAATTCACTTTGCTGTCCTCTCTTCTGTGTTGCGACAAATGAGAATCCAAGTAACTGTGGGGTCCATATAATTCCTTATACTAACCTGGTAATTAGACTATGTCAACATCCTCATGCGCAATCCCACACACAGGCTTTGGACAAGACTCACCGTTGCAACAGGTAGCCAAGTCAACAAGTACTTCCTGCTTATACTTTGAACTCCTTAGTCCCAGAGTTGTATGTATGTATGTATGTATGTATGTATGTATGTTCTATGTATGGTGTATGTATTCTGTACATATGTATATTGTGTGTATGTTGTACTATGTTGTATTATGTGTGTATGTATATCATATATATGCTGTATGTGTGTATTATATATGTTGTATTTTCTGCATGTATATATGTAGCAAGGCTCCCCCTGTGATCTATATTGGCCACTTTCCAGGTAGATTACCCGGAACAGCTGAGCACTAACTGACATGGTCACTTTTAGCCATATGCTGAACTCCAACTATAGTGGGCTTTTGGAACCTGAAGGCAGATAGATGTTATCAAAAGTGAAGACAATGACCACTTGGCTTCAAACAACTGTCCCTGAGTAGCTCAATCCATCTTTATTTATACAATCACACTCCTGCTCACTTGAGCAGTTATATCATTGGTTATTTTATTAAAAGAAATCATAATATCAGCATTATAAAAGCTCTATCATTGCAAAAAGTCCACACTAGTTTCCCTTCCTCCTTCCTCCCTCTCACTGGGCAAATCACTCCCTAACCTTATTTTGCACTACAAAGCACAATTACAATAAAAAATAAGTGTCTAGCCAGGATGTCCTGTAGAAATGAACACATACTGAGGTGGTAGCAAATGCAGTTAGAGAATTATGCAAGGTGAGAGACAGTTTAAACATTTGTGGGTATTAAGTCCAGTCATCAAATAGCACCTCTCTGTCATATGACTTTTTAAATTGCAGGCAGAAACTCATTGTACCAAGCAACCTTTCTTGATAGGTACCTATCAATTCCTGATACCATCTTTCCTACAACCATTTTTAAGTCTCTATTGACCAGACATAGCTTCCCTGTTTCCTAAGCCTCTGTTAATCAGATATAGCTTCTCCATTTTAAGTCTCTGTTGATCAGACATAGCTTCCTTCATGCAAGCAGGACTCACTGCTATCCACAAGTGCCACAGGCTTATTCAGTATGACTGCAGCTGTTTCTCTAGGGACATGACTACATGTCCCAAAATACCCATGATTGATGGTCACTTCTGGAGGATCAATAGAGTCAGAAAGCAGAGAGGAAGGTTTTACTCCTTGAAAGACTGTTGAGAAAAACATAGAATCATCCACAGGGCTTTCAGCTTGCAAGATCCCAGCCTGGACCATGACTGACAAAATGAAACTAAATCATGCTATGAGGTAGACAACATAGCAAAAGCAAGGAGAGCTTATAGCACATGTGATCTAAACATAGAGACCACCAAATTTACCATGGGCCATTGCCAAGTGGGAAGGAGTTTCCATGGGTCTTGCCACAGTAAACTCCATGGGGTCTCCATAGGCCTTGCCACAGCAGAGTCCCATCAATGAAGCACTCATACTGCATGGCCACCACTAGCCAAGTACTTTCCTGCTACAGACGAACCACTATTGGGTCTCCTATCTGTAGGGAACTTCCTGGTTGCATGTGAGCAAGGGTCAGCGAGAATTGACAAACAGATGCAGACACAAGGGAGAGCAGAATCTGAATGTAATTTTTCACAAAGTGAACACTAGCCTTATACAATACAGAAAACAAAGGAGTAGGGTGTCACAGCAGACAAAGTACATTGAAGTATCTGACACAAAACAGAGGAATGACTTCAAAGGACTGACAGGAACCAGGTAATGTTTACAGTAAAAATAAAACAGCCCTGCCCAGACTCAGCTAATGACAGGTAAGGATTTCACAATTTGTGCTACTCCTTTGAACCTTGTGAAAGCTAGCACCAGGGTGTTCTTCTCTAGCAGACCTTATCATGAATAAAGCATTACCACAACCCCCCTTTTTCCTAGGCCTTGGTAAATACTTGCATATGAGAGTAACTTGGCTGTTCTTTTAAGTATCTGTAAGGAATCTCCATTTGTCAGAAGAATTCACCAACTTTCTTCTAATATGCAATGCTATACCTGGCTGTAATGAAGATTCTAAGTATACTTTGCTAAGCTTGCCCTGAGATTTCTAACTCTTATCCAGTATAATACTGTAAGAAAGCATTCAAGACCCTCCAAGATATTGCAGGGACAAATCTGGGGCATTCTAGCTATGGGAATGCCAAGGTTCCAGGAGGCTAAGTTTCCTTGAAACTCTGCCTCAGGACTGCTTCTAGGTTTCTAAACCTGTAGAGTCACTACTGGAGTGGATGTAGCATTTTCCAATGTCTTGGAACGCTCATCCAGCCACCTACAGCTCTCCCCTTCTTTCTCAGTGCTATTCCACATGAATCTCAAATGCTTGTATGAACTTTGTCCTCCTTCCATTCTCATGTTTAGGACGCAGAGCATAAAACTTAATTCATCCAAATCATCAATCCTTGTTTTGATGTTTGTTTGTTTGTTTGTTTTTATACAGGGAAACATGCCACAGATGAAAACTGTGGCAAACTGTAGTGAATCAAGAGAAACTTTCTGTTTCTAGACATTATAATACATCGTTGTTGATTTTGCCTACGCTGTCAGCTGTCATCCCTCTATATCCTATGTCCATTCATACCAGGTTTTAAGTCTTTGTGTCAAGGGTGAAGGTATCTCGAGGATTCTGACACATAAATCTTAGCCCAATTACCTGATGTTCATCTAAATATCAATCATAAGAGGTCAGCACGATTAATTCCATATTCTTTTCACAGTTTTTAAAAGAAAATCTAACTATATCGACAAACAAAAATCATAAATGCTGCTATATTTTCACAAGTTTTCAAACCGTCCAAGAAGAGCAAACCCATTTCTAGCTATGATAACAAGTGGTGCTGATGGGGCGTGTATTAGCAGGCAAGCACTGGACCACTTGACTCCCATGGAAGAACACCTTTCATCTTCATTTCTGACCCTAAAATGAAGTCACTGCTACTATTATTTCTGGCTTGTGTGCCAGAAATGGAAAGGCACAGAGGTCACAATGTAACTGACAAACTTGGGAAATAAATCCAGGATAATTAATTTGGACTCTATAATCTTAGTGATTCAGGAAACATACTTCCTAATCACAGGCCTAGTGGAAGAGCAAATTAGGTAAGTATCATAAGCAAATACTAGTGATGATTGTATTTGGTGTGTAATCCACTATACCAAGAAGTTTAGTTGAAATACCTCTTTAATTCTTACAACATAATGAAGTTCTTTTTATCTCAGTCTTACATTTGAGAACACTAAGGACGCTTACATAGAGTTAGACCCTTCCAGTTTCTAGTTTACTTTTGTGTATGTTTCTAAATGGTATTACAATTTTGCAGACAAATAAAATTATCTCACTTCCTCTAAGGACATATTAACCAGTGACAATAAATCTAGCACACCTGTACTCAGGGTCTTTTTCTTGCAAATTAAACTTGGGGCCTCCAACACCCCTCACTGCTTCCCTCCCATGGGCTTGTCTTAAAACCTGATTTGATGAGCATCATTCATGGTGTATGGTGTATGTACTATCTTGGAAAAGAAACACTAATTCCTTACTCAGTCATTGAGAGGGGAGAAGAGAAGGCACAGCTAAAACTGACAAGGGCTAAAATATCAGCGTTGTAGATAAAAGTTTATCAATTACAATATCAGTGGTGTCAGATAAAAGTTTATGAATATAACCAAAAGCACTTAAATTTATTGTCTTTGTGAGATTAGGAACACAGGTTGCTTGCCTCTTGTTTATCTTTGTTTTTGTTTTTGTTTTTGTTTTTTATTAGATATTTTCTTTATTTACATTTCAAATGTTATCCCCTTTCCTAGTTTCCCCTCTGAAAATCTCCTATCCCCTTCCCCCTCCCTCCTCCTCCTGCTTCCCAACCCACCCACTCCTGCTTTCTGGCCCTGGCATTCCCCTATACTGGGGCATAGAACCTTCACAGGACCAAGGGCCTCTCTTCACATTGATGACTGACTAAGCCATCCTCTGCTCCGTATGCAGCTAGAGCCATGAGTCCCATCATGTGTTTTCTTTGATTGGAGGTTTAGTCCCAGGGATCTTTGTTGAACAAGCATCTTGTCTTAATTTTCCAGTTCTGTAGTCCAGCTCTCACCAAAGGCAAAGAGACAAGTAGGGGTGCACACTTTCTCTTGTGTGAGCAGCACTAGAATATAACATGTATTGCTTCTACACACATGGTGGTTTGAATAAGAGTGGCTCCGACAGGCTCTTATATTTGAATGCTCAAAGGGTAGCACTATTTGAGAAAGATTAGGAGGTGTGGCTTTGTTGGAGGAAGTGTGCCACTAGCCGTGGGCTTTGAGGTTTCAAAAGCTCATTCGAGGCCCAGTTCTCTCTCTTGGCCTGATGATCAGGATATAGGTCTCAGCTACTTCACCAGTGCTGTGTGTGCTGCCATGATGACAATGGACTAACACTCTTCAAATGTAAGCAAGCCACCAACTAAAATCTTTCTTCCATAAGGGTTGTCTTAGTTGGTATCTCTTCCCAGCAATAAAAGTGTGACTAAGATAACCTACATTTCTTTGCGCAGGAACTATTCAATATACTATATTCAGCTACAAGCGATGACAAGAAATAAAGTAGTTAACTGGGCATCTTGCACAAAAGCAGGTGTTCTCAACCTGTGGCTTGTAACCCCCCACAGAAATAGCATTGTGAATAACCTGCATTTCAGATATTTACATCACAATTTATAACAGTAGCAAAACTACAGGTATGAAGTAGCAATGAAATAATTTTATGGTTGGAGGGTCACCAAAACATGAGGAAATGTATTTAAAAATAGCATCATTAGGAAGGTTGAGAACCACTGTTCTAGAGTGAAAGCCAGCAAGTTAAAACTCCAGTTCTCTGATAAGTCAAAAGCAAAGCAGAGAAAAGAAACCAATGGAATCTATATTGTCCCTGAACAAGGAAAAGATAAGGTGAAGCAAGGTCACTGAGAAGAGACTAATTACGTGAAGTTACAGATATGATAATAATAGAGTGAGCACCTGTGGGGAGCTGGACATTCCTTGGCAAACAAGAAAACACTGCCCGCCCCAGACATGCCCACAGGCTAATCTAATGGAGCAATTTTTCAACTGAGGTCCCTTCTTCCCAGGTGTGTCAAGCTGACAACCAAGTTTAGGCATTATACCAAGTCATTACCTTGTCTATGACAAACATTTTTTTCTGACCTCAATTAGTCAACTAAGAGCCATTTAACTGATAAAGCATCAGTTATAACCCTCATTCTTCCTTTCAACTTCACAATTTTTACCTATATCCCAAACAATACCAAATCATTTCAATAAGGAAATTTTTCAAAGAACGAGTTTTAGCCAAAAGTACATTTTAAATTTTTTTTATTTATTATGTATTTTCCTCAATGACATTTCCAATGCTATCCCAAAAGTCCCCCATACCCTCCCCCACACTTCCCTACCCACCCATTCTCATTTTTTGGCCCTGGCGTTCCCCTGTACTGGGGCATATAAAGTTTGTGTGTCCGATGGGCCTCTCTTTCCAGTGATGGCCGACTAGGCTATCTTTTGATACATATGTAGCTAGAGTCAAGAGCTCCGGGGTACTGGTTTGTTCATAATGTTGTTGCACCTACAGGGTTGCAGATCTCTTTAGCTCCTTGGATACTTTTAAATTTTTTCCACCTGTGGAATACTTCATAAGAGTTCACTGGTATGTATAATTGAGGGCAATGAATTTATAATGAATTGAGGGCAACGAAAGTATTTGTATTTTATATCTCACTACCTAACATTAAAAATCACTATTAAGGGCTAGAAATATAGCTCAGTCAGTAAACTGAATGTTGATACCCAGAACCCATATTCTTTTAATAAATAAATAATAGCATGTATTTGCAACCCTAGTATTGAGTAGGTAGAAACAGAGGATTCCTGGGCTTACTGGTCAACCAACCTAGCCTACTTGTTGATCTCCAGGACAGTGAGTGACCCAGCATCATAAACAAGGTATAAAGCTGCTGAAGAATGCTACCCAAGGTTTTTTTGAACTCTGTATCATGTGTGCCTGCATGGATACACGCATATACACATGCACACACAACTTAAAGCAAGGAAGAATTTCTATCAAAGAAATATAAACTGCTACCATGTGACCTGGTTAAAAAAAGAGAGAAGAATGAAAAAATTAGACTCTTTTTCAAAGAGAGAGGGGGAGAAAGAGCTTCTGAAGTTAACAAAGTTAGTGATGAGATAGATGAGAAGTTTGGAGAGGCAAGAGAAGTGTCATGCAGTGAAAAGAAGTAAGCCAAGCCGAACACACATCTGGCTGCTTAGTTCCCTGTGATTGACAAATCTCTAACAGAACTAAACAAAAGAGACAGAGAAGCCCCAAATTAATAAAACCAGAGATGAAAGGCAAGATATTACAAGACATAATAAAATCCAGCACTCATTACAGTATACTTGGGAAACTCAAATTCTAAGAAATTATAAAATATAAAAGAAATGAATAAATTTCTATAACGTACCAAAAGGAAATCAAGAATATATAAGTAACTTAGACTTAGACCCATAACAAGTAATGAGGTCAAAGCAGTATATTTTTTAATGAGGGCAATGAATTTATTTCTCCACAAAGAAAAGACCAGGACTAGACAGATGACTGTTGAATTTCATCAAGCCTTTAAGAAAGAGCTTACACAAATACACCTCAAATTTTTTCACAAAATGGAAAAGGAAGGCATATGGCCAACTCATTCTATACACATAGAATTACTCTGATACCCCAAACATATTTTTAAACATTGAAAGCTATAAACCTATTTTCCTGATAAACATAAATACTGAAATTCTTGCAGGTCAAATTGAAGAAAACATTAGGAAGATCATCCATGACCAACTTATTTTCATTACAGGCACACAAAATGGTTTAATACACAGAAATCAATAAAGATAGTGTCTTTTTTTTAAAGTTTTTATTACTTTTTTAATAAATTTATTTTTTACACTCCATATTCCATTCCCTACCCCACCCCCACTCTCTGACTGCTGCACATCCCACATCTCCTCCCCACCCCGTCTCCACATGGATGCCCCCACCTCCCATCCCACCTGACTTCTAAACTCCCTGGAGCCTCCAGTCTCTTGAGGTGCATCATTTCTGAATGAGCACAGACACTGCAGTCCTCTACTGTATGTGTGGTGGGGGCCTCATATCAGCTATTTTATGCTGTCTGTTTGGTGATCCAGTGCTTGAGAAGTCTGGGGGTCCAGATTAATTGAGACTGCTGGTCCTCCTACAGGATCTCCCTTCTCCTCAGCTTCTTTCAGCCTTCTCTAATTCATCAACAGGGGTCAACTGTTTCTGTACATTGGTTGGGTGCAAATATCTGCATCTGACTCTTTCAGCAGCTTGCTGGGTCTTCAGAGGGTAGTCATGATAGGTCCTTTGTTGTGAGCACTCCGTAGCCTCAGTAATAGTGTCAGGCCTTAGGACCTACCCTTGAGCTGGATCCCACTTTGACACTATCCCTGGACCTTTTTTTCCTCAGGTTCCTCTCCATTTCCATCCCTGTAAATCATTCAGACAGGAACAACTATGGGTCAGAGATGTGACTGTGGGATGGCAACCCCATCCCTCACTTGATGCCCTGTCTTCCTGCTGGAGGTGGGCTCTATAAGTTCCCTCTCCCTACTGTTGGGCATTTCATCTAAAGTCCCTCCCTTTGAGTCCTGAGAGTCTCTCACCTCCCAGGTCTCTGGTGCATTCTGGAGGGTCCGTCCCCCCAACATCTGTTGCCTGTTTCCATTCTTTCTGCTGGCCCTCAGAGCTTCAGTCCTTTTCCCTCACCCAATACTAGATCAGGTTTCCCTCTTCTCCATACCCTCCCTCACCCCATCCACTTTCCCTTCGAGGCACCTCTCTCCCTCCCAACTTGTGATTGCTTTCTTCTTTCTCCCAAGTGGAACTGAGGCATCCTCACTTGGATGCTTCAGCTTGTTGATCTTTTTGAGTTCTATAGACTGTATCTTGGGTATTCTACACTTTTTTGGCTAATATCCACTTATTAGTGAGTACATACCATGCATGTCCTTTTGGGTCTGAGTTACCTCACTCAGAATGATATTTTCTAGTTCCATCCACTTGTCTGAAAAAGTCATCTTCTTAATAGCTGAGTAAAGAAACCACATTTTCTGTATCCATTCTTCTGTCATGGGACATCTAGGTTGTTTCCAGCTTCTGGCTATCACAAATAAGGCCACTATGAACATAATAGAGCATGTGCCCCTATGGCATGATGGGGCATCATTTGGGTATATTCCTAAGAGTGATATAGCTGAGTCTTCAGGTAGATCTATTTCTAATTTTCTGAGGAACCTCCAGATTGATTTCCAGAGTGATTGTACCAGTTTGCAGTCCCACCAGCAATGGAGGTGTATTACTCTTTCTCCACATCCTCTCCAACATATGTTGTCACCTGAGTTTTTTATGTTAGCCATTGTGATTGGTGTAAGGTGGAATCTCATGGTCTCTGATTGCTAAGGACTTAGAACATTTCTTTAGGTGCTTCTCAGTTATTCCAGATTTCTCAGTTGTGAATTCTCGGTTTAGTTCTATTCCCGGGTTTTTGATTGGGTTGTTTGGTTTTTTTGGGTGATTAACTTCTTGAGTTGTTTATATATTTTGGACATTAGCCCTCTATTGGATGTGGTATTAGTGAAGTTTTTCCCAATCTGTAGGTTGCCTATTTGTCTTATTGACTATGTCGTTTGCCTTATAGAAGCTTTCCAGTTTCATGAGGTCCCATTTATCAATTCTTGATCTTAGAGCATGAGGTATTAGAGTTCTGTTTAGGACATTTCCCCCTGTGCCAATGAGTTCAAGGCTCTTTCTCACTTTCTCTTCTGTTAGATTCAGTGCATCTGGTTTTATGTTGAGGTCCTTGATCCACTTGGAATTGGGCTTTGTACAAGGTGACAAGTATGGATCTATTTTCATTCTTCTACACACAGCCAGCCAGTTAGACCAGCACCATTTATTGAAGATGCTTTCTATTTTTTTCCATTGTATATTTTTGGTGTCTTTGTGAAAGATCAAGTGACCATAAGTGTGTGGTTTTATTTCTGGGTCTTCAATTCTATTCCACTGATCAACATGCCTGTCTCTGTACCAGTACCATGCAGCTTTTATCACTATTGCTCTGTAGTAAAGCTTGAGGTCAGGGATGGGGATTCCCCTGGTCATTCCTTTATTGTTAAGAATTGTTTTCACTATTCTGGGTTTTTTGCCTTTCCAGATGAATTTGAAAATTGCTCTTTCCATGTCTTTGAAGAATTGTGTTGGGATTTTGATGGGGATTGCATTGAATCTATAGATTGCCTTTGGTTGGGTGGCCATTTTTACTAATTCTGCCAATCCATGAGCCTGGAAGATCTCTCCATTTTCTGAGATCTTCTTCGATTTCTTTCTTGAGAAACTTGAAGTTATTGTCATGCAGGTCTTTCACTTGTTTGGTTAGAGTTACCCCAAGATATATTATATTACTTGTGGTTATTGTGAAGGGAGTTATTTCCCTAATTTCTTTCTCAGCCAGTTTATCTTTTGTATAAAGGAAGGCTACTGACTTTATTTGAGTTAATTTTATATCCAGCCACTTTGCTGAAGTTTTTTATCAGCTGGAGAAGCTCTCTGGTAGAATTTTGGGGGCTGCTTATGTATATTATTACATCATCTCCAAATACTGATACCTTTACTTCTTCTTTACTAATTTGTATCCCCTTGGTCTCTTTTTGTTGTCTTATTATTCTAGCTAGCACTTAGATTACTATATTGAATAGATATGGGGAGAGTAAGCATTCTTATCTTGTCCCCTATTTCAGTGGGATTGCTTCAAGTGTGTCTACATTTAATTTCATATTGACTGTTGGTTTGCAGTAAATTGCTTCTATTATGTTTAGGTATGGGCCTTGAATTTCTGATCTCTCTAATACTTTTAACATGAAGGGTTGCTGTATTTTGTCAAATGCTTTTTCTGCATCTAATGATCATGTGATTTTATTTCTTTGAGTTTGTTTATATAGTGGATTACACTAATGGATTTTCAAATATCAAACCAACCTTGTGTCCCTGGGTTGAAGCCTACTTGATTGTGGTGAGTGATGGTTTTGATGTGTTCTTGGATTCAGTTTGCAAGAATTTTATTGAGTATTTCTGCATCGATATTCATAAGAAAGATTGGTCTGAAGTTCTTTTTTTTTTTTTTGGTTGGTTCCTTGTGTAATTTAGGTATCAGAGTAATTGTGGCTTCATAGAATGAGTTAGGAAGTGTTCCTTCTGTTTCTATTTTATGGAATAGTTTGAGGAAAGTTGGTATCAGCTCTTCTTTGAAAGTCTGGCAGAGATAATGTCTTAAATCAATAAACACAAAGACAATTGCATCACCTCAATAGATGCAGAAAAGACATTTGACAATATCATTAAGCTTTCATGATCAAGGCACTGAAGGAACTAGGAAAGAGGGAACACAGCTCAACAAAATAAAGCTATGAAGATGCACACCTGTCCTTATGCAAAGATGCACACCGTCCTTGTGCAGAAAGGAATAGGACTAAAACTATTCTCTGTAATAGCTGAAACAAATAAAAGGTAGCCCTCTCTCTGCCTTTATTCCACAAAGTGCTCAAACTCTTAGCTAGCACAATACAACGAAATAAATAAATAAATAAATAAATAAATAAGAGAGCTGAAAACAGAAAGATGCCAGATGATTCCTATTTGCAAATAAGATGATCCAATGCTTAAAAAAGAAAAACCTAGGGGATATAGAAAACACTGGAACCATTTACCACTTTCTACAAAAATCAACAGGTTTTCTATATGTCAATAGCCAGTGAGAAACCAGAAACATATCATTTCAGAATGGACACACACATAAATAAATAAATAAATGTAAACCTTTATTTTTTTACTTTATGATGCTGAAGAAAGAAATTTTTTTTAAAAAAAGCACTAGAAGATGTAAAAAAAAAAAAAATGGGAGATGGAGAACTAAGAGTAGCCAACAGCAAGCCCCAGATGCCAGGAAAGCAAGAGGCTCCCAGGACCCAAAAGAGATGAGATTAGCTGAAATGCCCAACAAAGGGGAGGGAGAACCTGTAGAGACAATTATCCAGGGGTTAGGCAAGACACCAGTTGGGAGATGGGACCACCTACTCATCTCCAAAATTTTAACCCAGAATGGCTCCTGTCTAAAGGAAATACACATGTAGAGCAGAGACTGAAGGAAAGGTCATCCAGAGACTGTACCACCTGTTGATCCATCCCATATAGAGACATCAAACCCAGACACTATTGTGGATGCCAAGAAGTGCTTGCTGACAGAAGTCTGATATAGCTGTCTCTGGAGAGGATCTACCAGAGCCTGACAAACACAGAGGCAGATGCTTACAGCCAACCATTGGACTGAGCATGGGGACCCCAGTGGAGAAGTTAGAGAAAGGCCTGAAGGAGAAAAAGGGGGTTGCAACCCCATAGGAAGAACAACAATATCAACTAGCGAGATCCCCCAGAGCTCCCAGGGATGGACCCATGGCTCCAGCAGCATATGTAGCAGAGGATGGCTTTGTCGGGCATCAATGAAAGGAGAGGCCCTTGGTCCTGTGGAGGCTGGATGCCCTAGTGTAGGGTAATGCCAGGGAAGTGAGGTGGGAGTGGGTGGGTGGGTGGGGGAGCACCCTCATAGAAGGAGGGAAAGGGAGGATGTAATGGGGGTTTACGGGATAGGGGGAAATTGGAAAAGGGGATAACATTTGAAATTAAATACATAAAATATCCCATTAAAAAAATAAATGTGTCACCTAAGTTGAAAAACAAAAAAAAAAGTGCTAGAAGACATACAAAAAATTTTTTAAATTAAAAATAAACTCCCAGACTCATGAGTAGTAAATATTTATCATGTTGTATCATAACCATATTTCAAAATAAATAAATGAACTACAAATTCAACACAGTCCCCTCAAAATTCTGCCATTCTTCATGGAACTAGGAAAAAAATCCTAAAATTCATATAAAAATAGAAAAGCCCCTGCATAGTCAATGCGATCTTAAACAAAAGAACAAGCAAACAAAAGAGAACACTGCTGGAAGATCACAATACTTCATCTCACACTATGCTGTAGAACCATAACAGCAACAAAGCATCACACTGCTACAACGGCAGACATGCGATCCAACAGGGTAGAGGAGCACCAAAAAGAAACCCACACAAATGCAGTCAACTAATCCTTGACAAGATGTCCTAAGCATACACTGGGGAAGAGAAACTTCTTCATGATGTGGTACTGAAGAAACTGATTTTCTATATGCATAATATTGAAGCCAGAGCAGTATTTCCCACCTTGAGCAGCAAATTTAAAATAAATGGAAGAGCTTAATGTAATATCTGAATTTCTGAGACTGCTAGAGGACAACATAGGCAAATTATTTCAAGACACAGACATGGGTGAGACACAGTCCTTCTCTGAAAAGAATTCCAGTAACATAGGCAATGACACTCAAATTGGTAAATGATATTATATTGAATTGAAAAGGTTCTAGTAGGCATGCCTTTAAACCTTCTTCACTTTGGATGCTAAGGCAGGAGGGTTATGAGTTCAAGACCATTCTCCGCTACATAGCATATTTGAAGCCAATCTGAAGTAAATAAGACCTTTTTTTTTAATTCCTGGTGTCTAGAGAGATGGCTCAGTGGTTAAGAGCACTGACCACTCTTCCAAAGGTCCTGAGTTCAATTCCCAGCAACCACACGGTGGTTCACAACCATCTGTAATGGGTCTAATGCCCTCTTCTGGTTCATCTGAAGGCAGATATAGTGTACTCATATATAAAATAAATCAAAAAATTGTAAATCCTGCAGAACAGAAGAGAATCTTTGCCATTGAGTACATTTGTGCTGGCTGCATTTCATTGTAAACGTGTTACAACCTACAATTACCTGGGAAGAGACTCTTAAAAGAAACTATCTAGATCAGGCTGGCCAGTGCACATATCTGTGAAGAATTGTTTTCATTGTTAATTAACACAGGAAGACCCAGCCCATTATGGGTAGTTCCACTCTCTAGGCAGGGGTGATGAAGTATACAAGACAAGAGAAATCAAGATAAAGGCATCAAGCAGGAAGCATGGGTGCATGGCTCATCCTCTGCTCCTGGCAGTAGCTATGATGTGGTTAGCTGACTGAGATCCTACCTTGGCTTCCCATCCGTGATGAACTGTATCAGTGATGGTAAGACAAATAAAACCTTTCTTCCCTTAAGTTGCTTCTGGTTGGAGTATTTGTTACAACAATAGAAGGTAAGCTAGAATAACATGAAATGTGATTAATATGCAGAATCTATTTTTTAAAAAAACTCCAAAAAATTAAACACTAAAAACCAGCCAATCAGAAACTAAGGAATCAGATATTTCTCAAAGTAAAAAAGAAAAATACAGCCGGGCGTGGTGGCGCACGCCTTTAATCCCAGCACTTGGGAGGCAGAGGCAGGTGGATTTCTGAGTTTGAGGCCAGCCTGGTCTACAAAGTGAGTTCCAGTACAGCCAGGGCTACAAAGAGAACCCTGTCTTGGAAAAAAGAAAGAAAGAAAGAAAGAAAGGAAGGAAGGAAGGAAGGAAGGAAGGAAGGAAGGAAGGAAGGAAGAAAGAAAGAAAGAAAGAAAGAAAGAAAGAAAGAAAGAAAGAAAGAAAGAAAGAAAGAAAGAGAAAAAAGAAAAAGAAAAATGTCCAAGAAATATAGAAAAATGTGTTCGGCAGCATTAGTCACCAGCAAATGCAAACTAAAACCACTGAAGATCCCCATCTTGCCCTGCTCAGAAAGGCACATGCGCGCGCGCACACACACACACACACACACACGCACGCACGCACGCACACACACATAAATAACAGCAAATTTTGGCAAAGATATCCAGAAAGAGGAATCCCTAGGCCCTGCCTGTCAGAAGATAAACTATTCCAGCCACCTTGGAAATCAGTATGGATGTTTTATTTAAAAAAGTCTCAACCTAGAACTACCATTTGACCTATCTGTGCCTGGATACCATCTAAATGTCCATCAACAGGGTTTATTTAATGTGATACTTATACATGATAGGGTTTTACTCAGTTGTAAAGAAGAATGAGCTATGATATTTATAAGAAAATGCATACTTAGTGGAACTGACAATAAGTCAATACAGACTCAAAAAGACAAGTAATTCATGTTACCTAGCTAGACTCCAGAAATCACTTATGTGTGTCAAATTTAACCTTACACATTGAAATATAGGTAATTTTGGTTTTAAAACATTAAAAATAGAAATAAATGCACCTAGACCTTCCTTGGGGATCCCAAATCATTGAGCAATTTTAAATAAAAACTACACACTATTAATCTGAACTATTTTAAAAGCAGGAGTCTGAATGGCTGCTTCAGTTTTCTAACTCACTGCGCAGAGAAACAGACTCAGAACAATGCTGCTTCTTGTAACGGCTTTCCTCACAGCATGACAAGACAAAGCTGATCTTGTATTTCAATTCCAAGCATAGTTTCATAATTATAATAGAAGAAATTTTTAAAAATCATGAAAAAATAAACTTACTATCCTCAAGCCCTACAAAAATCAGACATATTGCAAAATATATGTCTAAATTACATGCAAGGAAAACCATTTAGGTGATTCTTAACCTGAAAGAGAGCTATCAATGAAGGGGAGTGTTGTAGTTTAAACATGAAATGACATCCATAGGCTCATGTGTTTGAACACTTGGTCCCTGGCTGGCAGCACTGTTTGGAAAGGTTCTGGAACATTTAGGAAAGAGATCCTTACTGGAGGAAGTGTCACTGGGGTAGGCTTTGAGATTTACAACCTGCCCCATCTTGCTGTTATCTCTCTGCTTCCTGTGTGAAGATGAGAAATGAAGCCAGCTCTCTGTCTGCTCCCGTCCTATCTTCCCCATGGTGATGGACAGTTATCCCTTTGGAACTAGAAGACAAAATAAACCCTTTTTTCTTGAAATTGTTTAATCGGGATACTTTACAAAAGAAGCTGATGCAAGGAGGAGTTCCTTATTTATAACCAATGGCTTTTTTCACTTTTTAATAATAACCTCAAATTTTCAATTTTGACCTTATTGAAGTAAAAGAATGTCTCTGCCCTCAACAGACAGATGAGAGAGAGAGAGAGAGAGAGAGAGAGAATGAATAGAGGCATGAATGAAAAGAAATGTATTAGCTGCCTGGTCTGTCCGCTTGATGCTGCTGTTGTAGGGGATTCTGTAAACTTCAGAAGTGAGGCCTCGCTCCAGGAGAGAAGGTCCAATGAGGTAAATCCTTAGTGACATATTATCCCTACCTCTCCCTAAACTGAACAGCAGCCTCCACCACCTGCCATGATGTTCTGCCCATGCACATAGGACCATATATCTATGAACCGAATCCTTTAGACACATGAGACAAAATAAACCCTCCCTCTTTTAAATTGCATCGTCAGGTATTTTTGTCTCTGTGATGGGAAAAGTCACTAATACAGAACATGATTGCACTGCGGACTTTACAGTAATGTTTATCACACTGTAGCATAGAAGATCTGTCTACATACTGCGTTTCTTTTCTCTAGGATGCTCTTCAGAGCAAGCAATTATGATACTCACATTTGTATGTCCAGAGTGTGTCAGGATGCCTGATAGAGAACTAGTGTTCAATCAACATTGATCACCCAAAATTTCTAAAAGTAAGACCAAAGGTTAAATTATGATGCTGAATAATTGTGTGTCTAGTGATAAAATTCAGAAAGCCTTAAAAAGAGCATAACTACCTATGGGTGCTTGGGTACCTGCGTGTTAGTGGTGGGCTGACTCCAGTACTGTCTCAGCTCTTTTTCTCTGTTAGCTCTATAACTTAATTATCGGCAAGAATTATAAACCGTCTCCTTTAGCTCCTGAAGCAGTTGCACTACATTTCCTGGATTACAAGTCCCACAACTGAGCCAGCAAATATTGAAAATAATTGCTGTTGCCCTGACCTGCACAGCTCAGTTCCCCAGTGCACTTCTTAGGAAAGTTCACAAGGAAGTCAAGGCCCCAATTTATACAAGTTAGGCATGGCTGTAGAATAAATCAACCCAGTGCTGTAAGACAAAGCCATTTATTCTCAGGAGCACATTTCAGATGGGCAGAAGTCTGCCAATGAGGTTGTGGTGGCTGAAGGTTTTTGCTTCATATCCAAGCACAGCCAGTTTCTGCTTCTTACTGGGACTGAGCTCCACTGTCCCCAGGTGTGCCACCCCTCATTCACCTTGTAAGTTTTCAGAAAAGAAGCATGTAAGGTCGACAAAGCAATGCAGTCCTAGAGAAAAAGCCCACGTCCTCTGGGGAGCTGGAGGATATATTTCTAAGGAAACCGGATTCGTAAAATTTAAGTTGCTGAAATAATTATTTTCATCATAAATTAAATCAAATCAAATAAGGCCAGTGAGATGGCTCAGCAGGTAAAGGCGCTTGTCGCTCAAGGCTGGAAAACTGAGTTCATGGAAACTACATAAAGAGGAAAGGAGAAAGCCAATACCACAAAGTTACCTCCTGACCTCCATACACATGCTGTGGTATGCATACATGCACACATAATCATGAACACACACCTATCATGAACACATACGTGTGTCATGAACACACATATCGTGAACACACATGTACATATCATGAGTACAAACATATCATGAAAACATATGAACACATATCATGAAAACATAAACATACAAATCATGAACACATATGTATCATGAATATACACACATGTATCATGAAAACACGTATCATAAACATTCATGTACATAGCATGGGTTCAAAATATCAACACATATATCATGAACACATATGATGAAAACATGAACATGTATGTATCATGAATACATACATACATAATGAACACAAACATAGCATGAGCATACAGAGGATAATAAAATTTTAAGAATTTTAATCATGAAGAAAGATATTTAACAAATGTATTTATCTCCAGGCAGTGGTAGCACACGCCTTTAATCCCAGCACTTGGGAGGCAGAGGCAGGTGGATTTCTGAGTTCAAATAACAGAGTGAGTTCCAGGACAGCCAGGACTACACAGAGAAACCCTGTCTCAAAAAAAAAAAAACAAGTGTATTTATCAATCACTCACTGGTAAAGGATAAAACCACAAGAAAGATAAAAAAACATTTAGAGTTTTATAAATATTTTGAAATTTCAAAATTTTTACAATGAATAGAGTAAAATTAATGCCGTAACATGTTTGTGTTAGATTCCAGCACTCGGGAAGCTGGGACAGGAACACATGATGAGTTTGAAGTAGCAGACTGCAATACATAAAGAGATCTTGTCTCAAAAAATTGTCTATGTTAAAAAATAAGGTTTAAAGTTGGTTATCTAAATTTTCTTTATAAGAATCAAAAATAGAAAATTAAACTGTTAGTAGAAGTAAGAAATTAAAGATAAATATATAAATTAATTTAATTTTTTTAAAAGTAGGAAAAAGTTATTAAAAGCAAATTTGGTTCTCTGGAGGGAAAACCCCGATACCGCTATATGCCCAATACAATTTTGTTATGGTTTGGTTTGGTTTGGTTTGGTTTGGTTTGCTTTGCTTTGCTTTGCTTTGCTTTGCTTTGCTTTGCTTTGCTTTGCTTTGCTTTGCTTTGCTTTGCTTTGCTTTGCTTTGCTTTGCTTTGCTTTGCTTTGCTTTTTCAAGACAGGGTCTCACTATGTAACCCTGGCTATCCTGTAACTCACAGAGATTCACCTGCCTCTTCCTCCAGGTGCTGGGATTAAAAGTGGGCACCACTATATCCAGCTTAACAGGTGATTTTCTTAAAGAAGAAAACAGTGTTATTTTGATTTGGGAAATTGTTTCGGCAGCATTGGAGAGCATGTATAAACTTAAATCAGCTCAGGAGGATATGGTCCACCAGTTCATGGCATGCACTCAGGCTGGTGAGAGAACTGCCATCTACTGCTTGACACAGAATGAGTGGAAACTAGACAAGGCCACAGACAGTTTCTTCTAAAACCCAGAGGTTTTCCACAGAGAGTCTATGAAGGGCAGTGTGGACCAGAAGAAGCTGGAGCAGCTGGACAGCAGGCCCACAGAACAAAAACAAAATCGGAATTGATGGGATTCAGTAGTTCTGTGATGACCTGAGTCTGGTCCCTGCCAGTATCAGTGTTTTGGTCATAGCATAGAAGTTCAGGACTGACACTCAATGTGAATTTAGCAAAAAGGAATTCGTGGATGGCATGACAGAGCTGGGGTGTGATAGCACAGAGAGGCTGAAAACTCTTCCACCCAAACTGGAACAGGAACTTAAGGACTCAGCGAAGTTCAAGGACTTTTACCAGTTTACTAATTTCGCTAAGAACCCTGGGCAGAAGGGCTTAGGATCGCGGCTTGTCCTTATAAATGACTTTGTAGAATATGCACGACCAGTAGTCACAGGTGGGAGATGTGGACCTTTCTAGATGGAAAAGCCAGATGGAAGGTAGGATGGGTGTGTCCTGGAGGAGACAGCTGCATGGGTTGCTGTGTGCATTTGTCACTGACCTCCGAGTCCTCCTCGTCCACTCATGAAGCAAACCCTTACTCTGCTTAAAGGCGGCAGTGACTGACCTGCAGACACAAAGAAGCTCCTCGGGATGTCAGGGACGTCGGAAGCGCTATTGTTTTAGGAGATACCTACACCACTTCTCTTTACAGAATGCAACATAGACTCTGTTTACAGGGCTGAGAGCATGCTGTTCAGCTCATGACTTTAAGGTGAACACCAGCCGTTTCCAAACTGGAATCCTGTTACAATTATGCTTCGAAGTAGCATCCGTGTCCTCAGAATGATGTATCTTTTATGTAAATCCAAGCTGTTAAGTTTGGAGCTGAGACAAAAGGATGGACCATCTTGCCAGCCATATCCGGAGATCCATCCCATAATCAGCTTCCAAATGCTGACACCATTGCATACACTAGCAAGATTTTGCTGAAAGGACCCAGATATGGCTGTCTCTTGTGATACTATGCTGGGGCCTGGCAAACACAGAAGTGGATGCTCACAGTCAGCTATTAGATGGATCACAGGGCCCCCAATGGAGGAGCTAGAGAAAGTAACCAAGGAGCTAAAGGGATCTGCAACCCTATAGGTGGAACAAAAATATGAACTAATCAGTAGCCCCAGGAGCTCGTGCCTCTAGCTGCATAGGTATCAGAAGATGGCCTGGTCGGCCATCAGTGGAAAGTGAGGCCCATTGGTCGTGCAAACTTTATATGCCTCGACACAGGGGAACGCCAGGGCCAAAAAGTGGGAGTGGGTGGGTGGGGGAGTGGGAAAAAAAATCCAAGCTGTTAAACACATGAAAATGGCCTTGCAAGAGAGCCCACTGCTTTTGATCTTGGTTCCTGACTTGTAGTTAACTTCTGTTCAGAGAAGTTTATAGATACGAATCATTAAATTTTGAAGGACTACAATACGTTCTTATTTTTAAGATTGAACATTCTTCAGGGAAAGGAGCAGCGATATGATTCAGCAGGTAAAGGCATGTGCTGCCCAGTCTGACAGCCTGAGTTCAGTTCCTGGGAACCACAGGGTGGAAGAGAGAACTGACTTCCCCTGGTTGTCCTCTGACCTCACACACATGTGCCATGAAATGCATGTACTCCCCACATGTATGTACGTACACAATGAAACAAACAAACATAAATACATAGATAACTTAAAATGTTAAATTCTATGGGATTGTCAATAGGCTGGGACGTACTAATAATTGGTAAAGGCTTTTCAAAGATTGGTGCTTTCTGTGCTATTATTTATACTTGAATTGTGCATGTTACAGAAATGCTGACAACTTCAGAAATAGTAAATAAAATGTTGGCCCTAGCTAGAAAACTTTTTTTATTATTTTGGTTTTTCAGTTTTGTTTTTTATTATATGAATGTTAATGTTCAAATACTGTGAACAAATTTGGCCAGTGTATAGTGTATGAATAATTTTTAGGGATCTGTTCCTATATTTTATCTTAGAAATTCTTTGTCATGAGATAAATATCCAGCCATACTTTCCTGGCATTTTTAGACTTGTATTTATTCTTACACTTTTCTTCAATATGTCTACTGTTTATTCTGGTAGCTAATACAAAGTAAAGGTGTTGCATTTATTTATTTATTTATTCTGGTAGCTAATACAAAGTAAAGGTGTTGCATTTATTTATTTATTTATTTATTTATGTTTAGCCCGTTGTCCTTTTGATAGTTTTAAGCCTGAATTATCCGACAGCTGTGAGAGAATGCCATAAGAAAGCCAGTAGGTCTGCACAAATTAGATTCAGGAAAGAGGATGTAAGCCATGGCAAAGGATGGAGGCTGGAATTCTTCCAGAAAGAGAGCTTCATCCAATAGGCTGATAGCAGCTAGAGGCAGCACTTTAAGGAATAAAGAAGTCTATGTTCTCCCCGAAAATCACCCAAAATGCACTTCACCATCAGCTGGAAATTTTTGAGCTAATAAAACCAGGGAAAGTTCATTTCTAGGTTTCTGGTTCAGGCGAGTAACTATAGGGTTTATACATTATCAACATATAATTTAGAGTCTCATCTTCACTTTGCAGAAATTTCTGATTCACTCAGGCTTTAAGAGAGAAAAGCAGCCTCAAACAGTGCCAAGGTTTTCAGTAGTTTATCTTGTGACCATGTAAACTGATTTTTTTATTGAAATTCTTATCATGTACAGTGTTATCAGCAGCAAATGATATATAAGTCACAAATAAATAGAATTTTTCCATCTCCTGTAAGTGTGAAAGCCATGCTTGAATAACCAAATGCATGTTTCCTTACACCCAGAAAAAGAATTGGCATTAACCATTTAATCACACATTTGAGAAATGTTTTTATATGAAGCTAATGTCCTCTACACTTCCCTGGTAATAAAACAATGGAAAATTTGTCTATTAGTATAATCAAATACTTGAAAATACTTTTCTATCCAGATAAACAAGTTTTTTAGTTTACGCATCATGGTAAAAATTTTCCCATAATAAATCCTAATTCCTGGCTTTTTCCTTCTTTCCAATAGATGCTTTTTGTTCCTTCTGTGAATATAGAACTGAGTGAAGGCAGGATACTCATGACAGTTACTATTGATTTTTAGCTTGGCAGGATCTATAACCTCTGAGGAGACAAACCTCTAACCATGTCTAGATAGGGGGGTGAGAAGATGTGCCCTCAAAGTGGGAAGCACAATTCATGAGCTAGAGTTACAGACTGATTAGAAATGAGTGAACAGAGCAGCAAGCTCAATCCACTGCTTCCTGGCTGTGGATGTGATGTGACCACCCACCCCAGGCCACTGTGCTGTGGGCAGGATGTGACCACTCACCCCAGGCCCCTGTGCTGTGGATGGGCTATGACATCCACCACGTGCCTCTAGACTGTATTAGTTTCATTTCTATTGTTGTGATAAAACACAAACCAACGCCAACTCGGAGATGAATGGGTTTATTTTGTCTTACAACTCCAGGACCAAAGTCCATCACTGTATTGTCAGGGCAGAAACCTGTGCGCCAGAAATGAAGCAGAGACCACAGAGGAACGATGCTTACTGGCTTCTTCCCAAGTTCACACTCAGCTACCTTTCTAAAACAGGCCAGGTCCACTGCCCACAGCGGGTACCACCTGCTCACATCAATCAGCAGTCAAGAAAAGGATAGACATTCCCATGGGCCATTCTGATGGGGGCGGTTATTCAGTTGAGGTTTTCTCTTCTCAGGTGACTCTAGGTTTGTATCAAGTTGACAACTGGAGTTGCAACATTCACCATACCTTGCTGACAAACTGGAGCCTCACACTGTGAGCAAAAATAAACACTTAATCCTTAAATTGTGTTTGTTAGGTATTTTATCACAAAAACAATAAAAATAACTAATATGTAAAATTGTTACCAAGAAATGAAGCCATTGCCCTGATATGCTTGACTCTGTTTTTCAGCCTTTGGAAGCAGTTCATGGAAAGAATGTAGAAGAATTTGAAGCTTTTACCTAGAAAAGCACTAGAAGGTTGTAAGCAGAACTTACCGGGACATTCTAATAGGAGGTTCAGAAAACCAGAATGCTAAATGGGAAGATAGGACACCTTGCTTCATAAGGTTTCAGAGAGGAGCAAACACTACCAGGACCTGGTCAGGAAGCCATTCTTGTGTGTTCTGGTAAGGAATCGGGCTGTGTTCCACTTATGCCCAGAGAACCCGAGTAATGCTGAATCCAAAAGTAATGAACTCATTTGTTTGCTGAGGAAATTTGAATATAGGAATGGTGTGCAGGATGTATCACAGTCACCACTGGTTTCTCTTATCCTGGTACAAGAAAACAACAAATAGAGTAGAAAAAAATGAAATTATGAATTTAAAGCTAAGTTCAGAGCAAGTGGGAAAGCAGCTATAATTGTTAGAGGAGTTGTCACCATTAAACAGAGAACTCAAGGATGGTGGCTCACACCAGTAATCCCAGCATTCTAGAGGATGACAAGGTCAGGACTTCAAGAGTAGCCTCTGCTACATAGCAAGAAGATCAGGACTTCAAGACTAGCCTCTGCTGCATAGCAAGATCAGGACTTCAAGAGTAGCCTCTGCTGCATAGCAAGAAGGTCAGGACTTCAAGAGTAGCCTCTGCTGCATAACAAAGCCGAGACAAGCTGAAGGATGTGAAACTGATGCTCAAAAATAAAAGGTTAAAAGAAAAGAACACTAATGCTCTGTATTGGGACAAGAGTAAAACAACCCTGGAGCCAAAATTATACTTATCGATGGCCCCATTCATGGAAATGCAACTGAAGTTAAAGAGCTCAAGCCCAGAATGTCATCAAAAGAGTTCCCACTTAAAAACAATTGCATAGTGAAGTGTATTCTTAGGATGAGCACACAGAGGCCAATGCAGGAGATCCAGGCTCTATATTATGCTGGCAGCATTGTCCACATGATACTAATTTTACTAGCATGAAAGATGTGGGAGCAATGGGTCCTGGAGACTTACACTGTAGTTCCTGGAGACCTCTGAGGCTAAGAGATGTGTCCCTGCAAGGAAGTCCTGAGAGACTACTTCATGAAGTTGTAGAGGTGAAGATTTACAGTTGAGATCCAAGGATGTCAGAGATGCCAGGACCATGATGACATCTGGCAAGGAAAGTTACAAGCATAGAGCAGAGCTGAACCAAGAAAAAGACTGTGCCCTTCAGGCAACAGAGTTAAAGGGAAAGGACTACTCAAGTTCTTTGGAGGAAAAAAAAACATTGTTTTACACATACACACACACACACACACACACACACACACACACTGGGTCTTAGCTTATAAATACCTCAACCTCAGAGAAGCCAAAACTTTTGAGTTAGAAGAACAGCTGTACCACCAAGCATATCCATGATATAAGCCCAGAAATATGTGAAAATGTTATTTTTCATGGCAAAGGGGATATCTTGGGTGTGACTGCAGTAGAATCTTAAGCTGTCTAATTGTTCTGGACTATGTTAGGTTGCCCAGTGTAACCACAGAATGGATATCAGAAACCCACTAGTCAGAAATGTGAGGGAAAAGACAGGCTACTAGATAGCATATACGATCAGAATCCTACTATGAATGAGTCCTTACTGTGTTAATTTTTAAAATAAAATCAATAATTTAAATGGGTTTTAAAGTTAGAAGGAAATTCATTATGGTAACCTTAGAATTACAGGCTGCCAATTTTGCCTAAAGCAAGATGCAATCATGTCTCCAAAGACAAATCCTTTCTGATCTGGTGGCATCCTGATCACTTTCTCTGCTCTCCATCGAGTTCTACGTCATTAGATGTGAAGACCGGCGGTCAGAATATACTTTCCGAAAGTGAGTCTGTTTGAGCTGCTGAATGTAATTTATAAACAAAAGAGTCAACTGCTCATAAGTCTAGAGATGGAAAGTCCGAGACCAGCGGTGGCAATCTTGAAATCTGGCGAAGTTCCATTCCTCAGGGACAGTGTCCTCTTACCCATTCACAAAGCAAAAGAGGCAAAAGGCTAACTAACACTGAGGCGTCCCAGTTAAGAGCTCTAATCTAATTCAGGGACAATCTGAAGCAATGGGTGGCAGCAGTGGAATCTCAAACACAGCAGACAAAATCAGCAGTTGCAGAAAGCTGATTACTGGGGATAAGGAAACACACACATTCAACAGGCACACAAAGAAAAGACTCTGCAAATAGAAGGAGGACTGAAAGATCCCAGTCTCTTCTCAAGGGCTGGGCTTTTAAGGCCTCTAAAGAGTTTTCTTCCCCTAAGTAGAGTGGGTTAGTTTGAAGAAAAGTTACAAAGGTTAACTGGCCCAGAAATGTTGTGTGATTACATGTGTTATGCAGGCCTTCAACTTGCTGGGCCCATCCATCAGCAGGGAAGAGAGATGACCAGGGACAAAAAAAAAGGGGGGGGGGCTTTGTTTTAAGTTTTGTCTCAAGTCAGGAAGATGAGGAAGAAGCTGACATCTTGGAAAGTGGCCAATTTTATTCTCTCTTTCTACCTGACAGTGAGTCTAACTGCTGGTCTTTCACTACCACACTGGGATGATAGTGTGAAGAAAATTGAAAAGAAGTCTGCATGACTGTTTGGCCAGTTAGATGTGCAGTACTGTAAAGAGGTTAGAATTTTGCAGGTCCTGGGTCTAGTTACTTTATCTTGAGCTAGTTAAAGCCCTCCTGAACAGCCTTAACATCTTCTGACTAGTAAGTAAAAACATTATAGAATCATTATACAAAAACATTATAGAATCTTAGCAGACCACTAGTTTTCACCAATGAAAAGCTAAGAATGTCATCAGATAGCATCCTGGGCCTTTAGAAAAGCCTCCTTCATCACACTATACCTGTTTTTCTGATGTACACTCCAATGTATTGTAAACTTGCCTTGATTTATGACTTTCTTCCTTCTTGAAAATTACAAAACTTCATGAGGCAAGACAGTGGTGGCACATGCCCTTAAGCCCAGCACTTGAGAGGCAGAGGCAGGAATTTGAGGTCAGCCTTGTCTACAGAGCAAGTTTCAGGATAGTCAAAGATACACAGAGAAACCCTGTCTCAGATAGATAGATAGATAGATAGATAGATAGATAGATAGATAGATAGATAGATAGATAGATAGATAGATAGATAGACAGAAACACTAAAACTGTGCCTCTGGGCCATGGTCACTTGAAATGGCACTAAAATAAGATCTCTCCCATTCCCTTTAAGATGAGAGCTGCAGTTTGTGCATTTGTAATAGGAATATTAACATATGATTTTGGAAGAACACAACAATTTGATCATAGTAGTAAGTAGATTGTAGAGAGTCTAATACAAATGACTGTTTAGGTTCTTCATGTCATACATTTTCATCTACTTTAATAAATGGGTCAGTGAGTGTAAACTAAGAAAGCCCAAGTTAAAATCTCACCTATCCATTTTGCTGATTACATATATGTAAACATTTTACTTCTTCCCTTCTAGCACTCAAAAATACATGTCTGTTTATCAATAAAGGATATTATGGATCACATAAATATAACCTACCCCAGGCTTGCAGCATGAGGGAAGACTGCCTGTGGCTCTTCATTTGAGTACATTAGGGACTGAGGCAAATGCACAAAAATACTAGCTGGTCTTCCTTAAGATTCATGATAAGATGACAATCAATGCTGATCATAGCTGTCAACACCAACACACACACACACACACACACACACACACCCCTACAGCCCTCATCTCAAAGGAAATAAAATCATTTATTTTGGAGCAAATATGAGTAACCCAGGCCCAAGAAAAAAGAGATAGGTTACCTCAGGTTCTAGGTTCTAATGAGGAAGAAGTTTCAAGAAGTTTTACAGTAGCAGAACAAAATCATAAATCAAGGAAACTCAAAAATACCTGGATGGATTCAGCAGAGAATCAGGTAGCAGCAAGGTAGGCAGGCCTCTGATGTCATATGATAATATTTCTAGTCCTTTGATTGATGGAGAATAATTTTTTGTTAGGTTAATATTTTCCAAAGCTTTTATGTGTTTATCAGGATGTTGAGTGTGACGCAGAAAGGGCAAGGAATGCCTCTTTTAGGGGCGCTAAAGATAAACTGAGATGAATTGTAATTAGGCTTGCAGACCTATACAAACACTCCACATTCCTTTAAGTTTTCATGAGCCTTAGAATACAGCTTCTTTCCAGAAAGTTTTTTCAGAATATATGGAATATGTTGTATTTTATCACACTGCACTCTACAATACAATACCATATTCAGAAAATGTCACTGCTGGGGATGAGTGTATTTTAGTGATGAGCTAAAAAATTACATTAACAAACAAAATTATAACAATTTTGTAATTTGAACCTTGTTCCATTATTTTAAATATTGCTATTTGGTCCAAGTGGTCACAGAGAATGTCCGAATTGAAATACCTTGAGTTCGGTTGCTGTGACAATTGCTGGTCCACCATGCTTTATGTCTAATCTGCCGTTTAAACACATGAATTTTACACAGCTGTGGATTTGCCTGGAGGCAGTTCAAATGATTTTGACCCTTTGTAAGTTACTAATGGAGCTAGTGAAGCCGCTGGGACTCAGAGGCCAATTTTTCAAATAGCAGTTCTCCAAAATAATTTCACATAAAGGATTACACTTATTAATAAGTACATTTAGGAATTCAATACATTTTCATGTGCTAAACTGAACACAAAATACGTACAGCTCTAGTAAACCTCCAAGAGTAATTACAGTGTTTAGCTAAAAACTTTCAGTAAAAGATTTTTTCTAAGCAGAATATTTTATCCTAGACATTTTTTCATGTGCTTATATATTATATTCATAAAAACAAGCCAATATTTAATTTATTTTGGTTAGTAGTTTTACATTTTCTACAGATTCAACATGTCTTCTTCTTTTTTTTTTTTTTTTTTTTTTTTTTTCTGCTTCCTAAGTGGATGGGTCTTATCCTGGCCTGTTTGCTATGGACCACTAAATTTGTATTGTGTCATTCTATCTCAGAAGTGCGCATTTTATAATTTTCCAGACTTTCCAAACTTTCATGGCTCCTTCTTCTTAACTTTTAGCAGGTAGTGTTAAAACGGTCAAGAGGTGTTTCTCTGTTCTTCCTGTAACAAAACTCAACCCACAGTCCCTTATCCCAATCCATGTCGCCAGCTTCTTTCTATGCTGTGTCCTTTGCTTCTCTTAAGGTTTTCCCTCCTAAAATTATCCCTTTCTCTTTCTTGAACTCAGTGCTTTTCCTCTTACTCTGATATCATGAAATTGAAACACTTCTGCACAGCAAGGGAAATAATCAGGGGGAGGGGGTTTCCTACTTCTACTTCTAACAACAGAGTATTATCTTGAATACACAAAGAACTCAGAAACTAAATGGTAGTACAAAGAACATAATCAGCAATAGAGTTAAGGGACCCTAGCTAGCTGCCTCCCTCTCTCTCTCTCTCTCTCTCTCTCTCTCTCTCTCTCTCTCTCTCTCTCTCTCCCCCCCCCTCATATTTCATGTGTGTGTGTGTGTGTGTGTGTCTGTGTGTGTGTGTGTCTGTGTGTGTTGTGTGTGTGTGTGTGTGTGTGTGTGTGTGTGTGTGTGTAAGTCTCTTTAATTTGTCTGATCTAATTGTTGTCTGGAGGCTTACTGCCTCTGTCTGGTAACCTGGGCCTAGTCCTGGAAGTTTCTATCCTAAATACAACCTAATCTAGGCCTAGAATGTCTTCAGACCCTGAAACTTACTGCTGAATAAGTTCACCCTCTCTATCTCTTTCACAAGTGTGGCTAACCAGTTAACTCAGCTCTCCCAGCTCAAAACTCCTCTCCATGCTGACTGATTCGAATTCTTTCAGCTTCTGACTGAATTGATCTATTTGGCTTCATGCAAACTTTGGAAATTTGTTCTAGTCCTCTAGCTCCTTCTGATTCTCTGACTCCTTCTGTCTTCATCTGTGTCTAGCTTGTCTTCATCTAGCTTCTGTCTCCATCTAGCTTGTCTGTGTCTAGCTTGTTCTCTCTTTTCAACCTGTCTCTGTTAAATGGCCTCTTTTCTCTCTGTTCTTGTGAGAGTTGGGCATATCCTATTCTGTGAAATCTTTCTCCGATTTATCACTTTGTCTCCTCTCAATTAGGCATACCCTCAAACATGGATGCTTTCTTCTACAGACTAACTTTACCTTCATTGTTTGTGATTAAAGGTGTGTCTGTATCCTCTCCTACTTTCCTCCAATCTCATAGGTTAATAATCATCAGTCATCACAGAGCTAGATCTTGTCCTCCGACAGCCTCAGCATGTTGTGACACTTGACTCTTCCTGCATTTCCTCAGCTAGCCTCACTGAGCCCCATTAGAAGCACCTGCAGCATTCAGGCTGATCTCCTCCATCAGTAGTTTGGGTATCACGTCTGGGTATATTTTTCTCACCTAAATTCCCTACCTCTCCCTTTTTAGTCTCCAGCTTCTATGAGTCAGAATCTCATTCTTCATGTTCAGGGTACCCAAATGTCTCCATTTTGCTCTAGCAGCCTCCAACACCTGTGTCACTGGTTGCCTAACGTTCATCTTCTCCGTTGAAATACCGTTTCCATTTTCCTCACTTTATCCTTACTGTATCATTTTATCACATAATAGTATCTGTCTACTATAATCTCCAAATGTGCACGCTCCAATCCAGGCTCACATAGCCAGCTGCCCACACTGACACATGTAATAAAGCAAAATCATAAGACATAACTGTAATGGTTGGTCTTCGTTATCAACTAGGTTAAGTGATGCTTAGGAGCAGTATAATATGCATCTGCTTGTCTGTGGGGTTATTTTCTGAAAGATTTGAAATGTGAAATAGTAAGAGATCACACCCTCAATGTGAGCATCCCCATCCAATCAGTCAACAATAAATTAATTGAGTCAATCTCAGAAGGTAAGTTGAAGAAGCCAACATACATTGAGTGTGGTGATGGTTTCTGCCATTGTTCTCTGGCATCAGGTGCCACTTTGCTTGGGTTTTAACAAAGACTCCAACCAGAAAAGTCTAGGTTTTCAGGTCTAGGTTTTCAGGTGCTGAGGTGTCTCTCCATTTTTTTTTAACTCAGCTGCTACCAGGTTCTCTGTCTGTCTTGCTGCAGCCATTGTTGTACTACCCAGCTCTTATTTGTAAGCCAATCTGATAATTCCTCTTTATTTTTGTGTGTACGGTTAAGTGAGTTCTATTGGTTCTATTCTAAAACACAATAACATTACTCTACTCAATCTTTGCTACCTCTATAAATGATGCGTTTATCCAATATGGCAAAACAAAAACAAAATCACCTTTGATTGTTCTCTTTATTTCATAGCACATTTCTGATCTATGATGAAAGTGTGTGAATCTTCCATGGAAGTACATGATAACGAGGGTTGGACAATTGGCTCATCAGTTGAGAGCATTTGTTGTTCTTGCAGAGGAACTAGATTCCGTTCCTAGCATCTATGTGGTGACCAACAACAATCTGTAAGTCTAGTTCCAGGGAATTTGACACCCTGTCATAACCTCTGCAAGCAGCGCACATACGTGGTTAACACACATACATGCAGGCGACACACTCACACACATTAAATAAATAAATAAATAAATAAATAAATAAAGAGTTAAGTATATCAACCAAAATCATTAAGATCTACAATGATCAGCACTTGGGAGGCAGAGGCAGGGGAACCTCTGAGTTCGAGGCCAGCCTGGTCTACAGAGTGAGTTCCAGGACAGCCAGGGCTACACAGAAAAACCCTGTCTCAAAAAACCAAAAAAAAAAAAAAAAACCCTACTATGATCTACCTACCATTGCTACCATCGTATTTTACTAAAATTCCTTAGTCCCATCCTAACTAGTCTTTTTTTTTCATTTCTGCTGCCATTGGTTTTTTTTTTTCAGTATAAAACACGAAAGATATTTACAATATATAAGTCTCATATCATTCCCTTAAGTATGATACTTCAATAGTTTCCCATTGTAATGGGCATCATGTCTTTAGTATTTCTGTAACCACTGAGTCATCTCTTGATTGTCCTTAATATTTCCTATATTCCCAATTATCTTCCCCTTTACGTCTCCAAATTTCTCTCCAACGATTATTCTGTCTCCTCTCTCCCCTTTACCTTCATTGTCCTTCTGCTGTTGCTCAAATGAACCAACAACATTCCCCTCCAGGCTATTGCCTTTAGTAGTCTTTGGAATACTCTTTGATCTCAGCTTTCTCCACCTTTATGAGAATGCTACTCAAAGAGACATTTGCTGGTTACTCCAATCTGACACAGCAACTGCCCTATCAAACTCTATTCCTTTACTTTGTTTTTATTTATTTTCTGTCCTAGTATTTCTCTTTCTCAGAATTCCTATAATAAATTTGTTCTTTTTCATTCTGTCTGTACCCCCTAACTATAAGCTGAAATCAAGGTTGGCAGTTTATTCTTCCAGTCTCAATTAGTGATTAAGGAAGAAAGGAAAGATGAATATATTAAAGTAGAAAAAAAAAACATTTTAGTCAAGAGAATAGGATCTCTGGCCTGGATAGAGATGTAAATTCCACTTGGGTCAGATTAAAGGCTCAGCCAAAAGACATTCCAGGAAGACAGACTCACCCTAAAGAGAGGAGGGATAATTAGTCCTTTAAAGAGATACTGAAGTAGATGTTTCTGGTATGTCATGCGATGCAGACTCACATGGTGTCTTGCTGAGGCAAGACCCATGGGAGAACATGTGATCTTTGGAGGGAGTAGAGATAGGACTCAATGGACAGTGACAGGACACTTGAACAGCTAGCTCTGCAATGCTTTGTTGGTCTCTCCTCTTCTCGGATCTTCACTTCACTGAAAGAGGCACAGCAGAGAACTTCTGCTGACTCCTCCTGATTCAAAAGAAACTTGGATGTTTCTGCTGAATGGTGCCACTGCTGCTGATTCGTGTTTGATATCCCAGTACTACTGGACTGGACTGCTGGTATCCTGACAGAGATTGAAATCACCCCAAAGAACTACATCCAAACAGGTCCACATCCCTTTGTCCTGTTTACCATCTTTTCTCCCCTGCCTTTGGACAATGGACTAGAAGGGGATGTCAAAGCATTTGAGAACTCTTATTAAAAGTAGGTTTTAAGGCCTGGTGTAGTGGCACACGCCTTTAATCCCAGCACTTGGGAGGCAGAGGCAGGTGGATTTCTGATTTTGAGGCCAGCCTGGTCTACAGAGTGAGTTCCAGGACAGTCAGGGCTACAGAGAGAAACCCTGTCTCAAAAAAATAAAAAAAAAAAGTAGGTTTTAAAACATCTAAGCCTACAAGATACTGTATTTTTTCCTGTGCAGAATCCCCATCCCCACCACAGTATCTTACCAGCCCTCATTCATTAAGCTTATAAGACTGCTTGTTTTTTCTTATGCAGAAAAGCCTGATGTTTCCTTTTCACTTTCTACCACATTTTTTCCTTTAACAGTTGTTTTCCTTATTTAGGGCTTGCCCATTCTTTCTCTAAAGCCATATTCCCCACAACGAGGCTGCTTCTTGCCCATGTGTCTGACCTCCACACCAGCTTAAACATCAAATGCGCTTTTATTTTAATAATCTTCTCCATTCTCCACCACCATGCAGATGCTGAGATTGACAGCATGACAACCCTGCTGTTCTTTCTTTTAAACTCTGATAAAATTTCCCTTGAGCTTCCACTTGAGGTCAGCCTTCAGTTCTTTTATTAATGAGTCTAAGAATCCAAAGAGGGAAGCCTGGTTTCCCCTGCATCCAGTGAAAGGGAGAAGAGGAAGGGAGGGGGATAAAGGAAGGCACAAAGGAAGAAAAATCCTATAAAATATTTATTTTAAAGTTTTACTGTGCTTTTGGGGTAGGAGCCAAATACCTAGGAATAGAATGGCTTGTTTGTAAGATCAGCAAAGTATGACCTTAACAAAGGATTGATGAACGGTAGACTCTCCTTATGGCATTGTTTCACAGTACCTCATTGACTTTCTAGACCAGAAGGAGTAGCCTAACTCAATTGTATACTTGTAAAAATAGTGGGAGAGGATGGGCAACAGTCTCCCAAGGTCTTAGGATTCACAATGTCATTCAAAAACAAAATGATGGTCACCCTGCAGAGAAAGAAGAGCACAAAAGCAAGTTTAGAGAGAGCCCCTTCTCCTCCACACACATGCTGCATGTTCACTGACACCCAAGGGGAAACAATACAACTGGAGGAGATGTCAGGCAGGGAACCTCAGCTTCAACAGTTGTTCTCCTGGTAGCTCCTACCAGAGCTTGAAACACCCAGAAGAAAAACCAGGGAATAGAAGCTATGCAGAACTTGGCCTGAAAATATTGAATTGCTCAAGTCTACAGATGAGTACATTTCTCATGAAAGAAAGCACTAGGATTGAAATTGTGTCCTGGATTTCCTAGATATTTTGGATAAGGAGTTTTGTTTAGTTTTTTTGTTTTAATGTTTTGAGTTGTCTTTGACAGTTGTGTCAATATCTTCTAAGATATCTTCTATACCTGAGATTCTTCTATCTCTTGTATTCTGTTAGTGATGCTTACATCTGTAATTCCAGACCTCTTTCCTAGGTTTTCCATTTCCAGGATTGCTTCCATTTGTATTTTCTTTATTGTTTCTACTTCCATTTCTGTGTCTTGGACTGCTTTGTTCAATTCCTTCACCTGTTTGATTGTGTTTTCCTGTATTTCTTTAAGGGCTTCTATCTGTTTACCCATGTTTTCCTGTATTTCTTTCAGTGAGTTATTTTTATCATCTTTAAAGGACTCTATTATCTTCATGAGATAGGATTTTAGATAAACTTTCTGATTTTCAGATGTGTTGGTGTATCCAGGGCTTGCTGTGGTGGGAAAACTTGGTTCTGATGATGGCAAAGTATATTGGCTTCTGTTGCTTATAGTCTTGCATTTGCCTCTCACCATCTGGTTATCCCTGGTGCTAGCTGGTCTAGGTGTCTCTGTCTTATGCTTGCCTCTTGTGTCCCTGGGTTGCTGTTGGACTCCTGGTAGGTCTGTGACCCTGGCTGTAGCAGATTTCCTGTGGGGACTTCAGACTGTGGGGTCTTCAAGAAACTGGAGATAGACTTAAAATTTTTACGTGTTTATATGCTGAGGGTATTAGGTACTTTCCTATTGCTTTAATGGATATGGTGACTGAGACAACTTATAGTAGAAAAGAGTTTATTTGGGCTTACACTTCCAGAGGGATAAGAATCCATCATGACTGGAAGTCATGGCAGCAGAGGACAAGCATGGCAGTTGGAAGAAGAAGATGAGAGTTCACACCCTCAACTATAAGCACGAAGCAGAGAAAGCAAGCAGGATACTGTGGAGGCTTTGAATCTCAAAGCAACAACCCCACCACATCCCTCACATATTTCCTCCAGCAAGGCCACACCTCCCAAACTTCTCCAGACAACACCACCAAGTGGAAATCAAGTGTTTAAATAATAGAAACTATGAGAGATGTGCTCAATCAAACCACTACACTAAGGTATGGCAGTTAAGAAACCCAAGAAATGAAAGTCTGAAGATGCTACATAGAAGAATTTATGAGAAGCCACCTGACAATTGTGAAGGACTAAAATCAACCTTCTAAGTAATTCAAGCAAGTTCCATCTACCCTCTCACTCCTATCTCCAACCCACCTATACCAACTAGAGAAAGACCACATGGAAGTGACGGCTAGCAATCTGCAGAAAAAAAGAGAAGGGGGTCATGAAACCATCTATACCCTGACAACTACCCAAGCTGAAAGAAGAAAGATTTAATTTTAAATCTGGTTTAAGAGTTTTCACTATTAAAATTCAGGCCCCACTCTCTAATCAAGATTGTGCTTTTTAACTTAGTTCATTTTCAAGCTTACTTCTAGGGGGAGAGAATTTCACCACTCCACTCATTTTAAAAGGGAAGAACTAGTCTCATTATAGTTTCATTGCTACAAATTATGCTTCTATCAACTCACTGTACATGTAAATGTATTGTAGATATGATCGTAGTATATGATACAACATATTCATTATATATTGTGACAATTTTATAGCTTGAATTGTTTTCTACAGAAGTGTATTTTGTTCCCTTTTCAACAGATACTATGTAACAGTCTTGCTCCAATTGAACCCAGAGCTGCAGCAGCCACAGCATGACCTGAGTGGTTCTCAGACATAAAACTCCTCAGGCTTCATCCCAGACCCAGTGAATTAGAATGCATTTAAACAAGACCCCCAGTGATGTGATTACAGTGTTCCAGCATTGACTGACATCATAAAAAAGTCAATTGTGAGCATTTCTTCCCAGCTTTGCCTTCAATAGTATTACTTTGGGAAATGAAGTCGTCCATAGCAAAACGTTTTTGTCATAGAAATAATCAAACACTGCACTTCAAACTTGTTTCCAAGAACCTATTATTAAATATTTACCAAGATGCCACTGAGTCACAGGTACATTAATATTTAAGAAGCACTGGCACAGAAAGTTATTTTTCATGATTGCATAGTAGAGCTCTTTTGGAGCAGAAATTCATATTTAACATGCTCCAATCTCTCAGTTGCTTGGGTACTTCCATATTCCAGCTGCAAGTAACACCGGAACTGTTAGTAAAACTGAAATTTTCATATATAGCTTTTCATGTGTCCTGTTTTACAACTCCAAGAAAAATGTTCTAAATGTAATTGCTCTCTTCTTATATATTTTCTTGGCATATCTGATTAATTCCCCCTTGTTTTTATCCTTACAGTAAATCTTGAGTAAGTCCTTTCTGAGAACTATGAGAGAGATCATCCTAATTAAAAGCAGGCATGTCCCAGTCAACAATCTGAGCACATTAACCCTTATTATTATTATTATTATTATTATTATTATTAACCATTTCCTTCCCTGCTTTCTGCTTATCTCACCAGTATTACCACGTTCTTTCTCCTGAATCTCCTTTATGTATGTTTTTCAACCTAGCCTCAGCTCTTCTTACTCTTAGGGTCCTATGAATTTCCTAAAAGTATATTGTAAAAGTTATATGTGTTTATGTGTGCACATTTTTTCTTGAAGAGTTCCTATGTATTTCACCATATGCTACTAATAGTCCATTTTAAATAGGAATTTCAGGTAATAAATCCACAGGTAATCCGATATAGCAGAAGAAAAGCATCACAGACCTACAAGACGTCTCCATGAACTCAATAATGGAATCTCTAGAGGACACTCACAGCTCTTCCCTTCACAACTGAGTCTACTGTATGACACACACTCATGTTCTCTTGGGCAACTGACTCTCACCCATACACTTGCCAGCTATTAACTCCTCCCTGCAAGTGCTTATTTTTCTATTATCAAGTTTACTAGATGAATATCTAGTAAAGATCCAATTAGAGTAGAAGCTATGCTTTCTAAAAACAAAAAACAAAACAAAACAAAAGTCAATCTGGTTTGGTAAAGAAAGACTATGTTGAATCAAATAATCCAGTCTCTAGACAGACTGTGACTGAAGGTGTGTGTGTGTGTGTGTGTGTGTGTGTGTTTATGCACTCCATCTGAAATAGTAACATGGACTTTGGCAAAATTCACTGCAGTTCACATTTAATTTCCTTTTATAACGGTAAAATAAAATATAACAGAGCTAAAAATAAAAGTCTGTGGAACATTGTAAAAAGTCTGTGGAAATAACGGTGAATTTCACAGTCATCTCAGAATGCAAGAAGGGATTACAATGAAAGAAAAGACACCCACAAAAATGTCAATGCTTTGAACTTCAGTAAAAAAAAAAATGCAGTTTAATACATAAATCGCACAGGGGAACTGAAACACTATGTAAGGCTGCCTACAATACCTTATAAAGAACAGCACACGCACTAGACTAGACTCACTAATCACTGATGGCATCCAGTTATCCCCAGAGCATCCAAACAAGACAATTTAATGCTTCATAATCAAGCAGAGACTTGGACTGTGCGCCGGGGAGAAAGAAATGCAGCTCTTTGTGCCTTATTGATTATCCACATTCTAAGTAAATAGATTAAAGGAAGCTTCCATGAGCTTTTCTCCTGCATTAACGTGAAACATAAAGTATCTGACAAATCACACCTAGCCCTAGGCCTTTGATTTGTTAACAAATGACAGAATTTTCATTTTAACAAGACTCTTAGGTGATCTGTGTACACATTGATGTTGGAAGTCACTGCTCTAAAGACTGTTGAAGCAAGAAAATAGGGTGCTTACATCCCTGGAGCACCCATACAGCAAAGCCCACCATTCAAATGAGGCATTGAACCCAAACCCAGGACTGACTGTACTTAACCAAGACACTTATTGCTATATATTTTGGATATAATGTGTCTTGCCTATACTTAACCAAGACACATTATTTTTCAGTTTCTCCCCTAAGGCAAACATCAGGCCTAGGATCTGGAGAGAAATTTTATTCATAAAAATGGCAACATTCTTGTTCACTTATTATTTATACCTTATAAATATTTGGCAACAACAGGCAGTTATTCTTCAATTTAATAGATGTTTATTGAATACCTGCCTTGAGTCAGACATAAGCATTATATATGATAAAACTGAAGTTGTTGTTTAGATAAATTGCTAGGGAGAAAGATTTTATTTAAACCCACCACCACTTATATCCAAAATATATAAAGAATTCAAGAAATTAGACACCAATAACTGAAGTGGAAATTTCTGGTTTCTTTGGAGACTCAGTTGTATTGTGATGTTTTTCTGGAAACTGTCCTATGAGAGAATGTTTTGCTGAGATCAGGCATGCGGTGTTTTTCTGGAAGCTGCCTGGGGAAAGAGCATGTGATGTTTTGCTAGAGTGGACACTTGAGAGGACACGTGATGTTTGTAAAGGGTATAAGTGTAACCCAACAGACAGTGGATGACATTGTGGCATTGGTTCACTTTGCTTTCTTTGGTGACTTCACAGAGAGAAAGGAACCAAAGTACTTCTTGTGATACTCCAGTGGCTTCTTGCTACTTCTGAGCAGGGCAATTGGCAGAACCTCACAGTTTCTTCTGGGTCAAACTGCCACTGCTGATACTTGGTGTTTAGGAGTGGATGGAGCTACTGCAGCTGATTCGTGTGATCTGAACTGCTGATAACCTGACAATGAAGCTTACAATCGCCCCCAAGAACTATTTGTCAACAGGCCCACATCCTCCTTTGCCCTATTAACCTTTCCTTTCCACTTCCTCTGGTGGGTGGTAGGCTAGAAGGGAGGATAAACTGGTTAAGAACCGCTATTAAAGTAGATTTTGAAAATTCTAAGCCTACAAACAACCCAAATAACCTAATAAAAAACTGGGGTACAGAGCTAAACAGCATTCCCAACAGAAGAATCTCTAACGGCTGAGAAGCACTTAAAGAAACGCTCAAAGTCTTTAGTCATCAGGGAAATGCAAATCAAAACAACTCTGGGGTTCCATCTTACACCTGTCCAAATAGCTAAGATCAAAAACTCAAGTGGCAGCAGATGCTGGCAAGGATCCAGAGCACCTCCATTGCTGGTGGGAGTGCAAACTGATACAACCACTCTGTAAATCAATTTGGCAGTTTCTTGGAAAATTGGGAATGGTTCTACCTCAAGATTTAGCTATACCACTCCTAGGCATATAACCAAAAGATGCTCCAACATCTCACAAAGACACTAGCTCAACTGTGTTCATACAGCTTTATTCATAATAGCCAGAAAGTGGAAACAATCCAGATGTTCCTCAAGTGAAGAATGAATAGAGAAAATGTGGTTCATTTACACAGTGAAATACTACTCAGCTAATAAAAACAAGCTATTAAAAAAATCATGAATTTTGCAGGCGAATGGATAGAACTGAGAGAGGTAACCCAGACCCAAAAAGATGTGCATGGTATGTGGATTTATACATGGATATTAGCCATTAGTACAGGATCCAAGAAGCCAAACAACAAGAAGGGTCCAAGGGAGAGTGTTGAATCTTTCTCAGATGGGGAAATAAGTAGATAGCGGAGGTTCATGGAGGGATGGAACTTGGTGGGAGAGGGGAAGGAGGAGAGGAGCAGACATGTAGGGAGAGCAAGGGAGAAAAAAATGGAAATTGGTGGTTGGTGGGCTGGAGGTGGGGGATAGCAACCTCCCCCATAGAACAAGGCAGGGTTCTAGGTAGAAATTGAACTTAGGTCACCAGGCTTAGTGGCAAGTGCCTTTACTATTATTGGCTGAAGGCTACTGGTTTTGATTCATTAAATGCTGCCAAATTAGGAATTTTGGAACATGTCAGAGACCTGGGTTTGGTGGAAGAAGTTCCAAGGTATCTATGGTGGCAACTCTAGCTGAAACTCCTAGCAGTGGGGAATGAAAATCCTGAAATGGCCGCCTCCTCTAGACAGGCAAGATTCCCAGTGGAGGGATAAAGACAGCAACCCACCCACAAAACTTTTGACCCAAAATGTGTCCTGCCTATGAGATGTGCGGGGACAAAGATAGATCAGGGACTGGGGGAATGGGCAAACAATGACTGGCCCAATTGAGATGCATCCCATGGGTAAGAACCAATCCCTGACACTATTCATGATACTCTGTTTTGCTTACAGACAGAGCCTAGCATAATTGTCCTCTGAGAGGCTCCACCCAGAAGTCAATGGAAACAGATGCAGAGACCAACAGCCAAACACTGGATGGAGTTCTAGGAGTCTTGTGGAAGGTTGGGAGGAAGGATTTAGAGGCCCAAAGAAGACAGTGACTCCTCAGGAAGACCAAGAGAGTGAACTAACCTGGACCCTTGGGGACTCCCAGAGACTGAACCTCCATCCAAAGAGCATACAAGGGCTGGACTTAAGTCCCCCACACATATCAGACATTCAGCTTGGTCTTTCTGTGGGTCTCCCAACAACTGGAGTTGGGGTTGTCCCTGAATCTATTGCCTGCCAGTGGATCCAGTTCTCCTAACTGGGATGCTTGTCTGGCCTAAGTGGGAGAGCATGTGCCCAGTTTTGCAGTGACTTGATGAGCCTGGAATGTACCGGTTGGGGAGGAGGCTTTCCAGAAGAGAAGGGGAGGGAGAAGTGAGGCTCTATGTGAGTGGGGACTGGGAGGAGAGGGGTGTTGGTATTGGGATGTAAAGCAAATTAATTAATTAATTTTAAAAGTCAGCCAGCACTTTCAGAAATCAAGATTGAAAACAAATCTGTTACCCAGATGATCGCATAATTGACTCTTAGGGGGAAAAATAACTACTTTTTAAAAAAAAGAAGAAAGAGAAAGGGGGAAGATAAGGAGAAACAAAAAAAAGCCTGATTTCTCCTAATTAATATTATAATTTACAGAGTACTGAAAACATAATTTAGTTGAAATATAAATTAATTTTTGAGAAGGTTTTGCACTAAAAAGTTTCATTGCAAGCATTATGAGACAAGCTGAAGTTTGGGCCCCTAATGAAGGAGCTAGAGAAAGTACCCAAAGAGCTAAAGGGGTCTGCAATCCTATAGGAGAAACAACAATATGAACTAACCAGTACCCCCAGAGCTGTGTTCTCTAGTTGCATATGTAGCAGAGGATGGCCTAGTCAGCCATCAATGGGAGGAGAGGCCCTTGGTCTTGTGAAGATCATATACCCCAGTACAGGGGAGTGCTGTAAGATCCCCGAAGCTGGGCCTCCGCTCAAGTTCTGGAATGAGCTGGCCGGTACCCCAATGACCCGAGAGAAAAACCATACCTGATGCAAACTGTAAGAGGTTTTTATTATCAGCTAGTTGAGGACAAACTCCTCGTGCCACGCAGGGCAGGGGAGTTCGACCCCGAGGTAACAGTAAGGGGCTTTTAACAGCTAGCTGAGGAATTGGGAGGAGTTGGGAGGAGGGTTGGGAGGAGTTGGAAGGAGTTGGGAGGAATTAGGAGGAGTTCTTTTTTGCAGGTGTCCTTGGTGAAATTTACAAGGCATGAGGAGTGGGGAGTGAGTTCTTTATGAATTTTTATCTCCGTGTCCTCAGCACAGGAAGCCAGGCAAGTGCCTGGCTAGGTCTTTTACAATTATCCCATCTCTGGTTGTAAGGCTCAGAAACAAAAAGGCTTTTTGCTGGCTATAGAGAACAAAGAGCTTCTTTCTGGCTATATTTTTAGAGATCAGGGAAAACAAGCTTGGGGAATGTCCAGGGGCTTTACTTTCTAGGGAGAAACACTCTAAGTCGGGGGTCTCACAATGCCAGAGCCAGGAAGCGGGAGCAGGTGGGTTGGGGAGCAAGGCGCGGGGAGTGTATAGGGGGCTTTGGGGATAGCATTTGAAATGTAAATGAAGAAAATATCTAATAAAAAAGAAAATAAATCATAAACAACAAAATTATATTCCTGATGACCTGAGTTTCATCTGTAGAACCCACAATAGAAAGAGAAACCAACTGAATGCTGTTCCCTGACCCCTGCAGGTACACTATGGAACTTTTGCAACACACAAAACACTAAAAAATAAATATAACATAATACTATATGTCAGATACACATTTGTGTATACAAAATTCCTAATAATGTTTAATGAATCAAAAACAACAGCCTTCAGCCAATAATATGAATCAGCAAGTAAAGGCATTTCCCAAGCCTAGTGACCTAAGTTCGATCCCTATCATAGAACCCCACTTTATTTTATGGAGGAAGTTGCTATTATTTGTCCCAGCCTGGGGCACCTCCTTTGGTTTCCTACTTGCCATGGCTTGAATAAAAACACAGCCTTTTTCTGGATGAGGAAACGAATTATGCTAGCATCCAGTGTGGCTGCAATGGAGAACTTCCTACTCGGGATGAATTTTGCTGATGTTCTCCAGATGTCACATTTAAGCATCTAGGCTGTGGACCCACAATTACCAGCAGTTCCCATCTGCCAGAGCATAGAATGGGGGTACGCAAGCCTGATCCTTTCTGTAAAAGAAGATTCCTCTAGGAGAACTCCTTACGGTGTTGGTCGAGACTTTCTCAGATCTTTCTCTGTCCCTTCCTTTTCCCCATCCCAGAGGGCAGCATCTTCTCCATCTTTTCCTTCTACGCTGGTCCTGCCTGCCCCCTTTTTTTTCTTTCTGAAACTATGCTACCAATGTTTGTATTTCGAATATGAAATATTACTCATATACTCATGTGTTTGCACACCTAGTCCCCAGTGTGTTGTTCTACATGGGAAAGTTTGGAACCTTTGGGAGGTGGAATCTTGTTAAAGTAAGCAAGTTGATAGAGAAGACTCAACGTTTCATAACCCAGTCCCATTCTCTGTTCACCTTCTGCTTTTTGACTGACAAGCTGCCTCACATTTCTCCTGCCATGGATTCCCTCCCATGATGGAATGTCATTCTGTAAACTGTGAGCCAACCCAAACCCTTTATTCTCAAGTAGCTTTTTTCAGATATTTGGTCACAGTTACTAAAAAAGTAATATAACAATAAGTTTCTTACACATCTATCTTTGTCTTAGTGTCTACATATTTGAAAATATGAACTGATACAATTATACCCCCAAAATGTTGACATGATCCACCCAAAGTAGTCTGACCCCAGAAACCTACATATATAATCAATGCTTCCTTTCCTAGGTGTAAACTCTGAATTCCTTCTTGTCCCTATTATAAGAACAAACTCTTATCACCCCCTCCAAACTTGAAATGGGCTAACATGGAATCAATTATTTTATCATACTATAGGTATGATAGTGTATCACAGAACAAGCTTTTCTAGTAAAGAAAAGAATATCAGAAGAGAAATTTACAATGACCAGACCCACTCCTAACATGTACAGAACTTTGGATAAAAATTTTGGTAAAGATCTGCAAAGTATATATAATTAAGAACTTAAAAGTTTTAAATCAAGCTCATGAACCTCTAAAGCAGTTGTTCTCAACCTGTGGGTCGCAACCCTTTGGGGGATCACATATCAGATAGCCTGCATATCAGATATTTACATTGCAATTCATAACAGTGGCAAAACTAAAGTTATGAAGTAACAATGAAATAGTATTATAGTTGGGGGTCACTACAATATGATGGACTGTATTAAAGGGTCACAGCAGTAGAAAGGTTGAAAACCATTGCTCCTAAAGCAAAGTCTACTCTACTAACTTGAAATATGCCTTCACCAAGACCTGGGAGGATGAGTGAGCTTCAGCATTCTCTGCTTCACCAGAGTTCCACATCAGAACACAGAAACAGAGACAACTGTATTCTTTTTCCTGTCTCCATTCACCATTGTCCAATCACTTTCATTCCCTGTCTGGTTCATCCTTGTCTCATATCATCTGTGGGTGGGTCCCCATAAAGCTATAGATGTAGAGTTGCACCAATTGATGGGCAGATCTGCCATCAATAGAACTGATCAAAAGAAGAGACCAGATAAAACTCTGTGAACTCATGTTATGTTCATTTATTCAGAGTCCAAGAAGGGATATAATTGGAAAGCTGGTCTGAGCACCAATAGGTGCTCCTGAATTAGACAAGTCCCCTCATCTTGCAAATCCCTGCTCTCTGTCAAAGACCGATGGTACGAAGGCCAGTATGACACACATGTTAGCTTGCTAGGACTATCATAACAAATTATCACAGACTAAGTGGCTTAGACCACAGACAATGTCTTTCTCACAGCTCTAGTGACTGGAAGTCCAGTGTTGTCATGGTTGTTTTCTTCTGAGTCCTCTTTTCTTCACATGCTGATGGTTGTTTTCTTGCTTGTTCATACACAGCCATGTTTCAGCTTTCTACACAGATCTTGTTGACAAGACAAGGAATTTGAGGACGTTAAAGAATGGAGCAGACTACATTCTGCTACAGTAGACCATTTTTCTCCAGTTTCAGTATACTTTTATACACAAATCAAACAAAGAAAATGATCCAAGGAAGGCTATTTGAGTTCAGAAAAACATGTAAATAAACACTGGTAAGCACATACTGTTAATAGGGCAGCTCTTTCCCAGAACTTTCTCAGGACAGACCAATTTAAACACAATACTTGGCACATAGTATGGATTATATTTGTGAAAGCATGAAAGCAAGGCAGAGGGGCATACCCATACCAGGTTCACTGATGGCAGCACAGATTATGTTCTTTAGCTATGTTCCGACATCCAACAAGAATAGACATGTCTTATAAATTGGATATAAGTGTTTAGTGCAGGAGGCACAAAATCACATCCAAGAACAATCCAAAAAAAAAAATGCACCTGAGGTGAAAGGCCTTCTGCCATTTCTCCTGCAAACTCTCTCACAGTTCCTCACGTCATTGTTTCTCATGTATCATTCTTTTGATCATGGGTGAACAGCTACATGTTCTCTGTACCTACATCTCTTGTAAGAGCATAGGTTTTACTGGGTTAAAACTTACTCTGATGACCCCATTTTAACCATACCTGCATCTTTCAAAGGTTCTGTCTACAGATTAGCCACATTTGAGATATACAGGTTTAAATATTAAACATGTATTTTTGGATCCAATTTAACTCATAGTAATTACAAAAGAATGGGTTCCTCGGGCTGGAGAGATGGCTCAGCCGTTAAAGGCTAGGCTCACAACCAAAAATATAAGAATGGGTTCCTCTTTCATGTATCTAAAGGTAATATCGGAAATTATTCTTTCAGACAGTACATAAACATGTGTTGTGACCCTGTATGAAGTTGTCATAGACACTGCATATGTCTAGGACTATGCATAAGAATAGCCTTAAGTAACTAATACCCTTTGTAAGCTTGTCGTTATCCCTCTCCCAAAATAAAAACAGCCACAACTACAGTAGAGATTCTGCAAGGCTGATTGATAAGAATTTCATGATTGTGGAAAGTTAGGATGTTGTAGATCCAGAGACAAATTTTGTTGGGTATTTTTTGGTTTTGGTTTTGGTTTTGTTTTGTCACTTTTCACTCCACACCTCTGTGTCTGACCAGACATTATTGTGACTATCACCTGAAACCTGCTGGGATGTATTAAATTAGCATACCATCAGCTTCTACCAAAAGCTACAAACAGTGTCAGATAGAATCTGAGGCCTCAGCAGAGAGTCCCTGCTCTCTGTCATGTGCCTACCTGATGCTTCTACCAATGCATTCCCAAAGCGCCCTATCTATGACTTTCTTTTGTAACTATAAAAATGTCATAAAACCATTACTATGTTGGAACAAAGTATTTAGATTAGCCTGATTCTGTGTTCTGATCACTGACTCCAGGGTAAAATATATCTTATTTTACTGTTTGGGGTATGAGCTGTATTTTCTTTTGTTTGTTTGTTTGTTTTCTTTTTTGTTTTTTTTCCATTTTTATTAGGTATTTAGCTCATTTACATTTCCAATGCTATACCAAAAGTCCCCCATAGCCACCCACCCCCACTCCCCTACCCACCCACTCCCCCTTTTTGGCCCTGGCGTTCCCCTGTACTGGGGCATATAAAGTTTGCGTGTCCAATGGGCCTCTCTTTCCAGTGATGGCCGACTAGGCCACCTTTTGATACATATGCAGCTAGAGTCAAGAGCTCCGGGGTACTGGTTAGTTCATAATGTTGTTCCACCTATAGGGTTGCAGATCCCTTTAGCTCCTTGGGTTCTTTCTCTAGCTCCTCCATTGGGAGCCCTGTGATCCATCCATTAGCTGACTGTGAGCATCCACTTCTGTGTTTGCTAGGCCCCGGCATAGTCTCACAAGAGACAGCTACATCTGGGTCCTTTCGATAAAATCTTGCTAGTATATGCAATGGTGTCAGCGTTTGGATGCTGATTATAGGGTGGATCCCTGGATATGGCAGTCTCTACAAGGTCCATCCTTTCATCTCAGCTCCAAACTTGGTCTTTGTAACTCCTTCCATGGGTGTTTTGTTCCCAATTCTAAGGAGGGGCATAGTGTCCACACTTCAGTCTTCATTCTTCTTGAGTTTCATGTGTTTAGCAAATTGTATCTTATATCTTGGGTATCCTAGGTTTGGGACTAATATCCACTTATCAGTGAGTACATATTGTGTGAGTTCCTTTGTGAATGTGTTACCTCACTCAGGATGATGCGCTCCAGGTCCATCCATTTGCCTAGGAATTTCATAAATTCATTCTTTTTAATAGCTGAGTAGTACTCCATTGTGTAGATGTACCACATTTTCTGTATCCATTCCTCTGTTGAGGGGCATCTGGGTTCTTTCCAGCTTCTGGCTATTATAAATAAGGCTGCTATGAACATAGTGGAGCATGTGTCCTTCTTACCAGTTGGGGCATCTTCTGGATATATGCCCAGGAGAGGTATTGCTGGATCCTCCGGTAGTACTATGTCCAATTTTCTGAGGAACCGCCAGACTGATTTCCAGAGTGGTTGTACAAGCCTGCAATCCCACCAACAATGGAGGAGTGTTCCTCTTTCTCCACATCCACGCCAGCATCTGCTGTCACCTGAATTTTCATGCTGACAAGTTCTATAAGGATAGAGACACAGAGATCAGGTAACCCACCCAAGTCTGTGTTGAGGACCCTGTGGTGCTTTGAAGATATTTGGCCCATAGGGACTATTAGGAGGTGTGGCCTTGTTAGAGGAAGTGTGTCACTGTGGGGGATAGACTATGAAGGTCTCCTCCTATGCTTAGGCGCCACCCATTGTGAAAGAGAGCTTCCTCCTAGCTGCATGAGGACGCCAGTCTTTTTCTGGTTCCCTTTGGAACAAAATGTATACCTCTGAGCTCCTCAAGCACTGTACCTGCCTGGATGCTGCCACACTTTCTGCTATGATGATAATGGACTGAACTTCTGAACCCATAATCCAGTCCCAATTAAATTGTCCTTTATAAGAGTTGCCTTGGTCATGGTGTCTCTTCACAGCAATGGAAACTGTAACTAAGACAGACCCAACATGAAATCAGTGTTAAGCAATCAAGGAATGTAGAATGAGTAGCTTTTAGATCAGGCTATTGGTTCATTCTGTTTGTCCTAGAGGTAATGTTCTAGCATCTTAAAAATATCAATCAGGGTCCTTTGATAGAAGTTGTACTTTAGAATGCTAATGAACACCAATTAGTTAGAAAGTCTTACAAACTCATGGAAAACAAGAAACAAATGCTTAAAGACTGAACATTAAGTAATTGTTTATAGTTATACTCCTAAATGGCCAATTACCAATAAAGGAATGAATGAGCCATATCTAAGCACAGAAGCACTCAGAACATTGTATAGATATGATCAGAGAAAAGTCTCTCCATGGGAAAGTACAGTCACAATGTCAAAAACACAAAGAAAATAATTGATATAAGAATGGCAAGGGGATACAAAGACATACACATTAGATCTGAATTGTTTCTTTTTTTTACATCTGTAAATACACAGAGATTTTTACCTTGATCAAAGATTTGATGTAAACCCAAAGAGATTGTACCTCTAATGAGACACAGAAAACTGCAGCCCTTGGCTCATTTCTGTTTGGTTTTTTTTTTTAATCAATTACTTGAATGAAATTATAGTAAGCATTTTCACAGTTTCAGCACAGTTCTTGGAAAATAGCCAATAAATCAAAAGAGAAAATAAAAATCCAAAAATATCTGAATAGGCTGGATCACTGGTAAGCAGAAATCAAAGTGAAATTTAATAGCAGGTTTGACATTTTATTTCCTGTTTGTTTGTTTTTTTTAAAAAAAAATCAATTGTACTAGAGTCTTAAGAACATTCAACTTGGCATCAGAACTGATGGAAAAAGACACCTGAGGATTTTAGTTGATTCCAGGTTTAATATGAAACAGAGAGTACAGGGCATTGTAAAAAGTGAGTGTATGTCAAGTGACATGCGTGTCCCATTGTCTCAGGACAGCAACAGGGAACATCATACTCTTCATGGTTCAGACTCTTCATGAAACATTGCATCTAATCTGGGTAGCAGACAAGATACTCTAACTATGATAGAACATACAAAAACCAAGGAAAAAACAAAATCTCAGAGAGCTAAATCTTCATACTTTTCATTTTGAATACCCCAAATGGTTATTTATTTGATTCGTCTCAAGTGAATTAAACTACTATTTCACTTAAATATATTTGTATGTAGATGTTATGTCTCTGACCAATGTGATCTAAGTATATCTGACAGGGGTTCATGTCCTTGAAGTTTTGTCTTCATGTTGCAATGTTGGGAAGTGATAGAAACTGCAAGAAATAGAGTCTAGTGAAGGATAGTGAGCCCACTGGGGACACTCTCCTGATGGAGGCTATCATGGCTCTCCTGAAACCTTAGGTTCTGCAAGAGAAAACTGTTAGGAAAGAGGAATGCTAGTATCCCCTCACTCTCTCACTCCTCTAACCATGATCTCTATCACTTGCTATCTGTCTGTCTATCTTCCAACAACTTTTTCTCTTGTTCCATAAAATTTATCACACATGGTAGTCCACTATTATGTCATCCATTATAAGACTGTTACCTGAGGCCAAGTGACCATGACCACCACTCAGATTTGACTCTTCAACATATAAAACTATGAATGATATATAACCCTCTTTTCTTCATACCTGTCCCAGGTAGTTTACAATGGGAGTAATACAGTGACCAATATAGTGTTTTGATTGGTGATACAGCATCAGTTTCACCATTTAAACAAAGGAATGAAAAGATTGGTCTGTGTCAACAAGATGGTAAAAACTTAAATTTCCCACACTGGGCTCCCTTGCAGCAATATGGCTGCTCTAGCAAGGGATCACATCCAAAGGCTTCCATTTCTGTGATCTGGCTGGAAAACAGACATGCCACTGACTCTTGATTCTTCTGTCTGGAATACAGACATGTCCTTAGTACACATCTTATCAAAAACAATAATGGTAAAGTTAGTTTGTAGAAGGAAACAACCATGTTTGAAAGTGATGTCTAATTGAGGGACAGACAAAGTGATAAATCAGAGAAAGATTTGACAGAATGAGTCAGTGATAGGATATTCCCTTCTCTCACGAGAACAGCACAGGAAAGGGAAACTATTTAAGAGCAGCAAAGGGAGAGAAAGTCAGTCAGACTGTGAGTAGGGAGTCAGTGCAGTGAGTGCAGGGCAGTGGAGTTGAGTTCCTTTGTGAGTACACACAGTTCAGTGCAGGTCAGCAAAGGCTAAAGGACCAGAAGATTAGAACAAATTTCCAGAGTTAGTTTGAGGTCAAGAAGAGCAATTTAGTGAGAAGCTAAGAGAAGCCAGACTGAATCAGTCAGCTTGAAGAAGAGTTTGAGCCAAAACAGCTGAGTTGACCCAGACAGCCAGAGTTCAGAAAGAATTAGAAAGAGTGAACTTATTCAGCAGTAAGCCTTTGAGACAACAATTACATCAGGCAAATAAAAGTTACATTTACAGCTACCAATTAGCCACAAACTAAGAATGCTTTTGTGCAAATATTGGAACCTAAATGAGAGTAACACAGTGAGCCAGCAAAACTAAGAAAGATAGTGTTAAAAGTGAGAGGAGTCACTTGACTTGGCTGGACTTTCTTTCCTGGGCTGGCACAAAGCTACATAAAGAATATCCCCAATGGGTAGATAGTTGCTCCAGTGGAGAGGGGAGAACATGATGCATATGTCCAGATACTACAGTGTTCCTAGAAAGTCTCTAGGAGACCCTTTTATGCCTGACCCAACAGAGAACACAAGAAATGGCAGAAGACATATATCCCTTGGAACTAGGCTGGAACAAAATGAGGCTCAGGACTCAAATAAGTCAGTACAATAATTTTATTCCTATGTAAAAACATCTGAAACCAACAACTAAAAGGATACTTTTTTTTTGAATCCCAGTTTCATAGGTTTGAGCCCAGTGTCAATGTGGACCCACTGCTCTAGGCCGATAGAGAGGCTCCTGGTGAGTGGCAGAGCAAATCTCATTTTTGTGCTGTCCAGTAAGCAAAATTACAGGAAAAGGAAGCCCCTAACACCAAGTCTTACACAAAACCATCATTAGGTCTGCCTTATAAAAATTGCTGAAAGAGCACCTATGGTAATGTATACCTTTAATACCAACACTCAGGAGACTGCAGCAAAACGATTGTTATGGGCTGGAGGCCAGCCTGGTGTACATAGTGTTCCAGAATAACCTGAAGCTACATAGTGAGTCCTTGTCTCAAAAGAGAAGAAAGGAAGGAACAAGGAAATAGGAGAAAGAGAGGAAGGAAGGAAGGAAGAGAAGAGAAGAGAAGAGAAGAGAAGAGAAGAGAAGAGAAGAGAAGAGAAGAGAAGAGAAGAGAAGAGAAGAGAAGAGAAGAGAAGAGAAGAGAAGAGAAGAGGAGGGAGGAAGAAGGGAGGCTGGAGGAAGTACTTTGAAGCAAAATGAACAGATAACCATTAGCACATAAAACATCACAATACAGTCAAATTCAAAATTCTCTAATAATATATAGTATTTAATGTAAAAACAATTTTAACTCTAGTGGAAAGTTTTTAAAAAGCATATTTTAAATATCCATAATTCTAATACTTGCATAATATACACATATTAAAATGTGTAAATTACAATATCAATAAATTGTCTTACAAAGAGTTGGTTTTTGTACTTGAAGTTAAGCTGTTTTCAGGATAAATAGGAATGTGTAACTCTAACATGTTTTGTATAAACCCCATAATAACCCAAAATGAAAACCCATACTAGACATTATAAAACAGGAATAGTAACTTAGACACTATTCAGTGTGGTGGTTAATCATGAGGGTGCAGTGTGAAGCTGACAGTCACCTACGCAGAAGGAACCTTCAGTTTGAGCCTTGCCCTGCAGAAATTCTGACCTTGGACATCTTGCCTCCAGAACTGTGACAGAGGGATTTTATTGCTTTTAAGGCCTGGTGGTAATTTATAGCAGCCTCAACTGACTCAAACAGCTAGAAAAATCCTTCAGAAAAATAGTTCCCAAGAAAGTGCTGGAGATAGGGGTTTGTCAATTTGGTAATGGTCTTGTGCCCTGTCCTAGCTTGTTTTCTGATACTATGATAAACACCATGACCATAATCAACTTAGAGAATGAAAGACTTTATTTGGCTTATAAGTTACAGTCCATCTTGGAGGAACTCAAGACAGGAAGAGGAAGGCAGGAACTGAAGCAGAGATCATGAAGAAATGATACTTACTAGCTTACTCCCAGTGGCATTCTCATCTGTATTTTCTTATACAGCCCAGGCCACCAGTCCAGGGATGATACCACCCGTAGTAGGTTACATCAAGCATCAATCAAGGCAATGCCCCACAGACACACCCACAGGCAGCCCACAGTCTCCCTTGTCCAGATAGGTCTAGATTTGTGCCAAGTTGAAAAAAAAACTATCGCATCATTTATACTTATTTCTTTGTTCACAGCAACATCTATAATTGAGAAACACCTAGAGAAATGGAAGAACTGAGCTGGAGTGATGATTGGAAAAAGTCAGTTTCATCTAATCAAAAAGAGTAGAGAAGTTGAAAACGAAAATCTTGCGGGCTATCTGTTTGGGTGATCGGCTGCCCTTGGTACCTGTCGATCACTCTCTAATGCTGATACAGTCTTCAAAAGAGTCTGATATATCTTTGGCATTCATTGACCTCAAATATCTCAAAACAGGTAAGTTTCTAACCCAAGATAATATATTAAACCTACCACAGTTCAAGTAAGTGGGGTATAAAATTTCTACAGGATAAAATGTCCTAGGTTTATGAATCTATAAATGGACCAGTTAATCCCATGAATCTCCTCAGCTCAAAATATGTTACTTTACTGCATGTTTAAAGGGTGAGTTTTACATATTCTTATAATCTGGTTGTTCATGGGGAAAATCAGAGCCAAAGACATGTAAAAGCAATCGATAACGGGTCAAAGGAATGGCTTCTTTCTGGCATCAAAGACTAACACAGCATCACACACTGCGATATGTTCAAAGGGAAGTATCAATTAACTTTTTAATATCATCCAAAGAGCAATAGCTAGGTAAATTACAGGAAACAAGAAAACAGAATTAATTCAACATCTATGCTCTATGCAAGGACTTTTCCATAATTCTCTCAGCTTCATTAAAGAGTTTTATAAATCAGAGCTCAATTTACAGAGCTTTAGTAATTTGCCCAAGGTCACAGAGCTGGTAAGTGCCAAACTAAAAGTTAAACCCAATTATTTCTGACTCCGAAGCTCATTTCCTTTCTACTCATTTTCAGAATAGAGACACAATTTTGAAATTAAATTTTAGCTGCAAAATACTTCATCTATAGAAAAATTATGACAAATAACTAAATGTTCAACCATATGCCACAAGTTCCATTTGGCACACGTTATAATTGTATCCCTGTTCTTACAAACAGACTTGAAGCTACTGCGCAGTCTCAGGTTCCCAGAAGTAACCAAGAGGCTGAAGCTGTACATTTTCATCAGGTTTTATGCCTCTAAACATCTGTAACCTACATAAACTGTTAAAGACCTGAATTTACCCTACCTTGCCAAAATGTAAAACATCTCTCTGTAGCTGAAAAAAAATAGAGTAGAATTTATGACTATCCTAAACAAGGGAAAACTAGACTGATGAGACACAACTTTTCTAAGCAGATTGGGAAAATGATCTCCTGTGGGGTTCTTTGGTAATATGGATTCAGGAATGGATAGTATTCCAAGATCTACAGACAGAATTAGGTCGATGCCCTAGAAGGCCGATTACTCAGACATGAGCAATGGATATTGGCTAACATCCAGTAATGGATATTGGCTAACATCCAGTGGAATGCTGCCTAATGAGTTAAGAGTTCAATCGGCTGCCAATTGGCTGACCCTAGGAGAATCTTCACAAGAAGCTTTCACTAAAGCAAGCTTCATCCATTGACTAAAAAACTTCAAAAACATTCTGTTGCTTGCATTCCTAAGTGTAGAATGAGCAGATTTTTAAACAGTTTTAAATGGTCACTGTTCGGCCTCAGGCAGTGCTGATATCCAGAAATGAGCTCCAGCTGAACTACAAGAGAATTTCTGGTGGTTTGATAAAAGCCAGCATGCCTTAGGAACTTGTGAAACCAGCTCCCATCTGCCAAAATGAGTCCTTTCCCTTACCTCTGGCAGAGGGGGTTATGGTTATCTGTGGCTGCATACAAAAACGTGCTGGCCTCCAGGCTCCCTCAGTATTGCAAGTACTTGTCACACATTTCAAAGCCCATGCTAGATCCTGGTGCTTCTCACCTCAGAACCCCTCCACACACTTGAGCACGCGTGCACACACACACACAACACACACACACACACACACACACACACACAGGCGGGAGCGCAAGCGTGCTCGTGCTCACACCTCTCCATTGGCTAATTTCTCCCTATTTCCTCTCTTGCTGTCCTCCCTTCTCTTGTAGATCACTCTGTCATGTCCTGTCAGTTTTTCTTTCTAGTCTGGACCCTTTCAGTTGACTCTGGATATTTTCTGTCTCTTATTCACAATAAAACCTTTCTCTCAACCATACTATGGGGTGGTCATTGCAGTGGTTTCTAACTGTGCCCCCTAGAATGGAGACACTAGATACTATGGCAGTAGACATCCCCAGGAGAATGGGAATTTCATATATGTATCAAATTGTGGGTAATTTTTTTCCTTACATTAAGTGGTTCAATCATTAGGTGACTCACGGCTTATATAAAGGGTGACTATTTCCATTAATGGCTCATAATCTTCCTCTTTTTCTACCCTATATCTAGTTAGATGTGGATTTTATTTATCTTACCTACAAATCACAAACTTTGAATTCTATTGAAATGCTAGCCATGACATCTGCCATTCAAAAAGGAAATTTTAATTTGTGAAGAAAATTTTTGCAACTCTTATTTTTTTCTCCTTTTTTTTCCATTTTTTATTAGGTATTTAGCTCATTTACATTTCCAATGCTATACCAAAAGTCCCCCATACCCACCCACCCCCACTCCCCTGCCCACCCACTCCCCCTTTTTGGCCCTGGTGTTCCCCTGTACTGGGGCATATAAAGTTTGAAAGTCCAATGGGCCTCTCTTTCCAGTGATGGCTGACTAGGCCATCTTTTGATATATATGCAGCTAGAGTCAAGAGCTCCGGGGTACTGGTTAGTTCATAATGTTGTTCCACCTATAGGGTTGCAGATCCCTTTAGCTCCTTGGCTACTTTCTCTAGCTCCTCCATTGGGAGCCCTGTGATCCATCCATTAGCTGACTGTGAGCATCCACTTCTGTGTTTGCTAGGCCCCGGCATAGTCTCACAAGAGACAGCTACATCTGGGTCCTTTCAATAAAATCTTGCTAGTGTATGCAATGGTGTCAGCGTTTGGATGCTGATTATGGGGTGGATCCCTGGATATGGCAGTCTCTACATGGTCCATCCTTTCATCTCAGCTCCAAACTTTGTCTCTGTAACTCCTTCCATGGGTGTTTTGTTCCCAGTTCTAAGGAGGGGCATAGTGTTCACACTTCAGTCTTCATTCTTCTTGAGTTTCATGTGTTTAGCAAATTGTATCTTATATCTTGGGTATCCTAGGTTTGGGGTTAATATCCACTTATCAGTGAGTACATATTGTGTGAGTTTCTTTGTGAATGTGTTACCTCACTCAGGATGATGCCCTCCAGGTCCATCCATTTGGCTAGGAATTTCATAAATTCATTCTTTTTAATAGCTGAGTAGTACTCCATTGTGTAAATGTACAACATTTTCTGTATCCATTCCTCTGTTGAGGGGCATCTGGGTTCTTTCCAGCTTCTGGCTATTATAAATAAGGCTGCTATGAACATAGTGGAGCATGTGTCCTTCTTACCAGTTGGGACATCTTCTGGATATATGCCCAGGAGAGGTATTGCTGGATCCTCCGGTAGTACTATGTCCAATTTCCTGAGGAACCGCCAGACTGATTTCCAGAGTGGTTGTACAAGCCTGCAATCCCACCAACAATGGAGGAGTGTTCCTCTTTCTCCACATCCTTGCCAGCATCTGCTGTCACCTGAATTTTTGATCTTAGCCATTCTGACTGGTGTGAGGTGGAATCTCAGGGTTGTTTTGATTTGCATTTCCCTGATGATTAAGGATGTTGAACATTTTTTCAGGTGCTTCTCTGCCATTCGGTATTCCTCAGGTGAGAATTCTTTGTTCAGTTCTGAGCCCCATTTTTTAATGGGGTTATTTGATTTTCTGAAGTCCACCTTCTTGAGTTCTTTATATATGTTGGATATTAGTCCCCTATCTGATTTAGGATAGGTAATGATTCTTTCCCAATCTGTTGGTGGTCTTTTTGTCTTATTGACGGTGTCTTTTGCCTTGCAGAAATTTTGGAGTTTCATTAGGTCCCATTTGTCAATTCTCGATCTTACAGTACAAGCCATTACTGTTCTGTTCAGGAATTTTTCCCCTGTGCCCATATCTTCAAGGCTTTTCCCCACTTTCTCCTCTATAAGTTTCAGTGTCTCTGGTTTTATGTGAAGTTCCTTGATCCACTTAGATTTGACCTTAGTACAAGGAGATAAGTATGGATCGATTCGCATTCTTCTACACTATAACAACCAGTTGTGCCAGCACCAATTGTTGAAAATGCTGTCTTTCTTCCACTGGATGGTTTTAGCTCCCTTGTCGAAGATCAAGTGACCATAGGTGTGTGGGTTCATTTCTGGGTCTTCAATTCTATTCCATTGGTCTACTTGTCTGTCTCTATACCAGTACCATGCAGTTTTTATCACAATTGCTCTGTAGTAAAGCTTTAGGTCAGGCATGGTGATTCCACCAGAGGTTCTTTTATCCTTGAGAAGACTTTTTGCTATCCTAGGTTTTTTGTTATTCCAGATGAATTTGCAAATTGCTCCTTCTAATTCCTTGAAGAATTGAGTTGGAATTTTGATGGGGATTGCATTGAATCTGTAGATTGCTTTTGGCAAGATAGCCATTTTTACAATGTTGATCCTGCCAATCCATGAGCATGGGAGATCTTTCCATCTTCTGAGATCTTCTTTAATTTCTTTCTTCAGAGATTTGAAGTTTTTATCATACAGATCTTTCACTTCCTTAGTTAGAGTCACGCCAAGGTATTTTATATTATTTGTGACTATTGAGAAGGGTGTTGTTTCCCTAATTTCATTCTCAGCCTGTTTATTCTTTGTATAGAGAAAGGCCATTGACTTGTTTGAGTTTATTTTATATCCAGCTACTTCACCGAAGCTGTTTATCAGGCTTAGGAGTTCTCTGGTAGAATTTTTAGGGTCACTTATATATACTATCATATCATCTGCAAAAAGTGATATTTTGACTTCCTCTTTTCCAATTTGTATCCCCTTGATCTCCTTTTGTTGTCGAATTGCTCTGGCTAATACTTCAAGTACTATGTTGAAAAGGTAGGGAGAAAGTGGGCAGCCTTGTCTAGTCCCTGATTTTAGTGGGATTGCTTCCAGCTTTTCTCCATTTACTTTGATGTTGGCTACTGGTTTGCTGTAGATTGCTTTTATCATGTTTAGGTATGGGCCTTGAATTCCTGATCTTTCCAAAACTTTTATCATGAATGGGTGTTGGATCTTGTCAAATGCTTTTTCTGCATCTAACGAGATGATCATGTGGTTTTTGTCTTTGAGTTTGTTTATATAATGGATTACATTGATGGATTTTCGTATATTAAGCCATCCCTGCATCCCTGGAATAAAACCTACTTGGTCAGGATGGATGATTGCTTTAATATGTTCTTGGATTTGGTTAGCGAGAATTTTATTGAGGATTTTTGCATCGATATTCATAAGAGATATTGGTCTGAAGTTCTCTATCTTTGTTGGGTCTTTCTGTGGTTTAGGTATCAGAGTAATAGTGGCTTCATAAAATGAGTTGGGTAGAGTACCTTCTACTTCTATTTTGTGAAATAGTTTGTGCAGAACTGGAATTAGATCTTCTTTGAAGGTCTGATAGAACTCTGCACTAAACCTGTCTGGTCCTGGGCTTTTTTTTGGCTGGGAGACTATTAATAACTACTTCTATTTCTTTAGGTGATATGGGACTGTTTAGATGGTCAACTTGATCCTGATTCAACTTTGGTAGCTGGTATCTGTCCAGAAATTTGTCCATTTCGTCCAGGTTTTCCAGTTTTGTTGAGTATAGCCTTTTGTAGAAGGATCTGATGGTGTTTTGGATTTCTTCAGGATCTGTTGTTATGTCTCCCTTTTCATTTCTGATTTTATTAATTAGGATTTTGTCCCTGTGCCCTTTAGTGAGTCTAGCTAAGGGTTTATCTATCTTGTTGATTTTCTCAAAGAACCAACTCCTCGTTTGGTTAATTCTTTGAATAGTTCTTCTTGTTTCCACTTGGTTGATTTCACCCCTGAGTTTGATTATTTCCTGCCGTCTACTCCTCTTGGGTGAATTTGCTTCCTTTTTTTCTAGGGCTTTTAGATGTGTTGTCAAGCTGCTAGTATGTGCTCTCTCTCGTTTCTTCTTGGAGGCACTCAGAGCTATGAGTTTCCCTCTTAGAAATGCTTTCATTGTGTCCCATAGGTTTGGGTACGTTGTGGCTTCATTTTCATTACACTCTAAAAAGTCTTTAATTTCTTTCTTTATTCCTTCCTTGACCAAGGTATCATTGAGAAGAGTGTTGTTCAGTTTCCACGTGAATGTTGGCTTTCCGTTATTTACGTTGTTATTGAAGATCAGTCTTAGGCCATGGTGGTCTGATAGGATACATGGGACAATTTCAATATTTTTGTATCTGTTGAGGCCTGTTTTGTGACCAATTATATGGTCAATTTTGGAGAAGGTCCCGTGAGGTGCTGAGAAGAAGGTATATCCTTTTGTTTTAGGATAAAATGTTCTGTAGATATCTGTCAGGTCCATTTGTTTCATAACTTCTGTTAGTTTCACTGTGTCCCTGTTTAGTTTCTGTTTCCACGATCTGTCCATTGATGAAAGTGGTGTGTTGAAGTCTCCCACTATTATTGTGTGAGGTGCAATGTGTGCTTTGAGCTTTACTAAGGTGTCTTTAATGAATGTGGCTGCCCTTGCATTTGGAGCGTAGATATTCAGAATTGTGAGTTCCTCTTGGAGGATTTTACCTTTGATGAGTATGAAGTGTCCCTCCTTGTCTTTTTTGATAACTTTGGGTTGGAAGTCGATTTTATCCGGTATTAAAATGGCTACTCCAGCTTGTTTCTTCATACCATTTGCTTGGAAAATTGGTTTCCAGCCTTTCACTCTGAGGTAGTGTCTGTCTTTTTCCCTGAGATGGGTTTCCTGTAAGCAGCAGAATGTTGGGTCCTGTTTGTGTAGCCAGTCTGTTAGTCTATGTCTTTTTATTGGGGAGTTGAGACCATCGATATTAAGAGATATTAAAGAAAAGTAATTGTTGCTTCCTGTTATTTTTGTTGTTAAAGTTGGCATTCTGTTCTTGTGGCTGTCTTCTTTTAGTTTTGTTGAGGGATTATCTTCTTGTTTTTTCTAGGGTGTGGTTCCCGTCCTTGTATTGGTTTTTTTCTGTTATTATCCTTTGAAGGGCTGGATTCTTGGAGAGATAATGGGTGAATTGAGTTTTGTCGTGGAATACTTTGGTTTCTCCATCTATGGTAATTGAGAGTTTGGCTGGGTATAGTAGCCTGGGCTGGAATTTGTGTTCTCTTAGTATCTGTATAACATCTGTCCAGGCTCTTCTGGCTTTCATAGTCTCTGGTGAAAAATCTGGTGTAATTCTGATAGGCTTGCCTTTATATGTTACTTGACCTTTTTCCCTTACTGCTTTTAGTATTCTATCTTTATTTAGTGCATTTGATGTTCTGATTATTATGTGTCGGGAAGAATTTCTTTTCTGGTCCAGTCTATTTGGAGTTCTGTAGGTTTCTTGTATGTTCATGGGCATCTCTTTCTTTAGATTTGGGAAGTTTTCTTCAATAATTTTGTTGAAGATGTTTGCTGGTCCTTTGAGTTGAAAATCTTCATTCTCATCCACTCCTATTATCCGTAGGTTTGGTCTTCTCATTGTGTCCTGGATTTCCTGGATGTTTTGAGTTAGGTTCTTTTTGCATTTTCCATTTTCTTTGATTGTTGTGCCGATGTTCTCTATGGAATCTTCTGCACCTGAGATTCTCTCTTCCATCTCTTGTATTCTGTTGCTGATGCTGGCATCTATGGTTCCAGATTTCTTTCCTAGGGTTTCTATCTCCAGCGTTGCCTCACTTTGGGTTTTCTTTATTGTGTCTACTTCCCTTTTTAGGTCTAGTATGGTTTTGTTCATTTCTATCACCTGTTTCGATGTGTTTTCCTGTTTTTCTATAAGGACTTCTACCTGTTTGGTTGTGTTTTCCTGTTTTTCTTTAAGGACTTGTAACTCTTTAGCAGTGTTCTCCTGTATTTCCTTAAGTGAGTTATTAAATTCCTTCTTTATGTCCTCTACCATCATCATGAGAAATGCTTTTAAATCCAGGTCTACCTTTTCAGGTGTGTTAGGATGTCCTGGACTGGGCGAAGTGGGAGTGCTGGGTTCTGATGATGGTGAGTGGTCTTGGTTCCTGTTAGTAGGATTCTTACGTTTACCTTTCGCCATCTGGCAATCTCTGGAGTTAGTTGTTATAGTTGTCTTTGTTTAGAGATTGTTCCTCTGGTGATTTTGTTACCCTCTATCAGCAGACGTGGGAGACTAGCTCTCTCCTCTGAGTTTCAGTGGTCAGAGCAGTCTCTGCAGGCAAGCTCTCCTCTTTCAGGGAAGGTGCACAGTTATCTGGTGTTTGGACCTCCTCCTGGCTGAAGATGAAGGCCCAAAACAGGATCTTTCCCAGAAGCTGTGTTGCTTTGGCCAGGAAGGTGGCCGGTTGTCTGGAGCCGAAGATGGCGCCGCCTCAGAAGCTCTCTGGCTCTCTCCTTTCCCAGAAATGGCTGGCCTCTGTATTCCACACCGTCACCCATGCAGCCTGCCCTCCGCGGAGTCCTGGAGCCAAGGAGACTCCCGCCACCAGGGCCTGAGGCACAAACCTCTCGGGCTGGCGGATCCCTGTGCACTCACCAGGAAGGTGGCCGGTTGTCTGGAGCCGAAGATGGTGCCGCCTCAGAAGCTCTGTGGCTCTCGCCAGGAAGGTGGCTGGTTGTCTGGAGCCGAAGATGGCGCCGCCTCAGAAGCTCTGTGGCTCTCGCCAGGAAGGTGGCCGGTTGTCTGGAGCCGAAGGTGGCGCTGCCTCAGAAGCTCTGTAGCTCTCGCCAGGAAGGTGGCCGGTTGTCTGGAGCCGAAGATGGCGCCGCCTCAGAAGCTCTCTGGCTCTCCTTTTTTCTCCTTTTTATTACATATTTTCTTTATTTACATTTCAAATGTTATCCATTTTCCTAGTTTTCCCTCCAAAAATCCCCTACTAACCCCCACCACACTCCCCAACCCACCCACTCCTATTCCTGGTCCTGGCATTCCCCTATATTGGGGCATAGAACCATCTTGAAGACAGCACTTCCTTCCTTTGCCCTCCCATGGCAAAGGAGAGAAGGGCCCATCTCTGCATCTCTTTCATGGGGCACTAAGGCTATATTATAAAAGTGTGATCTCAACCAGGCATAGTGACCCATACCTTAAATCCAGCACTCAAAGGGAGACAAAGTGGGTCTGTGTAAGTTCCAAGCCAGCCTTATCTATCTACTTAGTTTCATGCTAAACAGACCCACATAAGAGAAAGGGGAAATGGGGAGGGGCAAGAGGGTGATTGAGAGGGAGACAGTGACAGGGATGGGGGGAAGAGAGACTCAGAGGCAAGCAGGCATAGAGATGGCAGATGCTGTTATCTAATGCCCTTTCTGGTATAGGTGTGCACAAATACACAAACACACACACACACACACACACACACACATATAATTTCATTAAAGAAGTGGTTTTGTTTTGTTGAGGTATTTGTTTGGTTTTGGTTTTGGTCGTTTGTTTTGATTTTTCAAGACAGGGTTTCTTTATTTGGCTCTGTCCTAGAACTCACTTTGTAGAGCAGACTGGCCTCTAACTCAGAGATCTGCCTACTTCTGTCTCCTGAGTGGTGATATTCAAGGCATGTGCCACCATCACCCAGCTAAAGAAATGGCTTTTAAAGATGGAATCCCCTCCCAGAAGCAGTATATCTTAAGACCATTACTCTGGTGTCTAGGATTTCAACCTACGTTTTGAAAGGACACAAGCACATGGTGTTGGAATCAGAATCTGAGGGTAAGATGAGATAAGGGAGCACTCGCTGATTGACAGCTCCCATCAGATTTGGGATTCAATTTGAGAAGGGATGTGAGTGAGGCGCAAGTGTGAGCCGGGTGCCCATCTGCAAGAACAGCATTTGAGCAGAGAGAATGGCTGGTGTGGAGTTCCGCGGCAAGGCAGCCTTTGTGGGGTTTGAGAAATAGGAAAGCCATTACAAGTAAAGTGAAAGTAATGAGAGGATTATACACTATGAGAACAAGTGGTGTAGTCTCTGTCTGCAGAGAAACAGAACTAATGTTATGTTTCTGTCTGTGTCTGTGTCTGTACCAACACTGGTGGGAGCAGAGAGAGGTTATGTGTCTGTGTGTGCATGGATGCTTGTGGGAGCAGGGAGAGACTGTGAAGGAGTTGACTCGTGCTACTGGGAATGGGAATAAGTCCAATGCTTGCAGGAGCAGGGAGAGACTGTGAAGGAGTTGACTCGTGCTACTGGGAATGGGAATAAGTCCAATGCTTGCAGGACAGCAAATCCAATCCTCATCAGTCAGAATCACCTCTTCCCCAGAGAGGTCAGTCATTATTCTCTCATGGCCTTTAGATTTTTAACATGAGGACCTACTCATATTATGTAGAGCAATCTGTTTTTAGTCACCATGCTAAGTTAAATAGTCACCTCATCTAATGAACACCTTCCGGGAAACATCTAGTCAAGTTTTGGCCAAATTTGTACATACTGTGACTAAAAAGTTCGTAAGCAAGATTAACAATCATATATGCACACACACATGCATATTCACACATATATACATACAGCTAGATCCAGAGAGAGACAGTGAACCAGAGAGGGACACAGAGTATGAAATGATAATCCATCTCTGCTCACGTTTCAGTTATTTCAGTCTTTGATTATAAGTAATGATTTAATGAGCATCCTTGTCCACACTATTGTGTGTAGAACTTTCTCTGATGTATACACCTAACAATCAAATTGGTGATTCATGTGGAATACACATTTTGATTCAGTAGTCACTATAACATAACTCTCTGAATTTGTTATACCAGTTTATACCCCCACCAAATTGCTTCACACTGTTCTATATTAACCTGTCTGAAGTCATGAAAGATAACCGTTTTTATTTCCACTTCTATAATTACCTATGAGAGTAATTGTATATGTTTCTTGACCATTGAAACTCTCTTAAGTTCAATTTGTCCATTCTCAAACAAATTTTACACCAACATCTCCAGTAGTTTATAGCTCTGAAATGGCAACAGGTTTGCTAACAGTAATCTAGTCTTAGGCCAAAAAAAAAAAAAAAAAAAAAAAGTCATTTCATTAGTGCCATTAGTAAGAAGCATTTGTTTTCTCTATCACTACATACGAATTTCATAGAATGTACACAATAATTTTATATATGAATGTGTTACTAAACCTGCCACGCACACTCCAGTGAAGTCTGCTTGACAGGCTGAGAAGCCTGGGAGCACTCACTAGGCAAAGAGTTTCACGGAAACTCACCTCATGGAGCTTTGGCGTTCTCATTAACCCGTATACTCATACCCTATCCCCGAGTTAGTCTGGTGTATGGATCTACGTGCTCTCTTTTAGTATTATCTTATTATAAGTGCCTTTTAAGATTGAATTCTGACATAGCTAAGCCTTCGCCAATGTTCCAATGTCCTAGAAAGTCCTTGAGCTGACCATGGACTTGGAATTCAGTAAGAATGTTGCCTATTCAGTGACATTCAGAATTGCCTCTGGTATTACAGTATCACTTAGAATAAAAGCCAAGTTGCTCCCATATACAGGAATTTACAATGGTTTAGGAAGTAGATCGGGCTGTGGTTTTAGAGTATTGCATTATTCATGAGATGGTTAGCTAGAGCGGAACTCCCTAATTAGAACCAAATTGGGTGTGAAAGCCCTTGCCCTAGGAGTGTAAAGATCTCACACCTGGCTTCTAAGACTATAGCTGACCTTAGATAGGGCTGACTTTGTCTCAGTTGTTTTATTGCCCAGTTCCTGCCAGTCTTTGTGTTTACATTCCTCTGTTTTGTGTAAGAGTCATTAAGCATCCGGTAACCTCATTTGTACCTTGCCGATGTGTCACCTAACTTCCCTATTTTCTTCTGTATAAAAAGTTTGATGCTCAATTTGAAAAATTACATTCAGATTCTACACAACCTCTTGTGTTGCGTCTGTCTGTCATTCATTCGCCGACTCCTTGCCCACCTGTGACCAGAGACCCGTTCCACACAGACAAAGGGACCCAGAGGGTCTGTGGCATAAACCCAAGGCTGTGTGTCTGAGGAAACGGCTTAATTCATAAATGCTTTTCATACAAACATGAGGATCAGAGTTTGGAGCCCCAGAACCCACACAAATATCTGGATACAGTGGTATCTATCTGTAGCCCTAGCACTGGGACAATAATGGAGACAAGCAGATCTCAGAACTTGGCTGGCAGTGAGTCTAGACAAATCGATGAGCTCTGGGTTCAGTGAGACTCCAGACTCAAAAATTAATTAATTAATTAATTAAGTGTCCCCACTTTATTTACATTGTGGGATTACATTGTGGAACAAACACAGTGTTGACTTCTAGCCTTCACACGTGCACGAATGTACACAGGCACATACACAGACACACACACTGAATAAATAAATAAATAAAATGGGGTACTAATCATAACTAGCTCTTATACTGACACATGTAGTGAACTGCCTCCTTTTAATGTATCTTCAGACATAAAGACTGAACTCAGAATTGATTATAACCTAAACTTCAAATATCTGGAAGTCAGGAAATTTGTATTACTCCAACTTTTGGGTTTTATTGAACAGATAGTCTTCAGAGTATAATGATTCAACTTATTACAGAGAGAAAAGTAGTAAGCATTCAGTAGAAATTATCACTCAAATTTGAGGTTTTAAACTTGTCCAGTGCTTATAATCAGCAGTATAGCACTGTGATCATGCTGGGGAGTAGCAGACAGTAAGTCAAGGCTCTCAGTGAGGCACTACATCATGAGAGTAAACAGCCAAAGCTACAACTAGGACACAATTCTGTGATAAATGGAGGGCTACACCTATGTAACCCTTACATATACCTCAACAGCCTACAGTCCATAGTAGTCAGAAAGATGAGCATGATTTTTGAAATGGTAAATTCAGAAAGAATGTTAGAAGTAGGAATACAGGGAGAATGCTTAATGTACAACATATACCTTATGAAAATGTTTTTTACATAACTTACTAACATACAATGAGTATGCACATTGAAAAATTTAAAAATAAAAATAATAAAATTTAAAAGGTTGGAGTTGTTCAACAATTGTGGGTAGATAAAGAAATAATCCTAGTATTTTGTTGCATACTAGATGACTATACATAATAAAACTTAATTACTTTATTTATTTATTTATTCACTCATTCATTCATTTAGAGACAAGGTTTCATGTATCTCTGACTCACCTGGAACTCCTTTATAGACCAATCTGACCTTGAACTCAAAAAGATCTGCCTGGCTCTGCCTCCTAGCGGCTGTGACCACCATGTGAGGCCTCAATTATGTATTTTTAAAGCCACAAGAAAGGATATTGAAGGTTTCCTAAACAAAGAAATGATAACTGTTTGAAGTGGTAGCTATTACTTCGCTGATTTGAACATTCCATAATGAATACATGGAGTAAAACATCATAGGGAGCCACCAAATTATGCACAAGTTGTATGTTAAAAACAAAATAACTGATTTTTTCCCAGATGGCAAGAATCTAAGACTCCACTATATTTTGTAAAAATCACCTCCCAAAGCCATCCTCTTGCCCGCAGCTTTTTTAATGGAGCTATAGCTATCATCATGTTATTATAAATTATTCATAACTCCTGTTTTAAATCTGCACCTACAGTAGATATATAATAGATTATCTCCGCATCTTTTTCTAAGAACTTCCTCCTTAGTCATACAGTCATCTTTTGAACCTTTATTTAAGTACTATGCAAACACATTAAATACCCTTAAATAAGTGATTTCCATACAGAGACCTCATCCCTAGAATCTACACAGGATTAATATATAAACATACGACTAAATAATGTTTAATATGTCCTTCACCTGTAACATTTGATGGTTTAAGTTCAATTCACTCAAAAGATGACATAAATACTGTGAAAAGACACCATGACCAAGACAAGTCTTATAAAGGCAAATATGAAATTGGGGCTGGCTTATATAGTTTCAGAGGTTCTGTCCATTATCATCATGGCAGGAAGTATGGCAGCCTGCAGGCAGACGTGGTCCTGGAGAAGGAGCTGAGAGATCTGCATCTTTATCTGAAGGCAGCCAGGAGGTGGCTGAGCCTGAGCATAGGAGACTTCAAAACCCACCCCCACAGTAACACACTTCCTCTAACAAGGACATATATTCTCCAACAAGGCCACATCTCCTAATACTGCTGTTCCTTGTGGTCCACACATTCAAACACATAAATCTATGGGGGCAAAACTTGAAACCACCAAAATGATATATTATCCTATGCAAAGTAGCCAGACTTTAGAAAAAAACTATGAGGAGGAACAGAAACAGTGACAGAGAAGCTGAACTAAATCCATCTTCAATCCTCACTGCTCTGAGGCTAGTTGCTCTCTAGAACTTGTTGAATGTAACTGTTGTGTAGAATTTGCCCCCAAATTGAAATATTCTATCCTAGGGGAAAGACTCATTAAGACTTAGGAAATAATTTATAAAGCTCCCAAAGTAAACAACTCACAAGACTGAGGAAGTTCCTGAAACATAATTTACAAGAATCCTACCCAAGGCTTTTTAAGTAGTAATAAATGCAAGAGAGAGAGAGAGAGAGAGAGAGAGAGAGAGAGAGAGAGAGAGAGAGACTCACTCACTAATCAAGAAAGTTGCCTAAAATCATGCAAAGAGTTCTAAGTCTACAGCTTTCCTGTGTTGTCAGGCATCGTGGTGTGAGCCTTACAGTGAGGTAGCTGCCTTTGATTCACCTATGCTTCGGTAGTACCTCAATTTTATTCCTGTAAGTAATTCCAATAAACTTACTGGCTCACTAAACTTGGATTTGTCTGAGTTATTTCTTTATTTTATCACCATTCCAATGCATTCTGCATAGGACAGACATTTGTTCCTGTTTCCACAGGAAAAGTCATTTGGCACCCAAATAAGGACCAATGAAGCCAAGGAATAGCTGGTTAGAAGTGGTTGCATGCCCTCTTCAAAGACCATGAAAGCATCTCAGACTAATCTACATAAGGAGAAAGCATCTGTGGGGAAAAATCCCAATACCTTTTCTATGTGGTATGGGATGATGGACCTACTTACTGTATTTGTGGTTACATATGCCCCACGATGGATGATAGGACATGTAACAAAAGCTGACATGTCTGATAAAGAAACATCCTTAGAGAGTATCCCAAAGTGGGCATCTTCCTCTATGTAGTATGGAGTGGTATAATAGTTGGTGTTAATTTAACAGACTCTAGAATCACACGGGAGATGGGCCTCTAGCTCCTTTGGGGTGTTATCATCTAAGCTAAGCAAAATATACACAGAACAGAAGAAAGTAAACATTTAAAAATGTTTTCTTATCAAAACAAGTGGAAACAGAAGAGGAGGAAGGATGACCTAAGATTCCTTGAGGGTAATTTTCTAAATAAATACTCATTTGCAGTCAATTTCAGAGGACAAATGCAAAATGGATGCCTTCTTTTAGACAAAATGTTCTTAAGGTCATAACTTTTGCACAATTTCCTTCCTTCTCTGACAGGACAATTACTTTAGCTCAGTACATAAATCTACTTTAGCTAAATATAGTTCAAGTAGATAGTCTATTCTGTGGAGGAATTAAAAACCTATTTTATATACAATTATTACATATGCACTTATACTTTCTCCTTAGTAAATTTGGCATGTCTTAAAATCTCTACTAATACTTGTGAAGATTTCCACCTCTTCTCTGAGCCCAAACCTTGGAGGCAGTTCATTCATTCATTCATTCATTCATGCTTGTGTTTTAATGATACAAAAGTTATGAACCTGACACTAGGCATTTAAGAAACATTTAGAGAACTACTCAGCTCTTCTAATGGCACTTCAGGCTGAGACTCAGTTGTCCACTTAATTTTCAGAGTACCTGAAGAAATAGCATTTCCTATATCTAGATTCAGAATTATCATTATCCTTTTATGTAACCTTAAGTCTGCAAACTCTGCCCACAAGAATCTTCAAGACAGAGACTGTAATCACCTCACTACATCCTAAATGAACCGCCTCACATAATGAGAATGCAAGTCATAGTCCTTTGGTTTTATACCCATATGTAGAACCTATTATGCCCACTTATCTATGAGGCTTCCTCAGCCTCAGGACAACTCTTACTGTCCAAGCCATTCCATCCTAAATTCAACCATCCTTCCAGACATCAGAAGCCTTAGGTGTGTTGTGTAACAAGTCATTTGGGAATCTGCCCCAGGAATGCCCAGGATGTGATCTCCCTTCCAATCCTGAGATGACATTTCTAAGAGCCATGCAATTTCCCCTCGTCAGAACCTGCTTCCAGGAACAGCACACTTTTATTTCTCTCTCAGAATGAATAGAAACTAGAAATTTGATGTTTGTACCCAAGAAATGCAAATTTCCACCCAGCACTTCTAGATGGTCAAGGTGCTGCCTGAGAATGAGCTAGTATACCCAGAAATAGAAGATGCTATTACCCAGCTCAAAAAACTTAGGGATTCTGGATTAAAGGACTCAGTAGAGGTCCTAGAATCTGGTGCCATAAGAGGCAAGTTGAGTTTTGACCATGCTACAAACATCTGAAAGCTGGTAGAGCTAATAAAATTGTAGGCTAAGAATCTTCATTTGAACTTCATTTGAACATATGGACCAGCTCCAGGCTTTTCTCCTTGTTGTAGGTGACAACATAGATCAGGTAGTTATCAGAAGCCAGGCCTAGGTTTTGATGCCATAAACAATGCTCTACTTCTGGAAGTCTGCATCTACTATTTGCTGAACCTGCTGGAGCTCTTTCTACAGAGTTTCCATCAGACTGAGACTGGATAAATCCATACCTCACCACAGCACCCCAAGGCCACTTGGTGGACACACTGAAAGAGGTACAAATCTATTGTTAAGTACAAGTCAGCGTTCTATTCCTACCTGCCTCTGGAGGCTACCATATACATAGAAGGCATCGAAGAAGAAACAGCCCAGTGCCAGGAAGTTCCTGAAGTCCCTCCAGACCCAGGATGATTACCTTGACCTCAGTGAAGTAAAGGGGAAGACTCAGTCATAGTGAAAAGCAGAAGGCAAAACTCCTTCGTGTACACAAGCTAGACTCTTCTTGAGCAGGTTCAGATAGGACTGCTGTCATCTTCCAGACACCAGACCCTGACTCTCCAGCCCTTGAACATGGTTTCATACCACCAGTTACTCTCCAGGGGACTCCTGGATTTTCAGTCTCAGAATGGGGTTGTATCACTGGTCCCTCTGATTCTCTGGCCTCCAGCTTAGACTGGGTAACTGTTGTTTTCCCCCTTCGCCAGACTGCAGGTGCCTATTATAAGACCACCTAATCTATGAGTATATAAGTCAACCTAATACATTCCCCTTTTAATTGAGCATACTCTCTATGGATTTTGTGCCCTTGCAGGAGATATAAAGCCTGGCTTTTGACAAGGTTAGCTGGTTGCTCCTACTAGTGCTGGCCAAATGGGCAAAATGGATTCAAATCTCACCTTAAGAGCATTATAAATTACCTAAAATCTCTGTGGTTTCCTGTATCCTGAAGCTGAGAGTTGACCCTGCTTAAAGTGAGATGGAGGTCTTTTATAACGGGCTGAGTTACAGCTCAAGTTGAACTCCCTGCCTGTGAGAGGAAAGAATAAGATCCTCTAAAAAGGTGGGAACATGTGTGAAAATCCTAAGAAAGCAATGACAACAAGGCCCTCAATTCTGATGAGTCCTCTCTGACAGCAGAAGGCACCTCTCCACGCCCTTTGGGAGCAGAACTTCCTGCCCTTTGGGAACTGTCCTCAAGATAAACAGTACAGTCTTGGTTGACAGCTGCCTCCATGGTAATCATTACCGTCTCTTCAGACAATGTAGAGCTAATTTACTCAGACAGGAAAGATTTTTTTGGTACTTGCTAACTGGCACCACCAGCACCAATCTGCCTGCACACCTCCCTCTGGGCATATCAGCTCTCTAGCCTGGTATTCAGATCACAGGGATCTTGGTTACCCTTGTTTTATACGAGACATAACATTGGCCCTTTGCACTAATTAGGTGATTAGAACTAGTGAACAAGAAATAGCAAGCTCTGGACATAAATGTAAGTCATGTGTACTAAGAAGAATAGAAATAGATCTAGCTAAATAGATCTCATATTAATACAGTGGATAAAATTTTCTTTTTGCTGTCTCTGGACAGCACAATTCAATCTTACAAGTATTGCAGATATTTATTGGGAACTCATTGTGGGCTAGGTATTGTTCCAGATATGAAGGTATTGAGTTGAACTAATAAATAAATGTGGTGCTTCTGCATTCTTTAGCATCAGTTTTCTTCCTGTGGCTTTTAGCACACTCTTCCTATTTTACTCTACCTAAACTGCTATGAACCCAATAAAAAGTTAGCCTAATATAAATTCTCAGAGATGCTTATCTCATGCTAGGTTAAATATGATTTTTTTCCTACTTCAGTAAAACAAGCAAAATAACCCAGACAAAATACAAGCTAGATTATTGCATGGTTTTAATTTAATTTAATTTGAATCATACAGGAATAGTCATACTTTTCAAATTTGCTTAATTTTACATTTCGCTCTATGTCCCCTTAGTCTACATTTAATTTATCAGGCATCAATCATTCTGAGCTAATTAGCTATTTAAATGACTATAATCTCAATACTTCTATTGTTTTGTAAATTATTGTAAAGATAAATTTGTGATACATAGAACAAAGTGCGTGTTAAAAATTAATTGTAGCCACCATGACTCACATAGCCAAATAATTTTCCTACATTCATAGAGCTATTTCTCAGAAGAGTCCAGGCCTCAGGCCTGGTCCTTCTTGCCTATATTTTTATAAAGTGCAGGGTGAAATGTAAACCTTGCAATATCTAATTTATATTTATGTTTGAGGTACTTTGCTTATTCCACTGAGGTTGGTGGGAAATCATATCAAATGTGACATGAAGTAAGCATCTCAAACAAAATTGATGTGTGTGTGTGTGTGTGTGTGTGTGTGTGTGTGTGTGTGTCTGTTGTACACTGGGTGTGCATACACATGCAGATGCACCCACCCCTGGCAGCATGGCTCCAGCCCTGGATATCTGCTTACATCACTCTTCACTTTATTTCTTGAGTCAGGGTCTCTTGCTTAACCTGGAGCTCGCCACTTGTGTTAAACTGGCTGACCACGGAGACCCTGAAAGCCCCCTGTCTTTGCCTTTCTGGAGTTGCGTTCACAGTCTCATACCTGCACTGACTTTTACATAACTGCTGAAGATCAAATTCAGTCCTTCGTGCTTATATGACAAGTGCTTCAGCCACCAAGCCTTTTCTTTAGCCCTACAACTTTTATTAGATTATTAGACGCTATTTTTGTGAGCTATTATGCGTCACTATATATCTCTAGAACCATCAGTATACACATCTAGACTAGTGCACTGTATTTTTCATTCTGAGAATCACTTCTAAGAAATAGTGGCAAACCTGATATACACCGTGCGAAGCATTATATCACTTTGTAGTGGTACCTCCTATATCATACCAAAAGATGAAAATGTGTATGAAGGAACCAACACCACAATCAGTCATTAATCACATTATCTTGAATTATTCATATCAATATTAAAAACTTTGTATACTTATCTATATATCTATCTCTCCCTATCTCATATCAAAACTTCTTTCTTGTCAATGTAGATATCACTACAAGTTACATATGTCTCACCTGTTACGTTTTTTTGTCTCCAATACTACTAGTAGAAAATCTCAACCCCATAAAATTTTCTCTGAAGGACTGAAGGAGCTGAAGGGGATTGCAACCACATAAGAAGAACAACAATATCAACTAACTGGACCACCCAGAGCTCCCTGGGACTAAACCACCAACCAAAGAAGTATACATGAAGGGAGCCAGGATTCCAGATACATGTGTAGCAGAGGATGGCCTTATCTGACATCAATGGGAAAGGAGGGAGGCTTGATGCCTCAGTGTAAGGGGATGCTAAAGGGGTAAAGTGGGAGTGGATGAATGGGTGGAGAAGCACTCTCATAGAGGCAAAACGGAAGGGGAAGAGGGGTTATGGGATGGGAGGTTGGTGGAAGTGCAACCAGGAAGTGACAATATCATTTGAAATGTAAATAAGGGCTGGAGAGATGGCTCAGAGGTTAAGAGCACTGACTGCTTGAGGTCCTGAGTTCAAATCCCAGCAACCACATGGTGGCTCACAAACATCTGTAATGAGATCTGATGCCCTCTTCTGGTGTGTCTGAAGGCAGCTACAGTGTACTTACATATAAATAAATCTTAGGGCCAGAGCAAGCAGAGGTCCTGAAGCTCAATTCCCAGCAACTACATGATGGCTCACAACTATCTATACAGCTGTAGTGTACTCATATACATAAGATAAATAAGTAAATCTCTAATATATGTGTATATATACACATATATATGAATAAAATGATTAATAAAAATAAATAAATATTAGTATAATGATGAAAATGAAAAAAGAATATTATAGGAATAGATTAAGTATAAAATAAAAAATCCTAGTCTAATAAAATATAAAAATTCAGTGGTCTTTGTACATATAAAATGTTATCCAAGTATTCCCTAAAATTAAGTAAAAAATTATTTAATTTATTGAATTATTTCTTCTCTGTGTATTAATTAATGAATGAATCAATGAATGTATCAATGTCACAGTAAGGAATAAAGCCAGAAGCTTCCTCTTGGAACAGTTTGACCAAGAACCTATATTTGAAGCCTCTACTCTTGCTCTGTGTCTTCAGCCATATGTAGTCTGTGGTCACAGGCCCAGCTTGGCTGTCTGTCCCTGTTGCTTACCTGCTGTCCCTGTTATGTGTGTTGTGCCTGTCTGAAGCCTTGTGTCTCTCCCTAACAATGGGCGTTGCTCTGTATTTATTGCACAGCACAGAAAACACAGTATGGAAAAAAACGAAGAATACCTTTCTCTAGAAACCTCTAACAGAGTTTTACAAAGTAAGAAAATACTTTGCTGACCCCAACTGGCCCAGAATAGTACTCAAAACACAAACAAAATAAAAAAACAAAACAAAAGCAGATGTTATCAACTGATGTCCACACATCGTCGCCATCATTTATGAAATATTTGTTTCATTTAAGGTGCTTACTTTCAGTAAATGATTACCTTAACATTTGTACATTCTTCTGGGTTAAAGGGATGAAAGATCTACTGCTTAATATTAAAGCTATGCATTACTTGGGTTGTAAAAGCTGATAATATGGACAATCCAAGGCACCAGAAGGTTGGTTACATTGCCTTCTTAAAGGCAAGTTAAACGTTTAACAGTCTGAGTACACAGTAGGATAGTAAGTTAAGTACATAATCTTAAATTACCTCCATGATTATTATTAGCTTGGTCCAAAATCTGGTGGAAGTTCAGTCTCTTTAAAGGTGTAACATATTTTCAGAAAAAAAAGTATCATCAGATATTACAAGCATTATAGTTATGCCCATGTACATTATAGAATTATCAATTTAAACTGATGAAGTAAAAAACAGAAAAATAGCAGAACCAATATATAAATAAAATGTTGGCACTTGGGCAAAAATGTTGTTAAATATTAAATAATAACTTAATAAAGAATAATATAAACACAAAATAAGAAATAAAAATGGTTCAAATAACCATACAGATAATTCTATCACTTGTATGTGTACATGTTTGTGTATGCAGTTAGAGGTAAACATGCCAATGTGAATGTGTGGTCATATGATTATCTTGAATGTTATCATTGCTTTCTGCCTTGTTTGAGACAAGCTTTCTGTTGTTTAACACTGTGCATGCCCAACTACCTGGCCTGCAGTCTCCTGTGAACTCTTCTACCCGTGTCTCTCACGGCATCACAAGAGCATCAGGGTTCCAGACACCAACTCAGGTTCCAGACACCAACTCCCATGTCAGCTTTCTTTAACAGAGACTTGGTTGCAGTGATCCAAACTCAGGTCTTCACATTTGCCTAGCAAGTGCTTTAGCCACTGAGCCACCTCCCAACCTTAATTTAAAATGTTAGTTTTAAGACTACTTTGCACAAGTATAAACAATAAATTTAAAAATGTGTGAAATGAAATTTACTCTAGTGCTTCTACTATAATAGAACACGACTGCCAAAAGAAGAAATGAAAATTCTAAAAAGACTAATATTCATCCCCAAAATAGACTACAGTCGTAAGATAACTACTCCGTAAAGAGCACAAAACCCAAATATTTGGGTGCATGGGAGATAGATTTCAACTAAATACTTTTAATCATGCAATTCCAATAGCACTTAAATTTTTTCAAGGCATGTATAAAGGGAGAATAGACTAATTCAATTTCAAAGTGCAAGAAAAACATCAAAAACTAAATTCAGAAAGTTTGCATGGGAAGAAAAAAAAACACAAATTAATCTCACTTGTGATTATTCTAAATACATTTGAACAAGCAGCAGCTAGTAGTACATACAAAGAAATAGAAAACATGAAGACCAGGGGAGTTTAATTATATGGTTGCAAAAATGGTTCAACATTGCAAAGTTGTTAATACTCAGTGGATGGGGAGGGAGCTGTGCAATTATCTCCACAGGTACAGAAAAGGCACTTAGTAAAATGTAGCCAACTCTTTGGCTTCTAAAAAAGGAGAAAATGGTTTACAAAAACAAGCCTCCCTGGATGCTTCCTTAATTTGTTCTTATTCATAATGGGGGAACATAAAGTGAACTTCTGCACACCAGAAGTCAGGTTGTTTGCTTGCTAATACCATTCCCACTCAATATCCCATGGAAGTTGGATGACTCGACCTGCATCCCAAGGAGTAGTTACCATCACTAATGAGGAGAAGCATTTGGAAGGAAGACAGAATTCTGTAGACCAAACGAAGACCTGGAGGCTAGTGGAAAAATTCAGGTATGAAAAGGCAAGAGCCTAAACTAAAGTGGGGGCAGAATCAAACTGGAGAGGCTCATACTTTCAGATTTAATAGAAGGCAATCAAGCTGGATTCATTTCTACATAAAATAAAGCAAGGTGTCCAAAATTTCTGACTTGGAAAAATTGGCACAGCCTATAAAGAATGCAAGCCAGGTGTGGTGCCACGCACCTGTAATGCCAGCACTCAAAAGTCAGAGACAGGGGTGTTATTGGCACAATCCCAGCAGAGACAGACAAGAAAGACTCTTGCCAAAAGATAAAGAACACAAAAGAATGTTCATGTGTGAAAATTATGATAAAAGAAATAGTGAAAATCAAAAGGGGTGTCTATGATGTGGCCAGATACACATAATCAGGACATATCCTAACACAGGAAATCTAGACTGCTTAATCATCTCCTCTCTTTATTGCTGTGACAACTTTGTGAGTTCAGTACTATCCCCCTACACATGCAAATGAGAAACCAATCAGGAAATTACACAACAACACTAGAACAAGGTTTGTAAAAGGTTTTCTCAATACTTTGTCTTCCAGAGGATTGATGGGAAGACTGGCCAAGAACATAAACTCTTTAACAGCGATAGTGCCTGATCCTAAACAGATTAAGAACCAGAGAAATAACCATTAATTCAAGAGCTGATATGTCAATTTCAATTATCACTAGTTGCATATAATACAACTAACATAGCTGGAAAACCCCTAAAATATTTGCCAAGCATGCATATTTTGATATATATCATTTTATTTAATATTAGTGAAAATACTAATCATTTCTACCTTGCAGGACTGGAGAAGCTTAATGACAAGTTCTTTCTTAAACTATTGCTATTCTGTGTGTGTGTGTGTGTGTGTGTGTGTGTGTGTGTGTGTGTGTGTGTGTGTGTATGTGTGTGTGTGTGTGTAATGGGAGTGAGCATTCGTGTGCCCAGGCACATTAGTGATATGCATAGAGGACAACTTTTTCGAGCTGGTTCTATCTCTCTACCTTTACATGGGTCAACTAACTCAGACGTGCTAAGTGCAGAGCTATTTCTCTGGCTGTTAATGGCAAGCTCTTAAATCAGACTGTTGATAAATTCTAGAACCAAATGCCTCTGACTTCAGTGTTCATTCTATGAAAATACACTACCTCTTATATCAGTACATAGAGCAAACAGCACTAAATCTTTTAAATTCAACTCAATTTGGGCCAGTGACCTAAAGGATTTTCTGTTAGAGATCAATGTGATGATGGAAAGAGTGTTTTCAACACTCAAAGAAAAAATAGCTCTGAAGTGAGCCAGGCCATCGTACAACGCATGCCGGATACTGGCTTTCCGCTGCTGAATTAACATGAGAAATGACAGCACACAGTGGATTTTAACTTGAGCAACCTTGAAACCCTCGTAGGGAATGGAGAAGGCTAGGGCCACAGGTGGTGTTCCTCCTGCTTCTATCAAAGTTTGTGATTCTATAAATGAAAACTCAACAGCAGATGTACAAACCTGTGCAAGAATAGGGCTTTGCCAAGTCATAAGCCCCATTGTGATAGTCTTCCAGAGAGCACTGCGAGGGCAGAGAATAAAGAGGAAGAGTGATGACATTCCAGATGATGTCATTCTAGCATTCCTGTCTAAAAACAGGCATCTTAAGAAGAGTGACAATTCAGAATAAAGGCAAAACAGCAGTGCAAAGATTTCTGATATGTGAGTAGCTACTAAAGCCAATTTTTTTTTAAAAGAAACAATCATGCTTCCACCAAATTTATTGTCAGGGTCCATTTTTTTGTTTCTTTGTGGGGGGTCATATCTTCCCTCTCTTGATAATATCTTCATTCATACATTAATTAAAGATGTTTAACTACATCCTCTACGAGGGCTTGAAGGTTGCTCAAATTAAATTAACAGTTTTATCCTGATCCTTTTAAAGTGCTTTGTAGTTTAAACATGATAAATTAAGGTAGGAAATGACTCTATGATAGAAACAAATAATACCACAAGAAATACTGGCTTTTATAGTCAAATGCTGTCAAACTGTACATTTATAAATGTGCTGAGAAAAGACATAATATAATGAAGTGTCTAACAATTTTTATATACAAACATCCCAGACCTTACTATATAAGGCCTTAAAACAGATCTAGAGAAGCTTGAGCACAGAATGGGCTGAAACTATGGAAAAACTGAAAACTACACAGGAAAGATTTGTATCCTTTTTGAGGAAAGTATTAAATAAGAAGTAATGGTTTCTCGGCCGGAGGTGAGTGGTGAACGCTATTGGATGATAAAGGGAGGCCGAATGATTCATTAAGCAATTTTATTTTCTTCTTCTCCAAGAAGTACAATCCTTGTGAATATGCTACACCCTGAAGTTTACCTGCACCGCTCAAATCCCAAACTGGAAGGCAGTAAAGAGGGCTTCTCCCAACGGGGGCGATACCCTAGGTCATTCCATTTCCTTCACACATACTTCAGCAGGATATCTGTGAAAGAACAGCATTCTCATTAAAAAAAAAAACAAAAGTCTCTAAAAATATATCAAAAATCAATATTATCAAACATTTAGTCACTACTCAATCCAACTATTTTTGTTTTTTTCTTTTTACTCTATAGAATTAATTTGTCTCTACAAGGAGCCAAGCTGGTCTAACACTTCTTGAGCAGGTTTAGGGGTTCTCTTTTACTGTTTACACCCCACCTCCTCTTTCTCCTTGAAAATGTGTTTGTGATACTGGTGTTTGGGTGGTGGTGGTGGTGTTTGAGACAGGGCAGGGTTTCTCTGTGTATCCCTAGCTGTTATGGAACTCACTGTAGTAGACCAGATTGGTCTTGAACTCATGGAGAACTGTCTGCCTCTGACTCCAAGAGCTGGGATCAAAGGCATGTGCTACCACTGCCAGACTGGAAAACTTTCATAATCGAAGAAAGAAAAGTTTTATTCATATGCAATTTTTATTACTTTCTAGAGCCCATGTTCTTTCTCCTATAAAGGGGTAAACAAATGTAGAGGTATGGCCAGCTTCCAGTCACTATTTTGGAAGACTAGGTCCCTGTTAGTTTTGTGTACTTCCACCAGGAAGTATAAAACGCCTACTGTGAGTTTGGGTGTTGTTAGCTTGATGGTTTCACAAAATGTTTTGATCAGCTAAATCTATTCATTTGGTATTTATTAAAAATGAAGAATGGAGAGACAGCACACACCTGCTCAAAATTGAATGAGGTTTGGCTTGTTTGTTTGTTTTGTTTGTTTTCAGACAGGGTTCCTCTGTGAAGCCCTTGCTGTCCTGAAATTCGATCTGTACACCAGCCTGGCCTGCCTTGAACTCAGAAATCTGCCTCTGTGTCCCGAGTGCTTGGATTACAGACATGTGCCACTGCTGCCCGGCAAAATAAATTTTTAAAGAAGATTTTTTAAGTGATGTTTTACACTTTCTTGTTTGGGTGCTAGATGAGTTGACATGAGTTCATTAAAAATATGTCTGCTAATTTCCTACATGGCTTTGCTAAGTCTTCTAGAAAAGACAGATTAAATTATTTGGTATTTCTCCATACTTACCAGAATTCAAAGCAGAGTTGGCTCTGTTGCATTCCCCATGGGAAATGAATGAGAGTCTTGCTAGCTCTTGTTGTAAACCCATGTTTGCTGTGTTTTAACCCAGTAAGGGTTGTTGATCTTTGTGTTGGCTTTTTTGTCATTATCTAGGCTGGCCCCTGGTAACGACCTTATTTCCTGGCTTTAGATTTTTCCAGTTCCTTCTATGCATTTTCTAACATTTTGAAGTCTTGATTCCTACAAGCAGCTTTATTTCCTCCCCATGGGAAGAAAAGTATTTTAGAGACCACAGTTTGGGTACTGTGTGTCATTTTCTCAGGACCTTCTCAGCAGAAAGAGCTGGGAAACACTTGTTCTAAGAAAATTGTATCAGGCTGAAGCTATGGCTCAATGGTTAGAAGTATTTCCTGTTCTCATGGAAGATCCAAATTAGGTTCCCAGTAGCCCATGCCACACAGCTCACAACCACCCTGGGACTTTTTGCTTCTTTGCTGGCTTTGTGAGAACCTGAACTCACATACACACACACTTACACACACACACACACATACACACACACACTAAATAAGTAAAATGAATCTAAAAAGAAAAGCATAAATTCATGTTAACAATTCCAGCCCAATTTACAGTGAGTTTTCACTTGACTTTTGTTTTATTTTTATGCAAAATATGGGTTCCTAATGGCAACAGTTTAATTGCTGATTGATTCACTTTATTTTCTAGAATAATGTCACTATTGATTTTAGAATGCTGATATGAGAAAGAAGAGGCCTTTGTAACCTTCTTACTTAGAGAATACTCGCAACAGATATACAGACAACTTACTTTTAAAGCCACTTGGAATTCTGGATGCCGTTAGCTCACTCAGTTTTTATTGTAATTTTTAGAAGCTTTGGGGGAGGATAAATTATTATACATTATGTAAAACATTTACAAAGTTCCAGACCATTCTACCCAAAAATAATAATGACAGTGTGTAAAAATTTAATTTCTGTTTCCTCCCTCCACTAACTACAGTCATTTTCAAAAGAAGACAAATCTGCCCCCCAGGGGACATTTGACAATGACTGGTTTTAACAACAGATGCTAGCTATACAGGGAGGTCTTAGATGTTGTCATCCATTCTCCCGTGCATTCTATGACAAAATACGATCCAGTCACAGCTACTGAGAAGCTGTGCTGCCATGTACATTGAGAAGCCCTAGCATGTAAGTAAGTCTTGTCCTCTTAGATTTGGATACCCCTTCCTTTATCTTCTTTTTTTATACTAAGGGAATTTATTATAATGACTTACAGTCTGTAGTTCACCTAACCCAACAATGAGCAGCTGTGGATGGGAAGTCCAGGGATCGAGTAGTTGCTGGGTTGTTTCTGCTGGTCTTCTTTCTTCCGATGTCCTTATGGAGGTCTCAGGCAGAAGCTGTGGCCCAGATTAAAGGTGTGTGCCACCACACCTGGATTTGGAATGTGCTTTGTTCCAGGCTGACCTTGAACTCAGAGATCTCTTTGCCTCAGTCTCCTAGGATTAAAAGTGTCATGGCCACTATGCCTCAAGATCTCCGTGCCAAGATCCAGGTCAGAAACCTGTCTTCCAGCCTCAAGATCTGGATCACAAGTGTGCCTTTCAATTCTGGATTTTTTTTTTTTTGTAGTCATGATCAAGTTTATTATTCTTAGTCTGTTTACAAAAATCTTTATTAAAAGTTTATTGCCATGTGAAGCCTTGTGTCAACAGTGCTTTATAACCATCTGTTGAATTGGCCCAGCTAATGACTTTGTAGTAAATTTCTATTTATCGTATAATTATTTTTCCCACATTTTTAATTAGGTATTTTCTTCATTTACATTTCAAATGCTATCCCAAAAGTCCCCCAGACCCTCCCCCAGCCCTGCTCCCCTACCCACCCACTCCCACTTCTTGGCCCTGGCATTCCCCTGTACTGGGGCATATAAAGTTTGCTAGACCAAGGGGCCTCTCTTCCCAATGATGGCAGACTAGGCCATCTTCTGCTACATATGCAGCTAGAGACACAATTCTGGATTGTAGTTCTTTCTAGTCGTAGTCAAGGAGACAGCCAGGAATAGCCACCACAATCCACCCCTTGTCTACGTGACACAAATCCTATCTCATGTCCATATGAGACAATGAGCAGCTCATAAGTACGCCTAACATAATGGAGCTATTCCTCGTACAACTGAAAGATCCTGACAGAATGTAAAAGGTCACAGAAGCCCTGACATTGGCAAAATAGATTTCATTGTTAGTAGAACTAGCTTTACTGATTTAGAAAAATAGAGGTGCACAATGCTCTGGCCGCTCCTCGAACCTGTGTGTCTGCCAATGTTTTGACCGTTCCTTGAACCCAGGTGTGTGCCCACTGCTGCACCTCACTGCCAGGTGTTTGTGATATTGGTTGCTATATTGGTTGCTGGGAAAAAGTCGGAAAATCTCCCCAGCAACCATAGTCGGGGCCAATCCGGAGTTGCTGCACCTTCATTAGACTCCTTCCTTGTTTCCCTCCCATACCCATTTCTTGAGGAATCAATCATTTTAGAATAGACATTGTTTAGATCTGGAAATCCCCTACTCCCTCCCCCCTTCTCCTTTCCCCCTTAAGGACCTATAAAAACTGGGACCCCTTTTCCCTCAGGGTCGACTCCTCTACCCCTGCGTGAGATATGAGTCATCCCCAGAGCTCTGGCTTCCTCCCCCCAATAAAGCCTCGTGTGATTTGCATCAAGCTTGGTCTCTCGTGAGTTCTTGGGGGTCCGCTATTATACCGAGGCCTGAGCCAGGGGCTCCTCATGGAGTCTTTCACAACCACAAACACATTGTAAACTTAGAATTGGCCAATGGCCCTTGAGAACATCATTATAGTATCTCAACTTAAATACCAATTGATATTCTCTTAATTGATGTTAAAGAAACTGGAAGAAAGTACATCTATACATCTTACTAGCAACCAAAAACGTAGCCCTTCAAACAAAAAGCATCATGCACATAGTTTTCTCCTTGATTGCTCTACTCAGTATCCAGAGAGCATTTCAAAACAGTCGATGGATGTACACGTCAATGCTTTTCTTCCGGAAGACAACACGTCACTGTGCAGATGTACGATACTTTGTTGAACTCTTGGTTTGGTTTGGTTTGGTTTGGTTTGGTTTGGTTTGGTTTGGTTTGGTTTAGTTTTTCCAGACAGGGTGTCACAGAGTCCCTCTGGCTTTTCTGGAACTCACTGTCCTCAAACTCATAGAGATCTGCTTGCTACTGCCTTCCAAGTGCTGAGATTAAAGATGTGCTTCACCAATGCCTGCCGAACCTTTTCTTTCTTTGTGGATACATGTCAAATTTTGTATCTTATTGTCTTCCCTGTGGAAAAATAGTTCTACAGTGAAAAATCTTAGCATATATACCTTTCTGTATTTCTACAATATGTATATACTTTTGATGAATTTCTATAAATGGGGCTAACGGGTTAAACAGAATGCAACTACAACATGATAGGTTTAAGGAAAATGCAACTCCCTTTTGCTAAATGACCCTCATCGCTCTCCATAGGGCAACAACAAATTTGTGCATTTTGACCTAACTGAGTCTACTGTTAAATATTTAGGTTACTGCCATCCTGCTAACCGAGAAAATTGTATATTATATAATTTGAATTTCTCTTATTTGTAAGTTTGGACTTTTATTTTATAGAAGAAATAAAAGTTCTTTAATCTGACTCTTTTTCTTCTGTGTTTTCAGAAGCTCTTTTTTTACAGCAAAGCTATTAGGCTTTTAAGACAGAATTTACAATGTCTCTCCTGGGTATTTAACTGTAATTTTCTTGTCCTTGGTGCCATTGTGTGAACAGTATGTGCTATTTGCATGGTTTTGGCTGGTTTGGCTTGACTTTTTTAAAAGATTGCCCATTTGTTTACATGTGATCTAACTGTGCAGACCTGATAGGCCTGGGAGTGACTTTGGAGCCTGGATGACCTTGAATTCATGGCAATCCTGCACTGTTACATCACAAATGTTAGTGTTGTAGGCATGAGATACCAGGCCTGCTGTTGGTTGATTGCTGCTCCTGTTTTTGTTGTTTGGTTGGTTTTTGTTTTCTAAATTTTTGTTGTTGTTGTTGTTGTTGTTGTTTTGAAGCAGGGTTTCTCTGCAGTCCTGGCTGTCCTATCCAGGACAGCCAGGGCTACAAAGAGAACCCTGTCTCAAAAAACAAAAAAAAAAAAAAAACAAAAAAGGAAGAAAAAAAAAAGAAAATACTCCTGAAAAGTTATAAAGGAATTATACCAGATTTTTCCAGATAATAACATGACTTCATTTTTAAGTTTCTGATCCATTTACAATACTATCGACAAGGACTAACATCCCAATGATTTCTTTTCGTGTGGTTTTCCTGTTTATCCTTTTCTTTTTTTTCATTATTAATAAAGTACTTTTTTTTTCTTTTTTTTTATTACGTATTTTCTTCAATTACATTTCCAATGCTATCCCAAAAGCCCCCCCCCACTCCCCTACCCACCCATTCCAATTTTCTGGCCCTGGCATTCCCCTGTACTGGGGCATATAACGTTTGCCTGACCAATGGGCCTCTCTTTCCAGTGATGGCCGACTAGGTCATCTTTTGATACATATGCAGCTAGAGTCAAGAGCTCTGGGGTACTGACTGGTTAGTTCATAATGTTGTTCCTCCGATAGGGTTGCAGATCTCTTTAGCTCCTTGGATACTTTCTGTAGCTCCTCCATTAGGGGCCCTGTGATCCATCCAATAGTTGACTGTGAGCATCCACTTCTGTGTTTGCTAGGCCCCGGCCTAGTCTCACAAGGGACAGCTATATAACCGTCCTTGCAACAAAGGCTTGCTAGTGTATGCAATGGTGTCATCGCTTGGAGGCTAATTATGGGATGGATCCCTGGATATGGCAGTCTCTAGATGGACCATCCTTTTGTCTCAGCTCCAAACTTTGTCTCTGTAACTCCTTCCATGGGTGATTGTTTCTAATTCTAAGAATGAGCAAAGTGTCCACACTTTGGTCTTCGTTCTTCTTCAGTTTCATATGTTTTACATATTGTACCTTATATCTCGCTATACTAAGTTTCTGGGTTAATATCCACTTATCAGTGAGTACATTTCATTTGAGTTCTTTTGTGATTGGGTTACCTCACTTAGGATGATGCCCTCCAGGTCCAACCATTTGCCTAGGAATTTCATGAATTCATTCTTTTTAATAGCTGAGTAGTACTCCATTGTGTAAATGTACCCCATTTTCTGTATCCATTCCTTTGTTGAGGGACATCTGGGTTCTTTCCAGCTTCTGGCTATTATAAATAAGGCTGCTATGAACATAGTGGAGCATGTGTCCTTCTTACCGGTTGGGACATCTTCTGGATATATGCCCAGGAGAGGTATTGCGGGATCCTCCAGTAGTACTATGTCCAATTTTCTGAGGAACCGCCAGACTGATTTCCAGAGTGGTTGTACAAGCTTGCAATCCCACCAACAATGGAGGAGTGTTCCTCTTTCTCCACATCCTCGCCAGCACCTGCTGTCACCTGAATTTTTGATCTTAGCCATTCTGACTGGTGTGAGATGGAATCTCAGGGTTGTTTTGATTTGCATTTCTCTGATGATTAAGGATGTTGAACATTTTTTCAGGTGTTTCTCAGCCTTTCGGTATTCCTCAGGTGAGAATTCTTTGTTCAACTCTGAGCCCCATCTTTTACGGGAGCTATTTGATTTTCTGGAGTCCACCCTCTTGAGTTCTTTATATATATTGGATATTAGTCCCCTAGAAGAACCTGAAGTCTGCATTTTGACTGAATGCCCAGTGGTTTACAATGTGTCCATCTCAACAGTGGGGTGTTGACTCTGGGTTCCACACAAAAACAGGCACGAGTATTGGGGAACAGAGGCCACAACAGCAGTGCAACTCAACCATTTCTCAAGGAAAAGGCAGCAGAGCAACCCGAGTCACTGAAAATCTGTGCAAATGGACTACTAAAATAAACACCAGGTCACGAACTCTTAATTAAGGAATAATGAAATGTATAGAGATTGTTTTACCTGAAATTTTAGTTAATATGTGTTGGAAACAAAATAAAAGGGGGGCCCTGGGGAAAAGTGGGGGAGGAAAAGGGGCCTAACATCCGGCCAGAGTTCCTGTGCTCTGGGCAGGCAGACAAAGGCAGAGCTGCCAGACGCTTTTCCACACGGCCCCGAACATGCCTGACCCACGTGGCGGGGGTGGAAAAGGGGCAGCCCCCAACCGGGTACCCCAGAGCTACCTTGCTAAAACCCCAGGGTTATAGGAGAGAGAGAATAGGGAAGAAGTTCCCAACACTGGCGAGAGTGGTGCAGCGGACCTAGATGGAGCAGAAACACTCTATGGTTTAAGAGCTTTATTATAGAAATTCAGGGGAAAGAGGAGAGAGAGGGGGAGAGAGAGAGAGAGAGAGAAGAGAGAAGAGAGAAGAGAGAAAAAGAGGTAAGAGGACAAAGGAGTAAGAGTAAGAGAGCGAGATGGGGGCCTAACAGCCACTTTTATGGTCTTCACTGTTGCTAGGTAACTGGGGAGGAGTTTAGCCTGAAGGTCGGAAGCTTGGGCCATTGCCTACATGACTACTGACCATGCTTCTCTTGTGGGGGCAGCAAGGGATGCATACTGAAGAATAGATGTGTTGTCCTTAAAACTGTAGTGCATTGTTATCTATCCCTTTCTTTTTTAAAATAGGTAGAGTGGCACACAGAAATGTTATGTGTGACTATTTCTAACAAGCACAGCTTTTAAAACAACTTCAGTATGCTTGTGGGAGGTGGTATCTTAGGCAGGGGCTAGAGTTACAGGAGCATGAGGGAACACCTACCCCGTGTCATGAAGGTGAATTATGACCATCAGACCTCTGCTCAACTGGATACCAGCTTTCAATTTCCCACAAATATGAACCATTTGAACAAAACTAATTTGCCTGTAGAGGCCATAACCTAGTACTTGAAGTTCTGGCTTTTGATAGAGGGTGAATATGGGTAGACATCATCCAAAAAGGAAGAGTGAGTTCAGCATACTGAAGTTGTTTTAAAAGCTGTGCTTGTTAGAAATAGTCACACATAACATTTCTGTGTGCCACCCTACCTATTTTAAAAAAGAAAGGGATAGATAGCAATGCACTACAGTTTTAAGGACAACACATCTATTCTTCAGTATGTATCCCTTGCTGCAGTACTCTAAAAGATAAACCAGTATTCCCATATTTATTTGTTTCAAGATGTCTTTGTTGCATACCCCAACTGCACACGGGCCATTCATCACCAAACAGTCTGGAAAAAGTTAATATTCATGGTATTTAAAAACAAAACTGGATAGCCAGCAGAGGTGAGTTATGAGCTCCATCGTCAGCCCTAGGGCTTGGTCTGCCTCCCCAAGGAGTCCTGCCAGGATCAAGAACATCCAGCCAACACCGGGGATAAGCAGATGGCTAAAGCCAACATGAGAATACAGCCAACAAGAGATAGGGTAATATGAGCCTACCAGAGCCCAACTATTCTACTTATCAGGCTCTGGATATCATAAAGCAGCCAACACACAAGAATATGACCTTAAATAGAGTCTCATAAAGATGATAGAGGCCTTTTAAAAGGAAATGAATAAACCCCTTAAAGAAATACAGGAAAATAGAATCAAACAGGTAAAAAAAAAATGAATAAAACTGTGCAAGGTGTGAAAATGAAAATAGGAGAAATAAAGAAAACACAAACTAAGGAAATCTTGGAGATCAAAAACCTAGGAAAGAAAACAGGAACTACAGACAGAAGCCTCACCAACAGAATATAAAGATGAAAGAGAAAATCTCAGGCATAGAAGATAAGTTGAAGTAACTGATACATCACTCCAAGAAAATGCTAAGTCTAAAAACTTCCTGACAAAAATCATACAAGAAATCAGGGACACTATGAAAAGACCAAGACTAAAAATAATGGGAATAGAAGAAGAAGACTCCCAACTCCAAGGCCCAGAAAACATCTTCAACAAAATCACAGGAAAAAATTTCCCCAACCTAAAAAAAGAGATACCTATAAACATATAAAAAAGCTTACAGAACACCAGTCATTGTTCCAAAAAAAGAAAATCCTCACCACATAATAATCAAAACACTAAATGTACAGAACAAAGAAAGAATGTTCAAAGCTGCAAAGGAAAAAGCCCAAGTAATATATAAAAGCAGACCTATCAGAATTACACCTACCTTCTCAACAGAGACTCTAAAAACCAGAAGGACCTGGGCAGATGACTTGTGGACTCTAAGAAACCAGAGATGTCAGCCCAGGCTACTATACCCAGCAAAACTTTCAATTACCATAGACAGAGAAAACAAGATATTTTATGACAAAACCAAATTTTAACAATTTCTACACAAATCCAGCTCATGGATTGGTAGGATTATCAAAGTAAAAATGGACTGAGATTACTTGTATTAATTTAAGAATTCTATAAAATCATTATCAGGAATTATGAAATCATCGATTCATCTACATAGCATTACTATATGAAACTACATCTTCGTATTGATTCATCAGGAGATCTACCCAATAGAAATCATTAGACTATGTAATAGTGTCAAGAAAGGCATATCAGCAACAAAAAGCAATCATGGGATAAAGTCTCTGAGGACCCTGAATCTCAGAGTGCACCCGTTACAGCCATGGAAAATGTTGGGCCATCTCCAGAAAACTCACTTGCTTGCCATAGTATTTCCTAGATGTTTTCTTAAAGATCCATATTTATCAACCTACACAAAACACAAGACCAAGTGGATCAAAGACCTCAACAAAAAAAAAAAAATCAAATACACTAAATCTAATAGGAGAGAAAGTAGGGAATAGCCTTGAATGCATTGGTTCAGGAGACAACTTCCAAAATAGAACACTGAAAGCTCAGGCACTAAGGCCAATAATTAATAAATGGGCCCTCGTGAGGCTGAAAGCTTCTGTAATGCAAAGGACACCATCAATAGAACAAAACAAAAGCCTAGGAATGGGAAAATTTCTTCCCCAACCCTACATCTGACAGAGAGCTGATATCCAAAATATATAAAGAACTTAAGAAAATTGATACCAACAAGCCAAACAACCCAATTTTAAAAATGGAATACAAAGCTAAGCAGAGGATTCTCAACAGAGGAATCTCAAATGGCCAAGAAGCACTTAAAGAAGTGTTCAACATCCTTAGTCATCAGGAAAATATAAATCAAAACTACTCTGAGATTTTATCTTATACCCAACACAATGGTTAAGATCAAAAACTCAAGTGGGTAGGAACTAGATGGGAGAGGGGATGGGAAGGGGAATGGGGGAATCGGAGAAAGTGCCAGGAGAGTGAATAGAAATGAGGGTAGGAGCCTCTCTAGGATGTGCCAGAGACCTGAGATGGGGAGGCGCCCAAGAGTCTATGGAGGTGACTCTAGCTGAGACTCCTAGCAGTGGGGGATATGGAACCAGAAGTTCCATATAGGAGAGAGCCAACCCCTGACACTATTAATGATACTCTGCTATTTTTTTTTAGAATGTATTAGGGTTTTTTATATATTTTTAATTAGGTATTTTCCTCATTTACATTTCCAATGCTATCTCAAAAGTCCCCCATACCCTCACCCCCACTCCCCTACCCACCCACTCCCACTTTTTGGCCCTGGCATTCCCCTGTACTGGGGCATATAAAGTTTGCAAATCCAATGAGCCTCTCTTTCCATTGATGGCTGACTAGGCCATCTTTTGATACATATGCAGCTAGAGTCAAGAGCTCCGGGGTACTGGTTAGTTCATAATGTTGTTCCACCTATAGGGTTGCAGATCCCTTTAGCGCCTTGGTACTTTCTCTAGCTCCTCCACTGGGGGCCCTGTGATCCATCCAATAGCTGACTGTGATCATCCACTTCTGTGTTTGCTAGGCCCCAGCATAGTCTCACAAAAGAGAGCTCTATCTGGGTCCTTTCAGCAAAATCTTGCTAGTGTGTGCAATGGTGTCAGTGTTTGGAAGCTGATTATGGGATGGATCCCCGGATATGGCAGTCTCTAGATGGTCCAAAGTTCCTGAATAGAACAGCAATGGCTTGTGCAGTAAGATCGAGAATCGATAAATGGGACCTCATAAAGTTGCAAAGCTTCTGCAAAGCATAAGACACCGTCAACAAGACAAAAAGACCACCAACAGATTGGGAAAGGATCTTTACCTATCCTAAATCAGATAGGGGACTAATACCCAATATATATAAAGAACTCAAGAAGGTGGGCTCCAGAAAATCAAATAACCCCATTAAAAATGGGGCTCAGAGCTGAACAAAGAATTCTCACCTGAGGAATACCAAATGGCAGAGAAGCACCTGAAAAAATGTTCAACATCCTTAATCATCAGGGAAATGCAAATCAAAACAACCCTGAGATTCCACCTCACACCAGTCAGAATGGCTAAGATCAAAAATTCAGGTGACAGCAGATGCTGGCAAGGATGTGGAGAAAGAGGAACACTCCTCCATTGTTGGTGGGATTGCAAGCTTGTACAACCACTCTGAAAATCAGTCTGGGGGTTCCTCAGAAAATTGGACATGGTAATACCAGAGGATCCTGCAATACCTCTCCTGGGCATATATGCAGAAGATGTCCCAACCAGTAAGAAGGACACATGCTCCACTATGTTCATAGCAGCCTTATTTATAATAGCCAGAAGCTGGAAAGAACCGAGATGCCCCTCAACAGAGGAATGGATACAGAAAATGTGGTACATTTACACAATGGAGTACTACTCAGCTACTAAAAAGAATGAATTTATGAAATTCCTAGGCAAATGGATGGACCTGGAGGGCATCATCCTGAGTGAGGTAACCCAATCACAAAGGAACTCACACAATATGAACTCACTGATAAGTGGATATTAGCCCAGAAACTTAGGATACCCAAGATATAAGATACAATTTGCTAAAGGCATGAAACTCAAGAAGAACGAAGACCAAAGTGTGGACACTTTGCCCCTTCTTAGAATTGGGAACAAAACACCCATGGAAGGAGTTACAGATACTCTGCTATTCTTGCAGATAGGATCCTGAAAGCTCACGTGTGCAAGTTCTTGCATGCTCCACTAAACATGCCTTTAGCTCCAGCTTACTGACACACACCGCCTCTCACTGCAGCTTGTGGAGTCCCACTCTTGACCATGTCTCTGCCTCACCCCACCTCCACCTTTCTTCAGACATGATTGACTTCACCACATCCTGTGACACCACAGACTCTATGTGCCAGACATCCCACAAATGGTTTCATTTCCCAGTTGTGCCCAAATCTCTTATTTACATTAGTAAAGTGTCCGCAGACTACATAGCTGAGTAGACCAACTGAAAATAAACAACACGCCCACTGTTGTGTTTCACTTCTCCAAGCTCACAGAGATCATCTCCACCTCGTCGTTTTCACGTGCTATGACTTCCTGTAATAATTTTACCAAATGAACATATCCCTTCATCAGTAGGATAATAAACCATGAGCCTTAAATTTCTGCTGCTGCTGTTGTTGATACCTGCATTTTTTTTCCTAAAAGAATGTTGTCTTGTCAACAGTGCCACCTCCCAATCAGCTCTGCCTTCTATTTCTTCTTCCATTTTTTACACCCACAGCTAAAAAGACTTGATTAGCTTGTGGGGCTAATTAAACTCCTTTTGGGTAACAGGTGGTTCAACAGCTGTTGACATTTAATGAATCATTTGTTCTCATTCCAGACCATTTTGTGTATTCTTATTAAATGCTAAGAAAAAGGATGAGGGGAAATCCAGAAGAAAAACACTGCATGAAATTGTTCTTCAAAGGACTTTTTATCCTATGGATAATGAAACTAGTAGTGTATGCAGAAGCGTAAAATTCTACTATTTAAAGAGCTTAACAAGATAGGCGTAGAGACACACAAGTTATTGATAGAAACTGTAAACGGATTTTCTAAATTGCTAAGATTTATGAGCCAAATACAGTCTGCCACCTATCTTTACACGGCCCAGAAACTAATAACTGTTGTTTACATTGTCAAATACTGCAAAAGAAAGCAAAAGGACAATAATATTGTGCAATACATAAAAATAATAGACAATTCAAGTCTTGTTTTACTCAAGTTTTATTGGGACAGTGTCAAGACTATTCATTTGTCTATAGTTCTTTCTGGACTTTAAGACCAGTCTGGTATAGCTGCAAGAGGGATTATCTGGCCCTCTGTAGTGGCTATTCCTGGTTGTCAACTTGACTATATTTGGAATGAACTACAATCCAGAATTGGAAGGCTCACCAGTGACCCTTATCTGGAGGCTTGGAGATCCTTATCTGGATCTTGGTTTGGAGATCTTGAGCCATAGTGGCTATGGATTCCAGAAGATTGAATCTCCGAGTTTAAGGAACACACCTTTAATCTGGGCTACACCTTTCATCTGGGATTAAAGGTGTGGCGGAACACACCTTTAATCTGGGCGACACCTTCTGCTGGAGACAATATAAGGACATTGGAAGAAGGGAGTCTAGCTCTAGCTCTTGCTCCTTCGCCTGCTTGCTGCGTGAGACTGAGTAACTGCTAGATCCTTGGACTTCCATTCACAGCTGCGACTGAACAATTGTTGGGAATTGGGCTGCCGACTGTAAGTCATCAATAAATTCCTTTACTATCTAGAGACTATCCATAAGTTCTGTGACTCTAGAGAACCCTGACTAATACACCCTCCAAGCCTAGATCATGGTCATGTGCTACAAGTCCACAAGCCTGTCATCCCAGCTCTTGGGAGGATGAGGTAGCAAGACCAAGAGTCTAGACCAAAGTAGGCTATGTGACAACGCAAGACTCAGCCCCAAAAAATAAACCAAGTAAATAATCAATTAAAAAAGGATATCTAAGCCAGTTATTATACAATCTTTAAAGTAATAGAAAGAGTGAAAAACAGTTTAATCATCAAATAGATGCTAAGTATTTCCATCTGAAAGCAGCAGCAACAGCAACAACAACAGCATGACAGAAGCCCTCAATTCACACTTCATTGCTGACTTGACAGAAAATGTCTTCTAAGTTCAGTTTGCTTAACCATAAAACAAGGATTCAAGCACGACTCGTCTTTTAAAAAAAAAATTAATGTCACTGAATCATAATACAGATAATATACAGAGCACAAGGATACAGTTAGTGAGCAGTCGCAAAGTGGCATACTGTCATAACTCCGATTTTCAGGAACTTTTCCCAAAAGAAGCAACCGTCCTGCTTCTAGACCTATGGATGAGCTTCTTTGCTTGGCCTCATTTAAGATGACATCAGCCATCCGTAGGCCTGTGCTTGGCTTCTGCTCAGCACTGCTTGGGTCCTTCTGATCAACTCACTGTGGGGAGCATCAGTTCTCCTGTGTTTCCGGGAAGACCCCATTTTCTCTGATTACTACTGATATGCATTTGTTTGATTCCAATAGGATATTCGACCTTTCAAAACATTTTTATGTAATATATAAATGTACATGTATGTACATATATATTTGCGTATATGTATAAGCGTGTGTGTGTGTGTGTGCATGTGTGCGTGTGTGTGTGCATGTGTGTGTGTGTGTGCATGTGTGTGTGTGTGCATGTGTGTGTGTGTGTGTGTGTGTGTGCATGTGTGTGTGTGTGCGTGTGTGTGTGTGTGTGTGGTACATGCTTTATGTGCAGGAAGTGCTAAATGAATACAAGCTACCAGTGCATAGGAATCTCTAAGACAAGGGGCAGCCGCCCAGTGTTTCACATCCTCTCTCCTACAGAAGCCACTTGGGGTAAAACTCAATAGCATAATCTTACGAATATGTAAAATGCGCTCCTGAAAAATAAAAATCTCCAGTAAATCAAGCTTGATAATTGTAGTGTTTAACTTTTTCAGTTTTAATAAAACTTTTAACAGAATTCATCTTTCTCATTTAAAAGTCTATCACTTTGTTTTCTATATTTCTGATCTATCAATTCTAGTCAAATTATAATTCTAGTCAAATTAAAAATAGTTAAATAATTTTTTTAATTTTTTATTAGGTATTTTCCTCATTTACATTTCGTAATACTATCCCAAAAGTCCCCCATACCCAATCCCCACTCCCCTACCCGCCCACTCCCCCTTTTTTGGCCCTGGCGTTCCCCTGTACTGGGGCTTATAAAGTTTGCAAGTCCAATTGGCCTCTCTTTCCAGTGATGGCCGACTAGGCCATCTTTTGATACATATGCATCTAGAGTCAAGAGTTCCGGGGTACTGGTTAGTTCATATTGTTGTTCCATCTATAGGGTTGCAGTTCCCTTTAGCTCCTTGGGTACTTTCTCTAGCTCCTCCATTGGGGGCCCTGTGATCTATCCAATAGCTGACTGTGAGCATCCACTTCTGTGTTTGCTAGGCCCCTGTGTAGTCTCACAAGGGACAGCTATATCTGGATCCTTTCAGCAAAATCTTGCTAGTGTATGCAATGGTGTCAGCATTTGGAAGCTGATTATGGGATGGATCCCTGGATATGGCAATCTAAAGATGGTCCATCCTTTCCTCACAGCTCCAAATTTTGTCTCTGTAACTCCTTCCATGGGTGTTTTGTTCCCAATTCTAAGAAGGGGCAAAGTGTCCACACTTTGGTCTTCATTCTTCCTGAGTTTCATGCCTTTAGCAAATTGTATCTTATATCTTGTCTATCCTAAGTTTCTGGGCTAATATCCACTTATCAGTGAGTACATATTGTGAGAGTTCCTTTGTGATTGGGTTACCTCACTCAGGATGATGCCCTCCAGGCCCATCCATTTGCCTAGAAATTTCATAAATTCATTCTTTTTAATAGCTGAGTAGTACTCCATTGCGTAAATGTACCACATTTTCTGTATCCATTCCTCTGTTGAGGGGCATCTGGGTTCTTTCCAGCTTCTGGCTATTATAAATAAGGCTGCTATGAACATAGTGGAGCATGTGTCCTTCTTACCAGTTGGGGCATCTTCTGGATATATGCCCAGGAGAGGTATTACTAGATCCTCCGGTAGTACTATGTCCAATTTTCTGAGGAACTGCCAGACTGATTTTCAGAGTGGTTGTATAAGCTTGCAATCCCACCAACAATGGAGGAGTGTTCCTCTTTCTCCACATCCTCGAGAGCTTCTGCAGTCACCTGAATTTTTGATCTTAGCCATTCTGACTGGTGTGAGGTGGAATCTCAGGGTTGTTTTGATTTGCATTTCCCTGATGATTAAGGATGTTGAACATTTTTTCAGGTGCTTCTCTGCCATTTGGTATTCCTCAGGTGAGAATTCTTTGTTCAGCTCTGAGCCCCATTTTTTAATGGGCTTATTTGATTTTCTGGAGCCCACCTTCTTGAGTTCTTTATATATATTGGATATTAGTCCCCTATCCGATTTGGGATAGGTAAAGATCCTTTCCCAATCTGTTGGTGGTCTTTTTGTCTTATTGACGGTGTCTATTGCCTTGCAGAAGCTTTGCAATTTTATGAGGTCCCATTTATCGATTCTCGATCTTACAGCACAAGCAATTGCTGTTCTATTCAGGAATTTTTCCCCTGTACCCGTATCTTCGAGGCTTTTCCCTACTTTCTACTCTAAAAGTTTCAGTGTCTCTGGTTTTATGTAGAGTTCCTTAATCCACTTAGATTTGACCTTAGTACAAGGAGATAGGAATGGATCAATTCTCATTCTTCTACATGATACAGGCCAGTTGTGCCAGCACCATTTGTTGAAAATGCTGTCTTTTTTCCACTGGATGGTATTAGCTCCCTTGTCAAAGATCAAGTGACCATAGGTGTGTGGGTTCATCTCTGGGTCTTCAGTTCTGTTCCTTTGGTCTACTTGTCTGTCACTATACCAGTACCATGCAGTTTTTATCACAATTGCTTTGTAGTACAGCTTTAGGTCAGGCATGGTGAGTCCACCAGAGGTTCTTTTATCCTTGAGAAGAGTTTTTGCTATCCTAGGTTTTTTGTTATTCCAGATGAATCTGCCGATCACCCTTTCTAATTCGTTGAAGAATTGAGTTGGAATTTTGATGGGGATTGCATTGAATCTGTAGATTGCTTTTGGCAAGATAGCCATTTTTACTATATTGATCCTGCCAATCCATGAGCATGGGAGATCTTTCCATCTTCTGAGATCTTCTTTAATTTCTTTCTTCAGAGACTTGAAGTTCTTATCATACAGATCTTTCACTTCCTTAGTTAGAGTCACGCCTAGGTATTTTATATTATTTGTGACTATTGAGAAGGGTGTTGTTTCCCTAATTTCTTTCTCAGCCTGTTTATCCGTTGTGTACAGAAAGGCCATTGACTTGTTTGAGTTAATTTTATATTCAGCTACTTGATTGAAGCTGTTTATCAGGCTTAGGACTTCTCTGGTGGAATTTTTAGGGTCACTTATATATACTATCATATCATCTGCAAAAAGTGATATTTTGACTTCTTCCTTTCCAATTTGTATACCCTTGATCTCCTTTTGTTGTCGAATTGCTCTGGCTAGGACTTCAAGTACAATGTTGAATAGGTAGGGAGAGAATGGACAGCCTTGTCTAGTCCCTGATTTTAGTGGGATTGCTTCCAGCTTCTCACCATTTACTTTGATGTTGGCTACTGGTTTGCTGTAGATTGCTTTTATCATGTTTAGGTATGGGCCTTGAATTCCTGATCTTTCCAAGACTTTTATCATGAATGGGTGTTGGATTTTGTCAAATGCTTTCTCTGCATCTAACGAAATGATTATGTGGTTTTTGTCTTTGAGATTGTTTATATAGTGGATTACGTTGATGGATTTCCATATATTGAACCATCCCTGCATCCCTGGGATGAAACCTACTTGGTCAGGATGGATGATTGTTTTGATGTGTTCTTGGATTCGGTTAGCAAGAACTTTATTGAGGATTTTTGCATCGATATTCTTAAGGGAAATTGGTCTGAAGTTCTCTATCTTTGTTGGGTCTTTTTGTGGTTTAGGTATCAGAGTAATTGTGGCTTCATTGAATGAGTTGGGTAGAGTACCTTCTGTTTCTATTTTGTGGAATAGTTTGTGAAGAGCTGGGATTAGATCTTCTTTGAAGGTCTGATAAAACTCTGCACTAAACCCATCTGGTCCTGGGCTCTTTTTGTTTGGGAGACTATTAATGACTGCTTCTATTTCTTTGGGGGATATAGGGCTGTTTAGATCATTAACCTGATCTTGATTCAACTTTGGTACCTGGTATCTGTCTAGAAACTTCTCCATTTCATCCAGGTTCTCCAGTTTTGTTGAGTATAGCCTTTTGTAGAAGGATATGATGGTGTTTTGGATTTCTTCAGGATCTGTTGTTATGTCTCCCTTTTCATTTCTGATTTTGTTAATTAGAATGCTTTCCTTTTGCCCTCTAGTGAGTCTGGCTAAGGGTTTGTCTATCTTGTTGATGTTCTCAAAGAACCAGATCCTCTTTTGGTTGATTCTTTGAATAGTTCTTCTTGTTTCCACATGGTTGATTTCGCCCCTGAGTTTGATTATTTCCTGCCGTGTACTCCTCTTGGGTGAATTTGCTTCCTTTTGTTCTAGAGCTTTTAGGTGTGTTGTCAAGCTGCTAATGTATGCTCTCTCTAGTTTCTTTTTGGAGGCACTCAGAGCTATGAGTTTTCCTCTTAGAAATGCTTTCATTGTGTCCCATAAGTTTGGGTATGTTGTGGCTTCGTTTTCATTGAACTCTAAAAAGTCCTTAATTTCTTTCTTTATTCCTTCCTTGACCAAGGTATCATTGAGAAGAGTGTTGTTCAGTTTCCACGTGAATGTTGGCTTTCTATTATTTATTTTGTTATTGAAGATCAGCCTTACTCCATGGTGATCTGATAGGATGCATGGGACAATTTCAATATTTTTGTATCTGTTGAGGTTTGTTTTGTGACCAATTATGTGTTCAATTTTGGAGAAGGTACCATGAGGTGCTGAGAAGAAGGTATATCCTTTTGTTTTAGGATAAAATGTTCTGTAGATATCTGTCAGGTCCATTTGTTTCATAACTTCTGTTATGAAACAGAAGCTCTGTGGCTCTCGCCTGTCCCAGAAGCTGTTAGCTTCTGTAGTCCACACTCTCACCTGTGCAGGCTGCTTTCTGCTGAGTCCGGGAACCAAGGTGGCTCCTGCCGCTCCTGAGTCAAAATCCTAACCTCCCAGGCCGGGTGGACCCCTGTCCTCTGGCCAGGAAGGTGGCTGGATGTCTGGAGCCCGACAAATAATTTTTACTACTTCCTTCAGAACCGTAGGATGCACCTTCATGAGCCTATTAATACTTTTGTCATAAATTGTAGTTTGTTGGATATTGATACTGCTCTATGATTGACTATTGCCAACTAATATGCCTTATAGAATAAGGAAACTATGTTCATCACTGTATGACAAAATTTAATTTTATTGTTCTGTGATTATAAAAATAAAATGATACAAAATAATGATTCCCAAAAGGAGAAAGTAGATGTGAGACATAAAATCAAAACCTTATAAAAGGTGACTTAGCTTTTGCTACCTAATAGTTAAGAACATCTCCTAGAACATAACATCCTAGGAGAAATGACAAGCACGCACAAGTATTTTAAAACAATTTAAACTTGGCCTTTACAAAAGAAAAAAAAGCAAAAACAAAAACAAAAAGCATAAAGCAATCAGATTACAAACACATTCCTATTTCAGCATTACCTAGTCCAAATTTTAAATATGTGTCCATATGTATGCTCATGAGCATGTGCAGATACATACACACTACAGGCAATAAAATCATAAATCAAACCTCTTAGTCCAGTCTGTTATTAAACATAAAGGAAGAAAAAAAAAGAATTCTTTTCTTTTATGCAGTAGTGGGATAGTGGGATTTGAACTTGGGGAAGATGGCGGCCCTTCACTTACTTTAGGCAAGAGCTCTGTATCCCCAACCTCCTCTTAAATTTTTACTTTTATTATTTTTATCCTATTATTATTAACTTTTATATTTCTATTAACTCTTTGATAATTTCATAAAATTTGATAATATTCACACTCCCTCCCTACCTCCCCTCCTGCCAACTTTGTTTCTTAAGAAACAGGCATCACTAAGTAGCCCAGGCAAACAAGGCATTTGTTGCATAGTTATATGTGATCTGCCTGCCTCAGAAACATCTGAAAACGCAGGCCTGCACCTCTGAGAACAGCTGAGCAAGCTCTCTGTCTGGGCTACATTCATCTTTGAATTTGGTAAGGCTTGATTGTGTACACTAGGCCGATGCTGGGCACAGAGCTGGCCACAATGACATCGTGGTTTACAGCGAGAAAAGCTAATCGCTTGCCTTTTCGTTCAAATGCGTAGCTCCTGTTGCTCAGGTGGGCTTTATGTGGTCGGCAAAATTCAGCTCGGCTTCTTCAGCGAATTTATCAAGGAGAACAGCTAAAGAATTAGGTCTGACAACAGCATGATTAGATATTTCATGATTTTTATTAGTGTATTGATGTGACCTTGAAGGAAAATAAAAATATAATAACCGTTTCAACCAACTTGGTTCTGGAAAAGACTGGACCAACGGAAACTGCTTTAATCCGTCTAGAGCTGACTTCTCTAGCAGCAGCGGCGGCCCCACACACAGAGCAGGGGAGCCGCACTCTGTTTTTTGTTTGTTTGTTTGTTTGTTTGTTTTCATTTTCTCCTGTCGACAGACCTCTTCTGTGTTGTCTGCCAAGAGATGTGATTGCTCAGAGCTCAGCCTTCACAAGGCAGAGATTCATAGAACGTCACTCCATGCGATGGACAGGAGGGATTTATTCTTGTCCTCCTTTCTGGCATCTCTCACCGTAAACCATGATGAAATTGGGGCTAGCTTCCTGCCCCGCACCAACCTAGTGTACACAACAAAGTCTGACCAAAGTCAAAGATGGGTAGGAAGAGAAGGTAGCCCAGACAGAAGTCATTCTGGCTTGTTTTTAGTGAATCGTATTCCTGTTGTTCTCACAGAGGCCAAACGGGGTTCAAAGACAATTCCACACATAAGAGAACCTGAGAAACCCTCGCTTTCTACGTTCATTCTTCTAAACAGAAAGCTCCCCAGTCGGCCACACTGGTTTTTAGAAGCAAAAAGGGGAAGATCTGCTTGAGGAAGCAGCTGTATTAACTCTTTTATTTCTATTTTATCAGCTTTATGCTGTTTGAGATCTGCCCTCACCCCCATTTTCTTCAGACAAGTTATGCCTGCCCCCAGGTGTTAGCTTACAGCTGACTGTACCCCGTTACCATGGCCATGCGTTTCCCGGCTCTCTCTGGGATCCCTTTGCTCCACGATGGTTGTAGGCAAGCCCTGCTCAGATGGTTCTCTTGTAGTAGCTCTCCATCTATTCAATAGACAGCCAAGCAGGGATCGGTGCACAGCTTGATCACTCGTGGTTTCACTTTATAAATGAGGTTCTGTGTTAATGAATGTTGCATGTTCCGAGTACAGATCAAGTAGTGTTTAAAATCTTAAAACAGAAACTAGCCACCTCTCCTTCAAGCTTCTTCCTCATCTCCTACACACTCCCACCCCTCAGGGGAACCCACTTTTAAGTCTCCTAATGTTGTAGTGAGATTAGCTCACTTTATATTAGATTCATAAACACCTAAATAGCACTGTTACTAATCTTTATTTCTTATATAAAGAAAAAGGATCCGTGGGAGCTTAGGAGTGAGTTATGTTTTCAGAGGTTCTTTGGATCGCCTTTCGGTTTTAGATAGCACCCCAATAGTTTCTCACAAGGAGTCAGGTAGCTCAGAAGCAATGAGAAAGCCCAAATTATCAACCTGCTGAGTAGAAGCTGAAAAAAAGTAAACAAACAAACAGCAACAACAAAGAACCAGGCAGTGAACTCCAAGAATTCAGTGTTTGCTGCAGCAAGGTGTACTATGGGTTCCCAAATAAATCTACATCGTTATTCTGAATAGCAAGCAATTTCTGCTGTCTGCACAAGTATGTTTGGAAGTGTTCAGAAAGCGACTTTCAAATTCCTAACCAAACATGTAAAATTAGAGCAATATAAGTAACGGTGACATTAAACCCAGATGCTTCACTGCTGAGTAGACTTCATAATTCAACAAATGTAATTTTTATTATAAAGGTTTAATGTATAGTCACACAGTAGGGTTTTACTGCTGTGACCAGACACCATGACCGAAGCAACTCTTATAAGAACAACATTTAATTGGGTCTGGCTCACAGGTGCAGAGATTCAGTCCATTATCCTCAAGTGGGGAACGTGGCAGCATCCAGGCAGGCATGGTGCAGGAGGAGCTGAGAGTTCTACATCTTCATCTGAAGGCTGCTAGCAGAATACTGGCTTCCAGGCAGCTAGAATATGGGCCTTAAAGCCCACACCCAGAGTGACACACCTACTCCAACAAGGCCACACCTACTCCAACAGGGTCACACCTTCTAATAGTGCCACTCCCTGGGCCAAGTATATACAAACAATCACAGGTATGTACATTTATAGTTGTTAGTTGAATCTCTCTCACAGGGGAAACACTAAAGTCATTCTTACCCACCATGGACAATGGAACGTACATGTCCTGATTGTCAATATGCTCTGCCAATTACACATAGAAGACCCTTCATGGATCCTAAACTATATGGCTGTCGATATTATCATACATGTATCTCAGAGATGTCATAGTACCCACTCATGCTAATTGCTGTTACATAGCTGTTACCAAAATACCTAACAGAAATTTAAATTTAAGGTGAGGGGTGTATTTTAGCTTACAGTTTTAGAAATTTCAGTACATATCCTTGTGTCCATGAGTTCTGACCCATAACAAGGTAGACCATCATGTCAGTGAGATCCTAATAGTATAGTTTCTTCACCTCCTGTCAAACAAGAATCACAGCAGTAGTAGCAAAGGGGGGCTAAAGAAAGGCACATGCTCCAAGGACACATCTCAAATGACATTCTTCCTCCATTTATACTCCATCTTCTACGGAGCCTCCACATCCAAATAATGAATAAGGTTCTGATTCCATGAATGGATTAGACAATTTATTATGTCCCAGCCCTCAAGCTCTAACCATCTCTGAAAACAGCATCATACATACATGTAGATGTACTTCACTAGTCTTTTAAGCATTTTTTTCAATCGAATCAAGCATACAGTGAAGATTGGATATCACAAATATCATAATGCTTTTAGAGTTTTACATATTAGAGCCACTTCAACTACTACCATTTTCAGGAAGTGACTTCATGGATATTTTGGCTAATTTTGTCTGTATAGAAACTTCAGTGGAGAACAGGCATCAAGAAAGGATCTCATTTACAAGTATTTCACTTGTTCTGTTTCTTGTTGCAGCATCAAGATCTCAAGAGCAAGGTCCCTACTGCCAGCTGATGCATCAAAAGACACACATTTAAACAAAGAAGAAATGGAAATATATCTATCATATACATCATGCAGGGGAACACAAAGGTTCAAAAATATTTAGGGGATAGATTTTAACCATGCGGTTAGTTAGTTAGTTGTAGGCACTGGGTTAGGTGTTAAAAATAATCTCAAACCAGGTGTAATGGCATATACCTTTAATCCTGAAGGTAGAGTCAAGCAGATCTTTGTGAGTTCAAGGCCACCCTAGTCTACATAATGATTTCAAGGACAGTCAGGGCTACAGTTGAACTATAACCTTAGGAATTCAAGTTTTCTTTTGTTTTGTTTTGTTTTGTTTTGTTTTGTTTTTTCAGCAAAGACTTATTTATTTATTTGCTCATTAAATCAACAATGTTCAGCTTTCATTCAGCATCTGTGGTTTCTCTTTTTATATTTTAATATAAATTTTTATATGTATGTGTTGGCGAGGGCATACATGTACATATGTGTGCTTGTATGTATGAACAACCTTGACTGTGACATCTCAGGGACTATCCTCCTTGGTTTTTTGAGACAGAGTTTCTCACTAGGACACGGAGCTCACTCATTTGATCAGGTTGGCTGGCCAGCAATCCCCCGGGGATCTTCCTGTCTCTGTGTCCTCGATATTGGGCTTACAGGTGCACAACACCTTCCTTACCTGGCTTTTTTACATGGGATCTGGGGCTCACACTCAGATGGCAAGCACTTTACAGACTGAGACATTTTCCTGTCTTCACGGTTTCTCTTTGGCACCTATGAGTTGTCAGCGTACACTCTTACACACCATGACTAGGATTAATAAAATGAAGCATCATTTAAACACTGTGGTAACCATCTTGAGTAACCTGACAACCAAAACAGCTACTAAATGGCTTACTAGAAGATAGCATCTATAGGGTATAGTCACTGGATAGATGGACAGCTCACACTCTGGCAAGTACAGAACAAGTGGTGAGAGGTTCATTATGTTCCTTGGAAATGTACACAATTTAAAACTTACGGATTGTTTCTGGAATTTTCCACTTAATATTTTCAGACCAGAGTCCATACTTTTAGCTGTAGCTGACAATGAAACTATGGAAATCTACACTGTATCATAGGAGAAATACTGTGTTTGGTCAAGATGGATTCTGTAGGGAGAATCGTGATTCTGAGAGTTGCCACCTCCCCTCAGCCACCCAGCCTGGGACAGCAGATAGCCAGAGGAAGAGATGCTCTCAGACAATCTCAGCTCATCTGGCTTCCTGTTCTGGGATCAAAGAATGGTGGTCTTCTTTCAGGGTAAGCAAATATCCTGTTCCAGTAGCTGAAGGATGCCCAGGCCTTGACCAGGTCTCCAGTAACACGTCTGTCTATACCTTTGATCCTTGATTGTGACTTGCCAGTACAACTGACCCCTTGTCAATTTGACACACAACACATCACCATTAAACCCACAACCTTTCCTTTATTATTCACCCTCAATATCACACATTAATATAAACATCACAATGCAAAACACTTTACGAACTTAAAACATCCCACAGTCACTGGGCGTGGTGGTGCACGCCTTTAATCGCAGCACTCGGGAGGCAGAGGCAGGCAGATTTCTGAGTTCGAGGCCAGCCTGGTCTACAAAGTGAGTTCCAGGACAACAGCCAGGGCTATACAGAGAAGCCCTGTCTCAAAAAACAAAAACAAATAAAAAAATCCCAGTCTTACAAATTCCAACATTTTAAATTTTCTGTCTCTTTAAAAATGTCAAAATCTGTTTTAAAATATGAACATCTCTTAACATTGGAAGACTCTCAACCGCGGACTCCTAGAAAGTCAAAAATAAGTAAAATACTTCCTTATTTCAAGAGAGTAGAACCAGGGCACAGTCACAATCAAAGCAAAGCAAAAATTAAACTCTAACTGTGTAAATAACTCAGTGTCCAGTGTCTGGGACCCACTCATGATCTTCTGGGCTTTGGTAAGTTCTCTAGCTCCACATCTTCAGCACACATAGCTTGTCTTTTAGGCTCCAGATGATACCACTCAATTGCTGCTGCTGTTCTTAGTAGTCATCCCATGGTACTGGCATCTCCAAAATACTGGGCTCTCTTGCTGCACCTGAACTACACTTTCACCAGTACCCTCTCTTCGCTATATTCAGGGACTCCAACCATGCCACACAATGCCAAGCGTCAGCTATTCTCCATGACCCCTTCAAGCCTTCGAAAGTAGTACCACCAGGGTGACTCTTAATACCAAGTTCAGCTGCCAGCAGGAGGTATGTTCTTCTGTGAGCTGCGCCTGAGGAAACACTTCCCAGAAGACTTCACTTCAGTGATGGTGGCTTCTTCTTAATCACAGCTGACCAGCATCCATTGTCCCAGCAAAGCAAGCTTTTCAGTTTAGTGGTCCAGGTCTCTTGTTAATCACAGCTGATTCTTCAGGTCCAGATAACCAGATACCACAGACTCTACACACAAATTGTAGAGTCTTCCCTCTGAAACTTCACAAGCCAGGCCTCCACTATCTGTACTGCCCACAACGTTCCTTTTTTATAAAATTTTTAACATGTACATGAGTACACTGTAGTTGTCTTCAGATGCACCAGAAGAGGGAGTCTGATCCCATTACAGATGGTTGGGAGCAACCATGTGGCTGCTGGGAATTGAACTCAGGACCTCTGGAAGAGCAGTTAGTGCTCTTACCCGCTGAACCATCTCTCCAGTCTCCACCACCACCACCCCCCTTTAACAACAAAACATAATGAATAACAAAATAAAATACTACACTATAAAATGAAAACCATCAAATAGAAGTTGGACAAGACAAGCCATCAGAGAAATAAAAGAGCCCAAGGGCAGACACACTCTCGCTCTCTCACACACATTCAGGATTCCCATTGACGTAAGCTGAGGGCTATAGTATACATACTGGTGCCCTCGTGCAGACCCAGGCAGGTCCTGTGGTTGCTGCTTCTGTCTCTGTGAGCTCATATGAGCTTTGCTCAGTTAATTTAGAGGGCCTTGTTCTCCTGGTGCCTTCCATCCCCTCTGTCTCCTCACTCCTTCTGCTTCCTCTTCCCTGAGCTCTGAGGGAAGGGAGTTGATGGAGACATCTCATTTAGAACCATGTGTTCCAAGGTCTTTCTCTCTGCTCTCAACTTCCTTGCCTTCCAAGCTCCCATAAAGCAGCCTACTGAGCTCTCAACACTCAATGGCTTTTCTAGCCCAAAGTTCCAAAGATCTTCTACATCCTGCCCAAAACCACATGGTCAGGTTGGTCACAGCATCCAGCATGCCCCTCTCCACTTTGTTGATGAAAACAATGAGGCCTGGCAGAGATCAATGGTTTTCCAGTTTGTGCAATGGACAAGCCAAACACTGGCTAGGATCACAGAAACATGTTTAATCATGCCCAAAATGAAAGCGATATCACACCTGTGATCATAACAAACGGATGTCTCCTGGCTAGACAAGACTTATGCTTTGGAAATTAGGAATGATAACTTATAACCAACATCACTCCTATTCAAGGTGCTGGAATGTTATAAATACATACAACGATTAAATTTATATACAATGTATAAAATACATGAGCACAAATAATGTGAATTGATATATATCTTGATACAGTAAGCGTCTCTACATCCTTAGACTTGTGCCACACAAGGACTTCAGGGCGCTGCCCACATGTGTCATGGTGGTTCTGGAAGGGCTGCAGTGCCCTCTGCAGTTTCAGCAAAAGAAAACAACTTGGTTGGGGAAAGAAATGAACTTGGGGAAATAAATCAACTTGTCTCGGAAATTCACTTTCCCTTCTTAGAGGGGATGAAAGTACCCACATAGCACCACACATTTTCAGCACAGAACACCATAGAAGAATCTATTTATATGGAAATAAGTGAAACATTACATACATGCATGTAAATTACTCCAGATTGTTTTGAAAACTGCACAGTTGCCTATGGTGGGCAAACTAATAATACCTTTAAGCATCAGATTTAGGAATATTTCTCACTTTGACTCTTTTGGTATTTGAATGGTATTTATATACAAGCATTAATCTTATGACAAAGGTTAATAACAATTACCTTTAAGAAAATAGCATGTATGCACATTTTATGGATCTCTCTCCAGAAAGAGTGGATCTGGAGAGGAGAGAAGGTATGGAGGAACTGGGAGAAGGAGAGGGAGGGAAACTGTAATTAGGATATATGGTATGAGAAAAAAGTATATATATTTTAAATAAAAGAGAAAAATAAAACCCGGTCATTATTTTCAAATATAATAATATAAATCTATACAAAGGAAAAAGGGTCTCTTTCTAGATGTATCATAACATCACGTGCATTATTAGTTAACCCCTTTGCCTCTCCTGACCACTGCCTTCTGTTTTACAGTTTAGCAAAGAAAGTGGAAGAGTACAGACAAGCTCACAATATGACAACCAAAATAAATCTACAATTAATAGATTCCACTTCATATACTATTTTTATCCACTAACTAGTATCTTCAGCCTGTGGGAAACTAAGATTCATGTATTTTTAATTATATGAATGAGCAACGTTGTAAAACTCCTGGTACAGAGAACAAGGGGAAAAAAGCTACTTGAGGAATTCATTGAACTGATATTCTAGAATGAGGACACCAATTTTATAGACATAAATTTTTTGAATGTTATTTCTGAAGGTTATAAATAAAGTGTATAAAGAAGAACAAAACAGAAGCAGGAGACATGGGAGCTGTTATTTTGTACAGAGAATAAGCTCCAAGAAGGTATGTTTGTGGAGAGCCTAGACTCACATGGAAGCAGCCTATCTGGGCAGCAGCCTGTCTGCCACATAGAACAGCCAGTGAAGAGGATAGGGGTCTGTTCTCCAGTGTGTACCAAAAGGAGAGATACAAGAGAGTAATAGGAAGTGAGGCCAGGGCATAGCCAGGAGCCAACGTGAGGACTGCAAATGTAGCTTAGGCCATGTGGCATGTGTCTATCATAGTGTGAGGCCCTAGGTCCAATGTCCCACACAAACACCCCAAAAAAGAAAGACGGAGAGAGAGAAGGAAACCGATCAGGATCTGGGCACCACTAGAAGAGTCTGAGTTTCATCCTCAAGGGAATGAGAGTAAAGAGGGAACACTGGGTGTCTGGAGACAGTGACATGACTGACATGTTTTTAAAGTCACTGAAGTTGTTTCACTGAGAGTAGACCAACAGTGGAAATGGGTAGGAGTCGACACATAGAGACATCCATGGACCAGTCATCAGTAGAAGCAGTCAGAGATGGTTATGCTCTGGAGTATCTGTGGCAACCCTTAAAGAATGTCCACGTATGCTGATCATAGACGTTAATAGCAAAGAGTGTGAGCTGCACACCACTACGCCATAGTTGTCCTAGATAACAGGAAGGATGGGCTTGCCATCAACTGGGAGGCTGACAATCACTTAACAAGCACATTTTAAGAGAAAATTGTTTTTAAGCTTTGAATCAAAAGTTTCCTCACAAGATCACAATTTGACTACTTGGTATCTGGCTGGAGGCACAGTTTTGGGAAGTTTCGGAGCCTGTAGGAGCGGAGTCTTAAATGTTAAATGTAAGTCTTGTGAGTGAGGCCCCTGACGGTTGTACCGTTCCTGTGTCTAACCTCCCTCCCTGCCAGGTGATCGGCCATGATGTGAGTAGCCCTTGCTACATTCTTCTTCTGCATCAACGTTGCTTTGCTCTTCCCACCCGATGAACTGAGACTCTGAAAGTATGAGCCAACACAAATCTTCTTTCCCATAAGCTGCCGCTGGCAGCTAGTTTAGTTACAGCAACATAAACTGAGCTTTTCTACCTCAGCCTTCAACTCCACAGCCACTATGGTGTTGTTGCCCAAGAAGAACCAGGTTATGATCTACAGACTCCTATTTCAGCAGGAAACGATGGGAGCCAAGAAGGGTGTCCAAGTGTCCAAACATCAGAAGCTAGCAGACAAGGATAGGTCAAGCCTTCTTGTCATGAAGGCCATGCAAGTCCTTCAGCCTCAAGGCTCGGTGAAAGAAGAGTTTGCCTAGGAACATTTCTAGTGCACCTTCCAACCAAGGTCTCTGAGATTTATCTCCACGTGCCTTGGGGGTGGGGAGGGTCATGCTATGCTTTAACCCTCCTTCAGGCTCTGCCTTTGAGAGGTCCAGAGGTTGAGAAACCTGCTAGACTCACAAGAAGGAAGCCTTACAGAGACACCTATGTGTCCCAGGTACTCAAGGAAGCTGAGTCTGGGGCTGGGTTAGCAACTGATTCCAGTTCAGCAGTCAAAGTGGTCATGGATGGGGTTCTTCTGTGTAACCCAGGCTGTCCTGGAACTAGCTCAGGAGACCAGGCTGTCCTTGAACTCACAGAGACCCACCTGCCTCTGTCTCCCAAGGGGTGGGATTAAAGGTATGAGCCACCACATTCAGACAGGTTTTGTCTGTCTATCTTTGGCTGTCCTGTTCTGGAACTAGCTCTATAGACCAGGCTATCCTGAAATGCACAAAGATCCACCTGCCTCTTTCTCTGAGGTACTGGGAAGGAGGTAGGTGTGCCGCGTCAACATCAGGCACTTTGCTAATTTTTTTCTAACACTGAGCCGGGCGTGGTGGCGCACGCCTTTAATACCGGCACTCCGGAGGCAGAGGCAGGCGGATTTCTGAGTTCAAGGCCAGCCTGGTCTACAAAGTGAGTTCCAGGACAGCCAGGGCTATACAGAGAAACCCTGTCTCGAAAAAAAGAAATTCTAACACTGAAGCAAAATTAAGCTCCTTTCATAAAGCAACAGCAGCAAGAGCGAACGAATGCTCAAATGTGTCTTCTGTCCTTGTTATCCAGATGACTCTGAAAAAAAAAATAACTTGGACCTTGTCTTAGTCAGAGTTTCTATTCCTACACAAACAAGAATGATACAAGAAGCAAGTTGGGGAGGAAAGGGTTTATTCAGCTTACAATTCCATATTGCTGTTTATCATCAAGGAAGTCAGGGTCAGGAACTCAAACAGGTCAGGAAGCAGGAGCTGATGCAGAGGCCATGGAGGGATGTTCTTTACTGGCTTGCTTCCTCTGGCTTGCTCGGCCTGCCAGAGGAAGACTACCAGCCCAGAGATGGTCCCACCCACAAGGGGCCTTTCCCCCTTTGATCACTAATTGAGAAAATGCCTTACAGTTGTATCTCATGGAGGCATTTCCTCAACTGAAGCTCCTTTCTCTGTGATAACTCCAGTTGTGTCAAGTTGACACAAAACCAGCCAGTACAGACCTACACATGATACAATGACAACATTAGCTAAGATCGTGTCTTTGGAGTAAAAAGTCTAGTTTAAACTATGATACCTAATGAATATCCACTTGTTTGAGTGCAGCCCCTCTGTTCTTGTGAACTTCTAAGTAAACCCCTATGGCTCTGACTAGCAGCTATCCCAATGTATCAAGCTTTCAGTTCCTTAGTTATAACAGAGAACTTTCCCTCCGCTTTCGTATCAATAAAGATGATTTCTAAAGAATGCAATCGTTATGTTGCTATTTATTATGCACTGCCTGCTTCTTCCACAAGAGTGCCTTTCATGAGAAGCTCTCATGCTCACTAATGTCTTTTGTTCTCTCTACCCTGGGAGAGACAGAGATACTTGTGCGTATTACTACCGCTTCTAAAAGAATAAGAAGCCACATATACTCTGCTGTAGTCATGCTTGTTGTTTTCTAAGCCTGGAAAAATATTCAACATTGTTGCAGGACATTTGATCACACTGAGAACCCCAAGATTGGGTTATTTACTGGAAAACATCTGTTTGTAGTTGTGGTGTGGGTCAGCCCTAGCACACACCTTTGATCACAGCCATTTGGATTTACTTAGAACAGGACTATTAATGGAAAATAAGAGGAAGTCAGGAGGACGGATAGAGAGACGCACAGGAAATAGAAGGGAAATTGAGGGGTTTTTGAGAAGGAGAGCTTCCTTTTGGAACATCAGCTGAGGAGGAGGGTCAGCGGGGTGCTTCCTCTGACTCTCTGAGCTAGCAGGCTTTTATACCCAGCATCTGGCTCCCTAGGCTTCTTTGGTAAAATCAAACAATTGGTATCTGGGTTTGAAAAAAAAAAGCACAACATAAAACAGTTTCACAATGAATATCTCTTTTTCTGTACTGTTAGGAATTGAACAGAATGATGCAGGATTCCCCAGCTCCGGCCCCCTTTTCAGTTATTGTGAGACTGATTAAACTGCCCCCATTGGCCTTGAACCATCAAGCACCATCTCTTTCTCATTAGTGTATATTAATTGTACAAGACGTTTCATTTTGTTATGACATTTTCATACCTGAATATTACGTCCTTTTGTCAAATTCACCTCTTCTGCTACCCTCTCAGTCCCTCTCTTTTTCCTTCTAATAATTATCTCTTGATGAACAGCATAGATCATATAGTGGAATACAGTCAATCTTTAATAAATACTGCCTGCTATATAATGTTAGCAAAGACAGTGTGACAAAATCACAGCTGTGAAAATAATACTCTTGCTCTAAAAAATCCCTTCCTTGCCTCTGAGCCTTTAATGACATAACATTTCTTCCCCTTCATAAGTTTGTTCCCTACAGCTAAATATATATTTGCCCACTTTAAAAAAAAAAAAAAAAGTTAAAACAGGGCAGGGAAGATAGCTCAGTGAGTAAAGTCACTGGCTGCCAAGCTAAAGTTGAATCCCTAGAACCTAGTGGTAGGAGAGAACTGACATCCCCAAATTGTCCTTGGTTGCCTCCCTGAGGCTGAAGGTTAAGTCATTGTTGCCTGGAGACACCACATACTTCAGACTTGTCGGGAATTAGAAAATTCCAGCTGTTTCTGAGCTAGAAGCCTCGTCCCTAAGGCGTAGCTTTATTATTTTGGGAGCCTCTTGGATTACTCTAACCAACATGAAAAGAAGTGTTCCATGCCTAGTACTGGGGATTTCTCGGGTAATCCATGCTCTAGTGTGCAGCACTGTCATGTCCCCACAACATTTTCCCAGGTGTCAATGATTCTCTCCCTTACATGAGGCTCTTACACTCACCGTCCAGAGAAATGAAAGTTAAAGAAAAGAAACAACAACGCCTCAAAGCAGTTCCAAAAGAAAAGAAAATCTTCCTTTCCTGGCTGGGCAGTGAGTTCCCATTGGAGGCTTTAAAACAAAACGAAAGCTTTTTTTGGTTTGGTCTAGTCTGGAGTTCTTGTTTGTTTGTTTTTTAAGATTATAATTCTTTTGTTCTGCAGGCGTGACTCTAACACAAAACTTCTCTCCAGCTGAGTTCTGAGGCTCTCAGTTCCGGGATCTCTGAGTCTCCCCCGCCTTCCCCATCCATGGACTCGCCCCGCCTTTCCCCCCGCAACCCCCACTCGCCGCAGCACTTGGACTGTCCCGTGACGTCATGACGCTGCGCCACCCAATCCGCTGCAACCTTGAGGACATTTTAAACTTAAAGGCGGGGCGGCCCGGGAGCTCGGTCGGCGCCGTTGCTCTCCTTCGTTTCCCTTAGTCTGCAGCGGACAGGATGGCCGAGGAGGCTTCAGTGGCTGTCTGTGTTCGTGTGCGACCCCTCAACAGCAGGTAGGCGGCCTGGGGCGGCGTGGGGACCTGCGTCCCAGCCCGCGCTGCCCCGAGTCACACCGACACCCGGGTGCAGGACTCCGTTTCCCCGAAAACACGGTCCGACTGCGCGTAGTTCTGCTCAGGGGACACTGCCGTCCTCGCCTGATGGACGGAGACAGTGAATGTTCAGTAGTGGGAAAAGGTCGGGAATGCCAGAAAGAAAAGACAAGAGGGGGTTGATGAAGTCTACTGGGTTTGCTGGCTTCTGGCCTTCAGCTAGAGATGCTAAAGCTTGAGAAATTGGTATTAAACGGGTGGTCGATAGGCGAGATTCTCAAAATTGATTATTTCTTGCATTTAAGTTCCTTCCCTAATTTGGGAAAAAGCTGGCTCCTAGTTAGCATTAGCTGTTGACTTGACAGCCAGCTATATCTAAGGGAGTCTCCATTGGAGGACTACCTGGATGAAGTTGGCCAGTGGGCATGTCCTTGTGGTGGAATCTTAGTTCCTGGTTGATATGGGCAGTGCTTAGGCCAGTCTGGGTGGTTCCATTCTTACTCATGGAACTCAAGGCTGTGTAAGACAGCTACGTAGGCAAAACCCAGAGAGAGCAAGACAATAAACAATGTGCTTCATGAATTCTGCCTCCACTCCTGCTTGCGACCCTGCCCTGACTTTCCCTGGGGCTGGAAGTGTAGGCTGATATAAACCTTCTCCGTTCCAAGTTGCTTTTGATATAAACCTTTTCCACTCCAAGTTGCTTTTGGTCATGATATTTTATCACAGCAGCACAAAGCAAACTAAAACAGTATATCTATAGACATAAGCCGTTAACGATACACAGAAAAAAAAAAGAAAAACAAAACAAAACTGTGCAGAATGTTGAAAGAGCCACTGGGCCTTCAGAGACATGGGGTACCTGGTGTCAGGAAAACGCTAACACTACAGAATAGGTGGTTCATTGATGGATAGATCACAGAGATTCAACTTCCAGATTGCTTGACTGATGTGGTGTTTGGTACGAATAGGAATTTAGAGGAAGGTGGCACTGAAGAGATTAGTGGTGTCTGTCATGGTGGCACAGGCCTTTAACCCCAGCACTCAGAAGACAGAGGGAGGTGTATCTTAGTTGTAGACCAGCCTGGGCTACCTAGTGAGTTCCAGGCCAACAAGGTGAGACAATGTCTCAAAGTAAAGAACAGAAAGAGATTAGTGACATAGTTCAGGGGATTTAGGGCATGTCAAGTATTCCGGAAGATTCCAGAAGTTTTTTTGTTTTTTTTAAAGATTTCAGAGAGGAAGTAGAGCCTATGCAGACAAAGATAGTTATGAATATAGTTAAACATAAAATTATATTACTTAAATCTTCATTTTGCAAGAGGTTTGGGTTTTTTTTTTTAATTTTTGTTTGTTTATTTGGTTGGGGGGGGGGGCGGTTGGTCGGTTTTGGTTGGGTGGTGGAGGTGTTTTGAGATGGGGTTTCACTGTGTAGCCCTGGCTATCCAGGAACTCAGTTCCATAGACCAGGCTAGCCTCCAATTCATAGAGATCCACCTGCCTCTGCCTCCCTAGTGCTGGAATTAAAAGTGTGTGCCACCACTACCCAGATTTTTGAAACTTTGTATTGCAAGGTTCTCCGGTAATACAAGATCTTTCCCCAGCTCAGTAGCTCTCAGTTTTCCAGTCTTTGTGCCACACTCAGAACACTGCCAGCCCTCTCTGCATGTGGACTGTCTGGTGATGTCATGACTCTGCACCTCTGCAAGGCTCAGTCAGCTGTGAAGTTGACATTTCAAAAAAAGGGGGAAGGCACTGGGCTTGGTAGGCACCCTAGGTCTTCTGCATTTTTCTGGGCAGGTGAGATGTCAGAGGAGGTGGTGGCCACTAAACTGCACCCTACTCTCTCAGAGCTGGCAGTTTGCAGAAAAAAAGAATTATAATCTTTAAGAAATAAATCAAACCAGACCAAACCAAACCCAAAAAAAAAAAAAAAAAAAAAAGCTTTTGTTTTGTTTTAAAGCCTCCAGTGGGAACTTTCCTGCCAGGAAAGGAAGATTTTTGTTTTCTTTTCAAACTGACTTGAGGTGTTTTCCATTTCCTTCCTTTGTAGATGACAAAATTATGTCTTATGTGAAAAGTCAGACACCCCTAGAAAAGGGTCCTAATACATAATGAGAGTCACACCCTGAACTGTTCTTCCATTGCTGGGTACTTCGAGTGGAGGGCTTCAGTAGGGACTGGCGAGAAGCAGACCTTGAGCCCCATTTAGGAGAGTTGAGTCCCAACCTTTCCAGAGTAGACGCTGTATGTTACTGCTATTCCTTAGGACATGAAATGTTGTAAATTACCCCTCCTGTTATGTGACCACCAGAATCACGTACTAAAATGTAGCATTCCGTTCTTCCAGAGAAGAAGAACTTGGAGAAGCCACCCACATTTACTGGAAAACAGATAAAAACGCTATTTATCAGAGCGATGGGGGTAAATCTTTCCAATTTGGTAAGTTTATGATGGCATCCGTTGCTTCCTAGCCTGGTGGTGGTGACCTCCAATCCCTGCACTCTATAATCTGAAGATAAGGGGTCAGGAGTTCAAGGCCAACCTGAACTGCAAAGGTGTTCTAAATTGAGCTATTTTCCCAGACCCTAGGTGGTCATCTTATTAAAACTAGGAAGACAACATTTTGAGCACAGAAGTATAGAAAATAAAATGCTTCCTAGTAAACAACTGTTTAATATACTAATATATTTTTTAAAGGTAAAACAGTATGTTTAAGAGATTATAAAAGCAAGATTAAAAGTTTCCCAAGCATTTGGACTCTGTACTATATAGGTTTTGGTGGCCCTATATGTATATAGAAGATTTGAACTCATCAATTGCTTGAGGTTGATGGTATTACAGTACAGACATCTACCAACTCTGCTTAATCTGAAATCCTAACTGCACAGCCTCTACGTGGCGCTTGGTTTTCCCGTTTTACCCGAGGACAAGTGTGTGGTTCTGATAGAAGCAGAGCGATTGCTAGGTTTCTTTGCCATCACATTTTCCTATTTTAAAGATCACCATAGAAAGTGTCCCATTTTTTTAGTTTACTAACAAAAGCAAAGAGTGGCAAACTTAGCAATGCAGATGCCTAAGTATCACAGGTAGGTGACTAGTTCCTGTAACTTTTTTTTTTTTTTTTTTTTTTTGGATTAGGTGTCTTCCTGATTCAGCTTAAGCTAGGCTCTTAAAAAACAAGATATATTATAAAACAAAATTTCTCAGAAATTAATAACAGCTCACATTTCCTATGTATTAATATGCTGGCAATAATTCTATAGAGATGATAATGTACCTGTGTTACACATTGGAGGCAGGGGCCCAACATTTCTCAGTCTAATCAGGATTGGTACTAACATGGTCTAGAACCCGTCTCAGCCACTATGCCCTGCTGACCGTGAGGATACATAGGGTTGTTGAAGACCATTACATTTTCCCTGTGAGAAGGGTGTTTTCTGAAAAGACAGAAAGTAAGGAAATGTTGTCCTAAATCGTTTACCATTCTGGGTTCTGACAGTTTATTTCTTTGGGTGATTACTAATTCTTTGAAAATGCAATTGGTATGTTTGATTGAATTTCCGTGTTCTCTTTAGATCGTGTCTTTGACAGTAATGAAACCACGAAGAATGTGTATGAAGAGATTGCGGTGCCCATCATCAGCTCCGCCATACAAGGCTACAATGGTTTGTATTCACTTCAAGTTGCAGCATCCATTCCTTAGTGTTGATAGTTTGACTCACTGTAAGTTTGTTCTGAATCTTCTCAACTTTATCCCTAATGTATCGATGTCTTTCGCTTATTTTACAGGTACTATATTTGCCTATGGACAAACTGCATCAGGAAAGACACACACGATGATGGGTTCTGAAGATTGTTTGGGAGTTATACCCAGGGCAATTCATGACATTTTCCAAAGGATAAAGAAGGTAGTAACCTCAGGCTTCCTAGCACACAGTCGAGTGGTGGCAGCAGGAGGAGATTCATGCTTGGCTCCTGATTCCCATAGGAGAAGGAGAAAAGCAGAGCACTGACTCACACACTGTATAGAACTTGAGCCCGAAACCGTCTTTCCAACAAAAAGTAAACTAAGTTAAGCCCCAGGGAATCCTATCAGAAGGGCTATTATTAGTTCCACATTAGCCTTGTCAAGTTACTCGTAATTCTTAGGAAGTAGATGTGAGTTACAGAGGATGAAAGCTGTGGGCCACAACCTACACAACCTGTTGGGTGAGCTTGCTTTTAGATGAGCATTTTCACTAAGGTAAAAGCATCTAGCTTCAGAGCTTTCTTTGTAGCCTAGGCAGTGGGTCTGGGTGCTGCCTTCTTCCTCGCTGTAGTGTCGTTTTCATTATCCTGAAATTCTGCTTTTCTGCCTACTGTCAGAATAGCACCGTAGGTCCTGTTGGCTCTACAGCTAACTCTTTCCTAGGCTCTTTTACTCTCGGTGTGAATGGACGGCGCTGGTTTATAAATGGGGTACTTTCTGATGTTTGACACATGCTGTTTTCTCCTAGTTTCCTGAGAGAGAATTTCTCCTACGAGTTTCTTACATGGAGATCTACAATGAAACCATTACAGATTTACTCTGTAATGCTCAAAAAATGAAACCTTTGATAATTCGGGAAGACACCAATGTGAGTAAAAGATATGGATGACTGCATTGGGTCAGCCCAAGAATGGGTCTATCAGCAGTCACATGGGGCCAAAGATGGGCCCACAAGCAGGGAGAGCAGTCACTGATTACTTTCCTGGGTGTCTAGCTCCAGCAGACCAAATTTATATTCAGTATCCACACAGATGGCCCAAATTAACTAAATGAGTCGCTTTACTAAGTCATGTTGGAACAGTGATGGGGTTGATAGTGATGTGGCGGCAGATAAAGCAAGGGGGAGGAAGAGTGTCCAGTGATATGACAGGGTCATGTAGCAAATGGATGGCTTTATTAAAACCTTGGTGAATTAAGGTGACTAAGGGTATAAGGTGTGTTTGATACAGAAAATATAAACTAAAAAGATTCTGTTCCAAATGCCTGTTCTAAGTGTATGAAAGGTCACAGATTTGGGGTCTGATTAACTTTGGTGTGTAATGTTTATATTTATTTGCAAGGGTTTTTAAATAATGAAGTTTATAAAGAAAAAATAATTTTGTGTTCAATGTATACAGGAAATGGTAAATAAGTTCCTTTTTCTTATGTAATGGTTCCATTTTTTTACTTTGCCAAATTCTACAATGGATTGTAAACTTTGGAAGTAAACTTTCTTTCTCTAATCTTTTTATGATTATACTGTTTTCAGAGGACTGTATATGTTTCTGATCTCACAGAAGAAGTGGTTTATACAGCAGAAATGGCTTTGAAATGGCTCGCAACAGGAGAAAGTAAGACTGCTGAATTTTTTTTTTTAAAGATTTATTTATTTACTATATGTAAGTACACTGTAGCTGTCCTCAGATACTCCAGAAAAGGGTATCAGATTTCGTTAGGGATGGTTGTGTGCCACCATGTGGTTGCTGGGATTTGAACTCGGGACCTTAGGAAGAGCAGTCGGCACTCTTAACCACTGAGCCGTCTCGCCAGCCCCGAGACTGCTGAATTTTTAAAGTCATACCAAAACTATAAAGTCACATTTTTATTGAACTAAAATAAGATTGTTTTCAAGTTAGACTTGAGCTAAAGTAAACCTCATAGTTTGTCTTGGATTTTAAATTTATGCAATTGATATAACTCGTTTTTACAGAAAACAGACATTATGGAATAACCAAAATGAATCAAAGAAGCAGTCGTTCTCATACGATTTTTAGGATGGTAGGTAATTCTGTTTCTCCCTATATTTGGTCGTTCCAAAGAAGAATTTGCCCATTTTTGACAAATTGTCTTTTCTGTCTAGATTCTGGAAAGTAGAGAAAAGGCTGAGCCTTCTAACTGCGATGGCTCCGTCAAAGTGTCTCATCTGGTGAGTGTTTAGAAATCATAACTTTCTGTGTGGGCCCAAGAAGATGGGTTGTCTATTAAATGATTGCTTTACTAAGAACAGTTCACTAAGTAGGAAGAGAGGGAGGGTCAGTAGTTGGCAGGCAGTGGTCGTAGGCCAGCTTCAGGGTAAGGGTTAGAGCGTCTTTGTTTCTGAATGTGATAGCTACAGGATTTCAGCTGAGTCTCCTTCCAGCCACCCACAAGTCACAGCTCTATTTCTTTCCTGAGAGCTGAATTTTAGAATTTGGATGTTTCTTAAATCCTAGTCAGAGTAATATAGAATTATCTGATGAAATAACAAAAAAACTAGGTGGAAAATATTATTTGTTTGCAACAGGGAGAAAGCATGTTGATAAATGATGGGGACTTTGTTTTACTATCTAATGGTCAGCCTTGGGACCTTCTACATGCTAAGCAATGTTCTGCCACTGAATGCCACCCCCAACTTCCAGCCCATGAGCAGTATTAGACCATAAATCTCTTAAACAGAAAAGAGATATAATGTTCGTTGTTTAAAAACACATTGCACAGCCTCTGCTTATTTACACAGTCACTGAATATGAGCAATATGCTCTCAGTCTTGCTTACAAGACACTGTACACCCTGGCCCCTACCTACAGCCATCCATTCACCACTGGTGCCGCAGTGCCCTTTCTTGGGTTTGGTGGATGTTTGCTTTGGCTTATTAGGACAGGGTGGCCTAGAACTCTGCATAGTCTGGGCTAGCCTGGAACTCACTCGGGAAATAAGGCTGGCTCACAACTCATGGCACCCCTCCCTTTACTTCCCAGGTTCTGGGATTACAGATGAACAGCTAGATCCTTTCTGGGTTGGTAGCAAATACCCTACGGGGGTCTGCGCTGGGAACCAGCATGCTGACCTTTCTGTATATACAGTGCTGTTGCTGTTTAAGTCTTCATTTGACTCCCTCTTTGTCATTCACATGTCCTAGTCTCATGCCTTCCCTGTCCCCTATTCCAGAAAACATATTGTGTCCCTCTTTGCCCTTTGCCAGCTGCCTCTTTGAATATTCTCATCTATTTATATATCCCTTCCCTCTTCTCAAAAATCTTCTCTGTAGAATGTAACATGGCCAACCCAGCAAAGTACTATAAGAAGCCTGACCTCTAACGAGCTTGCACATGCAGTTAAGGACGTAGTCATCTTAGGTGTGCGAGAAGATGGGTTAAGACAGCAAGGCTCCATTGAGAAGAGTGTTTAGTGTCCCCCTTGGTTCTTGAATACTGAGTAAGGATGGACTAAAACATTAGAAGTAAAAGGAACAACAAAAACTACAGCAGAGGCCAGGTTGCGAAGATCCCGCTCTCCTTGGTAAAGTTTTGGATGATAGGACATTCCTCCATCACACAGCATGTTTATAAAGAAAGAAGGAGCAAGGTGTGGAGGCCAGTGTGGCTCAGTGAAAAAAATAGAGGCATAAACAGAGTAGGCTGGGAATGAGGATTCAGAGGGACTTTCCAATATACCATGTCTTTAAAGTATTCCTTTACTGAGTTAGAATTTATTCTTTGTAGTTACACCTCCTAAACTATTTTCATCTGTCCTACAGAATTTGGTCGATCTTGCAGGCAGTGAAAGAGCTGCTCAAACAGGAGCTGAAGGTAATAACTTGTTAATATCTGACTACTTATGTTGAAAGTTCTGATAATGTAATGATTGCCGTATGAAAGTCTTTATTATAAAAATCAAACTTCATTACTTTGACCTACAGCACCAGCTTAGTTGATAGTGCTTTGTAGCTGGGAAGCCCAAGGATGTACTGTGAGAACCATCTAAGCTGACTTAGTTAGAGAATTAGGAAAGGGAGTGGGAGGCAGCCTTCTAGGACTAACGGACTGAGTCTTCACTTTGCTATTTACCTTGACACCATACATACTTCAGAGAGCTTCCCTTCCCAAGAAGACGAAGAACAATAATGAAAACCATTCCCAGAAGACTCTAGTTAGTGTCTGAACTGCCAAGCTCCCAGATGTGTCCATAGGAAGAGCTGTAACATGAGGCCAGATGTTACTAGATGGGTTCTAAATTTTCATGATATGGTTGACCATTTGGTTCATCCCATTCTCCTTATATGAGGGATAAAACCTAAGAAAGTCCAAATAAAATGTCGTAAGGTTCAAATGAACTGCTAATAATAACTCTCATAAGCAAGAACCAGGTTGAATATTTTAGTGGACAAAAAGATTAGACCCGTTTTAATGCGTTATCTAGGAAAATACTCAAAGGTTGTATAAAACTAATGTAAGGTTTTTAAAATTCAGAGGTGTAAAGACTTAGTGAAAAAGCACACCTGTAAAAATGGCAATTATATGTGTATGTGTTCTAGATTTAAAATATTTCTAATTAAATCAAATGTACGTTTTTGTGTTTAAACTCGATACATTGATTTGAAATGTGTGTGGGAAGCAGGCAAGACTATCTGAGAACTATCTGAGGATAGTGATGGAGCTCCAGTCACTAGACTTGTGTCATCCTGAGTGGGCGGTCAGCCCAGGTCCACACCTGTAACCCCCAGCACTCAGGAAGCTAAGCAGGGAGGGCTGCATTTGAAGGAGATACCGTCTCAAGGGAAGGAAGGAAAATGAGTGTTTCAGATTAAAATTCAGTCCACAGTGGGCAAGGCTGACTGTCTACTACACAAAGTCTAGAAGTGGAAAAGAAAGGCTGGCAAACAGTAAATCCTGATGGAAAGGAGTAACTGGGCCTCTATACTGCACGGATTTCTCGTGCTGACGCTCCTGGCACGCACTGTGAAGAGCTTACACCCCACAGGTAACTAACTAACGTGGCAGAAATAACATTGGCCCCTAGTTATTTGTCACAGTGGTTTTGTGGAAGCTGTGCATTGTAAACCTGTGTCTTTCAGTGGGCCCATGAAACTGGGTCAACACACCTGGAGTTAGGTGATGTAAAATGAAGAAGGCCGGCCTTTACTGATAGGGAATTTTACATTTTCAAGGGAAAAGGCAAAGTACAAAGAAACATAAATAGACCATATAGGAAGGGGAAGGAAGATGAGTTTATATGGGAGTGATTGAGTCTGAAAGACAAAGCAAGGGAGTGCTGGGCTTCTAGTGGGGGGAGAACTGTGTGAACTGGGGAAGTGGGCATGTGCCTTTTCCAGTTTGCATTTTCCCTTTAACTGTTAGAATCATGTAAGCATATTAACAGTTTAAAAAGAAAAGTCCTGGCATTCGGTTGGAAGTCTGTGATTACCTTTATTTAAAAGTTTATAAAAAGTAGATTTGAACTGAGCAGTTAGAAGAGGACCTTGGGAAGCAGGCCGGTTTTCCTCCTCTTAGTCACTTATTTGATGTTGTTTTCTCTCAGCTGATGACATTTCTGCTTGACTGGATATGTAAGCAGCCTAGGGAGAGAGGATTGCTTAGGGTTAAACGTGAGGTCAGGCTTCAGCATCCATCGTAGCATCTGAGTCCTCCCAGCTCCCAAGCCAGCTTTGTCTAGTCCGGAGGTTAATTTTTACATGTTTGATTCAGGTGTGCGATTGAAGGAGGGCTGTTTTATAAATCGGAACTTGTTTATTTTGGGACAAGTGATTAAGAAACTCAGTGATGGACAGGTTGGGTAAGTTTCATTATATACTTACTTCTTAAAGGTTTTCTATTAGATTGAAAATATTTTAGTCATAATCAAGTGTGTTGATTTCTTCTACATTTGAAAAGGTTTTGGGTTTCTGTAAGCTAACTTTTTGAAGCACGTGTGTTCCTTTGAGATGTGGTGATTGTGCATACTTACAGGATGCAGTGACATTTTAGTGCACATGTGCTGTGCAAGGTCATTGCTGGGATAGTTTCGGTTGTACAGCTTCACATGTCAGCACGCTCCGAAGAATGTGGGAACCCTGGGCGATTTGGCCTGCTGCCCCAGCCATCTTTCCCGAGGCCCTTCCACGGGTGATGCAGTGCACTCTGCATGAGTCAAGAGTCCAGGCAACGAAGACCTCTGCCCACACCCCAGGCTCCCCATGGTCTGCATCCCTGTCCCACTCTGAACTGTCTGCCTAGAGAGCCCTTGGCCTACAGTTTTGTTTTATTTTTTAATTTTGCACACACAGTTGTTCATCAGAGGACAGCTGCTGGGAATCACTTCTCTCCTGTCACCTTGTAGGCCCCAAGGGTCTGACTCAAGGCTTCAGACCTTAGCATGGGTGCCTCTACCCACCGAGCCATCTCACCAGTCTAAAGAGCCCTTTCTTTTTTTCTTTTGTCTTTTTATTAGAATATTTTATACACAATTTATAAGCATAGTTTCTTCTGCATATAAATCTAACTTGAGTTTATTTCCTACCTTAAGTATTTTAGTTAGCAGCGTGATCTGCCCTATACAACCTGTAAAAATAATTTAATTTATAAAATTATGACTGAGTGTTCTCCATACATTCTCAACCTTTTTTCTTCCCACACTTGTTTCTTACTAAGGGGTTTCATAAATTACCGAGATAGCAAATTGACACGAATTCTTCAGAATTCCTTGGGAGGAAATGCCAAGACGCGCATCATCTGCACGATCACCCCAGCGTCCCTGGACGAAACCCTGACGACGCTGCAGGTGAGCTCGCATGTCAGTGCTGTGGGTGAGCAGCCTGCGGAGAAAAGGCCATCCCTCGCACTGGCAGGTGGTTTTCTACCATTGACAGAACATCTGTAATAAAGTTGATGTAGAGCCTAATAAATAGCATTCTTAATTTAATGTTCCAAGGCTTCAGTGATTTGTATCCCATCTCTGTAGTTTGGGGCACAGCCAATACTTTTAACTGAATGGTTTGATATTTTCTTTAAATAACTCATGTTTTTTTCTGTTGATACATGGTAACTAGAAGCTTTTTATCAGATTTATAAACAACAACAACAAAAAGTGTTACCTGCCACAAATAAGAATCTAAAAATATATAATGTGTGTGTAACCAAACATTTAGTGAATTTCTACTAACTGTAGGCTGCATATGAGCTGAAGGCCTGAATTTTCTATTTAAAAAGAAAAGAAAATAGCAAACAAGTTACTCTAGCAGCTTTCTTGGTGGGCGTCAGTGTCCACCGTAAGATCGGCTCCTACCCGTAGAGCTGTTGCAGGGATGGGGAATGTAGCTTGGTAGAATGCTGCATAGCGTGCACAGACCCGGAATTTCCCACTGTGGGAAACCTGTTTTAATGCATTAAAGCTGGGCTGGGTGGCACATGCTCCAAATCCCAGTATGTAATATGCTAAAGCAGAGAGACCAGCCTCAGTAGCATAACATACTCTTGTAAAATGGAAAATAAATTAAATCAGGGATTGGGAAGCAGAAACAAGATAGTTACTCTGAGTTTGAGGCTAGCTTCATCTACCTATCAAGGCTTGGGCCAATCTGAGACATATAACAAGCTTCTGTCTAGAAAAGGAAAAAATGATAGCCAATGAGTACTGGGTCAAGGTACTGCCAGCCGCACAGAGTTTATAAAGTAGATGAGACTTGGCTTCCAACATGATTACCTTGAGTTAGTATATTGACTAGTAAGAATCGTGTCCTGGAGCTAAAGAGATGCTCAAAGGACAAAGCACTTCCTTCACTAGTGTAAGGACTAGAGTTCAGATTCCCGGCACCCAAGCTGGGCAGACATAGCAACTCTCCTGCAGTCCTGCTCTCAGACGGCCAGATGAGCAAGCTCCAGGCTTTAAGAATCCTTGCTCTTTAAAGGTCTACATAATTGTGAGTCAGTTGAACGTTGGCACTGAGGGGAAACAGTTTGTAATAGGTGATGACCTTGATTTTCAGTTCAGTTCCATCAGTCACTCATAGCTCTGTGCAGTTTCCCATCCAGTTCTCTTGGTTTTAAGTTCATTACATGCCTGTATATATTTTGAAATTAATTTTAACCTGAGTATTTGGCACATGATGGCTTTCACTTTCAAAAATCTGAGAGAAAAAAAAAAAGAATCCTTGCCTCAGTAAAGAAGGTGAGGCAATGGAGGGAGATACTGAGCAACCCTTGTCTTTTATACACACACACATGTGTACCTACACACATGAACACATCACATATACACTTCACCACCCCCACCCAAGGAGAGAGACAGACAGACAGACTAGAGTAAAAGAAAGGGTGTGTCCTTTCAGCCAGGTGTGCTGTGTCTTTTTGCAATGAAAGTTGGTTGTAAGAAACAAGTATTATTAATAATTGGAATTATTTTAGCATTGAACATCTTATACTTTTATGTTTTGTCCCAGTTTGCCAGCACTGCTAAGTATATGAAGAATACTCCTTACGTTAATGAAGTGTCGAATGATGAAGCTCTCTTGAAAAGATACAGAAGAGAAATAGCGGATCTTAGAAAACAATTAGAGGAGGTACGTATGGTTTTTATTTTGGTAAAGGACTAAGAGCCAATACAGAGTAATGGAGATTTGCCTAAGAAACTATAAATTTATAAATATCCGAATTTCTGTAACTTAATTTTAAAACAAGCAGGTTTTAACTTAAAATAATTGGTTCATAAAACTTTAGCTTTAGAAATAGGGTGGTAGAACGTCACCTTGCGTGCACAAGGCCCTGGGTCCATCTCCAGCAACAACAAAAGAAATTCACTACAAAATACCTTGTTTCTGACAGTTGGAGATGTCATTAAATTGGTGGGGTGACTGCCTGGTGTATGCAAAGCCCGGAGCTCAAAGCCCAGCACCTCAGAGAAAGCCTGCTGGTGGTGTCTGTAACGTTAGGGCCTGGAAGTTGGAGGGAGAAAAATCAGGGAGTTGGGGATTATCCTTTGCTGGGTAACAATTTCTAGACCAGCTGAGACTACGTCTGCTCTAAATAAATGAATAGGAGGGTGGGTTCTTAAAATTATTAGGATTCTTGAAATTATTAAGCTCTGTTACGGGACTATGGATGTGTAATGTACAGTGAGCTAAAGCTACCTGTGTATGTTGACACTCTCCTGAATGCCTCCGACGCTGAGGGCAGGCGTAGCCCTCTAAACATAGACTGATGAACCTGCCTTCCACCTCAGGCATTATAACCATCATACTCCCACAGCTCATAAAACCTTTCACTTTACGAATGTTTTTTAATGAACTGAAATGTCAAATGAAACAAGACCATCTCTTCTTTTACAGTCAGTTTCAAATTTCAGTTTCTGACTTTCCTACCTATTCATATCTTCATAGGTATTTAATAAAATTAACATTACCCTCACATGACACACAGTAGCATAATGAGAAGAAATGTATGTATTTTATCTCTTAAATTTGAGAAACTATTGGCTTTGGTAACTATGTGTTGGGGTCTTGCAGGTAGATAATATCTAGTCTATAATAAAGTTATCTATATAATATTATATAGTAATGTAATATTTTTTAATTAGGTATTTCATTTACATTTCCAATGCTATGCCAAAAGTCCCCCACACCCTCCCACACCCACTCCCCCACACACACCCACCACTCCCACCTGTTGGCCCTGGCGTTCCCCTGTACTGAGTCATATAAAGTCTGCACGACCAATGGGCCTCTCTTTCCACTGATGGCCGACCAGGCCATCTTCTGATACATGTGCAGCTAGAGACATGAGCTCGGGGGAAAGGGTACTGGTTAGTTCATATTGTTGTTCCACCTATAGGGTTGCAGATCCCCCCAGCTCCCTGGGTACTTCCTCCAGCTCCTCCTTTGGGGGCCCCGTGATCCATCCAATAGCTGACTGTGAGCATCCACTTCTGTGTTTCCTAGGCCCCAGCATAGTTTCACATGAGACAGCTATATTAGGGTCCTTTCAGCAAAATCTTGCTAGTGTATGCAATGGTATCAGCATTTGGAGGCTGATTATGGGATGGATCTCCGGGTATGGCAGCCTCTAGATGGTCCATCCTTTCATTTCAGCTCCAAACTCTGTCTCTGTAACTCCTTCCATGAGTGCCTTTCTCCCAATTCCAAGAAGGGGCAAAGTATCCACACCTTGGTCTTCGTTCTTTCCGAGCTTCATGTGTTTCGCAAATTGTATCTTATATCTTGGGTATTCTAAGTTTCTGGCCTAATATCCACTTATCAGTAAGTACATATCATGTGAGTTCTTTTGTGATTGAGTTACCTCACTCAGGATGATGCCCTCCAGGTCGATCCACTTGCCTAGGAATTTCATAAATTCATTGTTTTTAATAGCTGAGTAGTACTCCATTATGGAAATGTATCACATTTTCTGTATCCATTCCTCTGTTGAGGGGCATCTGGGTTCTTTCCAGCTTCTGGCTATTATAAATAAGGCTGCTATGTACATAGTGGAGCATGTGTCCTTCTTACCGGTTGGAACATCTTCTGGATATATTCTCAGAGGTATTGCGGGATCCTCTGGTAGTACTATGTCCAATTTTTTGAGGAACCTCCAGACTGATTTCCAGAGTGGTTGTACAAGCTTGCAATCCCACCAACAATGGAGGAGTGTTCCTCTTTCTCCACATCCTCGCCAGCATCTGCTGTCACCTGAATTTTTGATCTTAGCCATTCTGACTGGTGTGAGATGGAATCTCAGGGTTGTTTTGATTTGCATTTCCCTGATGATTAAGGATGCTGAGCATTTTTTCAGGTGCTTCTCAGCCATTCGGTATTCCTCAGGTGAGAATTCTTTGTTTAGCTCTGAGCCCCATTTTCTAATGGGGTTTTTTGAATTTCTGGAGTGCAGCTTCTTGAGCTCTTTGTATATATTGGATATTAGTCCCCTATCTGATTTAGGATAGGTAAAGATCCTTTCCCAATCTGTTGGTGGTCTTTTTGTCTTATTGACGGTGTCTTTTGCCTTGCAGAAGCTTTGGAGTTTCATGAGGTCCCATTTATCAATTCTCTATCTTACATCACAAGCCATTGCTGTTCTATTCATGAATGTTTCCCCTGTGCCCATATCTTTGAGGCTTTTCCCCACTTTCTCCTCTATAAGTTTCAGTGTCTCTGGTTTTATGTGGAGTTCCTTAATCCACTTAGATTTGACCTTAGTACAAGGAGATAGGAATGGATCAATTCTCATTCTTCTACATGATAACCACCAGTTGTGCCAGCACCATTTGTTGAAAATGCTGTCTTTTTTCCACTGGATGGTTTTAGCTCCCTTGTCAAAGATCAAGTGACCATAGGTGTGTGGGTTTATTTCTGGGTCTTCAATTCTCTTCCATTGGTCTACTTGTCTGTTGCTATTCTAGGCTGCCCACTTTTCCCTACCTATTCAACATTGTACTTGAAGTCCTAGCCAGAGCAATTAGACAACAAAAGGAGATCAAGGGGATACAAATTGGAAAGGAAGAAGTCAAAATATCACTTTTTGCAGATGATATGATAGTATATATAAGTGACCCTAAAAATTCCACCAGAGAACTCCTAAACCTGATAAACAGCTTCAATGAAGTAGCTGGATATAAAATTAACTCAAACAAGTCAATGGCCTTTCTCTACACAAAGGATAAACAGACTGAGAAAGAAATTAGGGAAACAACACCCTTCTCAATAGTCACAAATAGTATAAAATACCTTGGCGTGACTCTAAGGAAGTGAAAGATCTGTATGGTAAGAACTTCAAATCTCTGAAGAAAGAAATTAAAGAAGATCTCAGAAGATGGAAAGATCTCCCATGCTCATGGATTGGCAGGATCAATATAATAAAAATGACTATCTTGCCAAAAGCAATCTACAGATTCAATGCAATCCCCATCAAAATTCCAACTCAATTCTTCAACGAATTAATTAGAAAGGGCAATCGGCAGATTCATCTGGAATAACAAAAAACCTAGGATAGCAAAAACTCTTCTCAAGGATAAAAGAACCTCTGGTGGAATCACCATGCCTGACCTAAAGCTGTACCACAGAGCAATTGTGATAAAAACTGCATGGTAATGTAATATTTTATATAAATATATGTATAGTTATTTATACTTTGCTAAATATATTTTAATAAAATTAAAGTTCTCATACTTACATACAAATGTAATTTTCTGTTGTTGAAGCTACTTTCAAGTTTGCTGCATTTATGGTTAATATAACCCAATATTTCGTAGGTAAATACAAAGACTCGGGCACAGGAAATGGAAAAGGATCAACTGGCCCAGCTTCTGGATGAAAAAGACTTGCTTCAGAAAGTTCAGGATGAGAAAATTAATAACCTGAAGCGGATGCTGGTGACGTCATCTTCTATTGCATTGCAGCAGGAGCTAGAGGTGTGTGCAAGATGGCAGCTTGCATGTGGGAATAGAAAACAGAACAGGCCCTTTCTGTCTGCTTAAGGTTTAGTACTTTTTCTCCATTGCTGTGGGATCTTGAGAAAACCTCGAGCATTCTGTGTATTTGCAGTCTATCATCCCTACCTGAGAAGTGAGTTAGAATTACCACTCTCCAACTCTCTAGGCTGTCGGTAAAGGCTGTCGGTAAAGACTGTCTGAACTAAAATTCTTAGAAAAGGCTAATAACATTTGTAAGATGACTTATAAACTAAAATCTCTAGTGTAAGTCACTAGGTTAGAAGATCTGTAGATATTGAAGAGCTATTGAATAGCAAGAGATGAATAGGGAACTGCTCAATGGAAGATGCTTGAAGAGAAAGTACACATGATCAGAATCTTAGAGGGTTGCAAGTACAGGATAGACGTACTTGGACCTTAATTAATGCACAGTGGCCAGGGCATAGCAAAGCACGTTGAGGAATTTGAATGTGGCAATGTGCTAAGGACAACAGAGCCTTATAGGTGGCATCAAAATTGCAGTTTAGAAAGGCATAGCTACTGTCTGTATCTCTATCAGATAAGCTGACAACCTCTGAGAACTTTGACTCTGGAAGGGGAGTAAACTGGAAAATTAGAGAAATAATTGAGAGAGAAACTAAGCAGGACTTAGATGTTTGGGGGTTTGTTCCTTGGCAGTGGAAACAGTATAGCAGTGACTTGTTTGCAAGAGCAATCTTATGTTATGTGGTAAGGGCGAAAACTGCTTTACAGAGTCAGGGTGAACTGTTGGATATAACAGAGAGGCACAGTCTGCGTAGGAGGAAAGAGATGAACTTAATTTTAGAATCAGTACTTAATCCTATAATTGACAAATGCGCTTAAATTTCTTTCTTGTTTGGCTTCCTGGAATTTAACCCAGGGTGGTCTGTACAGTGTAAGTGTGAGCTCTGTGACTGAGTTCAGTGTGTTCTCTTGGAATCCTCAAATAAACCTGACTTTTATTTCTATCATGGTGTTTAAAATAAGTAAAAATATAAAAAATAAGAACTAGTTTCCTTGTTTTATTTTGTCTGACTTTAGGTCTGTTTGAAATAATTTTGATTTCTTTAGTTATTTTTTGTTTTTTAAGATTAAAAGGAAACGAAGAGTTACTTGGTGCTATGGCAAAATGAAGGATTCAAACTATGAAAAGGAATTTAAAGTCCCGACAAGCATAACAACAAGAAAACGTAAAACTTCTGTGACTTCTTTGAGAGAAAATTCTCTCATGAAGTTCGGAGAGAGTGGTGAGTACTGTTTAAGAAGAGCCACGTGACATCCTATTTCTGTAAATAGACCCTAAGGGCACTAATAGACACATGGTTCAATAAAGCATGCATGTCAGATGTGGCTACATGGTGAGCATTCATAAGCTTCTGTTAATTCCAAGTCCCTTAAGAATGATGCGTTGTCAGTCAAGTGTAGTACCGTCAGTTTATAACACCAGCACTGGAGAGACGAAGGCAGGACTGCCAGGAATTCAGAGCTAGCCTGAGTTACAGTAAGACCCTGTCAAAAGCAAAATAATACACTGTAGTTTAAACATACAAGTCAGGAGTTTGGGGTGATTTTTGCACTTATGTTCAGTTAAAATGGTCCAGTGTTTGCGTAACATCCAGCTAAGCTTATTCTAGTTTTCAGACTGTTATTTATATCAAATACATAGGACAATGTTTCAAAATTATTTCTCCAGCATTGTAGTCATTTTTAGGGACATTTTAATGTACCGATAATGGTCAAATCTCAGATGTAGAATTTGTCATTTTTATCTATATTGTTTCAAAGATCTTTATTACAAATTCCAGCTAACTCTTTTATATATATATATATATATTTTATTAGATATTTTCTTTATATACATTTCAAATCCTATCCTGAAAATTCCCTATACCCTCCCTTCGCCCTGCTCCCCTACCCACCCACTCCCGCTTCTTGGCCCTGGCATTCCCTTGTACTGGGGCATATAAAGTTTGCAACACCAAGGGGCCTCTTTTCCCTGTGATGGCCATCTTCTGCTACAAATGCAGCTAGAGATACGAGCTCTGGGGGTACTGGTTAGTTCATATTGTTGTTCCACCTATAGGGTTGCAGACCCCTTCACCTCCTTGGGTGCTTTCTCTAGCTTCTCCATTGGGGGCCCTGTGTTCCATCTTATAGATGACTGTGAGCATCCACTTCTGTATTTGCCAGGCACTGGCATAGCCTCATACGAGACTCCAGCTAACTTTGTTAATTCATACAATAATAAGACCCATGGTCACATCTGTTGTTGACATGTTCTTGGCATTCCTACCTAAGTATGTTAATATGAGTTTACATTTGGTCAGAATTCTTTATTAATCTCATTTTTATTTTAAGCAAAACTTAGAGTAAATCTATTCATGATGTGCATCTTTTCTACTTACAGCAGCCTCTTCCGAGTTTGAAATGTTGAATAACACTCTTGAGTCATTGGCTGAGGTAGAGTGGAGCTCGGCAACAACGCTCCTAAGCGAGGTAACATTAACAGTCCATAGAGTGTCTGCCCTTAGGCTTGTGTTATTTAGGGCTTTTTTTTTTTTTTTCCTTTTTTAAGAACTTTACGTGTGTGCATGTTTTGCCACTGTGTTTATATGTACCACAGCACATCTGGTGCCTGCAGACTCAGCAGAGGACCTCACATCCTCTGGAACCAGAATTATAGATGGTTTTAAGCTGCCTTTTGAGTGTTGGGAACAGAACCCGGAGTCACTAGAAGAGATGGCATATCAGCCGCTGCATGTAGATCTCTTGCTAGATGTGCTAACAACTATATCATTGTTAACAGGTCACCCTGCCTGACTCAACATCAGAGACAAATTTGATCCTAGGGAAGACAGTTTTCCTTTTATATCTGATTGACAGCTGTGTGATATCTAGAGCTAGACTTAGCATTGTGGAAAGCAGGTGTGGGCTAATCGGTGGCAACCTGCTTACAACTCTTACTGTCAAATCTTAGGATCTATGAATAGTTTTAAGTTTTATATTTTGAGAAATTTCTTGAGAGTAAGACTGATTTAAAAGTGACAAGAGTCTCAGGTGTACAGTAAAGTTGTCTAAATGTGTGCAGAAAAGAGGTTTTTGCTTTTATTTTGGATACATCATCAGTGCTTCCTGTAGTTCTGGCAACTACTAATTTGCTGACAACCACAGCAGAGTGTCTGTGTTCCTCACACATTCTAGGATTTGTTACTTTAAAAAATAGATAGAGGGCTTGGAGAGACGACTCAGCAGCTAAGCACTGACTGTTCTTGCAGAGGGCCCAGGCTCAGTTCCAACGCCTACCTGAGAGCTCACAGCTATCTGTAACTTCAGTTCCAGGGGAACCAGCTCCATCTCTGACCTCCACAGGCACATGCAGTATGTGCTGACATATGTTCTGGCAAAGTACTCAGGCGCCTTTAAACTAAAATTTTAAAAAGTGACTCAAGAAAAATAACAAAAACAACAAAAATAAATAACTAAAAATCCTATATTAAGTTGTTTTCCCCCTCTGTTATAGTTTTTATCAAAGTAGCATAGAAAATAGAAATGAGCTTGCCTAGGGATAGCGTGGTTAAACATGGTAACCATTACAAGCTTAGAAGTTAGTCCATGACATTTCTGTTTCTTTCCAGCGCTCTCAGAAACAAGTCAGGCAAGCAGGCGAGTGAAGGGTTACTGTGGGGATCATGTGGACTTCTCCTGTTTTCACAGTCAATTGGCCTTTCCCTGTCTCTCACAGGCAGATTTATTACTTAATGATCTTCAGCTAATCTACCTGTTCCAAGTTAGGGAGATTACACAAATGTTGAAGAAGATAATGGCTTATATCAACTGGGTCAAAGTTGAGTTGATTTTCAGTTAGTCTACATTTAAGTAAGCAATTAAAAAATATTTCTGCATTTTCTCTGACTGGAAATTTGTTTCTGTTTCCAATAGGAAAATGTAGAAAGTGAGTTGAACTCACTTAATGCTCAATATAATGATCTGGTATTAGACTATGAACAGCTCAGAAGAGAAAATGAAGACTTGAAATTGAAATTAAAAGAAAAAAATGAGTTAGAGGAATTTGAGCTTCTAGAACAAAAAGAAGAAAGAGATCAAGAGGTAAGAGAAATAGAAATACTGAACTTAAAACATGTTTGTCTAAAGCATCATTCTCATAAGACATTGATTTCTAAGGTTGAGGTGTTGCTGGTTCTCATGTGCCTATGCAACTTAGAGAATTTGAACAAGAAGTAAATTAATTTCAATTCTTTTTAAAATAGCCAGATTTGTTTTCTGATGCACTTATAACTTGTTTTTGTGGGTTTGGGTTTGTCTAGATGGTACTTTTTGGGTTGTTTGACTGTCATGTTAGTATTTATTACATGTAGGTGTGTGTCAGTGTGTAAGTGTTTATTAGGTATGTGTATGTTATGAGTGCGGCTGCCCAGAGGCATCAGATCTAGCAGAGCTGCAGTTGCAAGTGATTGGGAGCTGCCTGACAATTGGGGGATGCAGGGAACCAAACTTAGGTTCTCTGGAAGGAGAGCGAATCCTCCTGACTGCTGAGCCAACTCTCCAGTCCCTACTTCCTGGAGTTTCAGATTCAGGGGTGCCCTGTGACAGTAGTTTGAACAGGTAATTCCCAATCCCTTATGCTGGGTGTCCTAAAGCAGTAAAGAATGCTTTCTCTGCTTTTCCTTCTCTCTCTTTTCTCTTTTGTTCTTTTTTTTTCTGTGTTAACAATTAATTGATCTGCTGTTTCCTGTCCATGTGCTCTCTCAGATGCAACTAATGCATGAAGTTTCCAACTTAAAGAATTTAATTAAACACGCAGAAGAATATAATCAAGACCTTGAGGTAAACATTTATCTTAGTAACTACAACTTAAACTGCATGTAATTAAACAAGACTACAGAAAATAGAGGGATTATATTTTAAATACTAGGAAATTTTAAATACAAGTATTTCTTATTCTAAATTCAAATCGTGTACTAAATTGAGTTTCACTGTTCTTTGATTTTTTAGAATGACCTAAGTTCAAAAGTGAAGCTTCTTAAAGAAAAAGAGGAGCAGATTAAGAACCTGCAGGAATACATAGATGCCCAGAAGTCAGAAAAGATGAAGATAGACCTGTCATACACATCGGTAAAATCTAGTTTTCTTTTGATGTGTGATCAATTGGGCATTTCTAGTATAGGATTATAACCATCCTAGTAAACGGTTCTGTTGTAGAGCCAGCTATGCACCAGGCTTCATTATAGTCAATTTCAAGATATTTAATATGAGCATAATTCTTCCATTGATTAATGAACTATTAGTGTCATCTACTTTTTACCAAGAGAGAGAGTTGAAGTAGTTACTTCAATAGTTTTGGTTTTTTTTCTCCTCTAGGTTGGTAGGTGGGTTGGTTGGTTGGTGGTTTGTAGGTGGGTTGATTGGTTGGTGGGCTAGTTAGTAGTTTGATTGATTGGTTTGTTGATTGGTGGGTGGGTGAATGGTTGGTTGGTTCAGTGGTTGGTTGGTTTGAAACAGGGTCTCACTGCATAGCTCTGGCTGGCTTGAAATTCAGTATGTTGGATAGCTTGCCTTTTAACACAGACATCCACCTGCCTGTGTCTCCCAAGGTCTGGGATTAAAGGCGTGTGCCACCATACCTGTCTTCAGTTTTCTAATAAGCACTAACCAGCTTCTTAAATTGTATGTCCAGATGTGCTATTATGATATAGGAAAGTATGGCCAGAATTTCTTATCCTAATTTCATTTGTTTGATTAGTAGCATAGCTTCACATTTGATCATCTAGGAATAACTTGTATATATGTTCTCCAGCATAATTTGCAAATTTACCAAACCTGGGTCTCCTAAGGATCCCTTTTATCATCTGCCTAGGACGCCACTGAAGACCTGAAACAGGCGATGCGCACCCTGTCTGATTTGGACACAGTGGCCCTTGACGCTAAGAAAGAGTCAGCCTTCCTTAGAAGTGAAAATCTGGAGCTGAAGGAGAAAATTGTAGGTGACTTTTCAGAGTCTATGACAGCAGAGTTGTAGTGCCACAGTATAGTACTCTGTAGTCCTGGGGATCAGTACAGTGCTGCCAATTTTTCATGTTTTTCCAATAGAATGAACTTTCGGATTCCCGTAAGCAAATGGAAAGTGACATTCAGATGTATCAACGCCAACTGGAAGCAAAAAAGAAAATGCAAACTGATCTGGATAAGGAATTACAGTTGGCTTTTCAAGAAATATCAAAACTCAGCGCCCTGGTAGATGGCAAAGGTATTACACAAATTCAGACATCTGCTCCCTGACTTAAAAACTTACCCAAAGGAATTGAGAATGTTCCCAAAATTAAGTGGATGCTAAGTTTTGAGTTAATATTCACAAAGGTTGCCATGGCACCATGAAAGGGTTTAAAAATACTTTTCAAATACAGTAGACATGACTTGAGAAAAGTTTAAATCTATTAAAGGTTTAAGTCTATTAAAAATTAGGTCACTTTTGTCAACATAGGTTTACTGTCTAATTTGGAATTGGAGAAAAGGATTACTGATCTCCAAAAAGAACTAAATAAAGAAGCTGAAGAAAAACAAACTTTGCAAGAAGAAGTTAACTTGCTGTCGGAGTTGAAATCTTTACCGTCTGAGGTGGAAACGCTGAGGAGAGAGGTGAGCAGACGAGAGGCACTGTAAACAGTGTGTGATGGGAAGGAATGGAATTCGTGCTCTCCCGGCCCTTACAGGACGGGGCGGGAGAGAAAAGCAGTGTTGCCAGGGTATAGTTGACAAAGTGCTTTGTAACACATTCTATGCAGCAGCTATGTTTGGTCTTCTAGTATATTTACACAGCTTAGCTTAGTCTTCCCCCCACTTCTTGATACTAGTCATATCACTGTGTTGAAGACAAAAGACTTTAGAAGATAAGAATGCCCATGATCTCAGCATCCAAGAGACTGAAGTGGGCTCACATAGTGTTACTATGACAAAACAAACTGTAATGCAAATAAACAAATGTCTGCACATGCTTAGCTGTACATGGGACATATTTTCTATGCCCTCCCAGGGCTCAGGGAGCATCAGCAAGGAGAGGATGGAAGGATGGGTAAGGTTGAGGTGCAACATCACAACTAACAACTCCTGTTAACTCCAGCTCCGAGGACACTTGAAGCCTTTTTCTGGCTTTCCATGGACACTGCAGTACACGGTGCATAGACATACATGCAGGCAAAACACCCAAACACGTAATAAATAAATCCCAAAAAATAGCAGGTTGACAGTTAACGGTGACCATTTTTGGGGACACTACAAGATTTCCAGGTCAGTAAATGAGCCTGCAAACTCATGACTGCCGACTTCTTTCCCTCTCTGCCTTTTTAAAAGAAATGAAAGGGCCAGGGGTTTGAGTGCTTACTATAGCAAACATCTTGCTAAGGAATTTGCAGACATTCTTTCATTTATACTGTAAGCCAGTGGCTCTGCAGACCCTTCGGGAGTCAACCAACCCTTTCATGGGAATCACTTAGACAATCTACACGTCACATATTTACATTATGATTCATAACAGTTAACAAAATTACAGTTATGAAGTAGAAACATAATTTTATGGTTGGAAGGGTCTTCACACAAGACGAGCTATATTACAGGGTCACAGAACTCGGAAAGGCTGTGAGCCACTGCTGTAAGTGTTTAACAACTAAGTCCCTTTACTACTACTTAGTACATGAGAAGATCACTGGATCCTATTTTCAATTCCCATAAAACAGTTGTCAAGCCAGTCACTGAGCAATACAGACCTGCCTCCTAAGCCAGCAGCCATACTCTGTGTTCTTGCCCTTCTGTTTTGGGGCTTTTTAGCTCTTTCATCTTTCCCTTTCAAAGTGATTAAGCTATCCATAAATCTGTTGTGGATTGTTTAATTATTTAAATGATGCTTCTTAAATAATTTGTAAAAGCATAGTTTATCCATAGGCTAAATTTTTAGAAATTTGAATTGCAATCAGTAACTTTTATTGGGAGGAGTAAGTCAGACGTTGAGGAAAACCATGAAGTACCTACCACATGGTCATATTAGAAAATAACCCAGCACTCAGGAGGTAGAGCCAGGCAGAGTTTTGGGATTTCAAGGCCAGTCTAGTCTACAGAGTAAGTTCCAGGACACCCAAGGCTACACAGAGAAGCCCTATCTCAAACAAAGAAGGAACTTTGAAAGGCTAGGTAAGGAGATAGTTACCTGGTCACTAATCTGAGTCAGCTGTCTCTACCGACACTTCCTCAATGGGTTCGTTCTTTAACTGGATCTCAAAGACATGAGAAAGATAATGGTGTGCTTATAAATGCTAAGGGAAGAGTCCATGGCAAGAACACTGCTGTCTATTGTAGAGCTGAATGGTTGCATGCTTGCCTAGTTTGCAAGGCTCTGAGTTCCATTCTCAGAGCTGCAAATTAGAAATAACCACCATTCCTTAATCAAATTTTCACTTAAGTTAAAATTTTCCTGAAACTTGCTTCAGGGTATCTGTTTATATTTGGTAACAGCCCTAAATTTTACTTCTCTCCCTAGCTGTATGAGAAATCTGAAGAGCTCCATATAATAACCACAGAAAGAGAGAAACTGTTTTCTGAAATGGCTCATAAAGACAGTAGGATTCAAGGTTTACTTGAGGAAATTGGAAACACTAGAGATGACCTTGCCACTTCCCAGCTGAGTCGGAGGGGCAGTGATGGAGAATGGCAAGCCCTGGAAAGCCTGCACGCAGAGCTGGAGCACAGACACGCGGGGGTCCTGGAGGAGAGAGAGAGGCTGAAGCAGGAGATTGGGGCTCTCTCCAAAGAAGCAGAAAGCCTGGCTTTCAGTTTGGATTCCGTGAAGGCCGAGGTTGGTGCAACTCTTGACAAGAGGAATGTCTGCGTGTGTGTGTGTGTGTGTGTGTGTGTGTGTGTGATACAACGTTTGGCTTTTACTCTATCACACTTTTTCTTGAAAGCTTTCTCACAAGACTCAAGAGCTTGAGCAGAAAACAGTTGAGGGTCAAGAAAGGCTAAATAAAATGGAGGCGCTGAGAGAAGAGTTAGAAAGCAGAGACTCCAGCCTGCAGTCTGTAGAGAAGGAGAAAGTCCTGCTCACTGAGAAGCTGCAGCAAGCCTTGAAGGAAGTAAAAGCCTTAACCCAAGAAAAGAAAAACCTGAAGCAGCTCCAGGAGAGCCTGCAAACTGAGAGAGACCAACTCAGAAGTGACATTCAGGACACTGTGAACATGGTAAGGTTCAGATGGTGAGAACTGCAGGAAGTCTCATTAAGTATGACCAAGTAGTCACTGTAAGATTGGTGTGCTTCACAGTCTAATGAAGTGGTTTTCTCTGTCTCTTACACAGAACATAGATACTCAAGAGCAGTTACTAAATGCTCTGGAGTCTCTGAAACAACACCAAGAAACAATTAACATGCTGAAAATGAAAGCTGCTGAGGAACTATCCGATAATTTGCATGTAAAGGACAGGGGAGGAGCTAGAGATGAAGCTCAGCAAAAGGTAAAGACGAGCCAATAACATGTGGGCTTCCGACAGGCTTCTCCAAGCTCCTCCTTGAACAGCCTTGGTTTCCCCACAGTGATGGACATAACCTGTAAGATAGATAAACTCCCCAGGTTGCCTCTGATCTGTTTCTTCACAGCAACAGAAACCTAAGTAGGACAATACCCAAATGAAGGATGAAAGTGGGGGAGTAGAAAATACAAGAAATTAGGATAGCAAAATATTTCCAGGAAAAAGTATGATTGATATAAAAGCCTGAGGTAACAGCAGTCTTTTAAGGTATTTATAAAACCTCTCAGTGGATAGGAAGACAGAATTGGAGACTAGACGACACAGGAGAGTTGAATACGAACAAGATCATGAACAATCTATCAAAACCCCTAGAAGCCTGGACCTTTTACAGGAGCCCTCTTTTAAGCTTGAAGAGGGTGCCAAGCCACTCCACCCTGTTGACTCAGTTGCCCAGGGAATCATTTTATCAAAACACATGTATTATCTCTAACACGTATTACTTATGTCACTTTCTTGCTGCTATCACAAAACAGTGTAACAAAGCAGTTTAAGGCGCCATCTGTTATTTCGCCTCACGGTATAAAAGGTATAACCCACCATGTTGGGGAAGTTATGGCAGCACAAATGTGAGGTCTCATCCTGTTCCTATTCAGGAAGCAAAGACAGATGAGGCTTGGCTCCCTCTCTCCTTTTAATCAGTGCAAGGCCAGCTCGCTCACTCTAGGCCACATTCCCCACTTTGGAATAAAGTATTTTCTTCTTATTCCAACCGTCAGCACTCAGGGAAGTAAGTGATGTCTTCAACATCCCTTTTGTAGCACAAAATACTATCATACAACTTGGGAAGTATTTAAGAAAGATACATAGACAAGAAGGGCATATGTCTTGATTATCTAATCAGTTTGAATAAATGAATGAACACCGAGTTGGTTTCCCTCACACACATGAAAACTGCAGTGTGAGCTGCCACCTGGGCACTTCTGGCCAGTGAACAGGCCTAAGAATACCAGCTCTGGCACTAGACCACTTGAACCCAAAGCTAGCTGTCTGTATGCTCTCTGCATGATCTTACATAAATGAGTTTACCTCTCTCAAATTTAAGTTCCATCATCACCAAATATGGATAATAATAATACCCACCTCCTAAGGGTTGCAGAAGAGAGTCAGTGTGTTGATAGGAGACTAGTACTTTGTACTGAATATAAGCGATGCTTTACTAATATTAAAGTAGTTGTTAACTACTTAAATTCTTCAATGCATTTCTGTTTTAGATGGATGGCATAGATGAACAGAATGAGAGTGCCCACACATTGCTTGGTGGTGGTAAGGACAATGAGGTAACTGAGGAACAGAGGAAAATCGACTCTCTAATGCAGGAGAATAGCGGACTCCAACAGACACTGGAAAGTGTTAGAGCAGAAAAGGAACAACTGAAGATGGACCTAAAGGAAAATATCGAAATGGTAGGATCTAGCTCTCTATAGTTAGCCATAGATATGTATCTTTATTTTAGATCTCAGTAACATTATTTGGGTATAATCTGTATACAGTAAATACATCATGGAAATAGATGGTTATATGACTTGACAGATGTCTCTGCCTAAGTTAGAACTACTAGGTGTTCTGTGTTCACCTGGTAATAACTTGCCAGATTGATTTCCAGATCAGTTCTACCATTTGATATCCCCATCAACAAGGAGAATTCTGGTAGCTCCCCTCCCCTCCCCCGCACTTTGTATTTATTTACAGTCTGACTTTAGCCGCTCTCTGGGTGATGAGCCTATTTTACTTTACCTTGCCCTAGTAACAGAAGATACTGAGCGTGTTTCGTAAGCTGAGTAGCCATGGAAACCCTAGTGACTTAGTCCCTTAAGGTTGTGTTATAGTTGATGGCTATTATACGTAATTTGTTAAGTATGTTCCTGAATGTTTCTCTTTACTATTGTAGCTTCTAGTTTTGTTTTAAATCATTGATGTCTGTCAGTATTCCCATATCTGGCTCAGTTTTGTATTTGTTACAAGGCCCTATAAATCTGTATGGGTTGAAATTAATAATTTTGGAAATTCACTGTGGATACGATACCACCTGACACTTTATGCTATTTTAATTTTCTATATTTAGGATTGTCTGGTTTATCAACAAACTGAATGAAAATTAACATGCAAACACAAAGTATATTCTTTCCCTAATTTGATATGTTTTGTTGACCTTCATATACAAGCATGGTGCTATATGATCTTAATAATGAATTAAACCACATCTGCCAGAAAAGAGTGGGAACCATCATTGATCAGTGCTTGAATCCAGTCATGAAAGCTTCAAAGGAAAAATGTGGCTTTAGTCTCTTTGGCCACTGACAGCATACTGACATCTCTGTACAGCTGCCTTTTGCTCTGTAGTTGCACTTGGATTTCTTCATTTTTGAGTCAAAAGTCATTTCTGAGTATTTTTTTAACTCTAGAGTATTGAAAACCAGGAAGAGTTAAGAATTCTTAGAGATGAACTGAAAAGACAACAAGAGGTAGCTGCACAGGAAAAGGATCATGCCACCGAGAAGACCCAGGAGCTCTCCAGGACGCAGGAAAGATTGGCAAAAACAGAAGAGAAGTTAGAGGAAAAGGTGAACTCCCACACTCTCTTCCCGACTGTTTGTTCTGACTGCACATTTTGCTAATGAATTCTGATTCCTCTAATCTTAATATCTCCAACTTGAAGAATGCTAACAGTTTGATATATATTATGGGAAGCTAGGCATGGTGACTCAGTTTGGAGGCTGAGGCAGGGGGATCTCTGTAAATATGTTATTAGCCTGGGCTTCCTACTGTGTTCTAAGTCAGCCTGAGCTATAGACTGAGACTCTGTCTCTAAATAAACAAATTATGTGTGTATATTATTCACTTATTTATATCATGGGGGATTATGATTGTTTGGAACTTATGTTTATATACTTAACTAGTCTCTTGGCTTTTTAGTTTAATTTTTTTCATTTCACCTTACTCCATTGATCAAATTATGTAAGTTTCCAAGGTAATACCAGAATTACCATAAAGTGGCTTACAAGACAGAAATGCATTCTGTTACCGTTCCTTCTTGTTTGTGGTGTCTGTTCTTTGAGACAGGGTCTCACTATGTAGCTCTGCCTGTCCTGGAACTTATTACCCAGACCAAGCTGGCCCCTGACTCGCAGAATCTTTAAAAGTTGAAGTGTCAGTGTCATTCCTTTTGTTGGCTTAGGGTAGAGTTCCCCCCCCCCCCTTTCTTTTTTTTGCTTTGACTGGTATCTGGTATCTCCAAGCTGCCCTGGAACTCCACTAGTCCACTGTAATCCAAAGTCTAGCCTTGCTGTTTAACCTAATGATATCTGTAAAAGTCCCCTTTCCAAACAGGTTTACATTCTGAGTTTGTAGATAGTCTTGAATTGTTTAACCCACCATAAGCATTATGTCTAAGGGCTTATTACTGCTAATGCTGCATATCCATTTCCATTGTGGTAGACGGTGCTCTGTTAATGGTATTACATAAAAATCTGACCAAATATCAGCAACATGATAATTATAAAAAATTGTTTCTCTTAAGAACCAGAAACTCCAAGAGACACAGCAGCAACTTCTTAGTACACAAGAAGCTATGAGTAAGCTGCAGGCAAAGGTGATTGACATGGAAAGCTTACAGAATGAATTCAGGAACCAAGGATTGGCATTGGAGCGTGTGGAGACAGAGAAACTGGAGTTAGCTCAGAGACTTCATGAAAGTTATGAGGAGGTGAAATCTATAACCAAAGAAAGAAATGATCTAAAGGAATTGCAGGAGTCATTTGAAATAGAGAAGAAGCAACTTAAAGAATATGCAAGGGAAATAGAAGCCGCGGTAAGTAATATCAGCCATTTCTTTATCTGGTAAATGTTTCTTTAATAACCTATTCTACTGAAAAGAGGGAGGCAGTATTGGGTGAATACTACAAAATTCCTTAAATTTCACTTACTGAACAAGGGCCTACAAACAAAAGAAGAACTAAACATTGCCCACGCGAATCTAAAAGAGTACCAGGAAATCATCACAGAGCTAAGAGGAAGCATTTCTGAAAACGAAGCACAAGGAGCAAGCACCCAGGACACGGCAAAAAGCGCCCCTGAGCTACAAGGAGAGGTATCCATGTCTTCATGGCCTTCTCCACTTCTGTCTTCTTTCTCCTTGGAAGGAAAATAGATGCATAGTTGCAATTTATTCACTGGGTAAGAGTTCAGCAGCTGTCTACTGTGGCAGACACAGTCTGGGCTGGTGCAGCGTACACTCTCAGAACTTGAGGGTAAAGCAGGAGAATCAGGAGTTCAAGATGAGCCTGGACTCCACAGAAAGTTTGAGGCTCGCCTGAGCTATGGAAGACCCTGTCCCTAAAAAGAAAAACAGTGATAACAGAGGGACAAAGAAAGACCCATATTGGTTGTAGTCGAAGGAAATAGCAATAAGTAAGCAGTCAGACGAGTAAGCCACCGTGACACCGGGATAACTGAGCCAGTCCAGTTTTAAAAACTACTTTCTGCCAAGCATTGAAACTTGTATAATAAAATGGTTCTTTTTCTCAATGTGTATACACATCTAAACAATTCTTCGATTCTAATGTCGTGCCTATAGAAATATGCAAAGTTACATGGCTCCATTAGCAACCAGGATGAATGGGGAGTCAGTGTGCACACACAGAAAACTTGGATTCAGCAAAGGATGGGGAGTGTATGTATACACACATATACACACAATACATATATAAAGTATACTATATGTACTACATATATTCACAAGGACCTATGACAACTTTTATTTGCTTATAATTCGGGAACCAGTTAGAAATTAAGCCTGTAACTCACTGAGTTAATATTGTGATGATATATTATATAAGGATTGGTTCACTTTGGGTCTAAGCTGACAAGAAAATCTGACATACTAGATGGTAGGTAGAATCAAAAGGGAGTAAGAGTGAGTGCAGAAGAGAGGCTTGTGATCCAAGGGAGACTGTAAGGTTCAAGGTCACTGTCATTGCTGATAAGATTGTCCTGACCTTTTCCATCTAAAAGTTGTAATCTCTAGACCGTAACCTGTGCTTTGTGAATGTCACAAGGTTCCAGAGCAAGAGCTGCTTCCTGTTGTCAAAGAAGCCAGGCACAGTGCAGAAAAAGTGAACGGACTGGAGCCAGTGGGAGCACATTCCAGAACAGTGCACTCCATGACAATGGAGGGCATAGAAATAGAAAACCTCAGGCTGACCAAGAAACTTGAAGAAAGTCAGATGGAGATCAGCTGTCTCACTAGAGAGAGAGAAGACCTGAGAAGGACACAGGAAACACTTCAGGTCGAATGTACCCAGCTGAAAGAAGATGCCAGAAGAACTTTGGCTAATGTGAGTTGTTTGTTTACTTTTGATTTTTTTGTTTGTTTGTTTTTTGGATTTTTTGGTTTTGTTTCTTTTGGGGTTGGGGGGGTGGGTTATCAAGACACTGTTTCTCTGTATAGCCCTGACTATCCTGGAACTCACTCTGTAGACCAGGCTGGCCTCAAACTTAGAAATCCACCTGCCTTTGCCTCTCAAGCGCTGGGATTAAAGGCGTGCGCCACCACTGCCCGGTTACTTTTGGTTTTTGAGACACAGTCTCATGTGACCAAACTTGGTCTTAAACTGATAATTCTTTGGCCTCCCCTTCCCCAGTCCTAGGATACAGTCATGTGTACCACTTTGCTAGGACAAAATAAGTTCTTCTTCCTACTTAACTAGTGCTATTTCAGAAACACATTGCTTGTGTCACAGTTAAAATCTCACTATTAACTTTCTGCAAATATTACTTAATCATAGAGTAACTAGAAACAGAATAATTAAAAATGCAACTGAATATAAAGAAACAATGAAACAACAGAATCTTTTTTTTCTTGAGTATTCAAAATTGACTTAGAAGGATCAGTGCTTTAATCACAGAAAAAATAAACCAGAAAAAATGTTTTTTCTTTGAAAACACCTTCCCACCCCGCCCCACTGCCTGCCATTCCTCGAGATAGGGAGCTCTGATCTGAGCACTGAGGCAGGGTTTGTCAGAATGAGCACTGAGGCAGGGGTATTAGACTGGAGCCGAGACAGCACTGTATTACGGGCAGCCCAGGACAAGTTGCCAGACCCGTTTCTCTGTAAGTTATTACTGTCGTCTCCATGGCTGCTGTTGGAAACAGGAAACCATTCTTGCTCTGACTCTGACTTCCCTTCACTCTATAATGCACTTTCCAAACCTGGGGGTGGGGGCCGGTGTACACGTACGTGTATGTGTGTGACCAACAATAAACCTCTCCCATTTTTTATCTATATTACCAATACCCTAATGCACCATTTTCTCTTTCTAGCTCCCCACATTCATTTTGTTGTAGATTTATTTTTGTTTCATGCATATGTGTGTTTTGCCTGCTTGTTTACCTCGTATGTGCCTGATACCCAGAGAAGTGATGAGCATCCATGTGAGTGCTAGGCATTGAGCCCAGGACCTAAACATGTGCTTTCTTCCACTGAGCCATCTCTCCAGCCCCAATACGTTCATTTTTATGCATATCTAACAAAGTTCCCATCTGAGCATAAAGTGTTTTCCTTTTTAATTTGTTTACTATATACTGTGGCTCTTTAAAAAACTAGAAGCTACTGCATGGGCCGTGCGTCCCAGGAGCATGGCCAGCCCTGCTGGTTGCTCCCCTGCCGTCCTGTGATGTTCTCTCCCAATCCTATGTGCTGCTCAGCTTTTAATGCTCTGACCATCTGCCCGCCTGCCTGCAGCACTCATATACACACCTTTATGGAACCCATGTTTTTCTTCTACAGCTGTTTTCTGTCCCCTAGGAAGCCTTTCCTAATGACCCATGATGGTAAGTTTACATCAATGTCCTGAATAGCCTCTCTCCTCTGTCTGGTGAGATTTAGCATAGTATCTGTCTGGTTTTCTAAAAATATGATTATGGTTGAAGTCATGGGTGTAGGAAACAAAAAGATGCACTATTTTATCTCCAGCCTTTATCTAGTGAGATAAAGTGACCCTTAGTTAAAACATGAACTGGGGCTGAAGAGATGGCTCAGGAACATTGGCTGTTCTTGGATAAGACCCAAGTTCAATTTCCAGCATACACAATGACTCACAACCATCTATTCTCCAGTTCCAGGGGCTTTGATATCCTCTTCTGGCAGGCACAGTTGTGGTACACAGACAAAATACCTGTACATATAGGTTTAACAAAAAATGTTTGTATGTGGGTGGGTGGGTGTAGGTGTAAACATAGGAAAACATAATAACTGGGGAATGGGAGAGTGTGGAAAAATTAGTCTGTATTGAGCCATTGGGTCCTATCTGTTATATTTAGTCATCAGATGTATTGTCATGGAATTCCCCTAAGATGCAAGAAGGTCTGCACAAACAGAAATAGCCCCACCATGTGGAAAGGAAGGACAGTGCAACTACTAAAGTAATGGATGAGTGAGGTTGGACAGCCAAGGAACAGTACAATGGCAGAGAGAAGGAAGAGAAATGCTCAAGTTAGTAAAAGAGCAAATATTTAGGATGCAGCTAGGGATTATGCTAGTTTAGTAAAGATACATTTATAGATTATCCTCCAAGATCTATGACATCACTAGCCCTAAATAGTTAACTTAGGTTTCCAGTACCAGATATTATTTCCATCTTGTTGAGCAGGTCTTAAGTCTAATTAGAGAGTTGTTGGTCACCACTACCAGGGTGCAGTAGTGGTTGCATGCCTATAAGCAGAAAGGTGAATTACTGTGCCTGCCACAGGTTCTCCAGGCAGAACATGGGCAGTCACAGCATCTCAGAAGTCACAGATAAAATAGTTTCCTCTTTGCACTGTATTTCTCAAGATCTTTTATAAGCAAACCTTTTTCTTATGACTAAGTCTTTTCAAAAAGGAGTTAGTTATAATGTGATGGTTATATTTCTATAAACATCTTATAATTTTCTCTAATGCTAAAGCATCTAGAAACTGAAGAGGAACTTAACCTTGCTCGTTGTTGCCTGAAAGAGCAGGAGAACAAGATTGACACCCTAATAACGAGCCTCTCGCAGAGGGAAACTGAGCTGTCCAGTGTGCGAGGACAACTAGCGCTGACTACTGCTGAACTGGAGAGAAAGGTAAGTTGACGGGGAGAAGCCATGGGGGGAAACCCGAAGGAGACTGTGTTTGAATACTGAATTATGGTGAAACCTATTTTGTATTTTGCCTTAAAATGGGGGGGGGGGGGCGGGAATATGAGAATATACCTGTATATGTTGTGCTGATAACTTATTTATCCTTGCTTGAAGGTTCAAGAACTCTGTGAGAAACAGGAAGAACTTACTAGGAAAGAAACTAGCGAGGCTCAAGGGAAGATGAGTGAACTAGAGCAACTCAGGGAGCTGCTGCTTGCCCAGGCCTCGGCACTGCAGAACGCAGAGAGTGACAGGCTGCGGCTGAATACACAACTGGAAGAAAGTCAAGAGGAAATGAAAACTCTAAGGGAGGAAAGAGAAGAGCTGAGAAGAATGCAAGAGGCTCTTCACGTGGAAAGTGAGCAGCAGAAAGAAAGCATGAAGGAAATCAGCTCAAAAGTGAGTCTCTGCTGCTGCTACTGACTTGGGGGAACAGAGTGAAGCTGAGATGGCTCTGGTGCCACCTATTATATTTTTGAGATGATAAAGAAAAAGGAATTTAAAACTATTCACGTGCACCTGGGTGGCTACATAAAAACTTTTGCCTTGATTTAGGAACATTTTTTCCTTTCTCTTAAAAAAGACAAAACCCACTTCTGTGTGTGCCTCAGACCTAACTTGTCATATTTTCTCAGCTCCAAGAACTACAGAACAAAGAGTATGAATGTCTTGCAATGAAGACTATTAATGAGACTCAAGGAAGCAGATGTGAAATGGACCACTTGAACCAGCAGCTGGAGGCCCAGAAGTCAACTCTGGAAAAGGTGGAGATGGAGAATGTAAACTTGACTCAAAGACTTCATGAGACCCTTGAGGAAATGAGATCTGTAGCAAAAGAAAGAGATGAGCTTTGGAGCATGGAGGAGCGCCTCACAGTAGAGAGAGACCAACTGAAGAAGAGCCTTGAAGAAACAGTAACTAAAGTGAGTGCCGTCTTTCTGGCATGGTGCAACCTTAATGTCCTGGAGACCACTGGGCTTCAGGGTGGGCAGGAGTATAGACTTGGTCCTGAAGAGTTTAGATGTTACTTTTTACATTGTACACATTCACACAATTGTGCAAAGATAGTTGCAGATATTTACTGTTCACTAGTAGGGACTGGTAAAATAAGCACAGCAGATTTTAGTCATGGAACTCAATACCTTAGCTAACAAAGTGGGCGTGACACGGCATGGCGGTGTCTTAACCTGGGAAAAAATAGGCTGACCGTGGTTTATTGAGATTCTGTGGTCACATCTAAAGCAACTCAAGGGAGTGGAGCCTTGGGAGGCCTTAGAGAGGAAGGATGAGAGAACTTCCCTTCCTTTTGTTTACCTTTCTCTTTGAAATGTATTTCTATCCATGTCTTCTTTCTTTCTCTAATTAAGGGTATGGAAAAAGAGGAAGAGCTAAGAGTTGCGCATGTGCATCTGGAAGAGCACCAGGAAACTATCAACAAGCTCAGAAAGATGGTGTCTGACTACACAGATGAAATATCACATACTCAAGGGGACCTAAAGCACACAAATGCCGTTGTAGAAGCTCAGGTATTCTTTAATCTGAATAATCGCCATGATGAAACAGGATGTGATCATGTCTAAATCTGAAGGCTCACGTGTGCTGATTCAGTTTTAAGACTGTTGTTTGTATTTTTTTGTCCGTTTGTCCAACACTCTAACTTATTATATGATTATCTTAAGAACCAAGATCTCCGGGAAAAAGAACATCAACTTTCTCAAGTAAAAGCTGATCTCAGAGAAACCGTGGATCAAATGGAGCAACTGAAGAAGAAGCTCGAAGCCCAGAGTTCGACTCTAGAAAGCAGAGAAATAGAGAAGTTAGAATTGACTCAGCAACTTAACGAAAACCTTAAAAAAATAACACTTGTCACTAAGGAAAATGATAGCCTAAAAATTATGGATGAAGCCCTCAGGGAAGAACGAGACCAGCTACGGAAAAGTCTTCAGCAAACAGAGGCAAGGGTAAGTCCCTGCTCTTCTCTGGCAGGTCTCTGAGTCTCCACCCAGGAACAATAAGTCGTTTAGATAGGCAATTTGATATTAAACTTTTTGAATTCAGCACTTTTTTATAGAATTTTATCCTAGATATATCTAGATTCTGTTGTTAGATATATATGTACATGAGTGTATACATAAACATATGCATGAATAGACCCTAAAGTTGATGTTGAAAATAGGAAGTGGCCTAAGTGTATCTTAGGAAGAAACTGGTAAGTACAAGCAATATGCCAAAACGTTGTACAAAAATCATCTGTCTCAGTATCGTGTTCTGCAACTCAGAAAAACATTACGCAGGAAGCAGTTTGGTGAGTAAATTATGTGCAGTGTGTTGGCTTCTTAGAGTAGGAGTCTGGGGAAATGGGAAGAAAAGGACTGATTTTAACAGTGAGGATTCCTAAGGTGTAACAGCAGGCCCCGTGATGGGCTTTATCCGGTAAAGCATTGGCTGCACAAGCCTGATGACCTGAGCTCAGTCTCAGGAACTCAGTCATCTCTGGGAGGGAAGGAAGGAGGAAGGGAGAGCAGGAGCCTGTCTGTGGGAGGGAAGGAGGGAGGGCAGGAGCCTGTCTGTGGGAGGGAAGGAGGGAGGGAGGGCAGGAGCCTGTCTGTGGGAGGGAGGAAGGAGGGAGGGAGGGCAGGAGCCTGTCTGTGGGAAGGAAGGAAGGAGGGAGGGCAGGCAGACACCATAGACTGTCCACTGACGTCAGGGGACGCTCCCACACGAGTGGTGGTGCTGGCGGGGGTGGTGGTGACTTGAGGTAAATATTTTGAAAGAAAAGCAGACTGATAGTAACACTCAGTAATATCTGCTTGCTTGTACAGTGGTCCTGAGTTCAGTCACCAGGTCCACAACAACAAAAAAAAAGAAAAACACGATTGTTTTTACTAAGGAAATATATCACTTAATTTTTAAAATGATTCTTAATGTTAAAATATGTCCCTTTTTTTTTAAGGATCTGGAAAATCAAGAGAAACTAAGAATTGCTCACATGAATCTAAAAGAGCACCAAGAAACTATTGACCGACTCATGGAGACTATGTCTGAGAAGACAGAGGAAATATCAAATATGAAAATGGAGTTAGAAAATGTAAACATGAAATTACAAGAAAAGGTATTGACTGGGCATCTCATTTGTTCATGCCTTAAATCCTTTGGGGGCATAAAGGTTCAGCCACACTGAACAGTTGGACGGTGTTCACTGTAAGCCTGGTGTTTCTGCTCCTTGGGTGTGTACAGAAAAAGACAAAGAAAATTCTTCTAAACAGTCTACAAGAATATTCATAGCAGCTTCATTTGCAATAGTGGGAAAATGAAAACAACCTAAATACCAGCAGGTGAATGGATGACTACATTGTTATCTGAAGTTCAAAGAAAACAGAACTGACAGGGATGCTAAAGGTCAGAGTAGTTACCTATGTGTGTGGTTGGTGTGTGTGTGGTTGGTGTGTGTGTGGTTGGTGTGTGTGTGGTTGGTGTGTGTGTGTGTGTGTGTGTGTGTGTGTGTGTGTGTGTGTGCGCTGAATAACTGAGCCGGGCAGTACTGGCACACATCTTTAGTCCCAGCATTTGAGAGTAGTTACCTATGTGTGTGGTTGGTGTGTGTGTGTGTGTGTGTGTGTGTGTGCTGAATAACTGAGCGGGGCAGTACTGGCACACATCTTTAGTCCCAGCATTTGAGAGGCAGAGGCAGATAGATCTCTGAGGTCGAGGCCCGCCTGGTATACAGAACAAGTTCCAGAATAGCAGAGCTACACAGAGAAACCCTGTCTAGGAAACAAAGAAGAACGAACTGAGCTCTACATTAAGATTAGTGTATTTATGTGTGTGTTATACCTCAAAAGAGAACTGGTGCCTTTAGCAGAACATTGATATGAATGATCACTGTCTCAGTCAGTTTAGAAACTTCTCTCTCCCACCTCTTGTGCATAGTGAGAGTAAAGGCGGGTGTGACCGCATTTGTGCATAGTGAGAGTAAAGGCAGGTGTGACCACTCTTGTGCATAGTGAGAGTAAAGGCAGGTGTGACCACTCTTGTGCATTGTGAGAGTAAAGGCGGGTGTGACCACTCTTGTGCATAGTGAGAGTAAAGGCGGGTGTGACCACTCTTGTGCATAGTGAGAGTAAAGGCAGGTGTGACCACTCTTGTGCATAGTGAGAGTAAAGGCGGGTGTGACCACTCTTGTGCATAGTGAGAGTAAAGGCGGGTGTGACCACTCTTGTGCATAGTGAGAGTAAAGGCAGGCATGACCACTCTCAGCAAAAAGGGTTCTTCATCTTTCTTTTAAAATAGTTCATGACCTGGTCTGGAGAGATGGCTCAGCAGCTAAGCGACTCAGTATCCATGTCAGGTGGCTCAAAACCTGGCCCTCCAACTCCAGACACTCCTTATAGTGAGCGCCTCACCTACACACACACAATGGAAAATGAATTAAGGTTTCTGAGCTGGAGACATGGCTCAGTAATCCTCTTTAGAGGATGCTGGTTTGATTCTTACAACCTATGTGGCAGCTCACAGCAGTCTTCCCTCCATTTCGCCCTCCATTTCTGGAAGACTTTCATGAGTACCTGTATCCATGCGGTATATAGACTAACAAGTAGGCCAAAATCCCTAAAATAAATCCATAAAATAAAGCAATAATAAAAAATTAAGTCTAAAAAAATCAAAATTCAAGGTTTCTTTTAAAAGAGTCTGAAACCTAACATGATTTCATGTCTTCAGGTTCAAGAACTTAAGACAAGTGAGCGTCAACGTGTTAAGTTAAAAGCAGATGCCAGTGAAGCCAAGAAGGAGCTCAAGGAGCAGGGCTTAACTCTGAGTAAGATAGAGATGGAGAACTTAAATCTCGCTCAGAAGATTCATGAGAACCTTGAAGAAATGAAATCTGTAAGAAAAGAAAGAGATGATCTAAAGAAACTTGAGGAGATACTCAGAATGGAGAGAGACCAGCTCAAGGACAACCTGAGAGAAGCCATGCTTAAGGTAAGTGTGCGTCCTGTTTAGAGACACCACTCTTGAAGATGCAGGATCCGTAGGTGCGCTCCTGCGCAGGCGTTCTCTCTCCCTTTCCCTCTCCCTCCCCCCCTCCCTCTCCCTCTCCCTCTCTCTCTCTCTCTCTTTCTCGTGTCAGTCTTTCTGTCTGTCTGTCTGTGTATCTGGTACCTGCAATGGCTAGAATCGGGTGTTGGGTCTCTTGGAACTGGAAACAGCTAGTGTTCTCTACTGCTGAGCCGGCGTCTTTGCAGCTCAGCAGTGTCTCTGCATTCCGTATGTTTGGTTCAGCAGTGTCACTTCCAAGATTGACCTTACCAGTGTATTCGCTGACTGGGCAAGAATAGAACCTTGTTGAGAGCAGAGTGGTTTGTGGTGACCAAAATCTAGAAGCCAGCCACGCATCCAACTGTAGGGCATACAGGATTCATCCATATGTTGGAATTCTAAGCCTAGCATTACTTATGTGGTACTGACCTTAAAAGACAGTGATAGAGAAAAAGAGAAAACAAGTCCTGGAGTTGAGTGGGTGCAGCCCCGAGAGGAAAGGTAGGGCCAGAGCTGAGACTCCGGGTCCTTTGGCCCTCTTGTACCCAGGCATGCTGTAGAGCTCGTTTCTGAGTGCGGATTTTTCTTCAAGTGTATTAAAAGTAATTACTCATTAAGAAGAGATAATGAAATGCATAACTAGGTGCTGAGGGTTTTGGTATCAGAAGTGGTTGGTTTTAAAAAGGTTTTGGGTAGAGTAAAGCTCAAAAACTTGAATTTGAGAGAATTTCAGATTATGGATTTTTAACCAATAAAGTCAAGACTACAAACACTGTAAAATCTGAAACACTGAGCATTTCAGATAAAGATACCTGGTATGTGTATATATGTTTATGTATATACATACGTATGTACATATGTGTATATATATATATATGTATATGTGTGTGTATGAATGCATTTGAAGCAGTTTGAGGCCCGGAATTTGCATATGCAAAGTGTTGGTGAAAAAAGTTACATTTAATTAAGAAAGTTTACAAAAACCTTAAAGCAATAAGAAAACAGTGAGCTAAACAGGATAAAAGATAAAGGAGTCTCTCAAAATGGAAAAGGATGCCGAGGAAACATAAACTTAACAGTAAGAGTAAGATCAGATCGTCCTCTGCTTAGTTGCCATAAGACTGGGCTCTTGAGGGTAATTACCAGTGCGTTATATATGTCTGGATTGGGGGTTGTTGGTCTCCCCTCTCGCCTACTACCCCCCTTTTCTTTTCTGGAAACTTCTGTTGATAGTAAAATATTCTCACACACAAAAAAAAACACAAAGGCCACAGTGCGTCTCAGAAAAGTCCTCATTCTTAAGAAAAGGTTGATTAGGTACACCGCTTCCCTTCTAAGTCTCTGACAGCAAAGAGAAGCTAACATTATTTTAAGTGAAAAAGGATATTTCAAAGACTGCATTTGCCAAAGGTTAAATGCCTCCATTTCCTCTATTAATAGACTTCTAGAAATCAACAGGCTTTCACTGCTGAAGTTAGAAAGAACAAAGCAAAGTAAACATGAAAAGGAAGGTTTTCTTTCACAATATTTCTTTCACAATACCTCTTTTTCCCTTTGATTTAAGTTTTTACTGCATTATGATATAAAAAGTTAATTTCAATTTATCTGAATTTGTTAACATTTAAAAACATATTTTGAGTAAATAGCCTTACATCACATTCTTCTTTCCCTTTTGTACCCCAACTTCTCCAGAGAGCCCTCTCCCACTTCAAAACCTTCAATACCTTTCATTTTTTATTCTTTAAATTTTATAAACTATTGTAACAATAAAAAAGTATTATAAAAGTTGTTTGATATAAAACAATTGAACAGTCTTATGTAGATGTTTGTCTACAGCAATACTGAAAATACATATGTTTTTCTCTGTAAATTTTAAATAACTCCAAATATATTAACTGTATATTTTAAAATAATATATCACTATTAGTTTTTTTAATGAACATAAATGAAAATAAATAACGTAAGTCTTTTTGTTTGTTTTGTTTTTAATAGAGTTTAAAATCTTGGCTCTTACTGTAGTACAAACACAAAATAAGAACAGTTTTTGGACATTGGAGTTCATTGTAATAAGGCTGTACTTGAATGTCCCTCACATCACCAAAGGATTTGACCTCCATAGTAGATAAGCTAAGAGTTGACAGTTCTGCTGCGCCAAGGAATGAATTGTAGGCACCATTTTTTGGATGCAGATTTCCTGCTATGGTCAAAGCTATTTGACTTGAGTGATTGTCATCATTCTCAGCCCACAGGGAACAGGTTACATCCATTTAAGAAATGGTGTGTGTATTTAGATGACCTATCCATGAAATCATTCATCAACTATTCCAATGAACAGTGGTTCTGCTTGGAGGGAGGCACAGACGTTAGGCAAGAGTAAGATTCTGGTTCCTTGGCTGTGATGATTTTGAAAAGCATTCATCTCAGAGTAAGAGTAACTTATAAGGTCCTCTTCTTCAAAATTGATACAATAATTATAAATATCAAGCAAAGCCTTCAGACTCACTCTTTGCTGTTCTCTTACAAGCCACCTCCCAAATTAATTGTCTACATTTCTTTTGGCTGTATAAATAATTTTGGAATATGTAAGCTGTTCTGAAAACCATAGCATAGTATAAAAACACCAAGTAAACAGTCCTACTAATGGAGAGGCTGAGATAGGAGAAGCATGGTTTCAAGACCATTATGTGGCACACAGCGAGACCCTGTCACGTACAAACAAGCAGAAAGTGTATATGGGTTGTACAATATTGGACCCATTTCACCTTTTACCAAATTAGAGAGACCACAGGATGACAGCAGACAAATTTCTAATTACTCATATTTTTGAATTTCAATTGATTAGGATATGTTGGTAATATTAATTTTTATATTAAGAAATATTAAGGAAAATTGATTGTTACTTCCTCTTAATTTTCTTGTTTGAGGTGGAATTATGTTTGTGTGGGTTTGTTGAAAGAGTGCTTTCTTGCTTCTTCTAGGGTGTAGTTTCCCTCCTTGTGTTGGTGTTTTCCATCTATTATCCTTTGTAGGGCTGGATTTCATAATAATCTTTAAAGGTTTAATTCAGTCCTCTAAAAAGAAAAAAATTTAGACAAAGAGGTTTATAAAGTAAATCTATAGCTTTTTTTTTTTTTTTCATGTTTGAAGGGTGAAGTAGAAAGCCTTACAGTGTTACCAGAAACCTTAGATGCTTGGGAGTCCAGTGCATGTGGGGGCTGTCTAAACTACACACAGACTTAATTTATTTGTATCCAGCAGATATTCTAGGTGCTACAGTGGCCAAGCTAAACAATGGTCAAGAATGAGGAGGGAGGTCTGTTCTGAACTTTTTAGTTATGCAGAAAAAAATATGAATGAAATTTGAATTTTCCAGCCCAAGGTCCTGGGAAAAAATATAAAGTGCTTGGGTTTTCTAGTAAGTAGAGTTGATGACAATAATTCTAATGTCCATGTTTGTGAGACTATGAACCTGAATAATCAGCACGGCTTTCTCTAGGAACCATGCGCTTCTCCTGTGTGTTCCTTCAGTGAGTTTGACTTGACAGTGATACCACTCCCTTTGTTACTATTATTACTGTGATCTAATACTGCTATTAGATCACAATGAAATGTTTAATTCCTTTACGGAAACATGATGTAAAGTGTAAGCGTGTTTGATTAGGCCTGCTATGTGAATGTAGTTATTGATGTGTATTCCTTTGAACCAGGCCCACCAGAACCATGAAGAGACAATGAAATGTGGAAAGGGGTTACTGTGTGCTGGAGAATACTGTACAGGAAGACTTCGAGAAAAGTGCTTCAGGATAGAAGTAAGGGCCCTGCCGCAGCTTCGTGACATTGTTGCTACTGTTCCAAAGGCATCCTGTGCAGCCCACGGTGGAATTGAAGGGAATAGTGAATAGATGGTAGCAAATGCGGCCCCAAACATCATAATGTTTATATAGCCTAGCACACGTACATGTGCGTGTACATGTACACATATGTATAAATGACACAGTGGCAGTTTGTGGTTTGTTTTGTAAGGCCTGTGTGGGAAAGTGATACTGAGCAAATCTCTAATTACACTGAAGGGCTCAGTTCACTCAAGGGTAGACAGCTGTGGACAGGACAGACTATGAGTACAAAGGTCCTGAGGCAGACTTTCCAGAGAGAAAGCTACTGAGATAGTGAAGGTATCAGCTGGGGAGCCTCAAGAGGATTCACAGCTTGCTCTTGAGTGGGGGAGGTCCGCTGGAGAGTTTGACCTTGTGAGACACAATCTGACCTACATTTAGAAAGATCTAAGGATTGAAAGTTGAGTATAAGCTGAGAGCTCATTTGAAAGGTGGATTGTAATCCATGAGCAGAGACAGCAGAGCAGCAGCAGCAGCAGATCATAGAAGTGTACGGGATGGCTGCACCGCAGGGACAGGAGCAGGGGCAGGGCCAGAGGCCGGGGCCAGAGGCCGGGGCCGGGGCCGGGGCCGGGGCCGGGGCCACTGAGGGACCGCAGACTCTGCATTTTATAAACACAGGCCAGCTCAGGCATGGGGTATGGTCCACAGTCAGTTTATTCAAAAGAGTAAAACAAGTGTTGTTTTTCTTTATTGGCCTCTGGTTAATTTTCACACTATTATACATTATTTCTAAAATCTAAAGATTACTGTTTCTTTTATCTTTTAAACACAAAGGTTTTAATTTCTTTTTTCCAATGTTACAATTCTAGCATTCATTACAATGAATTCTAATTTCCTTTAGAAACTCCTGAAAAGATACTCAGAAATGGCTAATGATTATGAGTGCTTGAATAAAGTCTCTCTTGACTTGGAGAGAGAAACTAAAACCCAAAAAGAGCTGTCAGTTACTGTAAGAACAAAGCTCTCACTTCCGCACACACAGACCAAAGAGATGGAAAAGCTTCTGACTGCAAACCAGAGATGTTCCCTGGAGTTCCACAGAGCCCTCAAGAGACTTAAGGTACCAACTCTGTTTTTAATATTAGCCTCATATTGATGTAATTATAATTTCAGTTACACATTTCAATGTACTTTTAAGTCCTTTAGGAGTTAACATATACTATTTATATTAGCCACAAATTAAAGATTGTATAGGTGTGAAGATAGGAGTCATTCAACAAAACCTGAACTCTGTGCACGGGTGCCCAGAGCCCTGCCCGCAGGTGCTCAGAGTTCCGATGTAACGTGTGTCTATCCACCTCGCATAGGGACTCCATGACAGACCAAAATAAGAATTGCACTGAAGTCCAGCTCAGTAGGCCAGTGAGTTAATTGGGGTCACAGTGAACCAATTAGTTTCTGGGGTCGTGGCTTATGAGAGGTTACTCGGGCTGACTCAGAAAGCTGTATTGGCCAAAAGCTCATCCCGAAGGGGCGGTGACTCGGGAAACTGCAGCCCTGCAGCCCTGCAGCCCGACTGGCCTTCTCCTCCTCCAGTGGCTGCCTTCTGCTCTGGAACCCTGCAAGTGCTCCTTGGAAACCTTGTCATTTTCTAGGGCGTAGCATGTAAGCTGAGACTGGAAGCCAGGCTCAGCAGTAAGGCTTGACGTTCACTGTGGAGATTATACAGAGCCAGTGGGTGTTTGTTTAAGTAGTTGCAGGAACCAAGTTGGGTTACCATCTTAATAAAACAACTTCGAGGGATTGGCAGGAAAAAAAACAAACAAACAATAAAGTGGTCCAGTGAGATACTGTATGACACAGACTGAAAGAGATCCCAGCAGCTGAGAAAGTAGGACCAAATGGTAGACAGTGGAGGGAAGAAAGAACTATGAGTGAAGTCCTGAGACATGCGTGGCCAGGTTTGTGGTGACTCTTCTTAGAGAGAGTGACCAGGCAGGTGACGAATGAGCAGACATCAGTTTAGATTGAGGTGCATTGAAGTTGGAGTTTCCATGTTGTAGCACTCCAGAAGAAAAACAAAGCCTCTAGCTGGGCCTGAAGTTTGTCAGAAAAGGCAAGCATGCAGGTGTCAGACGGTGCTGCGTGCATAGAGTCATTCAGAAAGCATCTAGAGGAACGGGAACACTAGGGTAAGAGGAAACTCGACGTGTCCAGGACAGGCAGAGAAGAGCAAGCACGAGGGCTGCTTTTGGAAACCCCTTGCAATGAGTTCAGGGGCCTGGAAATGATCCAGTCAGTACAAGCCTTCGGACCTGAGTTTGGATCCCCAGCACTCAGGTTAAAAGCCAGTTTGGCAGGGCACACCTGTGATCTCAGAGCTGCAGAGAAGATGACAGGGGGATCTAGGACCTCCTAACCAACTGAATTGATGAGCTCAGAGCACAGTGAGAAATCCTGCCTCAACAAACAGGGTGGAAAGTGTCTGAGGAAGAGACCCAACATCAGCCTCAGTCCCTAACACAGACACAAACACACACACAAAGGATGGTGTAGCCTGGAGTGGCACACACCTCAGCTGGATATAAGATGAAGGTAACCCTCACTTTGGTGACGAGAATGGACTCATCAGTGGGCATAGTCAAGGCAGTTTACTTGGTACTTAGAGAAAAGGTCAAATCACAAAGTTGAGGGTTGGTGCTATAACTTAGAAAATTGTCCCCAATGTTCTGATAATCCTCTAAAAGATCCTGACAGTCAGATACGCAAAATTTATGAGGACAAGGGAACATGATAGCATTAAAACTATCATTACCTTCAAGCCAGACCTCTAACTATGCTTGACAAGGAATTCCTGAAGCATGTGACATTTGGGGGCCAGTCAAACAAGAATGTTACAATATTTTGAAAATCTAAAATGGGTTGGAGAGGTGGCTTTGCAACTAAGAGTATTTATATTTACTGTTTGTACAGAGAGCCCAGGTCAGCTCCTAACACCCTGGTCAAGGCAGCTTACCACCTGTAGCTGCAGCTCTCAGCTTCTGCTGCTCTCCTCAGCCTATGGACCCCTGAACTCAGATGACACCCACACATAGCTTTATATAAAATGAAATAGGATACCATTTTTACTAATCTCAGATGTGTGATGGTAGGATTGGCAGTTTAACCAAAATTTATATAATAGGGCTGCAAAGATGCTCAGTGGCTAAGATTCCTGGCTGCTCTTCTAGGGGACTTGAGGTTCACCCTCAGCATGATACTGTGACTCCAGTTCTATGAGATCCAATGCTCTCTTTTCTGGCCCCCCCATGAACACCATACACACATGTGGAATGTAAATATACATATAAGCAAAACACCCTCACACGTAATTAAAAATCTGAGATAATAGAAAAGGGAACTTATAGAAAGGATCGTGTTTCATTTGAAACCCACCAGATACGAGCTCTATGCAGTAGGAAGTCACTTGGGAAAGCAGCATCTGGCGGGGTTACTTTCCCAAGGAGCGCCCTCCTTTACCATCTGTCATGCTGTAAGTCAGCAAGACCTCACCATCTCAGACGCCGAGCTAGCTCCTAAATACAATGCTCACTTTTGGTTTCTCTTTTTCCTCAAGTACGTGTTAAGCTCCATTGCGAGGATAAAGGAAGAGCAGCATGAGTCCATCAATAAACGTGAAATGGCTTTTATTCAGGAAGTGGAAAAGCAGAATGAACTGCAGATTCAAATCCAGAGCCTTTCACAGACTTACCGTATTCCAGCCAGAGACTTACAGATCAAACTGAGCCAGGAGATGGACCTCCATATTGAGGTATGCTTTATTTTTAATGCGTTTAATAAGGTTTTCAGCCTTTCATCAGCAGCCTTTGTATGTGTTTAAAGTCTTTTTCATTCATCAGAAATCATTAGTGACTTGCAGAGTGACAGGTGGCCAAGAGATGGCTTGGACACTGTCAGACCTGCATAGACATAGAAGACAGATTTAACATCAGCCGGTGAGAATTTATACAATGTTAGGTTTCCTGGTGCGGCCTTACACTCATGACGGAAGTGAGAGTCAGACTTCTTGCCCTGCATCAGCTCCACAAGGACTTTGTGGCTCTCGCATCAATGTAAAGTGGGCGTGCAGTTCCCAACCTGCATGTCAGGCCTGCCTGCCAAGGCCACAGCAAAACAGTGACCAGCGCCTGTAGGTGGAATCCCTGTCATGTAGAGTATATCGCCAGTGTTCTCTTAGGCAAGCAATTGGAATCAAGTTTTAAATTAGAATTCATTTTCTTTAGTATCTTAATAGGTAGAGTCCAGTAGGTATTTCTCCCCCTTAGAATGTTTTTGTAGTTTATATGTATCTGGGTAAAGTTTTTCCTAATGCTTATATAATTTGGTGCCTATTTTTCACACAGGAAATGCTCAAAGATTTTTCAGAAAATGATTTCCTCACCATAAAAACTGAAGTCCAACAAGTATTAAATAATAGGAAAGAAATAACTGAGTTTTTGGGAAAATGGCTAAATACTCTTTTTGATACAGAAAATCTTAAGAGCACCATCCAGAAAGAAAACAAAAGCATTGGGCTCGTGAATAACTTCTATCACAGCAGAATCACTGTGAGTACCGCAGTTCAGTCGTGCTCTTTGAGGCTTTGACTTTTCTACTCGTTCCTAAGGGGTTAGACTAGCTTATATTTCTGTAGTTTGTATGTAGGTGCTCTCTGAAAAGTTTTGGTTGTCCAAACTTTATTCTTTCATTGTATCATGCTTCTTCAAGATGATTAACCCAGTTTGTACTTGGGAGGGCAGCAGGCTGTTTGCTGAGGGAACACCGAGTTTCCACTTGGGTGGTTTTGCGGCTGCTCATTGCCGTCTCCCTGTTCTCCTCTGTCTGTGAGGACTCCATTGCCCCGTGGCCGCAGAGAAGCTGGGGCTTACATCTGTTCCAGGGTCCTGGCTTCAGGGGACCTGTGTGTCAGTAGCTTCCCTGTCACACGCTCTAATCCTACACTATACACCGAGTGTGCCTACTGTTACTTTGTTTTTAGCATGCATGTGCCAGTAATTTTTTGGTTAGGTTTGTGGAAAAATTAGCCCAGTAGTACAGAAAATTCTCACATAATCCCTCCCTACAGATAATCTTTCCTATTACCAAGATCCTGCACCAGAAAATTCTACACCTGACAGTCGGTGAATTTCTAGCTCATACTTGGTGTTGATCCTGTCAGCTTCCTAAACTATTATGATGTCAGCCCATCACACCAGTGACATAAGCCAGCCTTCAGCGTAAAAGAGAACAATGACTTTGACTGTTATTATCTACACAGGAATAGAAAATTTATAGACTAGTTAGCAAACTTCAGTAAATTGGAGCAAGAGAAATGGCGCACCTTTAGAGCACTACCTACCCTTCCAGAGAACCTGGGTTCAAGTCCCAGCGCCCACATGGTGCCTCACAGCTGTGTGTAACTCCAGTTCCAGGAGATCTTACAGCCTTTTCTGGCCCCCAAAGGCACCAGACACAAATGTATTGCACAGACAGAGATGCAGGCAAAATACCCAAACCTAGAAAAAGGGTTTAGACTGAGTAAATTACTTTCTCTGTGAGCTGAGGTTCGGAATGGAATGGGCATAGAGAGTTGTTAGGATACTGTGTGTGCTCGCCTCTTGATGGCTTTAGCCTGCTCAGTTCTTCGTTCCTTCCCCTGTATTCCTGTAATGAAGTGACATAATCTTGCAGGTCAGTATAGATTCCCATCTTTCTTTTACTCATGGCAGTCTTAACATCTAACATGTTGAAAGAGAAATGTGCATTCATTGTCTTGAGCACTGTTTTAAGATGTTCTAAACAATGAATTTCAGCATGCACACTCTCTTAGAATTATAGTTTTTCATAATGTAATTTTAAAACATCAATTATTTTAAAGCTGTAGTGGTCTCTCACTGTTTTTAGGCCATGATAAATGAATCAACGGAGTTTGAGGAAAGAAGTGCTACCAGATCCAAAGACTTGGATCAGTACCTGAAGTCACTGAAAGAAACAACTGAGCAACTGTCTGAAGTCTACCAGACACTGACCGCCTCCCAGTCTGTTGTGCATCTCCATCCTACCGTGCAGCCTTCCACACGGGACAGTGAGCGTCCTCAGGCTGCATCAGGAGCTGAACAACTGACCTCAAAGGTAGGAAACTTCCTGGTGTTGAGAGCAAATGCAGTCAAACCCTCACTAAGGGTGAGTGCGCTGTTGTCCATGTGTGTGGTGAGTTGGGTCAGCCCTGACTCCAGCAGTTTCAGACAGAACAGTTCATATTGACCTTTAACTTGATGGGTCCTACCTGAGACTTATAGTTGTGGAATTTCTTAAGATTAACAAATCTCTTTCATACAGAACATAACAGGGTATGTGGGCATCAATGACCCTGCTCTGAGTCAAGTGATTTTTCTGTGTCAATGACTAGCAGGCATGTTACAGCAACAATATGAAACAGCCAGCAGGCATGGAACAAAATGCCTACAGCTTTGCTGCCAGGGTAGGCCTCAACAGAAACAGGGTTTTTCAATGTGGCCTTGGCTGTTCTGGAACTCTTCCTACAGACCATGCTGGCCTTGAACTCAGAGACCCGCCTCCCAAAGGCACGTGTTACCATCACCCAGCAAAGTGGTTAATTTTATTGTACCAGAAAAAAGAATTTCAAAATAGAATAAGCAACTCATTTTGTTAAGTCAGTTTAGACTTCCAGCTTTGGGCATCGGGGATGTGTATGGTATTGCTTCCTATTCTGAAGAGGTGCATAAACTCTCCATAGTTTTACTTTTTAAAATTGTTAATGTGAATCCTATTTTTAAACTTGTAGTATCTAAAAATACTTATTTTAAAATTTACTCCCAAGGATATTAATTTTATCCTCTGAATACAATGTCTAATAGAGCATTTTTAACTAAAAATGAAATGTAATTTGGACAAAATCTTGGTAAATTTCTTCTTGTAATATTACAAATTGTTCATGTCAGATGGCAGTGAGCTTGCTATCTCTGATGTGAGCTGGGAAGCAAACTCGGTGTTCTCTAAGAGCAGATGTGTTCTTACTTGGTGAGCCATCTCCCAGCCCCATCCATGGTGAACTTCTAAGTCCGTTATGATGCCTATCAAAAGCACAGGGGACTGTGTTTCTAGTATAAGAGTAGTTAGCAGAATCCACTTAGTCGGCAGGGCTAAACAAGTCTTCTTAACCAGGACTTTCTAGTTCAGGCTTTCTGATTCATTAGTAAGAACACCTGACAGCTAGCAGGGTTTTTGGGTTTTGTTTGTTTTTGTTTTCCAAGCGTCCCTTTGAGCACAGGTGACATGGTGACAGGTGACATGGTGCCTGTGCCCAGTTCTTTCTGTCACTCATTTCTAGATCAGCTTTTCTAGTTCTGAGTTCCCTGAGAATTACTAGGACAGTGTTTTATGTGAGTACTTTCTTTGTATCATAGCCAAAGAATACCTGCATAATTTCTACACTGTCAGCCTATGTTGAAATTTTCTTGTTGGTTTATTTGAACTATTAAAACAGTATGTAGACAAACAGATCAGAGGGAGAACTGAGAGTCTAGAGACAGGCACTCAAAGGCAGCCCTAGGATCTTTTTAAAAGGACTGGGGAAAGGAGAAGTCATTAAATATTGAGGCCAGCCACCTGGACACGCACCAGCATTCATGATGGGAGTAACAAGGCCCATGTGTTGTTCGGGAGGCTGAGGTGGAGGGTGGCCACCTAGGTTTCTCCAGCCTAGGACCTGTCTGACCCACTTAGTAAGAGACAAGATACATCTCTTAGGATAAACCTAAATATAAAGCAGAACAAAAGACAACACAGGAGAAGTGTGTGTCCCATTAGGTAGGCAATGGCTTTTTACAGACAAACGAAAAGTGCAGCCACAAGATTAAACAGACACAGACTCCTACTGCCCAGTTCTGCTCTCCAGAGACCCTGGCCAGAAGAATAATGTAAACAGACAGGGAGAAAATATATAAAATATCTTTATCTGATAAGACCCTTAAATACAATACACAAAAAGAACTTCTAAAATATCATAGGAAGGATATTAAGCAATCTGATATGAAATGGGAAGATTAGAAGGAACTCCACTCAAAACAAGATACACCCAGAGTGCATCCTCGTACCTTGTTCTGAGTGGACTGTGCACTGTTCCCGCATTGTTATGTAATGATAGTGCTGAGGACGTAGCACAGGTGGGATGTGTGCTTGCCTGCCGTGCTGGAAGCTCAAAGTAGGCTTGGTAGCACGGGCCTGGAATCCCAGCAGATGGGAGGTAGGAAGGGGGTCAGGAGTCATGTGCTTGTCCGGTGCTGGAGTTATCGGCAGTTGTGGGTAGTCATGTGGGTGCTGGAAGTTAAAGCCATGGAGGCCATAAGAGCAGCCAGTGCTTGCTCAGAACCACTGAGCCTTGTGCAAGCCCTCGTTTGATTACTTTCAGCCTTTCTGTTTCATTTGGTAAAGCGCATCACATTTTTCATTGAGAAGAGTGTTTTCTTAAAGAAAAATATTAGTTTATAGCTTTAGATATACTTCATATCAAGTATTGGGATATTACTCAATTAAAGTCAGTGTCTTTCTTAGCTTTCACGCCTCAGGAGTTGTAAGCAGGCTTCCGACACTCCTTCTACAGTGTGGCGATCAAACAACTGGCAAAATTAAAACTAATCACTGTTTTTCCTTTCCTTTTTTTCCTATGAAAGAACAAAATTGCTTTAGGAGCTGTGCCCTATAAAGAAGAAATTGAGGATCTCAAAATGCAGCTGGTGAAGAGTGACCTAGAGAAGAAGGCGACCGCCAAGGAATTCGATAAGAAGTACGCCTGTCCTCACTCTCTTAGCATGGCTTCAGTCACATAACATTCCTCTATAGACTACACAGACATCTCTGAAGTAGTTTACTTTTCAGAAAGTAATTTATTAAAATATTTAATTTTTAAAAAATATGTAAGCACCCACGGGTTTTAAGCTCATTAAATTGAGATTCCATATGCAATGTTAAAAAGCCAGCCCAGCCGCAGCTATGGCGCAGCTTCTGGCAGGGTGCCAGCCTAGCATGGACCAGGCCCTGCTCCATCCCCAGCAGTGAGAATGTGAGCCTGACTCTCAGCATTTGCAGGGTGCCTTTGACTGCTTCTTCCTCAGTGACACATGAAGACAACTTAAAAGTGGCCTGTGACCTTCAGAGTGACTGCTGAGAGCCTTTGCTGTGCTGTGCGTGCACATGGGGTGGGGTGAAGACTGCTGGCTCTGCTGGTTCCCTTCCCCCTCAGGCTGTGTTTTGTGTAGCGATTATTTTCTTTGGGTACTTGGGATCCCTCAGCATATCCGCTTCTTATCACTTACCTGTGTGTGCTGTTACACATTAGAGCACACCAAAAGTTGTGTCTGTATGGAGCATAGTGCGATGACCATTGGACAGTCAGAAGAACTGAATTCCAAGTCTGCCCATCACCGTAAACAGATGTTAGCCTCATCCAGTCCTGGCATGTAAACAAGGGCTAGTGTAAGAAGAGGCGGTCCCACGATGTAGCCCAGCTCTGTAGAAGTTCTTCCTCGTCAGGAATGTCAGTTAACTCTGCCTGGGAAATAGAAATGCGAACAGGCAGTGTCCCCTGTGAAGTCCAGTCAGCACTTGTTTTCATAGTTGCTGGGTTTTGAGACAGGGTTTCTCTGGGTAGCCCTAGCTGTCCTGAAGAGTGCTTTGTAGAACAGGCTGGCCTCAGGGTCAGAGATCTGCCTCCATAGAGGGACTACAGGTATGTCCCAACCATTGGCACCACTTTCATAGCTTTTAAGAACAGTATAATTTCTGAGGGAGCATTGTAATTTATCATGGCTAACTAATGCTTGGATTGCCGACTGACAATTCATAAAGTATCTCTTCCGCCTGGGAAGCAGTGGCAAGTCTGAGCTTTGACTCTTTGCACTAAATCAGCACTGCAGTAAGGATTTGCTGGCCTGACAGTATGGAAATTAAGGGTTTGGTTTGGTTTTCTTTGTTTTTGTTTTGCTTCTTTTCATTCTCTGGTGGTTTTTTGTGTATATTGCCCTGTGGTAACAGTTTATAGTGTCTCCAAAAATAATTTTGTTCAGCTATAACTAACATAACCTATTATGTTTCCACAAGTTTTAAATGAATTAGTCTCTCAGTAATAAAGCTGGGCTGTTCCCACAGCTGAACCGAATAGGGCTGTTGTGTCAGTATGACTGACATCCAGTTAGAAAGTTCTGCAACATTTCTAGTTAATCCTCCATGTAAAATCATTTGAATATTTACACATTTTTATTATTTTATTCTTGTTAGAATTCTCTCTCTAAAAGCCACTGTTGAACATCAAGAAGAAATGATAAGGCTACTGAGAGAAAATCTTAGAGGACATCAACAGGCCCAGGATACCTCAAGTAAGTGGAAGAGTACAGACAAATGGTGCTGATGGTGGTGGTGATGGTGCTGATGGTGCTGATGGTGGTGGTGATGGTGCTGATGGTGCTGATGATAGTGCTGATGGTGATGGTGCTGGTGGTGATGGTGCTAATGGTGGTGATGCTGCTGATGGTGCTGCTGATGGTGGTAGTGATGGTGATTTACTACACAGTGTATCCCAACTGCAGTTTCCCCTCCCTCCACTCCTAGTTCGCCCCACCAACAACAACCCCTCTCCCCCAGATCTTCTCCTCCATTTTCCTTCAGGAAAATACAAGCTTCCCAGGGCTATCAACCATAACAAGATACAATAAGACTAGGCACAAATCCTCATAACAAGGCTGGATGAGGCAGTCCAATAGGAAGAAGAAAGGTCTGACTGGCGTAGCATGGAATATCAAAGTTTCAATTTGTATTTCTCTGATAGCTAAGAATTTGAATATTTCTTTTAAGTCAGTAATTCTCACCCTGTGGGTCATGACCCAACAGGGGTCACATCAGAAAGTCTGCATATCAGATACTTTATGAGTCATAACAGTAGCAAAATAACTAAGAGGTAGCAACGAAATAATTTTATGGTTCTCACCACAGGTGAGGAACTGTATTAAAGGGTAGCGGCATTAAGAAGATTGAGAACCACTGCTTTAAGTGTTTCTTGGTCTCTTGTGTTTCATACTTCTGAGAACTCTGTTTAGTGTATACCCTTCCACTCCTCCTTCATTTTAAATATTCATTTGTGTTTTGCCTGTATGTATTCCAGTATGAGGGTATCGGGTCCCCAGGAACTGGAGACACGGGCAGTTGTGATCTGCACTATGGGTGTGGGAATTGAACCCAGGTCCTCTGGAAGAGCAGCCAGTGCTCTTAACTGCTGAGCTATCTCTCTAGTCCCCTGTATCACATTTTTAAGTTATTTATTTTCTTGATCAGTTGGGGTTTTTTTTGGGGGGAGGGGTCTTTTTATATTCTAGACACTGTCCATCAGATGTATAATTGGTAAAGTTTTTTTTTTTTCCAGTTATAAGTTGATGGTGTTCTTTGCTGCTTTTAGCAAAGACTTTTAGCTTTCTGAGGTCTCAGTTATTGTTGGTCTTCATACCTTTGCTATCGGGGTCCTTTCCAGAAGGTCTTTTTGGGTGCCAGCCTGTTTCCTCCTTTCTCTTAGATCACATTCAGGGTGTCTGGCCTTGGGGGAGGTCCTTGATCCATCTGAGTTTGCTTTGTGCAGGATGGCAGGGAGAGATCTGTTTTTACTCTTCTACGTGGAGCCCCTCAGCTTATCCAGAACCATTTGTTGAAGAGGTTCTCTTTTCCAGTATGTAGTTTTGTTTGTCAAGTATCAGGTGTCCATAGGTTTGGGGACTTACAGCTGCGTCTTCAGGTCAATTCATCGTGTCTGATTTTATTCCAATACCATACCATTTTTATTACTATATATAGCTCTATGCTATAATTTTTAATTTGGGATGGTAATAACTCCAGTTCTTTTATTATTCATGATTGTTTTAGGTACATTGTGTGTGTGTGTGTTTCCATATGACACTTAAGACTTTTTTTTTTCAATTTCAGTGAAGAATTGTGTTGGAATTTTGATGGAGATTGCTTTTGGTAGGATGGCCTTTTTCAAAATATTAATCCTACCAATCCATGAACATGGGAGATTTTTCCATCTTCTGATGTCATCTTCAATTTCTTTAATATCTTAAAATGTTATTGTACAAGTCTTTTATTTGCTTGCTTAGAGTTAGTCCAAGATTTTTTTTAGGAAGCCTACTGATTTTTTAATGCTGATTTTTGTATCCTACTACTTTGCTGAAAGTGATTGTCTACCATAGTGAATTTTAAAGTCTTTTATGTATAAAATCATGTCATCCGCAAATAAGGATGCTTTCACTTTTTCCTTGCCTATTCGTATCCCCTTGATCTCCTTCAGTTGTCTTATTTCCCTTAGTAAGACTTGGACCACTCTATTAAACTGGAGGGGAGAGAATGAACATTCTTGTCTTGTTCCTGATCTCAGTAATAGTACCCGGGGTTTTCTCTCTTTATCACGACTATGATGAGGCCTTGCTGTAGACTTTTATACTAGGATATATCCCTCCTGTTCGCGTCTTTATCATGAATAAAGGTTGGGTTTTGTCAAGGCCCTTTTCTGTATTTAATGAGATGTTCATCTCTCATCCACTGGGATATGGGAACAGTTGTGGTTTTCAGAGATACCTGGCCTGTATTGTACCTGAATGCTAAAAATGTATATCACTAATCTCCTTACATATGTTCTGTCTCTTTAATGAACTGCTGGTGACCTAATGGGTAATTGAAATAAATGACAGCTCCATTTTCACAGTTTTATGCACAGTGCGGTCATGTTTTAATCTCATTTGGAGGTATGTTTAGTTAGCACGTAGCTGTTGGGCAATCTCAGGGTACCAAGTGACTTGGGGGCAGTCTCTGCGTGACCTGCAGTGAGGTAGCAGCTGACAAGCCCCACGGTGATCAGAGCATAGATCAACACGTAATGGCTCTGATTATAAACGGCCGCTGTTGCTACCATCAGGGCATAAAGTGCACCTGTTAGAGGCGAGCTGAGGGGGATGGAGCTCTGGAGGTCAAGTGGACGGAGGAAGTGAGAGAGAGGGAAAAAAAATCACAAGAGACGTCCAGGAAATGGGTTTCATAGAGGCCTCTTACAATTTTTAATATTTCTATTATTTTGAACATGAGAGCTAGTTAAGGTTATCTGCCTGGCTGCACATGGTGACACATGCCTGTGTCCACACTCCAGAGGCTCTGCAGGGGATCAGTACCAGATCAAGAGTCAGCCTGGGCAGCACAGACGACACCCTGTCGATTCTGTTTTACTTACAAAAGAAATCATATCAACCCGTATGTATGTTTGCCTCCTACAGTGATCTCAGAACAAGACTCTCAGCTTCTGAGTAAACCTCTAACCTGTGGAGGTGGCAGTGGAATTGTACAAAGCACAAAAGCTCTTATTTTGAAAAGTGAATATAAAAGGATGGGAAGTGAGATTTCTAAGTTAAAGCAGCAAAATGAGCAGCTAAGAAAGCAAAATAATCAACTATTAAGGTAAGTTCTAAACCCAGGCCTAACCCAGGCGTGCTGGGTCACCCGCTAACCCCAGCACTCCCGAGGCAGAGGCAGAGGCAGGCAGATCTCTCAGTTCATGGACAGCCAGAGATACCTAATAGATAGAACTTGTCTCAAAAAAAAAAAAAAAACCTGAGCAGACGAAAAAGGAAAGTTCTGACTGCATGACGGATCCTGTGTTTATGGTACTTCATATGTTGTAGTGATTTGTATATATTTTCTGCAGTTGTCAACCTTTTACTAACTTTGGGAAAGGAGATTTGTAACGAGTATGAAGTGTGTGCTTGTTTATTTTAGAAGATGTGGGGATTTAGTGCTCCGTTTCACATTTGTCAGTCATTAACTGCAAACTTGTGCGTGGGGGGCAGAGGTCTGCTCACTTTCCCAGCTTGTTTTGAGACTCTGAGTGAGTGAGCCTGCAGCTCTCTGGATCAGCAGACCTGGGGAGCCAGCAAACTCCAGGGAGACTCCTGCCTCCACCTCTGCAGCCCTGAGGGACAGGCATGGACTGTGCACCCAGCTTTGTGTTTACGTGGGTTCTAGGAATCAAACTGGACCATCTCCCAGCTGTTCTGAACTGTCTTTAACTAGGCCAAGTACTAGGGAATGAACGCTGAGCAGAGAGCTACCCCAGGTCTATAGAGAGGCAGTGAAGCTGCCCCGACCCTGAGTCCAGCTGGACCTGTTGACAGACAGACAGCTTAGAGCACGGCATCATTTGACCCCTCCCACCACAGAAGTGTACAGCTTTTGTACCAAACACTATGTGAACAGAACGGTGGGAAAAAATTACTCATCGAGGGTAAAGAGCTAGAAGGATAGCTCCATGGCAGTGCGGGCCTAGTGTGGACTGGGCCCTGGATCCACTCCCCAGCACTGCAGAGATAAGTAACTGAGACCAAGACCCCCGAGTAACCTTTCTCATAGAGCAACATAAGCAAAAGCAAAGGGCCAGACAGTGGAGGGGAGAGCTGTAGGCGCAGACTCAGGAGCAAAGAGGAAAGTCGAAAGGCTGAGGCCGTCAGAGCTCTGTTGAGACCCTGGCCCACCAAAACATGGTATGGGTGTCATAAGAAATTACATTTGAAAGAGGAATCTGATCGTGTCTAGAGAGATTCAGAGAGGTGGCGAAATGGCGACCAAAAAAAGTGAAGAGAAATTAGGAAAGGCGAAAATATACTTCTGTAAAGGTTTAATAAACATTCTATAAATCGGATTTATCCAATTATTACAGCAGTGCATAAACTGCTCTGGATGTTGTGGATTCATTAAATATGATGTCTAACTTTGAATATTTTCAAAACTCCATAATCAAAATTTTTTAGTTTAATTCAATTGATGTAGCTCCTCTCCTGAACCATGCAAGTGGTCCAAACAGAAGGGTTAACGGTGAAATTAAAATACAAATGTAATAAAATGGTAAATTTCATGTTAAGTATTTCAGCAGGCTAGGGTTCTTTTTAAATTTTTCTCCATGCCCACATTGAAGAATTGAGTTGTCTGATCTAACTCTCTTTCTGCTTCCATTCAAGTGATAACTCTCAACTCTCCAATGAGGTTAAAACCTGGGAGGAAAGAACTCTTAAAAGAGACAGTTACAGAGAAACAACTTGTGAGAATTCTCCAAAGTCTCCTAAAGTGACTCGGACAGATTCTAAAAGGAGACAGAACACAACTTCTCAGTGCAGGGCACAAAATCTCCAGGATCCTGTGCCAAAAGATTCCCCAAAATCATGGTTTTTTGATAACCGGTCAAAGTCTCTTCCAGCACCTCACCCGATCCGCTATTTTGACAACTCCAGTCTAGGGCTGTGCCCAGGTAGGTAGCCGCTCAGGTTGCTGGGTGTCACTGGGAATAAGAGATGAATCCCGTGTGTTTGGTTCATCTGCTCAGCTGTGAGAACTCACGGTCCTGTTGTCGCGGTGTGGTTACTTCACAGTTACATGGTATGCACCCGACTCCATTTCACTGTGTTGCCCTGCCACTGCGGGTATCTCAGTCCTCCACCTGCTGTCAGGGGAGGAGGAGTCATTTCCACACTTCCAGAAGCACCACAGCTGACTCTTCAGCCACTCAAGTCTGCGCTCAGCTCAAAGCTTCTCAAAGACAACTAGATGTCCTGTGACACACGTATTTTTGAAGTCCTTCCTTTATCTGTGAGAGAGTCATTCCCAGACCTCCAGGAAACTAAAATCCTGGAGGGCATAAAGTCCTATGCACTATTTTTTCCTGTGCATACAAATTATAGTTACATTTCCCCTATTTACTTAAAGGAGGTGACATTAGCTTGTTCAGACTGCCAACATCACTAGTGGTATATTGTGGGTTACTAAGTGAATCAGAGTTTGTTGGATGCAAGCTCTAACCCAGGACTGCAACCATATACTACTCTCATTGTACAGTTGATTACCAACCAATGTAGTATTTTTAAAAACTAGTTCAAAACTTGAGAGGCAAGCACTTGCTACTCTTGCAAGAAGACCAGGGTTGGCCGGGCGTGGTGGCCCACGCCTTTAATCCCAGCACTCGGGAGACAGGGGCAGGCGGATTTCTGAGTTCGAGGCCAGCCTGGTCTACAGAGTGAGTTCCAGGACAGCCAGGGCTACACAGAGAAACCCTGTCTCGAAAAACAAAACAAAAAAGACAAAGACGACGACCAGGGTTACACCCCCAGCCCCACATGGCAGCTCACTACTGTGTAACTGCGATTCCAGAGGATCTTCTGGCTCCTGAGGGCACCGCGTGTGAGTGGTGCATATGCAGGCACACACACATCAAACAAAGCCTATGTATGGCCCACCTCCTCCTTTTTAACCCTTGCTGCTAGCCGTACATATGAAGAGAAAGCCGGCTCTTTCACTGTTGCCTGCATGTGCGCTTCCAGGCTGACCACTCGGCGCTTTAGTCAGGAAGCTCAGCCCTGTAGAAGGAAGATTCATCCTCATATACACACTCACACACACTCACTGACACACACACACACTCGCGCTCGCTCTCTCTCTCTCTCTCTCTCTCAGTATTAATTGCTTGTAGCCTCCTTCCCTCCTCAATGGGGTGCTGTGAGATTTCTCCCATCTAGTTACTATTACTGTGATTGTTTAAGAAGCCATGTTGAGATTTGATGGGTATAGTGTTCCTATCGTAGCTAGAAGCCACCGTCTCACAGCAGACTCCCTGGCCCTCTGGCTCTTATAGTCTTTCCAACCCTCTTCTGCCTGAGCCTTGGGAGTAGGAGTTATACTCCAGATGTATCAACTGAGTCCGTATCCCACCGTCCATTGCCTGCATTTTGACTAGCTGTGACATTCTGTAATGGCTTCCTCTAACGTGCTGGGGGGAAACTTTCTTTGAGGAGGAGTGAGACCTACCCTTCCCATGGGGCCAAAGTAAGTGTTTAGAATAGTTAGCGTTACTGGTTTAAGAAAGTGGTGGTAGTCGGTTCTCCTTGGGTCTGTGTCTCCAGCTGTGAATAGCTACTTAGGCTTCCAGTTCAGGAATGAGCCATCTCGTGTTAACAGCTGTCTAACTGGAGTCAAGGCCTGCTGTTAGCCCCAAAGTAAAACTGCCACACTTTAGCCACTGTGGCTATATTGCAGATGCAGTCACTGGTTCGTAGGCTTCGCAGCTAGGTAGAACCCCAATATGTCGCTCCCGTCCTCTCCCTTGGCAGCGTGCCAAGCAGCTGCTGATGCTGTGTGAGCCGCTCCTCGGCCAGGAGGCCAACACTGTGTTCCCAACGTGCAACAAAGGGAAAGCAGATGAGGTTCGTAGTCGTGCACATTAAACCACGAGTTAACTGACTGAGTATACCTAGTCCTTAGCTTTATGCACAGTATCCTTCCTAACACCTTGACAGAGTGGGGCCTGGAGTTCTGAAGGGAAGGACTGCTGCTTTACCGAACACACGAGCCAGTCACCCTTCTCCTGAAACGCTGCACCCTCATGACCCTGCTCCCGTGTGTGTGTGTGAATTAGGGTTGATTTGCTTTCTATTTTCTTTCTCAAAAGAACCAGATGACGTAGAGAATGTGGAGCCTAAGACAGACCTCTGCCAAGCCTCCTTGGAAAAAGATGTGTCCCAGTGCAAGACGCAGTAGATGCCCCTGTCCCGTCAGAGCAGAGCGCCCTTGGATGGATGCCCCCGTCAGCCGAGCGCTCTTGGATGCCTTTCCTCGTGTGTCCACACTGACAAAGATGATGCAATCCAACTTAGTTTCAGTCTAATTTCCACTTTAGAAGATGGAGGAACAAGAAACGGATTGATTGCAGTGACTTAGAACGCTGGTGGCAGTTCTTTCTGCTTGCATCTGTGACATTCCACACGCTGAACTGTTAATTATTTATTTTTATACATTGCGAAGAATAAAGGTCTTGAAGGAAAATTTTAATCTTTCCAGATGGGTATAACATGTATACATTTCTTTAAAGTTACTTATATATGACTTAAAAAATTCTGGAACATAGCACATAAGATAAGCCTTGTTGTGTGACAAAACTTTTCCTGGGAAGACAAAACACACTTGTCTGCTCAGCCCAGACAGGGAGCCCATGGCAGACGAAAGTACAAATGACACCCGTGACTTCCCAGCCACAAGGTTGGTTCTGGCTTACAGTGTCAGGCGTGGTAGACAAGCCACTGGTACATAAGCAGGTCCATCCTGCTGCTATGGTGTTATTCTTTCTTTTTTTTTTTTTTAATATTTTTTATTAGGTATTTTCCTCATTTACATTTCCAATGCTATCCCCAAAAGTCCCCCATACCCTCCCCCCCACTCCCCTACCCACCCACTCCCCTACCCACCCACTCCCACTTTTTGGCCCTGGCATTCCCCTGTACTGGGGCATATAAAGTTTGCAAGTCCAATGGGCCTCTCTTTCCATTGATGGCCAAGTAGGCCATCTTTTGATACATATGCAGCTAGAGTCAAGAGCTCCGGGGTACTGGTTAGTTCATAATGTTGTTCCACCTATAGGGTTGCAGATCCCTTTAGCTCCTTGGGTACTTTCTCTAGCTCCTCCATTGGGGGCCCTGTGATCCATTCAATAGCTGACTGTGAGCATCCACTTCTGTGTTTGCTAGGCTCCGGCATAGTCTCACAAGAGACAGCTATATCTGGGTCCTTTCAGCAAAATCTTGCTAGTGTATGCAATGGTGTCAGCGTTTGGAAGCTGATTATGGGATGGATCCCCGGATATGGCAGTCTCTAGATGGTCATCCTTTTGTCACAGCTCCAAACTTTGTCTCTGTAACTCCTTCCATGGGTGTTTTGTTCCCAATTCTAAGAGGGCAAAGTGTCCACACTTTGGTCTTCATTCTTCTTGAGTTTCATGACAAACAGGATCCATAGAACATTGGTGTCTCACCACCAACCCATACAGCCAGCAGGGTGGGACTTCCCAGTTCTCCAGTACAGTCTCAGCTCAGTTTCCCCATGTCCAGCAGTCACAGCAGGCACATGCAGTGACTAACAGATCCGTTGTGGCATACAAGGAAAGCCTTTATGACTGGTGGGACCTGGAGGGCTTCTCTGGCCAGCAATTCACAGGGAGGTCACCCACCCTAGGCACTGAGATTTTCACTCAATAACCTTAGGACTTCTGGGATATTGTTTTCCACCCATCAAGGAACTGTTTGGATTTTCTTTTTCTTTAGATTAACCCAGTTGCAGCAGGGTTGTAGGGTAGATCGTACTTGGAATTGCCATTGTACCTAGTAGTCTCTGGTGGCTTTCTGAATTTGAGAAATAGTCAGGTTAGCATTATATCATCTGTGTAACAAAACCTTTTCTAGGCGATGGCAGCATCCCAAACCTTTGTCCCATAATGGTACAAAGGTGGAGTTACAAAGTTGACTTTGGTGAAGCACTCTGAAAAGTTCACAAGAAAGAAGATACTAAAAACTTGATACAGCATGGATGCCCCATCCTTACTTTACTTAGATTGCCCTAGCATGGTGTCTTCTGAGAACTGCTCGGGATTTAAAGCAGCAGTTCACAACCTTCCTAATTGTGTGACCCTTTGATACAGTCCTCACACTGTGGGGATTTAAAGCAGTGTTCACAACTTTCCTAATTGTGTGACCCTTTGATACAGTTCTTCACACTGTGGGGACCCCCAACCATAATCTGTTGCTACTTCATAACTGATTTTGCTGCTGTTATGAATCGTAATGGAAATATCTGGTACCCCGGGTATCTGATGTGTGACCCCCAGGTTGAGAACAGTGCTAAAAAAGCCTTCCAGAAGCCCCTTAGCACACAGTTGCCTTTGTATCCATTTTTACCTTAGGAATTACACACATTTTGCCACATTTGCCTTTAAAGAACCCAGACAGACCTCTTCTTTACCATGTTCCTATCTCTAGGTTGCTCCTCTTCTTTACCATGTTCCTATCTCCTCTAGGTTGCTCCTCTTCTTTACCATGTTCCTATCTCCTTTAGGTTGCTCCTCTTCTTTACCATGTTCCTATCCTCTAGGTTGCTCCTCTTCTTTACCATGTTCCTATCTCTAGGTTGCTCCTCTTCTTTACCATGTTCCTATCTCCTCTAGGTTGCTCCCTCCCTTCACGGATGCTTCACGTGAGATCTAAGATACTAAGATCTGCCAAGGCCTTTCCTGCTTTACAAGCATCTCGCCCCACCAAAGGCCTGAGCCTTTTCCTTAACTCCTCTGTGAGCTCTGCGCCCCTGGGGTTCAAACACAGCTTCCCTCATTCCTAACCCCTTCACTCATGTCCACTTGTCTATGGACCTCTGGCCCCTATGTGTGATGCCATCCGATGGGGATAACCAAGTGTCCTAATAATGGCTCTGCCATCAGGGACTGATTCCCCTCACAGTTGCAGTTTGTTCAGCCTTTGCCTTAAGGAGGAGTAGCTACATTACTCAGTATTTCTTCCTCCGCAGAGGTCAGGTGGATCCCAAGCACCCCCTTGACCCACAACCTCACGAGCCAAGCCGTGCTGCAACAGGCTCGTTCAATGTTCAAGGTATAAGTACTGAATACTTCCTGGTCACTCTAGTGTGCTGGGCCATCGTTATTGCCCCATCTGCATGCTGGGTTACAGACTTACCTTTTTGTAATCTCTTAAAGGATGAACTACTTTATCTTACGCTTTTAGTATGTCCTCCCCCTTCTCTTCCTCTCTCTGGGTCATTTTTTCCATGGGTTCCAAGTTCTTGCACGATGAGGGGCTTCTGAGCACAGATCTAACGTGGCCTCTCTTTTCCTTCTGGCCCCCAAGCAGCATGCAGCAAGCCAGCACCTCCATCCCATCCTCTCCCTTCTGCAGTGTTCTTAGCAAATCAGAGGCTGACACAAGATGCTGCCGCATCTCCCTTTCCTGGTTCCTTTATACAAACAAGTCCCTGATAGGCCCCCATCTTGGCCTCAGATACATTTTAAACTATACACATCAGAAGCCAGACAACATCTGCCGCTGCTTGCCGATAATCTCGATCCTTATGCACTAATCTTAAAGGCTGCAAAACTTCCAGTAAACCAGTAGTTCTCAGCCTGAGGGTTGCAACCCCTTTTGGGAGTACACATCGGATATTCTGCATATCGAATATTTACACTATGGTTGGGGGTCACCACAACCTGAGGAACTGTGTTATAAAGGTTGAGAGGCACTGCAAACCTTTAACTGAGAGCATCTCTGTATTCTGGTGTGCCCCACTCCTCATGCCATCCTGTACCAACCACATGAAGATGAGACTGCCAGCCTGAGACTCCTCCCCGACACTCCTAAGCCTGATGGCTCAGCCATAGCTGTACATTTCCTTAGCCAAGCAGGAACCATGCAACCACGGTCATAGCACAAAAGGCCGTCAACACACACGGAAGGGACTCTGGCCAGAAGAATGTGGTGAGCATGGTTCTAGCAGGCTTTGCCCTTGTCCAGAATTCCCTCTGCCTTGCTAAAAAAAAAAAATTAGATTACATTCCTAAAGTTGCTGCTTTAAATCCGAGGTCTGTTCCCTTGTTTGACCACTTCCTCCAAAGGCTGAAGGTCCTATACCAAGTCCCAGCTATAAAAGTATAGAACTTCAGTCATCAAAAGCCTTTGGCTCACCTAATTAACATGACTGATAAAACACTTTATCCTAACTCAGGGTTTCCCCTTTTGCCTTTGTAAGCTGCCATTTTCCTTTGTGCCACATCTCTCTCTTTATCCAGTGGCAGTCCTCTGTCAATACCCCCTCTTTGTCAAACACCCCTCTCCCTTGTTGCTTTCCCCTTCTTCATCCTCAATCCTATGTCTTTGTCTCTGATTCCTTGCCCTCTGTCCCTCTGGGGCAAATACATCTTTGTGCTGAGAACTTGGTCTTGGGGTCCTGAGCCAATGCTTTTTCTTGCATACATCATACAGAGAAGGGCGGCTACTGGACTTCCCTCCATGGATGCTCTCCATGCAGGGTACAGAACATCTGAGAGCCGTGCTAACCAGAGCCAGGACTGCACTTGGTCTCCCTAACTCACCTTCAGCTCTCCTGCGACTGTCTGCGTGCCAATTATGTTGTAACAAGACTTTTCCCCGGGTCCGAGGATGTGGGAATAATCTACCATGAAAGCCAAGTTTGAGCCAACAAAAGTATCTTTATTCAAAAATTGATCCATCAAAGAGACAGCTGGGTTTGGTTGGGATTCAAACCAAGTCAGACTGGGATAGAGAAACCTACCTTTCTTTCTTTCTTTCTTTCTTTCTTTCTTCCTTCCTTCCTTCCTTCCTTCCTTCCTTCCTTTCCTTCCTTCCTTCCTTCCTTCCTTCCTTCCTTCTTTCTTTCTTTCTTTCTTTCTTTCTTAGATATTTTCTTAATTTTCATTTCAAATGTTATCCCCCTCTCCCCATTTCCCCTCCGAAAACCCCCTATTCCATCCTGCCTCCCCCTGCTCACCAACCCACCCACTCCGGCTTCCCTGTCCTGATATTCCCCAACACTGGAGCATAGAACCTTCACAGGATCAAGGCCTCTCCTCCCATTGATGCAAGACAAGGCCATCCTCTGCTACATATGCTACTGGAGCCATGGGTCCCTCCATGTGTACTCTTTGGTTGGTGGTTTAGTCCCTGGGAGCTCTGAGGGTACTGGTTGTTCCTCCTATGGGGCTGCAAACTCCTTCAGCTCCTTGGGTCCTTTCTCTAGTAGAGCAACCTTTTAAAACAAAAACACCCAAATTAGGTAGGGTAGGGGAAGCCAACCAGGTACATGCATGTTGTACATTTCTAACTGTCTTTCACACCTGGCATCTTAAGTGGGTTACTACCTATAAAATACCTCAGATGGCTTCCCTGGTCATTTAACCTGGCTTGACACCAGCCAATCTGCCTCTTTTACAGCTACTGCGTTTCACTCCTGACTGGGTGCTAATCAACAAAACCTTAGTCTTCCGTTCATTTGGGGCACCTGGGGCCAGAAATTGTTTCTGGGAATTTAGCTGCTCCTTATAAATACAAGATTATACAAGATGGGGTCTCTAAGGCTAAAGTGGCTTCCCACATCTACTCACCCCTGACAGGAAGTCCATGACAAACCAAAATATAGTTATCACCAAAGTATAGCCCAGTGAACCATGACTTTGACCTGGGGTTACTTATACAGATATGGGTGAGAAGTTCCTTACAGGAGCAGAGATGGCTTGAAGGCAGTTGGATCCCCAAGGCTTACCCCAACCTCAGCACAGATGGCAGCTCACAAAAGGTAGGAACCTGGAACACACTGAATGGTCTACAGGCTACTCAGTAGGCTGGAAGGTGTCTCTTCCAAGTGACTAGTCTAAGCCTCTTCCAGTATTTTGGCTAGGTTTTGCTTCTTCTAGGCACCAGGTCTGGTCTTAGAATCTCCTTTTCAGCTTGTCTTTTCTGAGTCTTATCCACAGCTTGGCTTGTCTAAGTGTTGTCTTGATGAGTTAACTACTCTTGTGAGAGGGACTCAGGCTTTTATTGCTCACTCTGGCAGGGTGCCTAGTGAATCTGCTCGGTTTCAGGGACTTCCTGGAACTACTTTGAATTGTTTACCTTCCTGTTTAAGGAGCTTCCTTGCAGGGTGGAATGTTTCAATCTCAGAGGAAACTGCTACACAACAAACTTGTGTTAACAAAATGACAGGCTTTGTTTCTTACCTTTAAAGTGTCAATTTAGGGTTGGAGAAAGGGCTCAGTGAGTTGAGTGACTGTCACACAAACATGAGGACTTTCTGATCCCCAGCACCTGCATAAAGACCCAAGCATGTGCCATGTGGCACGCTAGTCAAGTGCTACTGAGGTCTGACAAGCTCATCCCTGGGGCTGGCTCTCCTGCCACCCCAACCTACTAGGTGAGTTCAGGCCATTGAGATCCTGTGTGAAAAAGCAAGCTGGGTAGCTTCCACAGAACAATACCAACTGCCCTCTGCCTTCCATGTTTACCTAAACACATACACAATTTTAAATGTTTACGTTAATCCTAAGTCATAACTCCTTGTAAAACAGTTTGAGTTTGGGGCAGGGGTCCTGCTTTTGTTCAGGATTGAAACCACATACTTCTGAAAGTGAATCTTCTTCCTTTGAGATTAGGTCTTACTATGAAACCTACTTTGTCCTCGTTAATCTCCTACCTCAGCCTCCCAAGTACAGGGACTACAGATAGGTCCCTTATTTGGGGGAGAGAGGCAGAGACAGAGACAGAAGTTAATCCTGGAGCACTCTCATAGTCATTAAAAGCAAACGCCTTTCAAAGCCCTGGCAAGTTGAGGGAAAGACAAGTCTATTAGAGCAAGGAGCACACACAGAAGTGTCTGCTGTAATAAGCTGCCGTTTATCCTGCAGGTGTGTGGCAGACGCTGGGCTTCACCTGCACACCATGTCCCCTCCTCACCACCCTGGCAGAGCCGCTGTTTCCTTCTCCTCCATATAAGAACGCAGAGCCGCTGTTTCCTTCTCCTCCATATAAGAACGCTGTAGGTTGGCCAGTTTACAGGTCCTGCTTACTCAGCTATTTCAGGGAGACATAGGATTTATGTCTTTTTATTTTTAAACTGGGCTCTTTTTTCCCCTTTGAGGGGGTCAGCTGTTCTGAATAAGGGTCTTCTGTAGTCCAGGCTGGCTGTGAAGTTCTAAGCAAACTTTGTGATGCTCTTACATCTATTTGTGCTCGGTGCTAGCACTCTGGGCTTTATACCGTGCTAGAGACTGAAGCCAGGGCCTGAGGCAGGAGCTTGAGGGAGGAACAGAAAGCACCCACACACTGAGCAGCACAGGAAGCCACCCTGTGCCTGCCTTAAAGGACCAGCTCTCTGTCTTGCTCTGCTCCGTCCAACCCACGTGCATCCAACTGACTGACTGTGAAACCCACACTTTAGGAGCCACTCAGAAAGAGGAGCAGAACCCAGAACCTTCTGGGAGGCATCACTTTTCTCTTCAAGAAGGAAGCCCTCAGAAAGTACAGCCTGCGTCCCCAGCAGACCTGCATGGCTGGCCAGCCCAGGTGACAAAGGAGGCTCGCAATCTGATAGCTTTGTTTTGTAGCCTTTGCAGTGCCAGAGCCCATGGCAAAGTGTGCCAAATGTGTCGAGCCCCTGGATTTATGCAGGACATTCACACATGACCTCCATGATCACTGTGACACTAGCCAGGTTAACTCACAAGTCTCCGACCCAGCCAAGACCTAGCCCTTTCCTCGTGGCTCCTGTAGTCTTCAACCAACTTGATTGCATGATATTTTGCTCTGTTCATTTCAAGATTCCCATCCTAGCTGGGTGTGCTCCTCGGCTCAGGCCCAGTGCACTCAGGATGCCAGCATTCTGCAGCTGAGGGATTAACGTCAGAAACAAGACTTTAGCCCCAAGGAAGTTTTCTTTTCCCCGCTCAAAGCAATCTGGGTTAAGAGCTAGGAAGACCAGAGTATTTAGTGCCTCGGGTCCCTTGTGTGTTTTCCAGCAGCCTTCCACCTTCCTGGCCATTGGATCTGGCCTGCTAAGTAACTTGCACAAACAAAAGACAGGCCTTTGTTTGGCGTTCACAGTTCCACGTTCTGATCACTAGATGGCAGCATGGACACATCTAAAGTGCACGGCTGTGGCAAACACTTCTTAAAAGCTTACTTAACAGGCATTAGCAAAAGGACTCGGAGGGGACCTGAACTCCACCTCCCAGCGTGCATTAATCAGCATGTGACTTCTCCTGCGCAGAGATCTGAAGTTTGTCTCCTGAAGGAATCTGGAGGACTGTGTGGACTCACTCTTCTAAAGTAAGATATTTTTTTCTAATCACTTTCGACAAAACTTTTGGGGACTGAGAGTTGTAGCTTGTGTTGCCATCTTCTCCATATCGCCGAGTTGAAGATGCATCTTCAGTTAGTGTGGGAGTTGGGAATCCTCTTGTATTTATTAGAGTTTGAAAATAGCCAAAGAAAGACAACTGTTCCAGTATCTGTCCTAAGTAAACTGGCTCGTGAAAATATTTGGAATTCCAGAAAATACTCTGAGCCTTTTTCTAGTAAAAAGAAATTTAGGGTTTTAGTACAATCTTTAGAAGTAGGAAAGTCATTATGTTAAGAGTGGGTTAAGTTTACAATTTCTGGACGTATTCCCACTCTAAACCCCACCCTGTTACCCCCCCTCCCCAAAAAAAAAACAAAAACAAAAAAACAAAAAAACCCATGTTGCCTTGAGACTGCTTGGAGGTCAGCTGGAGAAAGGTTTAGAAGTAAACAGAAACTAAATTTTGTGCCTGGTTGCTTCTGGGTGGTCTCGGGGGTCATGGAGGTGCTTAAGAGAGCACTGAGCAGGTGCCTTCACTGATTCTCAACCTGTGGGTCGCGACCCCCACGCCTAGGTTCTATCTAATTAGATATTCTGAATGTCAGGTGTTTACATTATGGTTCATAACAGCACCAAAATTACAGTTGTGAAGTAGCAACAAAAATATGGGTCACCACAACATGAAGAACTGCGTTAAAGTGTCGCTGCATTAGGACGGTTGAGAACCAGGGCTTTGGTGGGCGAATACCCAGGGTCCCTTAGTGAAGGCCCTGGACTGTGAGTTTCTTATGCTGTACTCAGGGTCGGGGGAGGCAGGGACGGCTCATCCCTTCCTAAAAGCACAAGTTAGCTTTCTCTCAACTCCTACCACACTCTAAGTGAAATTTCTCTCTGCGTGCTACTGGTAAAAAGCAAAGCAAAGCGTACTGCATCAGAATTGGGGAGACGCCATGAAGCCAGATCCTGTTACCCAGCATGTGCGCATGATTGGATCACAGAGTGGGGGTCATCAGTTGGCTTCAGAAGCCCCTCTTACCGTGTGACTGTGTCGGGCTGGATCTCAGAGGAAGGCTCTAATAGGAACCTAACAGGATGGCTTTTATTAGGGGAGATACTGTTGTGGGAGAAAATGACAAGGAACCAGGTGACGATGGGAGAGACTTCAGATGGATCGAGGCAGGGAGAAGGCAGAAGTGGATTTGGGGGTGGGGGCACCCTGAATGCTTCCTTCAGTAGGGTGGGGCTGGGGACCCTAAGGAGGCTAGGGAGAAAGAGTTCTGTACGTCATCCATCACGGTCTGCTCCAGGGTGGGAACAAAGAACAAAGGTGTCCTCCGGGTCAATGGAACCTCAGTCCTGCTGGAGGTGGGAGACTGCAGCATTCTCTTGAACCTGTGATTGGAAGGCATTGTATTGATATGATGATAGCTGACTTAGCCTCACCCTCACAGGAGACCAGGCTCTGTCTGTCATCTGTGAAGCACTGCCCACCCCCACCCCCTCCCCATCCCTGCTTCCTTGCCAGCTACTTCTAGACAACTGCACCCATTTCCTGATCCCAATCCCTAATGGCCACTGCCAGCTCCGTTCTGGCAAATCTGAAAATCTCCCATGCTTTCCCCAACTCTTTCAGTGCCAGCTGCGGACATGAAGACCTAGCACTACAACCCCTGGAGTTAGGACCAAGTATGGAGGACTGGAAAGTCGAAAGGGTACAGTGGGGATGCGGGGGCAGGGAGCACAGCTATGGGAGGAACAAAAGCAAAAACACCTAACAGCTTACCTAGAGAACAGGTCAAGTCAAAGGAGAGGACAAAGGGGGTGCTGGAGAGAAGGTCCATCAGTTAAGATCTCTAACTGCTCTGCCAAAGGACCTGGGTTCAATTCCCATCATCCATGTGCCGCTCACAACTGTCAGTAATTCCAGGGGCAGGAGATCTGACACCCTCACACAGACACACCTGCAGGCAGAACACAAAGGACTTGCTAGCTGTCGACCCCAGGCACCCCATCCAGCCAAGATGGCGTCCCGGGTGCTTTATTGAGGGTGGATGGGCAGAAGGAATGTCAGGACTCCACACTCACAGACATATTTCCCTCCTGCCCCTCCCTGTATGGAGGCTGCAGCAAACCAACTGTCACAGGTCCCTGAGAAGGACAGAACAGCCGTCCTGTGACACCGTTTCTTGTTACCTATTCCTCTGTCCCTAAGGTGTGCATCCAAGCCTCTGCTAAGCGGCTCTTACAGAATGTGGTGTTTGGGGTTCTCCGCCCTCTCTTTCAGAATGTATCCATCACATGTCCCGATTAGTTTTATGTCAACTTGACATGAGCCAGTTGTCTGAAACGAGGATACTACAATCGAGAAAATGCCTTCTTCATAAGATCTGGCTGTAAGGCATTTTCTTAATTGGTGATCAACAAGGGAGGGCCCTGCCCAGTGTGACTGGTGGCCCTGGGCTCTGTAAGAAAGCAGACTGAACAAGCTACGGGGGAGCAAGCCAGTAAGCAGCACCCCTCTGCATCAGCTCCCACCTCCAAGTTTCTGACCGGACTTCCTTCAATGATTAAGAGCACTATGAAAAAAAAAATGTAAGCTAAATAAATCCTTTCCTCCCCAACTTGCTGTTGGGTCATGGTGTTTTATCACAGCAATGGAAATCCTAAGACACAAGTATTCAAATGTTTCTAAGGCATGCTGAAATGTTAGAAAATGACCAGCACTTTGGTGGGGATGGAGCATCCTCAGAGCTCAAGAGTCAGGAAGCCTGACCTAATGGCTTCTGCCGCTGACTGTGATGGCAGACAGGTCCCGTGTGCTTGTCAATCCCATCAGGTGTGAATAAGACCACTGCCATAATTGTGAACCAAATTTGAAGCCAGCTTGATTGTTAGTTATTGGGGTGCACCCGAAAGCTGGCCAGCACTGGGTTAAAGAAAACAGTCCTGAGTCTGTTTCTTAGGACCCTTTTAAAGAGTAAAATCATTGTAGTTGCAAAGCAGGTTAACAGAAGACAATGGAGCAGTAAAGAAGTACAAAAAAACAACAACAAAAAAGCTCAAAAACACAGCAGGCATCACCCAGTGGTCACCATGCGATTAAGGAGGGTTAGTTGGGGAGGGAGTAAGGAGGGTCTGTATTCCCCAAAACAAGTCAAAGCATGGGATGGAGTAGGTCAATTTCCAAGAAACAAGGACAGAAAAGTATTTTTAACAGCTCAGTATAATGGCTCCTGCCTTCACAATGGAGCCGGTCTGGTTCCTCATCCTCTTCAAAAACAAGGCATGGAGCCGGGCGTGGTGGCACACTCCTTTCATCCGAGTACTTGGGAAGCAGGGGCAGGTGGATTTCTGAGTTCAAGGCCAGCCTGGTCTACAGAGTGAGTTCCAGGACAGCCAAGGCTACACAGAGAAACCCTGTCTCGGAAAACCAACAAACAAAAACAAACAAACAAACAAACAAAGGTATGGGCTATGGTTTGATTTTTCAACCCTTCTGGTCAATGAATCTTAAGTCCCACTATGAAATCTTTTCAAGGGAGAAGGAAAACCCGAGAGACACTGCTATTGTAACTCAGCAGCAGTTTACAGACAAGGGAACAGGTGACTTAAGACAGTGGAGGCTTCTGTTTTCAGGGCCCACCCTCCCTCCGTGAGGTAGAGGTAGGAGTGTGTTTGTACCTTTGCTAACAGCAACCACATAATGGTGAGAAGTGAGGGAAAGAATTTGGTGATGGATAGATAAGCGTGCCCTTGGCCAGCAGTCATCAACCGGTCTGTGGGGGAATGGGGTAGTGGGTAGACAGTGAGAGGAACCGAGAGAAACAAGTGACTTTAATTCTGGAGTGTTGACTACTGAAACTTCAGGAAATGAGGAAGGGAGGTCAGGCAGTGAGGGAGAGGGACACCTCCTCTCCCCGTCTCAGCATTAGGATGCGACCGAGTGGAAAGCTGGGGTCCACCTTGGTGTCCCTGACCAGCCATCACCTCCATGGGCTGTGCTGACTATGTGCTTTTGACTGACGCACTCAGGTATCTAGAAGAAGCAGCCCTGAGCAACTGAGTGGAGGGGCAGTTTGCCAAGGCCCTTTCTCCACGATCTTAAAGGAGCAACTTGATTTTGTTCATTTCAGACGTTACCACCTGCACAACTGGTTTTCTACAACTTGAGCCATTAAGGGTCTATGTCTTTGGATTGTGCCGCAGGATCCACTATGGGCCGACTGGACGGCAAAGTTATTGTCCTGACAGCTGCCGCTCAAGGGATTGGACGGGCATCCGCATTAGTGAGTTCATCCCTGCTCTTGTTCATCTCCCGAATACTGAGATGTGCTGTCCGCTGCCAGGGTTTTCAGTTCTCCTTTGCTGTTTTCTGTTTCTTTTCCCCTTCCTTTCTTCTTCCTTCGGTTTCTTCCTCTTCTCCCTCTCCCTCCCCCTCCCCTTCCCGTTCCCCTTCCCATTCCCCTTCCCCTTCCCCTTCCTCTTCCCCTTCCTCTTCCTCTTCCTCTTCTTCTGTTTCTGCTGCTGCTGCTTTCTCTTCCTCCTCCTCCTCCTCCTCCTCTTCTTCTCTTTCTTTATGCAGCTTGGAATTGAACCAAGAATCTCAAGTGTGCTAAGCACACACTCCTGCCACTGAGCTGTATTCACAGCGGCCGTGCACTTAAGTGTTTACCTTTTATACTTCTGATGTCTTTTTCAATGTATTCATATGTGTTTATGTGTGTGTGCATGTATGCATATGTGTATGTATATGCATATGTGAGTTTGTATGTGCATATGTGTGTATGTCTGTGAGTGTGTATGTGCATGTGTGTTTATGTATGTGAGTGTGGTTTCTTTTTTTAATTAGGTATTTTCTTCATTTACATTTCCAATGCTATCCCAAAAGTCCCCCAGACCCTTCCTCCCCGACTCGCCTTCCCCCCATGAGTGTGTTTTTATTTGTGTGTGTGTGTATGTGCATGTGTGTGTTATGTATGTGAGTGTGTATGTGCATGGAGTGTGTGTATGTATGTGAGTGTGTGTGTGCATGTGTGTGTATGTATGTGAGTGTGTATGTGCATGTGTGTGTATGTATGAGTGTGTGTGCATGTATGTATGTGAGTGTGTATGTGCATGTGTGTGTATGTGCATGTGTGTGTGTGGTGTTTGTGTGTGTGTGCGTGTGCACGTAGCACATATAGTAAAGGTCATAGAGGTTAAAGTACAACCCTGTAGACCTGCTTCTCTCCTTTCTCTTTGACGTGGATTCCAGGGATTGAACCCAGGTCTCTAGGCTTATAAGATGAGTGTCTTTATCCACTGAGCCATCTTGCCAGCTCACTTATCTTAAGTTCAAAAGAAAACTCACTATTCCTGATAGAGAGGAAAGAAGGAATTGCTTGCATTTATGTGGCATCATATGGCCTTCGACACTGAGACCCAGACTTCTCTTCCCCAGTTTACCTGCCCCATAGTGACCTGACCTGACTGCAGGGCTCTTGAGGGTGCAAGCTCTCTACGACTATGTCAGTTCAAGGTTAAGACCCCAGAGGTTAAAACTCTCGCCATTTGTTTGCTGAGGTGCCTCAGTTTCTTCCTCATTGCACCGATATTGACTAATAACACACTAGGATAAGATGCAGAGGGTGAGCTGGCGTTTTTTGTGATTGCTGCCGCGGTCCTCACAGGGAAACACCCATTTTTCTCTTACATGTTCACTCATGCTAAAAAAGGCTCATGGAGGCCCTAGAGAGGGCTCAGCAGGTAAAGGCACTGCCATCCAAGCCCTGAGACCTACGTTTGACCCCTGGGAAGAGGAAGGAGAAAATGACTCCGCAAAGTTGTCCTCTTACCTCCAAACTCACACCGTGGCACAGACCCATACTGTACAAACACATACATGATAAATGAATACATGCAAACAAAGGGGTAAAGCATAGATAGATCTCGTCACAGAATAACATAACATGACTGCAGAAAGCTAGAGGCACTAGGGGATTGTTTGTTTGTTTCTTTGTTTGTTTGTTTGTTGAATCAGCGCCTCACCATGTACCCCTGAATGTCTCTGTGTAGAGACCAAGTTGGCCTCAAATTCACAGATATGCAAGTGCGTCTGCATCTCGAGCTCTGGGATGAAAGGCTCGCGCCAGCTCACCCAGCTCAGAGATAGAGCATTTGTTTTGGGGCTGCTTTTTTACTATTGATTATTTTTATTTGTATTTATTTTATCTACATGGATGTTTTGCCTACATGTATATATGTACACCAAGCACATACCCTCAGATCTCCTGGAGTTGAAGATACAATTGTGAGCTGCCATGTGGGTGCTAGGACCAAACCCACGTGCTCTGAAAGAGTAGCCCATGCTTTTAACCACTGAGCATCTCTCCAGCCTCGAGTTAGAGGGTTGGTTTTATTTTTTGAGACAGCATTTCTCTGTGTAGCCCCGGCTGTCCTAGAACTCTCTAACCAGGCTGGCCTTGAACTCACAAAGGTCTGCCTTCCTCTGCCTCCCAAGTGCTGGGATTAACATTTAAAAAGAAATATACTGTACTCTTTAATAGTAAAAGGTTAAATTAAGATGGAAAATATAATCCCTGTTCCTCCAATGACTGACAAAAATAACCACAATGTGCCGGGTGTGGTGGTGCTCGCCTTTAATCCCAGCACTCGGGAGGCAGAGGCAGGCGGATTTCTGAGTTCGAGGCCACCCTGGTCTACAGAGTGAGCTTCAGGACGCCAGGGCTATACAAGAGAAACCCTGTCTCAAAAAACCAAAACCAAAAAAAAAAAAAAAAACCCACAATGCAGTAAAGGGGAGCGAGACAAGATAAGGAAAAATGCTTTCCATTTTTGAGAGTAATAAGCAAAGGATTGATTTGTGTTTGTTTCTGGCAGGCTTTTGCAAGAGAAGGAGCCAAAGTCATAGCCACAGATATCAACGAGTCCAAACTCCAGGAGCTGGAAAGTTACCGAGGTGAGCCATTTGCCTTCAGGTTCACAGTCAGCCCAGTATGGGAAGCAGAGGCACGGAGCGAGCATCAGAGGGAAACTCCAGCTGGTTCAGACACCTTCTCTCCCAACCCTGCTCCTTCACATCCTATCAAATCTGTATTCTAGGGCCTACGGGAAACAGTGTGTACAGTCACACATGTCAGGGGGAGTGTGAAGGCACATGCTTAAGGTCTTCTGTTACGCAATGTGCTGAGGGATTTCGCTCTCAATTACAAAGTTCTGTGAGAATTAACAGTTGCCAGGTTAACTATTAATGGCTCTTTCACTGCTGCCCAAGACTCTTTGGGAGCAGCCTTGGCCCAGGTTACAGGTAATATGACCCTCTTGTATTCTTGCAAACCTTTCTGTAGCCCCATCAAAAGCTAAAAAAGGTAGGGGGAAAATCAGTTGGTCATTTATTTGATTTATTTGGTTCATTGGTTTTGTTTTTTGGTTTTTGGTATTTTTTTTTTTTGCATTTTATCAGTACTTTTATTTTATTGAAAGGAAAATTGAGACATTTCATGAAAAGTGAAATCCATTTAATACCGCAGGGATTATTTTTTTTAATTGTCTAATTTTGATCTTATGTGTATGAATGGCTTTCCTGCAGTAAGTGCGTGGCAGCCAGAAGAGTGTGGCAGAGCCTTTGGAACTGGAGTTACAGGCAGCTATTAACCAGCGTGGCGTGCTAAGAATCCAACTCAGATGTTCTGGAAAAGCAGACAGTGTTCTTAACTGCTGAGATAACTCTGTAGCCCCTAACAGAGAGCTTATTGAGGGGGTGGAAGAGGACACTTTAAAATTTGTATATCTTTAGAAGAGATTTTTTTTAAAGATCTATTCCATTTTTATTTAGGTATGTGTGAGCCTGTGTATATGTGAGAACCCACAGAGGCCAGATGGGACATCAGATCCCTGTGAGGAGGTTGCAGGCCTCTGTGAGTCACCTGATGTGACAGCTGGGATGGGCACTCCAGTCCTCTGATAGGCCAGTGAGTGCCACATCTCCAGCCTGAGATGTGTGCATTTTAATGATTCTCTTGTAATTGCTAAATGCCAGTGGTGGACATGAGTCATGGACAACCTAAGTAGAAATGCTACATTCTTCACACTGCACACCGCTAAACAGCCACATCTTCACAGTTACATATTTTATGAGTTCTCTGTAAACACTCTCTTTTACTTTATTCACCAGGTATTCAAACTCGAGTCCTTGATGTCACAAAGAAGAGACAGATTGATCAGTTTGCCTCAGAAATCGAGAGAATTGATGTTCTCTTTAATGTTGCTGGGTAATTATAAACTTTTTATTTCACTCTGAGAAAGTTTTCTATAATTTTATTAAATGAATATTGATAGTATAAAAAATGATCAGTTAACAGAACATGGCCTATTCCTTGGGAAGTTGGGATAAATGTCACATACCCCTGTACAATTCAGCAAGTGAAACAGCTATGTCACTTGCTATGAACCTGGAGCCCATAGGAAGTTAAAGCTAAAGGGGTGGGTGCTGATGTAAAGTCTGGCAATTAAACAAAGCAGTGGTTTCTGATGTTTCATTTTATAAGTGATCTGCTTGTCTTTCTGCAAGTCTGTATCTATAGCCTCTGCAAGGCTGTATCTATAATGGAGACATAGCAATTGGCTTTTGAGCATCCATTCAGTCTTCGGCATTGTGGAGGATGCAGGAGGCAATCTGTGACTCTTGCTACAGGAGGCTGGTCAAGTGACTAACCTGAGAAACACTCCCGACCACATCTTATAATTGACTACACAATCTCAGTCCAGAGGACCAAGTCAGTAAGGTTGCCATGTTCAAGAGACTTCCCTGAGGAAGAGTGACTTGTAAGAGGGCAAGGTTGTTGGGTTTTTTGTTTTGTTTTGTTTTTTGTTTTTTGTTTGTTCTTCCTGGCTTGTGTACTGCTAGATGCTAACAGCCACAATGTTACTTCACCACACTGATATTATATGGAGGTTTGCCTGCTGTGCTGGAGGCAAACAGGCACAATGTTACTTTACTATGCTGAGAGAGAGAGAGGTTTTCCTTCCAGTTTTGATTTCCCTGCAGAAGCTTAGTCTGTGCCACTTGAGGGCACTGTTGCCCTGGAAACAGAAATGAAATGAACAGCCTTTTAAAAGCACTGATGTTCCCAGTGCACTGTGTGAGAGACAGTGTGTGAGCTCTGCAACAGGTATGTGGAGGTCAGAGGTCAGAGGTCAGAGGACAACTTACAGGAATCAGTTCTCTTCTACAGTCTGGGGATTGATCTCAAGTCCTTAGGCTTGCCAGCAAGAGCCACAGTGGAAGCCTATCTTTCATTTTTCTTTAGACAGGTTCTCACATGCCTCTCAGGCTGGCCTAGAACTCACTCTGTAGACCAACCTAGCCTCATACTTAGAGAGATCTGCCTGCCTCTGCCTCCTGAGTGTTGAGACTGAAGGAATGTGTGTGTGTGTGTGTGTGTGTGTGTGTGTGTGTGTGTGTGTGTGCTGCCGCCGCCGCCGCCGCCGCCGCCACTGTTGTTATTGTATTGTTTTGCTCCTATAATCCTAGAGATTATACCCAGGGCATGCTGGCACGTACTTGCCTACTGATTCTTTAATTGCATTTCTCCCTCTTGTTGAATCACTCAGTTTTGTCCACCACGGAACCATCCTGGATTGCGAGGAAAAAGACTGGGACTTCTCAATGAATCTCAACGTCCGCAGCATGTTCCTGATGATCAAAGCATTCCTTCCCAAAGTAAGGGGACCGACAGTCTGAGGAGGGTGTCTGCTTTCATCCTGGGCACACGGAGGACACGCGTGTGTATTGTGTGTATTTGAGTGTGATTGTAGCTAGCAAGTTGACTAATGAACATTTATAGCAAGGCAATTTATAGAGATTAATCCATTTAACCCTCCAGCTCCTACATTCAAGAAACATTTATTAAGCATTTTCAACACTGAGGAGACCCTCCAGTGAACTTAACAAAGTTCTTTTTTGAAGAGAGTTTCTATTAGGACAGGGTGAGGAACTCAATTAACACATAAATATGTCATGTAATATAACTTGGGGTGGTTACGAGTATAATGCAGACACGGTTCCTAGGTTAAATGGGAGGCCCTCTTGGACCTCACTGGCAAACTGGGATTCTCAGAGAAAACAAAATGAAGGAAGGGGTATCTGGGGAGATGGATCGGCTTCTTGCTGCAGGAGAATCCTCTTGTGGAGTGAATGATATTTCATCATATCAGCTGACTACACAGGGCACATCTGAGGGGGAGGAAAAGGCTCACGTAACTAGAAAGTGATTAGAGTCAGCTATGAAGCCCTGTAGCCAACCTTCTGGGCCCGGGCACTGGTTGTCAAGGTGCTTGTGCCCTGGGGCTTTTTTTCCCTACAAAGAGTTACTCAGTTTTGTTATTATTATTATTACTATTATTATTATTATTATTATTTGTGTGGGTGTTTTGCCTGTGTGTGTATCTGTTTACTCCCAGAGGCCAGAAAAAGGCATCAGATCCCCTGGGACTCAAGTTACAGACTAGAAGAGCAACCAATGCTCTTAACCCTGAGCCGTCTCTCCAGCCCCTTTCTCTTGTTTGAGACAGAGTCTCACTATGAGCCCTAGCTGGCCTGGAACTTGATATAGTCAGAGATCTACTTGTGTGTCTCCTCCGTGCAGGGGTTAAAGGTATACACCAAGATGCCCAGCCTACATCTTACTGTTTAAACACAGCATCAATGCCTTAGAGTGCAGAGCTCTTCTGGGTGCTCTGGAAAGGTGTAAATGACAGCGCATACCCCTGGCCTGCACGAGTGTTTAATGCAAGAGTGGCAAGGAGTGAGCGGGGCAGAGGGAGCAAGGCCAGATCAGCTGCCATAGAGAGACACACTTTCTCTGTTTGTTTTGGTTTTTCCAAGACCTGGTCTCCCTATGTAGCTCTGGCTGTCCTGGAACTCACTATGTAGACCAAGCTGACTTTGAACTCACAGAGATTCCTCTACATTTGCCTCCTGAGTGCTGGAATTAACAGCATGCACCACTACACCCGGCTCTAAGGTATGGTTTTTAAATACTTGATTTGTGCTTAAAAAGGATCTTTGGTCAGTCCACATAACATTGGACTAGCTATCCCTTTTACAAGTTTGTTTCCAGACTGGAGGACGACTCAAAGGTTAAGGGCACCTGCTGCTCTTTCAGAGGACCTGAGTTCAGTTCCCTGTATAACTGCCTATAATGACTGCGGTTCACAGCATTCACCACCCTGTGCTGGCCTCTGGAGCTGGAATATTCACATGCGCAGCATACACTCACAGAGACACCGTCACCTGAGTAAAAATGATACCTTTTGCCCTTTTATAGCTTATAGACGTTGTATCTGTTGAAGACCAGTACTTTGTATAGTACTTGGGGGAGGGGCTGAAGGAGATTTCAGAGGACAAGATGATGACACAGATATCCAACACATTTGTAAGCACAGATCTGAAGCAGAGGCTCAGGGAGTGGCTCTGAGGTACAGTGCAAGTGGAACTTAGGAACATTCCTAAGGGAATGTTAGTTCTTGATACACCCATGCCCGATCAAAAGTTCATGATTCTAACAATGATAAAATACCTTTCTGCTTTTGGAAAAAAATAATCAGTGACTGTGACATAGAACCTGAAGGCCTCGGCACTGGTTGTTTAAAGTGGCTTTTCCACAGGAGCAGGGGAATCGCGCACTGCAATCTCAGCACTTGGGGGCTTCGGGCAAAGCATAGGCTTAGTGGGAAAGACGACACTGACATCTCGATTTCTCGTCTCAGACACTGGCCTTCGAGTCCCTAAGCACTCTGAGCCCCAGGTCACATGTCCTAGGAGATGGCACGTGCACCCTCTCATCGTCTGTCTCTTCCGTCCGAGAATGAGGAAGACACATTTCGAATCACTTCCAGCCCTAGCCGTCCCCGGGTTTTCTGTATCATTAACTATGATGCACAATTGCCAGGCTAAAGTTTTCCAGGATGGAAAACCAACACAGATCTGCAAGGTCATTTGGCGAAAAAGATGGGAACTGACAGAATTGGTTCTCAGATAAATGCACAGCAAACCATCCCTAGATTGCAAGGACAGTCAAGAGGCAGAGACCAAGTCAAAAATCCTATAAGAAGAGTAATTATACAGAATGCTGGTTGGCCTGGAGAGAAAGAAGATCAGGGGAAAAAAAGGAAATATCTTTGTTCTATGAATATACTTTGTATTTACTTTTTCCCCTTGCTGTGCTTTATCAGGGTTGAACTCAGAATGATTCAGAAAACCCTGGCTAAACGAGTCAAACATCTTGTTCCAGAGGGTGGCCAAACATTGAACCTAGTGGCTTAGAATGCTAAGAAATGCCAAGGAGCTTGGCTGAGCGCTGGCAATGGGGGCAGAAGGGCTGTGTCTGGGGTGCTCTAGAGCAATGCTCTGCTTGAGGCTCCTGGAAATCAGTTGTTCTGGGCCCCTCACTTCACAGGCATTCTGTGCCGGGAGCCAAGAGGAACAGCGTGAGTGACAGCTGGCAGAGAGCTGTCTCCCGAGACAGGCTGGAGACAGAGCGGAGAAGGCAATGGGAGGACTGAGTGGGCGGTGTGAGTGGCAGGCTTATGACTTACATCTCTGAGGTGCCTGAGGCCTGAGCTTTGCCCTGGAAATTACTAAATTTCAGAAGACTGGAGACAACTTGTATCATAGCCAGTCTCCATACTAAGCTGAGCTTTTCGTGTTGGTTATATCAGATAAGAAAAAATGATAAACCAGATTTTTTTTTTTTTTTTTGGAGTCTTACTACAGAGCACTGGCTGGCTTAAACTCACCATGTGTATATCATGGTGGTCTTCAGCTCACAACCATCTGCCTTCCTCTGCTTCCTGGGGGCTAGGATTAAAGGGGGCAAGGCAGGGGGAATTATGTCTGGCTTTAAGATCCCCCTTATCATCTACAGAGGCGCTTTGCAGGCAGGCATGGTGGTGCACACCTTTAGTTCCAGCCCTCGGGATGAAGAGGCAGGTGGATTTCTATGAGCTCCAGGCCAGCCTGGTCAACAAATTGAGTTCAGGACAGCCAGGGCTTCCCAGACAAACCTTGTCTCAAAATAAGAAAACAAAACAAAACAACAACAACAAACAAACAAAAGACAACAAAGGCTCATTTAAGTAACTGTTGCTTCCCCTCTACTGCGTCCCTCGGCATGGCTGTCACCTCAGCCTCGCCTGTGTGCTTTTTGCCCATGCAGCCCCATTCCTTGCGGTTTGTCCTGTATTCTCAGATCTCGGGTATAATAAGCCCCAAGTATTAATATGGAGAGTAAGAAAAGTGCCACAAGGAAGTGGACTTTCTTGGCCACCCCAGCTCTGGAGCCTCCATTCACAAACCCCTACATTCCTTCTAAGCACTGGTAAAGAAACTCGGCCAGCAGGACATATATTTTCCCCTAAGTCCCTTACATCGAGTGTCAAGATCAGTGTCTGGAAGGAACCGTCTTTATTTGATTTACAGGATGTCGCAGCCATGCCAGGCATCCTGCTCTCTGGCTTGTGTCCTGTCCCCAGCAGCTCTCTGGGCTCTGCCACTCCCCACTGACTCTGCTTTCTTTGCTGTGCCCTCCACCTGACAAGTGGTTTCACGGAGAAGCTGGTACCCTGGGCTGACGTGGTGGTGTGTGCCTGTCATCCCAGCACTCATGAGGCAGACGTATGAGGAGCCTGAAGGCCAGTCTAGGCTGTAGTTTAAGAGCCTGTCTCCAAAAAGAAAGGGAAAACTAAAGAAAGAAAAGGGTCTAGGTGGCTAGGGGTCGATGTAAGTGTGCCAGTGAGTGAGTATTTCAGCCAGCAGGATGCACATGACTGTTCCTTGTCTTGGCAGATGCTTGCTCAGAAGTCAGGCAACATTATCAACATGTCGTCTGTGGCCTCCAGCATCAAAGGTAGTAGTCCCTTCCTCGGAGTGGGGGTTGGGGTGAGTACACACACACACACACACACAGACACACACAAACATACACACACACACACAGACACACACAGACAAACACAGAGACACACACACAGACACACTCACACACACACATACATAACACATACATATACACACATACACACACACAGAGACACACATATACACACACACAGACACACTCATACACACACACATAACACAAACACACACACACACGGTTCTTTCATGAGCTGTGGATTTTAGAACTAAACTTAAACAAGTTAATGAAACCCACATGAAAATTCAAAATGGCTTAAAAAAAAAAGGAAGGAAGAAAGATCATAAGTGGTTTATGTCATCAGGCCTATTGTTATAGCTGTTCCACTCATCAAATTAAATTTAAAAATTACTGTCTTTGCCTTTCCTTTTATCCCTTCTCTATGTATGGGAGTGAAAATTGAATTAGGAGAAGAAAAAATTTATCACTGAAGTAATACGAAGTGACATATTGACTGCAAGCTGAGCTGAAAGCTCCTTGGGACCAAGAAAAAAAAATTTTTTTTTCTTTTCACAGTACAAAAGGGGACAGATTCCATCTTGTGCTTCTTATAGTCTCAGGGAGCTCTTGGCCTCAGATTCCTAATTGGAGCCAAGGCTGGCTTGGATTCCTCCTGATCTTCCAACCTCCGCTTCTGAAGTGCCAGGTTATAGGTGTGCAGTGTGCAGTACCAGACTCGGCTTCAGAGTCTGTGTTCTGTGTTCTTAACAGAAGCTTGCACAAAGTGCTCCATATGCAAGCAGGCCTTGAGGTTACAACTCAGACAAGAAGGAATCTGGATCCTCAAAGAGAAGGCAAGGAAGGGGCTAGGACTAAACGGAGAGCCGTCAGAGCCTGGCATTGACGGGCTTGTGAGTTTGATACCTGGGTGTGTGTGTGTGTGTGTGTGTGTGTGTGTGTGAGAGAGAGAGAGAGAGAGAGAGAGAGAGAGAGAGGCTCTGTATGAGGAGGTACTGGGAGGAGGGGGAGCGAATCCTGGGCTTTAGAGGGAATAAATACATATATTTTTTTAAAAATGAAATCAATGCCAAGACGGCATTCTCTCTCTTATAAAATATGAAACATACATGAGCGGAATGTAGGTGAGGTGGCCTTTATACTTCTTCACTTACAAAGTTTCTAAAAAGGAATGAGGGTTTCCTAGCTGATGCAGTGAAACCCCGTGACAGTGACCAGCAGGCGACGGCTACAAAGCGCTAGCAATATCTCAACACCAAAGTCCAAATTAGGTTCCGCGACACCGGTAGCACTTTCTGCACCCAGAAACCGTCTCTATCCCTATTATAGGAGGAGACCCTAAGTCACTCACTCTTCAAAGGGAAAGCTGATTTCAAAATGGTTTTCTTTTAATTCAAACAATAAAAATTAAAAGGAGGGTGATGGGAAGAAGTGAGAAACTGAGTGGGGCACTCTTCTGTGCTCCTTTCCAAAGAAACAATGTCCCTGGTTCCCTCTCACCCAGGGGTGGAGAACAGATGTGTGTACAGTGCTACCAAGGCGGCTGTGATCGGTCTCACCAAGTCCGTGGCTGCAGACTTCATCCAACAGGGCATCAGATGCAACTGTGTGTGTCCAGGTGAGCCCGGGGTGAGAGGGTGGGAGCCTGGCCTTTCTTACATGCTGTTTGGCACCATAAAACATTTTCATCAGCTTAATTACCATATTGCTTTCCACCACTGACAGACATCGAAACTAAAGGTTTGACTTTGTTAAGAGAGCAGTGTAGCTTTTGTTGGACAGAGGTTCCAAGTCAATTGGAAGAAGCCTCGATGTGAAGATTTAAAACAGCAGGACAATGGTGGTGCTCGCCTTTAATCCCAGCACTGGGAGGCAGGAGGCAGGCGGATCTCTGAGTTCAAGGCCAGCCTGGTCTACAGAGTGAGTTCCAGGACAGCCAGGGCTACACAGAGAAACCCTGTCTCAAAAAGAAGAGAACAAGAGAGCAAGACGAGAGCGCAAGAGAGCGAGGGGTTTAAAACCCAGCATGTGCAAAATGCTTTAGACTCAGTTTGAGAAACAAAACTTGCTAGAACCTGTTGACTGTGGTGATGTTGTCCTTGGTGAGTAGAAAAGCAGAACATTTCCATGGGATAGCAGGGACAGCAGGGGACAGCAGGGGACAGCAGGCAGACAGCAGACAGAAAGTCGGGGGAGCCTTTGGGAACACAGGGGTCCACCAAACTCCCAAACAACCAGAGTGGCTCTGAAATCAAAAGGATGCTGTGGCCTGTTCTATAAGTAAAACTTCCTGGAGACACTCCCACCTGGATGGCTCACGCCTTCTTGCCAGAGTGGAGAGGTTTCAACAGATCACGTGACTCAAAGCAAAGCATAACTACCGTTATGAAAAAAAAAAGTGTGATCGCTCTATGAAGAAGCAGAGAAACCTGCTTTGCTTTTTATGTGTTGTTCCATCGTTTTCGGCCCGCCTGGAACTCACTGTGTGAACCTGATGGTCTACACCTCGCAGGGATCAGCCTGTTTCTGCCCGCTTGCTGCTGGGGTTGAAGGTGTGCATCACTATACCCAGCAAAACCACTTTTCTTAATAACTGTGGATATGACATAGGTTCTAGGTAACCAGGTATGTTTTGTTCTGGTTCCACCCACCCAAAACAAACACAGGGTACCTAACAAGGGTGATTAGTGTCTTCTGAAAAGAGTAGTGTCTGTCTAGGACTAAGGTTTTCTTTTCTTTTTGTTTTGCTTTTTTACTTGTTTGCTTGTTTTTTTTTGTTTGTTTGTTTGTTTTGTTTTGTTTTTGGATTGGTCAGTTTTTCTTTTTATTGTTGTTGTTTTCAGAAAGGGTTTCTCTGTGTAGCCTTGGCAGTCCTGGAAATTGCTCTGTAGACCAGGCTGGCCTTGAACTCACAAAGATCTGCCTGCCTCTGCTTCTAGAGTGCTGGGATTAAATTCATGGACCACCATTGCCTAGTTCTACTAAGGTGTTCAATAGTCCACTGCCAGAGTTGAGGTGATCTACCAGATGGGCATGCCAACATTGAGGGGATGTGTTGATAGGAAAGCTGTGTGTCCTTTGGGAAGTCCTATAGAAGATTCTATTTGATTCTCAGGTTGGGAACCACAGACTTACTCAGGGGAAGCCATTAACTGTCAGCCAGGCCTGCACTACAGAGATTGGGATACTCTGTCCCATTTCTCTTTGGGTGGAGATTCAGCCACAAGTGATATTGAGAAAAAGGACATTCACTGTCTACACTTGACTACACCTGACCTTTGTGGCACTGGCCATCAGGGGAAAAAAAAAGGCAGAAGATCTAGAATATGTGGTTGTTTTCACAGCTAGAACTTTCATAGGACTTGGAAAATCAAACTCTAGAACGAGGAACTAGCTGTGAGTCACGGAGGCCATCCCTGATGCAGAGGAGTGAATGAGTGTCTGGGTTAGTGCCAATGGTTGTGAGTCACTATCTCCAGCCAGACATGTAGACGTGGCACAGCAGACACCAGGACATGGGCTCACACTAGCTTTCATTTAGTATTTACCACTGCCAGCCACATGTAAACTGTGACACCCACTCAGCACTTACAGTTGTAGGGTTTTGAGGACTGCTATGGTCAGCTCAAGGTGAACATGGGCTGAGAAAAGTTTGGACTTTTAGTAGGCGATTGACAAGCAAAATGGGGGAGCAAAATTTTGTAAATTGGGTAAGTGGATGTCTCTTCTGCAGTAATGGGGAGATTCAGACTGTTGCTGACAGGGAGAGTTGTATCAGCTGAAAGTGCTGCCTGTGTGTGGCAGGGTGTGTGTGTGTGTGTGTGTGTGTGTGTGTGTGTGTGTGATGGAGAACCTAAGGAAAAGATTCTACACAGGGCAGGATCTGATATGGAAGATACTCCATCTCCAGAAAAATGACAAATGATAAAAAAAATTAGGAAACATTTTCAGAACAGAGACGAGATCTATGTGTGGCTTTCTCAATTGTGTGGTCTACCGACAAAGGTAAGAGGTGTCTTTAAAAGTTTGTTTTACCTCTTATTCTCCCTTCCCTGACTCCTTTCTCCTTCTCCTTCTCCCTCTCCCTCTCCTTCTCCCTCTCCCTCTCCCTCTCCCTCTCCCTCTCCCTCTCCCTCTCCCTCTCCCTCTCCCTCTCCCTCCCCAGTATGTTCCTGGCCAGCCCCCCCTTCTCTGTCTCTATTCCCTTCTCAATTCCCCTTCCCATGTCCTAAATAAACTCTATTCTATACTTAAAAAAATTATTTTACACCCACAGAGAGACCAATCGATACCCCAGAGCACTGTTATCTTGCAAACAAAACAAAAATCCAGGTTTCTACAGAGAGCTTTTGGATTACATGAGTTAGGGGGAAAGTCCAGACAACTATATAGGCTTGGGTACTTAATGGGTTTTAACTTTTTAATCCTGCTTATTTTTCCTCCTTTGAAAAAAAAAAGATTGATTGATTGATTGATTGATTGATTGATTTTATGTATATGAGTACACTGTAGCTGTACAGATGGTTGTGAGCCATCATGGGGTTGCTGGTAATTGAACTCAGGACCTCCACTCCCTCCGGCCCCACTCACTCCTACACTGCTCGCTCCTGCCCAAAGATTTATTTATTATATCTAAGTACACTGTAGCTGTCTTCAGACACACCAGAAGAGGGTGTCAGATCTCATTACAAAAGGTTGTGAGCCACCATGTGGTTGCTGGGATTTGAACTCAGGACCTCTGGAAGAGCAGTCAGTGCTCTTAGCCGCTGAGCCATCTTTCCAGCCCTTATTTTTCCTTCTTAAGAAAAACAAATTATGTTTTTATTAGAACTTTTAACAATAGTTTAAAACTGAAACCAGTAGAAGCATGCAGATAGGTTAAGTCTATGGCAACCGTGAACTTGAGGCCAGGATCCCCGTGGTGAACTTGGCAACAGAGCAGAATGGTTTGCAATCCTTACAGCAGACTGCTGAAGCTCAGACGTGCTGTTTTCTACGTCTCTGGGCTCCCATGGGGTCTAGCTGAGATAAGGCAAAGATACTTACAGATCTATAAATCATCAAGCAAACATAGCATGACTGTGCGTCACTGAGAGAGCGGGTTAATTCACCCAGAGTCCCAGCCTGCTGTCACAGAACCACTAGGGTGTGTGTGTGTGAGTGTGTGTGTGTGTGTGTGTGTGTGTGTGTGTGTGTGTGTGTTTTGATGACACTTAGTGGTCAGGCAGGTAGAGCTCAGAGTGTCATTTAAGAGAAAGGACAAAGATTTCACTGCTTGCTTATCGTGTGGAAAAGGAGTTTAAGGTTTAATTCCCCTTTCAATTGAAGTAACCACAGTGACTGTCTCCTTTGGTTTAGGAACGGTTGACACCCCATCTCTGCAAGAAAGAATACAAGCCAGAGACAATCCCAAAGAGGTACATATATCTAGCAGTTTGAAAGTGTTCCAACCTTTTGGCTAAAATTAAAAAAAAAAATTTAAATGCCCTGTTCCTTATCCAGACAGATTCATAGATCTATGAATCTAGAGAGAAAAGAAGGAGGTGGCTGCCAAGGCCTGAGGGAGGGGGAAGTTGCTGCTTGCCCGGTGGAGATTTTCATTTTGCGAGATGAGAAGTAGTACCAAGGAGCTTGCAGCTGACAGCACTAAGTGTTTTGTACTTCTTACCCCTGAGCTGTGCACTTAGAATGGCCGAGATGGTCAGTTTAATATCTTATGTCTGTGAGTACATTGCTTGTAGGAGATAGAGAGACGTCTTCTGTAGCCCACGTCGGCTGTGATTTGTGTCTCCCCCTCAGCTCCCCATGCTGGTATTACAATCGTGCACCGGCTGTGACCACAGTGGGCATTCCTAGTGGCTTTCTGGTTTTGTTTATTTTGTTCTTGTTTTGGTTTTTGGCTTTTCAATGCGAGATTTCTCTGTGTAGCTCTTGCTCTCCTGGAATGTACTCTGTAGACCAGGCTGACCTCAGACTCACAGATCCACTACCTCTGCCTTCCAAGCACTGGAACTAAAACTGTGCGACCCCACAGCCAGCCCTCGAGGCTTTCTTACGTATCACAGTATCCATGGATGTCAGTGTATCATGACTAGTTCGGGTAACATGGCTGGAAATTTAAAAGCAACTTCGGATGATGGCCCTAGTCCCTCCGTAGGTTCCTCTGACCCCAAGCCCCTTGAGGATGTTACAAGGGCACACGTGTGCCAGCTGACATCTCTTGTATGGAACTGTCTCTGGTCACAGGCACTGAAAACTTTCCTAAACAGACAAAAGACGGGAAGGTTTGCGTCGGCCGAAGAGGTCGCTCTGCTCTGCGTATACCTGGCCTCGGACGAGGTGAGCGCTGCTCTTCCGGTTTGTAATTCCACCACACTGGGCTAGCACAGATTTGCTCATCCTCTTCACAGTTTTGTGAGTCTATGTTCTATATCGCTAAAGTGCCCCGTTTACACGATAGGAATAAGCGCTGGTTTCACTTACTCAAAAGCCACCATTATCTGTGACAGCAGCTCTTCTTCATTCAACTTTCCATGACTGGAATCACAGCACAGATGAAAAATAAAGGAAAACATTAAAGCGTACCACCTTCCAAGAGATTTGCTTTATTTATAAAAGGACAGTTGTGGGCATACTGGTTACATATAAAAACCTCCCGGACTGGCAAGATAACTCATGAGTAAAGACCCTTTACTGCCAAACGTGGTGACATAAATTCAACCCCTGGCATCCACGTGGTGAATGGGAGAACAGATTCCCAAAAAGTTGTCTTCTGACCTTCTCTAGAGTGTCATGCACTCATGTGCTCACACACACACACACACACACACACACACTAAATAAAATGTAATTTTAAAAAGCCTCTCGATTGTGAGAGTTGAAGGAGAGACGAACAGGCTTACCAGCTTTCATTGTAATTGGGGGTAGTAGGTACTGCATTGGAGCTATTCCACTCTGGTTGGCATGTGCCACTTTAGTTTACTAGTGACCTAGTGATCCATTCGGGGGAAGTCCATGATCTTTCCTAACCTTGTTTTGTCATCGTGTAGAAATGCCTAATTTGGTCTCTTTGACTTCACACCTATTTAATAACCAATTTCTTCCTGAGTGACTAGTGTGGACTCAGTGGCCGATAAAGCGCAGACCAAGGTGCAGGGCATAAAAGCTCTTTCGTTTTGAACCCACAACAGACAGAAGCAACAACTGCACCGTGGCTTACCTTGGTCACCCTGTGTGGTTTGCTGGATAACTCGAATGCAGAGGCATCATGGGAAAAGTCCACCTTAGAGCGGTGATCTCCTCTGGCACGTCCACCTCCATAAAGCCAAGGCAGAGAGAACCTTTGGGAATCTCCCATGCTTTAGCTTCCCCAAGTGTGTGAAGTTTGTTTAGCTCTGGGGTCCCGCGAGCCTCCATCCCTCCCCATAGGTTGGGTGGGGTGGGGTTTACTTCTGTACTGGTTCCTCTTTACCATAACTTGGTGCAGCCCACACAGTTGGTGATTCGGATGGACACAAAGGTGAAAAGTTTAGTTACTGCTCCTCAGGACTGTTAGCCACAGTTTGTAGGAGCTACGGAATCGCTGGGTAAATTATTACTGAATTATCAGTTTTCATGGATTTAATTTAAAAAAAAAAGTGTCCTCATACTATGACATCTTTGCTTCTGCCTCTTTCAGTGACTGCAGCTACAGATCAATGTCAAACTGAGGACACAACCATGAGAGAGTTTATTATCCATTTTAAGTGAATAGTGCTTTTTAATTTTTTAATTCTTTGACAATGTCATACATCCCTATGATGTGTTTTGAGCATATTTATCCCTCATGAGTCTCTCCCCCATCACTCCTTTTGAGCCCTTTCTTCTCAACAGGTCCCTCCTCCCCTCATTTCATGGATTTCCTTTTTCTTTTTAAGTGACGCCCTGAATGTACTTAGGGCTGCTCTCAAGAGGAGGAGTGTGAGGTTATTCACATGTGTGTAGACTGACTAGACTACCAGTAGCTACCGCACCGAGGAAGGCTCCTTCCCCTGCAGCCATTCATTAGCTACCAAGAGCTCTTTGCTGACAGTGCGGCTCTATGAGCCCCTCCCTCATCCAGGACAGAGTGTGAATGGTCTCAGTCCCTGTTGGGTAGCCACAGCTGCTATGAATTCACGAGTTCAATGACCTTGTCACGTCCAGAAAGCAAATTAAAATAGTTTTAACTTCTACTACAACTTCAGAATTAGTCCTCTGCAAAACGGAAATGCTTATAAACGTAAGCCAATGATCAATTTTAAATACAAAGTTGGGCATCTGATTCTAGTGTGAGCTACTATTTGACATGTTAATGGATTGCAAGAATGATTGCCTATATAAATTTTTAAAACAGTCCGTGTGCTTCCCAGAGTTGATCAGTTAATAGGCACTGTCTTCCCATTGTTAACATGATGTCAGTCGACACACATTCTAAACACTTACTAGTGGTCTGAAAGTTAACTAGCTCTGAATGATTCTGAGTTTCAAAATGAAAATGTGTTGTTTTACCATGTACTTTATTTCATCTCTCCTTAATTTTGTGACTCTGAAGCCACGCACCTAACAGACCGTTAGTGGAGCGTGACATTCGCATAGGCCTGAGAAAGGCCTTGTGCTCCATCCAGGTCCTGGGAAGCTCAGCTGTTTCAAATCATCCAAACTTGCTTTTGGTTTGTTTGTTTGTTTGTTTGTTTGTTTGTTTGTTCCTACATTCAATTAAGGTTTCTTGTTAGAATGAGAATCAAAAGTTTTGTTATCTCACATAAGAAATGTTCAAAATGCTCCCAGGGTCCAGGGCGATTAACTGTTCCCTCTTGTGCTTGTCACTGCAGTCAGCCTATGTAACTGGCAACCCTGTCATCATTGATGGGGGCTGGAGCCTGTGACCGCGAGGATCCCTGCTGGGAAGACAGGCCCTTCCTAGCCACGGAGCAAAGCAAGCTGCCTGGGTGATCATCTCTTCTGAGAGTGACATTCATGAAAATAAGCCCTTTAGTGATTGTTCCCGAGAGTGTGACTCTTTAATAGTCTCTCGTCTCTTCTGAAGCTGTGGTAAATAAATCAAATAAAATGTATTGATTTTGTGGCAAAGGAGTAGTTTTTTTTCTTAAGATTTATTTATTTTATTTATGTGAGTACACTGTAGCTGTCTTCAGACACACCAGAAGAGGACATCAGATCCTATTACAGATGGTTTTAAGCCACCGTGTTGTTGCTGGGAATTGAACTACGACCTCAGGAAGAGCAGTCAATGCTCTTAACCGCTGAGCCTTCTCACTAGCGCCAGGAGTAGTTTTTAAAATAAGCAAAGATTAGTGAGATTTTTACTGGCATAGCAGATAACTATTACAAAAGACCACGGGTTTTAAAGGGGGAGGAGGGACTTGCTTCTCTGTGTAAAGGCTAAAAGGCGGGGCCAAGGTGCTGAGAGACACTGTGTCTAGTGAGGGTCCTTTGCCATCGTGCAGAGGGAAGAAGTGTTGTGGCCTCACTTGAGAAGAGCAGAATAAAAAGGACGCGGGCCTTTTCAGCTCTTTGTAAGGCATTCATCCCAAACATGAGAGACCTTTCTGTCACCTAATTACTTCCCAGAAGCCCTAGCTCAGACCGTATCACAGGGAGGATTCATGCTTTAACACAGGAGATTTGGAAGGCCACCTTAGTTTATAGCAACAAATAAAATTAAAACATGAATACAAAAGAAGTTGTTAAAGAAAAAAAATATTCCTTTCCTGTTTCACTTTGGCTTTCAAAGCATGTTTTTGTAAAGTTTTGCATTGTTCTCTAAGCTGACACTAAGTTGAGATTTTTTTATACAATCATAAATACACACCACAGATAAAGACGGCTTTAATGTCACAACAGGAGAATCTAGATTCACAGCTACATTTTTTGTCTTGTTATATAAAAGAAACATGATCAAGTGTTTAGCACATATTAAGTGCTGTTTTCTTAGTCTAGACATTGCTTATTAAAATCAGCAATTATATCCAATATGGAGCTAAGAATATATAATTAACGTGCAATACGGTCAATTTGAGAGGATTTTTGGAGATTAAGTTCAGAGATGTTTTTTCACTGGTTTCCAGGATAACAACAGCACATGAATTAGAAAGTAGGCTCTGCATAAATGTAAGTAAATCAGTAACCTGAGACAAGTGAAATAAAAAAATTATTCTAGAAGTTTATGTGAATTTATGAATGATAACTCTATAAGCATTCTTTACAAGTGGTTTCTTTCAGCTTTAAGGTTGTGTGTGCAAGCTGTTTGTTGTTACCTCAAAAGATCATATCAAAACCAGCTCCTTACTCTCTGCCTTTTCTCAGAGAGACTGCATTAGCCAGGATAACTGTAGGCTCACAGTGAAGGGCTAACTCCACGTATGAAGATGGTGCAGATGATGGATTTGAATCGAAATTCACAACAAATGGGTGCTTGGACTAGCTCTGCCAACGACTCCCATGATAAGGTCGTTAGCGCTCTGGTCAGGTGTTCCACGAGCAAATGACAGACTGACCCAGCCACCCAGCTTGCCCTGTCCTTTTTGCTTTAGTTTCTGGTCTTTGTTTTTAGAAATCAGCTTCTTACTAGGTAGCTCACACTGGCTTTTATCTCACCATTCCCCTGCCTCAGGATTGCTGAGGTGCTGAGGCACAATATAGACTGTGCCACCATGCCTAGTTCTTTAGTTTATGAAATTAGGAATTTAGGCTAAATGCTTTGACTTTTGTTTGTTTTGTCTTGGGTTTTTTTTATTATTATTATAATCAAAATGCTGTAACTTCTTACCTAGTGAATGAATGAATGGAACAGTGGAGTTCCTAGAAAAAGTATCTACTCAGGACCTCTAGGACCAAGTACCCAGCACAAAGATTTATTTGCTCCAGAGAAACAGAGGGCAGGGAGTAAGACTCAAAGATAGGAGATAAAAGACAAGGGAGAGGGGGCAGGGATATTTATCCCAGAAGGTGATCAAGGACTGCCTCTGGATAGAGAGGTGACAGATGTGGCATACAGGAAAATGGCAGTTTAAGGTACAAGGGGAAACCTCATGTTAGGATGAAGTGTTTAATTTTAATCAGGCATGTTAATTAGATGAACCGAAGGGGCTTTCAATTGCTGGACTTCAATCCTTTGATAGTTGGACCTTGGTAGTCAGCCTCAGGAGAAAGAAGTGGCCAATTAAGGGAATGAGCCTAGGTGGCTAGCTTTAGGAATGGAATCTAATGGTTTTAGCAGTGCAGAGGGAAATGCCTGAGCCATGCTTGCCACCTCAAGCTGACCAGAGTCCCTTCAGGAGTAGAGCATCATGTGTGTTGTGAGCAGGAACACACATAGTTAAAAACAAATGAATTCGTTTAAACACAGTGACCTCTGCAACAGAGAGATGTTCCGTTACTTCTGTCAGAGCTCAGAGGTTACAAGCAATGAAACCAGAGTGAATCTAGCCCAAAAGTTCAATGTTTTCCACTCACGCCAATAAAATCAAGGCATATCAAATGAACATCATATGACCAAAGGGTTGGGGGAGGAAAATATGTCTTAGTTCTGCAGGAAGAGGAAGCCAATGAGAATGGAAATTTTTGCAAGTTTTAGAAAATGAGTTCGTTTTAGGAAAAGAATCATTTCATTTCCTCTGAGAAAGGGTACTGGATGGAGCCTAGGTTCATTCGGAGGATTTCTGTCTGGAATAGAAATGTGCTTAATACACCTGCATGCTTGAAATCCAAGACTGAACTTAGCACTTGCTCAAAGAGTAAGACCAGATAATGGACGAGAGCAACTCCTTTGAGATGCTCATAAACCCCCACTTGGACTTGGATGTATCTTTCTGCTTGGGAGAATTTCATCCCCTTACCCCTAATATTTAAAATCTATGTTAAAATCTCCTAACAAACTCCAACTCCGATTTAAACGGGGAGGGGGGGGGAGGGAGGAAGACACCAAACTGGAAGTCAGAAATAAAAAATTAAATGGCTGATGGGAGGGAGCGTTACAGTAAAACAACATAGCAAGAGGCTCACAGTGACAGACACTGGCCCAAGGTTTCACTCCGCCATTTGTCACCTGAAGGAAAGAACCCTGCCTGTGAGAAGACACTGAGAGTCCTGGAATTTGCGTCGGATTACAGAATTTAGGAGATTCAGGAACAGTGAGAGAGCCTGCTGCTCTTAGCCTTGAGAGGTGGCCAGAGGCTGCTGGAAGCTGGGGCGCGTGGGCCAGGGTCTCCCTCTGGCTGAATGAGCAGAGCCCTGAACTGAGAGTGTGCCCCGCCCTGCCCCTCCCTGCCCCGCCCCTCCCTACCCCGCCCCGCGCCACTGGACCTCCCTGTTTTCCGCCGGCCCCCAGCCACAGCACCGCCCTAACCTAGCACGCCTTGGTAAACCTAGGCTCAACTCCCACTCAACGGAAGCCAGGAGGCCTGCGCAGACTGCCAGCAATGAGGTGAGTAGCACCGAGCAAACAACCCATGCGCATAGCTGGTACGGGAATGTGTGTGTGTGTGTGTGTGTGTGTGTGTGTGTGTGTGTGTGTGTTCGAGCGGGGGTTTTCCTTGTTTTTGTTTTAGCTCTCAGTTTTTGGACTGGGTGCTGAGGATCTTCAAGTCTAGACCCTAGACAATGTGATGCCTGCTCAGAGCACGTGAGCTGTAGCCCTCTTACTTGCCAGGCATCAGCTTCTTGTCACACACTTGCTCAGACTCCGGTGAGATTGATTTCACCAAAACATTAACGGCAGGGAGCTTTAAGCCCCCAGCAAGTAAGGTGGACCGTGGAGCAGTTGCCTGGAGCAGGTCTACTCTCTTTTCCCTCTGAGACGGCCCCGCCCCTTAGCAGATACAGATGCTGCATCGTGGGTGGGTGCTGGATTACCGATTCATAGGTTTGAAGGTTCAGCAGACACCTGCATGTCTTCTCTGAGCTAAGCAGGCACAGGAGATAATCACGTGTGGATTGCATACCGTTTCCACCCTCCAGGAGTTCAGAACGCAGCTCTGGGATCAGAGTATGCCTAAACAAGACTTTAGATCCTGAGCATGCACGCTGCTCTGGGGACGTGGGCAAAGTGACAGCCCCCTGTAACTGTGATACACACCAGGAGCACAAGCAACATGGGGAAGAAAGATGTATTTCATATCACAGGCTCACAGTCCAAAGAAGGGAATTTGCGGTAGACACTCAAGGCAGGAACTAAATAGAAGCTATGGAGGGATGCTGCTTACAGGTTTGCTCTCTATGGCTACCTCGGTTTGCCTTTTTATAGGCTCCAGGACCGCCATGGGGACCCACAGTGGTCTGGGCCCTACCCCCCAACAAACATTAGTCAAGAAAATGTCTTGTCACACTTGTCTACATGCCAATCTGATGGAGGCATATTATTAATTTAGATTTCCTCTTTCCAGATGACTCTAGTTTATGTCAAGTTGACAAAAAACTCACCAACCCACTGACTAGGGCATGTTATATATTTTCTGGCATAAAAAGTCTTTAGGGTTACAACCCCATCAACTATATTCTCAGCCCTTTTGGAGTACCCACAAGAGGAATTAAGAATGAGCCAGAAGGAGAGCTGGAGAGATGGCTCAGTAGTTAAGAGTCCTGAGTTCAATTCCCAGCAACCACATGGTAGCTCACAACCATCTCTAATGGGATCTGATTTCCTCTTCTGGTGTGTGTGAAGACAGAATTTAAAAAAAGAAAGAAAGAAAGAAAGAAAGAAAGAAAGAAAGAAAGAAAGAAAGAAAGAAAGAAAGAAAGAGAGAGAGAAAGGATAAGCCAGATGTAGTGACTCACAACTTTAATTCCATCACTTGGGAGGCAGAAGCAGGTGGATCTCTGTGAGTTTGAGGCCAACCTGGCCTACAGACTGAGTTCCAAAACAGCCAGAGCTATATAGTGAGACCATGTCTAAAGAAGAAGAAGAGGAGGAGGAGGAGGAAGGAGAGGAAGAGGAGGTGGAGGAGAAGGGAAGAGGGAGGGGAGAAGGAGGAGGAGGAGGAGGAGGAGAAGAAGAAGAGGAAGAAGAAGAAGAAGAAGAAGAAGAAGAAGAAGAAGAAGAAGAAGAAGAAGAAGAAGAAGAAGAAGAAGAAGAAGAAGAAAGAAGCAGAGAGTAAGCCAGAGGTGTTAGTGATAGTGACCCCATGAGGCCTGGATCCTAGATCTTACATGCAAAGTTTCTGTGTGAATGTGGAAATTAACACTCATTCGATTCTTGCTCATATTCGTGTCCACAGCTTTTCTTCTGGCTGAGTTTGGGTGTACATCTCGAATTTAGCAAGCAGATGCTCTGCCTGAGCCTACAAAGGTGCTGGTGCGGGGGGCCCCTGTCCACTGAGACTTGCAGACTTGGTTTTCCAGTGTTAAGTCCTCCGCCCTCTTGTGACTGACAGGAGGCAGTTGGAGGTGTGAGAGTGGGGGTGAGGTGGAGTACAGGCCTGTAATCCCTCTCTTCAGGAGACTGAGGCAGTACAAAGACTGCTTAAGGCCAGTCTAGGCCACGTCGTGAGTCCCTGTTTCAAAAGTTGAGGGAGGTAGTTGGACACTGACTTGGTTACTTTCCTATTGCTGTGATAAGACACCATGACCAAGGAAAATGGTAGAGGAAAAAGGCTTGGGGGTGCTTACAATTTCAGAGGGTAAAAGATTTTAATCATCTGACAGGGAGCATGGCAGCCGCAGGTGAGCAGGTGCTGGACACAGTAGCTGAGAACTCTCTTGAAATTCCCCAAGAGCAGAGACACACTGGCAATGGTATGTGCTTTTAAAAACCTCAAAGTCAGGCTGGAGAGATGGCTCAGTGGTTACGAGCACTGACTACTCTACCAGGGATCTTGAGTTCAATTCCCAGCTACCACATGGTGGCTCACAATCATCTGTAATGGGATCTGATGCACTCTTCTGGTGTGTCTGAAGACAGCAACAGTGTAATCACATATATAAAATAAATAAATCTTCAGCCTCAAAGCCAGGCCTTAGTGACCTGTCTCCTCCAAGGCCACACCTCCTCATCCTTCCTACAGGGTTCTACTAACTGGAGACTAAGTATGCAACTGTATGAACCTCCGGAGTCCATTCATGTTCAAATCACCACAGTTATATTCCTGTCCTATGAAAATTACAGTCAGATCCTACCTTCTCTAATTACAGCTATAACATTGTTCTTGAATTTCACACACCCTGTGGAAACTCTTGCCTGTGGCAAAAAATAGAACATTTCTTAATAGTGAGTTGCTAGTACTCTGGGGTTCGTCCTTCAGGGCCCAGCTTAGACCCTGCTGCTATTCTAGCACTTCAAAAACCTCAGGGTTATCTAACTCTCTTTTTAGCATATCTTTCTACTTAAAACACCTGGAGTGATTTCTGATTTGTGCATGGAGCCTAGAACCTAAACTCCTGTTGGTTTTTGGTTATCTATCTATCTGTCTGTATATATATTTGTTACACATGAAGTGAAGCTGTGGGGTTAGGTCTAGAAGTCATTTCCTCGGACTGCTCACATTTTATACCTTGCTATGCCCTGGTTAACACAGCACATAGAATTCCTGCCATGAGCATCCACTTCACATGTAATCCTTACACTTGCAATGTCTTCCTCTGAAATGCTCTGTTCTAGTTCCTTTTACAAATGACACCGTCTTTCAGGGTTTGAGTCCAGCGTCTCATGACTACCCCAGTGTTTTGACCACGGATTCTCTATTGAGATTTAACAATGTATAGTGAAGCTACGCAGATGTCGACCAACAGCGATTCAACACTGCTTCTCACCTGAAATTCTCAGAGCTGGTTCTGGGGCAAATTAGCCTGTGGTGGTTGCCAAAATGTTTTGGCATAGTAACAGGATTTATATATTTTTTATCAAAACACCCTTGAAAAATAACAGATTTCCTTTCCTCGCAGAACATGGCATCTGAGGGGTAGTGGTCTAGGGATTTTTCAGTAGCCCCATGCTATCAGGGCTCTGGACTGTGTGCTGTCTATGATCAGCTAGTCTTGACTTTCTATGAGTGAAGGAAGGCAGGCTGCTAAAGTTCCAAGACACATGGAACCTTCATCAACTAAAGCTCCCCCCCCCCCCCCGCAACACGATAGGCACTTAAAGACCAAATTTTAAGCTTTTTCTCCTTTCAAAAAAGAAATTTACTAAAACGAAATATATTAATCATTGGCATGAACCTTTCATAGCCCTAAAACAAAATCTGAAAAAGAGTAATGTCATAGACACTGATTCAGACTAATCCTGACTCTATCGCTAGAGCCAAGCAAGAGATCCAAGTGGCTTTTAGATATGCAGTAAGCCATATCCGTACCACATATTGGTACATATGCTAAATTTGCAATTAAAAATGTTACCTTTGGAAGGAAGATAGAGTAGCGAGAAACAAGAATCAAGTCCCTCCTACCTTTGGTATCATTTTCTTATATTTTATAGCTCATTAGTGTTTTTACATTACTAAGTTAACAAAATCACCAGGGTAATAAACCAAATTGCACAACAGATGCTTCCCTTTGATAGCTTGGCCTCCTGTGGTTGACACACCTAGAGCTCTCAGAGAAGATCATTCTCAGAAAGGGAAACATTCATAGCTGTTTCAGCAATTCTCTTGGAATTGAGGAATTCGCTAGAATTCTTTAGGAGAGTTCTAACCTTTCCTGTGACCTGGCCTGAATTCCTCACTGCTGCGTAGGGGACCTTTGGAGAGGTGAACATTAAATTGAGTTGATAAGCAGAACCCAGAGCTAGAATATTTGTTCCCCATAGAAACTTTGTAGGAGAGCCTGGTATGTTGGCACGCTGAGGGGGCTCAGGCAAGAGGGTGCTAAGTGCAGTGCCAGCTAACTAGAGCTTCCTCAAAACTAACAAGAGAAAACCAACAAAACAGAGGTTTAGTCTGAGAAGCTCCTGTTTCAGCGCTTGGATGGGTGACTACCAAATGTAGAACACTCATTGTACAATAGGTAATGAGCATCTATCATGAATGGATACAACTCACAGAGCATTTCAACAGTCAGTCCGTTCATGCTGCTGTAACAAAATGCTACACGCTGGTTCATTTATTAGTAGATATTTATTCCTCACAGTTCTAGAGGCAGGATATTCCAAGGTTCTAAGAGCTGGTGTCTGGTGGGAGCTTGCTCTCAGTTTACAAGCCAGCACCTTCTTGCTGTATCCTCATGCAGAGTACAGGTCTGCTGTAAGGATGGAGGGGCAACGCCACGTGACATTGCAGAAAGGAATGGAAAGAGATCTTCCTGCAGCCTCTTATTCAACACACACACACACACACACACACACACACACACACACACACACACACTTACTTACTTACTTGAAACAGGTCTATATAGCCCTGGATGTCTTGGAACTCTCTATGTAGATGAAGCTGGTCTTAAAGTTACAGAGATCTACTGGCCTCTGCCTCCTTCTGGGATTAAAGATGTGTTCTAACTGGGTGTGGTGGTGCACATCTTTAGTCCCAGAACTCAGGAGACAGAGGTAGGCATATCTTGAGTTGGAGACCAGCCTGGATTACAGAACTAGTTCTAGGATGGCTAGGGCTACACAGAGAAACCCTGTCACAAGCAAGCAAGCAAGCAAACAAACAAACAAAAAAGGAGTGCACCACCACCATGCCTGTCCCCTCAACCCCTTTTAAAGAGCACCACTCCATTAAAGAGAATGGATCACTTTGAAAAGTGACTTAATTCCAGTTTCCTGTGCTCTGAACTGCTCACAGCCAGACCCTACCTGCTCGAGGGGTTGGGGGTGAGTTGAAGCAGAGTCAGTGACAGACTCCTCCAGGAACACTGCTGCAAGCTCCTTTAATACCCTCCACCAGGGCCCCTTTGGTCCTAAGAAAGCATCTATTCTAAACAGCAGTTCCTAATTGACTGGCATTGTCTGCATCTTAATCCTTGGTCTCTCAGGCAGTCCTCAATTAGGTCCTCCTGCAGTAGATGCTTTTGTGTCTGTGGGGCCCCCTGGCGTTTACATGGAGGCACCCCACTCCCCCCCCCACCTCATTCCTGCTATAAATCCCATCCTAGAAATCTATACCATTTACTGATATCCCTTTTGGTTTAAGTTCCAAACCAATGATGCATTACAATGAAATAGATGCATTACAAATATTATCAAGCAATATATGTAAATTCTCAATAAGATTTTCCCATTAAGCACAGGCAAGAAACATAGTGGTTAATCTTGATTGTCAATGATTGAGAATTACCTAGAAGAGTAGAAAATGGGGTCTAACCTAATAAGCTGATTGGTTGTTTGATGGGGGTCATAAAATTATGCCATTATTAAGATGTACTTACAAAGGTGAGATGGGATGTTTTCGGGATGTAGGTGATTGGGATATATCCTTACTAACTATATCTTACTTTGGCTAATTCCTGTATATTCGTATATTCTCTCTCTCTCTCTCTCTCTCTCTCTCTCTCTGTGTGTGTGTGTGTGTGTGTGTGTGTGTGTTGTATTCTCCTGCACACACAGTCATCCTTTCACACTGCTCTCCAGTTTGCCCTGACCCTTCCTCTCCTTCCCAGTTGCTATGGGAGACCTGGACAGTTGCTATGGGAGACCTGGACAGTTGCTATGGGAGTCCTAGACAGTTGCTATGGGAGACCTGGACCCTGCCCTTCAAGCAGTGTGGTGCCTCTAAAACCATGAGCTCAGATAAAGCCTTCCTCCTTTGTGCTGTTTAAGTCTGATGTTTTGGCACCAGGAAAGCAACTGCAGAGAGCACGGCTGGTGGGCTGTGGCCCACTCAGCTATCAGGATGCACACAGATTGCCTTTCAAAAATGGTTTGCTATTTTCTAGCATTCCTTAAAATGCCATGCTAATATAAAGGTTATGGCAATCTTCTGTAAACAACATCTCACCAAGAAGGGATAAAATAAACTTTTAATATAAATGTAAACTGTAAATTAATCTGGTTTCTGCATTTCTTTGCCTTTGCTAGTCCCCAATAACCACACAGAGAAACAAAGATTTATTTTAAGCTGCACTTCAATACCTGGGCAGTTCACTGATCTTCTCTAACTCTCTATGCTAATATAACAACCTCCCTTGCCACACTCACAGTACTCATAATTAAGGCTTCCATCGTCCAGGTGAACTCCTAAGAACCTTTGCTTCCTCCTCATGGTAGACCCCTTCCTCACGGTTCCAACTCCAACTCCCCCCCACCCTTCCTCCTCTCTCCAAACTGGCAGAAGTCTCTGCCCCTATTTTTTTTTCTGCCCAGCCATTGAATGATCAGCTTTTATTGACAAGGCAGAGGATAAAGGGTAAGAACTGTTTACACAAACTTGAGACAGGAGATTTTTGATCTAAGCATTATAATGCTTGATTGAAACAAGATATGAGGGCAGAGAAATCAGCATTTGAACAACACAAGGATAAGCTTTACACAGAGCACAAAAAACCATTATGTCCACAAGAGAGGAACAGTTGTTTGAGCAGAAAATTGCTACAAGGCTCCACTGGTTAGCACACTTCCAGAGCTGGCGGGCTCCATCCCTGTGTGCACTAAAGTCCTGTAGCTGTGGCAGGCTGGAGGATGGCACTGCTGGAGATCCCACAAGGTCCTTGAGAGCATCAGCCAGCACCTAGCACTGACAAGCCGGCCTGTGTAGGAAGTCAGGAAAGCCAGAACCACACCAAGGCCAGTCTCAAAGTCCTGTTGCCAATAGCAACCAGAGCAGGGGCTTGGGATACAATGTCTCCAGAACACAGCAGTGCAATCCCTAGGGGCCACTGTCTGGTTTGAGTTCTTAAACTCTTTGTGTGTTTCAGATCATGGTTCATCAGGCTCACCATGTGTTTAGCTTTGGGGTATTTTGCACATTTTTCACCTAAATATTTTTTTCTGTTTTGTTCAGTCAAAAACATGTTAGGTTGTTCACGGTGCAAGTATTTTTCTCCTGTTACAACAATAGCAGTCTTTAAGTCAAAACAAGTTTATATTTATTTTGTCAAAACAAATTCTTAGTTCAAAACAACATGTCATGTTTTTAACATAGTTTCTAGGTTACACAAAAGCACTTATGTTCCTGTCACTCACTAATGCAACAAAATAAGAAAGTAACTAGTTTGGGGGCTGAAGCAATAGTCTGTACTGTTCTTCCTGAGGAACTGAACTGGGGTTTGTGGTAGTTTGAACAAGAATGGCCCTCACAGGCTCATATATTTGAATGCTTGGCCATCAGTTAGTTGAACTGTTTGGGAAGGATTAGGGGGTATGGCCTTGTTGAAAGAGGTGTGTCACTGAGGTAGGCTTTGAGATTTCAAAAGTCCGTGCCAGAACCAGACCCCTCTCCGTCTGAAACTTACGGGTCTGCTGGGAGCTGTCATATACAGCTCCAGCACCATGCCTGCCTGCCTGCTGCCACCCCACCCCCACATCATGGTCTTACCCTCTGAAACTGTAAGCAAGCCTCCAGTTAAATGTTTTCCTCTATAAATTGCCTTGGTCATGGAATTGCATCTCATCAATAAAGGTGTAACTAAGGTTAAGGTTCTCGGCACCCATACCAGGTGGCTCACAACTCCGACTCCGTGGGATCCAGCGCCCTCTTCTGACCTCCATGGGTAACTGCACAAACAGGTACACATATGCATAGTTTAAAACAAAATCTTAAAACTAAGGAAAGTGACTAGTTTCTGCCCTTGTAGCGATCTTTCAGCAGCGTTAATTTGTAGAAAGAAGTATGGTTTACTTGACCTTTGCAACTTTATAGCTCCCTCCTGTCCATTTAAATAGTGCAGTAAGTAATTTTCAGCATTTAGATTGGTTTTTAAATTAAGCTGAAGAATAGAGGGCTTGTTTAACAAATGCCTGATGTTATGGGAAAGTACATTTATAGAGACTTTCTCCAAGTCGGCTCACCTGACTCTGGATGAAGACAAGGATCTCGCAGGCCCTCTGTCATCTGCTCCATTTGTTGAATTTAAGGCTTTTGTTTCACTTGAGGCCACACTTCTGTCTTAGAAGTATTTGAAAACTGCTGTAAGTGATTCCCCAAGTGCTTCCTCGCCTGCTCTGAAAACCACAAAACCAGAAAATGATCTCAAATTGTGGCAAATGGAATTAAGTTATTCCCCCAAAATTGCAGTATATATCCAAGAAAGTTTTTATTGCCAAGGCAAACCATATAATTTTCTTCTTTCCAAAGTTTTAAAAATCGCACAGATTTCTTTTCTAAATGCACTCAAAGTTCCACATGGGAAAAATCTTACCACAGCAATCACAACAATACAGAAATGTAGACAAGGCAGGAATAAATGACTCTCGTCTCTCAGAAAATAATGGGATCCGAAGAGGTTTCCTCAGGTGTCTTTGTTCCGGCGTCAACGCTGGAAAGTCACCTGAGAGGTCAGTCTTGCTTGTGTGGAGTCGGCCCATTAGCTAGGGCAATCTAGGATCGATAGAGCTCTGTGTGTGTTTCAAAGAATTACCCTCAAGGAATGATGGGAAAGGAATTAGGATGCGATAAGCCAACAAGGGTTTATTCAAGAGCAGCCAAAAACTAGATAAGGATGAAGATAATACGTTGGGCTCTAAAACAGGTCAGCAAAGGAAAGGTTGAGAAATGTCTGACTCACTGTAGGTCCGCCCTCGGGGTCCCAAGGAAAGAAAAGAAAAGGTAAATTTGCTCATCTACTTCCAACGATCTTCAACACCCTCTGTCGATGCTGTATTTCCTTCAGAGCAGCTCTGGCTCCTCATCCCTGAGTCATCATCTTCGAAATTATAAGACATGGAGGATGAAGATAAGACAGCTGAATGTCAGCATTCAAAGCCACCTACGGGGATCACACACGAGGCTCCTCCACATCACGAACTACAGGTAAAATCTCCAGTCAAAGCCAGGGAGCCCCAGCTGTTCCCTTAAGCACATGACTATGGATGGCTTTGAAACAGAGAGAGTCATTTCTCCTCACTCTTTACCAGTCAACTAACAGTTCTCCTGGAAGAGCCAGGTGACACACTCCTGAAATACCAGCACTCGGAAGAGGGATACGGAAGTATTGTGAGCATGCAGCCAGCCCGAGTAACCTGGCGAGACCCTGTCTCAAAAATAAATAAATAAAAAAAAGATAAATAAATAAATAAGGAAAGAAAAATCCTCCTCGTGATTAGCTTCTATGCTCATATAGATCAGAGTAGGTAGATAATGTAATTTTGTAGGCTCTTTTGCCAACCTCAGGTAGGGCCAGCCACCAATGACCTTAGCTATTAACTGGTAGACATTATGCTTGGTGTTCCTGGTCTAAGCCCTAGTTCAGTGGTTCTCAACATTCCTAATGTTGAAACCCTTTAATACAGTTCCTCATGCGGTGGTGACCTCCCAACCAGAAAATTACTTTTGCTGCTACGTCATAACTGTAATTTTGCTACTGTTAGGAATTGTAAGGTAAACATCTGTGTTTTCTGATGGTATGACTCAACCCCTGTGACAAGGTAGTTTGATGCCCCCCCCCCAAGGGTCGTGACCCACAGGTTGAGAACATCTTTTTATGTGAGTTTGTGTGCTTACCTCCCTTGCTCTCTTTCCCTCTCTCTCCCTCCTCCTCCTCCCCTTTCTTAAATCACTTTGATCCATTTACTTGCTATGACCTTGAATTATGTGTTAACTGTATTAATTTGGGGGGCCTGGTTACATAGTTACATCGTACTATGTAACTTTATGTTTCCATGACCTACCCATTTAAAAATTTAAAACCAGGGACTTATTGTTCAATGTTCTTCAGTGGTTCTTCTTCTAAGTACGAGGTGACATGTTGGTAATAAAGATGCGTGTTTATAAGTTATTAATCCTCAGTTCTAATAAAGGCAACTTGATTTGAGATTTGATTTGATACTTGATAAGCCAATAGCTAAAAGATGTGTGAAAATAAAGTTTTAAAGACTTAAAATTTCGTTTTAAATCCAGGAAGAGAGAGTCATGAGCCTCAGAGGTACAGACAGAAGTGAACCGACAGAAGGCAGTAACCTGCTGACCAGCGGTGAAAAAAAGCCACAGGACTCACCAACAGAACCCAATGGCCTGCAGAGTCTGAGGCGATTCCTGGCCTGCCCTCCACGAGGCTGCCTGGCAAGAGTGATAACGAACGGTGTGTGTACGGCGGGGATGAACTCAGAAAGTGACCAGAGATGATGTCATAGTGAGAGCTTCCCAAGTCATGCGGTTAAAAAGACAGCAAGAAATCTACTGTTCTTAAGTTGAAATTGTTAGGCGGAACAGCTGACCCGGTTGTGGTGCACAGTCACTCCGGATAGGGGTAAAAAGCACTCCCTCTCAAACTGTGGCTCCAGAGGTGTCTGTGGCCACATTTGAGGGAGTACTTTCTTGAGTCACAAAGAGCAGAGATGAGAGAACTTCTGGATCTGGGCAATTTCATACAATCCCTGTAAGAAAGGCTCCAGGAAGCGCACCGTTGGCCAATGTCTCATCACCAGAAGAGCATTCTGTAAATGTTGATCTCATCAGAGCATCTCGACTGATGCTGAGCCAGAGTCTTGCTTTGCCAATCACCCATTTCTTTGTAGACTTTGAGGATTTGGGGGAGGGAGAAAGATTTATCCTGACTTCTTTTGGACATTGTTTCAGTTTAGATGTATTTGTCTTTTAGTTTATGGCAGTAACCCAAGATATGTGAGAAATTTGGTGACTGTACAGATGTTCAAAATCAGTGATACAACATCTTAATTACAAAGGAAGAGAGTGCGTGTACGATTGTGTGTGGACCCGCACGCTGTGCCCATAGTATAGGTTAGCTGTGCAATCATTCAAGAGAGAAGAGGTTGAAAATTGTCTGTAAGGCAGATTTTTAGACAATTTTGGAAACTGTTGAGAATGAAAACATTATTTCAGTTATTCTTACAGCTTTCTATCTCTCTTTTCCTGAAAACTAAGGCTGGATTCTCAATTCCCAGTCCTCGTGACCTTGATTTGTGTGTGTCTGGTTTGTGGTTGTTTTTTGTTTCTCTGTTTTTGTTTTGTTTTGTTTTGTTTTGTTTTTATTTGTTTCAACAAAGGCTGTCTCTGTAGCTCAGGACTCATGATCCTCCTGCCTTAGCCTCTCCAATGCCACCCACTCAGCCTGAGCTGAGTCTTCTTAGAGCTGTCCTTCAGAAGGAAGCTCTCACAGACATTGTCCTCGTTTTCATCCAGGCCAATGACAACAAATATAATATGTTCTACCTTAGGTGGTGCAAGGTTTTTGTTGGGAAAGTAAGATTCTGAATCAGTGTGCGAAAAAATCTTAAGCGATTAGGAACAGAAAACCAGGTTCCGGGATATGAACTAGCTGAGAGGCCACATGCCATTCGATACCTTTTCTTTCCTTTGTATTATTTTTTTAACTTTTACCACTGAAAATATGACACATAGCTAGCTAGTTAAAACATTTATAATAAAAACAGATACCTATTGCCTGAGGAATGTGTCAAAATGAGTAATGTGATTTGAGGTCTCATTTTTATTTTAATCTTTTTTTTAATGCATTTTGTGGCACTGTGTGTGCATGTGTGTGTGTGTGTGTGTGTGTGTGTGTGTTCATGCATTAGTGTGCATGCGCGTGTAGAGCCAGAGGTTGATGTTAAGTCTTCTTCCATCGTGTACTAGATACTGAGGCTGGGCGTCACACTCCTGCGTGCCTCGGGTCACGGAACCCTGACCAGGATTGACCTCACTGGGGTGGCAAGAGAATGAAAAGCTGGGATCAGGTGGAGGCTCGGCATGTTTATTATTACAGTTGCCCATGGAGAAGGGATGACTACATACAGATACTACACAGGGCATAGGGATATTATATACAGCTGAACACGGAGACGGGCTTAGCTAACCTCCGTGGGAACAGTCTCTAGGGGAGCAGCCTTTAGGCAATGACCATCCATGGGAGGAAGCCAGACTGTCAGCATTTGCACGTGGATGAGAAGAAGGCTTCGCCATCCCTTTCAACCTCACACGGGGGAGGCTTTGCCACTCCATGGGGCTGCGGCATTGGTCTGTGGTATGTCCGTGTCCATATCAATGACACGCACTCTAAACTGCACTCGATTATTGATTCGCTTGGTCTAGCTAGCCAGCTTGCTCTGGGATCGCATCTATGTCCTGAGCACTGGAGCTACAAGTAGATTTTCATGTTCATTTCAGCACTTACCCACTGAGCTATCTCAACAGCCCCGAGAACTCATTTTAAAATATAGAGTTCTTCAGAACGTTCCTGAGCGATGAGAGCTCCTGGTAGATAAACGTGTGCTCACTGTTTTCCTCTGGGTCCACTCCTGAGGTTGATGGCTTTGTTCAGTTTTCACTTCTGCATCCTCCTCTTAAGAAGCAATTATTACATGAAAGTTATGTTTTTCCAAAGTCATCATAAGTGACAAATCAATAATTAGCTGATTTAAACCTGATCTGGGGATACCTTACAATACGCACATAACATTCCCGATTGTATTGCAAGTATGGGGAATGAAAGGAGAGGGACTTTTAAAGTGGTCTTAGCCTGGAAAAAGGAAAACTCTTAACTCTGTCTGATTGTAGAATTATTAAAAAAAAAAAAGTTCAGCTAATGCTTTAATAAAGTCATACTTAACAGCTGGAAAGCTGCGCCTTCCGTTCTGCCTGTAAGATCCTATGGAAACCTTAGCTTGTATACTCTATTGGAAAATACTGAAAATGCCTTGGACATTTCATTGTCATAGTAGCTTACATCTCTGGGGAAAGTGTTTTGGAGATTTTAGAAAAGGAGGCATTGGGTTTGGTCACTGTGTTAATTAACTCCCATTTTCTGATAACACAGCAATGGACCATGGTTTTTCTTTTTTGTTTTGTTTTGGTTTTAAGTGTGATAATTCTAAGCAAACATTGACTCTAAAAGAACTGATGGTTAATGTTTAATTCAAGGCAGACCTAAATACTGGACCATAAGTGGAGTTCAAATATTCTCAGATTTCTGCTAAGAGGACAGAGATAGTGATTGTTCTCTGGACTATTAACTGGTGCTAGGTTGCAGGATGGTGGTGCTTTCTGGCATTGTGAAGGGAAACAGGACTGAGGTGTGTGCAAGGTGCTGTTTATTCCATGGTATTTCTCCTCCCTCCCCAAACACACACATATACACACACACACAACACACCCCAAACAAGGTTTCTCTGTGTAACATCCCTGGCTGTACTGGAACTCACTTTATAGACCAGGCTGGCTTGGAACTCACGGAGTTCTGCCTATTCTGCTTCCAGAATGCTGTGACTAAAGGCATGTGCCACCATGGCTGACCTGATTCCCTGGTTCTTAACCTGGTTGGCAATCACCTACTTGTTCACGTCCCTTATGTCCTTTATAACTTATGGTTATAAACATTTGCATATGGATGTTGTGTTTATTTAAAAATAATTTCAGAATACACCAAAGCTTACATATAAGACATAGTTTTCCTGGTGTTTTGGGTTTTATTTGTGTGTGTGTATGTGTGTGTGTGTTTGTTTGTTTGTTTGTTTGTTTATTGCTCTTTTCATTGGTGGTGTTTTTTAGGTACCATGGTTGTTCTTCTGTGGGCCATGGTTTGGTCAGTTACCGGCCCTGAATGTCTTCCTGGAGGAAATCTGTTTGGAATTATCATTCTGTTCTATTGTTCCATCACCGGAGGTAAACTTTTTGGACTCATTAAGTTTCCAACATTGCCTCCTCTGCCTCCTCTTCTTGGTAAGTGTTAAATGCTTCCCAATTTCCTCAAAGCAAATGATAGTTATAGAAACTATTCTGAAAAGTTTGGGAAATAAAGGAATTAAAAATTTCAGTATTTGCTATCCTGGAGATGAAGGGTAAATATTTTGGTTTTGGTGAGGTTTTTTTGTTTCGTTTTGTTGGGTTGGTTGTTTGTTTGTTTGTTTGTTTGTTTGTTTGTTTTGAGACAGGGTTGCTCTGTATGGCCCTGGCTGTCCTGGAACTTGCTCTGTAGACCAGGCTGACCTCAAGCTCACAGAGACCCATCTGCCTCTGTCTCCCATGTATTGAATTAAAGGCATGGACCACTACTGCCTGGCTTGTCTCTATTTTAATACAGTATCCTAACTTTAGTAAAAGTGTTTATCAGTGTGAAGTGTGGCACTTATGCAGACACAGTATGAAGAAGTTATCGCAGATCACGCATGGAGAATAGAGACCTCAAGGTCTCTGACAGAGGGATCTTTACCTTCATATGTGCTTATGGCCTAAATGTGGGCAGAATTCCCTTATAAGAGCCCAGGTTTAGTTACCCTGAATTATCCATAGCTAGGATGTGAAACTTCTCATGCCTTCTTAGTAACCACTTTCTGCCCCGGAAACATTACACTTGCCTAACGCCCTTGACTTCCTCCCCTCCCGGGTGCCTCAGTTGGAGTTGTTAGCCTTGTTCCTCTGGAGTTTGAAAGCTTGTTGCTGTGTTATAGTTCCTACCATTTGTCCATTATATAAGCAGAGGTCGTGGTCATCTGTCTACAACTGATTTCACATTCCTCATTTTGTATAAAATAAGGAAGGCAGTCAGTAAACAGTGAACAGTAAATAAAGAAAGAGGCACCATCTGACACGGCAGGGTAGTGTCCGTTTACCATAAATGTCTTCTAAACCTTTACAAAGTGTGCTACCTGTATTTTACTGACTTCCATGAAGGTAAATATAGAATCCACATAGGTAGTTATTGTTATTGATGGCTCAGGGACTCTGACATTGTAAATAACTTTAGGAGCTATTTGTACTCAGGGACAACTGAACTGAAATTGGATTAAAGCATCTCATTGAGAATTTGATCATTATTCCTTCTAAATACTATACTCCATATGTCCCCTCTGTATTCAGTTATCTAGACAATGTTAATTTTGTTTTTAAAGATTTATTTTTATTTTATGTGCATTGGTATTTTGACTGTATGTATATCTGTGTGAACGTGTCAAGATCCCCTGGACCCAGAGTTACAGACAGCTGTAAGCTGCCATGTGGGTGCTGGGAATTGAACCCAGGTCCTCTGGAAGAACAGCCAGTGCTCTTAACCGCTGAGCCATCTCTCCAACCCTTCAGGCAATATTAATTATGCTAATAAATTTTATACATAAAGTATTTCATTGATTCTTTTATTATATATGTTTTAATTACGAATTTAACTTCATTTCATCCAAAGGCTAAGTAAGGGTAAGGAAAAACTACATTGCGGTCTCTGTCACATGTAAAGTGCTAAAAAGTAAAAATAAGCTTCACTCTTTGAAAACCTAACTAGTCCTGTTTGGTTCATTCAAGGCATGCTGCTAGCTGGGTTTCTCTTGAGGAATATCCCAGTCATCAATGATAGCGTCCGGATCCAACACAAGTGGTCGTCATCTTTGAGAAGCATAGCCCTTTCTGTCATTCTGGTTCGTGCTGGCCTTGGTCTAGATTCAAAGGTATGGAGTATGGGTTTCTAATTATCGAATGTCAAACATGTTCTTCTGATACGACAAGTATTCGTAATGATTAGGCTTTAGGAATGAACGTGGACAGTGCGTGAAGAGGAGGTTTTAGTCCAGGCAGGGCCACTGTGGGCGTCCAGATGTTCTCACACATGTCACCGTGGGGGGGAAACACAGATAAAGTCATAGAGGTGCTGGCTATGAGGAAACAGCCTGCCAAGCCCAAAACACACACACAGCGCTAACTACATTGGCTCAAGGAACTGCCCACCAAACAGAATGAGTCTTAAGCGTGCTTTTGAACGTACATTTTACCTTGTGTGTGCCTTTGAATGCATGAATGGAGACAAACATCTTCATTTGGTCTCATTCTGGGGCCGTGAGCCACAAGTCAAATGAATGGTCAGGCAGTCTGTAGGTCAGAAGCACAGACTCTGAAGTCACCTGTGTGACTGTAAACTTGGCCCCAACACTCACCAATTTCATGAACTGAGGCCACTAACTTTATCTCGTGCCTTCTTAAATGGTAACACCTACCATGAGGAACCATAGTTACCTGTTGCCGGATTCCTGGGCACACTGTCTCTCAAACACAAAGAATGCAGATATGCCAGATTAAAGCTAATTAGCTGAAGAACCCTTGACAATGGAGCATGGTCTGAGGAAGTGCTGGAGGTCATAGTGTCCACGTGCCATCAGAGAAACATAGTGTGTCCACTCTTGTTTTTCAGGCCCTGAGGAAGCTGAAGGGTGTGTGTGTGCGACTGGCCATGGGTCCCTGCATCGTGGAGGCGTGTGCTTCTGCGATTCTCTCACACTTCCTGATGGGGTTGCCATGGCAATGGGGGTTCATCCTGGGGTAATTCTTTTCATGTGAAAATATCAAACGGCTTTTGGAACTTCCTGACTCCATTAAAGAGAATGTAAAATAACATTTTTTTAATCACCATAAAATAGATCATAGTCACTTCAGCACCATTTGAACAGTGTAGCTGTAAGATAGAGTTTGTGTCTCTGTAGCTAATTTTTGCAGTGACTGCAGTAAACTAAACTACCAAAGAAGCTGTGGTGGCGGGTTGCTGTTTTAGTTTTTGTTTTTCTCTATGCCCAATCTCCAGGCTTGGAAGTTAGATGGTGGATCCCACCCCAGAGCCTCCATAAGCAGATCGATTGTGACTTGACAGTTCTCCTACACATCCCTTCCAGTGTCCTATTTTTCACATCCAGTGGGTAGGAGCCATGAGACAGGCATATGTTAAAAGTATATAGCAAGAATTTAGTATTTACATATGGTGGACAAGAAGAAATTCTTACCTGTCAGAAGTAGGTCTCGGGCCACTACCTAGATTTCAGCTCCTCCTCTGTGGTTTCTCGTTAGCCAGTCTCTCCATGACTTGATTTCCTTACTTGTATCTATTTCATAGTGTTATGGTGGTAATGAAATGAGTTCATATGTGTGAAGTCCTGGAAGTGGGTGTTCAGAGCACAGTCAGTATGGAAACCTTTTCGCAGTGTTACCCAGTTGCTCCGACTGCTCACTGCTCACTGCCCACATCTTCAGAGCCTCCTCCTTCAGATCTGTTGTCTTATTTCACATCTCAAGACCCAGCTGAAGCCTTGTGCAGTTGAGAATGCTCATGAGAGTTTTCACACCTTAAAACATGACTGTCATATATGTGTGTAATAGGTATATGTGTGTATATGTATATATAGTGTATGTATATATGAATATGTATGTGTATACATATATACTTTTAAAAGACTTATTTATTTAATTTATTTATATGAGTACACTGTCGCTGTCTTCAGACACACCAGAAGAGGGCATTGGGCCCCATTACTGATGGTTGTGAGCCACCATGTGGTTGCTGGGAATTGAACTCAGGACCTCTGGAAGAACAGTCAGTGCTCAGTTGGTGCTCTTAACCACTGAGTCATCTTTCCCCATATATATGTGTGTGTGTATGTATATGTATATAAATTTTAAAGCACCTACTGGAGCCTAACTTCATTACTACTTCATTACTAATTCAATATTTCTCATGATACATATATTTTAGGCAACCTAGGTCTTGGACTTGGGGCTACTAAGTCATCGCAAAACAGTTTGTTCATGGGTATACTTCAAAAAGCAGTGTTCTATAGAACTTCCTGCCTGTGCGTTTCTGGTTTGGTGTTTCTGGGTTAAGAGACTGGAGTCATCCAGTCTAACCTAACCTGTAAAAGTATAGAAACACGGAGGCACTGTTACGAATTCCGAGGTGGTGGTCGTGAGCAGCTCACCCAGCCCACGGTGTCTGACACCCAGCTGCTTAGTTTTGTCGTAGGTGCCGTGTCCCCAGCTGTCGTGGTGCCCTCCATGCTCCTTTTGCAGGAAGGAGGCTACGGTGTTGGAAAAGGTATCCCAACCTTACTCATGGCCGCCGGCAGCTTCGATGACATCCTGGCCATCACTGGCTTCAACACGTGCTTAGGCGTGGCCTTTTCCACAGGTAATCTCAGCTGTCCGGAGTTAGGCTATTGCAGTGTTTAACCCATGGCATGACTACTTAAGGCAATGAGTTTGGGGGAGATGCTGGATCCCTCCCCAGAGCCTGCACAAATCAGAAGCTGCTTACTCCTGCCTTGGCCCTCACAGATGGAGAGCAAGACAGGAGGATGCAGGGTTTACAGAAGGAGGCGGGTTTACAGGAGGGTAGTTCCTCTTGGAGAGGTCTAGGAATTTAAGTGTAGAAACCACACAAAGGGTCAGGAGGTTTTGTAGTAGGCACACAGGAGAGACAGCAGTCCAGGTGAGAGGACTGCTGGGATTCTAAAATAGAAGCGTATTCTGTTCTCCTGTCCTTGTAAATTAGTCTTCAACAAGTCCTGGTTTCACAACGTTACTTTCTTGTTCTGTAACTAATGAATGTTCCAATTCCCTATGAAGACCTAACGGATAATCACCTTTAGTTTACTCTACTATACGACTCTATATTTATATTAACACTGCTTGCCAATTGTGAATCTTTAAAGCAGCAGTTCTTAGCCTCAGCTATTGATTAGCATTGCCCTGGGAGCTTTAATTTTTTTTTTTAAATGTAGACATTACCTTAGACCAAGTAAATGAGCCCCCTTGGGAATGGGAATCAGTGTAGCCATGACTAGGAACCATGGCTTCAAAGCAACATGGTTTGCCTTCAGGTCACAGAGGAGGCAAGAAGATCAAGAAGCAGACAGGGATTCTTAGAAGAGTTTCTCTGAGCTTTCTACAGCTTGTGCATTCTCCTGGCTGACTGCCGTGTCGCCTCTGCCTGCCCCTAAGGCCTGTTGTCAGATGTTTTGAGTTTGAACCTGACTAGACTTCCTGAATTTTTAGGTAGGAGCCCAAGAATTTCGTTTGTTCTAAACAACATTTTACCATACAGGAAACTGAACCATATTAGTTACATTCTAATGTGCATTCTTTTTTGGGGTGGTGGTGGGGTCTGGGGTCGAGACAGGGTTTCTATGCACAGCCCTGGCTGTCCTGGAACTTGCGCTGTACAGAGGGCTGTCCTGGAACTCAGGGATCCACCCACCTCTGCCTTCCAAGAAGTGAAGTTAAAAGTGTGCGCACCACCACACCCAGCACATAGCACATTCTTTCTTGAAATAGCTTGAGCGTCATGCTGCCATCAGAGATGGACTTTTGTTTTGTTTTTAGTTGACAGAGTTGAGACGGACCTAGGACCTTGTTCTTGTGAGGCAAATGACCTGTTCACCCCAAACCCTGCACATTCAGCAGGGTGCTTTTTGACAAGCACACCGTTAGCCTCCCAGGAAACTGTCTTTGCCAAGTAAAATTATGTGATGGGCTTTGGCTTTAAATAAGAGAAATGCTCACTGTAGCAGGAAGAAACCACAGTGAACTTTTGTCTCAAGACAATTGGAAAATGGCTTTTTGAGCAGGAGAGGTGACTTTGGGTTAAGTGCACTTGCTGTTCTCGCAGAGGACCCAGGTTCAATTCCCTGCTCTCACCTGATGCTCACAACCATCTGTAACTGCAGAGCGCCCTCTTCTGGCAGGCACACAGGTGGTATGTAGACAAAATACCCACAAACATAAAGTAAACAAAAAAGAAAAGAAAAATGGCTTTACATGAAGAACAATTTTAACAAATTTTCAAATGACATCTTAACAAAGACTTTCAAAATTAAATTTCCTGAGCCCTGTTTGCTATGATGAGAAACAGTTTCTACAGCCCTTTGCATTGCCATACTTCAAAGGGATTATGTCACAGCACAAAGAAAAGTCCTTTTTAGGGAAATTTAACAAGTAATTTGTTTCAGACTTACTGTTTTTCCAATAAAGAGCTGGGCAGATGTTTTATTTTGTCAGATCCTTGCGTTACTTCGAGCTACAGATTCGGTGCTTGTAACTCAAAAACTCGACCAGTTCTATCCCTATTCATCTGTACGTATTCCACAGTAGAGCAAGCCTGCTGTGAGTGATGGATTTTTGTCTTTCGTAATTTGGCAGGCTTAAGAAAGGTATTAAGTTAAATAAGCCTGTGGAAAGTATCAAAGTTACACCTGGCACTGGTTTTAAAAGTTTGTCCAACGCAGTGCTTCCTCTTCTTGAAAGACGACAGAAGCTGTTTGTTCGTCTTGTTTTGAGACAGGGTTTTTTTTTTTTTTTTTTTCTCTGTCTATCCCTGGCTGTCCTGTAGCCTGTTCTGTAGACCAGACTTGGCCTGGAACTCAGAGATTCTCCTGTCTCTTCCTCCTGAGTGCTGGAAATAAAGGTGTGCTCCACCGCATCTGGCTAGAAGCATTTTAAAAGATAAAGTCATCTATATAAAAAATGTGGAGAATTTATTTAAAGTAGTCTATATATAAAAAATGTGGAGAGTATGGGGCTGGAGAAACAGCTCAACTGTTAAGAACACTGGCTGCTCTTCCAGTAGACCTGACTGATCTCTCCAGCACCCACAGGGCATCTCCCAACCGGCTGTTACTCCAGCACCAGATCTGAGGCCCTCTTCTGGCCTCCTTGGGTACTGCATGTATGTGGTACACAGACATACATGCAGGCAAAACACCCATACACATAAAAATATGGGTCATAGGAAATGTCTGTAAGAATTCCCTTCCATGCGGTTATGTGGTTTGGCTTGACGATGTTAGACTGATATTTGTGCATTTATGGATTTAGAGTCCCGACTGAAGTGTTCCTTTCCTTGTGTTTTTCAGGATCTACAGTTTTTAACATCTTCAGAGGCATCTTGGAGGTGGTAATTGGTGTGGCAGCTGGATCTTTTCTTGGGTTTTTTATCCAGTACTTCCCGAGCAGGGACCAGGTAAAAGAAGTAATCCGAGAAAAATCATGTTATAAATTCTCAATGGAAGAACCTTCTAGAACTCCTTCCTCAAAGCTGGATCTGCAGGACATCGTGGGAAATGGTCCCCATCTTTACCTTGCTGACTTCTTTATTGCTGCTATCTATGCATGAGGCCCAGGAGAGCTACGTGTGTGGGTCCTAAAGCTGCTGTTAGGATTGTCTACATTTCAAGTTTCACTGTAGAGCAATATCAGATGCAAAATAATAGGATATGCAAGTTTTCAGGAGTTGTGTAGTATTTAACTAAATCAACATTTATATTGGCTTTTTGAGCCCAGTTTAGTATCAAAATACTTTAAATTCTAATGCTGTCAAACAGATAAGACTTCCAGCATCTTTAAAACATCTCTCTTCAAGATCAAAGTTCTTCATAATGAGAAACAAACGCTTATTTTCTTCCACTCTTAATTTTTTTAATTGAAAATGAATATGGAAATATATATGCACATACATATAAATATATATATTTTGAAATTTCAGAAGAGTGATAATGGCCCTGGAAATTCAACTAAAGAAAGTATTGTGTGCATAACATTCTTGTTTTCATCCTAGGTATAGAATAGTCAGTTGTTAAAAAATCAGTTATTTGAAATAATTGAACTAAGCACCTTGTATTTTGAATTCCAGGACAACCTCGTGTGGAAGCGAGCCTTTCTGGTTCTGGGTTTTGCTGTGCTCGCTGTGTTCAGCAGTGTGTATTTTAGCTTCCCGGGGTCTGGAGGACTCTGCACGTTGGTCATGGCTTTCCTAGCAGGCATGAGGTGGACTGACAAGAAGGTGAACTTCACTGTAACTTCATCTGCTCATGACCCTTCTTTGATAAAACTCTTTCTTTTCAACTTTTTTGGTGGGTTTTTTTTTTTTTTTGAGGTTTGTTTGTTTTTTGGTTTTTTAGTTTGGTTTGTTTTTTGTTTGTTTGTTTTTTGGTTTTGTTTTGTTTTGTTTTTTTTTTCAAGACAGGGTTTCTCTGTGTACCTCTGACTGAGCTTGCTTTGTAGACTAGGCTGGTTTCAAACATCACAGAAATCCCCCACTCTACTACAAGTTCTAGGATTAAAGGTCTATGCTACCACACCTGGCTGTTTCAAAGGTATTGCTCATTTGAACTATGTGGATATTTTTCTTAACTGTGTAGTCAAAGTAACAAACCATTAAGTAACCTAAAATTATTAGCATTGGTTTTTGTTTTTTCTTTTTCTTTTTTGACATGGGGGTATCATATCACATTCTGGCCTCACATTTCCTGTATAGTTAAGGCTGGTCTTGAACTCCCAACCTTCCTGTCTCACAAGAGCTTGGATCTCACCTGTTTAGCTAGATTAGTTGGCTAGCCATCGAGCTCTGGGGACTCAGCTGCCTTTGATTTCTTATTGATAGATCTCAAATCCCTATCCCATATCAATCATAGCTTAATAATAAAGTTTTTGTTGCTTCTCTTTTAGTCAGAGGTAGAAAAGGTCATTGCAGTTACCTGGGACGTTTTCCAGCCTCTTCTTTTTGGCCTGATTGGAGCAGAGGTTTCCATTGTGTCTCTCAGAGCAGAAACGGTTGGTAAGAATCTCTCAGGCGTTCTCGTGCTAAAACTGCACCTTCAGATCCTGCTCTGGATATCTTCAGGACGTATTCGTTTACCACTGTCACAAATTATATAAAGAACTATAACTTACGTCTTCAGAGAGGTTGGCTAAAGAATAATACTTGTGAATCTAAGTATAAAATCGGGCATCACCTCCCCCCACCAACATAAAGATGTTCATCTAGCCCGTTCTGATGAAGAGCTAGAATTTTAAAGGTACTAGTTAGTTCTGTAGTGTGTTCTCGTGGGATGGGAACGTTTGCCATTCGTTCTTTATCCTACATTCAGACAGCATCATGTTAAGATTGTCTTGATTGACAGCACTGCCCTTGTAATTATCTAATTTGCAATCTCACCCCTCTCGTTACATCTCAATATTCTTCCACTCATACCAGGAATCTGTTCCTTGCCACCTCCCCGACCCCCACCGAATTATGAATACTTCCCCCTTATTCTTATTTATCTCAAAAAAATGTGTATAGATGTAGTCTGTTGGTCTGCATGTGAACACGGGTACCAGTGTCTGTCTGCATGTTGCATGTGAACACTGGTGTATCCATGTATCGAGGACCAACTGTGGAGGTTCTGGGTTCAGTTCTCGCTTTTGGCCTTGTTGAAGCAGTGTCTTTCATGGCTGCTGCTGCTGTGCTGCATGTCTCAGGCAAGCTGGCCTGAAAACTTCTGGGCCAGAAATGTCTCTGCCTCCCATCTGAGGAGTGCTGGAGTTACAGATGCAGGCTAAGGTATCCAGCTTTTTAAGTGAGTTCTGAGGACTGAATTTGGGGCATCGGCGTTTGGGGCATCAGCCTTAAGGGACTATCTCTTTAACCCCATCTCTCTGGCCCTCTGTTCTATCTTTTAATATGCCATTTACAATTTTGTTCTCTTTAGAATCTAAAAGGTTTCTAATGTCGCATTTCTTTTTTTTTTTTTTAAGGTTTATTTATTTTATGGATATGAGTACACTGTCGCTGTCTTCAGACACACCAGAAGAGGGCAGTGCATCCCATTACAGATGGTTATTAGACACCATGTGGTTGCTGGGAATTGAACTTAGGAAGAGCAGTCAGTCATCTCTCCAGTCTCCCCGTATATCATTTCACACAGTCATACTAAATCAGTCATTCTCGATCTTCCTAATGCTTCAACTCATGTGCTAGTGGCCCCAACCATGAAATTATTTCCCTTGCTATTGTATAACTGTAACTTTGCTGCTGTTATGAATCATAATATAAATATCTGATATGCAGGACATCTGATATGCAGCCCCTGTGAAAGGGTCGTTCAACCCCAAAGGGTTTGTGACCCACTGGTGGAGAACTGGTGTGTTAAGTAAACATGTAGAGGGAAATGTGGGTCTTGCTGTAACGTGTAAAGTGTTGTGTGCACCCAGGGTGTGATGCACTGACACTGGCCTGATGGGTCTCAAAATAGGAGGAAGGCAGAAGCATCAGCATCTAATTTAAATTTTCTTTGTAAGAATTCAAATATGTTTGATTAAATTCCGGTTTTATAAAGGAAAAGATTTCAAGCAATGATTGCACTTGTTATTTCTTTATCAGTTCTATGCAACTGTTTTGTATTTGATGTTTTAACGTTATTTCTAATAAATGTTTTAACATTACTCCTATTGAGAATATTTTGAAATGTAATTTCTCCTAGCGTCTCGTTATTTCTAAAACCCAATTATCTCTTTCAGGCCTTTGTGTTGCAACCCTCAGCATCGCAGTGCTTATACGAATTCTGACTACATTCCTGATGGTGTGTTTCGCTGGCTTTAACATAAAGGAAAAGATATTTATTTCTTTTGCCTGGCTTCCAAAGGCCACGGTCCAGGTAAGTAATGATCAATAGAAAGGCACATCATTTTAGCTGTTACCTCTGGATGACACCTTCAAATACTGAGTAAGAAGACCTACCTAAGTTTGGAGAAAGCAAACCGTTGGTAAATGACAGAAATGGGTGAGTGGATGCATGGTTGGATAGTTAGTTATGAGGATTTTACAGTAGTCTCAAAGTCTCATTTATGATGGTTCACTCACCAGAGAGAAGGTTAAAAAAATCCAAAAACTTCCTGTAAGACTAGAAAGAAGTAGTGACCAGGCTGGGCTGAGCTTTTATCATACAAAACACTGAGTCTGAAAAGAGCCTTTGTAACTCATCTCAGATCTCCTAAGAAAGAGGAAGGGAGGAGGGAGGGCAAAAGGAATTAGAAGGGGAGGAGGAGGAGGAGGCAGGCAGTAGGGAGTGAGCATGGCTCATCTTAATGTTTGGAAATCCATCAACAACCATATGCTTGATGATTGGTCCATATCTTTATACATAAGGAAAGAAAGAGTAATTGAAAAGGAATTTAGGTTGTTTTGTTCTGTTTTGAGACAAGAGTTTCTTTCTGCAGCCCTGGTTGTCCTGGACCAGGCTGGCCTTGAACTCAGAGGTGAATGCCACCAAATGTGGCCTGCAAAAGAATTTAGAAATGCTTTCCTGTGTTTCTCCTTCATCCATGGTTTCACTGTTTGTGGGTCTGTCACCCACGGCAGCCATGGTCTAAAAATAGCAAACGGAAAATTATGGAGAGAAACATTTAAGTTTTAAAAACACATGCTGTTCTGGGTGCCACCGGGCGATGTTGCCCTGGCCTGCTCCATCCTGCTTTGACTACTGTGGGATATGCTTGTGTCTCTACCACACATGTCTGCCTTGTAGACACTGTTCACCAGGTTGTAGCTGTCTTAACTCCCACACTGACTGCTGGAGTATCTTAGAGTAGCTTAGTGCTGTGTTCAAGGACTGTTCTTTTACTTAATAATAGTATCAAACACCAAGAGTTTTGCTTAGAGCAATCTGTACCTGACAAATTGAAGCCACAAGGTTTTTTCTTTAAGGTTAAAAGGTAAAAGTTCTTGATTTGATAAGGTAAAAAAAAATATATCATATATGGAAAATTTGGTGCTATCCATGTTTTCATTGATCTACTGGATGTTGTGTTTTATAAAATGGCAGAGGGGGTGCCTCAGGGGGCCCTGCCAAAGTGTCCCTTTGAACAATCAAGCCATGGGACAGGCCTTCTACAGAAGAAGTTTATTTGAGACCTGGAGGAGGGGTAGAGGCAGAGGAGGGAGGAAGACAGAGAAGGACAGAGAGAGAGAGAGAGGAGAGAGGGAGAAACAAAGAAGTGAGGAGGCTGGCTAGAGACGTGAGGAAAGAGAGGGAGGGGGAAGGGGGAGAGGGGGAGGGGGAAGGAGAGAGAGCGGGAGCCACACAGACCTTAGAGGTGAGACAGGCGCCTTCTAACTGTTGAGTGGAGCCTATAGGAAATGCTAACAATGGGACCTTGTAACTGTCACTCACGGTTAGGGGCAGACTCTTGTGTTGATTTCCTAAATGAGTAGTTAATAGTAACTAACTCATAGCTAACTGAACATTATGACATTATCTCAGTTACTTAACCCAAAATTTGTACACAAATACACAAGTACTGAAGAAAGCAAAACAAATAGAGAATTGTTTGACATTGTTGAACATGCATTTATCGGGATATATTGGAAATGCTAATTAAATTAGAATTGTATAGGTTGCAATTTCTTACAAATATTATAGATCTATAACTGTATTATCTATTTTCAAGTTAATTACATGAAATAAGTCAAGCATAGATTATCTTGCAGTTTGGAGTATGAAGACTTTTACCACGATGCAATGAAAGTCAGATATGAGGTTAATTTAGGGCAATTGTGAGGATTCATATATGCTGTGATTACATTCTAAGCTATGGACTATGGATCTATTCAGTCCAGAGACATTTTTTCATCAGACTTTCACATATATCTCTATGGCATAAGTGTGAAGAAGATAGTGTAGTAGTAAAATAAATCGAATAATTTGTCTAAGTGGTAGCTGCAGCTTCCAAGTTACTATTAATATTAGTTGGTAAATACCAAAATCACTGATGTTACTTTTGTTTTGTTTTAACATTAAATTGAAGGCTGATTCTCTTTTACCATGAAAGCAATTTTTAAAATAATAATAAATGATATATATACATATATATGCATTTTGTATATATATACACACACACAAAATTTTCATGGTTGCTTATTTATACTATCATCTCATTTCCAAGTATCAATACTTTGACCTTTTCCTTTCCAGTTGGTATCCCCTTGGTCTCTTTTAGTTGTCTTATTGCTCTAGCTAGAACTTCAAGTACTATATTGTAGAGATATGGAGATATGGAGAGAGTGGATATCCTGATTTTAGTGGAATTGCCTTGAGTTTCTTTCCATTTAATATGATGTAGGCAGTTGGCTTTCTATATATTGTCTATACTGTATATATTGCTTTCATATATACATATACACACATATATATGTGTATGTATGTATATATATGTCTATATGTATATGTGTGTCTATATATATGTGTGTGTATGTGTGTGTGTATATATATGTGTGTGTGTATATATATGTATATATATATATATATGTATATATATAGTGTGTTGGGAACTGTATGTCTTGTGGAGGCAAACCCAGTCACTCCTTTTATTTTCAAGGAATGAGTTCAAAGACACCCATGGGTACCAAATCTACAGACACTCAAGATGTTATACAAAAGGTTTATTAATTTCTTATAACATTAGCATATCTCCTATATTCTTTGAATCATCTCTTAATTACCTGTCATAGCTAATATGATGTGAACAGTTCTTGTAGTACTTAGAGAATAATGATGAGGAAAACATATGTTTTGTCTGCGGGAACCAGCTGAAATTCTGGAGTACAGAAGAAGTAGGGCATTCAGATACCTGTGGGCAGCCAGGCTCTGTCATTGTGTGACTGATGCACACTTTCTCTCTTATTTTATTATCTCCAAAGCAAACATTGCTCTTCTACTTGGAATAAGGAGTTAATCGGATGCATTAATGTACCTTTCCCTGTGTAAACTAATAATATTACATTTGGTCTTTAAAAGAAAATACAAGTTTTTATAATCTAATCCAATAGACACAAATAAAATACTTCACCAACTCCTAGGACAGAAATTTTACCAAATAACTAGTAAATTTAACATCATTTTGAAGGGCTACCACTTCCGTGTTTCAGACTGTTTGAGAATTGGTGTATATTCCAGAGAAAATATATTAACTTAAATTTTCACCTTTGTCTAATAAATATAACCACCCTTTTAAGCTTTTTATATATTAAGTGATAAGAAAAGGTGCTAAACTGAATCTTAGCCAAAAGACCATGACAGGATAAATACTATCTTTACTAATACAAATTCTTAAAGTTAAAATATAAAACAAACAGTAACTTTCATCTTTTACAAAAGAAATTTATTGTGTACAATACCATTTGAATAATATTGTGAGTCTGTTTTTTCCTAGTATTTTGAAAGGTACAGACATTATCATATATGACCAACGTGTACCATTTGCATAAGGAAGTGTTACTCTCCATGTAAAGGGGGAGACTTTGCAGATAACCAAATCAACTGCAGGACACTGTGCAAGAAAACTGATTTGAGTTAGTTGAGAAGAAGGAAAAGCAACTTATTTTCTCAGATGAGAAAATACATCACTTTCAAAACATGCTTGTCTTAGTTTCCAACCAATCTTTGCTAACACTTTCGTAGGCTGCCATTGGCTCTGTGGCTCTGGACACGGCAAGATCCCACGGAGAGAAGCAGCTGGAAGACTATGGGATGGATGTGCTGACGGTGGCATTTTTGGCCATCCTCATTACAGCACCAATTGGAAGCCTACTGATTGGTTTGCTGGGTCCCAGGGTTCTTCAGAAATCTGAACATCGAACCGAAGAGGAGGTTCAAGGAGAGACTTCTGCACACATTCAGAGGTAAGCAAAAATGTTGATTGTAACGGCTAGAAAACTGTTTCTGAAGCTAATTGTACCAGGATGGAAATTGAAATAGAAAATGTTGAAGTTCAAAATGTACTAGAACCAAACACAATTCACAATCAATAAACAAAAGAAAGACCAAGGTCCATAGCCTCATCTGCTCCCCAGAGCTTGCTTTCGGTTACTGTTAAATGGAAAGTGTGTTATTTATATTCTTGTGAGACAAGGTCTCAGTATATAGCCCAAGCCGACCTGGAATTTGTGACTTCCTGATTCAGGCTCTGGAGCACTGAGATTATGGGTGTGCACCACTGCATGAAGACAAAATCAGTTTGGTTTTAGGGAATTGATATGGAAATTGGACATATCTTTCCTCTCACCTGTACTGATGACTTTAGGAACTATAGGGAGATGGGAGAGAGTCTCTGACTCACCTACTGGTGAGTCTACATGGAGTAAAGGACTTGGAGGCAGAGATGCCTTTACACGGAGTGTCCCTGCCATTTAACAGCATGCCTTACTAGGTGTGGTGACTTATTTCTGTAATCCCAGCTCTTAGGAGAGACTGTGGCAGGAGCTTGCCCTGAATTTCAAGGCCAGCCTGGGCTACAGCATAAGCTCTAGACAAGCCTGGTTACACACATTGAGACATCTCTGAGAAAAGCATCCAGGGAGTAGGAAGATGGTGCAGTCATTAAAGAGCTTGCTCCGAATGCATGAGGGCCTCAACAGCATTGTAGAAAAGCTGGGTATGACAGTGTAGTCCTTTAACTCCAGTGCTGGTTGGAGGCAGGAGTTGGAGCGTGGGCAGAGATGAGTGAATCCCAAGGGTTGGATGGGCAGCCAGTCTAGCCAATCAGTGAGCACCACGTTTAATGAGAGCTTCTATCTCAAAAACTCAGTAGGAATTACTAAAGCAAAGCACTTAACATTGACCTCTGATCTCTACACAGCCATGTAGAACATACACATAAAAATACACATACACACACAGACACAGTCACACAGAAGCATACACACAGAGACACAGACACACACACAAATGCACACACTCACATAGACAGACACAGATGCATACACACACACACACACACAGACATGCACACAGGCACTCACACATACACACACTCACATATATGCTCATACACACGTACAGACACACACAGACATGCACGCACACAGAAACAAACACAGACACAGACATACACACAGATACACAACAAAGCAAACAATAATGATGACGAAACTCCTCATTACATTCACAGACCTTGTAAAGTTCTGTGAAAATGAAACCTTCTTTCTCAAGAAGTTGTGGCATGCCAGCCGATAATGAATGAGAGGAAGGTCCTACCTGCACATGTCACAGTTTATCCCACATGGCAGCAGACCATCTGGCACTTTGTGTATCACTCACAGACCCCCTTCATCCTAGGTCACCTTGGCCTTGTTGGGAACCACGTTCAAGGACAGTCTTCAGTTTCGTGCTGCTGTCCACAAACCCCGGGTGTTTGGTCCTCACTTTTCACATCCAAGGGAACCTTTTTCTCCTAGAACCCAAGGTGCATTTTAATCTTGCAGTACTTTTGACATATGTGGGAATTGTGAATTTGGTGAGTTGTGACAATTCGGATCCCACCCAGTAAACTGCAAATTGCCTGCCTGTCCTTGTCTTAGGGACTACTCTTGTAACCTGTTCTAAGGTTACATTTAGATTCAAAATTATCTTAATAGCCTCTGATTCTAACCCGTTCATTTAGAGGTCAAGAAAATAACTTATCCTGTGGCACAGTTTTTCTGTTTCCTGAATGCTTCTGCTCACAGTGTAGACTGGATTCCTTTATTCCAAAGGTTGGTTGTGTGGTAAGGGGTTAAAAGCAGATATCATGGGCTAGGTGCATCTGTTTCTCTACCTTTTCAGACTCTGAAACTATATCTGGTCAACAAATAGTTATTTCTTGGTATCATAGGAGATCAGTTTCAGAACCCCCTCAGATACTAAGGTCAGTAGATGCTAAAGTCCTTTGTGAAAAATACTGTATTTACACATAACATGTGCATGTCCTCCTATGTGCATTTTTAACTTAATTTGAATTACATTTTAATGTTTCCTGTATATTTCATTATTTATCTGTGAGAGGCCAAAAAAAAAAGTGATATCCAATTGTAGAGGTCAAAGGAGAATCTCTCTGCCCACTGTGTGGGATCTGGGAGTAGCCTTCAGGCCATCAAGATTGGTTGCAAGCACCTGAACCTGTACCTACTAAAACAACGTGCATGCCCAATACTGTGTTTTTAACACATGCATTTGACTAACTCACCTGAACTCCACTTCCTGATGAGCCCCTCATCTTCCTTACAGAGAACTAAAGCATCTACATCCCTAAGAGTCCATCACTTCTGGAGCACAGGACTGTCTTCTGGCAGAGTTCTGTAGCATACCCCTGCAAAAGATCCATCTTCCCAGCTTTTGCCCAAAGGTCATTTTGTCCTTCCTTCACGAAACAACTACCAGTCCAAAAAGAACAAAGATTTTCTTGATCCCATTACAATAACCTTACGTAATCTTTTTTTTTTAAAGTTCTTTTATTACATTTATTTGGTGTGTGTGTGTGTGTGTGTGTGTGTATGTGTGTGTGTGTACCACAGGATGAGTGTGGCAGTCAGAGAACAGCTGACAGTTCACCAAGTGAATGAATTGTAGGGATGCAATTCAAGTGCTTACCTGCTGAGTTATCTTACTGGCTCTAATCTTTAAAAACAAGGGAGAAAACTGCCAAGGGCCAGCCTCAGCTCCGAAGGGCAGGGAGGGGTCCTGAAGAAGGGGTGTTTGGGAAACAACTCAATTGTGGGGTACAAGCTGACAGCCTGGTATTCTGCTCCTGCTGGCTTTCCAGACAGCTCAGCTCTGGAAGACCAAAGCCCAGGCTTTTGTTTCCATATCAGCTCAATCATCCACTCAAGGTTCCCCTTTGGTTATCAGCATTTTATGACCTTAGCCCCTTGAGTTCTAGAAAAAGACAGCAAGTACATTTTTGACACAGCAATGAATTCAGAGATCTGCCTGCCTTTGTAAGCACAGACAATTAACTAGCTGGCTGGATCCCGGCTCTGAGATCACCACTGCTGTCATGCCTTGGCCTAAACTTGTTCTGTCCCAGGCTGACCTGGATCTCAGGAGTCTGCCTGTAAGCACAAGCAATAAACTTAGCTGGATGGCATCTTGTTCTTGCTTTTTTTTTTAAATTAGATATTATCTTTATTTACATTTCAAATGTTATCCCCTTTCCTCATTTCCCCTCTGAAAAACCCCCTATCCCACCCCAAATCTCCCTTCTCACCAACCCTCCCACTCCCACTTCCCCTGTCCTGGCATTCCCTACACATGTATATCCAGCCTTCACAGGACCAACGGCCTCTCCCCGCATTGATGTCCAACAAAGCTATATATGTGGCTGGAGCCATGGGCCCCTCCGTCTGTACTCTTTGGTTGGTGGTTTAGTCCCAGGGAGCTTTGAGGGAGGATACTAGTTAGTTCACATTGTTGTTCCTCCTATGGGGCTGCAAATCCCTTCAGCTCTCTGGGTACTTTCTCTGGCTTCTTCATTGGGGACTCTGTGCTCAGTCCAATGGATGACTGTGAGCATTCACCTCTGTATGTATCAGGCACTGGTAGAGCCTCTCAAGAGACAGCTATATCAGGCTCCTATCTGCAAGCACTTGTTGGCATCCACAGTAGTGTCTGGTTTTGGTGACTATGGGATGGATCCCTGGGTGGGGCATTTCTCTGGATGGTCCTTCCTTCAGTCTCTGCTGCACACTTTGTATCTCTTCCCATGGGTATTTTGTTCCCCCTCCTAAGAAGAATTGAAGTATCCACACTTTGGTCTTCATTCTTCTTGAATTTCATGTGGTCTGTGAATTGTATCTTAGGTTTTCTGAGCTTCTGGGCTAATATCCACTTATCAGTGAGTGCATACTTTGTGCATTCTTTTGTGATTGGGTTACCTCACTCAGGATGATATTTTCTATTTCCATCCATTTACCTAAGAATTTCATGAATTCATTGTTTTTAATTGCTGAGTAGTACTCCATTGTGTAAATGTACCACATTTTCTGTATCCGTTCCTCTGTTGAGGGACATCTGGGTTCTTTCCAGCTTCTGACTATTATAAATAAGGCTGCTATGAATATAGTGGAGCATGTGCCCTTATTACATGTTGGAGCATCTTCTGGGTATATGCCCAGGAGTAGTATAGCTGGGTCCTCAGGTAGTACTATGTCCAATTTTCTAAGGAACTGCCAGACTGATTTCCAGAGTGGTTGTACCAGCTTGCAATCCTACCAACAATGGAGGAGTTCCTCTTTCTCCAAAAATCTCTTTATCTCTTTCCTTGATATCGTTCTGATAAACTGTCTCCTAATGCAGCTGCCTTAGTTCTTCTAGGTCTCTGAAGCCCCTCATATTTCATATTGCATCCTTATATTTTAAATAGTTGAGAAATCTTGTTTTGGACTCATGGTTTTAGAAGTCTTTCCCATGACCTTAAGGACTATGCCTGAAGGTCACAACATTTACCATTTTGCTAAGACACACCCTTGCCTCCCAAACTCTTTCGGTCTCTGATTATCAGGGGGTCATTAACCTTGACAGGGAGGACATGCCTGATAACCCTGGCAGGGAGAATATTTCCTGGAAGAAGAACATGAAGTAAATTATGTACATTACTATACAAGCCAGCACCACGCCCACACAACCATCAGCTCTCTAGGAGGCCAATGTCCTGCTGGCTCTGCTCCAGTGGCCGGAAACTGTCATGTTGTCCCTTCCAGACTATGCAGGACTCAGCAGAAAACAACTTTCAATCTTCATAAGCAAGCACATCTACATCAAGCTGAAGACAGAACAGTATTATAATAAAAAAGATACATTCTCTCGGTCTCTGCAACAATGTTGCAATTTAAATTAGACCTTGTATTGGTTGGGTTTTCATAGCTGTCACACAATGCCTGAAACACTCAACTTCTAAGGAAGAAATCTTAAGTTATAGCTATAAAATGGCGAGTTAGAGCCATTGCTTTTGGACCTGGGAGAGAGGAGGGCGTGTGGCGTGGAGTTTGAGGTAAAGGAAAGCTGCTCACCTCCTGGCCAGTAACCAAAATGAGAGAAAAGTGGGCCTGGGTTGCCAAATCCCTTCCGGGGTACATCTTAGAGGATCTAACTCCTCCCAGCAGGACCCGTTCTTATGGCTTCTGCCACCTCCCAGCAGGACCAGCCCTTTAGTATATGGGCCATTAGGGGATCGATAAGTTTAAATCTAAGGCAAAACAGACCTGTAATGATTAATTTAAAAAGAAGCAGGACTAGCGAGGTAGGTGGACCAGCAAGGTAGGCCAGGAAGTAAAGGTGCTCGCTCCGGAGCCTGACAACCTGAGTTTGATGCTGGATCCAATATGTCAGAAGATGAGAACCATTCCATCCAGCTGTCCTTTGACCTCCGTAGGCCACACGGTGGCATGCGAGTACATATGAGCGTGTGCACACACACAATACAGAATAAATAAATAGATGTGTAAAGAACAATATAATGTTCAGCTGTAAAAGCTGTTTTGTATCAGGAGGAAGGTAGAGAATGCCCTTGTCCTTCTAAGTACTTTGGCCTTCTCCAATAATAGTTGTTTTCATCTATTTTAGGAAGCCTGAGGATTCCATTACGGAAGCCTGATGGACCATGTTTACCATCCCAACCCAAAGGTTTTGGCCCTCCAACAACCGGGACAACTTTACTTCCCTTTGACTCAGAAGAAAACTTCCCGTGGAATTTCATAAGCAAACAAATTAGAAAGCTTTACGCTGCTAACAGTACCTCAGGTGTTTACTTCCTCAGAAAGACCGGAGGACAGGTTACTTCAGAAAGTGAGAGAAAGTAATTTGGACAAATAAAACATTCACGATTTTGTTAAAATCTTGATACATTTCTTCTTATAGTATTTAAAAATTTTCTCATATCAGTGAGCAATGTTTTTTTTTTTAAATTGGAACTCTGTTGTATATCAAAAAGCAATGTTTTTTTTTTTTTAAATGGAGCTATGTTGTATTTTTATAAGCATCCAACGTAGTAGGTTTTTTTTCTGTTTTTTTTTCTTTTTTCTTTTTAACCTATGTGGAATGAAAATAAAAGTAAAATTGTGTATGAAAAGAAGAGGGGAAGGGAGTAGGAGGGACCAGAAGAGGAAAAGTAATGGTGCAGGTCACAGGCCAATGTACATACACACACATACACACACACACACACACACACACATACACACACACACAGAGACACACACACACACAGACACACACACACACACATACACACACACACACAGACACACACATACACACACACACAGACATACACACACACAGACACACATACACACACACATACACACACACACAGACACACACATACACACACACAGAGACACACACACATACACACACACACAGACATACACACACACAGACACACATACACACACACATACACACACACACACACACACACACACACAAACACACACACACACACACACACACACACACACACAGAGACACACACATACATACACACACACACAGACACACACATATATATGAGAAAACATTTTTAATTAAAAAATTTTTAAGTGCTGAACTTTAACAAGAACTGAGAATGTAGAAAGAGTGTGAAAAGTAGGAGATCCTGGGATTTAAAATAAGAGAAATGCTGTTTCTTAGGGAAGAATAAAACACAGCTATAGAAATTTCCCCAATTAAATTTTTCAGTTCAGTATAATATAAATCAGCTCAAAGGACTGTTTTTTTGTTATTGCCATTGTTTTGGGGGTTATTTTCTGGTAGAACAAGAAGAGTTAATAGAATCGATCTAAAGTACTGTTGTTAAGCAATTCTTACCTCATTTCCAGATGATCTTTGGTTTGTTAAAATAGCTGGAGGTGATCAGTGTTTCTATGCACTCATATATGATGTGTCTGACACAGAGTTCCCATTCTAATTTATTCTAAATGTGTTTCTTCCACTACAGAGATAAGTTCTCTGAGATAAGACATAATTAGACAGTATGTTATGCGTCTTCTTCCATTATAATATGGTTAAAATCACCTGTACAATGTTTTTTACACTTTTAACACACATTTTTTTAAAACATATAGACAGAAAGATCATTAAAACATACGAGACAGAAAAATAGCCTTCAGATGGACACAGTCAAAGACAGCCTGGGATCTTTTTAAAAGGACAAAGGTACCTCAGTGGAGAGAGGTCAATTTATCAAATATTGATGCTGGACACCCATCAGCATTTCATAAGGCAGGAGTAACAATGCACACATGTTCAGGAGGCTGAGGTGGAGGGTGGCACGTGTTCTCCAGCCCAGGACCTGTCTGGCCCACTTAGCAAGAGCCCATCCTAAGAGACATATTATGTCTCTAGGAGACAAAATATGTCTCTTAGGATAAACATAAATGTAAACCAGAACAAAGAAGACAACACAGGAGAAGCGTGTGTCCCATTAGGTAGGCAATGGCTTTTTACAGACAAACCAAAAGTGCAGCCACAGGATTAAACAGACACAGACTCCTACTGCTCAGTTCTGCTCTCCAGAGACCCTGGCCTGGGCTGAGCAATAGGCACATATGCAATGAACATACAAAGGGTTTTTCTAAAGACTGGATAAACGAGTTAAAAAATAAAAACAGTCTGGGGTGAGAATGGATTAGATACCTCACTCTCAGAAGGTACATACATGACAGAAAAGATGATCACATGTCACTAGAGAGTTACGAACTAAATAATAAAAACACTGTCCCGTACTTATCATGTTCTGATGTTAGAATGGGCAGAATCTAAACCACTTGTAAATGGTAAACTCGGCAAGGATGTGGTCAACAGGCACCCTCATGCTGATGTGATGCCAAATGATGTGGCCATTTTGAGAGCAAGTTGATGGTTTTTAGTAGAGGTTGGCTCAAGAGTATTTACTCAAAGGAGCTAAAAATGTGCATATACAAAAGGACTATTCTCGAGCGTCTCTAGTATTCATAATTGTCAAAACTTAGAAACAATCAAAATATCTTTCCATAGGTGAACAGATAAACCTCTATACAGTACTACTCAGCTATTGTTAAAAAAAGAAGAAGACATGTTTTTAAAAGAAAATAGAAAGCATAGCAAGACAGATAGACAGATACACAGATAGACAGACAGATAAAAATAAGAGGGGTGGGGCTGGGGATGCAGCTTAGCTGGGAGAATGCTGGACATCATGTGTGAATCCAGTCCTTAGGGGAAAGGGAGAGGGAGAAGAATTATCAGTCATTCTTCTTGGTGAACACAGATGATAAAAAATTCTCAGTAAAGTCTTTCAAACCAAATTCTGCCTGGTGGCGTAGAGTGGAGTCCAGTGGTGCATATGTGAGCAGGGAGAGGTGAAGAACCAGGTGGTAGTAGCGGAGTGTGCTATGCGCGTGTGTTACTGCTAGTTAGGACAGGGTTTGCCTTGTTTTTGTTTTAGTCCTCAAAGTTTCAGAAAGTCCTCAAGAGGCCACAAATCATCCGATATGTGTGATATATACACTGGACAGCATTGTGCCTGTTCAAAGAACTTGAGCTGAGATTATAGTATGCATGTATGTATGTATTGGCAGAGCCTCATTTTATAGCTCTGGCTGGCCTGGAATTTGTTACGTAGACCAGACTGGCTGGTAAGTCACAGAGATCCCTGGCCTCTGCTTCCTGAGTCCTGAGATTAAAGACTTGAGCCATCATGCCTGAAGGAGCTGTGACTTTTTTACTTGCCCGGCATCAGCTTCTTGTCTTACTATTGTTGACTTGCTCCAGACTCATGTGAGATTCACTGCACCAATACATTAATGGCAAGGGGCTTTAGCATCCCAGCAAGAAACCAGCACCAGCAGACATCGTGGAGCAGAAGCCTGGCGCAGGTCTACTTTTTTCCCTCTGAGATGGCCCTGCCCCTTAGCAGACACAGGTGCTGCATGGTCCTCTCGTGGGTGCTGGATTACCGATTCATTTCTGAATGAAAGGTTTGAAGGTTCAGCAGACATCTTCAAGTCTTCTCTGAGCTAAGCAGGTACAGGAGATACAAATGTGAATTACATACCATTTCCATCCTCCAGGAGTTCAGAATGCAGCTCTGAGATTAGAGTATGCCTGAACCAGAAGGGCTTAGGAGTTTCAAAATATGTTCCCAACTTCTATTATCCTATTGACCTGTGACCTTCAGTGACTTGGAAAGGCATACTGTTTCAGGACACTTCCTTTATTTTGCTATCCCCAATACTCAATATCACAAGCAAATTATTAATACCTCTATTGAACTTTCTCTAGTACAAAGTCATTTAGTATTTATATTTAAAATATTTCTATGAACATAATTTTAAAAATAACTAAAGCATTTCACTGCCTCTGTTGAGAAATCATGCACTTCAATTAGTTTTGTGAATATCTGAGCCTATCTTCTTGAATAATAATTTATTAGTATAGCATTTCTTTTAATGAAAACCATGAATTTGTGCTATGTCCTTTTTTTCGTAATCTGAAGGATGCAGAATCATTTCCCCAAACATCTGTTATTGCACAGAAGATCTTTCAGGTCCAGTTCAGGTGTGAGGGTCTTTATGGGGCAATTACTAAGCACTCACTTGGTGCTGAGAAGGAAAGCTTTTCTGTTTTTAAACAGGGGGCTCTATTGGCCTAGCTTGCAGGAAAATATTTACATCCAGATATGCCAATGACGTGGTTATCAAATTGCAGTTGGATCATTTTCTTCTCATAGTGAGGTCGTGCTGTGCTCTGTGCCACTTAATTCTCCTTTAGATTTTTTTCCTGGGAGTCACAAATTTTTATTTTTTACTTTTGGTCCAGACTTAAGAACCCTTTCACAGTGATTTCTACTCACTAGGTAGGAGTTAACATTCCTGTGTAACATTTTCTCTGTGACAAAGGGAAGACGCTGGCCCCACTGCCTGAGCTGTCCTTATCTCTGAAGCATGGTCAGAGCACGGGGAAGGGACACAGCCTCATATGGACCACATGGGTAGAGACGTGTGGGTTCCAGAAAGAATGAGGAGGGAGGTATTTGTCAGGCCAAGGCTACAATATCCCCTGTGAACACTACTCATCCCAGGACTTTCTGCTCTGAGATTAGTTTTTTTTTTTTCTATTTCTCTATGTCACCTGTCCCTCATGGGGCTCCTGCTTGGCCTTTATCATTATACTCTCATTTCAAGTTTTAATTTATAAGTCTCTTCTGAGAGTTTGCAAACCAGGAGATTAAGGGCCCTGAGTGGAGTCTCTATGAGAAAGGACAGAATCTAATGGCTTATCTTACGGCCCTTCAATGATTATTTTTGCACTTTAAAATCTTTGTTTGCAGATTGGAGAGATGGCTCAGCGGTTAAGAGCACTGACTGCTCTTCCAAAGGTCCTGAGTTAAAATCCCAGCAACCACATGGTGGCTTACAACCATCCATAATGAGATCTGACACCCTCTTCTGGTGCTGTCTGAAGAGAGCTACAGTGTACTTAGATATAATGAATAAATCTTTAAAAAATTTTTTTTGTTTGCAAGTCTGCCTTCACACTAGAAATGTAATAATGTAGTTCCAGACCCCAATGAGGATGAACAGTAGACATAGTAAACATTGTTTCAAGTAAAGACTTTAGATGTTTCCTTCAATCTAAGTGTTTGTTTGTCTTTCTACAGGATTAACATTTCATTTTACATCATTTTCTCTTTACAGTGCCTTTCTGAATTCAAATACACACCTTGCCATCCACGATTATGGGAAATAGGTTTTGTTAGTTTAAAAAAAAACTATATAAATTCCCACATACAGCATATATTGTATAGCATGTTAAGTCTTGACTGTCATGTTTAGGACAATCACAATTACATGATGCTCTCAAATGTTTCGTTTTAACTATCAATTCGTGTTTGTAAATAACACTCTACCTGCTCTTCAGGGACGTGTGTTGGGTATTGACAGAGGGGAGTTGTTGGCACTGCCTAAGAATTCCTATGTAATTCGACTAACTAGAAAGATAAATAAATGAAAACAGTGATCGTTATAACCACTTGATCAAGAGTTATGTTTGAAGCCAATAATCCTAATATGGTGAAGCCACCTATAATCCCAGGCCTTGGGAGACTGAAGCAGGCTGCTTGTGAAACCTGTTTTAAAAACAAAACAAAATGAAAAGACATTGGCCTTGAAGTAGGACTAAAATATTAACATAAAATCCATGTGATTAAGCATTTGAGAGACCCTGCCACGTTTACTATGAAAAGAAAGAAAAAAAAAAAAAGTTCTTAGACAGGAAGTCCATTAAGAGCACCGCCCCGCCCCGCCCTTCTGCTTCCGGTAAATCCCAGCCCAGTTTCCGTCCTGGAGGTTGGGTCCTTGGCTCTCCTGACCTCCTGCACGCGACGACGGTTGCTGGTCCCTGAGCGGGTGAGAGTTGCTAAAGGAAGTGTAGGTACGCCCAGTTTTCTCCATTCTTCTGCTCCAGGCCCTTGGGTACCTTCCTGCTGTCACCTCCCTGTCCTTAGCCAAGGAAGGCCTCCTCCCTTCCCTTTAAGGGAGCGCTCTCACATGGCTCCATCGTACTGGAAGCCCTCTTCCATCTCTTCCTGGTTTCTTTCCTCCCTCAATGCAAGCCTCTGTTGTTTCCTTCTCTCAGCAGTTCTTGCAAATAAGAAAGAAGAGATCTTTCCATCACGACTGACAGCAAAATTAACCCACTGGGCAGATGGTATTTGTACAAATCGTGAATCCGGAGAGGTGAACCTTCACGTGCACCTGTAATTGCAGATGTGTTCCAGGATTGGTCTCTGATTTTCGGAAGGCTCTCATTCCTTCCCCCACACCCCTGACCAGGATTCCTCTTGGCTTTATCGCAGCGGACAAGCACTCAACACCAATGCTTTTTAAGGATTAAGGGCTGTAATTGCACACACAGTGTGTCAGACACTGCGCTCTCCTGAGTCCTGACCGTGCTCTGTGGTGGCGCTCTTCTTGGAATTCTTCCCTATTAAGATGCCATAAAAGCTTGTCACCTTTAGGTTTTAAAGTTCCCTGCTGAAACGTAAGATATCTTAAGACTGCAGACAAACTCCTGAAAGATGAGGTAGGTTAAGAAATTTTAATACCAGCAAAAAGAATGCTAAATAATTGTCCTTCTGTTGTTGTATGTTTAATAGTTAGAAACAGAGCCTGGTGACATGAATACTTTTTCATATAGTACCTCATACCCTGTGAAAGATCAGATTGGTTGATGGAGATATGCACTTAGCACCTAGGAAGGCCACCTGTCATTGTGCAACAGTACCGAAAAAGGACCCCAAAACAAAACAAAAAACCTTACTATTGCATGTGGGAAATTCATTTTCCATTTTCATTGTTACCATGCCTGTAAGAGGTACATACAGAAGCTAGGAAGATGTTGTACAAACAACATCTGTTGTACAAACAAAAGAAACTGAATTTGGAACCCTGTCACCTACATATGCCAGGCATCATGGGCTGTGTCTATAATCCTAGCACTGCCAGGATAAAGGCAGGTGGCCAGCCATTCTAACCAGTGGGTGAGCCCCTCAATGAGAGGCCCTGGCTCCAAAAAAGGTAGCAGCTGGAGAGATGCCTCAGTGAGCATGTAACATTTTCAGTGTAAGGATGAGGACCTGCAATTCAAAAATTGATTCAATCCTAGTAATCAGGGGAAAATTTATACACCATCATATCCTCTATCTACCTCAAACTACATTTAATTAATATAAGTGTGCCCATGTATGTGTATGTATGTATGTATGTGTGTGTGTGTGTGTGTGTGTGTGTGTGTATATATATATATATATATATATATATATATATATGCATATATATAAATTTCCCATCTGGGATAGCAGTGCTTTCCCCTGAGCTAACTGCAAGAGCAGGCACGAGAAGCCCTCTGTTTAAGTTATTGATTGGTGTTGACCAAGAGACTTCCAAAACACCACAGGCGATTGCTCTTGCCTGTGGTTGCATCCCAGAGGTGGAAGTTGAGTCCCTGTTGCTGAAGACTCCATGTACTTCAAGCGCAGTGCCTTGAGGACCTGATCTGGCTCTGACCTGAAAGCTTCCTTCCTATTTGAGGAGTAAATAGCTAAGAAATATCTCAAAAATGTTCATCATCCCTAGTAATTAGGGAAATGCAAAACAAAGCAAAGCCACTCAATTTCATCATACCCCTAGTCAGAATGGCAAAGATAAAAGTAAACAAACAGAAACAATAAATGCTGGAGAAGATGTGGGAAAATAGGAACTTTCTTTTTTATTTTTCTTTTGACAACTCTCTGTTCAGATCCCAAACCCATTTTTGAATGGGTTAATTTTCTTTTTTTTTACTTTATATATTAATCCTCTGTCAGATGTATAGCTGGCAGACTGATTCCAGTTCAGTGGCCTTCCTCTTCACAAAATTGTTTCTTTAGCTATGCAGAAGCCTTTTGGTTTTATGAGGTCTCCCTTATCAATTGTTGGCTTTAGTTCCTGGGCAAATGGGGTCCTGTTCAGAATGCCTTTCCCCACCTGTATCCTGCAGGGTTTGCCTGTTTTCTTCTGATGGTTTCAGTGTTTCCAGCTTCACATTTAATTTAGTGATTTTTGGGTTTTGTGCAGGATTATATACACAGACCTAATTTCATTCTTTTACTTGCTTGTGGACATCTAGTTTTCTCAGCACCATTTGTTGTAGATACTGTCTTTTCTCCAGTGAGTGTGTTTGGTATCTGTCTTAGTCTGTGTTTCTATTCCTGCATAAACATCATGACCAAGAAGCAAGTTGGGGAGGAAAGGGTTTATTCAGCTTATACTTCCCACATTGCTGTTCATCCCCAAAGGAAGTCAGGACTAGAACTCAAGCAGGTCAGGAAGCAGGAGCTGATGCAGAGCCATGGAGGGATGTTTCTTACTGGCTTGCTTCCCCTGGCTTGCTCAGCTTGCTTTCTTGTAGAACCCAGGACTACCAGCCCAGGGATGGCACCACCCACAAGGTGCTCTCCCACCCTTGATCACTAATTGAGAAAATACCTTACTTACAGCTGGATCTCATGGAGGCATTTCCTCAACTGAAGCTCCTTTCTCTGTGATAACTCCAGCTGTGTCAAGTTGACACTCAAACCCAGCCAGTACAGTATCTTTGGTGAACATGAGATGGCTGTAATTATGCATATTTGTTTTGGTCACTCATGTCAGAACAACTCCAGCTCTAGGAGAAGCCTAACATCTCTAGCCTCTGCAGACAGATGCACACACATGCACAAACCCATATGAAGATACACATACATACAGCATAGCTTAAAATAATAAAAATAAATCTAAAAAAGTTAAAACTCCTCTGTTGTAGAAATTTTTAGTTCTGATCCAGGGTTTCTACCCTGCCTTTGACCATTTAGTTTCCAGATAAAAGACACACACAACCTTTATATTTACAATAAGCCTTAATCAGCAGAAGAGCTGGGTAGATACCTATCCTCTATGCTGTTAGAATCCATATTTATATCAATAACACTGAGTTATTACTTACTATGTTTCATCTGAGCTGCTCTAGGCTCCAGCTGGCCTCAGGGTTATGTTTTCTTGACACCCAACTCATAGTGTCTTCTCCTCTTTTCCTCTCTTCTCTGTCTCCTCCATCTCCACCCCTTCTCTGAACACCAAGTCCCGTCTATCTCAATTCTGCCCAGCTATAGGTTGTAGGCATCTTTATTTACCATTCAGAAATAACTTGGGTCAAGGTCACATAGGGTCACTTGGGTCTAGGTGCAGACTCCTTTGTCTCTGGTGCAACCAGGTCTTCAGGCCTGCACTTAGCATTACAATACACAGCAAAAGACCAACCATCAACAGTTCTCCTTTTTAGTCCAATAAAAGGCTCCTTTTCCCTCAGATATAAATTGGATATAGTTATAACAATTATGAAGTATGATATGTATGTATAATGTATAGTCCATTATGTTTGGCAGTTTAGATAAAGTATTTTATCATCTATCCTATCTTGGTGAGTTAGAATATTGTATTTAATCTTAACTTGTATTACCATCTTAAGAATATCTTAAATACTAAACAATTTAAGTTTAATAGTGAGACTATAACTATCTAGTCTTTAACCACATCAGAGATCTGAAAAGGAATAAATATTATATGTAGGAAGCGCAGGGACCTGGCTTCCAAAAATCATAGAAATGACCGAGATAGCCTACCCGGGGGACAGTCTTTAATATTCCTTATGATATTGGAGCTTCTATCTGCAGCCTTCTGGCCCAGAACATCTGACAGACCTTAAGAGAACCAGGACTTATCAAGGATTAGTTTATTCTGTCTTGGCAGGAATTATGAAGGACTAGCTTATCTTGTCTTGGCAGAATTTAGCAGTCAAGTATCCTGCATCCATTTGGCCTTTTGGACAGCATTTTGCCTTCAGATAAACTTAGGGCACTTCTTGCCCAGTGGCTAGCTTGCCACAGTTGAAGAAACTCCACATGTAGGTATTGATACTCATCCTCATCTTTGAAGTGGAATGGTGGTACCGTCAGGAGCAAATCTGACTCATAGTTACAAGATCTTTAATAATAAAATAACCTTAAATGTCATATTCTGTGGATCTCTTTTGGGACCATATATTTATTCATAGCATAGCTGAACAAGCAAAGAATGCCTGTCTCCAGCTACCTATTATCTGTACAACCCAGGATGTATATTCCTGTGATAATCCAGACTAGTGGCAAACATGCCTACGAGTTTTATTGACTATTAACTTGCATTAATTAATTACTCTAAACAGTTTGTAATACCAGCTATTAGAAGGAGTGGGATTAAATAAGCCTTAATAGGCACTAGAGCTGGGCAGATATCTATCCTCTATGCTGTTAGAATCTACTTTCCTATTGATAACTCCGGAGTTTTTACTTACTATGTTTCATCTTGGCTGCTCTTAACTCCACTTGGCCAGCTCTCAGGTCCATGTTTTCTTGACTCTTAACCCGTGGAGTCTCCTCCTCTCTTCTCTTTCTCCTTGAGGTCTCCTCCAACCCCCTCCTCCATCTTTTTTTACCAATCAGAAATAACTTGGAGCAATGGATAAGGACTTGCTTTTATCAATTTCTGATTGTTTTACATATCCTTTATTCTTTTCTTTGTCTCATGTTATCTTTGTTGTTCAGTTGTATTCTGTATTGATAAGATTTGGTAACTTTCTCTTTTGTGTGTCTCCTTTACTAAGGCATTGTCTACTTTTATGTATTTTAATGATGATATATACCTTTTATTTCTATACATAGGGTCCCTTAAGCATTTAGGAGGTATGGAGCATAAGTAACATCAATCTTGTGGTAGTGAATTTCCTGAGTTTTTAGTTGTCTGAGAAATATTTGACTTCTGGAGTGCTGACTGATTATAATATTCTTAACAGTATTTGCTTGTTTTTGAGACAGGGTCTTGCTATGTAGCCCAAGCTCTCCTGAAACTTGTGACCCTCCTGTCTCAGTCTTCCAAGTGCTGGAACAGCAGCTGTGTATCATATCCAGCTTGACCACTTTTTGCTCTTAGGGACATGAACATGTCATCTTGGCCTGTAAAATTTCTACTGGTAAACCTGCTTTTCATCAAGTAGAAATTACCTCATGTATGTGTTACTGATTGTAAATTTCTGTTTTTAGAATTGTTTCTTTGTCCTTCGTCTTTCACTTTGGATTACCCTGAAAAGGATCTTTGTGGGTCAAATCTATTGGGATCCTTTGAGATCTCATGGCAGAACATTTGCTAATGACTCTATGTGGCTCGTGCAGCCCCAAGAGCACAACTCCCAGCAGTTTCCCTAGGATGTGTGACTGCAGGGCTTGATGTGACGGGCCCAGGCAGGAAAGATATGGCTAGCCAGAAAAGCAGGACAGTATACCCAGATACATCAGAGGGTCTTGCCTGTGTGGGGCAGTTCTAATCCAGCAGACAGGCAGGCACGGTGTATTTGGGCTGCAGCAGGGAGGGGGCTACTTAAATGTCAGTGAGTGAGGTGGCTGCTCCAGAAAACTGCAATAGATGTGGCATTTGATCCACTGTGGCACCAGCTGGATACAGGTAGGTTTAGGATCAGCAGGGCTCTGCAACAGAAGTCTTGTTTGAGGAGGGTACAGTAGGAATTGAGCTTCACTGGCTAATACAGTGGTGTTATCCCGGCAGATCCCCACACCAGGGTCACTGTCCAGGAGGGCTGTTGGAGTCTCCAGCTGCAGAATTTCAGATGTTCCTGGCATAGTGGGGTTATATTTTTCTTGTGTTGTGGGAAAACGTCTCAGTTTCAAGCTGCTCCAGACTAGGTCAGTCACTGTGACATGCCTCCTTCATTCTAGGCTATTCTAGGTCTCTGTTCCTCCATCTGTTTTGGCCACACTGTAGACCTGCACTCTCTCCCAAGTATTCTACCTGGCCAATAGCTTAGCTTTCTCTTCTTTTGGTCCATTATGAAAGAGAAACTTCCTCATATCCTGTGTGAGTGTTCCTCCAGGTTTCATTTTAAATTTTCTTGAAGTCTCACGGAGGCTTGACATTGAAAATGAAATAGATAGTGGTGGAGATTAAGTCAGGCACACTAGTTAGTGACACACTAGTTAGTGACACACTAGTTAGTGACACACTAGTTAGTGACTAAAATAAAGAACTGATTATCTCCCACGTGCTTTTAATATATTGCCTGTTATTAAGAAATTGGTGAGAAGTAATACATTTCTCCACTTAGGCTCTTGGGGACAGTGAGACAGCTTAGCCGATAGAGGCATTTGCCACCAATCCGGATGACCTGAGTTCACCCCTGGGACTCACATGGAAGAGAACCGAATCCCACAAGTGGTCCTCCAACCTTCACACACATATGAATAAATAAATGTAATAAAAAAATTTAAACTTGGGTTCATGGCTTTGATTAATAACTCTAAGCGGATATTTAAAATTCCTTCCTCTCTTTCTCTCCCTCTCCCTCTCACACTCTTTCTCTCCCTCCCCCCCTCTCTCTGTGGTGTGTGTGTGTGTGTGTGTGTGTGTGTGTGTGTATCATAGCACACATAGGAAATAACTTGTGGGAATCAGTTCTTTCCTTGTCCTGTGTGATTCCCAGGGAGCTCAAGTCGCTGGACTTGGTGGCTTGGTGACCTTACTCACTGAGCCTTCTCACTGGCTTTAAGTGAATATTTAGATTTTTATTAAAGGTATCTGACTTGACTGCAATAACTTTTATTAAATATTTTAAACATGTGTTGTTAATGAAATTTGTTATTATATGGATTTATATACTTTCTTTTCTTTTTCAAATTATTTTTCTCTTAAATATTAGTGAGCACGACGTAGAATCAAACAAGAAGGATGATGGTTTCCAATCATCTGTAACTGTTGAGGTAAAAACTTAAAATTACACTGTAATATAGACTGTGCAGTTCTGTGTTGGTCTTGGGAGATGACTCACTGGGTGAGAGCATAGGATCTGAGCTCTCACATCAGAATTCATGTTGAAAACCAAGTATGCTCTATATACTTGTAGCCCCAGCACTGGGGAGCAGGAGCAGGTACAGCCTGGGCACCCATTGGTCAGCTAACTGACCTTGTTAATCAGGGAGCCTCCTGATCACTGAGCAATGCTGCCAAGGAATTAAGGCACAGAGAGAGGCTCAGAAGAAACCGGACCTCCTTCTCTGGCCTCTGGATGCATATACCTATATACTCAAGTGCCTAAAACACACACACACACCACCTGCATATATACACCCAAAACAAACAAACAAAAATAACAATCCAAGTTTGCCATGACAACCAAGACTCACACTTGTAATCCTAGGAGTTGGGAGGATGAGGCAAGAGGGTCCTGAGTTACTGAGATCCGGACTACAAAGCAGGACACTACTTGTTTTAAATGATTTTTTGTTTATTATATAGATTTCTTTTAAATATTGATATCTGGTAAAAGAAAAGAATTATACATTTAAAGTAGCTACTAAACTTTAATGGGTTCTAGAAAATGAGCAGAAAGGATAAAACAGATGACAAGGAGTTATTCCATACTGGTTTGGACCCAGATAGGGTAGGTTTTAGGAATAAGGCAAATATGGCCTTATTTCCTTCCATGTGTTAGAAAGTTTCACCAATTTAAGTCAACAATGGTTATATATTTTGAAGAATAAAGTAAGCTTTTAAGCCTTTTGTTATTCCAGTTTTACTAGATAGTTGCTTATAATCCGAATTATAAATTGTTAATTCTTTTAGTAGAGACTTTACAACTCTTAAGCCAAGAGTGCAGTATAACGTACTTTTAATTACGTTATCTGTGATGAATTCATCTTAATCTATATGAATTTATTATAAATTCTGAAATTGCAAAGCTCCTCCACTTTTACTGTATGACTTTCTACAACCTTAATAAAAGCCATCTGCTGTGCTTTTAGCATCTGTGCAGTTGCAGAGACTCCAGAAAACACCTCTACCCCAGAACAGCAACAGTCTGACCATGAGGTCTGAGAATTTTATCCCATAGAGCTGCAGAGTATTGTCAGTGCAGTAATGTCTGAATCTCCTTATCCATTCAACTTAACCCTACAAGCCCTCCGCTGTCTATGCAGTCTAGCCTCTCCTACATTTCTCGCAGAAAGATAATGTTCCCTTGTACAGTACACTCAAAAGGATAGCATCCTCCCACCCACCCATCCATCCATCCATCCCTCCATCCTTCCATCTGTCCCTCTCCCATCCATCCATTCCTCCATCCCTCCCTCTATCTCTCTCCCATCCATCCATCCATCCCTCCATCCCTCCTTCCATCTGTCCCTCTCCCATCCATCCCTCCATCCACCCCTCTCCCACCCATCCCTTCCTTCATCCCTCCATCTATCCTTCTCCCATCCATCTATCCTCCCATCCATCCATCATGGCAGTATGCTCGGCAGAGGGCACTACTCAAAGTTAACGCTACCCTTGCTGTAATTGTCTCTTTGCATTGGGAGAAGCTCCCCAGCATTCTCACAAACCACAGATAATTTCATCAATCAGTAGTTTTATAATTACATTAACATTCAAAGGTTGGAAGAGCTGACATAAACCATAAATTATCAAAATCTGTTGCATATAAGTATTACTGGAGCAAGCTTGAATTTCTGAGGCTGTGTCCTCTGGTTTTCTCATTTTCCATTCAACTACATCATTTTTCATATTTAACTCCTCAGTTTAGTTATGTTGTCATTTCAGGAAAGTTTTAGTGATTAATCTGAGGGAGACAGAGGAGGGCAGTTTTGAGTTGTCAAGCCTGCAGGAGAGGCTCGCTTGTTCAGTCTATAAATGGTGATGGTGATGGAGACTCGGGTGCATTAATATGGGGCTGCTTCTGCTGTGATAGCTATTTCCTTTTTAAAAAGATTTATTTGTTTTATGAGTACACCGTTGCTGTCTTCAGACACACCAGAGGAGGGCATCGGATTCCATTACAGATGGTTGTGATTCCCATGGGGTTGCTGGGAATTGAACTCAGGACCTCTGGAAGAGCAGTCAGTGCCCTTAACAGCTGAGCCATCTCTCCAGCCCTAATGATGTCTATTTCTGAAGTGTGTGATGTGTGTTCTCCATGTTGACAGTAATAATAGGAGTTATGAAATGTAGTGATTGTTTACATTCATAAACTTATATGGAGAGTACAGTTCTTTTTTTTAATATTTTTATTAGGTATTTTCCTCATTTACATTTCCAATGCTATCCCAAAGAGAGTACAGTTCTTAGAAGAGTTCTTTGTTTTACTTTAGATGTCCAAAGATCCTGATAGTTTTCATGAAGAAACTGTGGAACCAAAACCAGAACTGAAGGAACCGGAACCAAAGGAACCAGAACCGAAGGAACCAGAAAGGAAGGAACCAGAAAGGAAGGAACCAGAAAGGAAGGAACCAGAAAGGAAGGAACCAGAAAGGAAGGTACCAGGAAGAAGGGAAACACAAACGAAGGAAACACAAACAACCGAAATAGAAAGGAAGGAAACAAAAAAGAAGAGAGGGACAAATAGTTACTGTCCTCCACAAGGAACAATAAATAAAACAATTACAGATGGTATGTCAAATAAGAAATGTACATGGGGAGAAAATGAGAAATATAAAATGCAGATGATAAGGCTAACAGTATAAGATGTGCACCTCAGATGGCAAGCTCTGATCTGAGCAATATGTAGACAGAACAGATAATTCCTTACCCTTTTCAAAACCTACGTAGTACTTGTGATTTTCACTTTTGTCTTTTTCATGTATTTTAATGTGGAATTGGGGATTAGAAGCCATGTTAGTTGAAGGCTCTTGTTTACAACTTCCTTTTGTGGTCTTCATTAGCATGAAGTCATAATAAATTCCTGACAATACGAAGGTTCTTGACATTGGTCTTCAAATTTAAAATAGCTGTGGCCTATATGAAATTTGTATCTTATTGTTACCAAATATTCATAAGCATTTTTATTTCTTTATGAATCTACATGATCAAACTCAGCGATTTTGATGACTGGGTATATATAACCTATAAGGAACAAAAATTAGACTAAATATAGTGAAGCATAAGTAATTGCAATGTTATTTTTCATGTATTCTTATTTGTTCTTTGCTATATTACACTTTTAAAGAAAATTGTATTCATTGTTTTTTCTTTCATTACTGATATTTGCTTTTTATTAATATCAGTGTTTTAAGGGCCATGAATTAACCTTTTCTTTGAACTTGAAAAGTCTTCATGTGACTATAAATTACTATACTCCCATTGTCATATTTTATGTGCATAGCTCTTCAGATATGTCCACTCCTATTAGCCTGACTATTTAGCAGGCAGTTTCTAGACTGAGGCTGTTATGAGAGAGGAAGAGGAAAAATGTACTGATTGCCAGTGGCTACCCTTTGCATGTTAGATTATGTACTGATCGCCAGTGGTTACCCTCTGAAGGCTGGATTGTAGGGCTTCTCTACTTGAAGTAAACAGAGTTCAACATCAGCCCTGAAATGTCAAACTTAGATCAGTAACTTATTTCTCCATATTTTTCCATTTTCAGTTATTTAGTTTTAAGGACATTTGTAGAAAAAGATTTCCTAGCTTCCATGATTCTTGTTTTGGGAATATACATCTTGGTACTATATTTTTGCTTTCCTTTTTTTCCATTAATTTATTTATGTATTCACTTTACATTCCAATCACAACCCCTGCCCCTCCACCCCCATCAGACAGCCCCTCCCCATATCTCCACTTCCGCTCTCCTCTGAGAAGGTGGAGGGCCTCTCTGAGTACTCATGCACCTTGGTACATCAAGTCACTGCAGGACAAAGCACATGCCTCCCCACTGAGGCCAGGCAAGGCAGCCAAGTTAGGGGAACAGGATCCACAGGCAGGCAGCAGAGTCAAGGACAGTCCCTCCTTTAGTTGTTGGGGGATCTGCATGAAGACCAAGCTTTACATCTGTATAAATGTGAGGGTGGGGCTAGGTTCAGATCATGTATGCTCTCTGGTTGGTGGTTCAGTCTCTGGGAGCCCCCAAGGGTCCAGGTTATGTGACTCTGTTGGTCTTCCTGTGGAGTTTCTATCCCCTCTGGGTTCCTCAGTCCTTCCTGCAACTCTTCCACAAGATTTCCTGAACTCTGTCTGTCTAATGTTTGATTGTGGGTCTCTGCATCTGTTTCTGTCAGCTGCTGGGTGGAGGCCTCTCAGAGGACAATTATACTAGGCTCCTGTCTGCAGACATAACAGAGTATCATTAATAATGTCAGGGATTGGTGTTTGACCATGGGATAGGTCTCAAGTTGGGGCAGCCATTCATTGGTTGGGCATTTTCTCAGTCTCTGCTCCATCTTCAACCCTGCACTTGTAGGCAGGACACATTTTTGTGAGTGGGTTGGTGTCCTTAACCCTCCACTGGTAGTCCTTCCTGGCTGTAGGAGGTGGCCACTTCAGGCTCCATATCCTTTGCTGCTAAGAGTCTTAGCTAGAGTCAGCCTAATAGACTCTCTGCAGACTCCTTCATCCCAGGTCTTTGGCACATCCTAGAGATGTCCCCATCTGCCACTAGCTGCTGATTTCCATTCACTCTCATGGCACTTTCTCCCTGGCTCTTCCTATATATGTGACCCCCCCCCTTCACCTTCCTTTCCCCTCTCCTACCCAGTTCCCTCCATCCATCCATCTATGATGACTGTTTTATTTCCCCTTCTGAGTGGAATTCAAGCATCCTCCCTTGTCCCCCCCTTGTTTTTTAGCTTCTTTGAGTTTGTGGATTGTAACCTATACTTTATGGCTGATATCCACTTATAAGTGAGTACATGCCATGCATGTCCCTTTTGGTCTGGGTTACCTCACTCAGGATGATATTTTCTAGTTCTAATTTGCCTGAAAATGAACATCCTTCTTTTTAATAGCTGAGTAGTAGTATTCCATTGTGTAAATGAACCACAGTTTCTTTATCCATTCTTCAGTTGAGGGACATCTATCTTATTTGCTTCCAGTTTCTGGCCATTACAAATAAAGCTACTATGAATATCGTAGATCAAGTGCCCCTGTAAGCTGGTGGAACATCTTTTGGGTATATGCCCAGGTGTGGTATAGCTGGATCTTGAGATAGAACTATTCCAAATTTTCTGAAAAGCTGCCAAATTGGTATCAGTGGTAATTGTACAAATTTGCATTCCCACCAGCAATGTAGTCAGAGAGATAATATCCAAATTGACAAAATTAGAAATGAATAGGGAGGCACAACAACAGACACTGAGGGGATCTAAAGAATCATCGGGCCTTTCTTGAAATGCCTGTATTCCCCCAAATTGAAAAATGTAAATGAAAGGTATTATTTTCTGGATACATTTCACTTACCGAAGTTAAATCACAATCAGGCAAGCAATCTACATAATCCTATAACCACTAAGTAAATAGAAGCAATCATTAAAAATCTCCCACCAAAAAAAAAAAAAAAAAAAAAAAAAAGCCCAGGGCCAGATGGTTTTAGCCCAGAATTCTACTACCAGCCTTTCAAAGAGGAGCTAATATGAATACTCCTCAAACTATCCCACAAGATGAAAACATAAGAAACACTGCCAAACGTGCTCTTTGAAGCCACAGCCACCCTAATACCTAAACCACACAAAGACTCAATAAAGAAAGTGAATTTCAGACAATTTCCCTTATGAACATTGACACAAGAATACTTAGTAAAATAATCCAAGAACACATCAAAAATACCATCCACCATGATCAAGTAGGCTTCATCCCAGGGTATTACAATGTATGAAAATCCATCAACATAATCCACCATACAAACACATTGAAAGAAAAACCCAAGTGATTCTGTCATGCGATGCCAAAAACCTCTTTGACAAAAGTCTTGGAGAGATCAGGCATTCGAGTAGCACAGTGTCTTTTTTCAAGCCTCTCTCCGTTTCCTTTACACCTATGCAGCCTGGGTTTTTAGTGGCTCTTTAATACACGTTTCCAAACTGAATTCAGGAATACATGAAGGTTATACATTATAATCAGGTGTGCTTCATTCTAGAAAGACCAGGTTGGTTTGGCATGTAAATCAATACATGTAACATAGCATGTCAATAAACTTAAGGACAGTGAAAGTCAAGGTAAACCAGGTTTCCTGAAATTCTGTCTGGTGAATCCAGCAGTGATGAAGATAAAAATAGAAGAGTCTTTTGAAGGTTGTGATAAAGAGGAGCAGCCATCAAAAAAGACATCTTTAAAAAACAAAACAAAAAGCTACTGCTAAAAGCAAACCCCACCCCTACCCCCAAAAGCAGCCAATCAGGGAGATCCACCGAAGGCCGAAGGAGCCTGGATCTGAAGATGGGTCAGATGATGAACCTCTAATTCATGTGTCAAAAAAACAGTCTGCAGATGGAAAGTTAAAGCAAATAGCAAAAACAATTACTGGCAGATGCTAACGTTAAAGAGCAGATAGGTATGAGAAAACTATCCTGCTTATGATGTGACCGAGATTTCATTAAAATAGCTGTAAAGCTGAGGTGGTGGCAGTGCGCACCTGTAATCCCCGTGCACAGGACACAGAGGCAGCTGGGTCTCTGAGTTGAAAGCCAGCCTGGTCTACAGAGTGAGTCCCTGAGTCCCAGGATGTCAGAGCCACACAGAAAAACTTTTGAAAAAAACAAAAAACAAACAAACAAAAAAAACAAATAAACAACAACAACAACAAAAACCTGCTGTAAAGAGCTGATCCCTTGTTGTGGAGGACAGATGGCTTGTTCTTATATTTGAAGGTTTGAATTATACCAGCAAGAGAATGTGTTTTCTAAGTCTGTTGTGTTGAGAGAGCTCATTGCCGACCTTTGAGCGCTATACACATCAGAGTCTGCTTTTTTCAACTGGATTTCTGTGCAGCTTTTAGCTTAACTATTGCGTGGTAATAAGTGTTTCTGGAGTTCTTACGGTTGCATATTTTGGATGTCTTTATATCAAGTCAGAGATTCCTGAACTGTAGTGAATTTTAGTGCATTTGATGTTTGCTGGCTTAAGACATACTTCTAATTAAGTAAAGCAAACACTAATATAACCAGCCTTTATACATGCAGAGAATAATTAAGTATTCTATGAAGTATTGGCAATATATCTCTCCTGTCATTATGAAAACTTAGTGGTGGTTTGTTCATATTAGCATTCAGACAACTGAATTTGAACTTTTTTCTGCATGTGTATATATATCAAATTATTGGCATGACAGAAGTAACAGCTATTATTTTTGTACTTTCAAAAACCAATTTTCTGTATATAATTTATTACTGTTTTTGTGCAGATCATTTTTAAAATTCATATAGATAGTTGTGTATGCACTTATAAACTAGTGAAAGCCAGTGTTCAGCCAGGTGTCATGGCAGAGCAGTCAGAGGTCAGTGACAGGAACACTAAAGGACTGTCCAGTTCTGCTTCACCCTGAAAGTGTCATTGGTTTGTACTCGTGGTGTTACTTTCTATTTCTGATTCTGTAGGTAAGGATCTTACATATGCTTTAACACAACAGCAAATAAAAAAAAAACCCTGAAATTAAGTCTCTTTAGATCCATATAGATCTAAACTGCTGCCCCAAAGCTTGTATGTATACACAGACAGATGTAGTGAATTATAATTTTCCGTAGAAAACTCTGTGGGAACCAGCAGCAGCATAAGGAAACCTGAATTGTGATTGTTAATTTTAGACAAGTTAAAGACCAGACAGGCCCAGGAATAAAACCATGGCCCACAGACTTGTTAAACTTAAGTTCTAGAACCAACCAACGGGAGGGAGAACAATCATTATGGACTACAGCACTGTCTTCTGCCCTTACTGTGGCCTGCTCTCAAGGAAATGGATGTCAGCTAGGGATCTATAATAGACCCTGTCCAGAAACAGTAAATGTACTAAAGTCTAACCATAGCTTACTCTTGCTTAACCAACCTAAGGGAAGGGGATTCAATTCTAGCCACCTTTATTCATCTGTCTAGAAAGAAAATACACATCTCTAGCATCCTTTGGTCAGCCTGAAGCAATTAAGGGACTTTTAAAAAACCAACATTTGGGACACTGTCGCAGTATTCACAGTGTACATAGGAAGGGACACACGAACAGACAGAGCTTTAGGGCCAGCAGGGCTTCACCTCCACTCTGGACCATGTTAGCAAAGGCTGATTTATTACTGGTCTTCTTCCACACTAGAGCATGCTCACCTTCCTGTTAAAATTTACGTCTATTTTTTATTAGATATTTTCTTCATTTACATTTCTTTTCTTTTCTTTTTTTGGTTTTTTGCTGGCTGGCCTGGAACTCACTCTGTAGACCAGGCTGGCCTCGAACTCAGAAATTCGCCTGCCTCTGCCTCCCAAGGGCTGGGATTAAAGGCGTATGCCACCACACCCAGCTTCATTTACATTTCAAATGCTATCCCCAAAACCCCCTATACCCTCCCCCTACCCTGCTCCCCAACCCACCCACTCCTGCTTCCTGGCCCTGGCACTCCCCTTTACTGGGGTATATATGATCTTCAGAAGATCAAGGGCCTCTCCTCCCATTGATGGCCAACTAGGCCATCCTCTGCTACATATGCACCTAGAGACACAGCTCTGGGGGGTACTGGTTAGTTCATATTGTTGTTCCTCCTATAGGGTTGCAGACCCCTTTAGCTCCTTAAGTACTTTCTCTAGCTCCTTCATTAGGGGCCCTGTGTTCCATCCAATAGATGACTGTGAGCATCCACTTCTGTATTTGCCAGACATTGGTATAGCCTCACAAGAGAGAGCTATGTCAGGGTCCTGTCAGCAAAATCTTTCTGGCATATGCAATAGAGTCTGGGTTTGATGACTATATATGGGATGGATCCCTGGGTGGGGAAGTCTCTGGATGGTCTTTCCTTCAGGCTCTGCTCCGAAATTTGTCTCTGTAACTCCTTCCATGGGTATTTTGTTCCCCATCTAAGAAGGAGGGAAGTATCCACACTTTGGTCTTCCTTCTTGAGTTTCATGTGTTTTGTAAATTGTATCTATGTCTATTTTTTAAATGGCAACGTTTTTGAAGGAAGAGAAACCATTAGAGTGGGAATGCTAGAATTCTGGGACTGTGGGCTTAAACCAAGTATGGCTAATATGCTAGAATATATGTGAAAAATATTTGAGTGTTGTAAGCTAAGAGATAAAAATCATAGGGAAGAAAGAGCGCAGATGAGGACACTATGAGGAATGAATACTTAACTTGGATTGGGTCACTGGTAGACTAAGTGCAAGCAAAAACCTATACATGAAAACATGTGACAATAAACTTCTAAAACTAAAGAGCAAGGACAAAAAAAAAAAAGCTGAAAATGAGCAAATGTTTAAGAAGTAAAGGAAGACTGTAAGAATTGTATGTAAATTGGGAATGTCAAGAGAAAGAAGAATTCTGGAAAGGAACCAATGACATTCTTGAGAAGTCATGACTGATAATTTTCTCAAATGTCAGACACCAACTCATAGGAAAAGCACATTAAAAAGAGAACACCATGGAACTGCACCTTTAATCCCTGCCCTTGAGATTCAGAGGTGGGTGGGTCTCTGTGATTTAGAGGACAGCAGGGCTGCGTAGACAATGTCTATAAGTCAGTAACTAGAGAACACGGGGGTAAATCCATCTACACCTAACAGTATGATCGTTAAAGCCTTGGCAGGCAGAGAGAAAACCTTGAATAAGACAAAGAAGAAGCCTTACCTGTCTGGGAGTACAAATCAAAAGTGTGTCCTCCACCCTCAGAAATGATGTGAGAAGGGTGGAGAGAAGCGGTTAAAATGTTGAGAAGAAAAATAAACATCAATCCACAGTTCCGTGTTTTGTGACATTATCTTTCACAAGCTAAGGGTAAATAAATCGTCCTTTGATTTTTTTTTTTTTTTAAAGGTGAAGATAACACTATTGTCAAGTGATTTCCCTGGCAACAACTGTCAGGAGATTTTCAGATAGAAGGCAGTTTTATATAGGACAGCAACTCAGACCTACAGAAAGGAGAAAAAGATTGAAGGTTAAAACTTCTTTTTATTTTCCTTATCTAATAAGTTTATTAAACATACAGTATGTTCAATAATTACACCTTATATGTGTGTGTGGTATGAATAACAATTGTATGGGTAAAAGACGGAAAACCCCACAAGTACTTGATTCCAGTCATGTGTGGAGTCATGGCTTTCTTTCTGTCAGTGATGAACTCTATACAAGTATGGTCCTGTTAGACTGTAGTTGTGCTACACAGTTGATGTCACCTGTGACATTGGAGCCACTGTGCTATATTGCAGCTCCTTATTTGTGGTGATACGACTATAAGCAGAGCTAATTTACTGCCCATCATTGTACAAGTATGTTACATAAGTCAGTGCAATAGGGTTGGTGAGCTGTCCCAGGCATAAGAGCCCATCATGGCAGGGAAGCATGACAGCAAGAAATAAACACACATAGCTCTAACCATCCAATTTTCTACAAAGGTGCCATGAGCACAGAGAAAAGATAGCTTCATCAAACTGTCAATGGTGTTAAGAAAACTACATATCTATACGTAGAAGAATGAAACCATGTCTATATCTCTCTGTGTAAAAAATAACTTGGAATTGTATCTAAGAACTGGAAACTGTGAAAGTGCTAGGCATGTTAAAGAGAACACTTTAAGATATAGTCATAGGCAAGAACTTTCTGAAAAGGGAACCAACACTTCCAGAGATATAGCAAGAACTGAGCAGTAGAAATGCATGAAATTTAAAGCTGTCTACAATAAAGAAAAACAGACGATGGAGCGAAGAGACAACTTACAGAATGAGAGAATATCTCTGCCAGATATACAGCCAAAGGGATTGTATTGAGAATATATACATTTTAAAAATTAAATGCCAAATTGGGAAATGTAAATGAGAAAAATGCCTAATTAAAAAAAAAGAAAGAAGAAGGGAAAGAAAGACAGGAAGAAAGAGTGAGGAAGAAGAAAGAAAGAAAGAAAGAAAGAAAGAAAGAAAGAAAGAAAGAAAGAAAGAGAAAGAAAGAGAGAGAGAAAAAGGAAGATTATTTAAAACCTCAAATAGGACTGGCAGGATGGCTCAGTTCGTAAAGTACTTGCTTTGAAAGTCTCGTGACCTGAGTTCAATCCCTGGAACGCTCAAAGGTGGAAGGAAAGGACTGACCCCACCAGATTGTCCTCTGACCTCCAGCTATGCGCCACAGCACACATGGCCCTGCTTCCATTAAAAATGTTTAAACTTGAATAATATAGTGACCCATAATAGATGTTAAGGCTGTTTAGGGCCTCAGATGAAATAGACCAGAGGCTGTTAATAGTACCCTGGCAAATGTGCTGTTAATATACATGGTTACTGGATCTGCATTAGTTATTTGAGCCAATTAAGGTCCTACGAATCACAGGAACTGATGTAAGTGGGTGACAGAGTATTTATTTATTTATTTGGTCTACAAAGTGAGTTCCAGGACAGCCAGAGCTACACAGAGAAAGCCAAAACTATCCACTTCCACCAAAACTGGCTCTTCAAGTTCTCCTGACCTCTTATCAGACCAAACCCTGGCCAGAGTTACAGTTACCAGGTATCTATCTGTGTGCTGTCCCCAGCTCACAGTTCCTGGCCCTTGTGCCTCCATCGCTGGGACCAGGAAGCAGTTCTCCAGCTCCTGAAGAGCATGCAGCAATGTAAAGCAGCTGCCTCTCACCATGAAGCGGCTCTTTAAGGCTCACTGTCTTCTCGCTGTGAAAAACTACAGTTTTCAACAGGAAAGAGAGCTGTCCTCTGATTCATTAAGATATGTATCCTTTTTTGAAAAACTAAGTGTATTTTTACATGAAAGTTTAGATAAAATGTGAATAGAATATCACAAATATAATGTGTAGTCAAAATATGTACCTTTATTTCATGTGTGTGCATTCACACACAAAACTATGAGTCTGCAGAGACCACAAGTAGCCATCACATCTTTTATTTATTCTCTACCACAATTTTCAATGTGGGAAGTTTCATACATAAATATAATAAATTTTTCATTTCCAAAAAAAATTTAGGTAATAAGATTTGTTCCTTAAGGAATCAAATTATAAGCATGTCAACTTGTCTTTAAAGGTTAACAGATGACACTAGGAATGCCCTGTTTAGGGCTGGAGAGGTAGCTCAGCGGTTAAGAGCACTGACTGTTCTTCCAGAGGTCCTGAGTTCAATTCCCAGCAACCACCTGGTAACTCACAACCATCTCTAATGGGATCTGACACCCTCTTCTGGTGTGTCTGAAGATAGCTACAGCGTACTCATGTGCACAAAATAAATAAATAAACCTTAAAAAAAATTAAATGCCAAAATCAAATAATCTAGTCAACAAATGAACAGATGAGTTGAACACATAGTTCTCAAATAAAAAAATATAAATGGCCAATAAATAGATGAAAAATTGTCAATATTTTTATCTATATGGAAACTGCAAATCACTATATTATGAAACCATATTGAAAGTATAAAATTATATATTCTTATGCAATAATGAAGTTTAAAAAGTCATAATAAAGGCAATTGGAAATTCCTAAAATAATTACTAATGAAACAACACAACTCAAAATAACACTGGATGAAAGAGGAACTCAAAGGAAAATTAAAAATACTTTAAATAAAAATGAAAATGAAGTTTATCAAAGTTTATAGGATGCAACAAAGTAGTGCATAAAGTATGGGCATTCAGGAAACATTAAAAATAAGTAAAATTAATAAAAACTATCACCTGAGTAAGCAGAAAAAGACAGTAATGGTATCCAAAGAAAGCAGAAGAGAAGAAATAGGAAACATTAGCGCCAAACTTGGCCTGTGGCGCTATACAGTTAGGTTTCTACTTTCCTATCATATGCACATATATGATTGTGTTTGACTACATAAAATCCATAATCCACAGATGAGAGAAAAGTGGCATGTGGTTTTCTTTTTGAGATTCAGTTTGTTGTCTTGAACTACATCTCTCTGCAAATGGCAACTTCGTCCTTTATATATTTTGTTTTGTTACCTGTTTCTCATTCCTCTGCTGTTGGACCCCAAGGTTGGTTCCATAACTCAGCTCTTGTGAACAGTACTGCCGTAAACTTGGCTATGCAGGTCTCTCTGTGATATGTTGGCCGGTATTACTTTGGGTAATACCTGAGTGATGTAGTTGGGTCATGTATTGGTTAGTTTTGTGTCAACTTGACACAACTGGAGTTATCACAGAGAAAGGAGCTTCAGTTGAGGAAATGCCTCCATGAGATACAACTGTAAGGCATTTTTTTTCAATTAATGATCAAGGGGGAAAGGCCCCTTGTGGGTGGGACTATCTCTGACCTGGTAGTCTTGGTTCTATAAGAGAGCAGGCTGAGCAAGCCAGAGGAAGCAAGCCAGTAAAGAACACCCCTCCATGGCCTCTGCATCAGCTCCTGCTTTCTGACCTGTTTGAGTTCCAGTCCTGACTTCCTTGATGATAAACAGCAGTATGGAAGTGTAAGCTGAATAAACCCTTTCCTCCCCAACTTGTTTCTTGGTCATGATGTTTGTGCAGGAATAGAAACCCTGACTAAGACAAATTGGTAACAGGAGTGGGGTATTCCTGTGACAACCTGACCATGTTTTGGGGAGGACTGTGGAAGGACTTTGGAACTTTGGGCTTAAAGATCCATTTGTTGTTAAGAGCTCTGTCAGATGTTGTGTAGGAGCTTGGAAGATAATGTTGAGAACAGTGCAGAAGATGGAGGCCTGGCTTGTGAAATTTCAGAAGGAAAATTAAAGACTCTTTTCAGGGCCATTACTATTTTGGATTGTGAAGATTCTGTGGTTCTGGTTAGCTGGGGCTGAAGAATCAACTGTGATTAACAAGATACCAGAACTACTAAAGCAAAAACTTTGCATTACTGGGACTATTGGTGCTGGTTAGCTGGAGCTAAGAAATTAGTGATGATTAAGAAGAGACCAGCATCGTTGAGGTGACATCTTCTGGGAAGTGTTTTCTGAAAGCACAAAGAGGCTGTGTATGGAATTGTAAGCTGAATAAACCCTTTCCTCCCCCACTTGCTTCTTGGTCATGATGTTTGTGCAGAAATAGAAACCCTGACTAAGACAGGTCATATAATTGATTGGCTTTTAGTTTGTTTAAGGAAACCCCATGCTGATTTCCACACCAGCTGGACTACTGTACATTTTTGCCAACAGAGAAGGAGTTGCCCTCAGTCTGCATCCACACTAGCATTTGTTGTTATTTGTTTCCTTAGTGAGCACCACTCTGACTAGGGTCAGATGAAATTTTAATGTAGTCTTTATTCCCATTTCTCTGATCGTTAGGGAGCTTTTGATAACTTTTGACTCATTTCAGTAACTAATTTTTTTAATTGAGTTATTTGACTTCTTAAAGGTTAGATTTATTCTAATTTTTTGCAGTAGTTATGAACAGAACTATTTTTCACGATTTGGTTTCAGCATGTTTTCTATTGGCATATAGGAAGACTACTGATTTTTGTGTGTTCATTGGTGCTATTTAATTTTGTTATAGTTTAGTTGTGTGTGTTCCATCTGCCATGAGGACCTAGCTGGCTTGATTTTCTTCATACTCCAACCCCCCTTCACTTAATCAGACCTTGCTCCTTTGCTTTGAATATTCTACATATGATGTTGGACAGAATAATAAATAGATTCGTTTTAAAAGAAGTGCTTTTTTATTCAGTAAATATGGAACTAATAAAGTTTTGTGAAATACATTTTTTAGCCTTGCTAGAAGGAATATATTAGCATGCTATAAGAAGTATATACGGCAAGAGCCAGGAATTTTTTTTGAAGATTTATATAAGTACACTGTCACTGTCCTCCGACACACCCCGAAGAGGGTATTGGTCCCATTACAGATGGTTGTGAGCCACCATGTGGTTGCTGGGAATTGAACTCAGGACCCCTGGAAGAGCAGTCAGTGCTCTTAACCGCTGAGCCATCTCTCCAGCCCCCAAGCTAGGAATTCTTAAGACCTCTTCTGTCAGTCTGCCTGCCTCTTGTTGAACTGTGAGATCCTTCTGTCTCTTGGCTTCCAGCACCTAACACCTTTCGTTTGTGTGTGTTGTCATTGTTGTTTGGTTTATTTGCTCCTGGGTTTCCTGTGTCCCTGTTACCTAACTTAGTTGATGGGCACCTGATGGTTTGGAGGGACATTCTGTTCAGGTGAGGGGACAATTTGAGAGGAGTCAGTTCTCTCCTTCTACCTTGCTCTTGGGATAAGGTATCTTCCTTTCACTGCACTGCACTGCACTGCCTATGCAAACCTCCTGCTCATTCTCCTGCCTCCAACCCCAACCCCCAGCGGTGCTAGTGCTGGGATTAGATATAAACCACAGCTTGCAGCATTTTGACTTGGGTGCTGGAGATCAAGCTCAGGCAGCTACAGTTGCATGGCAAACACTCTTGCGTGCTGAACCATCTCCTTAGCTCTGTGCCACCAATACTTCTGCACTAAGTATTTACTCACCATGTCCACCAATACTTCCTGTGCATAAAGTACCTTATAATTAGTCCCACAATATACAGGTTCATTTTTGCCCCAGGCTTTGCCCTTTCTAATACACACACACACACACACACACACACACACACACATACACACACAGTTGGGTGGTGGTGGCCTTGCATCCCAGGACTCAGGAGGTGGAGGCAGGCAGATATCTGTGAGTTCAAGGCCAGTGTGGTCTGCAGAGTGAGTTCCAGGACAGTCAGGGCTATTACACAAAGAAACCCTGTCTCAAGGAAAAAAAACACACACACACACAACAACAACAAAAAATATTACCCAAATACATATTTTTTAGGTCAAAGGTTTAATCTGCTCATGTTAAAAAATTTGCTCTGTCATTGTGATGATGAATTTAGTTGAGAATTTGTATCACAGCCAGTCAGGTTGTTTTAAAACTTAAGAAAATCTCAACATGTTGTCATAACATTTCTTAATGACTTAGCTTTATTGTGTGGGCCATCATGACAGCTGTTAGGGGCAGAGGTAAAAGAGGACACTTGGAAGCCTGCCTAGGTGACAAAGCCAAACCCTACCGTAAGACCAGAAAGGAACAGAGAAATGCTAAGCTATTACAAGAAACCTTTAGTGCCTTACAGTGTTTAGGGATACCATTGAGTGTAGATATCTTGCTCAACATGTGTGAGGTCATAGGTTGAGTTCTACTACAATGAAAAACATTCACATAGAGTTTGAAATGTTGTATTTCCCTGTCTCTCTTGGGGCACATGTATATGTGTGCACGCGTGTATGCACATGAATGTGTAATGAGAGGACACATGTGCCATGGAACATATGCTAAGTCCAGCAAACAGTCTTGTGGCGTGGGTTCTGATTTTCTCCTTCAGTATTTACATGGGTTTCAGAGATTGGCATAAATCATCAGGCTTTATGGCAAGTACTTTTACCTGGCTCCTTAAAATGCTTTCAGAAAATTGTTTAAGACTTGTCCTATAAACTGATAGGGCCTCTGAAATATATCTTAACGACTATCCTTCAGTTATGCCAGGATGTAATATTAATCAACATTGTGAGTAGCTATGTTAGTCTGCATATTGATATAGTTAGTAGAATTCATGTTTGGTACATGTACTTATATCTATATAGATGTAATTTTTTTATATTTTAGGAGCTGCACTCATTGCACTATGGACTCTACTCTGGGCCCTTATAGGTCAAGAAGTTCTCCCTGGTGGAAATTTGTTTGGACTTGTAGTTATTTTTTACAGTGCTTTCCTTGGGGGTAAAATTTTAGAATTCATTAGAATACCTGTAGTGCCTCCCCTCCCACCTCTCATTGGTAAGTATATAATCATCTGTATTCTTTGTTGATAATTTGTAAATTTTGAACATTTTCTGTTTGAACTATATTATATAATTTTATTTAATAAGGTATCTAACTTCTAATTATATACATTTACTGTATAAGTATATATAGCTTTCTGTATAGATTTATGCTCTACACACAGTCTTTTTAGTCTATTTTTAAAAGTAATTTGAAGATCCTGAATATATTATTGACATTGGTTTATTATTTAATTCGTTGTAAGCTTAGTTTAAAATGAATTCTAGAAGGAAGAAAATTTAGAAAAGGCTTAAGTTTTGTACATGTCATGGAACTAAAACATTGCACCCCTCCTGCATGCCCTGTGAGTGCTGTGTTAGCTGCATGAGCATCTGCTGTGTCTGCGCATCTTGTATATGTCAGTCTGACACTCCTGTATCAGTTCTTCATCTTAGTGCTCTGTGATCTGCAGGTGGACAGGAAAGTTAGTGGCAGCATTTTTTTCTGAGGTCTCATATCTTCTTCCTAAGCAATACGTCTAAGTAGGCAAAGCACCACCTGAAGAGATTGTGTCAGTGCCTCTTAACATGTCCACGACACCCTTGCAGCCCAATCTCTCTAAATATTCGCTGACTCTTTACCCCCTTCGCCATAACTTCTGTCTCCAACTTTTCCATGAGCAATAACATAGCCTTCTTACTGGTGTCTGTGGCCTGTTTAATCACTGGCTAATTCCCCCAAGATCAACACATAAAAACTGCAATTCTTGTATCAATTCCTTTATAAAACCTTCTCAGCCCCTGACTCTGCCAAAGCGGAGGAGCCTTCCAGGATCTGACCTCTGCCTCTCATTTTCATTCTCACCCTTGATGTCCTGGCATCACTGCATTGCTAACCATACCGCACCTGCACCACACCTGCACCACACCTGCACCACGACTGCACCACACCTGCACCACACCTGCACCACACCTGCACGTGTCTGCTCTGCATTCCATTAGCCATGCACAATTTATGCTTCTATGCAACCCACCCCATGTTTCTGTCTTAGAAAAATCAGCTTAATCAGATATACTATGTTTTCTACATTCTTTTCCCTTCCTTCCCTCCTGCCTTAGGGATGTTACTGGCTGGTTTCACCATCAGGAATGTTCCGATTATTTATGAATTTGTCCATATTCCTACCACATGGTCTTCAGCTTTAAGAAACACTGCCCTTACTATTATCCTAGTACGAGCTGGGCTTGGACTGGATCCACAGGTAAGTTTCCTATTCAATTTTGAGTAAAAATTCTTTGACATATTAGAAAATTACAGAAATGAAAAGAAGCAAGATTTTTGGTATAGCTGTTCTGAGTCTACATGTAAAACTAAGATAAAGATTCAAGACTTGACCAAATGTTGGTTTCATAATTTCTATTTCTAGCCATCAGCATTTATATGAAGAGAAATCTTCGTATAAATGATATAAGACCTCTATTAGTTGTCATCTTTAGTAACGTGCATAGAAATAGATGTGCCTTAGGCAGGACTACTAGTAGTTAACTGAGAGGCCATCTCATAGGCACTGTTTTCTTCCGGTTAACAAAGGATAGGGTAATCCTGTAAAAACTTCCTTTCCTCTCTGTTTTCAAAGAGAGATCAAAAATTTCAATAATTTGTTTTATGATTATGTATAAATATGTTCATGATTAACTTTATATTAATGTAAAAGCTCATTTAACATATTTCTTAAAATACTATAATCTGGAGATCAGAAATCTGTTTGAATTATTGAAAGGTGACTTGTCATGGACATAATAGCTACAGAAATAAGTGTGGGAATTGTATATATAGAGTTAGTGAATTTATACCAAAAGGGTAGATAATTATTGCTAGTGATGATTGAGCCATAAAGAAAATAGAAATTTTTTTCCTTTTGAAATATATTGAATTTTTCTTTTTACTTTTAACATGTTAGTCTTTTTTATTATTACTATTAAATAGTTCTCCACCAATTAACTGGTGGGGAAAATCCAATGGGATATTGTCACTGTAATGTACAATGGGAAAATTAAAGGAGGTAGAAGTAATTAGAGAGGTTAATCTTTATTGGTGACTATAGATTATTGGTGACTGTAGATTATTGGTGACTATAGATTATTGGTGATATGGATGCACTTTATCAAGGGTGAATTGCTATCCCTTCAAGAAATGGTGTGCTATAAAGTTTGCCTAAGTAATTGTCTTGTTGGCCTTTGTAATTGATCTAAATGCAACCTTTTCTGTTTCAGGCCTTGAAGCATCTGAAGGGAGTCTGTCTGCGCTTGTCATTTGGTCCATGCTTCCTAGAAGCCTGCTCAGCCGCTCTCTTCTCCCACTTCATTATGAACTTTCCTTGGCAATGGGGGTTCCTACTAGGGTAATATTTTTTCCTTTCCTCATAACATGAGATTACACAGCTAAATGTTTTTGATTAAAGCTTTAGATACTCTGAGTATTGTATAGCCAGGTTCTTCATTAAACTCATTTTATTAGGGGTGAGCAAGAATCCTCAAAAATCACAGGGTGTGGTGGTGCATGCCTTTAAATCCCAGCACTCGGGAGGCAGAGACAGGCGGATTTCTGAGTTCAAGGCCAGCCTGGTCTAAAAAGTGAGTTCCAGGACAGCCAGGGCCATACAGAGAAACCCTGTCTCGAAAAACCAAAAAAAAAAAAAGAATTCTCAAAAATCAATTGATCAAAGATAGAGTCATGTTCCATGTCTGCTGCTGGGCATTGTGGCACCCCCCCCCCTCCCCGCCATCCCACACTAGGGAGGCTGACGCAGTAGCCAGTCAGGGGTACAGAGCAAGGTCCTATCTCTGAAAAAATCTGCTATCAGTTACTCACACATTCTTAGTTCCTCAGTGTATAGTGTCAAATAGTATAGTACAGTGTATAGTCCCTCATCTTATTCCCGCTCCTGTTGTGTGTCTGTGTATTTTAGTATGTACACTATTGTACTGTGTGTACATATGTATTTGTACACATATCCATATATTTATTATATGTGAGAGATTTTAGTAATGGGCATGTAAATAAAAATGCTTCTATTCTCAGAGCATTAAAATGTAAAACGACCTTTTCTGTCAGCACAAAGAGCCCTATCAATCTTCTCTATTATCCATTCCCTTGTGTTAAAATCCTTCAAGTTGGAAGTATTGTCCATAGCTCGTAGCTTATTTTCATTTTCAGTTCATTAACTCTTGCATCCACTTACACATTCCAGCCAAATTTTTAAAACGATCACTCATTGCATACTTATTGCTAAATGTAGTGAATTTCACACTTTAACTGTGAAGCACCCTAATACATATATGCATACATGCATACATACATACATATGCACATACATGCATACATACATACATATGCACATACATGCATACATGCATACATACATACACATACATATATCTGTGCTGGAAATCAAACCCACTGCCTCAAGTATATGAGGCAAGGATTTTGTCACTCAGCTACACTCCTGGCATGTTTTTATCATGTATAAATTAAAACACAGCCACGTGTAAGGCGTAGCCACGTGTAAGGCACAGCCACTTGACGTGCCTTCTGGTTATCCCTTCAGCTGAAAGTTATCAGGGCACCACGGCCTCTACACTGACACTGCCGTCTCACTCACAGCATTTCTTAGAGACCATGAGTGGCTCTCTGTGTGGAATTTAGCTTCTGTTTCTCTAATTAATAAGCACCGGCACTAAGCCCTGCTGTAGGTACTGGAACTGCCCATACAGCTGCTTTGGTAAAATGACAGTCAAATCTTTCGCCAGTTTTTAAAATGTTGTCCATTGATTTCTTACTGAATTTCAAATGATTTCTTCTTTATTTTATGTGTATGAGTGTTCTGCCTGCATGTATATCCGTGCACTACGTGCATGCTACATCCACAGAAGTGAGAAGAGGGTGTCAAGATCCCCTGGAAATGGAGTTGCATATGATTGTGAGCTGCCTTGTACATTCTGGAGTTTCAACCCAGATCCTTGGGAAGGGCAGCCAGTGCTGTTCACCACTGGGCATCTCTCCAGCTCTCTATGTTTATGTCTAGACCAGTCTTTCATCTAGGATATACAATCCGAATTTTTCCTTCTAATATGTGACTTGCTTTAATTCCTTCCATAACTAGCTAAGTAGTGACTAAAAGAACAGAAATTTATTCTTCAAAGTTCTGAAGATTGGAAGGCCAAGGAAGATATTGGCAGGTTTGATTTCTCTTTCAGCCTCTCTATCTGGCTTTCAGATTGCCACCATCTTCCTGTGCCTTTCCATGCCCTGTCCTCTCATTGTAGACATCCTTGTGGTCTCTTCCTGTTCTGATGAAATACTGGGCCTCTTTGATCCAGGTCCACCTAACCTATGACTGCCTTTAACTGTTACCAGCTCTTCAAAGGCTTTCTCTCTGAATCTAGCCTCATTGCTGGTCAGCTTGGCATGTGGATTTGTGAGAACAGGGACACAGTTCAGTCCATAACAGTCCCTAACTTGCCAAACCTTCCTTCCTGTTTTCTCTAACAGTCATCCTTTTCTCTCTTCTAGCCTTTAAGTATAGGAATGTTATAGGGCCAGTATGAGACCTTCTCATTCTCCCATAACTTCTATGGTTTCAAATTCTGTCTATAAGCTATTAACTTTCAGACACAGCATTCAAGTCTCATTGCCTTGAACACAGGAAGCACCTGGCAGTTTCTCCAAGTGACAGTGCCACATCAGAAGAAGAGGACCCCGTCTCTCCAGTCAGAGGTTGTACCCATCTCAGACACGAGAAATTACCATGGGAAATGGTTAGCGTTTCGCTTTATATCCCGAACTTACTGCAGCAAGAAATGAACATTTTTGAAGAATTTGCTGATTCTTCTGTGAGCTTCTCACATGTTAGCCCCTCTTTATCTTTGTCATGATGGTTTCAGTCTCACATTATTTCAGTTTTACAGATGGAGAAACAGTTATGGGATAGTTAGATGAATCACTTCAAGTTACACAGCCTGTAGTGAGTGTATTGTAGTCTGAACACAGGGCTTCCATGCTCAGCGCTGTACGTGTGTGAATAACACTTATCATAAGTTGACATTTCAAGTCAGATTAAGGAAGCTTTAGTCAAAAAGCATATTAAGGAAATTAGAATATTATTTGAGGAGAAACTACATTTTGATATTTTTCTTCCAGTACATGTCAAATGAAGTAAAGACTGAAAATGTTTTAAGTTAAAAGGTTGAAAGTAGAAAACATCAGATTTCTTTCTTTGTTTTCCATACAGTGTTTCTCTGTGTAGCCTGGCCGTCTTGAAATACAGACCATGCTTAAACTCAGAGATTACACCCTCTGCCTCCCTAGTGTTGGTATCAAAGACATGGTGCCACCACCACCTGGCTCAGATTTCTTTTTTTTTTTAAAAAGTTTACAAGACAAAAACATTTGTTTGTTTTAAATAGGCAGGTAACGTGAGCAGTGGTGATATACAACATGCTACCTAGAAGCACACATGGGTCACGACATGGTTAAATGTGACCTCAGTATGTATGGCCTGACTGTTGTGTGTTGGCGGGGAAAAGATGCAGCGCCCGCTCAGGAGTGCTCAAGAATAGCACGTATCACCTGTCCCTGCGCACCACAGCAAAGCTCATGAGTCCTTGCCTCCCGCTGGCTCTGTCCTGTCTCTGTCGGCATGTGGCTTCCTAATCGCCCCATTAATTTTTAACAGTGTCTCAAAGAGGAAATTTAAAATTTGATTTCAGTTTCCTGTTTCTTTTATGGTTGGTTCTATTTGTAGAATATCACAGGTTTCCTAATACAAGCTTTTAGGCTTAGGCAGGTGCATTGGCCACCGTGAGGCAATTTTCTTTGTGCTCTGTGAGGTAGGAGCCGAGGTGCACCTGCGTTGCTTTTCTGCAAGGATTTATAGTTGTTCCCACACCAGTTACTGCACCGTAACAGCTTTGCCAGAAAATCATTATTTATACTTATATATAATAACTACTTAGTATTTTACGGGATTGGATTATTCTGAGTTCTTTCCATTTTCACACTCATTTTAGATTAGTTTGTCAATTATTATTTAAAAATAGCTTCTTGGACTTTTAATGTGATTGAATTGACTCTATAGATAATTTGAAATTGGTTACCTTACACAGTGTAGAATCTACGATGGTGACCTAACCTATCTATTGAATTGAGTCCTACTTAATTTTTCAATCAATGTTTTATAGTTTGCAGGTGTTTAGTGTAAATTTGATACTGGTTTAAGGTTGATTCCTAAGTATTTTTGTTTTTCCATACTCTTATAAAATTGGGTTATTTATTTATTTATTTATTGTTTTTCTTTTAGTATTTTCAACTCAAGCTCTCTCTGTGTAAGAGCCCTGGCTATCTTGGAATGCTCACTGTAGACCAAGCTGACGTCAAACTCACAGAGATCTTCCTGCCTTTGCCTTCCTACAGCTGGGATTAAAGGTGCGTGCCACCAGGCCCAGCAAAGCTTTTTTTTTTTTTTAACTTTCAATTGTTGTTGTTCCATAGAAAATGTAGTATGCATACACATACATATTTGTGCATTTAATGTGGATTTTTATTTGTTTTAAAGATGTATTTATTTTTATTTTATGAGTGCTTGCCTAATGAATGTCTGTGCACCGTGTGCGTGTCTGGTACCCACAGAGTTTGTTTGCATAGACTTTTATAGAACTGAATGGAAAATTCTGCCTGCTAATTATTCCTGCTTTAAATGACCCTTCAGCTATATCTATTTGGATTTTACATTTTGTAAATGAATTGCTGATATCTGAGAACTGTACTTAGAGTGTTAGTGGCCGAGCCTGTGTATTTTTACTGTTTAGGGGACATCTGTGGCAAAAGTCGGGATCTAGTTGCTCCCTGCACAGTATCTACCTTTCCTCTGATATAGACTTTCATATTTCATGATTTATGCAGGCTATGCTTTATGTCAGCTTGACACAAATAGGGTTATATAGAAGGGAGCATCAGTTGAGAAAATTCCTCCATTATATAGCTTGTAGGCAAGTTTATGGGGTCTTTTCTTGACTAATGGATGCTTGATATGGAAGGGACCAACCCAACTGGGGGCCGTGACCTCCCTGGACAGGTGGTTCTCCGTACCATCAAGAAGCAGATGCATCAAGCCATGAGGAGCAAGCCAGCCAGCAGTGAGCGTTGTCTTTTCATCAGCTCTTGCCTCCAGGTTCCAGCCTTGAGTTCCTGCCCTGACTTCTCTCCATGATGGACTTTGAGTCAAAAGATTAAATAAATCCCTTTCCTCCCCCGAGTCGCTTTTGGTCATGGTCTTTACCAAAACAGTACAAACCAAATTAGCACAGAAATGTGTGCCAGTATCATGGAGTATTACCATGACAAACCTGACTGTAGTGTTTGGGAGAGGGTGTGGATGGATGGGGTTTGGAACATTGGGCTAGAAAAGCCATTGGTGCTCAGAGCTTGATGAACTGTTGAAGGATCTTGGAAGATGGGGATGCTGAAAGGGATACAGATGGTGGAGACCTGGCTTGTAAAGTTTCAAAGGGAAGCAAAGACTCTACCTAGGCCATTCATGTAATATTTTCTATTAAGATGATCAGCTCGAGCTGAAGAATCAATGGCGATGAAAAGAGACCAGAACCACTGAAGTGAAACCATTGCTTTATGCTGATTACTAGGTTAATGGGCACACTCACTGGGGCTGAGAGATCAGTGGTGATTAAGAAGAGATCTGCTTCACTGTGTGAAACCTCAGCATATTTCCCAAGTGTCAGCACACAGAAGCTGTGGTCCAAGAGGGTCAAGGCTGCATCTCATGCAGACAGTTTAACTTGGTAATATGTAAGAGTTCCCCAGGCGACCATGATTTTGCATGAAGGGCCTATGGAGAGCTTGGCACTGAAAGGCCAAGAGAGGCCACTGGTGAAGGTTCAGCTTGCAGTGTAAAACCCAGAATTGGAGGGCTCATGGTGAGAGACTGAAGTCTGGGAACATGCAGTCTGAAAGAGGCCACTGGTAAAGATGCAGCCTGTGAGATAACCACATGTTGGAAATACCAGAACAGTATTGGCTGCCAAGAATTGGGACAGATGTGGGATGGAGCCTATTAGACAAGCTGTGTGTGCTATAGATGGCAAAGCCAGTGATATGGGGTTGCGAGACCTTTTGGAGCCTAGATGATCATGAGTGGATTCCAGATGCCAAGAACTGGACTTTTTTCCACGGTTGGACTTCGCTTCTGCTTTGGTTTGAGTGTGACTGTACCCTAGTTCTTCTCTTCTAGAATAAAGATTATTTAACTTGTTTTTCTTTTTCTTTTTTTTTTAAATTTTATAGGTGATACAAAGAAACTTTGGAGTTTTAGAGAAATTTTGCATATTTTTAAAGGATTGAACTGTTCTTTTGTCTTTTTTAGTTTTTTGAGATAGAGTTTCTTTGTGTAGGCCTGTCTGTCCTGAAATTCATTATGCAGACCAGACTTGCCTTGAACTCAGATCTGCCTACCTCTGCCTCCTGAGTGCTGGGATTAAAGGTGTTCACCACTATGGCCAGCATAAAAGGTTGTATTTAAAGTGTTTCTATTTTAAGATAAGATATTACTATTTAGTCCTGGCCAGTCTAGAACTTACTCTGCAGACCAGGTAGTCCTTGAACTCACAATTTCACCTGCCTCTAAAGTGAGGTTTAAAGATAGTGAGACTTTAAAAGTTGGAATATTATTTATATTATGATATTCATAGTATGAAATCTTGGGGATAAACAAGAAAGGAAAGGTTATAGTTTAATAGTAATGTATTGGCTCATCAAGTTGACAAGGGCTTACTTTTTTGGTAGATTGTTTTTCTCAACCTGACATAAACAGGAGTCATCTAGGAAGAAAATATCTTCAACTGAAAAAAAAAATGCCTCCTTCAAATTGGTCTGTAGGCAAAGTTTGGTCATGGTATTTCTCATCGAAATAGAAACTGAACTAGGAAACTGTTTCTCCAAATCTCATATTATTTAATAGTTACTTATTTACATATTTTAGACTTTGCAATAACTGGAGAATGCTCTCTGTGCTACTGACGTGTTAAAGAGAAAGGGCATTTTTATTACTAAACAAAATAGCCAAAGTTTTCTACAAGTAAAGTCCTAGAATTGGATTCTTATATAAGTTAGGTGTTAAGAAAGCTCTCAGCCAGGCAGTGGTGGCGCACGCCTTTAATCCCAGCACTCAGGAGGCAGAGGCAGGTGGATTTCTGAGTTTGAGGCCAGCCTGGTCTACAAAGTGAGTTTCAGGACAGCCAGGACTACACAGAGAAACCCTGTCTCGAAAAAACTAAAAAAAAAAAACACCTCTCAGTAGAAAATGCTATATAAAGGAAGCCATATAAGATTTGGGAAAATTGGGGCTGGAGAGATGGCTCAGCAGTTAAGAGCACTGACTGCTCTTCCAAAGGTCCTGAGTTTAATTCCCAGCAACCACATGGTGGCTCACAACCATCTGTAATGGGATCTGATGACCTCTTCTGCCGTGTCTGAAGACAGCTACAAAGTACTCATATAAATAAAATAAATCTTTTAAAAAGACATATGTATTTTATAAAAAAGATTTGGGAAAATTCCAAAAAAAAATTTTTTTTTGCAGTTAATTACTCAATGAACCTTCAAATTATCTAGTAGAATAAAAAGGCACAGCCAGTTGTAGTGGTGATGCCTTTAATTTAGCTCTCTGGAGGTAGAGATCAGATGATGAAACAGTATCCAAAATGAGTTGTATATATGTAAAAAGCATATACCTGCTAGGGACTTAGTAGCTTCAATATATAAAGAATCTCTACATCTCAACTTTGTAAAAGTTATTTAGCTAGGCATGGGGCCTTGTGCCTATAATTCCAGTACTTAGAAAACTGGATCAGAAAGGTTGTTTTGAGTTCAAGGCCAGTCTGGGATACAGAGTAAGACACTTTCTCTTAAGAAGTGTGTGTGTGTGTGTGTGTGTGTGTGTGTGTGTGTGTGTGTGTGTGTGTGTGTTGTGTGTGCCAAAGACATTTCTCCACAGAAAAATAAACAAATGGCCAACAAACATCTGAAATGTTTGTCATCTCTCAGTATTAGAAAACAAAATTTAAAAAATGTATCTCTGTGCATACATTAGGCTTACATGTATGTATAATATTGGCAAGGATGTGGAGAAACTATGTGTTTTGCTGGTGGGATTAGGAAATGGTAGAGTCACTATGTAAGTATTTTAGAGCACACACTATGGTGTAGTTACAGTGCCTTTAAATGGGTAACGTATCTTTTGCAGCAATGCTAGACACATTGGGCTTGTGTTTTCCTTCTGAAATCCTCCTGTGTCGATTACACTTGAAATACTGGTTTCTTATCCCTTGAGGAGTGTCCTGTTGTCTACTAGCTGTGTTATGAATTTTCTAATTGTATTGACATCTTCATTTTAAATGATGTAAGGCTAGATAGAGGAGAGGCCTACAATTTGTGCTCAGTCCAATTTCTTAAGACACATCTTTGTGAAGTTTTACCCAGCACTAAATAACATGCACAGTGCCCTATCACCATGAAGTAGCTTCCACTCAAACGCATAATGATGTCCTGTGAAATGAACAACAAAATACCAGTTGCCTAGACAGACAGATGGGTTCTCAAAGTCTGTCTTTCAGTTTTGTCCTAGGCGCTGTCTCTCCTGCTGTTGTCGTCCCCAACATGCTAATGTTGCAGGAGAATGGGTATGGTGTTGAGAAAGGCATCCCGACCTTGCTGGTGGCAGCTAGCAGCATGGACGACATTGTGGCCATCACTGGATTCAACACATTCTTGAGCATAGTCTTTTCCTCGGGTAAATAAGAAAATTACCTTTTTCTGTAGTCCTTATCCTGGGTTTATGCCATTCCCTCTGTGTTTATTAACCAAGACTTTAATATCTCTTCATTCTTCATAGAAAACTCATCTTGACCAGGTAAGATGCTTCAGTAGATCTTTTAAAAATTAAAAAATACAACAAATTCTTCAAAATCCCCCAAATAATATGTAACCAAATGACTTCATTTTTGTGCAGAACTTTTATAATTAGTTTATTTTCATCTTTGACATTGATCTAGTATTGGTGCTTTGGAATCTTGTCAGTTTTCACTATTAAATTATAAGCAGCAGTAGTAATAGTGTTACTAATACATTGACTAAGTGTTTTTCAGATGTCTGTTGTTTAGCATCCTAATAACATGCTCCTTGGTGTTAAGACAATTCAAACCTTCAAAGCTGGGCCAACAGTGTGCCCTTTTGGTAGTGTTAAGGAGAAAATCTTAATGCACCAGTTCAGATTCACAAGCTAGTGTGGTCTTGACCAGCTGGGCAGATCCTGTGAAAGTAGAAACTGGGCTCACAGAGAGCCCAGACTGCAGTGAAGTGTAAGAGCCACCATCATATCACTAGAGGTCACACTGTCATGGGTGCTGTAGTGCCCAGGCTTCACCACTGCTGAGAACCCACTGGGGTGACCTAGACACAATAAGTGTTAGGTCCACAACAGCCAAGGAGAATACACTGGAATTCCAGTTGACCAGAGGCCCTGAAAGACAATATGCTCAAAGCATTCTCAGGGGGGAAACAGATGGAAACCCAACTGGCACCTAGAATTCAGCTTGGTCCAGTACAGGGAACTGAAGTGATATACAAAGGAAGTTTCGTCTCCTCCTCGGACTCTGCGTGGATGAAATTGCAGATGCCTTTCGTGTAAACTGAATGCTCTGTTTTTCAGAGTTGGAGTGGCAGACATGATTTTCTTTTTTGGAAAGATGTTTATCATGAAGTCAGTCTGTCACAGCCAGAAGTCCCTCAGCCCCGGCCTCTACTCCCAACAGCACCACTGCTTGAGGCCACCGCCTGCTGCTCATTTGGGAATCTCGGAAGCTCCTTTCTGACATTCCCAGCAGGTCTAAGACTTGAAAAAGCATAGCAGTACCTGTGCCCATGGTGCCTCTGGCAGTCGTGGTGTTGGAACATAATTCTAGACAAGACTGGAGGAGGAGTGACCCCTTGGCCCTCCTGGAGCTTGCGGAATTGGCAACACTCATGGCATCAAGTGCAGAAAGCACCAGGCTCTCCAGCCAAATGGCTGCTGAGCTGTCCGTGAGGTGACCGGCAGTGAGAAGCTGACAAAGTCCAGAAGATGCCATTCTAACACAGGACATGCTCATTAGGAAGATAGGTAGGCACAGAGGCTGCCCTCCTGAAGACATATTTATGAAGTTTTAAAAATCTGTTGACGGAGATGACAACCATGGAATTGGGTGGAAAACACATAGCAAGAAAATCATGTCTCAAAAGTGCTATTTGGAATTCTTAGGTTTAAAAATATTTTCAAAAGTAAGCGTGTCCACAGGCATTAATGCTCGGATTATCTACAGTATTTAAAATTCAGTTGTCTGTGTGGTAGAAGCATTAAGATGGTTTTAGTCTGAAAAGTGCTGTGGAAAGAGCTGGATGTGATAGTATGCCTGCATCCTCAGCATTTTAGGAGAAGGGGAGGGGATCACACAATCCAGGGGTTCAAGGCCAGCTAGACTCTGTCTCCTTTTTAAATCAGAAAATTAAGATAAGAATAACATCTGTAATTGCCATCCCCATTAGGTAAGAATATCCTTCTCAGCCTTATTATATAAACCTTCTCTCTCTCACCTCTCTTCTCTTTCTCTCTGTTTCCCACTCTTCTGTGTGTCTCCGTGTCTAAGTGTGTACTTGTGTGCATGTGTAGCCTTGTGGAGGCCAGAGGCTGGCATTAGGTGTTTTCTTCAGTCATTCTCCCTTTTATTTGTTGAGACAGGATCCTTCCCTGTGCCTGCTGCTCAACAGTTTGGCTAGGCTGACTGGCCAGTGAGATCTAGAGATCCTCCTGTGTCCACCTTCTCAGGCCTGGGACTAGAGATGCCCGGCTTTTTACACGCAGAGGATCCACATCAGTTTCTCAGGCCTGCCATCTAGTATTTTACTAGTAGGGCCATCTCCCTAGCCCTCTGCCATTGTTCTTATAAAAAAAATCTCTAAACATTGACCATACTATTGGCAGGAAAACCTTGAGGCATATAGATAAAAGTATTTTCTAGAAAGCACAGCAAGATAATTCTCAAAAAAAAAAAAGTGTTGTGCTCTTGAGAGTGTGTCCTTTTATGTAAGAGTTATGGGCCATATGTGTGCAATTGTATTTTAATAGAGTTCAGGAGGGCAACTCACTATCTTGAAGTCATAAATTGAAAAAGGCCACTTGTCCTTAAAACTGACCATTAGGAACGAGGGGCCAGTAACAGGCTCTAATTGTTTATGGTATTACAATTCACTGGTACAGCAGTTAGAGTCCCACCATTAGGAAGTGGGGAGTTGTGCTTTTTATTTTTGGCCCCTTTATTTTTGACTTTATTACTTCTTTTATTGTTACTGTGGCGGATGGGGTAGGGGTAGGGGATATGGGAGCATGCACAGGCCATGTGTAGAGGTCAGAGGACAACTTTCAGGACTTGGGTCTCTCCTTTTTTATTTTAGGTTTTTTTTTTAATGTATATGTTTGCTGCCTGTATGTGGGTATCCACAGAGCTCAAAGACAACTGTTAGGTGTGGCACTGCAGTCACAGGCAGCTGTGTGCTGCCCACTGTGAATGCTAAGAACAGCTTTCAGCCTCTGAACAGGCAGTCCGTCCTAGCTCTGGAGTCATCCCTCCATCTCCTGTCCTCTCCTTTCACCCCTGAGTCCTGGGAATTGGATCAGATGCCAGGCTTTCGTGGCAAGTGCTTCTATACCTGCTGAGCAAGCCCATCAGTCCTAATTTTTTAAAGTTTATTTTTATTGATTTTTTTTGTTTTTATGTTTATGTGCGTTTTGCCTAAATGTGTGCTTGTGCACCTGATGTGTTCAGTGCCCACAGAAGCCAGAAGAGGGTGTTGGGTCATTTGAACTGGAGTTACAGGTGGTTATTAGCCACCATGGGGGGCCTTGAACTGAACCCAGATCCTCTGCAAAAGAGGCCAGTGCTCTTAACTGCTGAGCCATCTTTCCAGCCCTGTTAACAGCTCCAGTTTTTGCCTTTCATTGCTACACATAATCTAAATGACTTTGCTGCTAACTTTATTATCACAAACATACTTTTCATATAAAAAATAGTTTGTCTTGAGACAGGATAGCTGTTGTTAAAGTGGCTGGCATGGAATGCGTTGCCTTACTTGTCAAAGCTATCAAACAACCAGGACTAGTTACACATAAAAATCTGGGGAATATTTTTTGTCATTTTGAACGATTGTATAGTGTTCGTGGACTGCTTCAGAATTACTAATCTGTACAAAATTGTAATTGACTATAATATTTACTATTAAAATAATAATAGGTTGACTATCTTATGTAGAAATATCTGTACCTGGACTAAGTGTTTTCTTTCCTTTCTGCTTTAATTTTGTTTGTTTTGAGACAGCCTCACTCCCTAGCCCAGGCTGCCCTGGAACTCACTCTGTAGCCCAGGCTAGCCTTCCACTTGCTGCAATTCTCCTGTCTCAGGCTCCCCAGTACTAGATTAAAAGTGTGAGCCACCACTCTTGCTTTAATGAAGAAAGGAAAGTGTCCTCTGCACATTGTGCTGGGGAGACTTCGTGTCCTTCCACGAAAGAGTAAAATGAAGGAGAGGCTTTATGACATTGAACTTGGCAATAGTTTCTTGGATGTAACACTAACAGTCACCAGCTACAAAAGCAAATATTGGTATAATATGGATATTAAACTTAAAAACATACACACCACACCTACCAGAGTGCAAGTATGGCCCTTGGAATGAGGGGTTCATAGTGTGAAGATTATGTGGACAAACTAACTCAAGAACAAGAAAATGCCTCCAACTAAAATGAAAGAGGAAGCCCTTGCTGTCGTCTGAAAGTTTACATGTCTCCAGGATTCACAGTGTGACGTCTGAGCTTTGGCCTATAGGGAACGATGAGAGTGAGCAGTCCTCACGGATGCTGTTATGGCACTTTCCAAAGGTATGACTGGAGTTCTTCCTCCACAGGAGACTGCAGAGAAGAGGACCCGGGAGGAAAAGACTTAGACCAGATTCCAAAGCTGGTGATGTTTGCCTTCTTGAATTGAGAAAAGTAAATCTAGATTGTTTGCAGATGACTACTGCTTAAAGGCTGGAATTGGACGTGAAAGAAGAGACACAGATCACTAAGAGGCATCTGAAAACTGTTGAGCATATGTAATAGTGAGAGCAGTACAAATCAAGAGCAGGGTAGGCAGCTCTCCTCTGAGCAGTCCCTACCCACCCGCACTCGGGTTTCACTTTCTGCAAGTCTTCTTCAAGAAGACTACACCCAAGCTCTTGGGTGTCACTTACCCCTCTCTGCCTTCACCCTTGTGCTTAAAAGTCTGTATTAGAATACCTTTTCTTAAACTCCAGCTGTGCTTCACAAAAAGAACAAAGTGTCAGACGGCACATGCATTAAAAGCACTAGAATGTTGTTCTTCGCCATTCTTCAACATTCAGTGTAAATTTTAGGATTTTCTTTTCCATCTCTAATAAAGTATCCTTGAATTTTTTTTAATAGGAATCACATAGCCCCAAGAGGTTTCTTCAGCTAGTATGGGCTTATCATAACTATATTCAATCTTTTAATCATGCAAGAATGTATTTTCCACTTATGTGTATCCATAACTTCCATCAGCCATGTTTGTAAATACTAGTACAACCTTTCACCTCCTTAATTACATTTATTCTTTATTCTTTTTTATATTATTCAAAGTAAGTCCTTTCCTTTTCTTTTCACTATATGAAACTGGTATGGCACCGTTGACTTCGGAGCACACGGCTTTCCAGGTTTCGTTTCTTAGTTCTGATAAGTTAGTGTTTGGAGGATGAATATTAGAGTTCTCTTTGTGTCACATTGTGTACAAGTGTGTGCACAGACGCGGGTGAAAGATATGCCATGGTACGCATGTGGAGTCAGAGAACTACTTCAGGTGTCAGTCCTGGCCTTGGACTTTGTGTTGAGACTGAGTCTCATTGTTCACTGCTCTGTACACTAAGCTATGAGCCTGGAGCTTTCAAAAATGCCACCTCCACCTTCCATCTCTCTTTAATGGTTACAAGGGTTACAACCGTCTGTATTAATACTTCATCTGGCTTTCTAATGTCGGTTCTGGGATCCCAATTCATTTTCTTCCTTTCTTTTATTTATTTATTTATTTATTTATTTATTTATTATATGTAAGTACACTGTAGCTGACTTCAGACACTCCAGCAAAGGGCATCAGATCTCATTACAGATGGTTGTGAGCCACCATGTGGTTGCTGGGACTTGAACTCATGACCTTTGGAAGAGCAGTCAGTGCTCTTACCTGCTGAGCCATCTCACCTGCCCTGGGATCCCAATTCAGATCATCTGTCTTGCAAGGCAACACTTTACCCACTGAGCCATCTCTTTAGCTCCAGATTTTAAGGTTTTCTGTATATAAGGTCAGTCCACTTAAGAGAGATTTTTTTTTTTCTTTCCAATTTGGATGCCTTTTATTTCTCTTCTTGCCTATTTTCTCTGGCTAGAACTCCCAGGACCTTGAGAATAGAGTTGGGGAAAATGATATGATCATCCTATTTCTGATCTTTAAAAGAAAAGTAACTCATTTCATTGGTCCATATGAAGTTAGCTGTGGGCTTTTCTTCTAGGGCTTTATCAGGAGATAAATTGCTTCCATCCTGAATTAGTAACTTGATCATGAAAGATTGTTGGATTTGTCAAATGCTGCATCAAACAAGGTGGTCTTATAATTTCTGTCCCTTCTTCTTTTAACGTACTGTATCACAGGAAAGAGTTTTGTATCTTGACCCCAGATAAGAAACATTTGGGGGTGGCGCTAAAGAGATGGCTCGGTCGCTAACAGCACTTGCTGCTTTCCAGAGCACCTGGTATGGTTTCCAGCATCTACATAGTGGCTTAAAACCATCTCTGTTTTGGGTGTAGCCAATCCCATGCCTTCTCCTGGCATCTCTAAGCATCAGGCACACACACATGGTACATATACTCAAATGTAGATGAGGTACAAATAAAATAAATGAAGTCTTTTAAAAATGCATTTGCATCCCGTTGCATTCCAAGATTAAATTCAACTTGATCATGTTGTATCATCCAATTAATGTGCTGTTGAACTTAGCTCGTATTGAAGATTCTTGCATATTTATTAGGAATATTTGCTTGTAGTTTTCATTTGGTTTTGGCATCAAGATAGTGCTGGCTTTGTAAAATGGGCTTGGAGGCTCTTCCTCCTCTTCACCTTATATTTTCTAAGAATTTGCAAACTTTTGATGCTTTTCCTTTGTATGCTTGGCACAATTTCAAGCGCTCTCCAGTTCAGGAGCATAGCTCCGACCTCTCCTTTGTTCTTGAGTATCCAGAGTATGCAGGAACAGAGGAGACAAAGGCCACCTCTAAAACTCTCCCTTTCTTGTCTTTTCCTTTCAGTGGAGAAATAGCAGCTGGGATACCTACCCCATCTGTGGCAGCCTGGCAGTAGGGGATGGGGGTAGGTCTGCCAGGGCACAACACACTAGCTGTTCCTATTTGTTTCCACGTGTTCTTGACTTTCCACCTGTCTGGATTGTCACGTCTTCTTAGTTGGCTTATGGAGTTCCATGTAGGCTTTTAGGCTGTTCATTATTGTTCAGTTGGCATGTCTGTCAGGCTCTAGGCTCAGTATTCGCAGGCCAGTCTCTCACCAATATCAGTCTGTCCTTCTGAGTGGAAAGGATTACTAACACATGCATGTGTTTAGCCAATTCAATGCTCCGAGTAAAGCCAAACCATTCTTTAAATTGAGAATCAAGGGGTTTTGTTTGTTTGTTTGTTTTTAATTAGTTTAGTTTTTTAATTCACAGTGACTCTGGGTATACATTATTTATTCATATGAAAACATACTGAAAACCTAATTGGCTTGTCTATGTCTAGGATTAACTGTGGGATACAGTTGTTTTATGTGGTTTTGCTGCTAAGTTGTCCCATCTACATGTACATGGTTGGTTTATTTTGCATAGAGCATATCAAAACTGTCAGCATGACCAACCCCGGGCCAGAGTCCCTGTCACTGGTTCCATACTTGTCTCCTTTACATGGCCTGATAGGTCCATGATTTCTTTGTTTTCTGACCCATTTATACAATGGACATTTCTAGTTGTGTGTTTATATTAAACTATTAAGAGTACACATTTAACTTCATATAGGCTCTGAGTATATTTTCACACATGCCACAACCAGTTTTGTACTTTGTTCTATGAAATGTTATTCTTCCTCATGAACCACATGGGTCTTATTCTGTAATGTATAGTGTACATGAAAATATTTCTCAGTAAAAAGTTTCTCTTGTTTTGTGCCTTTACAGGTAGTGTGATTAGCAACATCCTATCGTCCTTGCGGGACGTTCTTATTGGGGTGCTGGTAGGAATTGTTATGGGAGTTTTTGTTCAGTATTTTCCAAGTGGAGATCAGGTAAATAATAATAACTTATATGGTTTGTAGAATGTTAGTGCATTAGTCAGCCTCCCGTTACTATAATGAACTCCCCAGGTGCTTAATCTGTAACATGCAAGGTTCGGGCAGTTGCAGTCTGCTATGGACCTGCCCCATCACCCTGGCAAGTGTACCTTTGCAACACACTGGAGCACAACCAGAGAAGGGAGGGACTAGAACCCAACAACTTGCTTTAGGCGATTGCTTCCCTGGCTTCCAGAGCTCCCACCATGCCCTGTGCCACCACCCCAATCAAACGTGTAACACGAGGGCTTTGGGGGGCACAGACCACATCCGAGCTCCAGCATGGGTGTAGTACAGAGCTTCCTGAGACGACTTTAGAAAGGCCTGTAAAACGTGAGAGTCCATACTTCAGACTCCTCCAGAGCTGCCCTGGTGTCTTCTGTCTGCCTAAAACAGAGCCTAAAAGTGGTTGATTCCAAGCATTCTCAGTTAATGTCACTGTCTCCTCATCTGGCAAATTAAACTACTGAGAACAGTGAAAAATGATTGCCGTTTCCCTTCCACCGACCCTCATTTCCCTTCCACCGACTCTCATTTCCCTTCCACCGACCCACATTTCCCTTCCAGCCATCCACATTTCCCTTCCACCCATCCACATTTCCCTTCCACCCATCCACATTTCCCTTCCACCCATCCACATTTCCCTTCCACCGACCCTCATTTCCCTTCCACCCATCCTCATTTCCCTTCCACCCATCCTCATTTCCCTTCCACCCATCCTCATTTCCCTTCCACCCATCCTCATTTCCCTTCCACCCATCCACATTTCCCTTCCACCCATCCACATTTCCCTTCCACCCATCCACATTTCCCTTCCACCCATCTACATTTCCCTTCCACCCATCCTCATTTCCCTTCCACCCATCCACATTTCCCTTCCACCCATCCACATTTCCCTTCCACCCATCTACATTTCCCTTCCACCGACCCTCATTTCCCTTCCACCCATCTACATTTCCCTTCCACCCATCCACATTTCCACTAAGACAGCCATTGATGCTTGACAGTTTTCTGAGTCTTTTTTCCCAATTTTTTTCTCAAACATCTTTGAAATAGAGATAAGTTCCCATTTATCCTTCCATGTTTTCTGATTTAAATTTGCCTCCATTCCCTTGACAGGGGTTTTAGGCCACTGTACAGCTGAGGCTGGTTTTGAACTCAACAGTTGTCATTTTCCTGCCTCAGCTTGTAATTTGATAATTTGCATCAAAGTTGCCAAATCTTTTGTACTACTCATTTTTAACAAGGCATTGTTGGAGGAACCCTTTCCTCACTTTGCAGGTAGAGTCTGGCAAGTCTTTTGCTGTTGGTGTCAGAGCTGTGTAAAGGGTAAAAGGCTCACACATCATGAATTATTATGTGGTTCTGTGTCTGCCAGAAGTTTTGATGGAAAATCAATTCAACAATTTGATTATTTGATATAACCTTTACAAATATTGTAGCAAAAGGTAAAAAAAAAAAAAAAAGAAAGATATGCCACATCTTATATGTTTGATGTAAAACAACTTCTAAATGTGTATTTCTAGGAGAGACTTACGCAGAGGCGAGCCTTCCTAGTTCTGAGTATGTGTATTTCTGCTGTCTTAGGCTGCCAGCACATTGGCTTACATGGATCTGGAGGACTGGTCACACTAGTATTGTCGTTCATGGCAGCAAAAAGATGGGCTGAAGAGAAGGTGAGGGTTTTTTGTTTTTTAAGACAAAATAGCTGAAATTTGAAATATATAATGGGTATTCAGGAAGTCACCTCCATCTGGTTGGAGGGTGTTCCAATTCCTCCAGGAAGTAAAGTGCAGGGATGGAGGAGTTAGGATTGCAGACAGCCACTCTGAGCTACAGTTAAATGCAGTCGGAAGCTGTGTTCCCACGCCAAGGTTTTCCCCAAGTGTTTTGTGATTTGATCATGTGGCTCTTATGAATTATCTTAGTCTTTGAATTTTTAGTTCTACAATTCATCCATGAAAACATGTTTCTAAATTTTACCATATCTCTACCTCAAACTACCTTGGCTTGTTTTGGTTTTGTTTTCTTATTCTATTCTATTAGTTAGTATTTGAGTTACGTCAGCTAACGGGGGAATCTTCACTCTGCTCACTATTTATGTTTGGCTTTCCTTTCATTAGATGAACTTGTTTAATTTATGCTTCATTATTATTATGACCTCCACCACCATCATCACATTCATTTATGGGAAGGGGCATGGAAGTCAGAGGACAACCTACAGAAGTCACTTGTTTCTTTCCTGGGACTCAAAGCCAAGTTGCCAAGCTTTGTGGCAGGAGCTATACCCACTGCGACAGTTTACCCACCCAACTGATGGCATAAAAACCATGGTACAAAGAGGGAACATATGTATAAAGATCAAAGCATAGATGAATGCAAAAGTCCCTACCCCCTAAATATTCAGCTTATTCCCATAAATAGATCATTTTAAGCAATACTGTGTGTGTGTATATATACACACATATATATACATATATTTCATTTTAAAAATAAAAATATTACAGCCATGAACAGATTTCTTCATGTATCTTTTTTATATATACAAGTATTGTGTAGGAATGGACTCCTAGAAATGGAATTTCTGGGTTAAAAATCGATACTGCAAATTATCACTTGGGAAGATTTTCAGTATTTATACTCCAGTCAACAGAATGGGAGAGTTATTAAAATCAACTTTGAAATGGTCAACATGAGTCTTGGGAAGCAGGCCTATGAAAGTGCCAGAGTATTTTCTTCCTGCCTGCTCACGACCTATCTAACTTCAGTGTCATGGGCTGGGCTCCAGAACTGTCATTGGGACGGTTTCCTGCCCTTGAAAGCCCAGGCGGTTGCCTGAGCTGTGCCTGTTCTCATCCTACATGCCGTGTCTCCACCCATAGGACTCGCTCTGAGTATTACCAGGTCTCCAAAGACTTTCTTTTTCTGGAACACAGTGATGAGATGAGACTGCATAGTGTATAGCTATGTGCGCATCCTTAACCAAACACATGATTCCATTTTCAAAAGTTAAGTTTTAACCTTTTCCTAAAAAATGAAGTATCATCAGTTTATTATTTTTTAAAAAGATTTATTTATTTTATATATGTGAGTAGTACACTGTCACTGTTTTCAGACACACCGGAAGAGGGCATTAGATCTCATTTCAGATGGTTGTGAGCCACCATGTGGTTGCTGGGAATTAAATTCAAGACCTCTGGCGCAGTCAGTGCCCTTAACCACTGCACCACCTCACCTGACCCAGTTTACTAAGTTTTAAAAATGGCTTTAAGTTTCTGAAATGCAGCTAAATTTATACCCACAAAAAAAAAAAAAAACTTAAAAACCCTGAAGTGCAGTAATCTTTACATGCTATAATAACTAAAGCATACTTCTCTTTCCCCTAGGTTGGAATCCAAAAAATTGTTGCAAACACATGGAATGTTTTTCAGCCGCTTCTTTTTGGCTTAGTTGGAACAGAAGTATCTGTTGAATCTCTTGAATCAAAAACCATTGGTAAGACTGCATAGAGCACAGAGGTTGAAAATACAAGATCTTTACAATGATGACTGCTTTATTTTTGTTTATACCGTGTATTTGAGGAGCTTTAAAGACCCTCAGAGATGACAGTGAGCACATTTCCTCTTTCTTTCCCCCACCTTGTACATTTCTTTGTTTCAGTCAAAGGCAACCCTGTCTCCCACATGATCCCTAGGAAGAGTCTACAGGAAACACTAGACACTGTCAGGTGCTCCTGGTTGCATTCCTGTAAACACATTCCATCGAGTGAACAGAATGGCGTGTCTCAGTCCTTCTTCTCATGGTTCCCCTACCACGACCTCATCTAAGACTTTAGACAGAGCCTCCACAGAGGCTAGGGAGATGGCATGCTCGGTAAATTACTAGTCATGCCGTCCTTACGACTCTGCTTGATCCATCCCCAGCACCCACATCAGAAGCAGTCTCAGCCACCCTGGGAGGAGAGACAGGATCCCTGAGGCTTGCCAGTATAGTAAAGTAGTAAGTCTCACAGAGAAGCCATCCAGGGAGACAGGACAAACCTCAGGCTGAGCAAGTGCACACGCACACCCCGGCACACCCCTGCACCTCTACACACACACCCTACACCCCTCATCTTTGTTTTATACTCGTTATAATTACTATTTTAATTAAAAATAGATATAATGAAGCAACAGCCTCAAAATATTTTCAGAAATTTTAGAATTCAGAGAAATTCCTCTCTCATTGCAAAAATAGCTTTGTTTTTTACATTTGTTTATATGTGTTATAGGCATGTGCCTTGCTACCTTGGGTTTGGCACTATCTGTTCGAATTTTATCCACTTTTGTACTGATGTCTTTTGCTAACTTCCGTTTTAAGGAGAAAGTATTTATTGCTTTATCATGGATCCCTAAAGCTACAGTCCAGGTAGGAACATAAAAGTCATTATAATAATTTTAGTTTTGACAAGTTTTTAAAGTTCTAAATGAAAAATATTTCTCAAATCACAAATTATCCTCTAATTTACCTAACTTTTGTCATGTTTGGTTCCTTACATTTTCAAGCCCCGAGCTGGAGAGAATGTTCAAGGGGAAAGAGTGTTGCTACGCAAGTCTAGAAGCTGAATGTGGGTCCCCAGCACCTACATGAAAAAAGGCTTGGCTTCAGAGCCTGTGATCTCAGCACTGGGTGTGGAGAAGGAAGGGCAGGGGCAGAGGTGATACGAGGACTAATGTGGCTTGGCAGCCTCCAGCACATCGGTAAAACTTGTTTCCCAGGAATAAGGCAGAGAGTGACAGAAGAGAATGGCTGATGTCATCTGGCCTCCCCATGTGCGCAAACATTTATACACATGTTCACACACACTCATGCACACATACATGTATACACATGCACACACATACACACATGTAACACATGTACATATACTTACACACATGCACATGTTTATACACGCACATGTGTACACACATGTAACACATGTACACACATGCACACTTAATACAAAATTTTAAAAGGTTTATTTTAAAGCAATTACTCTGAAATTGAGAAGAAAATAACAATCTCTAAATTTTATGAAAATGCTTTCTTTTTCTACTTCCCTAAAGTATAAAATAAATCAAGGGTGTCGGGGCATATACTTTTATTCCACCCCTGGAAGGCAGAGGCAGGCAGATCACTGTAAGCTCCAGGACAGCCTGGTCTATGTGGCGAGTTCTAGGACTGCCAGGGCTGCATATATAGACCCTATCTTAAAACAAACAAAAAGTTTAAAATAAAATAAGTATATATCATAATATATGATTTTTTATTTTACTGGCTGCTACAGAGGTAAGTGTTATGACTCTGGAGACACACTGGTTTTCGTAAGTACATCTTTGCACATCCTGACACTCCCTCCAGCACACAAGCACATGCAGATATTTGTTTTTATGTTACATAACTGTCACTGCCAGGAAGGACAGAGAGTGTTTTTGGGGGTCATTTTACTTGTTTCCTTTTTCATTTCCCCTACTGCTTGTCATCATACCTGATAAAAAGTTGTCTTAGTTAAGGTTTCTGTCTATGACCAAAAGCAGCTCGAGGAGGAAAGGGTTATTTCATCTTGGACTTCGATGTCACAGACCTCATCATGGGAAGTCAGCACAGGAACTTGGGGCAGGGCCCAAAGCAAAGGTCATGGAGAATCAATGTTGCTTACTGGCTTGCTTTCCATAAATCATTCAAGACCACGGATGGATCCAAGGGTAGCAGCTCCCACAATGGGCTGGGCCCTCCCACATCAATCATTAATCAAGAAAATGCTGTGCAGACTTGCCCACAGGCGATCTGATAGCGACATTTTCTCAATTGAGGTTCTTCTTCCCAAACACTCTAACTTGTGTCAAGTTGAGAAACAAACCCCCTTGCCAGGACAGAGGTTACCGTGGTCTGCATGCCTACACAAACAAATGACTGAATTAATGAAGACTGTAGTTTTGTCATCCAATTCTGCAATAATTTCCTAATATAAAGCGGTATTGTTACTTATTGTTCAACTGTTAACATAGCAGCTTAAGACCTTGCTTTCCTGGGATTTTTTTTTCTTCTCCATTTTGCTGTTACAAAATTGAAGCTTGTACATTTCTGTGAAACCCAAAATGATTAGGATTAGAACTGAAGGCATTAAGGCCAGACTTGGTGTTGAATGCTCTGTTGCGTGCTCGGTCATTAGCTGGTTACTCCTTCATCTCTCAGCTCATTGATTTGCTCATTTTATATAAGGGCCTAGGACCATATTTACTAAAAGGTGGTGTGGTGGGAGTGGGTGAAAGAATTCCTGTAAAACTCTCAGCATAATTTCTGTCATATAGTGCTGATCCACGAGCAATATTATAGTTACTTTATCTTACCTTTAAGTCATAAACAGTAATAACCTGCTTTATTCTAGGAAACACTAGGTCTATAAAGAGAATGCCTCTCTGTCTGTCTGTTACACCCACTTCCAGTGATACATGGTGGGTTTGCACATTATTCGTCATTTCCTAAAGCAGGCAGAGTGAGAAGCAAGCAGTTGTGCAGAAGAGCCTCTCCCTACCCCACCCCCACCCCCAGTTTGCAGCTTGTTTACTCTGCTTCTCCTTGTCCCCTCTTCCTGGCATCTGGCCTACATTGTACTCTGTGCAAATTTTAAGAACTGGAAAAACCAATGTATCAATTTTTTTTCAAACTCAAGATCTTGCACATGGTAGGCAAGTGCTCTGCCACTAACTATCCCACCAGCCAACATTTTTACACAAGTAGAGGCATGTGTCCCACATATGAGTTAGAACAAATGTTTTCAATTTAACACTTCTGCCTGCTTCTCCCCTATTCTGATTTCTTCCAGATAGATTTGCTAGGAAGAATACACAATTAATGACTAAATGATACAAATTACCCTGGTTTTTTTCCTTCCAGTACTTTATCACTCAGTTTCATTGTGTGCATCTATAACAGCCATCTACTTTTATCAAGTGTTGACTCTGAGCAACATTTTTCCCCTGTATCATCCCCAACTGCAGGCTGTCTTAGGACCTCTGGCTCTAGAAACAGCAAGGGTCATGGCACCCCACTTGGAAGGATACGCGAAGGCTGTGATGACAGTGGCCTTCCTAGCCATCCTGATTACAGCTCCAAATGGAGCCCTCCTCATCGGCATACTGGGACCCAAAATCCTTGAACAGAGTGAGGTGACATTCCCTTTGAAAGTTGAGCTCTCGAACTTCCATCATTAAAAAGCTTGCCATCATCACCTGCTATGTCTCATGATTTATCTCACCTGACCAAAAAAAAAAAAGTTACAGTACAGAAGTTTAAAGATTGTTTGTAAAAACCAGGATTCGCTAAACACAATTTCTCTACTGGGCTTTCCTCTGGTTCTTGGTTCAGAGTAAATTTTAATAAAAACTGCAGTCAACTGCAGTGGTCCTTCAGTCTAATACCTGCATAGTTCAAGAATCAAGTCAGTCAGTAAATACCCTAGAAAAATGCAAGGTGGTCTTTGTGACGATTGTGAATTCTATATTGTAATACAAAGTAAGCATAGTAAAACTACATGAACCTAAAGAGAAAGAAAAAATTCCCTTGAATTCCCATCACTTTAGTTAAAAAATTAGTCAGAGGCTGGGCATGGTGGCACATGCCTTTATTCCCAGCACCATAGAGACAGAGGCAAGCTCTGTTTGTCGAGTTCAAGACCAACTTGGTCTACACAAGCCAGTCAGGGCTGCATAGAAAGATCTACAAACAAATAAATTAGGGGAAAAAAAGAAAACTTGCTCTCTTTCTTCTCTTGTCCACCTTAGCTCCATGGATGGAAAACACTAGGCAGTTTTATATTTTAAAACTTGCCAGATAACACAATTGCTGGGTGTAGAACCTATTGCCCTAAACTTATCTGCTATCCTATATCAGCAATCTGCCAGTGTCGGAGGCCACCACCTGCTCTGGTTGCCCTAAGGCCTTATGTGGTTGTTGTGTCCCTTCTCCTCCTCTAGCGACTTGGAAATCCCACCTTTTTCCTTTTGCCCAGCAATCTGCTTCTGCCTCCTTTATTGACACAATCAATAACCAATTAGGGAATCAACACCTCCCTCTACATCATACACATAAAAATAAATAAAATGTTCAAAAAATTTTGTGAAGCCAGGATGATGATAGATTTCTATCCCAGCAGTCAGGAGGCTAAGGCAGGATCACACATAAAGAAAGGGCCAGCCTGGGCTACACAGTTCAAGGACAGATTGGGCTACATAGTACATCTCTGCCTTAAAATAACATCAACAATAGGAGATCCCTTTTTTAAAATGTCGGCAGCCAGGACTTTAAGCTTGCCTTTTAGAAGTGCTTTTGGGAGGTGGGAGAAAAAGGTCAGTTGGTAAGATGCTTGACTAGTGGAGTGCAGTGTTCAACCCCAGTGGGAAATCGTCAAACATGCTTCTAGCCCCAACACTCAGGAAGTAGAGGCAGGAGGATTCACAGTTCAGGCTCTGCTATGTCAGGAATTCAAGACCAGCCAGAGCTAGGATTCTACCACAAACTAGAATTTACTTTTAAAAGTGCTTCTACTGGGGCTAGAGAGATGTCTCAGCAATTAAGCGCACTTGTTGCTCCTGCAGATTGACCCACCAGGTCCAGTTTCCACCATCCATACCATGGTTCACACCTATATGTAATTCCAGCTCCAGTGGGTCCAGTGCCCTCTGGCCATACATACTGAATACTTATGATGCACATACAGGCACATACACATGCAGGCATACACACACCTATATATTTTAAAAGAGCTTCTATGAGCACTAGGGTTATGACTGGTGGTAGAGCGCACCTCTAGCATGCATGAATACATAAATTTGATTCCTGGCACTTCATAAAACCTGTCATGGTGGCCCATGCCTATAATTCCCAACACTTAGGAAATGGAGCCAGAAGAGTCCAAAGTTCTAGGTCTCTCTTGGATGCATAATGAGTGTGAGGCAGTCCCAGGCTAGATGAGACTCTGTTTCCAAAAAACAGTAGGGGGAACTTGCAGTGCAAGTGTGAAGACCTCAGTTAAAAAGCCAGATGATGGGCTCTTTGTAAACCCAGTGCTGAGGAGACACAGGCGGATCCCTGAGGCTCAGGCCAGCTAGGCTTGCTTATTTTATGACCTACAGGCTAGTCAGAGAGACTATAAAAACAAAAACAACAAAAAAACAAGGTTGACAGCTCTGGCCTGCACAAAGACAAAAGTATAGATGTGTTCTCTTGTTCTCTCTCAATCATGTATGATCACGAGCTGTTCCTTTGGCATCTTGTTCTACACACACACACACACACACACACACACTCGTGTGCATGTATGAACATGTTCTCTCATATACTCTAACCATTAAACAAAACTTGCATGTGATCTAGCATTTCTACTTCTGGTTCTATACCCAGAATATATGCAAATAAGGTTCTTGAGACAGTTGTGTGAACTGAATTCATAATGGTGTTATCACAATAGCACAAAGGCCAGTGCCAACCAACAGGCATACCGGTAAATAAAGTGGGCTCTGCAGAGACTTGGGAACACTTACCATTAATTAATAAAGCTTGACATGTTGACACATGCTATGATGTTCATGGCCCTTGAGGGCATTATGCTCTGTGAGCTCAGGGACAACAGAATGATGTTTGCCAGGTTGGGGGTGGGGAGGAGTGGGCGTTGCTCTTTAGAGGGTATGGGGGCTTCTGGGAGAGCTTCTGGTATCTGCTTCAAACTGGTATCTGCCTATAAGTAATATCTCTTGAAACACAGAGGTGGAGCGGGGTTGGTGGAGGGCTCAGTGGTTAAGAGGACTGGCTGCTCTTCAAGAGCATCAGAACAGGATTCCAGGGGCCTCTGTGGACCCGAGGCAGGGACATGGTGCACAGACTACATGTAGAAAAAACACAAGTACATCTAAACTATGTTAAAATAGCCTAGGGCTGGCCAGATTTCCCACAAGCTAAAGGAGCTTACCACTAAGGCATAGCAAGTTCAATCTTTAGATTCCACACAGTGGCTGGAGAAAGCTGACTCCAGCAAGGTTTTCCATAATTCCCATGATGCTCTATGATACACATGCCTTCCCACACCCCAGATACACACACATAAAATAAACAATTAAACTATAATAACACTAGCCTTAACATTCCTTAAGGGCTTACTTCTGCCTTCTTACTGAATGCTTTTACCAACCAGGTTCCTTGGCACAATGCGGGATTTCAGTTACAACATCCTTGTCATGTGTAGCTCAGGCTGTCCTGGAACTCACTCTGTAGACCAGGCTATCCTTGAACTCAGAGATCTACCTGCCTCTGCCTCCCTAGAGCTGGCATTAAAGGTGTCACCACCATGCCTGGCACCATGCCTGTTTTCTTAAGAATGAAGACATACTAGGCTTTCGGGAAGGGTGAAGATGCTCGTGTCTGAGCCCTATGACCGAATCTGACTCCACGAGTCTGAGTGGAAGGTGGGAACTGACTCCCACAATTGCTCTCTGACTCCACACGTGCACCAGGGCACCACCTCCCACTGAAAATGGAAGAAATGAAAGCATACGTCCAATTGGTCAAACTGATGCTGCAGTCTGACGCTTTCTTTAATGTCAATGGATTTCTGACTGAGAGAACTGAAAAATCCAGACCAACTGAGTCACAAAGAAAAACCCTTTATGTGCGCAGCAAGAGACAATTTTGTGTCACTTCCTCTAATGTTGATAGGAGTTCCATGTACAGTTTGAGCAAGAATAACAATACAGCAGGACAGCAAGTGAGGAGAGAGGAGACTGTTGTTCAGTGGTCCTCAACTTCAGCTGAACTAGGAGTGTACTGGCAGCTGGCCACCTAATGCGAGCACAGTTAAACTGCTATAGTGCGCACTTACGATGGGGAACGATGATGAATTATGTACGTAGTTTGCCATGATTTAAAAACCAAATAACTTTGTTAAGACACAGACTCACTATGTACGTCTGTCTGGCCTGGTATCTTATTGGAAGCCACCAGGGTGGCTGTAAACTCACAGAGATCTACCTGCCTCTGCTTCCCGAAGTACTGAGATGAAAGGTGTGAGCCACCACACCCGGTACAAATAATAACTTTTTCAGAGAGCTTCTGTGGGGTCAGCAAGAGGAGCCCAGGCGGTGAAGGGGGCTGCAGTCAGGACTGGCAACCTGAGCTTGATCCCTGGGACCCTTGATAGAAAGAGAAAACCAGCTCTTGGCATGAGTACCACGGGGTGAGCACATGCCCCGAAGGGGACATCTACATATGTGTTTGCGTGCTTGCTCTTGTGTGCATGAATGAGTGTGTGCGCACACGCTCACCAAATAAATAAATGTTAAAAAAAAAAAAGACATTAGATTGGGCCTGCATAGATAATTTCCTGGAGTATGGCCCATCAAATCACGTGGTATATTCACAGGTGGGATAGATTCACAGGTTCTAGGAACTGGGGTGAGGAAATCTCGGTGGGACAGTACTTTAGAAATTCTACTGTATCCGATGTCCACATTTCAACTGCTGTAGATTCCTTTAGAAGACATTTTTATCTGTCATGTTCTCTTTCCATAACTCTTTCCACGACAAAAATGCTTCACCAAGGCAAAGTTTCTGCTTAATGAGTAGACACATCTGTCATCACTCCACAGAGAGAGAGAGCTAGGCACTTAACCATTTTAACTTGCTGTCACGTGGACATTACTGTCCTTACAGGACTTGCCACATTGAAACCTATGATCCGCTTTATCGCTCGTAGTTTCAACATCCAGCATTAGCAGTGGCTTGATAAGATGTGGCCAGGAAAAATGCACGCTGCTCAGGTTTCTGGCACTGAATTTTTATGGTGCTGCGCGAGTGAAGAACATACGGCCACAAGGTGGCAGTAGCGCACACACCATTTCTATGGGCGAGCCCTGATAGGTTCTCATCTGGTGAAAGGAAGTGGCCAACCACAGGCCCCACCACCAGCTGAAGTAGGGAAGGTAAATCCTCAAGGTTGGGGTGGGGGAAGACCACAGAAAGGGCACATCTGGCTTAGTGATGTCACCCAGCATCCTGACATCTTTGGGTCAGAGAACACTGCTCTTAACTCCAATCAGCCATCCTACGTGGCCATTATTTTAGGATTTTTACCCCTGGTGTCCTCTCTCTCCTTTTTCCACTTCCTCCTCTTCTGCCTCCTCAGGGTCTCCTCCAACTCCAAGCCTGGAAAACCCAAACCACTCACATGTCTCTTCTGCCCAGCCATTGGCTGTTGGCGTCTTTATTTAACCAATACTTTTAATCAGGAAGCAAGGTCACATTGTCCATGCAGATCCTCTCCTTCCAGGGAGCAGCCAGGCTATGGGGCCGGTACTTATCATTACAAAAACATATCAGAAGAGCAGACCTCAGCAGGTGCTTGCTGCCAAGTCTGAGAACCTGAGTCCAATTCCCAGGACCCTCAAGGAGGAGAGAAGCAGCAGGCTCCGCAAGCTGTTTCACCCAGACTGTTTAAAGCATCATTTCTTAATGTGCAGTGCATCTGCGCATTTAACCCCCCGCCCCCACCCCGCCAAGGGAGAGCTGAAAGACCCTGTTACTGCCTCTCTGAGCAATGTCCTTAGCAGTGTGTACCTGCTTGTAATTCTACTGTATTTAAAGACTGCTTCATGACTTCTGCAAAAGAAAGATTTGTTGAGTAAAATGAAAAATAGGGCTTCCAGTCAAAATCCACTATGAACAAAAGCCTGGGGGCAGATGCAGCAGTTAAACACAGAAAGCAGCTACAGGTGTCCTCCTTCATCCAGTCTGTGTGCACCAGAGACGTGGAGGCAGTCGCGGCACAGCTGCACATTTGGCTTTCAATTGCCCCTGTAGCGGGCAAATTCTCTAACACAATCTATGCGATTCAAACACCACCTGTCGTATTTTAGAAAATTATGCAGTAAGTTAGCAATTAAGTTTGGAAATGTTCCAGCCCAATGGGGAAACTTCTTGCAGTGAAGCCCTCACATACCAAGAACATCTCGGGGCCGAGCGTGGTGGCGCGCGCCTTTAATCCCAGCACTTGGGAGGCAGGGGCAGGCGGATTTCTGAGTTCGAGGCCAGCCTGGTCTACAGAGTGAGTTCCAGGACAGCCAGGACTATACAGAGAAACCCTGTCTCGAAAAAACAAAAACAAAACAAAGAACACCCTGGGTACCTTTTCCACCTAGATATACCACGTTTAGCACTAAGCTTTCAAAAGTGGGTACTGTATCAGTGAATGTAACATCCTACCTTCTCAACTATCACACTACCTGATGCAAATTTCTCAAGCTGCTCGCCTTTCATTTTCAATTCTCACTTGTTTTTTTGGTTATTTCTCTGGTCAGCACTCACATTTTATTGTTCACCTGCCTCTGGATGAATTTTTTTAAAAGATTTATTTATTACATGTAAGTAGACTGTAGCTGTCTTCAGATGTACCAGAAGAGGGCGTCAGATCTCGTTACGGATGGTCGTGAGCCTCCATGTGGTTGCTGGGATTTAAACTCAGGACATTTGGAAGAGCAGTGCTCTTAACCACTGAGCCATCTCTCCAGCCACCACCCCCCCCCCTTTAAAATGTAATTTTTTTCAAGGTTTGTTTATTTACTTTTATATATGAGTACACTGTAGCTGTCCTCAGACACACCAGAATAGGGCACTGGATAGCATTACAGATGGTTGTGAGCCATCATGTGGTTGCTGTAGAAAGTTCTTAATACAAGTGTTATGTTTAGGAATAGAAAACAGATAACCAACTAATTGGATTTTGCTATGAAGGAAAACTAAGTAGACTGAAGATGGAAGGGGCTCGGGCACTGGCTTTGGATCGTGTGAGCAGTTCCCCATCCTTAGGCCTTTTCAGATTGGTGATGCAGGCCCTGATGAGTCTGAATGAGTAAAATCTCATTAGTTAAACTTGTTGGGCAGGTATCGAGTACAACAGTCACCTGGTTCGGTTTGGTTTTGGAGTGGAGCATTAAAATAGTTTAGGAATACAGTCTGCCATTTCTAATCAAAGACTATGAAACAAAAATGATACAGATCAGCAGCTAGCTTAATTGGCTTCCTATAAACTTATTAACAAATTAGGTTACAAAACACAAAAGCATTTCAGTGAGTGAATCACCAGGAGGCAGCAAACTCGCAGCTGAGTTGTGACGTGCTTTCCACAACACATCTTGCTTAATTATCCACACCAGTGAGTCATTAGCCCATCACCCTGCTAATGCTCCCAGGATACCTGGTATTTTGTAAGGCTGGTGCTTGTTTGCTGAGTAAGGAATGAGTAGTGCTCTACTTCAGCAGCTTAGGTGACCCCCGTAACAATCGTGAGGAAGCTAAGAAAGCTGTTTCTCTAAGGTTCTACAACACTCAAGTGGTTTATCAATTCATGTGTGTGTGGTTATTCAGTGCCTGTGTACAGCACACGATAGAACTCTGGGAATTTACAGAGGATGGCAATTCTTATGCTCCTGTGAAAGCTTACTAAAACCCCAGCCTGCGCCCAGACGTGGACGTCTGGGCAGAGTAACAGTATGTTTTAAAGTGGAAAATGTGGAGGGGAGGGAACTATTTTCTTCTCAGGGCACTTAGAATTACATTCTGAGACAGTTTTCACTTTTCTCACTGTTCTTATTTGACAAAATTAAAGGTTGACCATCTCATTCTAGACCACCAATCTCCAATAAATGTGCCTTCTGTGAAGCCCAAAAAGGATGGCAGCAGCTGGAATATTTTTCAATGACTGTTGCTGTGCATTGTAGCAATGGTTTTACAGAGCAGAATGGCTTCCACAAACAAGGCATCCGAACTCATGCTGGGATTTGACCATCTGTGGGAAAGTACCTGGTTAATCTGATGGTGAAGGCAGGCGCTTGGGGGCACTGAATCAAGAGTCTCTGAACACCCCACCGCCACAGACGAGAAAGGCTCTACCTCTCCCCTGCCTATAGGCAGTTATGAGCTTGGAGTGCAGACCTTGTAAAACTCCCTCAGCACAGATATTTTCCAACTCTAATTTTGGATCTTTCTGTTGGTCACAAGAAAGGTAAAATCACATAGAGGAATTCACTGACATTATGAAATACATTTATGGGCCCTGTCCATGCTTGATGTAATGTCTGGTACACATAAATACTCAATAATTCTTAGCCTTATTACTACAAAGATGGAATGTTTCTTACACCTACATGGGAAGACTACGGGTTCAGGAGATGGACAGATCATGAGAACCGGAGTTCTGATCCCTGGCCCTCCCTCACTGAGGCACATAGCTGTAACCCAACTGCTGAGGAGGAGACGAGCCGTTCCGGGGCTCACTAGGCTGCGCAGCCTAGTTCAAGCTATGAGCTCTAAATTCAGTGAGTGAGATAGTTTGTATATGCTTGGCCCAGGGAGTGGCACTATTAGAAGGTATGGCCCTGCTGGAGTAGGTGTGGCCTTGTTGGGGTAGGTGTGTCGCTGTGGGTCTGGGCTTTAAGACCCTCACCCTAGCTGCCTGGAAGTCAGTCTTCCACTAGCCGACTTCAGATGAAGATGTAGAACTCTCAGCTTCTCCTGCACCATGCCTGCTTGGACGCTGCCACGGTCCCTACTTCATGATAATGGACTGAACTTCTGAACCTGTAAGCCAGCCCCAATTAAATGATGTCCTTAGAAGAGTTGCCTTGGTCATGGTGTCTGTTCGCAGCAGTAAAACCCTAAGACACCAAGAGAGCAGTTGAGGAAGACACTGCACACTGAGCCCTGGGCCTCCATGTTCCCATCTGCAGACCCATGTGTATACACACGTACATACATAAAAAAGAAAACATCATGAACGAGTAGGTTGTATCTTTAATAGTTTAAGAATAGCTCTTACATGAGACTTGTAAAATAAAACTAAAGAGACTTCTGATAGTAGGCTAAAATCACAAATAATTCAAAAATTCCAGTAAACCTATATGGAAAACTTTCTTGTATTTTGTCTCAATGGTTTATGCTATTGAAAAGATACAACTCAAGACGGAGCTCAGTGTGAAGGGCTCTTGCCAGGGTGTGGGAGGCCCTGGGTTCCATCCTCAGTACCATGAGTGGAGTGAGCAGACACGGCTTTGTACCACTTCTGCCTTTCGGAATACTTCCTTCCACATTTCAGTTGCTACTTCAAACCAATCATAACCTCTTTTATTAAAAGTTTTATAGGGTTAGAGAGATGGCTCAGTTGTTAATAGCACTGGATGTTCTTGTAGGAGACCAGGTTCAGTTCCCAGTATTCACATGGTAGCTCACAACTATCTGTTAATTCCAGTTCCAGGGATCCAACATTCTCTCTGGCTTCCTCGGGCACCAGGCATGTGCATGGTGCACAGACAGACACACAGACAGGCAGACAGGCACTCATACACATGAAATAAGTCTTTCTAAAACATGTCTGTCTGTTTTAACATTATTTACACTTTACAATACACAAACTAAGACTACAAACTGTGTCAGTGTAACTTAATTTTGTGACAAGTTGACTGGTAATCATTTTCCTTTTTAGCTTGCCATCACTAGTCTTTCTCAAACTGCTAGATAGGATAGCTAAAGAAAGAGAACAAACAGAATTCATGTGGTACCAGGCATACTGTGTGCTCATTTAATAAAGAAGAAATCCTAGAGATGGTCCATCTACTCCAGCAGGCAGACAGGTGAGTGTCCCCAGATTTAACTGTCTTGCTTTTACCCTGCTTCTGGGGGAACACGGCAGAACTGAAGTACATACTTAAAGCCCACCTTCTTTATTTAGCCTACCTTGCCCTTGACGTGTCATTTCACTTAGGAGCCAGACGTGAAAGGACTGTTGGTGTTTTGGTTTTTTCAGTATTTGCTGTAACACGTGTGTGGCTTCCTCTCCTCGAACAGCCTCTGTCTAATCCACTTGTGATGATGCTTCCTGCCCTGCTGGCTCCACCCTATCCTTAGACAATCAATCAGGTCTTATCACTCGGGCCTAAAGAGCTTAACTGTGCTATGACGATTCTATTCAAAGCCTCAATTAAGAAAAGATCAATTAAAAGCAAAGCATATAAAGGTTTGTTGCGGGGGGGGGGGGGGGGGAAGAGAAATAGAGAGTAAAAGCAGCAACCTTTGCTAAGTCCTCGTCCTTATCCGTGCAAGTGGACCATGCTGTGTCATAGTCATAGTCCTTGGTCCTTCCAGACTTTTTTTCTGTCATTATGCCCACAAGTGTTTGATCTATATTTTGTGACGTTAAAAAAATACAACAAGAGTTATCTCTTTTAAAAAAGATCAAAATATTTTCTCTCAGTATGTACAAATTCAATCCATTAGAATACAAGAACTTAATATCCTGTTGCCGTTTCTCTATAATTTACAACAGAAAAGATAAAACATAATTTTGAGCAATGAACTATGCATCATTTTAATGCAAATTCAGTTATTTAATATCTAACTGATCTTCAAACTCTAGTTCATGAGTGCTCTTGCCACCCAGCAGTCTCCAAGTTAAGCACCACACACACACACACATACTCTCTCTCTCTCACACACACACACATACTCACACACACATATACACCCTCACACCCTCACACACACAACAAGGCTTTTGTAAGGTGAACCATTTTTATGATGAAAATAATTGTTTCTAATTGGAAATTTTTATATCTGATTTACTTTTTAGAAATTGGGATAATCATGGTAATAAGATGAAAGTCTCTATAAAACAAGGGGTTTTACTGCCTCAAAATATTGTTGATGGCAATTATTTTTCATAATTCTTCTAAAAGCAGCAGAGTTCCACAAAAGGCCAAAAAAATGGCAAATGACTTCAAATGAGCAAAACAAGACAATATAAAGATACATTTAACAGAACAAAGGATAATTTTTTTAAAACTATGTATTCTGTTGAAATACTGATATACAAAGAAATAACTTTTGGCCCACAGTCAAACTTTAAATTCCCAATTAATTAAAATCTGAAGTGCTGACTTTATTGTTGAAAGACACATTAAACTTAATTTCAGAATGAGACTTGACCATCTGATTTCTATAGAAATGACTGACTATATAAAGTACCAAATATAAGCAGTAGTGTAGCAAGAAAATAACTGGCAGAAATAATTATTCAACCAGTACTGAGAGTTAAAACTTCCAAAGACTTTTCTATGCACAACACACATGGAAACACTCTGTCAGAGTTTCATCTCAAATGGCCACTGCTATACTTCTTTCTTCTTCAGGATGAGAGGACCCACGTTATCGCCTGTCAATTCATTATGCTTATTATGGGATCCATCACAGGCAGGAAACTAAAAGGAAAGAGAATTGTAAATGTTATTTTACAGCAAGATTCATGAAGTAGGGACATCTGTGAAATGCTCTTGGAGCCAGTGTGCCACTTACTACAAAAGAAGTTCATCACAGAGCTTCCTGACAGACCCCACCCCCACCCCATGCACCAGGCAATGAAGGAAAATAGAAAACTCTTTCCTGCTCTCAGGAGGCAGAGGCAGGCAGGTCTCAGAGTTTGAGGCCAGCTCGTCTACAGAGCAATCCTTCTCAGTGACTATAAAACTTTAAAAAGGGCTCAAAATAAGCTTTTGATTTCTGTGGAGCTCAACATTGGAACTAATTTCTCATTTAAATAAAAAAATGTACGTGCAAGTACATTTTACAATGTTATAAAACTCATACAGTAAAGTTCGTGAAAATGTTAAAAGATGTGATATAAATGCTCAGTCCATCTGATTATAGTTATTCATTTTTTTCCCTAAGATTTATCTGTTTTATTTAAGTGCACTGTTGCCATCTTCAGACAAACCAGAAGAGGGCATCAGATCCCATTACAGATGGTTGTGAGCCACCATGTGGTTGCTGGGAATTGGACTCATGACTTCTGGAAAAGCAGGCAATGCTCTTAACCACCGAGCCATCTTTCCAGCCCCATGGCATTCATTTTTTAAAAGCAAAATTGCAATCCTATTGTAACATGCTTTTCTTGTATTAAAGCAGGGACCTCGTGTGGTTACGAGCTTGGGCACCTGTGCATAAAGGGTGTGTGTGTGAGCACGCGCGTGCATGCATGCTTACTGGAGCGGGCACATGTGGGGGCCAGGGACTGACATAGCAATGCCTTCTCCAGTTGTTTCTCCACCTTAATTTTTGAGAGAGGACCTCTCAATGAACCTGCAATGTCCCTGCTGGCTGGCCAGGAAGCACACCCCATCCCTCACCCCAGGAGCCCACCACCATGCTGGGCTCTTAGAGGGGTTCTGAGACCAGAACTCAGGTCCTTGCGCCTGGGCAGCAAAACTTCATCCACAGAGCCATCTTCCCAGGAAACCTTTCTCTCTCTCTCTCTCTCTTTCTCTCTCTTTCTTTCTTTCTTTCTTCCTTTTTTTCTTTCCCTCTCTCTCTTTTTTTTTTTTGAGACAATAAACATTTCTTTAAAAATGTGATTTCTGTTGACTTCCCAATATCCCATCAGTTTCCTGTACTTTAACTGAGGCCCATTATATTGTTTCTAAAATCTTCCTGTTACAAAGAATGTAACAAAAACATCGTACTTAAGGTCTCAAATAACTGTCATTAAACACAAGAAAACAGATTTATATCAACTAGAATACTTATCACCCCCAGTTCATTTCCCTCATTAAAACTTATGTTTTTATGGCTACATTGACTAGCTTAGTCTATGTAAGGTATTTTATATGTATCCATCTGCAATACCAATAGAAAAGATTGAAAAACAAAATAAACAAACAACAGCAAAAAACACACAACAACAACAACCACACCCCATAGCCAGAGATTAAAAGTTAAGTAACTCAGGGGAGGCAAACTGGCTCCACACCTTTCACACCAACACTCAGGGGAAGAGCCCTAAGTTTCTCCGAGTTCCAGCGTTGCCTGGTAAATACCACCAATTCTAGGCCATTTAGGGTGGGACATGAGACCCTGGTATGTGTGAGAAAGGGAGGAAGGAGGGAGAAGGAGAGGGGAGGGGCCCAATCAAAATCAAGTTGGCAATTGGCTTAACCTGCCAAGTGACAGACTGACATCAAATTTAAGTAATTATTTAGACATCAAGGTTTAGACTCCTTTTCATTAAATCTTAAATTCTTAAATCCCCCCTCATCCCGGAACACTAAAAAACACTGCTCTAGACAGACGCTGAACAGCGGGAGCGTAGCAGAGTCCGCTGCTCTCTGCTCTCTACTACAGGCACGATCAAGCAAAAAAGGGCAAACCTCAATTTGGGACTATCGGCTCTGAATATTAAACAGTATGGAGAAATTCCTAATCTCACAGAATTTCAAAACCGAGGACTGAAGGAGCATCGTAACCGCACAGTCTTACCCTATGTCTTACCGTATGAAGGGCCATCGTAACCGCACAGTCTTACCCTATGTATAAATGGCTATCTTACCGTCTTGGACCGCCAGCACCTACAATAAGCTGCTTTGGTGAGACACAGATCTTCAATGTTTATCTCATTCACCACCTTGGGATTTTCCTTTTGTATCTTAAGATTGATCAAGCTATCCTTCTGTTGCTTCTTCTTTGGGAAGAATGGGCGCACTGCGAGGTAGCCCAGAAGCGCAAGTACCCCGAGGAAGGGCAGTAGGCGGAGCCAGTCTGAAACTGAACACAGCACAGATGTCAGAATGCACGACTCTCCTGGAAGGAACGCAGGGCCTCTCTAGCTCACCGTGGTGCCTCACCCGTGCATCTCACAACCTATCTCCTCACCGGTAAACCATATACACAGCAGACCCAACCCAGCCAGGACTATCGAATTTTATCTGTAGCCTAACTCCATTCGTGAAACTGAAATTCTTGGAAACAAATACTATTTTAAATATCCTATCTCATTAGATCTGCTAAATATATTTGTGCTTGTATTTACTTTTATATGGAATTATAATCAACATAATTATGAACAAAAATGTCTTATTAAATTTAGAAAACATTTTCACTCCTTTCTTTTTAATGCCGTATCTAAAACCATATAATGGGATTTCCACAAAACTTTTACTTCTGATTTATAATTTCAGACAAACCATTGCAACAAATGTATCAACTTACTTTTCTTTTATTGAAAATACATTCTTCTCTCATATAATACATCCTGATCAGTCAACTTACTCTTTAAGTAAAAAAGACAATCCTTTTTAAAAAGACTATTTTAATTAATTGAAACCTTTACACATTGAATATTCCCATTTTAAGTTGCTTATTAAACACCTCTTAGAATATCCAGTCAGCCTTTTGAACACATGAAATACAGACAATGCAAATGAAATGGCTCTGGAATGTCTGAGAGCGTTCCCAGTCACCTCTGGGCACCCTCTGACCTGCCTGACACCCGGCTGGCACTGCAGCCTAGCTAAGAAAAGCCTATGTGATAAGGATGCTAACAAACACTGTTGCTAAGTGATGCGCTGCGCTTCAGAATGCAGCCGGACCAACTCATCTAACGCTGTCAGCTTTGAGAACCGCACGTTATTCTACGTAGATTAAATGCACACTAAGCAGGACTAGTTTATCAGCCTAAATCCAAGCCTGTTCTACAGCACCACATGTCACATCCCACAGATCCACAAAGAAATGTTTTTCTCTTAATAGAACTATTCTAAAGAGACGCTACTACCTAACCACTGCGTCCCACCAGTTCCTCTTCCAGCGTGTGCCTCAGTGGCAGAGTGAGGGCCTACCAAAATGCAAACAGAATTGTTTTGATTCAACAGTGCCAGAGACAGAAATGAAATAACTCATCTATATAAGCAAAAAAATCACTGAATATAGAAAATATTAAGTATTACTCAATATAGTATTTTAGAATCACTAGAGCGACATGGAAGCACCCTTCTATAATCCCGGCTGTTAGTATTTCTGTGGTATATGTGTATGTTGTGCACACAAAGTCAAAGTAAGAAACTGGGTGTCTTCCTCTATTGCTCTCTGATTTATTGTCTTGAGACGGGGTCTCTCACTGGCTTACAAACTCACCTTTTTGCTAGGCTGACTGCCTGGCAAGCCCTGAGGATCTGCTTGCTGTCTCTGGCCCACCACAGTAAAAAACTTGGGTCTTCTGGAAGAGCAACCAGCGATCTTAAGTGCTGAGCTATCTCTCCAGGCCCTGGAAACATGTGTGTTAATGGCTTCTTTCAACCGCCCAAGTGTCCCACTTACAATAAAGGTCTACAAGAGCATGAGGTCACCATGGTCATACATCTGGGTCACCACTGTATTCTCAGTACCTAAACACTGCTTGGCTCAATCTGCTAGTTTACTTTTTACTAAGACATTCAAAATGTATACCTTCATTTCTTTAGCATTGTATTTAAGGTTCAGAACAATTAAGTTTTAAAATTATGGATCTGAGAACATCACCAAAAATAAAGTATGCTGTTTCTTCCTACAGGTAACCAGGTAACTTCTATTATTCCTGAACATTTGCTTTTAGACCTTATAACCACCCCCTTCTCATTTACTATTATTATTAGTACATTCCTATTGTTATTAGCGTATATGATGTTTGGGACACATGGGACACATGGGACACTGGACACATGTAGTCAGGGAACAGGCTGTTTGGACTTAGTCCTCATCTTCCACTGGGAAGTAAGCAGATCTAATTCGGGTTGTCAGGCCTGCGCAGGAAGCAATTTTACCCAGTGAGCCATTCCACCAGTCCCCTTCTGGTTTAGGTTACTGATTTAAGGGCAGAAGGCTTAGGGGACGGCTCAGTAAGTTAAAATGCTTGCCCTATAATCGTGAAAACCCAAGTCCAATCCCCAGATCCACATTAAAAAAAAAAAAAAAAGCCAGGCATGGTGACATGTAGTTGTAATTAGGCAGCCATGGTGGTGAGTTCCAGACCAGTGAGACAGTGTGTCTCAGAGTAGGCAGACCGCATTCTGAGGATGACACTCAAGGCTGCTGTCTGGCTTCCACATGCATACTGTGTATCAATACACATGCATGTGAGCATGCAAACACATGCACTAAAAATGTAAGTGCATAACAGATGCTTCCAAATGAAATCTCACGAACTTCCTCTTGTAAATCGGTATGTTACAGATTTTTACTGTGTAAGTAGCACCCACTTTGTGGAGAAACTGTTCAGCATAAAAACAGTAGCTCCTTGCTGTTTCTACACGTGTGGTGCACAGTGCAGTGCCTGGGGCAGACCAGGAATGCAGCAAACAACTTAATCACTGTTTATCTTTAGTCTAAGTCCAGGTTTCATTTGTCTGTAAAACAGGAATGACAACCACTCATTCCTTTAATCAACACCGTTTACTAAGTAGCTTATATTCTAGTTGCTGCATTAGGAATGGATGCCCACTGATGGAGGATGAGGGGACAGGGCAGACAATGAGGAAGCAGAACACAAACCTGAGAGTCACCGCTGTACTAAGAGAGAGCCTCGAAGCAAACAAACAAGGTGACATAAAAGTAACAAAACAAAACCAAGCAAGCAAGCAAACAGCCTGGCAGCACAGCAGTGAGCTGACTGCAAGTGTAGGGAAGAGCCAGGAAGGTTTCGGAAAGGAAGAGGCGAGGCAGAAGTCGGAGTCAAGTCTTCATGACACAGAGAACACAGAAAACCTCCCCTGCCTGCCTGTCATTCAGCAAGCACTGCACAGCACTACCTGAAAGAAATCTACTGACACATTCTGCCGCGAAGCTCCAGTGATGGGAATGACCGGCACCTCTCCAAGGGATTCCAATCCCCAGTCCTCCACTAGCCTTGCATAAACTAACTCCACAATGACGTTTAGTTAAACTGAGTTTCTTCTTCATCAGGCAGACATTTAGATGATTCCCATAGAACCCCCTGGTTTGTGTTTATCTTTCTCCCACAGCTTATGACATGAAGACAGAGAAAGGCTTGCAGGCGTCTCAGAAATTAGCTTCTGGAACTTCTAAACCTTACAAACCCTCATCAACATGTGAGAGATGGATTTAAGACACCAAATTTATAGACCAACGAACTGCCACAAAAGAGCTTTCCATCTGTACAGAATAGAGACATATAAAAAAGGATTGCAATACTGTAAGCTGGGGGCAACTATAGGTCAGCCGTGTAGACGAGAAGTGACAATTCGTTGCCGAGATGAACAAAACCTTCAGCTCCGACACTTGTATGGACCTTTCTAAATGATGAGTAAGAGAGCAGTTCCCGGATGACGAAGGCAGAGCTAACTGCAGGCAAGGTGCACACGGACACTTAGGATAACTGCAGGCAAGGTGCACACGGACACTTAGGAATGCCTGGGACACTCAGTGCCGTAGAATCTTTGGAATACAGAGGAAGAAGTATTAAAGATGTGAGCAGGTATCACGTGATGAGACATTCTGAGATGCAACAGGTAGGTAGGAATCTGCCCTGGGCATGATAGGGGAACACTGAAGCACATAAATGTAGTTAGAAAATGACCTATTTACAAAGGCAAGGCAGAATCTGATGGACGATGGGTTAGAGGAGGGCCATGAGCTAGAGTGGAGAAGATGAGGCTTCTCGAATCCTACGGAAATAAACTGAACCTGGTGTGGTGGTGGTGCACGCTCATAACCCAGCACGCAGGGGACTGAGGTAGCATCTATCTGACCAGCATGTGCTACAGACCAGTTCTCAATAAGTAAATAAATAAATAAATAAATCCACAAAGACTAGTCCAGAAGAAGCATACTATCAAGGCAGAGAAAGAGAAAATTGTGAGAAATTGTCTGAATCGAGGTTCTGTAAAACTTGATAATCAGCCTGTGGACATTTTCTGAGGCCTGTGAATAACTCCCAACCTCTTTAAAAAACAAAAGCCTAGCCAAATGGATGGACCTGGAGAGCATCATCCTGAGTGAGGTAACACAATCACAAAGGAACTCACACAATATGTACTCACTGATAAGTGGATACTAGCCCAAAACCTAGGATACCCACGATATAAGATACAATTTCCTAAACACATGAAACTCAAGAAAAATGAAGACTGAAGTGTGGACACTATGCCCCTCCTTAGAAGTGGGAACAAAACACCCATGGAAGGAGTTACAGAAACAAAGTTTGGAGCTGAGATGAAAGGATGGACCATGTAGAGACTGCCATATCCAGGGATCCACCCCATAATCAGCATCCAAACGCTGACACCATTGCATATACTAGCAAGATTTTATCGAAAGGACCCAGATGTAGCTGTCTCTTGTGAGACTATGCCGGGGCCTAGCAAACACAGAAGTGGATGCTCACAGTCAGGTAATGGATGGATCACAGGGCTCCCAATGGAGGAGCTAGAGAAAGTACCCAAGGAGCTAAAGGGATCTTCAACCCTATAGGTGGAACAACATTATGAACTAACCAGTACCCCTGAGCTCTTGACTCTAGCTGCATATGTATCAAAAGATGGCCTAGTCGGCCATCACTGGAAAGAGAGGCCCATTGGACACGCAGACTTTGTGTGCCCCGGTACAGGGGAACGCCAGGGCCCAAAGGGGGGGAGTGGGTGGGTAGGGGAGTGGGGGTGGGTGGGTAAGGGGGACTTTTGGTATAGCATTGGAAATGTAAATGAGCTAAATACCTAATAAAAAATGGAAAAAAAAAAAGCCCTGTGAACTGACCCAGGGACTGACTATGAAAGCCATGCCAGGCTGAAACTTGGCTACGTAGTCCAGGCTGGTATCAAGACCTTCCTGCCTCAGTGGTTGTGACACAGGCAATGCACCCCGACTGATTCCCTGGCAATGTAACAACCAGTAGCTTAGAGAGTGAAGTCAACAGGTTTTAGTGGTTGATTCGTGACTGAGCATCCTGCAAGAAGGGAAGCTTTTTCTGGATTTTAGACTTCTGGTTTTACTTGATATGTGGAAGGAGGGCTCTGATACCATCCATGGAACAGTCCATCTTCTCCAGTGTAAGAGGCAGGTGAGTAGCAGGTCAGCATCACTAGAGAACGTAGCAGAGTAAGGTCGTAGATAACAGGAGCACTGGTTAGACCTTACACACGCACAGTACAGGCTTTAAGGAAGACAGAGCTTCCTTTGGCAGGGTCTGCATGGAAGGAGCTGAGCGGGCCAGAAACCTCCAGTCCTCTCTGTTCCATCCATCCCCGATGGACAAGGACTGGTAAGCAGGGACCTGCCACTCAGCAACGCTACAGTGAGGCGCTGTCTTCAGTGCAAGCTTTTGTCTCTTTTATGGGCTGGAGGCACCTTTATAAGGGATATTATTGGCCAGGAAACAAGCCAGGATTGACGATGGAAGTCTCAAGTGCACTGGAGGTGGGAGAGAATGCGTTTTGGCTAGAAGTTGCCCTCCCAGACAGCACTGGCTGACAAGCTGCACTTGGTCTATTAAAAACAAACAAACAAACAAAAAAACAGGGAACATTTTGCTTTGTACTTTAGGGTAAAATGGTTGAATTTTCTTAAAATTTTCTCTTAATTAAAAGAACTTAGACAATTTTTTCCTTGCTGTTTCTAATTTAAGGGAAAGAAAAATTACCTGTTTCTAATTAAAAAAAAAAACACTCAGACATAATTACATTGTTACTGAGCAGGGTCCCAAAAGTTATATGACTTTTATAACCAGCAATTATGATAAGCAGTAAGATTAAGAAGGCAGAAGAACTGGCATCACCAGAGAAAAGGAGGAAATAAAACATGGAGAGCAAGTAATAGTACACTGAAAAAGAAAGAAAGAGAGAGAGAAGCAAGAAGGTCAGAGGAGCTCCTTAAGGAAGAAGAATTAGGTTTCCTATGATGTTGCTGATCACGATAGAGAAACCCTCCTCTTTTCCTTGTAGTGCTGGAGTTTGAACTCTAGATCTCACACAGCCAGCACGTCCTCATCACTGAGTTATATATACCCTCAACCCTAACCAACCACTGTAAAGCCATATAGAGTACACACGGATCTCAGGAAGGGATATATGCATGTGTGTGTGTGTGTGTGTATCTATATATGCAGAAAGGGCAGCTTTGTATCTCAAGCTGGCCTTGAACTTCTAATCCTCCTGTCTGTACAGTGTGAATGCTGAGACCACAGGTATGTGCCACCATGCCAGGCGTATGTGGTAGTGAAGATTTAACCAGGGCTTTGTGACATTACCAACTGAGCTACATCTCCAGCCCAAGATGGAATATCCTAAGAAACTAGGACAGGCCCCCTTCACACCCTCCCCCTCCCCACTGACAACACTATCCAGTTCCTGCCTTGATTTACATTGGGCAACATGATTGGAATGTATCTGGCTTAGAACTGTGACCTGCTAAACCTGGCTAAAAAACTTGAGGAGATTAAAAAGGACTTAGAAGTAGAAAGGAACTCCCTCCCTGTTCCTGATGCCCTAGCCAGCACCCACCTCTGACCCCCTGCCTACCTCTAGAAGCCACACCCCAAAGCCACATCCTTTACAGCCACATCCCAAAGCTTTGTGTTCCCCTGTAGTTGCAGACACCGTGTGTTGCCGGAAGACTCACACTACACGTCTCCAGCAGCCTTCCCTCCTCTTCTATCTTCTGTCCAGCTATCTGAGGGTCCTAAGTGGCACTATGGTGCTGGACTAGCAAACACAGCCTTTCCACAGTACCTTCTACCACCTCTTGTCAAAAGAAAAATGAATGAGCTTTGGGCAGCTGATGGTGGTTTCACTGACTAGCAGTTATAGTGGGAACTTGTTGGGAGTTTGTGACTAAATTTTGTTATCAAAGTAATTAAAATTAGTGCCTCCAATCCATACTCTGGTGAATTACTACTTACCTTATATTGTTATTGAGGAGTTCCATGATTGATAATTCAACCAATAAATCATTTGCTATTATTAAAAAGAAATATGCAACTAGGATCCTTTTCAAGTTCACATATAATGCCATAAAAACCTTGCTTACTGTTTTCTTGATGAATTTTTAATGCATTATTTACAGCTAAGACACAAAACATTATTTCTATTTCTCTAACATTGAAAACCCTCTGCTGCTGGGTCAGTGGGCCATGACGCGAGGCAAGAGGACAGCTTGTGAATGTGACAACAGCCTGGGCCACCAGTTCCAAGTCAGTCTGAGCTACAGGGACCACAACAAGAAGAAAGAGGGCTGGAGCCAGCTCAGAGGCTGGGAGAACTCTCTTCCAGAGGATGTGAATTCAGCTCCCAGCACCCACATGGTGGCTCACAGTTGTATGAAGTTCCAGTTTCAGGGGACCCAGTGCCCTCTTGTGTCTTTCACACACACCTGGTACACGTATATGTGGGTCACAGATACACATGTAGGCAAAACACTCACACACATGAACTTTTCTTGTTTTTAAAGAGAGAGAGGGAAAGAAAAGAAAGGAGGGAAAGGGGGAAAGGCCACAGTGCAGGCTATAACAGAGGTTCCTATGACAAAGTCCTAGAACTCAATTTATATAACCCAATCTAGTCTTAAAGTGCCAATCCTGTCTCAGCAGTTCCCCCTGACTCCATCTCTCTAGTGTGAGGAAAGTCATTAATATAATTGAATACTTTACTATTACTGCTTAAAGCCTGATATTAACTAGTAAAGGGCCAATAAATTTAATAAACTTTCAAAAAATTTCCCCATTCTATGATGAACACAGCAATATCCTAGGACCTAGAAAGTTGCATGGCCTATCACAGATATTCAATAAATATGTGATGGCTTAAGGAAATTTAACTTTTGAAATCGCTATATGGCAGAAAATGTCCGAGCCCCAAACACTATCCACAGAGACTAAGTTAATTCTTATACATACATACATGTATACATACATGTGTGCCTGTGTGAGGGTGTTACGGATCCTGGAGTTACAGACAGTTGTGAGCTGCCATATGGGCGCTGGGAATTGAACCCAGCTCCTCTGGAAGAGCACTCAATGCTCTTAACCACTGAGCCACCTCTCCAACCCCCCCAAGTTAATTCTTAATCCCACTGGCTTTTAAGCATAGTTGGGCTGACTAGGAGAAAGAAAAACGTATAATCTAAGAATACCTATATATTTCCCCAACTTATCAAAAAATTTTCTAAAGTTAAATTCTTATCTTTTAGAAATTATTTACATGTTAATAAAAACAACTATCTTTTGTTTTTACTCATTTTTTTATTGAGAAAACTCACCTTTGTCCCATTTTTTAAAAATTGAGGTGTATTTAGAGTAAAATAAACATATCAAGCAGTTGGTTCTGCCTTGTGACAAGTATTGGTACCCTATAGTCACCAGCAAACTTTTCTGTATATCCTAAGGAAGTCCTTTTCTGAATTTTTCAAGCCTATTCCTCTACTACAGATTTCTGTAATCAAATGTTCTTTTATTCAACATAAAGTTGTTACTTTTCATCCAGTAGATTAGAAACTCATTTCTTTTTATTGCTGACCAATGTACTACTTCAGGAATAAAATTGGCTTTCCTGGTGATAGGTAGATATTTGGGATGCTTCCAATTTGAAAGATCATTATAAATAAGAGTGATACAAACATACATGAGCAAGACCTTATGTGGATGTATGTTTTCAACCTATCTTCCTGCTAAATTATAGGCTTAAAACTTGTCCCTTTGGGCAAAAGTAAAGGAATGAACTATCTCAGGCCTGTGTTACCCTGGAAAATACCTTTTTTTTTTCTTTTTTGAGACAGGATTTCTCTGTGTAGTCCTGTCTATCCTGGAACTCACTATATAGACAAGACTGGCCATGAACACAGATCCATCTGCCTTGGCCTCCCAAGTGCTGGGATCAAAGGTATGTACCACCATACCAGTGAAAAAAGCATTATTAAAGTCTCACACTTGCTGGGTTTTAAGTTAACTTTTTTGTCAAGTTCCAAGAACTGAACAAATTTTCTTGAACGAATATCCCGACTAGTTTATGAATCTAGGGATAAACTGCCTTCTGGCTTTTGAACAGGGACATTTTTCTTCCTACATTTTTATTTTTAAAGCTTCCTAAGATGATAGAAAATGTTTTTTAAGATCAGTGTATTATGTTTCCAAAGAGCAGAATTATACCAGCTTAAAGGCACTGTTCTTGAGAATCTAACAGAAAGAAAGATAGTTTCTGACAGATCCAAACTGTCAGTATTTAAATCCTGTGTGGTAATTTAGAACCGGCATGTTTTCTAAGAATGCAGACTCATCATGAGGGAACTGTGGGGCAGGGAGCTAGCTAAATCTAAATAGGGGAAGTGGTGATGTGAACTACAACCTTTTCTGGCTGATTCTCACGGAAGAAAATGAGGACACTTTTGGTCTTCTAAAGATGTAAATGAATTTCTTAAAAGCTGTCTTCTAAGTTTTTATTTGAATGAAAATCTACATGAAAGATTCTTCAAGTAGCTCCCTTAAGAAAACAAACATCACATTATTATGATATACTTTGAAGGGGACACCTGGTGAAAAGTAGCCTGCAGGGTTTTACCAGCCCTCCAAAACAGACTCTGTAACTGTTATTGTCAGATTCCAGACAGAATGTTCTCAGAAAGCCATTACTGCAAGCAAGCTCATGTTTCTTGGACAAGCTAGCAATTCAGATTATAACTAGACTTGTAGACACTGTGTTGGGGCTTAAATAGCTACTACTAAACTGCCACTCACATTTCACCGGGCCTGTTCCTAGCAAGGCGAGGGCAGAAGGATCATGAGTTCGAGATTACCCTCAGTGACGTCTGAAGCCGCCTGCGTCACAGGAGACCCTGACTGAAACTGAGAGGACGCCAGAGTGGTTGTTATTTTTAAGAAACAGTGCTAACATCAAATATTTCATAATTCTAGAGAGAAAGCTACTGCACACTGTTGGTTTAGGAGGGGCAAGGTATGGCTGAATTTCCTGAGTGGCTTTAATAAGAATTATTTACTGACAGAATGAATAGACCTGTAAGGACATAAGCTTATAAGGCTTATAAGGCTTTCTAGCCACTAAACAAAGAGTCATAACCTGCTTCAACAACATTTCATCCACAAAAACCTGAAACTAACATAAATGCAGCCACAGTCATAACCAACACATGCAAGATGCCCTTCAGTAGGGTGAGAAAAAAACGGATTAAACTCCTAATTAATGTGTATTATTAAGACAAATTGGCAAAGCAGAACAATGCCACAAAATGACTATGCCTCTTTGGCTTTGAATTCCCAGTTTTAGTGAATTACATTCAAGACTATACCATTCAGAAGAGAAAAAACAATTGGTTTATGTATACTAACATTAAACTACTACAACGCACTTATTTGAAATATAGAACTCTAAATTTCAAGCTATAAAGGGGCAGGAAGGCAGAGGACAAGATCAGTACTGTCAGAATACCTGCAGGAGGGTTACACGAAACAGTGCCGAGGTAAAGAAATGGCAGGGGAGGGAAGTCAAGTCATGTACTTGCTACAGTTTTTAAAAATAAGGGCACAGGACCAAGAAATTTTGATATTTATAGAGAACAGAAGATTTGGAATTTTTTGTTCTTGTTACTTTTATGTTACTTCAAGTGTCTGCATGTTTCCTTGGTGTGGATTCGTCAGCTACAGTGCTTTCTAATCTCTTTCATACACTCTACTGGATCTAATGTTTAAACACGTTAAAAGCTTAAAACCTACTTGTTAACAGAGCAGTTGTCAGTGACAATTAAAAAAAAAATCTCTCTGTTAAAGTCTGTATGGTATAGGTGTATCCATATAAACACATGAGTCTCTTTTGTTTTTACTTTTTATCCCTGGGAGGGGCGAGTATCAAATGCACATCTGTTTGAGGAACTCACTCAGGAAAAGCCAAACTGCAAACAAAATAATTTCCTTGGAATGGGGCTGACACCCATCTCCAAATACTCCTCAACAATTTGGTATGAACTCCATCTTCTGGTACACGGAATTACTTTTTCTTCCAAGTCTCCCAATTATTGTATTTCAAGTCAAATGTCTCTAGACTACTCACCTCCGAGTTATCTAAATTCATGTTTGCATTCGCTGATATTAGGGACCTCAGGCACTGCTGATTTTGTCACCATCTCATACAGTCTGCGGACACGGTTTAGAAAAATTTAACCTACACCATCATGCTCCAAACCCAACACAATCTATCAAGTACTGACTGCATTCTGCATATAGTCAAGATATTTATTACTGAGCTGCGGGAACCTTTTCATACAGGCAGAACCTTAATTCACAATAGATTCAATGCTCCAAAATCATAGAGCCTAGGAATACATCCGGCTACTTTTTCTGCACCTCAACTTGCTCCAGGAACTGTAGTTATGGAGGTGACCTCAAATGCCTCCATGATAGGTGACTTCAAGCCTCCAAGTGCTGTCGGGAAGGGAGGTCACTGGTGATTTCGTTAATACAGGCATCATACACGGGCATGGCGTGGAGGCAGTACTTCTTCCCCACGCGCTGGGCGCCTCACACAGCGAGGACTTGGAAAGTGCTTTACAAGATGCATGCGACAGTGAGTTCAGGAACGAGCCGCGTCGCTCCTACCTCAGCACCTACTCCCCGGCATTAACCCGTTGGGTCGGTCGCCCGGGAAAGGAACCCTTCCCGGGGCCGCCTCGCGCCGCGCAGGCGCACGCCGGCCGCGGGTCACGTGCCAAGGCCTGACGCCCCGCCCCGGCCCGCCCCGCGCCGCGCCGCGCTCTCCACCGCTGCCCCCACGGGGGCGGCGCGCGAGGATGGGACGGCGGCGGGAGGGTTACCTGTGAGGCGGGCGAACCCGGTGATGCTGTCGGGGACCGGGAGCTGCTTGAGGTAGGCGGGCAGCTGCACCTTCACGATGCGGGCCACGCTGTCCAGGACCATCCTGCCGCCGGCGGCGTCCGCTGCCCGGCTGCTGCGCTTGCGTGAGAGCGGAAGCGGCCGGCGGGCTCGCGGGCTCGGGCGGGAGGTGGCCCGCCGGGCCGCGATTGGCGCGCGGCGAGTGACGTGCGCGCTGCGGAGCGGAGCCGAGCGCAACGCAGCGCCCAGCGTACGGAGCCCGGCCTGTCCTCGGCTCGGCTGCGGGGGTGGGCGTCCGCTTTCGACCCTTGACGTCTGCGGAAGCGGGTGGCCGGGTTTTGAAAGAAACCCAAAGTTACCCACTGATTGTTTTTTCCTCCGCAACTTTAGTCAGTTCTGCCCAAGCAGTCAAAGGCTTTTCTTTTTAAAGGGGGGAAATGTGTTTGCCCCCCACCCCCTTTTTTAGACAGTCATGTAACCCAGCCTGAACTGACATTCAGGAGGCTGATAACTATGAGTATCTTCATCTTCCAAATGCTGGGATAACCACGCTTGTCTTGTGGAGTTTCTGTGACACGGGGCTTACGTCTTGTAAAATGTAAAGGTATTGGAGTGGTTTTACTTACCTATCTTGGCTGAGGTTAGAATAGCCAGGGTAATGCATTCGCTGTGGAGTTAAGGGCTTTTGACCCAGGAGCCTACTGTTGAATAGCAAGCTAGTCAGATGAGCAGGCTTGAAGGTCACTGAGGATGGACCGACCCCAAGTTCAGTCTGCAGCTTACAATCCTCGGAACTGAAACTGCAACTCTGATTACTGGTCAAAAAAAAAAAAAAATCTCTGGCCTTGGTGAAAACATGACATTCTAAACTGAGCCAAAGATCTTAAGTTTGCTATCTGGTGCTGAAAAGGAGAGCTTTCTGGGAAGAATAAAGGTGTAACCACTGTTCTCCCTCCTTTATGAGTTCATCCAAATGGGCCTATCAAGGAAATCGGAAAATTGTCTATTCAAGAGACTTAAATAGTACAAAGCCTACTTAAAAAACATGTCACAACACCATAGTTTAGCTGTTATCCACTGTCACCTCATGAAATTGTTCACCTCTATAGTGTTCCCTTTGGTCTCTTCTCCCCTTTGTGAGTACCCTACTTTATCATTTAATAAACTCTTGTCTTCACTATCCTGTGTCTCGTTTAAATTCTTTAAACAGACCACAAGTACTAGAGCTAAGGGAAGGCCAGAGCAAGTACCTGGTAAAAGTATCCTGGAAACTTGACATCAGTGTTCTGTAACATTCAGCATTTGGTATGCCCACGTAACATCGAGCTGTAATCAGCTTTATTTTTTTGTTGGTATTTTAAGTTTGAAAAGTAAACTGTTGGGGGGGGGTGGGTATGGGGGACCTTTGGGATAGCATTGAAAATGTAAACGAGGAAAATACCTAATTTAAAAAAAAAATCTAAAAAAAAAAAAAGAAAAGTAAACTGTTCTTTGAACTGTTTAAATTTAACTCTGATCATTTTTTTCACTAAAACACTAAAAAGAAAAGTAGCAGGTGATGAAAAGTTTTTTTAAAATTACTATCATTTTTAACCTGATCAGATTGACCAAGTACAATTGGATAATTGAAGGTTTTTGGATATAGAACATGTCTATGAGCTATGGCATAGCAAATGATACACCAAAAAGTGGTGATTTAAAAGATTACTGTTTCCATTAGGATTTCCATATTTCCATTCCTTTTGGGAGGTTAGGTTTTTTGTTTATTTGTTTTGTTTTGTTTGTTTTTGTCTGAAGGAAAAAAGGTCCCAAAGTTGTTTGTCTTAAAAGGAGTGAAATTTAAGCATTCTTGCCCTCTGAACTGTATTACCTCTGCTAATCAGGTATACCGTCCTTGTGGAAATGGTTGAAGTAGGAGGTAAGTTGAACATAGGGTACACTGAAGAATGTCTGCGAAAGGACATTGGATATTTCTTTTAATTCATCATGACAAGGACAAAATAGGCTATGTTGAATGACATTCTTAAGACCTCTACAGTTTTTCATTTGGGATAAAAGGTAGAAACCTGTCTTAGAAACACAAATATTCAAGTGCCAGATTACAATTCAGTGTACTCAGACACCAGTGTCACCATATAGGGTATGTCTAATACCCAGAGAGACTCAACAATTCAGCACACTCAGACACCCTTGTCACCACATAGGGTATGTCTAATACCCAGAGAGACTCAGTATTCTTTAGAGCCACAGTTGGCAATACCACCACTGCAATTGTTGTTTTCCTTTGAATGTTTTTGAATTCCATATAAAAAGAATTACAGGTGTGTGTGTGTGTGTGTGTGTGTGTGAGAGAGAGAGAGAGAGAGATTAGCTTCCTCTCAGCAGTATTTGTAGATACTGGATTGATATTTTTGATGGAAGCTTATATGCCTAAAACTTTTTTTCCTTGAAATTTAGAAAAGTATGGATCATATATTAGCTGTTTCTGTTGAATGGCACGAGCTATGTTAAAGGATAGTCTTATAGTCCCATCAGAATTTATATCCTGTTTCACTTCTTTTCTCTTTAAATTTCTTCTTTTAGTGTGTCTGTGTTTTGCCTGCATGTATGTCTGTGTACCACATGCATGCCTGGTAGTTATGAAGACCAGAAAAGGCATCAGATACCTAGGGACTGGAGTCACCGACTGTTGTAAGCCCCTATGTAAATGCTGGGACTCAAACCCAGGCCTTCGGTAGAGCAGCTGGTGCATTTACTCACTGACTGTCTGTTCACCCTCTTATTTTTATTTCTTTTAAATAGATGCAGATAGTCGAATATAATCTTGCAAATACCATTACATCTGGTACATTTCCAGTATTTTTCATTTGTAACAGTCTACTTTATTGGCTAGCTGGACTATATCTGATATTAACTGAAACTCAAGCAGCTGGGTACTCCTGTAAGGAATTTTTTCTTAAATAACTTGAAGTGGGAAGACCCAACTTTAATCCCGATCTTTTGAAGTAGGAAGGTCTATATTTAATCTGGGCCACACCTTCTGCTGGTAGCCTATATAAAGGACATGGAAGAAGGAAGCTTTTCTGTCTAGTTCTCCTTCTCTCTGGCAAGTCCATTCCTTCACTAGCATTAGAGCCCACTTCTTTGGTATTCGGGTATATATTGAAGCCCAGCTGATACATCCAGTTTCATAGACTGAATAGCTACCGGATTCGAGGATTATCCATTGGTAGCCAGCCATGTTGGACTAGCTGGACCATAGCCTGTCAGCCATTCTAAAATAATACCCTAGCTAGAGACAGAGAGGAGAAAGATGGATGGTAGTCATATAGATGGATAGATGGACTGATGGACAGATGAATAGACAGATACATTCTATAAGTCTGTTATTCTAGAACTCTAAAACATTGGGTATTCTTTTTTTTGTAATTTTAGCAGTGATTTATTAAACTTAGTCTTATTCTTTAAAACCAGGGTTAGCAGGAAATAAATGTGGAAGCTAAACCAATGGGTATTCATAAAACACACACTTGAAAATAATATGTTCTAAAGAGAACTGGCATGCTTATCTGACTATGTTATGACACAGTATTCAACAAATTCTGGGTTTACTGGAACTAAAATGTCACCTTTAAAAAAATACCCAAGAACGGGCAGGAGAGATGGCTCAGTGGTTAAGAGCACTGACTGCTCTTCCAGAGGTCCTGAGTTCAAATCCCAGCAATGACATGGTGGCTCACAACCATCTACAATGGGATCTAATACCCTCTTATGGTGTGTATGAAGACAGTGACAGTGTACTTACATATATAAAATAGATCTTAGAAAACAAAACAAACAAGCAAAAAGAAAAGAAACCAAGACAGAGTCTTATGTAGCCCAAGCTAACTTCAAAATCACACTCCTCCTACCTTTGCCTCCCAAGTGCTAGAATTATATGCATATATCAGCTTTTCTTTTGGTTTTTACATAGATAATATGGCAGCCTGATTATTATAATCCAAATGTCAATACTTGGTATGTCTATTGTGCACTCAAGATTTTGGTAAGTATAAAATTCTTAAAGGATCCCCATGTAGATATCAAGAAATATCTGTATCTACCATTTCTCCAGCCCTTAGATGAATTTATTTTAAATAAACATTTAATGGAAGCATGGCATACATAAATATACACAATTGCTCTGCACCAATGATATCATAAAGATAATTATATGGCCACCACGTACACAACTATATTACTGTCTCTTAATTATTACTCGTCTGTCTGTAAGTCACTATATTCCGAATTTTAAGATAAAATATTAGATTTACTAGTACTTAACCTTTATGTATATTAAATTATACGTAGTATATTTTGTGTCTGGCTTTATGTAACTTTGTGAGATTTATTCATGTCGGTACTTGTAGCAGCTGTACATTTATTTCACTGTTTTATACTATTCTATCAGTATACCGCAATGTATCATGCTACTCTTAGTCGTATTGGGTAGGTTCTTACTATTTGCTTGAGAGCATACTGGTAGGAATACGAACTTCTCGTACATATTTTTTTAGAGTGCCCCTATTTGCATTTTGTTGGTGGTTTTCTTAGACCTAATGCCTCACTGGTAGAGGTTTTAGGTTCTTAGGACTTTGGAGCTCACTTTGAAAAGTAGGTCAAGCATGGAAGCACGGCTTTAGTGAGTGAACCATGATATGGACTGGCAACCTAAGGCTCTGTGTGTGCTGTATACACGCTCCTGTGAATCTCTCTCCCTCTCTGTCCCTCGCCAGCTCCACACCCCGTGTGTGTGTGTGTGTGTGTGTGTGTGTGTTTACTGTGGTACATGTAGAAGCCAGAAATCAACTCCAGGTGTCTCCCAACCCCTCTTCATTTTATTTTTGAGATAGTCTCTCTCTGAACCCAGGGCTCATGGATTTGGATAGGGTGGCTGGGCAATGAGCTTTAGGAATCTGTGGCTCTCAGCATTGGGTCACAGATACATAACCAGTACATGGGTCATTACCAGCGGAGCCATCTCTTGAGCTCCAAGTTTAGGCTTCTTACAACATGAAACCAAAAGGTAGAGAAAGGGAACTGGCAGGAGTGAGGGATCCCAATTAACAGAAGAAATCTGGAGTGCTGCTATTCAATGGAATGAATGATATTTGGAATGTAGGATTTCTCACCAAGGTTCCTCTTTATGGTCTCTGACCCAGAGAACTAATCTACTAGTCCACTATATATAGGGGAGGGGAGAGGGGGATGGATTAATCTCTTAAGGGCCTCAACTATGACCTAGATCATACCGCAATGTATGTTTTAGTCATCCTACCTTAGTAAAGAATTCTATTCAACTTAGTTGGCAGAGTGAAAGAATATGCAGTAAACAAAAGCAAGTATGCATACAAATTTAGACAATATGATCAGCTGCTTGAAAACCGAGCTTGGCTGGTATGATGGCACATACCTTTAATACCAGCACTCAAGAAGCAGAGGCAGTCGAATCTCTTTGAATTAAGAGGGCAAGCCTGGTGTGGTGGTGCTGCCTTTAATCCCAGCACTCGGGAGGCAGAGGCAGGCAGATTTCTGAGTTCGAGGCCAGCCTGGTCTACAGAGTGAGTTCCAGGACAGCCAGGGCCAGGGCTATACAGAGAAACCCTGTCTCAAAAAACAAAAGAAAAGCGAGATTATTTTGTTATTTTTCTTTATCATATGAGAGGCTAGACCAAGGCCATTAGCACACTATGCTCACCAGGCTTTAGTTGGGGCCTAAGATGATTCAGGCCCTATAAGCTCTGGTCTATTTTTATCTATAATAATGGACCAAATATGAGTTGATGAGAGTCATCATAGAGAATGAGAAGAATGCTGATGTTAGAGTCACAGGGCTGATAATTACACAGATCTGTCACCTCTGGTAAGTCACTTAGCCTGTCTGATGCTGCTTCCTTATTTATAACTAGTCACCTCATAGGTCCTCAGTAAATATTTGGATGAAATATTAATCAATTCTAGTTAACCTATGGAATCATCATATTAGTGATAAAAGTGCATAATAAAATTTAAAATGCAGTGTATACTAGAGATTGGTGAAGGAAAAGTATGAAAGACAGAGATGAATATATTGAGCCTTAATGACTAGAAATATGTATTCACCCCAGACAGGCTAGCTAAGATAGGGACTGATTTTTGAAAACCAAGACTAGGGTTAAAGAAAAAACAGATTTTAATTGAAGAAATTCCAGCAGGCAATTGATAACACATTGATTTAATAATTTTAATGAGATTTTTTAATCTTCAGAAATTTTTACGTTATTAAAAAGATGTTACCTCTAAGAGGATCTATAGTCTCATTGAAAGACAAAAATTCAGAGACTACTAAGATCCATCTGATTTGTAAAATTGATTGGCAAAGTGATTATATAGGGCATTTAACTAATAAACATTTGCTAGGAAAAGATGAAGGTGAGGAGGAGATGTGTTGAATGGTCTGAGAGGTAGTGTATATATCAACATACATTGAATACATGTATGAGTTGTCAAAAATACTTTCTAGGTTCTTCCCATTCAATACTAGGCTGCAATTCATGATACCATGTTAGTTGTCACCAGTAATAACTTAGGGTACTTATATCTCAGAAGCTGGGTCTGGAATTTTGATCTGACTCACATAGATGACTTCTGTTCCTTGTGCCATTGTTTTGAGGCTCTCCAGCAGTACTCAGTGATAACCTTGGCTTGAGGCCCTTCATTCACCTGTCTGATACGTCTCTTGAGCATGGTCAGACTATCCTGGCCTCCCTGGCTAAGGAGCAGGAAGTAAGGGCTTGTAATTATTTAAGGTCTGGTTGTAGACATAGAGAAGCATCATTTTTACTGTATTCTGCTGGTCATAGTCATTACAGAAACAATCTCAACTCACGGGGAAAAGACAGACCCCATGAGAAATAGAAAAAAAAAAACAAACTTGCTTCAGAGAATCACTTTTCAACTTGTATAATCAGTTTCCTCTTGGCTTGCATGCATGGAGGAGCTCCTGAAAGGTAGCCACTGCTCACCTGCATGTTACCTGCCTTATTTCTTGCAGTTCTCTTATGCCTACGCGTTTGAATATGTCCTCCAAAGTTCTTGTGTTGAAAGCAATCCTCAATTCAGCTGTCACTGAAGGATAGTGTGTAATGGGTGGTGGTTAGGTGGTGAGGCCTTTGCCTTCAGGAATGGATTAAAGGCATCCAGTGAGTGGGTTGGTTCTCAAAAGATGAAGTTTATAGCCTGTACCTTTTCTCTGGGTCTTACGTGTGTTTGCTGGTCTTTCAGCCATGTTAAGATAAAGAAGGAAGACCTTCACAAGATGGGACCCTGAGATCTTGGATTCCCTATCTTTGAGAAACATGAACTATTTGGAGAAACTTGTTAATAACTTAAAAAAATCAAATGTATGATGTTTCTTTTAAATGTGTATATATAGAGACACAGAATGTAAGGTAGTTCTGTTCTTCTTTAAAATGGAAGTTTCTCCTGGTGTGGACAAGCTGCCTTAGCTCTACCTCAGCCTTTGTGGTTATGTGTAAGCTGCCATAGCAGTCCACTAACTGGCTGCTGGGAACTTTGGGTAGCAGCACTTAATACATTAAAAACAAAATCTCAAAAAAAATGTCTCCTAATGTATTTTTTCGCTCTTCTTATGTTAATTTGAAACAGAATCTCTTGGAGTCCAGACTAGCCTCAAACTGTACCAAAACCAGCTTTGAATTCTGATCCTCCTTCTGCCTGCCAAGTGCTGGGATTAAAGGCGTGCGCCACCACCGCCCGGCCCGTTTTATTTTAATTTCCTTTAAATGAATACAACTTTTGTTGTATAGAATTTTGGTTTTCTGTAAATATTTTATTTTTCTATTTTGTTTTCACACCCAGCACAAGTTTATGAATAACATCTTTTCGAGTTCTACCCTAAATACATATATTTTTACACTGTTGCCTGAGTTCCCAGAAATGAGTTAGCATTTCCTCTTATTTAGTAGTAAGACTTGAGTTTCTCAACCTTAGGGAACCTTGAAAAACAAAAGTCAACATTGTAAACTTTATTCTGTAGCAAAAGTTTTATGAAGTTGAGTTCTCCAGTAACTGCAGCTTTAGTTGTTTCTGTAAATCAGTGAAGTTTGGAGAGCTCTGTCATCATAGATAAATCTGATAATTTTATTATGTGAAAGAAAACAGAAAAGAGGGCCTTCTGTGTAACTCAAATAAAGTGCTAGATGCCTCGTCAGGGAAAAGTGACTGCCACCAAGTCTGACAATCTAAACTCAATCTCCAGGACCTACCATGGGAAAGATGGGAAAGAGAGAACTGACATTTGACAATTGCCTTCTGACCATGGCACACATGGCCACACAGAAGAAAAAAAACAAAAAACAAAAAACAAATATTTTAAGACCTGGAAAAAAAAAAAAAAAAAACTTAAAAAAGGCCGGGCAGTGGTGGCACACGCCTTTAGCCCCAGAACTTGGGAGGCAGAGGCAGGCAGGTTTCTGAATTCAAGGCCAGCCTGGTCTACAAAGTGAGTTCCAGGACAGCCAGAGCTACACAGAGAAATCCTGTCTCGGAAAAGAAGAAAAAACTTAAAAAAGAAAATGCAAACTAATCTATAAAAAATGAAAACAGGTAAATGGTTTCCTTTGAAAAGGAAGATGGGGGAAAAAAACCACACAAAGTCGACCTGGAGAGATGGCTCACAGGTTAAGAGCACTGACTGCTCTTCCAGAGGTCCTGAGTTCAATTCCCAGCAACCACACAGTGGTAACAACCATCTGTAATGGGATCCCATGCCCTTTTCTGCTGTGTCTGAAGACAGCCGATGGTGACTCACATACATAAAATACATAAATAAAGCTTAAAAAACAAGTAGAAAAAAATTTTTTAAAAAAGGTACACAGTAACATCCTGTATTTTGAATGGTACTTTGACTGCTCTATACAAATGCAAGTTGCTAAGTTGTAAGTTTTAAGCACACAATAATTTGTTACGTGCCATTTATGGTTCCATAAAGCTGTAAAAAAAAAAATAGCTGTGGCTAGAACTATCTAAGAACTATCAAATCTACCCCAATCTAGAACTATCAAAGTTCCAACACTTTGACAAAATACAACTTAAAGAAGAAAGGGCTCATTTGGCTTACAAGTCCAGGTTATAGTTAACACTGTAAACATACAGGTTGAAAGAAATGTACTTATAAGAAATGTACCTGAAAGCATGAGTGTGGGCTTCTCAAAGACTCTCCCATCACACTTCCATATATCCTTTACAAGGCTATCATAGACATATTTTATGAACGAAATCCAATCAAGCCTTTTTTTCATTTAAAAAAAAAGGTCATCACATCCACTTCAGAACTCAAGATTGAATCCCACATTGCAGTCTTGTCTCGAGGGTGCATGTACACGACTGCATATATAGGCACACACAGCAAAATACTTACTGCTTCCCAAACTTCCTAAGTCATCTTGATACTCTCACTGTTTATTTATCTCCTATGAACTTTCCCTTTTTTTGTTTCCAGCTTTGTCCTACTTTTTCACTTAATGACAACTTTTTTTTTCTCACAGACATATTCTCTGATTAACTCCCTTGGTTTAAGCCCAGGATAGTTCAATCTCTGTGCTAGGGAGATAAAGGCAAGCAGATCTTTGTGATTTGAGACCAGCCTGGCCTACATAGTTCCATTGATGGCCAGGGCTTTGTAAAAACCCTGTCTTTTAAAAAATAAAAATTTAAAAATTAAAAAAAGTTAAGATACATGAATACTATTCTGGCTAGAAACCGTTTGTCTGAGTCAGGCATGGTGATACATCCCTATAAAATCAGCACTCCAGAAGCAGATGCAGAAAATTCTTAACTTTTAGGCCAGTTCATAACATAATGACTTTGAGGTCAGCTTGAGCTACATAGTTAGGCCTAATCTTAAAGGAAACAAAACCAAAGAACCATAACATAACATTTCTTTCAAGAACCCCATGCAACCTATTCAAATGTATAAAGGTCACTGGGTGACAGTTATGGATAGGCACTTAACCTATTGGATCCCACATCAAAAGCTGTCTTGGATTATAAGTGGATTTGATGTTTTGTCTTTTTTATTTTTAAGGGTATGGGTATTTTACTTATATACATCTGTGCACTGCATGTATTCTGGTGCCTGTGGTTGCCAAAAGAGGGCATTTAATCCCATAGGCCTGCAGTTACAGATGGCTGTGAACCACAAAGTGGGTGCTGGGAATAGAACCCAGGTCCTTTGGAAGAGAGGCCAGTGCTTTAAACTACTGAACCATCTCACAATGGTTATTTTTAAAACAACCTCTGAGCTTGTTTTTAAAAACTGTACTTGTAAATAAATGTTGGCTGAACAGCAGAATAACTTTCAGATATAGGAACAATGTTATAGAGACAGTATTGCAAGCTAACAAATACAAAATAAGTTTTATGAAACAGTGAGTATAATAATGTAACAATGAATTCTGTGTTCTAAGGCAATAGTCCTGCTATGCTTGAGAAAAGAGGAACACAGTAATTAGAGTTTCCTAAAGAAACAGTGGAAATGGCTCTGACACTATCTTGGAGATCACAAAGTCCGAAAATATGCTGCTTAAATGATGAGCAAGTGGCAGAATTCAGCTGTAGTCTGAAGGCCTGGGGGGTGGGGGGGGGGGGTGAAGAGACTGCAATAAAAGCTTCCTAGTGAATCCAAAGGTCAGAAATCCAGAAGTATTGGTGTCCATCTGAGGGCCAGAGAAGGTGAATATAAGAAACAAATTTCCATTCCTCTGCCAGTTTATTTTATTCAGAATCTACATGGATTGAAATTTTCTTATTTGTGTTGAGGCCAGTCTTTGGTCTCAGTTCATTGATTCAAAGGATAAGCTTTTCCAAGAACATACCATGGATACACCAGAAATAATGTTTTACCAACCATGTGGGCATCCCTCTACCCAGTCAAGCTGAGTGTTCCATCAAGGTTGGGCATCATAGTATTTTACATATTGCTTTGGGGGCACTGTCCCTTCCCCAGACAAGGCCCTTGAGTAATATTTACTTTTCTTCTAACTGGACTACTCGATGAAATTAACAATATTTAAAATACTGATGAAGTGCTAATAAGTCTTGTATAAGATGGCAGTAAGAAAGGTGATTGCTTAATTGTGTGCACACACATATGTATAAGAAAGTATATTCATGCCAAAAAAAGGAAAAAAAGCTTTCTTGCTTCCATTTTCGTTTGCTGGGATTCCTTCACGAATAGTTTAAATGGGCTTGTAATGTTTTCCTTCCCACTTCTTTCTGCATACCTCATCTAGCCTGGCCTAGACCTCAGGAGTAGCCCAGGCCGACCTTAAAACTCACGATCCTCCCTTATTCCTAGGATTACAAGTGTGTGCTACTATATGCCAGCATTCTCTTCTGTTCAGTGCAATTCTGTTTCATTGATGAATAACCTAAATCAACTGGAAAGGATCTGGGTTGCTTGTTTTTGAATGTTATGATTTAACTACTATGAACATTTATATATATGTTTTGTATGGAGAAAAACACTATTTTTTAATCACAAAGATTTGTGCATGGCTCATTACAGCCTGAACCCTACCAATTTAATGTCAAAATACTGTTCTCAACATGAAGCACAGCTTCCGTTTAAAAGCAATGCCATTCCATAGCCCAGGTTGGCTCTAGCTGGTGCGCTCCTTCCTCCGTTCCCCAGTGCCAGAATTAGAGGGATGACACCACGCCCAGCCAAATACAACTCCCTGAAGGAAGTTCACTCAACCTTACAAAATGATATTTTAAATTAGAGTATAAAATTAGTTGTATTTTTATGAAAACCACATATTTGTTTCACTTAGGCTTCAAATCACCTTTTTGCAGGATATGCAAATGAACTTCAAATAGAAATTCATATAAATACTTTATTCTGTATATGGTATATATTGAGTAAGGGTACACTTTTTTTTTGTTTTAGACAGTGTAGTCATATATGCTGGCCTCAAATTTTTATGGTATGAATGTTTTACCTACGTGTGCGTGTGTGTGTGTGTGTGTGTGTGTTTAATATGTATTTCTATCTTACATGCATACCTGTTGCCCACGGAGGCCAGAAGGCATCAGATCCACTGGAACTGGAGTTACTGATGATTGTGAACCACCATGAAGATGCTGGGTACTGAACCTGGTTCTCTGGAAGAGCAACAAGAGTTCTTAACTCTTCATCCATCTCTCCAACTCCTGTCATCAAACTCTTAGGTTCTGCGTCTACCTCCAAAGGTTGGGATTACAGGCCTTCAATTCTATGCCCAGTTAAAATTCTGTATCTTATCTTTTCCTAATCACTTTGCATGTCTTCAACTAATGATGTAGGAGATAAACACAGAGTATTAGCCAAACCTACTTTTCATGTGTGTAAGTTTGTATCACCACATTACAATTCTAATAAATACTAGACACACCATTTACCTTATCATCAATTCAAAGTTTGGGTCTTTATTAACCAACTAGACCCTACTGTGTTTTATTTCTTCAGTTAGGGTCTTACACATCTCAAGCAGACCTTGAACTAGATACAAGGTAAGGAGACACTCCAACCCCCAGCCCCACTCAACTTCAAGTGCTGGGATTATGGCTGTGCGGCTCCATTCCTGTTCATAGGTGCTAGGAACTGAACCTTGGGCCTCATGCATGCTAAACAGACACTGTACCAATTGACCTATAGTCCTAGACCTAGTATAGTGTCTATTAAAATTACTCATACCATGTTTGCTTTTCTTTAAAACTGACTACTTCCAATGTCTCACTCTAGAGTATGAATTTCAGTGTATGTGAGGGTGTTTTCACATATGAAACATTATTTTGAGCAGGGTCAACAGCTCTACTGAACTGCCCACATACTTTTAGATATAAGAACTCTGACCACAATTTTTCCCAGTTTGCTGTGCTTTATTGCATAGCAGTAAAGTTTTAGTGTACTTCTTTGTTGAAACTTGTTAGATTAGGGCAACAGGAACTGGTTTCTTTGAAGGTTACTTCATTGTCCTCCCTGTATGTTGAGTTTCTAGTTGGTAGGTTCCAGTTAGGTTCCTCACTAATCTGTGCACCCTGGCTTCTGAAAGTACAAAACAAAGGGGAAAAGAAGCCAAACAAACGAATTCAGCTGTCAATTTAAAACACAAATAGAAAACTTCGTGTTCTATAAGACTCAGTCCAGTAAGTACTCTGAAATTGAATACTTACATTCAAATTCCACTTCTCCCACTTAATAGCTCTGTCCCCTTGGTGTAATAGCAATCTGTGCCCAGTTTCTTCATTTGTAAAAGAAAACAAGTGTCATGCCCGGCACATAATTTTCATAGATATAATCTATTTTATTATATATACATATATTTCAAAATGTTTCATATTTCTCTCTGGCCAGTTAAATAGCTGAGTTGTGACTGATAGCAAGGAGGAGCAGCAGTGTGTGTAGGGGGTAACAAGAACAAAGTGTGACATATACATGACACTGTCACAGGGAAACCCATTATTTGTACGCTATCTTAAAACAGCATTGATATAACCAGTAACAGCCTACAGTGTCCTTTCACATTATGACATTTAAAACACAGCAACTCAGTGACAAAGGGCGGGCATTATTACATCTAACTTGGTGGTGAAGAAACAAAACTATAATATGTGGAACCAGACCACTATCATAAATAGAAAGCCGTAAGCAAGAACTCAGATCTGGGGTTCTCCTCCCACCCCCATGCTTAGCTCTTTGCTTTGTGTCTACTGGTTAGCCAGGAGAGAACAATGGGCTGTTCAGGGAGGAGAAAGTCAGAGGTGTCCCGTAGGGCACGAGGTAAGTACTGAGGGTTTACTAACTCAGAAAATGGTTCTGATGAAGTAATCTCTATCACTTGGCTGCTTGTTGTAAGTATAATCTCGGGCCTACTAAATAAAATCAGCATTTTAAACAAGACTCCAGGTGGTTCCTATGGCGAGTAGCTGAGGCAGCTGCATTCCGTTAACTGCTCCAGTGATATTACCTATGGTATACACCGTCACTCTTCGGCTATACATTGACTTTTATCATTTTACTTGCGGAATATTGCCTGCAACAGGTTCTCAAAATTCAAATTATTTCCACGTAGTCCTGAAGGACCTCCACTTTAAGTAGGGTCGTTTAAGGATGCTAGAAAACCTAAACATATTGATCTTTTTGAATGTCTTTCAAAAGTTAAAGTCTTACTTTTTACCCAAAGAGTACTCTCGATGACAAACGGCCCTCTACATTTTATGCAGGGCAGACTAAAACAGGGCAGTGGCACACTTAACAGATCTCACCCCCAGGATTTAATCCAGACCGATTCCCTAGTATTTTGTCACTTTGGGGCTCAAAAACTGAAACAGCAGAAGGAAAAGACGATTCTAGGATATTCCTCTTGCGGTTCCATACCTAAGGCTCTACCCAATCCGATCACAATAAAGCTGTATTGTTAAGGCTATGCAAACGCAGAACCCTGCAGGCCGCTGCTCTCAGATTGGCCCCTCGGGGTTAACAACGCGCATGTGTCCGCACTTGGCGGTGCGATCAGCACTCAGCCTGGATCTTTTAATTTGCTGTTCCTAATTTGAGGGGAGCTTCTTCGCGCTGCTCAGCCCTCTCTGAGGAGCACGGGAAGAAATCTCCATCACCTGGGCCGGCAGAAGCCGTGAACCGGCTCCACCTTGACTAAGGCATCTAGTCACCCCGCGGCCCCGCCCACAGCACCTCCCCGATTGGACGCCCGGGGGAGGGCCGTGTCGGCGCGCGACGGCCGGCCGGTCGGGGGAATTCCATTTCCTCCCCCGCCCACTAGCATAAGCACTCAGGGGCGGTGCTTCCCTCGCAAGACCCGCCCAGTAAGAGCCCAGGGGGGGGGTTGCCGGCGCATCTCGCGATAACTTGCGGATTTGGGGGCGGGTCCCGAGCCAGGAAGAGAGCACAAAACTGCCCTTAAGTCATTGCAGACCCGGAGCTGCTGCGAGCCTGCCACGAGGTTCTCGCGAGATCCGCCACCTCCATCCCAAGTGAGGAAACGGGGGGCCACTCAGGGAGGGGCGTGGGGCCTCGACCGCGCAGCTGCCGCTTCCATTACCTTCCTCCTAAGGTCTCCTTCCGGTTCTCGATGCTTCTCTGAATTTAAGGGTTTCCGCCACTCGCCTACCCTCCCCCTCAGCCCATGACCCGCCTCCGTCCCCCGCCCTCCCGGCCCGACCTCCGATCGCTTTAGCGAGAAGGTGCTGTTCCGACAGGGAGACGGCAAGCGGGCGGCACGTCCACTCGGCCCGAGCGAGGGAAGCAAACCGCTCCCCCCTGAACCCCTCGGCTCGCCCCGCGCTCGCGACGGCGGCGTTGGCGGACGGATACGCGGCGGTGAATAGGCGGGGGGAGGGGCGGAGCGTGGCAGCTGGCAGTAGTTCCGTCAGAGCGGACATCTTGTGGCTGTGCCGTGCGCGTGAGCCCCGTAGGGCCGGGGAGGCACCAGCTGCCGCGCGGGGAGGAGGCCGAGGCCGCAGCTCGAGGGAGGCCCCGGCCCTCTGTACGCGTGGGTGTGGACAGCTCGGGAAAGGGGAGGGAGACGGGCCGGGGCCGGCGCGGTGCCCGGGGGGCTGTGGGCGGCCCGAGCGGGCAGCCCTCGCGGCTGGGTGGGGTAGGGTGGGGAGAGGCCGGCGGCGGAGCCGGGGCCCGGCCGCAGGGGGAGGGGGCATGGGCGCGTCCTCGCGCCGGAGCTCCGCGGCCGCCGGGCGCGTGGTGGCGAGGTGGCGGGCGAGCGAGCGGGCGGGCGCGCGCACGCAGGAGCGCGCTGCGAGGCGGAGAGTACGGTGGTGTCAGGGGCGACCCAGAACAGCCCTCGCCGTGGGGACGGGAGCGCACCCGGGGCCCATTGCCTTGTGCTGGCTCGCTGTCCCTTGGAGCCGAAACCGAAAGGAGCCCGGCGTCGGTCCGGAGCCGCCCGCTCCCCTCCCCCTTGCCTTTCTCTGCCCGAGTGACGCCGGCCTAGCGCCGACTAGGCCCCGGCTCCTCCTCTGCCCGGCTCTGGACCCTGCCCCGCACCCACCCCTTTCTCCTCCGCCTCTTCCTCTCCCACCCGGGGCTCGTCTTCCTTTCAAGAGGCCGGGAAGTTAAACTTGTAACCACCTCTCGGCGCTTCCCGTCACCCTCTCGCCCTCTCTGGGGCGAAGCGCGGATCTCGGTAGCTGGTGGCTCCGCCACCCCGCCCCGCCCTGCCGGGATCGCGGCGGTTTTCAGGGTTCTGGAGTCAGCAGGGTTTCTCCGAGGCCCTGGCGAGTCGCTGACCTGCTCCGTTTTTGCAAAAAGGCGCCTGTGTCTGGCAGAGCCGGTGTGAGAAGAAGAGACAACCCTTCCCCGCCGCCGGGATAATCAAGAATTTTGGCCGGACCTTTGAGTACACCTCGGGATAGTGAGGAGCCCGGCGAAAAGCACAGACTATGGCGCTGAAACGGATTAATAAGGTGAGCAGTTTGGACTAAATGGTGCGGACAGGGTTGTGGGAAGAAAGGAGGCTTGGGGCCCAGAGGAAAAAAAGCGTGGGTCTGGTGGTGGATACAATTCTGAAAATACCTTTTCTTGGGTTAAGGAAAGGCAGGTGCACTTTGAAATGAGCTGTAAGATAGGGAACTGAATGGTTTGGGTAAGCGAAATGTTAGCTTTTTTCACTAGAATCTGTAAGTATGGGTGAGGGAGCGTGGCTATTAGGCTCCTCGGTTTTTTGCCTAAGAGTCAGGTTTGGGAAGTAGAATTGTGTACAGGCCCTCGGCTAATGTCATGGTGCTGCTTCCTAGTCTTGGTTCTTCAAAACTTATTACAGCTGCTAAGGCTTATTGGCATTCAAAAGAAAGGAATGTAACAGATGAAAAACGTTTTGTTCCAAACTTGACTGAGAGTCTGGGTATGACAAACATACCTCAGTTCGCTAAAATGTGGTGACGAAGTCTGTTCAGAAGCTTAACCAAATCTGGGCAGTTACACAAGAGTAAGTAGGGTTGGGAGGAGGTGGACCGACACTGTTGCCACTTCCTGTGTTGTGTGGTCGCTGCTCTCACCCGAAGCTATTTATCTGAGGCACTGGGAACCCTGTAAAAGCCTTCTGAAAGATCCTGGGGGGAGTGGGGGTTGACAGTGCAGGGAAACTGGATGGGGAGACTGTTTTTGCTTAAAACCCATCTTTAAGGAGGCTTGTTTGAGCAAATCGATATAGTTTGATAAGTTGTCAATTTAAGTTGGCAAGAACTAGAATTTTTTTCAGAAATATTTTGCGAGTGGATCCACCTCTCCGGTGGTTTAGTCTCATTTTCTTGCTCTAACTTCTATCCCGCATTTTAAGATGGCGGCTGCTTTAACTGGCTCGGGTTCTTTCCGGCATCTCCTTTTCTAACTATTTAAGATAATGTTCTCTGTTAGCGTTAAACGTTTTTTTATTCTGTTGTAGGGAGCTCTCACAGCCTCTGCCCCCAAGACTTAACCTAAATTCAAACTCTCAGACTAAGTTTCTGTGCGTGTGTGTGTGTGTGTGTGTGTGTGTGTGTGTGTGTGTTTTGTATTTGGTTCTTTCACAATCGAGAGGGTGGAGTATTTACAGCTAACTTGAAAAAAATGTTGTGCAGAATAAACTCAGTCTTAATAGAAAAGACAAAATGGGAAGGTTCGGTATTAGAAACTTTGGCTTAGTAACACAGTTTTTAAAGAGTTCTGTGGAAAGGAAGGCAAGGACTTAAAATGACTGGTAGGATCTAATACTACTTTATTTGTAGTTATTTAGTATGTATAACTTGATCAGTTTGATTGGAAAAGCTGTTCATGAAGTTAAGTCTAACCTGTATATATTGATGTTGAAATCTTAAATTCTGTCTCTGGGTAATCTTTGTAGTTTTATGCAAAACACTTAACTGTTTGTATTCTTGATGATAATGCAAAGAGAAAGAAAACCTTAGTATTCAAGACTTCAAATAGATAATAGAAGTTAACATTAAAATTATCACTTAGTGTGACAGTTTTGAGGGTCAACCTCACTTTTTAGAGATGCATTGTTGTGCTTTGCAGCATAACTAATATGGAGACTATAACATTCAGTGCTAATCAAAATTCAGATCTATAGCTTCTTATAAGTGTAAAACAGAACATTTTAAAGGGAGGTCTTACTGATTTTTTTCTTTTACAGGTGATACCCAGCTGCTCTGGCACCATTTTAATGACTTAAAAGCTCTAGCAAGGCAGTAATGGTTAAGTGTAAACATTTGTAGTAAAATAACATGAGATAGAATCAGGCTCTAAGCAAGTTTATCCATTTGCCTAATCTATACCAGGAATTTTTCTATATACTGGGATGGCAAGGGAAAACAGATTTTACAAGTTTAAAGAATTATGTATTGATACTTCACAGGTAAATTTTCTTATATTCGAAAACTTGATGTACCAAATGGCTGATTCAACCTGATTTCAAGCATATCGGGTTTTTTTCCTTCAGATATTGTCAGAATCATGAGGCTGCTTAAAAAACAAAAAAAAGCACCCAAATGCTGGCATAATTTTTGAAAGGCTACTTCTCTAAAAATAAGGGGCCAGTTAGACACTGTCATGAGGTTTTTTTTGTATTATCTGTTTAGAATTTATTCTTTGGGTTCCCCCTAAACAAGTATTAAATTAACAAGCCATTTAGTATTTCTTAAAGTGCTTACATATAAAACTGTGAGCTTTAGTGATAAACTGGTGTAAGTTGAAACTTATTATCTTCTATATAGATAGATACGGGTTTTTTTCTTTTGTGTATTTGCTTGACTATTTTTTAGCTGCCCAAATAACCATACATGTATTCTTTTGCTGCATTTGTTATTTGGACCAAATTGTAGTATGGTGCTGTTATTAAATGGGTATTTTAGAAACTGAATTCCAAACCTGTGTTTTTGAAGCATTAAGAAATTTTCTGCTACAAAGCAAAATGACTGTTACATATTTTGAGAACTTTGGAGATCAAGCATGAAACAATCAAACAAAAATTTATGTTAAGTATTTGTAATGTTTCATAACTCTTTAAGTAGTTTTTCTTATGTAAAAACATAGGTACAGTTGACATCTTCACTATAAAGGAAATTGACTGCAAAAAATAAATAAATAAAAAACACCCCGCCCAGGTATTGATGTAACCGAGTTGGGATTAAGACCCAGGCCTTCTATCTAATTCCAAGTTGTTCTGATGACAACTGCACTTTTATACTATTCTTAGGATTTTTGTGATAGTTAAGACCTAGCATAGGTTCTCATGTGTAATAGGCCTCAAGACAGCCATATGAGATATTCCCTGAAGTAACAGACACAAGTTGACTCTTGACTTGTTCAATCACACTATTAGTGATAGATTTCTAATAAGATGATCTCCAGAAAGAAAAACCTGAATTTTGGACCATTAAAATTCCTACTAGATGAATGTGGATGTTTTGTGAAATATACTGTCTTCTACCTCATATAAATATGAGGCTGATTTTTTTTTTTTTTATGTTTCAACTAATTTATAAATGAAGATGAATGAAATGTAGTCTTGTGTAGTTTCCTTAAGGACTAGAAACTGCTGTGTTGGTTAAATGCTGGGATTCTTTTAAAGTAAACAAAATAGTATTTTAAGTTTTATAGGCTAACAGGCTTTTCCTGTGGTCCTGATTTTGTTTTTGTTTTATTTGGTTCCCAAGGTTTATTTATACTGTAAAGAATACTTAGGTGAGTGAGGGCTGCTGACGATCAGTGATCCCAATGTTGAGTTTGATAAAAGCAGTTGTGACACACTATCCTTATCTTTCATCATGCTTACCCAGTGTTTGTTATGCAGATAAAGGTTAAGTTGAATACCCTGCATAGCACTGGTGAAAACTACTTGTATAAATTTAACTATATTGTCAAATTTTACTTGTTACTTCCTAGGTTTGGGTGTCTGTTAAAGTCCAAATCAATTCTCAAAGAATTTTTTCTTTATTGGATTCGTGAGGGGTGTGCTATTAGTTTCAGGGAGCACTTTGCATGGATGTGGGGTTCAGAGGACATCTGTGTAGTCAGATCCCTACCTTTACCATGGCTTCTGGAGATTGAGCTCAGATGTCATTTCATCTGGGCAAGTATCTTAACAAGCCATGAGCCATCTCGTCAGCCATAGCTTTCTAAAAGAGAAAAGAAAAATTACCAGATTGCATTTTGAGGCAGTGTGTCACATAAAGGCTTGCCTGGAACTCCTGTCCCGGCCTATATTTATCTATTGGTTTAATTTATTTTTGCACTTTGTTTTCTGAGATGAATTTTGACTACATTGTCAAAGCATTGGCCTTGGATTTAGAGCAGCCCTTCCTCTGTCTCCCATCTGGGATTACAGGATGCCACCAAATCCAGCTGCTTTGTGGTTTTTAATAAAAATTTCCTCTATTGCTGAATATAAGAGCTATTGCTTAGATAAGTTTTTGGCATTACTACATTTTTTATTTCAGAAGATTCTAGATTTTTAAGGATTACAACAATGTTTGGTCTTCATCTCTAGAAACATATAATCATGGAATTGTTCATTAGAGAATTCTGAACTTGCACTTAGAAACTTCTGATGGAGCTGGGCAGTGGTGCACACCTTTAATCCCAGGGTGACAGAGGCATGTGTATCTCTGTAAATTCAAGGCTAGCCTGGTCCACAGAGTGAGTTCCAAAACAACAGAAGAAGCACTGTCTCAAAAACCAAAAGAAAAAGAAACCTCTTTGGGGTTAACTTAATCGGTATTTCACTGGGGTTATAATTGCATTTAAGAAATCAAGAATCTCTGCTTTGGTTGGAAAAATACATCAAACACAGTATGTTTATTGCTTTGTACAACTTATTTTCAAAGGTTTATCAAAATTCTGTTACCCTGTATCTGAATAGTTTTGTGAGCTTCTTATGATCTTAGTTAAAATTTCACTAGTGTTAATGAGTGCATTTAATCTCTTAAGTGTCCAGCCAAGTCTGCCTTAAATTCTAATTTTAAAACTCCTCAGGCAACTAGTGGAGACACATACACTTAGGTATGGCAGTATAAATTGGAGGTCACTTTGGGAATGTATTGTCTGCAACACAAAACAAAATGTCCTCAAGCTTGTTAATGTAGGGTAAAGAAGGGGGAAAGTTTATATTTTATACCTTGTTTAGACATGTGAGTTTATTATCTAGGGACCTTTCAGATAACTTCATAGCTACATTTGTCCTAAAGTGTTTTGATTTCTCTCAGTTGTGACTTAGTATTTCTTGTTTAGATGTTTCAGGATGGAAATGCTTATTCACATTAATCTTAACAAATGGATATTAACTACCAGTAGACAGCTAAGTTTTTGTTTTTCATATCTACTAAATGCCTGACTTGATTCCATGGATTAAAGCTTTCTTCTTGGTCTATTCAAAACTGCTTACAAAAAGATTTTTCTGGGGTAAAACTTTAGTAGAGCTAAATTTGCATGTCACTAGGCCTAGTTTTGAATAATCTTAAGTGACTTACCTTCAAGGGTGATCTAAAGAAAGAAAACTGTAGTATTATTCACTCAGGCCATTCTTAGAACCTTGTCTAATAAACATACTTGTCTCACCTATAATTAGAACTAAACAGGAAGCTAATGCCTTGTCTGTGATGTAAGGCAGCATAGTGCACAGAACCTACCTTTTAATCCATACAATAAAAGAAACTCAGGTTTCCTCTGGAAAGATTACAAACAAACTGGGTTTAAAGGGGGTGTGAGTTGTGGTTTGTGTTTTGGCTTCTTGCAGTGGAGTCACTTTCTGGGCTTGCTCAAACTTCATCCCCCTGTCTAGACTGTGCCAACTAAATGATAATCCCTTTTGAATCTTTGTCTACAATTCTGTAGAGTTTGTTCAGATCAGAATCTTTTGCCAAGTACCTTCTGAAATTTATTGCAAGCAACCACACATTTCTGAGACTTTTCTCAGAAATCAATTTCTGGGATATAAGTAAATACCAGTAGACATAGATATAATAGATACCAACAAATAGGTACATGATATCAATAAATATGTAAGTAACTAAACTATCAATTCTTTATAAGAATTGATAAAAGAAATTCAGTTTGTAATGCAGTTGTAATGACCAGCTGAGGGTGGTTTTTTTAAATCTCAACATTTTTAGAGGTTTTTTTTATTCCTGCCTCCTGTCTTTAAGTAGTGTTACTCAGACTGGGTATTACAGCAAGGGCTGTCTTGATTCTGTTGTAAGTCAAGTCAGGTTTACTTCTGGAAAACTGAACTAAGTAAAAAACAGGAAATTAACTTTGAAAAATATTACAGTTTCTGATAGAAAATTTGTTATCTTTTATCCTGATATGCTGAAATACAAGGTGGTGTCAGATTGGAACAACTGATACTAGGAAGAGCTGGGTCAGTAGTGATACACTCTATATAGGATTTAATCCATGAATTTGGCTTTGTAATGAATTAATTGAATTAAAATTTAAAATTTGATAGGCCTTTTGGGTTGTAGTAGAACTGTACAAAGTTGAATAGGTTTATGGAGTTAGGTCTTAATGACAGGGTTTCTAATAGATTCTTCCCTTTAATAAGTGCTTTCCTTTTGGCTATGTTGATATGACACATAAGTAATGTTTGTCATTGAAAATCGTAGGTCTGAGATAAACTATGATAGAGACATGGAATCTTTATTGAGGCTTACCTGATATAATTGTACAGCTTCATTCACAAATCTTATATTTCTATTTATAAAGTGCTCTGAATGTACCGATCATATTGTTTTTCCAGTATTTTTCCTTTGGGTTTTTTAGTGTTTTTAAGAATTTGGTCAGCTGTTATTATAGTTTTAGGTTGGTTATCTTATTGACAGCACAGCCCATCAATCACATCTAAGATACTGAGATAATAAAGGTGCAAAAATCAGATAAAAAGGGGGGAAAAAATCAGACTATTGTATGTAAGTATAAGTCTTGCTGTCAGCCATTTCCTATTTTCAACAATGAACTGTCAAGAGATCCTGTCCCATAATGGTTAGGGTAAGGATCCTTTTAAATTCTATGAGCTTTCTCTCAGAAATACCTCAGAAAAAATTCTTTTGAACAAAAATTTGAGGGTTTGAGAGATAGCTGAGCAGTCGGGAGCACTTGCTGCTCTTTATAGAAGACAGGATTATTCAGTTCCAGCACCCACGTGGCAGTTCACAACTATAGCTCCGTTCCAGGGCATCTAACTTACTCTTCTGGTCTCCTTGGGCAAACACTCATGCACAAAAAACAAAATAAAAATAACCTTTAAGAATATAATTATTATATCTGTTGCTCTTTTCAGAGTTTTGTTTAGTATATACAAAGTTTTGCTGTGCTGCTTACAAGTTAAGCGTACAAAAAATATAGTTCAGATATGTGGTGTTAGTTGCAGTACTAAATACTTTTGTGAGGTTTTAACCTAATGAGGTGAATTAGACCATGGAGAGCTTTTAGGATCTTTTCTGGATTGGAAAAGGGTAGAGTGGCCTTCTTGGCTTCTTAGTGGGTCTCTCAGAAAAATAAATAGCTTGCCAGGAGGAAATGCGCTTAGCTCTCCCTGTTAAACCATGCGATTGCCAAGTTTCAAAAGAAGCAGTTGAGGAAAAGATAATTCTTTCCAAATAGGTAATAGAGTTTCTTCTTACTGATAGGTTATTTTGTGCTCCTAAGAGGTGGTAGGGCCTTTAGCAATTACTAATATCTGCCAGACAAATGTTTCTGGTTTCGTTAGTCTATATAATAATTGGCCAGGAACACACTTCAATGTTCTGTGTGTGAAATACATTATTGTCTCAATTAGCTTTCATTTAAGATCATATGAGTTGGTACTGGAGAGGTGGCAATCTGTTCTTGACTTTGGTTCTGTTTCCAGTGTCTATAGTGGCTCACAACCATCTTTAATTTCACTTCCCGGGGATCCAATGCCCTCCTCTGACCTCCATAGGTACCAGGCGCACAGGTGGTGCACAGACATACATGCATGCAAAAATAGTCTTTTGCAAGTCCATATAACTTCAGAAAGATGTATGACTGCACTCAGTACAGTGTGATGAAGATTTAACAGTAAACAACTTAGGGGAATTCACAATCGATGGTGTGAACACTGTTATGTATTTTGTTTGATCTATAGTAAAATATATTTGTAGATCAAACTAATAGATGTGATTTAAGATTATCACCTTTAATAGCATACTTCTAGTATATTTCCAACAAATTCAGTTAATGCTTAAAACTCCAGGAACTGCTTAATTTTGGGATATGCTTGGATGCTCTTAAAGTCCTAATCAAAACTTTTTCTTAACTGATCTCTGATTATTAAACTATATTAGTGATTGATCTTCTAGGAAAATTTCTAAGCTGTGTATACTTTGTAAATCCCTGCCATTACCTGGGTTTTTCTCTTTAATACCCATCTTTCTCTTACTAGTTTGATAAATGCCTGCTTAATTACCCATCAATACCTACTAAGAATTCAAATGCCACTATTATCTCAAAAGCATGATCTGATTATGATTGTTGAGTACTACATAAAACACAAGTAGGATTAGAATAGCATTTCCACCCACTTAATTGGAGACACATATCCCAAAATGAGCATAATCCTTCCGTCTTTACCTCCCAAATGATAAAATTGAGACATACTGCTGCTTTTTGTTATTTAAATCCTCAACCTAAAGTTTGTATTGAATATAAAGCAGATTTTAGTATATGAACTTACTGATTATTGCTGCAGAGATGTCTTTTGGTCATGGAAACTTGGGAAATAGACGTTTAGGAATTTTAAAGGGGGAAAATGATTTGAATAACAAGAGCCTAAAGTTAAGAAAAGGCTGAACCTTCTGAAGTTGTAAAGGCTTACTGATTCACAAATGACATGTAGAAAACTAGTTTCCTTATTCATAAAATTTGTCAAATGGCACCTTGATGTATTATAGTTAACTTTACAATTTTCTGACCATCTTTATAAGTAAGATAATTTAAAAGTTGTTTATTGGATATTTTGTTTAGGCCAACCATTACTGGAATTTTTTGTGTTTACATAAAAATATATGTAAAATATATGTGTATATGCCTACCTGTTAAAGAGACCAGAGGTCAACATCAATTTACTCTCTTCTCTCTCCATCTTGATGCGGTTTTCAGCCCTATTGCTTAGGTTAGATGGACTGACCAGCAAGTTTTAGAAATATTTTTCTTAGCACTAGTGTTAACCGCTATGCCTGGATGTGAGGAGTGGTAATTCGTGTCCTCCTCATGCTTGTGAAGCAGGCATTTGATCAAGCTATTTCCTGATTATTCCAAATGTCATTTACATTCAAAACATTTTAACACTTGATTCAAATTTTAGATTAAAGATCTAAAACGACATTTTAGACTGCTTAACAAAATTTATCATATAGTCTGAAGATTTATTTACATGAGCTAGGGCTATTTTATTTGGTATATATATGAAGCAGAAGCAGTTTTGTTGTTTAATAAAGAAGTGAATCAAAAAGCCTTAGCAAGGCTTGGCTTCAAAATGGGTGGTTTGCAAATGGTCTTTTAGAATATGTTGTGTGCCTGCTGTCCCTTTCAAGTCTTTTTCGCCTCTCAAAATTCACATTAAAAAAGATAATCCTAGCCAGGTGTGGTGGTGCACTCCTTTAATCCCAGCACTCGGGAGGCAGAGGCAGGCGAATTTTTGAGTTCGAGACAAGCCTAGTCTACAAAGTGAGTTCCAGGACAGCCAGCACTATACAGAGAAACCCTGTCTCGAAAAACCAAAAAAAATAATCCTGTTTTAGAATTGAGGAAACAATATAGGAAATAATAAGTTTAGCTAGGTTAGGTAGTTTAAAAGGTTCTAAACTGATAACATTTGAAGAAAGCACATACTCCCAACCTTACTTTTAAATGGTTTTTGCCATTTGTATTGCACAGGTAATATTTAAGTATTTGAAAATTCAGATCCTTATTTTATGGGACAGGACCAGCCATAGGGTTTGGTGGTAGTATACAAATTTTGTTTTTTACCACCTTGAGTCTTAAGTACAGTGAGTATTTAGTAGAGGTAATGGAGTTTGCTATTGTTGGCAATAATTAATAAACATTTGGGTTTTCCTGGGATTGGCAAGCTTTTTCTGTAAGACTTGATAACTTTTTCTTGTTTGAGATAGGGTTTTTCTATTCTGTATCCCTGACTGTCTGAGACTCACTATATGAACCACTCTGTCCTCAAACTGAGATTCATTTATAGAGATCCACTTGCCATTCCTGGGAATTAAAGGCATTATCACTATACCCAGCTTGAAACCTGATGCATTTTAAAAAGTTATTTGCTTAATACTAGATAGTTGATTAATTTAAAAACAGCAAAGTCCAGTTTTTTTTAAATACTTGAAAAGACCTGTCCAAAATTCATGACTTCTTAGGGAAATACCTTTTTGTTGAAGGTTGTACACCCAACGTTCTGCAACCAGATTCACTAAAATACCTTTGGCATAGCTGGTATGTGTGAAGTAACACCTGAATTCTGTTTTTAGACGTAGGCTTCAAAATATCTTCTTTATATGCAATTGTTAGAAAATGCTGTATGTTCATATGAAGGCTGAGACATTTCTTGTGTCAAATATTCCTATAAAATAACTCACTTGTCTAAGGTAATTAACATTTTTAACTATTATGATTTTCTTTTAAGGTTTTTTTTCTTTTAAGGCTTTAGGGTGAGTGCATGTGGAAAGAGATGCACCTTGCCTCCCAAGGCCAGAAAAGGGCATTAGGTTCCCTGTATCTGGAGTTAGAGGTGTAGTTATGAGCTGCCTAGTGTTGAGTGCTGGGAACTACTAGGCCACTTCTCTAGCCCCTTGTGTGTTTCCCCTATACAATATCAGTAAAACTAATCAAAGGCTAAAGTGTGTAAGGTGAATTTTATCTTATTGAATACGTTGAAAGTAGTATGGAAAGATGGGCCTAGTCAGTCATCACTGGAAAGAGAGGCCCATTGGTCATGCAAACTTTATATGCCCCAGTACAGGGGAATGCCAGGGCCAAAAAGTGGGAGTGGGGGGGTGGTTATGGGGGACTTTTGGGATAGCATTGGAAATGTAAATGAGGAAAATACCTAATAAAAAATATAAAAATATAAGAAAGGAAAAAGAAAGTATGGCATATGCTCATGGCAAAGTGCATGAAGGATTTAAGATTGTAGGTTGAGGGATCTTTTGCTGTTTAGTTACTATATAAGCAGCTGGCTCTATATTTGAGAAGCAGAATGGCAAAGGTGTATATCAGGACAATTCTTGTCTGTTGAATTGACTTGTTAGCATAGTTAAATCTTAGTTGGCCATTCTTGAGCAATTCTTCTTACAGTATTTAATGGTCCAGTTTACTTCATTGGTAATAGCATTATAAATCTGTTGCTTGCTGCTTTTTAGTCACTTTGAGGGTAGTACCCAGTCTTTTCTTAAATGTTTAGTTATTTCAGAGTACATTCTTGGACTTTATCATCAGAGTTATATGCCAACCAATCCTAATCTTGGGGTGTCCTCCCCAACTAAGATTTTCATATCCTGATAACTCAACTGGGTGGGATCTACCTACCTGCCTGTTTCACCCAGATGCTAACCAGATTTATTTAATTCTGACTTCATGCTTTATTTTTTTACATCAAAAATCTTTTTAGCGTTATCCTTACTTTCCACATGAGTTCATTGTTGAATTGATCCATTCATTTATGAACCAGGTCTTGATGCAGTCTTGCTTGCTTTCAACTTCCAGTGATATTCCTACTTTAACCTTACTACTGAGATCACATGTTTTCCACCACAACCAACTATTGCTTAATATTAAATAAGCCAGGCCTGGTGGCACACATCTTTAATCCCAGAACTTGGGAGGCAGATGCAGGAGGATTTCTGAGTTTGAGGCCAACCTGGTCTACAGAGTGAGTTCCAGGACAGCCAGGGCTACAAAGGAAAAAAAAAAAAAAAACAACTAGAGTCATTTTAGTGGCATTTAAAAGCTATATTTAAAACCTAATTTTTAATTGGGGTCGCAACTGTAGTCACTTTTCAGGATGCTGAGGTGGAGGATTAGTTAAACACAGGAGACCAATCTGGGTAACACAGGAAAGAAAGGCTTTTGTTGTTGCTTTTCCAAAGCACAATATAAGAACAGTTACCACCGTGGGGCTGGATGGTACACTCAATGGTTAAGAACACTGCTTTTGCAGGAGAATTTTTTGTTTCACAGCATTTACATGGTAGCTCACAAACGCATGCCTGTGTACAAACATATGTGCACATAAATGATTTCAGTTTACTAAAAGTTTCCAAAACTGAATATTTTTCTGTACCAGTTGAGTGGCAGTTTTAAAGATTTCGAATAGACTGAAAAACAGTTTAAAGAACACAAATCCTTGTCTGAATGGAACTTTGTCACTTTGCATGTAAGCTTTTGAAACTGAGGTAATAAACAACATTGCTTATGGACTTTGGTGGGATACTCTGTATTGTACTCAGCATTAGGATGGGAAAAGCATGTTTCATGCTGCATTGCTTAGTATATGCTTTTTTTAAAATTTTTTTTGAATTTATTTATTATTATATATCTAAGTACACTGTAGCTGTCTTCAGATGCACCAGAAGAGGGCGTCAGATCTCATTACGGATGGTTGTGAGCCACCATGTGGTCGCTGGGATTTGAACTCAGGACCTTCGGAAGAGCAGTCGGTGCTCTTAACCACCGAGCCATCTCTCCAGCCTTTTTATACTTTTGATACCACAACAGTTTAAAAGTGCTTCTGAAATTCCTTCATTTCAAAGGATATTGTTGGTGACTAGAGATGACTCTGGTGTTAAGAGCACTTACACAAGGCCTAGAATCCATTCCCAGGCCTATATCAGATGCCTCACAACAGCCTATAACTGCCATTCCAGAGAATCTGTTGCCCTCTGGCTTCTGTAGAAGCCAAGGTCAATTCATGCAGATACACATACATGCACAGAAATAAAATGAGATTTTTTTTTCATACTCTTGAATGGTCAGTTTTGTGTTTGGGATGAGAATATAGCTCATGGTAAGCTGCTAAAGAGCTTGCCTTGGGTATGTGAAGCAGTTGTGGGTTCTGTCTCCAGGGTTACAAGAGAAAAAGCAGCAGCCTTGTTTTCATTCCATCTAGTACAGTCTGGCATTATACTATTTGTATTTGCTGATATGTTTGACATATCAGCCATTCTTTCACATAAGCATAAAAATCTCAACAGTTAAAGAGAAATAATAGAACTACTAGTATTATGAAAAAGAGATTAAAATTATTGTACCATCATGCCTTCCATAAGTGTTGACTCATAAGCCTTATCACATTTCTAATTACATCACATTTCTTATTTCTTAGTCCATAGGCTATTGCTGTAGCAAGCCTGGTTGGTGCATACCATACAGCCAGCAGAAACAGCAAGTGTTATTTTCATTCACAGAGGTTGGAGAATAAGTTTCACACTAATAAGGCTCACGTCTGAACCTCTGTATCATTGAACTTTGTGTCCTTTAAGGGGTGGAATGCTTGTGTGAAAAGGATTAGGAAATGAGGCTTGCTAGTCTTAGAGTTAATCATATGTTAAAGAATTCTGAGCGGGTGTGGTGACCTCAAACTCAGAAATCCACCTGCCTCTGCCTCCCAAGTGGGGGCAAGGGGATGAAAAACTATATATGGTCTTGGGTTTAAAGTGTTTAACAGTAGGGCATGTATAGAGTATCCATACTTGAAATCTAGGAGTTTTTTTATTCATGTACATCATATCATATACAATAAGTCGTATCTAAAATATACAAAATGAATATTAGTACTGAATTGAGTACTTAAGCTAAACAGAAAGTCTCTGGATTTCTAGAACACTGAGTAGAATGGCATACATGTATGCATTCTGTATAGTGTGTTGTTCTGTAATCATAATAGCTTGGTTATGTGAGAAATAAAACTGTTAAGGATACATTTTCAGTATGAGGTATGTTTCAAGTTCATCATTTACATGGAGGCTTTTAACACATTCCTTCCCTAGTTGGCAGCTTCAGTCTTCTCTCTCTCTCTCTCTCTCTCTCTCTGTGTGTGTGTGTGTGTGTGTGTGTGTGTGTGTGTGTGTGTGTGTGTAATTGTCTTCAGAAACAGGATGGTCTCAAGCCCAAAACTTACTTCTTAAATAATGCTTTGCCTCCTAAACCAATAGAATGGAGATTTGCTGTATTGTGAATTTCCAGGCAATGGGGAAAGGTGTCAGGGATTTAAAACATTAGATCAGATCAGCAAGCACTATAGGCATTTTTTGCCCTTTCTGGAAAATACATTATTAAAAACTGCTTTGGTGTTACTAGCGTTTTCTTGAATTTGTTACTTTATTGAGGAAAGATTAATATGTTCAGTTCAATGAATTGATGTGATACGTTGATGATACCAGCCAAGGTGAATCCTTTTTTGTATTTTTTACAATCAGGAATTAAGTAAAACATGTTATACATATTATTGGGCTACTTGGAAGGAAAGAGGGCAACTAGCTAATATTGGAAGATTGAGCCCGAACCAGGTAGAATTGATTTGGACTGGAAATGTAGGTAGTTGGTAGATTGCTTGGCGTGGCTTGTGTGAGGCAAACTACACACTGCTTTCTAATTATGACTGCATTCAGCCTTTTTTTGGTTTAATGACTATTTCTATACTTAGGTATGGTAAATATATTGGGGGCAGGGCATTAAAAGGAGATGACGCTTACTGATTTGGCCCATAGAGGTAAATGTAAATGTAAGTCTAAGATAAACTACTTTTTATACAAAGTATTATATACTTGTTACATGCATTGTATGTCATCAAATGATTGGGTACATAAATGCATATGTTGGAAATGCATTTGTATGAAATTGTGAAAATTGTATCTTCTACCTAGAAAAGTTGTCTTCCAAATTTGAGTTTTAAGAATAGGTAAAAAATGAGGAACGAGGGGGCTGGAGACATGGCTTAGTGGTTAAGAGCACTGACTGCTCTCTGCTCTTCCAGAGGGCCTGAGTTCAATTCCCAGCAACCACATGGTGGTTCACAACCATCTGTAATGGGGTCTGATTCACTCTTCTGGTGTGTCTGAAGACAGCTACAGAGTACTCATATTAATAAAAAATTAAACAAATCTTTTTTTTAAATGTGGAACGAGTTAGCAGCGTACCTTATTTAGGAAAATTGAATATAAAATGTTAAGAGCATTTAGCTCTTAAGTGACATGGAAATGAAATTAGACTTTTGAGAAGAAAACAGACAAGGGAACATTTAAGATGGTCTGAAAAGTTTATCTAAAGACTTGTTGATCTAGCCTTGCCTAATAAGTTTATAAACTTGAAAGCATCCTGTTGATACTGTTTTGTTCAGAGATCACATTTTTGTATGGTAAAAATTTGTTTGTTTTTAAAGTTTAAGCTTGGCAGTTGTAGTGCATGTCTTTAATCACAGCACTTGGGAAGCTGAGGCAGGCGGATTTCTGAGTTCGAGGCCAGCCTGGTCTTCAGAGTGAGTTCCAGGACAGCTAGGGCTAAACAGAGAAACCTTGTCTTGAAAAACCAAAAAGAAAAGTTTAACCATACAAACACAAATGCATGCCCAGGTGATTGTCTCAGCATGTGTCTGAACAAATAAGGCTTAGCATCTTTCTATATTCCAAGAGCTGGATTTAAGATTGCTTGTTTCTTTCTCCCCCCTGGCATATATTGTCCTCATTAGTGGTTTTCATGTCCCTTTAAATGAGATTTTAAAAGTTTGATATTTAACTGCATATCTTTTCATAAATTTTAAATTACATAACCTACCGTTTTCTGTCTTGGTTTAGGAACTTAGTGATTTGGCCCGTGACCCTCCAGCACAATGTTCTGCAGGTCCAGTTGGAGATGACAGTAAGTAGCTTAGTTTCTTTTTAAAAACTTAACTTCAGAAGGTTGTATGTTTTTGGAATAATGAAGTTTTTCTTTTGTTCTCCCTCCGCTTTCTAGTGTTTCATTGGCAAGCCACAATTATGGGACCTGTAAGTATTCTTTTTTTTGTTTTGCTTTTCATTGAAAATCCAGCATTCTCTATCACAATTTTTTTCCCTTTGGCTTTAATATATAGTTACTGTGTTTCTGATGACATACTAACACTGCTCTGTAAAGAAAATGAAATGTTCCTTAAATGGTGTATCTCTGATTGTATCCTGGGGTAGGTACCATCTCTGCATCCACAAAATCCCTTGTTTTGCCTCGGTCTTTCTTCTTTATGGCAGTGAAGAGCAGTTATTGAGCTTATCTAGAGGAAAGGATTCTACTGTGGGCTGTTCCTCAAAGCATCATAACTGCCAAATATGAATCTACAATAATCGTGTTCGTTTGGTTAATTTTTTTTATAGATGTAGAGATTTATACAAAATTTTAATTTATTTAGGGAGAACTTTATATCTTGATTATACCAAAATTCCTTTCTATCTTCGGTTGATAAACTGTGTGCTAGATAAATATTCAGGATTATGAATAACCATCTAAGAATTTCAGAGAATTAGACTGATCTAAAACATCTTGAGTAAGTTTTTTTTTTTTTTTTTAAACTTTAAAGGGCATTTTAGGATCTCTTAAGTCACATGTATCTTACTAAGTTTTGGGGTGGGGCAATAGTGTAAATGTAGAGAGTAGGAAAAAATAGTCATTAGGTATGTAGTAATAATTCTGAAAGAAAATATTTTTGGAAGAGTTTGACCTAGTAAGTAGTTAGATGGGTTCAATCAACAAATACTTCCCAGTCTTAAATTGACTTTTTATAAAACTTTTTAGGTGTAGTTATTTATTGTACATGAGCACAGAGATCAGGGGATCACTTGGAAAAGTCAGCTCTCTGCTTAGGTGTAGGTCACAGGGATTGAACTTGGTGTCAGACTTAGTGGCACTTTCCCGAAACCCCACCTTATTCATGGAGCCATTTCAGACGCCCTGGATTGACCTTTTTTGAGACAACAGATTTGGGTTTGTCTTAAATTCCTTCCTCAGCCTTCTGGTTACCCATATTTCAGGATTGAACATTCACATCTTAGTTAGATTTCTTGATTATTAAAAAAATGACTGGGTTATTTGGGGTTTGTTTTGTTTTAGACAGAGTTATAATGCTGTAATACAGGGTGTTCTCAAATTTTCAGCTCCCCTCCCACCTGAGGACCCTGAAAGGTAGAATTAACAAGCATGAGTCACCTTACGTGTTTTAATAACCTTACTCATTTTCTAGCTCAATGAAAGTGAGCAAGCACCTGCTGTGTGATGAGGATAAAGGTATGAATAAACCAATCTCTGTTAGCCTTCAGGAACTTTAATATGGGAAGGCAGGTAATTGACATATCAGAGTGTGAGATACTCATGTAATAAAATACATAGTAGGAGTAACTCATGATTCTGACAGCATTTCACGAGTAATTGTGAAATGTTGAAATTAAAAGTAGACTAAAAATCATAGGAGCGGGCTGGTATTGGTTTATCTTTAACCACAAAGGCCACAGGTCTTTGTTTTCAGTCTTTTGATTTAAAAGTGCCTTTTTGTTTAGTCAGTGTTGAATATATTCTTTAGAGTTAAAGCATTGACTTGTTTACTGAGACTATTTGACATTTTTAATTTAATGCTGGGGAAACTTGCCCCTCTGACTAGATGCTCAGACTTAGGAATGAGACAACAGCTCTGTCTCCTTTTTAGTGGCTTATGTATCTGTCACATACTGTACTGTGCCCATTTCATTCATACTTTTTCACTGTAGTGACTAAACTAATAATAAAAAGAACTTGTGCTTTGCGTAAGCATGTCTTTGTGAAATTGCAGTTGTAAACTAAAACAGTGGGGGAAGTGATAACATCACACAAGTTGCAGATTGTCCGCTACATCTGGATAATAAATGTTTTCCTTTGGAGTACTACCTTAGGTCAGATTGTGTTTGGAGATTCCTGGGTTTGTTCTTTAAATTTTACTTAAATTTTCAGAAAAGGGGAACTTGAATTTTATTAAATTATACTCAAATACCTCTGAATCAATTCAAAATTCACACATAAATGCTTGAAGTTACTATGGGGTATGCTGTTTTTTTAATTTCTAAAGATAGTTGGAACCACAAAGAATTGGTAAAGAAGTGCTGGTTATCTGATTTAAATGTGGGAAAGAGGGTCATTGCATTATATTAACAGTAGTCCCGTTAATGCTTCACGTCATCAGAAATAAGTTCCCTGTCTCTCATGTGGTTAATTTTCTTTAATTTGAAAGGTAGTTGGCAAGAAAAGATTTGGAAATAATAACTTCCACTTTAGTCTGTGGCATTTCAGTATTTGTCAGTATGGACAGAGGATAATCAACTATAAATGAAATCTGAAATAAAACTATGTTTAAAAGAGTTATTGATCCAACTTCACATTTTTATGTCATTTCATACTATCACAGTTAAAATAGCAATGGCCAAAAAGCAGCTAGTTCAAGAAATTTTAAGGTGTAGGGGTGTGTGTGTTTGGAGATGGAACTTCACTTTACCATCTTGCCAAGGCTGGCCTAGAAATTACAACCTTGTACCTCAAGCTGCCTTCAAACTCATAGTAACTCTCTTGCCTCGGCCTTCAAAGTCCTTAGATGGAAGGCATAAGAAGCCACTAAATCTGACATTCTTTGAGTCCTTTAGGACTGTGAATCAAATGAAAATAAAAGAATCATGTATGAGACCTCTATTTTTGTTTTAGGAAGAATGGGGTTGACATAGAAGTTTGAGATTTGAATGCATCTCATCAAGTAGACAAGTATATTTTAGTAGGCTTGAAAATGTGCTCAGAAGTAAATAGACACAGTACAGAAGAAAGTGGAAACTGTAAAATGTGAGGGGTCAGATTAAAAGCAGAGAATAGATCTATAGACACTGTAATGGGCTGTATCTTTTGGTCCTTTATTTCATAGAATGGAAATAGTGTATATTTCTCATTTTAGTTTTTATTAAAACTCATAGAAAGTAGTTTCAAATCTTTATATTAGTTAGCATGGTTGAATATTTATGTGCACATTGTAATGAACAAAGGAGAAAAGGACACTAGTAATTTGAAATTTTGTTTTCTAGCTGTTGACTTTCAAGAGTATGATACATTGTGTTAAGTTTAGAAGAAAAGTTTTCTTGGTTTTATGAAAGAATTTCAAGGTGCCAATTGAAAAGTAAACTCAGATATGTTTTGCCTCTTGAAGGTGCTTTAGTTATTTGAAATAGGTATTCATTCTGTGGGTGTGGGTGTGGGTGTGTGCATGTGATGACATGTGAATAGGACAACACTGAAGTCAGTTCTCCTGCCACCTTTTACATAGGTTTTAAGGACTGAGCTCAGGTTACCAGGCTTGTATGGAAATGGCATTTTAGCCATCTCTTTTTTTAAGGAATTATCTTGACATATTAAGCCTATTTTTCTCTTTACAGAATGACAGCCCATATCAAGGTGGTGTATTCTTTTTGACAATTCATTTTCCTACAGACTACCCCTTCAAACCACCTAAGGCAAGTATTATTGTCCTTCCAAAATCTGTTAGTTTATGGATTGTTTTAGAAGAATAAAATGTTCATGTAAATTTAGGTTTCTGAATAATTGAAGCTTAAGCCCTGTATTCATGGTGAATAAAAATAAGTAATACATAGAGAAATGAGCTGCATTTATGTAGATAACTCCTGTTAAAGACTATTCTGGAACTTTTTTCATCTAAGAGCTTTCATCTTCCAAGAGCTAAGTTTAGCAGTATACCACATACTTTACTCATGCCTAACTTCTAAGATTAGACAAAAGATTTTAACACTGTAATGTAGAAAAGATTTGCCTTTTTGAAGTTGCAAAGCTCAAGTATTTCCATGCTTAAGCTAAGTATTGGAGTCTAGTAAGTAAGCTGTAGAGTCAACTTGCCTTATGTTCTAGTTGCTTTTAATGCACTTAGGTGACTATAGTGTTAAAGGTTAAGTTGCTGGATCTATAACAACACCTTTAATCCTGGTATTCTGTAGGCTAAAGCAGAGTAATGAGTTCAGAGCGTATAGTCCTTGATTTTTTTTTTCTCTCAGAACTATTAGTTCAAATTCATGGTATGTGAATGACTAGAAAATAATGTGTATTAAATTATGGTGTTTTTCTAACCCTCTTTAGTCATGTTAAAAGTACAGTGTAGTAAGAAAGTCAAGTTCCTTTGGGTATAAAGCTTATACTCAGTTTGTTGTGTCAGCAGTGGGAATAGAATTTGAATATATGCCTGTATCCTACATTGAGGGTCCTAAGTTCCCTTTCACAGATTGCCTGCCTTCTGATAGTTAAGCTATACTACTAGAGTTAACCTTCAAAGCGAAGTTAATTACTTTTTCCGTGCTGAGGCTGATGTTAACTTTTTAAAACTAGCTTTTATTACCTAAAATTGATTTTGTTGAAATTTCCCATATATAAATATTTCCTTATATGGTTATGCGTGCTTTGATCACATTTTCCTGTCTCCTTATATTCTCTCATTACTATGATCACTGGTGAGACTTAGTATTTTAAGCCTTGCTTTTTAAAGTATACTTATTTTCATTTGCAAAAGCCATCTAAAGGTTGTGTCATGTGATTTGTTTTTTTTAGGTTGCATTTACAACAAGAATTTATCATCCAAATATTAACAGTAATGGCAGCATTTGTCTTGATATTCTAAGATCACAGTGGTCTCCTGCTTTAACTATTTCTAAAGGTAAAATGATAATTTCAATATAATAGTTTTCAGCTACTGTGACTTTATTATGCCAACATTTTAATTAAAAGTTGCTTGCGGGCTGGTGAGATGGCTCAGGGGGTAAGCACCCGACTGCTCTTCCAAAGGTCCGAAGTTCAAATCCCAGCAACCACATGGTGGCTCACAACCACCTGTAACAGAGATCTGATGCCCTCTTCTGGTGCGTCTGACTACAGCTACAGTGTACTTACATATAATAAATAAATAAATCTTTTAAAAAAAAAAAGTTGCTTGCAAGATTGGGGATGTATCTCAGTATAACATGCTTGCCTAGCATGCACAAAGCTCACTGTTCAATCTTCTCCCACTCACCCCCCACCCCACCCCCAGTGTTCTATAAATCAGGTGTGGCACATGCCTAAACAATGGCACTTTTGGGAATAGGGGCGGGAGGATCTGAAGTCAAGATCGTCCTTGGTTAATCTGAGTGAGTCTGAGGCTAGACTGAGATCTTTTAAAAAGGAAAAAAAAGTTAGTGGGTTTGGGTGTTTTGGGTTGATACTTCATCAGGGAAAATAAATTTTAAAGGGATTTTTGTCTAAAGTTAAAAATATGTTGGTAGGGCATTTTCCTAGTGAGTTTTTTTTTCACATAATGGCAGTTTATTTTTAGTGTAATATATCAGAAGCCAGAGGTATCTTCCTCTTGTATACTTTTATTTCACTTGGCTAGGTTCTGTCATTAAACTCCTCTTGTATACTTTTATTTCACTTGGCTAGGTTCTGTCATTAAACCAGAAGTTCTTAGTAACTCTCAGTGTCTGCCTGACTTTACCACCAATGCTAGGGTTCAAGCACGCACAGCTTTTCATGGGCGGCGGGGATTTGAACTCAGGTCTTTTTGTTTAGCCTGAGCTCTTACCTACTGAACTATTGCTTCAGCCTCCAAATTAATTTTAATAAACTTATTTTGGTGCTAAACTGTTTGTGGGTGGTAATGTGCGCGTGAATGCAGATGTTTTGGAGTCCAGAAGAGAATGCTAGATCACCAGGAGCTGTAGTTAAAGGACAGTTGTGAGGGGGCACCAAGAGTGGGAGTTGGGAAACTAAAACTGTCCTCTATACAAATAGTATGTGCCTATAACTGTTGGGCCATCTTTTTGGTGAGAATAGGAAAATATAGCCAGGCATGGTTTACAGCATTTACAGCTTTCTACTCTAATAAGCATCTGTGTAGATTTTCTGTATCTGATTTTGAACCTGTCTTTAGTTGGGTATTACTTAACTATGATAATCATTCTGTGTCTAATAAAATGTGGAATACTTAGGGAATTTGGGGAAAGATTGTTACGTAAAGACTGATCTTGTACTGTTAAGTCTAACACATTCTAGATCTCCAGGTATACCCCAGATGGAAAGTTCCTCCTGTCCTCTTTTGGATTCTGAATGACAAGTCTTTTTTTGACATTCTACTCTGCAAATTCAATTGTACGCAAAACATTTTAAGGATGAGATTGCCTTTTAGTAATTTATAGGCTTGGGTAATTAATGTTTTTATATTAGTCATGTTTTTAATGCTAGTAATTATAATCTTAGGGGTATTTGTGTTAACTATTATTTTCAGGCTCAATCCTGAAGTGTAACATTTTTAAAACTTGGAATAATTGTTAGCTTTTTACCAAAATGTTTTATGAGTTTGGTAAATACAGAGTGAAACAAGTATGTTCTGTTTACAGGCACGGCACCACACCACACTACACCACACAGGCATTTCTCCGTATGCTTGTTAAAATGTTTTTGAATCTTTACATGGATTTGGCTGCATTTTCCAATTACTCTTTTAAGAGCTTACAGTCTTGGGACTAATTTTTTAACCTCTTTGGATTTTTTTTTTTTTTTAATTCTCTTTTCATATGCTTCATAATCTAAATGCCAGGTTTCTGGGTTTTTTTGTTTTTTTCTCATTCCCTGCTGGAATGTACTTTTTGTTTGTTTGTTTTTCGAGACAGTGTTTCTCTGTGTAGCCCTGGCTGTCCTGGAACTCACTCTGTAGACCAGGCTGGCCTCAAACTCAGAAGTCCTCTGCCTCCCAAGTGCTGGGATTAAAGGCGTGTACCACCAATGCCTGGCATGATATACTCTTAATTCTGAATTGTATTTTTTACAAATGCAGACTGAATTGATGGGGATTTTGTTTTGTTCTTAAAATTAACTTGATTTTTTTGACAGATTTAAAAGCTTGCAAGTCAGATTTAGAAACACTGACCTGAGTTGTTATTATATTCTCCAATTTTACTTAGTCCCCTCATTTGAATTTGACACTGTGTTTGCAGCTTTGATAGTTACTTTGACTTTATGCTGTTTAACGATGTCATTTGCACAGTCTCTAGGGACAGTGGTTTTCACTTCTGATTCCAGGAAATAAAGCAGCTCTTGTAGTTTTTGTGAGAAACCTTTCCTAAGGTAGAACAAAGAATGAGCCTCTGGGTTTTCTTGTTTTTTCTATTTTTCCCCCCTTACTTGGTTTTGGTGGGGTTTTTTTGCCAAGCCTTGACTCTATTATACTACTAAGAGTTTTGTATCTCCTGAAAGTACCAAGAAAATCCTTAAATTCTGATGCCTCTCTTACATAGCCCCCCCCCCCTTTTTTTAAAGAACCAAACTAGTAGGATGTCGTGTGACGACCACCTTGCATGTGGCCTAATCATTACTGACTTTGGTGCCATCAGAGCTTTCATTTCTAATACTGTTAATTATAGAAACTTATTTTCTGTAGAACTCTGTGGAGATATTATAGAATAATAAAATTATGATGAGGTCTAGAGTACATTTTTAAATTTTATCATTTGCTTGTCCAGACACCTGAAATTGGATTTTTTTCCTTTTAGTTCTTTTATCCATTTGTTCACTGCTATGTGATCCAAACCCAGACGACCCCCTAGTGCCAGAGATTGCACGGATCTATAAAACAGACAGAGATAAGTAAGTATGCAATTGTTTAATGAATGACTATAAACAGTTTTATTTAGTGAGTTGAGCTTATTTCTGCTGAAATTTGTGACAGTACCTTTTTATGTTTGTTTCTCATAAGCTAGTTACTAAAACATAATTAAAAGCAGTAAGGACCAGCATAATGGCTTAGGCTGCAGCATTAGAAGTTTGAAGGTAGTCTAGGCTGCCTAGTGAGACCCTGCCAAATAAATATATGCTCATAGCATACATGACAGTGAGTAGCTCCCTTGAGATGTTTGTTTTCTAATGTGTTAAAGCCTTGCTTAATTATTCAGTTTGGGGAAATAAACCTGAGTTTGTTTTCCAAACATAAAGAAAAAAGACTAGTGTAAAATTTTTGGTCTAGAGCTGGAGAGATGATTCAGCGGTTAAGGGCACTGGCTGCTCTTCCAGAGGTCCTTCGTTCAATTCCCAGTAACCCCATGCTAGCTTACAACCATCTGTAATGGGATCTGATGCCTTCTTCTAGTGAATCTGAAGACAGCTACAGTGCACTACATATATATATATATATACTTTATATATATATAAAATAAACCTTTAAATTTTGGTCTAAATTTATCAACTATTTGATTTATCTTTATGTTCAGCTTAACCATTTAACTTTCATATGTTATAATTAATGCTAAGTGTGCTTATTCAATTAGGTACAATAGGTTAGCAAGAGAGTGGACAGAGAAATACGCTATGTTGTAGGGTAAGAGGATCTGTACTCTATGGTGCGCTTATTTATGGTACTGCCAGCAGTTGAGTGCTGCATGCTTTAAAGCACTGTATTAACTAACCAAAGATAACAGATATGGCAGTTTTCTGAAAACTACTTAACTGCTTGATCTCTGTTTTTTGAAAGTTATACTCTGTCTTCACTACTGCTTGGGATTCTTGCATGGCAAAGCAGTTATATAGCTTTAGTAAGAAGAAGTGTAAGAGTATCTTTATCCTTCATTAAGTTACCATGATGTTGAAATGTAAACATTTTGTGTCAGTACTATATGGAATGTGGTGGTTTTACTCGGGGGTTTTTACCAGGAAGATAGTAATAGAAATATAAAGGGAAGCACTTAAACCTCACAAACTTAAATGTTCATTACTGACTGACAAGCATGCATTAATGCTAGCTATATTTTGTGGCTCTTTTTATGCTAAACCAAAACACGTTTGTTTTAAAATGCTGGCTGTTTGAAGAGGGTTTTCTAAATGCCGTAATTCTGAATTGGTAGAGAGTTTTTTATATGTTGAGCTGTTTCAAATAGTTGAAGTCCATTACTTGGTTTGAGATGAAACTTAGTGGTATTATTTCTTCTAAAGGTTTTCCCCTGTTCTTTATTATGTACTCATTTCTTAAGGTATTGTCACTTTTTTTGGTTGGGGTAAGTTAGCCTGTATGATAGCGCACTATAATGAAGTGGGGGGGATGGAATGGTGTTTGTCAGTACTGGGTCTTCCTCAGTAGTCACCTGGGTCGCGGATGAGTTATCTATTGATCTTTTTTAACAAAAATGGGGTGTGCTCCTAGAGACTTCCTATTTTCAGCAGGTCTCAGTGAGGATTAGCAGCAATCACTGCTACTAAACTTTCATTTAAAAATTAATGCTTTTTTATCATTCTTTCTAATGTATTCTGCCTAGGTTTCAAAGGCATTTTTTCTCAATACCCAACAAACTTCTCAATCTCTAGGTTTCAGATTGAATTTTTCAGTTGCATAGTTCTAGCCTTCATTGGCCAGAATTTCTAATTTTCTATGCATATACATACTATTCTGACAATCATTAAACTGTACAGTAGGGTTTTTTAAATGTAAAAATGTGTCAGCATGGTATAACCAACTTGAAAGCTTGTTAGAATACTACCTTAGTGATGATGGAGAGAGGTCTTTGTTAAGCCTCCCAATCTGGGCACCACTTGTGTTTATTAAGATAACACGTCCATGGCTCTCATTGCCCCCATTGCTTTGAATGCCAATGTTGCTATTTCTGTCTCTTGTTGACTTTTATTCTAACCATAGACATTACAGGTGATGTAAGATGAATCCACAGGTAAAATAGAAATATTTTCCTTGCCTTTATAATATTAGTAATTCTTTAATTTTATTTTTTAAATAGCTTATTTGTTTGTTTACAGGTACAACAGAATATCTCGGGAATGGACTCAGAAGTATGCCATGTGATGCTACCTTACAGTCAGAATAACCTGCATTATAGCTGGAATAAACTTTAAATTACTGTTCCTTTTTTGATTTTCTTATCCGGCTGCTCCCCTATCAGACCTCATCTTTTTTAATTTTATTTTTTGTTTACCTCCCTCCATTCATTCACATGCTCATCTGAGAAGACTTAAGTTCTTCCAGCTTTGGACAATAACTGCTTTTAGAAACTGTAAAGTAGTTACACGAGAACAGTTGCCCAAGATTCAGAAATTTTTTTAAAAACTGGAGCATGTGTATTATGTGGCCAATGTCTTCACTCTAACTTGGTTATGAGACTAAACCAATCCTCACTGCTCTAACATGCTGAAGAAGCCATCTGAGGGGGAGGGAGATGGATGCTCAGCTGTCACATCAAAGGAAGCAGCATTATTCTAGCAGCATCCGTTCTTGTTTAAACCTTCCACTGTTAGAGGTTTGAGGTTACATGATATACTTTATGCTCATAACTGATGTGGCTGGAGAATTGGTATTGAATTATAGCATCAGCAGAACAGAAAATGTGATGTATTTTATGCATGTCAATAAAGGAATGACCTGTTCTTGTTCTACAGAGAATGGAAATTGGAAGTCAAACACCCTTTGTATTCCAAAATAGGGTCTCAAAACATTTTGTAATTTTCATTTAAATTGTTAGGAGGCTTGGAGCTATTAGTTAATCTATCTTCCAATACTGTTTAATATAGCACTGAATAAATGATGCGAGTTGTCAATGGATGAGTGATCAACTAATAGCTCTCCTAGTAATTGATTTATTTTTCTTCAATAAAGTTGCATAAACCAATGAGTTAGCTGCCTGGATTAATCAGTATGGGAAACAATCCTTTGTAAATGCAAAGCTGTTTTTGTATATACTGTTGGGATTTGCTTCATTGTTTGACATCAAATGATGATGTAAAGTTCAAAAGAGTGAATATATTGCCATGTTCAGTTAAAATGCACAGTCTGTTACAGGTTGACACATTGCTTGACCTGATTTATGCAGAATTAATAAGCTATTCAAATAGTGTAGCTTTAATACGCTGCACATGATTCTGGCAGCCCTAGAGTTCATAAATGGACTTGGGACTCAGCAGTTTTGAAACGTGTATATGGAGTTTAAGAAATTTATTTTCCAGGTGCATCCCCTTCTAACTAAAATTTTCTTCATCTTGTACACTTAACAGCTGAAAAAGATATATATATATATAAAACTTGGGAGTAATAATGGGTCAAAATTTACAAAATAAAGTACTGTTTTGGTGTGGGAGTTGTCATGAGGCTGTGTTGAAGTGACTTAACTGTGGGATATTGACTATCCATTGAGATGGATTTGTTCAGCCATTTACATTAATGAGCATTTAAATGCAACAGATCATTTCGGGTGACTTAACATGAATGAATAAAAAAGTCAATGCTATTGGATTGTTTGACAAGTGCTATCTGTGCCACTAAATCTTATGTAGTAATAAGGGCATTACCATTTTTCACCCAAGTTCTGAACCTGTAGTTTGACACCTTTTTCTAGCTTTGATTTCTCCATTGCTTTCTTAGTCTTGTATTTGATTTCTAGCACATGTGATGTTCACTTCCATATTTTGCACTGCTTATATTTACGTGCAATCTTATTCCTTGTCCGCACACAGATGTGGAAAGCTAGAAATAAATGTAAAAGCTTAATTTTTTATAAACATTTAAATATGTAATTTGGACATGATTTGTTACTTAAGGTTCTTTAAACTGGAAGTGAAGTGCATGCCTTCTGAAGATGTTCTGGCTTTATTCTGTAATAAGTATTTACATTGGAAAATACCAATTTCGCTATACAGTTTTTTTTCCACACACCCATTTTACCTTTTGCTTAAATTGTGGGTTCTTCAGGGTTAATGTCACGCTAATTAATAAAACTTTTGGGTTCAAATCAAGTGTTCCCACAAGGGTAAGAACAGTATTCTTTGACTCTTAAAAAGTCCTTTCTGAGACCTGTACTCAAAACAGCTTTATTAGGCCTGTGTCGTGAAAGCCAGATATGACAAACATTTTTACAAAGCAGTGGATCTCTAGTTGGCTTTCAAATTCCTCCCATCTACCACCTTTGGTATTTACAGAGATGACGTCCTTAAACCATTGTCAGAATTAATGGGTATGTCCAGTTCTCTTTATCTTTGACTTGATGCTTTATACAACATTTCATATGTCGCTTCTAAGGGAATAAGCCATAGAGGCTTCTCCAGGTTTAAGAGAACAGAGTACCTGGAAAACCAACATTCTGAATGTATAGACACTGGACTGGACTTGAGGTCACCTATGATGAGGTTTTTAAAAGAATCTAAGAATTTGCTCTCTACCCTTCCCAGTAGTGTGTGGCATCACTAGTGCTGGGTATAGGACTAAAGTGAGTATTAGGTTGAATATTGTTGTAGAGTATTTGTGTGTCCTATACCTCTTAATGCATAAATTCCTAAATTTAAACATGTCTTTAGAGTCCAGTTGGCCTGTCAATGGTGAATTTCCTTTTGATTTTTTCTTGGGCAGGTTTGCAATGTGATAATCAGATTTTTTTTTAACTGATTATAGATTGTTTCCTTGTGTGGGTGTACTCACATTTAAAAGTATGAACCACGGTTAACTAGTGGTCTCAGGGGTAGTGAAACACTCACTTTTTATTTACTGGGTTAGTTGAAGTATTCTTAAGACACTGATCATGCTGTGTTCGTGATTTGGGGGGTGGGTAATACTAAAATTAGTCATGTTTTGTGTTCACATAACAAAACTGTTCAATGACTGTTGGTTACACTTTTAAGTGAATTTGTCTCCTATTTTATGAGGAACCCAATGCAAGTCACTAAATGTCTTAATAGTGACATCTGCATAAGACTTGTAATAGCTAAAGTTAATTGAGCTTAAAGGAATTGTTACCATTAAAGTCTGTGTTTAAACACACTTTGGTCTTACTCAGTAATTCCAGCTACCATGAAGTCTGCACTTGAATTTAATACCGTATGTGAATATAGCATTGAAGCAGGTGTCATAAACTGGTGTAAGGAGAATTAAGTATGGTGGTTTTCAAAGTTACTCAGAGCCATGGTCATTTTTGATCATTTAGAACACAAGCCAGTGGGTCCTGCTCCAACTGTCTGATTGAAAAACTGAAATGTGGAGCCTAGTAGCTTGTAAAGACCAACAAATGATTGAAAAGTTTGTGACTGGCTATATATACTTGGAACTGTAGAGGTTCTCACAGTATAAGTTGAGGTTTGAAGAATGCTAGTGTTCTGAGTTAATTGTAAAGCACATAGTAAAATAGTTTGCCCAGTATAGTGAGAAAAATCAGTGGTAAAATTTGGAAATGGCTTTTGGCAGCAGCAAATGTTCTAAAGTGCAGTGTTTCTTAGACAAGGAAAATGGGAGTCTGGCCACCATATGTCCTGTTTCTTGCTACTTGGACTTTAGCTTTGTTTTTAAGGGCATTCTTTGATTCTCAGACACCGTTTCTGCCAGTTTTTTATTCAATTTTTTTGTTCTAATTTATAATTTACCACAATCAGATTGGACTGTGTCACATAAAAACAAGTACATTCTATGCCCTTGCTGCTTTGGCTGTTCACTTGGGTTCCTGTTGTCATATACCTGGCTGTCTAAATTCTCTGGAGTCAAAACTGCCTCTTAGGCCTCAAATGTAAGTACTCGTTGCACTGATCCAAAAACAGCCATCTTGACTTCCTTTCTAATCAATTATTATTCTAAGTTCTGCCATAAACCATTCTAACAATGTGATATAAAGTGCTATTTCAAAATTTTGAATTGTAGTCTCACATGCATAGTTTTGACTAATGGTGTGCCATGCCATGGTTTTTGTTGATTTGAGACAGCCTGGAGTTCACTTAATGTAGACCAGGCTGACCTCAAACTCTGTGACATACCTGCCCCTTCCTATGCTTAAAGGTATACACCACCATGCTCATTCTAGTCGTGGTTCTTCAGTAGCATCTGTAGTATCACATAAATTTTAACGTGTATCTCTCTGTCCCACCTCCATCACTATTCTGGTTGAGTTCACCTTGGTCCTGCAGACACATAGTTGGCTTCCTCTATGTGTAGACAGATGGTAGTTTTACACCACATGCTATGTGGCTTTTTTCCCTTATGGTATATCTCTAATGTCAGAGTGGCATTTCTTGAGCATTTTATCAACTACGGAATGCATTGGGGTTACTGCCCTGTGTGTAATGCATACTTAATGTTGGTTAGGGTCCATTCTGGAATGGACCCTAACCAACATTCTGGAGGGCAGGTTTTGTCTACCTTTGTATTGAGTGCTTTGGATATTTTTAGGTAGTTTTATACACAGATGACAGTTTATGGTTACAATCTTTTAATTTCTACAATAGGGCTTATTCTCATCCCCCGTTTTTTATTCTGAGTATGTATGTGTACAAAGCAAACATAACTTCATTTTAACTGTTCTTTTGCATGAGTCTTGCTTGGGTATTGTTACAAGATGTAAAGCATCTTCGGTGTTTTCTTAGCGTTAAGGTTTTTAATTTCAGGTCATTGGCAGTGAGATGATATCCATAAATACAAGATAAACAATAGCATAAGTCTATTTAGGTTCATTTCACAACTTTTGGGAAAGTTTGCCCTAATCTCAAGCCGAATTTCCTCAGCAGTTTTTAAAGCAGTTGGCAAGTGAAGCCAATTTTTAAGAGAAACAGCACAGGCTGAATTGATGATTACCTGCTGAGTCGTGGTAGGAAAGTTCCCGCCCGGGTTCCTGTGGTGCTGTCTGAGAAAGAAGTGGTCTAGAGTAACCTGTAAGAGTAGAAAACTGAACAGTAGACCAAAGTTTATAAAGCAACTACTTGCTGGTTGTGTGGACTGCTGTATGCAGTGCATGTTGCACAGAACCAGTGTGAGGTACAAAGTGACTCACTCAGGAGGGCACTCTGCCAAAAACACCCAGGTTTCTTGCAGGCTTGGCTCTGGACTGCTTGCTTTTGGTTGCTGTGTTTTTGTAAAAGTTTACGATTGATCTTGTTTGTAGCCCCCATACTTACTTGGGGGATTCTGACTCAGTTTGAGTCTCAGCTCTAGAGTACTGTAAATGAAATCACAGCATAGACTACTTTTTATTAGTAGTACAAATAATTACAAACTTGACAATTTTGTAAAACATTTTGAGACTGTCATCTGAAAGAAATGACTCCGTTGTGCACACTTGTAAATCTTAGCAGTTGGGAGGCAGAGGTGGGACCGTCACAAATTTGAAGCCAGCTTTGTTTACATAGCAAGATCCCTCGGGGCTCTAGGAGCATTCTGGAGCCCACACAAAATTTAAAACAAAGATCAAGCAACCATGATGATCGCTCTCAAGCACCAACTTTGAGGACTTCTGGCTTCAGTGACTACTTGTCCAAGTACGGCATTTACACATCCACATAAGAAATTCTAATTTGAAATGGGAAGATGTTAAACTTTCTAACTGACATGAGAACTTTGAAGAGAATTCACATACCACCTAGTTAATGTTATAGGATACAAAAAGTGTAACAAGTGAAACGTTAGGAATTACAATGACTTCAAAAAATATTTGAGAATAAGTTATCAAAGGTGTGCAAAAGTTGCACACTGAAAATGAAAATTTATGCTTTAAAGGTGGAACTCTTGTGTTTGTGTATTAAATTTATAGTGTTGAGGTAATATGCTTAAAGCAATTTAGACTCAGTATTATTTCTGTCAAAGGCAGAAGATTCAAACTTGAGTTTTCACGACTCAGCAGAAGCTACTACACTAACCAAAATGGTTTATTGGAGGGAAAAAGCATAGGTCTTGAAATAGAAATGAGGAACCATGCATTTCTGGTCAATCCACATTATATAGCAAAACTGTGCACATTTGGATCTAAGATCCAAAAACATAAAGGATTTGTAAAAAAAAGAAAAGAAAAGAAAAGTACAGATAGCCAGCAGTCATGAAAAGACTGAACATTATCAGTGAAGTGGCAATAAAATCACAATGAGGTATTACTTTGTACTGATTAGGGTAGTTGTGGGGTTGGAAAGCCTCACCAGTTAAGAACTCTTGACTGCTCTTGGAGGGGAAGCAGGTTTGATTCCCTGCACCACACAACAGGCTATATAACTAGTCCCAAGAGATCTCATGCCTTCTGGAATCAAACCCTAATTCTATGTGGCACACAAACAGGCAGGAAAACATTCACACACAATTTTTTGTTTTTCAAGACAAGGTATCTCTCTGTAGTAGACCTGGCTGTCCTGGAACTCACTCTGTAGACCAGGCTGGACTTGAACTCAGAAATCTGCTTGCCTCTGCCTCCCAAGTGCTGGGATTAAGGCATGCACCACCACTGCCCAACAACATTTATTTATTTATTTATTTATTTATTTATTTATTTATTTATTTATTTATTTATTTTTAAGTAGAGAATAGTGCTGCAGATTTGGAGACCAAAAACTTGGGCTTTTCTCATAGGAACTTAACAGGTTCGATGCCTGTGAAAGGGGTTTGGTGATTTCTCAATAACAGGCCCAGGATACAGCTTAAGTTGCACAGCTCTTGCCTCATATTAGGAATCTCTAGATACGTATACAAGGGTAATGAAACAAGCATTTAAGTCCATAGGAATTAATGTTCATATGTGCATTTGTCATAACTTGAAAGACAGAAACATGAACAAATTTGAGTTTTATATTTTTAATAATTTCTTAGTTATACATACTAGAATGTGTGTAAAATTTAAAATCATTAAGAAAACTAAACATAAAGACACCATATTATATGAACAATCAGAATAGTTAAATCTACAAAAATTGCATGCTGATGTGTGCTCAGCACCAAGAAAGAGCGGGAAGTGATTGCCTACTGAGAACAGGAGTCTCCTTTGTGCATAATGAAAATGTCCTAAGTAATGGCTATGGAACATTTTGAATACACTAAAATATAACCTGTATAATCTTAAGTGGTTACGTGTATATCAATCTCACTTTTAAAATGTATCAGCGCAAAGGATAGATAAACAATATTATTTTAGTTTCCAGGTTCTGTTATGAATTCTTTACATATGACATCTGAAAACTTCATTTTAAAAATATTTTAATTTTTGTGTATGAATATTTGCATATCAGGTATATGTTCCACACATGTGCCTGATGTCAGAAAAGAGCATCAGCTCTCCCTTGGAACTGGAAATAGGATGACTGTGAGCCCACCACATGGGTGCTTAGAGCTGAGCCCAGGTCTTCTGTGAGAGCAACAAATGCTCTTAACCACTGAGCCATCTCTCCAGCCCTGTAAGTCAACTTAAAATCTAGTCACTTGTCCGATGATTATGATATGATTGTATCACTGACCCTATATTTTGAAAGTAAACGCTTGAGAAAAAAGAGGCTAATACTCATTGAATGGCAGAAATTAAGATATAAACAGAGATATTCATCTTCTATAATCTTACCACCTAACCATTATGATATGTATGAAGAACTTAAACTATAACCAGAGGGCTAGGGAGATCAGTCAAGTGTTTGCCATCTGAGTTCAATTCCCAGCACACATGTAAGGGGCTGGAACACGCTTGTAATCTCAGTGCTAGGGAACTGGAGACTGTTGAGTGGGTCCCTGGAACTTGCTAACCATAAGTCAGCAAGTCCCAAGGTCCCTTTCTTAATAAAGAAGTGGCTCCTGAGAGTGAACACCACCTAAGGCTGTCTTTTGGCCTGCTGACACGCATGCATGTGTGCATTTGCATACACGTGCCTCTACACACATGCACAGTCATCGACATTCTCAAGACAAATATAGAAATAATGAGCAAAATGCAAGTATAATGCTAATAAAAACTACAAACTAAAAACTACAGGTTAAAACTAACTACCGGTTAAAAAATTGAATAATTAGTCTTAGAAAATAAGTTTAATGGCCTGTTAAGCATAGTTCACTAAGGCATGAGAATGTCAATATATAAAGAAGGAATTCTGACTATAGTACAAGAAATGAAGAAAAGCGTTAAGGAACGTGAAGATATAAATAATGGTTCTTCCACCTTTTTATTTTGAGACAGGATCTCTCTATGTGGCCTTGGCTATCCTGAAACTCACTATGTAGATCAGGCTAGCCCTTGAACTCAGAGAGTGCTGGCTTGAGTTCAGTTTCCTGCCTGCAGCCAACAATATCTTCCAAGATATTTTATTTACATAGTCCAATATAATTAGGAGTACCAAATTCCTTTAAGAGCTTGTTTGTTAAAGTTGGTGTGTAAGGTTAGACTTCCTCAAAGAATATAGGAGGGCTGGAGAGATGGCTCAGCGTTTAAGAGCACAGACTGCTCTTCCAGATGTCCTGAGTTCAATTCCCAGCAACCACATAGTGACTCACAACCATCTGTAATGGGATCTGACGCCCTCTTTGGGTGAGTCTGAAAAGAGCTACAGTGTGTTCACATACATAAATATATATATTGGAAAAAGACTGCAGGAACAGGATTCTCTAGAAATTTCTGGTGTGGGGCTGAGAGTTGGCTGGGGGAAGTCTGAAGCCAGCAAAAGTCTATGTAGGAACCCTTGTAGCCCTGGCTGTAGATACCCTTTCTGTACCGCTTTGACAAGTTTTTGCATGGCCTACACAGAGCTGCTTGTTGCCTGGGCACCCAAAGTTCTAAAGCTATCTGTGAGCATCAATGTAATACATGCATACTGACTGTGCCCAAAGGATCTACAGGCTCTGCTCCCTCTGCAAGCTTCTGTGCAGGCTTAATGAGCCCCTTGGACTCCTGCAGCAGGCCTACATTGCCAGTTGTGATCAACTGCTCCCCTGCTTCTAATCTACCAGGGGCTCTGTCCCTGGTATAGGAACTCCAGACTTGTCCCGAGACCTACCTGGCTAAATGCATAGTTTTGTTTTTGTTTGTTTTGTTTTGTTTGCTACCTAACAGACTAGACTCAGCACCACTGAAGGAATCTGAGTCTCCATTTTCAAGTTTGCACACTTAGATACTTGGATACTCTTCTGCAGCCTGAGGACACATGCAATTTCCTTTTATTACCACATATTAGTTAATTTTTACATTATACTCCAAATGTAACCCACTGTGTGATTCTTTACTGATTGGACTTAGACTCTTAAAAAATGTGGGAATGAAGCAAAAAGACTTTTGAAATTTTAGAGAAAAGGGCACATTTTTTATTTTTTAAATAGAATTTACATAAAATACAGATTAAGTAAATCCACCTGAAGCTCAAAGAGAAAGGGGAAATTTTCAACACCTTGAGACATTGTGATGAATAGCAGAGAAAAAATGTAAAGCAAGTAGACAAAAACTAGTAAATTATCTAGAAAAAAAGACAGGGACATTCATTTGTGGGGCACGTGGAGTGTGCCACAAGAGGAATTGTCATGGAAATAGTGAAATGGGGCATGTTCAAACCCCAGAAATCTCAAAACTTAAGAATGGCAGGAGAGAACCAGCTCCCTCGCTGTTTCTGCACCTGCCTTTGGGTGAGCACATACCCCAGAGAACCCCAACCAGGTGGTCACAAGCAGTCATGCAGCACAGCACCTGGAATTCTTCCCTTTGCAAATGAGACATCTCAGGAGCCTTAGCCTTCAGCCCGTGACCTTTTCCTTCCCCGAACTATGTCCATGCTCTTCCCCAAAACTATAGAACTCTTGGTGCACCCTGAAAAACAGTGTATGTGTTCAAACCCACCCCCAATAAAAAATAAAAACAAGCTAAGATTGTCTCAGAGAGCTGCTTCATTAAGGATGGTCAGAGCAGACCTTCGACTAAAAGGACTTTAACACTAAGATCCTTGGAGAAGCACCCCACCCCACCCCCCGCCCCCAACACACACAGGCATACTTGCTCCCAACTGGACCTGGATCCTGCTTGTCCCGGACTCTGCTTCACTCTCACTGGCCTGGTGTACAGCGGCATCACACTCCCCAGAGGGAAGAGGTGGACTGTGGACCCCACCCATTCAGGACTTCAACCTGTCCTCTTGGAGCGAACGAATTGGCCTCTGGACATCCTGAGAAGAGAGGCGTTCCCTGGAACCATGTTCACTTAAGAGCAAAAGCAACAGATTTGGGGAAATAACTTAGTGAAGTAAAGGCACTACAAGTACGCAAATCCTAAATGAAGTAGAACTTTGTGTAATCAAAGTGAATTGAGGGCTGGAGAGACGGGTCAGCAGTTAAAACTCGGCTCTTCCAGAGGACACAGGTTCCGTCCCCAGCACCCACAAGCCAGCTAACAACCCTCTGTAACTTCAGTTTCAGGGTATTCTGGCTTCTGAACTCAGAGGATAATCCATGCATGTGGACGTACAGATGTGGGCAAAATACTCGTGTGTGTGTGTGTGTGTGTGTGTGTGTGTGTGTGTGTGTGTGTGTGCGTGTGTGTGTGTGTGTGTGTGTGTGTGTGTGTGTGTGTGTGTGTGTAACACTAGAAAAAGAACACAAATGGCTGAGGCTGATGTGCCACTGTGCCTCTGCCCCTCACCAATAATAAAGCTAGAAATATGAAATACTGTAAAGAATAGAAAGTGAGAAATTCAACACTAACTATGAAGCAATATTTTCTGGGATTAAATAAATTAAAAAAAAACCTTATCATGCAGCTCCATGCCTTTCATTTTTAAAAATGCTAGGACTGAACAAAAAGGTATGAACTGAGGAGAGGCATAAGATAGCAATTAGAGAGTTTTAAGACCATTTGGGAGTGGGCAAAAGTGATAATTTCTACAATCCAGTAAGGTAGGTAGGCATGTTCCAATGCACCATTGTGGAAACAACCAGATTTGCATTAGGCTGTGTGTTAGATCCCTAGCAATGGAGGGGAGAAAATATTAAGTAGTCCAGGGACAGATTCCACCTTCTTTGGGAATTTCAGGGAGTGAGTTTATGAAGGATGAACAACAGGGCAGATTCATCTCTAAAATAAAACCCTGGTTGCAGGAAAAGCCCGCAAATGGCAGCTAAGTGCATGGGTGAATGTCTACAAGGAACAGGATATTGACACAGGCTCAAACTATCACTCCATCCCCATTATGTGTTACTTACAAAGCAGGAGACTGCAGTTTCTCCTGGCAGGACCTACCTGAAACACATAGGCGAGGCTACACTGAGTGACACACATCTTCACAGCGTTCTGTAGTGAAGGGCAACTCATTTGTCCTTTCCACTCACACAGACACACACATTCAATCTACTTACGTAAACCGTAGAGAAGCCCAGCTGGAAGGACATTCTGCAAAAGAACTCCCGGCACTCCTCAAAAAATGTTGAGTTATAAACAGAAATCTCACAGATGGGAAGGAGATAGGAGCATGAGAACTAGAAGGGATACAAATTCTGGATTGACTATCCCCCCCCAACAATGTTGATGGAAAAATGAAAATCGAAGTGTAAAAGATTTGATTTATATCAGTATTAGCCTTTAGTTTTGATTATTCTTCTTGGGTTATATAATATGTAATAAACAAATCTGGCTGAATGACACAGAGGGATTTATTTGGTACCAGTTTTATGATGCTTCTATAAGTCCAAACACATCTGACAATAAAAAGCGTTCTCATAAAGAGGGAGGAAAGGAGGGTTGGAGGGGGGGGGGTGTTTGTGAGTCCAAGCACACCTCTATTTTCATGTGTATGCAGAGGACAGGGGACAACCTTTAGGAACTGAGTCTCCCTTTCCACTGACACATGACTTTCTTTACCCACTGAGTCATCTCCAGGCCTCCAAAAAACTTTTTTAACCTGAATGGAGAAAAAAAAATCAAAAAAAAAAAATACAAGCTGCATAATACCCAGATTCTCAGAAAAGAGAAATAGACAGGGGAGCGGAGAGAATCTCGATAAAATCAGGAAGTCTGTCTCTCTGGGTTTGGAGGGATGGTTTTGCAAGGCACAGAACTGCCTTGTATGTTCCCTGTTCACCACTTTAGACATTTCACTCCACACCCCTTTGCCTGACCCTCCAAGAAGCTGGCTATGAGCTGAAGATGGCTCTTCTGTAGCTCTAGCAAGCTCTTTCCTCCTGTTGCTCTATTGTTGCCTTCCTGTGATGGTTTGTCTATGCTTGGTCCTGGGAGTGGCACTGTTGGGAGGTGTGGCCTTGTGGGTATTGGCTTTGAGACCCTTTTCCTAGTTGCCTGGGAACAGGCATCCACTAGGAGCCTTGAGATGAAACTGTAGAACTCAAAGCTCCTCCTGCACCATACCTGCTTAAGATGTTGCCATGTTCCCACCTTGGTGATAATGGACTGAACCTCTGTTTTTGTTGGTGGTGTTTTTTGTTTATTTATTTTTGTTTATTTGTTTGTTTGGTTGGTTTTTTGTTTTTTTTTTTTTTGTTTTGGATTTTGGTTTTTCGAGACAGGGTTTCTCTGTATAGCCCTGGCTGTCCTGGAACTCACTTTGTAGACCAGGCTGTACTCAAACTCAAAAATCTACCTGCCTCTGCCTCCCGAGTGCTGGATTTAAAGGCATGTGCCACCACTGCCCAGCTCATGGTGTCTGTTAACAGCACTAAAACCCTAAGACAGACTCTTATACAACCATGTGCTTATTTTGCCAGCAAGAAGCCAGGGAACTAAGACCGTAAGTAACATCCCTCCATGGTCTCTGCATCAGCTCCTGCTTCCTGACCTGCTTGAGTTCCAGTCCTGACTTTCTTTGGTGATGAACAGCAATGTGGAAGTGTAAGCTGAATAAACCCTTTCCTCCCCACTTGCTTCTTGGTCATGATGTTTGTGCAGGAATAGAAACCCTGACCAATGGCGAGAGAGATGGCTCAGTGGGTAAGAGCAATAACCGATCTTCCAAAGGTCCTGAGTTCAAATCCCAGCAACCACACGGTGGCTCACAACCACCTGTAATGAGATCTGACACCGTCTTCTGGTGCGTCTGAAGACAGCTACAGTGTACTTACGTATCATAAATAAATAAATCTTTAAAAAGAAACCTGACTAAGCTTCTTCATATACTTTTTGATTGAGTACAATTCAACTAAGGTGTCCTGATAGATTTGCTTCTTCGTCATCATTTATTTTGCTCAGTGTCCTCTTAGCTTCATCTGTGATGGGATGCCTGACCTTGATTTAGGTGACATCCTCAGTCATTACGGCCTCAACATGTCGTGTGCTCCTGTCTGTCTTTTTCCCAAAGCATCACTACTTCCTGTCTCTTAGCACTTCCATAGCTGCCTCGCATCACTACTTCCTGTCTCTTAGCACTTCCATAGCTGCCTCTGCACTCTTGAATAGTCGGTCCGCTTCTTCTCAGTCTATTTGTCTTACTTTAATGTTTACTTTGGAAATTTTCTGTTGACATTTTCAAGCTCAGAAGTTTTTCCTCTTGGCCCATATTATACCTACTGAGTTAATTGTACTCAAAGGTAGCTTCTGTAGGTGGTGTGTGTGTGTGTGTGTGTGTGTGTGTGTGTGTGTGTGTGTGTGCATGTGTGTATCACCGTGCACATATGAAGGTTAGAGGAAAACCTTTGAGAATTGATTCTCACTGTCTATCCTATGGATCAGGGAATTAAATTCAGGTTGTCAGGCTTGGTGGCAAGCCCTCTTACCTACTGGCCCTTGACTTAAATCCAGTCACCTAGGAGACACAACCCTGCACAGTCTGAGAGGGTAGTTCCCAAGAAGTTTGAGGAGAAGATCACTCCAAATGCTAGTCCTGCCATCACAAGGGCCTGAAGTGCTTCACTGAATGGTGATGTTGGTGATGATGGTGGTGGTGGTGGTGATGGTGATGATGATAAAGGCAGACACCATGGAGCGCCAACACTGCTTGCTCCCTGCTTTAGAATTCTTTTTGTTTTGTTTAATTTTAAGTGTATGGGTGTTCCCCCCCACCCCCCCGCAGGTCTGTCTGTCTGTACTGTGTGTATGATTGGTGCCTGAAGAGAGAACTGATTGGATTGCCTGGAACAGAGCATTCTCGGGCAGTTTTGAGCCACTATATGCATGTTAGGAATTCAACCCATGCGTGTCCTCTGGAAGAAAAGTCCAGGCCCTTAACTGCTGAGTCATCTCTCTGATTTTTTTTTTTTTTTTTTTTGGTTTTTCAAGACAGGGTTTCTCTGTGTAGCCCTGGCTGTCCTGGAACTCACTTTGTAGACCAGGCTGGCCTCGAACTCAGAAGTCCACCTGCCTCTGCCTCCCGAGTGCTGGGATTAACTCTCACTGCTTTTTGATGTAAGGAGTCCCTGGCTCCAGCTCCTGCTGCTGTGGACCGTGCTGTCCCTTTTCCACAGTCAGCTGTACCCTCTTAAACTTGGGAGCTTCAAGTTGTTCCTTGTCAGATGTCTGGCCAAGACACCAAGAAAAGTCAGCACACCCACTCCTGACACTCCAGATCAGAAACCGGAATGATTTCTTTTCTTTAAATAAAAAAAAATTAATTTATTTTAAAAATTATTAAAATGTAAATTGTAATTATTCTTTAATACAACCTATTTATTTTTATTTCATGTGTATGGGTATTTTACCTGCATGTATTTGTGTACTGCATGTGTGTCTTGTGTGTGCAGGCTAGAAGAAGATGTGAGATCCCTGGAACTAGAGCTACAGATTGTTATGAGACACAAACAAAGTGGGTGCTGGGACTCTAACCTAACCCGGATCATCTGAAAGAGCAGGCAGTGCTCTTAGCCGCTGACCAATCTCTCCAGTCCTGTTTCTTTAGCGCATAGGTTTTGTAGATTCGGGTTTACTGTTGCTTGCTTGCTTCAGTGACATTGTGATAGAAGCCCAGGGCTTCCCAAGAGCTAGATGAGTGAGTATGCTAACAACAAGCCACATCCCTAGCACTCACTTCTCTCTTTATTTTGAGACAGGATCTTACTAAGTTGCCCAGGCTAGCTTTGAACTCACTCTACCACCAAAGTAGACCTTGTATTATGATCCTCCTCTCTTGCCCTCCTCCTCCCCTGTAGCTGAGATTACAGGTCCGCACCAATCAAAAGGGTATTTTTGTTTGTTTGCTTGTTCATTTCATTTTAAGGTAGCATCTCCAGATTTAGCTCAAGCTGTCCTGGAACTCATTATGTAGATCAGGTTGGCCTCGAACTCACAGAGATCCACTTGGTTCTGCCTCTGCCTCTGGAGTGCTGAGAATAAAGGCGTGTGGCTGCCTGGCTTGCTTGGGTCTTTTTATTACTGCTGTTGAGTTTTATTGTGCTATGTTCTGAGAATGCTGTTTTGCCATGCACTGTTGAGATGATGAACCTGATGAGATATAGAATTAAGGAAGAGAGAATCCACTGGGTATGTCTGAGAGGGAGGCTCTAGATTGGGTTAATTGAGATAGGAAGACCCACCAGAAGGGTGGGTCTCACCACTCCGTGGATGGGCTCCTGGAGGGCATGACGGGAGAAAGCCACCCGAGCAGGAACATATGTTTCTCTTTGCTTCCTGACTGTGAATGCGAGACCAGGAGCCTCCTGGTTCCTGTTACCACACCCTCCCGAGCTCTTTGAGCTGTACCCTCAAACTGTGAGCCCAAAGAAACCCTTACCATCACATCACAGCAAGGAGGAAAGTGACTAATGTTCCCTTTCGGAATCTGTTGGTATTTTCTTTGTAGCTTGACACAGTGTCATTTTTTTCCCCAGTGTTGCACGTGAATTAAAAGGTGGTCAGGCACATCGAAGTCTTTCTATTAGCTTAAGGACACTTTAATCGCATTGCTCACACCTCAAGCTCTATGACCCACTTCCTGGTCACTGTTCTTCACCTTCAACCCCAGCTAATTCAAGAACACCGATAGTAATTGTATTAAAATTACAAAGTATCTTTTTTCAACTGGGTCCCTTAGAGATAAGCTTCCTTGATGTAACCTGCTTGCTAGGTTGGTTACGGTGTAGCAAATAGGTCCAGTAAGAGAGTTAAAGTTAGGAAGCCTGAAGAATAGCCTATGATTTTGTAACCAGGTCATTGAAATTAAGTTTCTTGCCTGCTGCCTTCAGTTACACACATCTGTTGATATTAGGTGGTGTTCTCTGCCCCCTCTCCTTCCTTCCTCCCTCCCTCCCTCCCTCCCTCCCTTCCTTTCTTCCTTCCTTTCTTTTTGGCTTTTTAAGACAAGGTTTCTCTGTAGTCCTGGATGTCCTGGACTCGCTCTATAGATCAGCTTGGCCTTAAACTCACAGAGATCCACCTGCCTCTGCCTCCCGAGTGCTGGGATTCAAGAACTGAGCCATCACACCTGGCCTCTGTTTTACTCCCCACCCCCCCCCTTACCTTCAAGTATTACTTTACTTCCTTAGCTGTGATAAAATGCTGCCCAGAAGGAACTCAGGAGGAAAGGGTTCATTTGATGTGCTTGTCTTCATCCTAGCCCATCACTGAGGACAGAACAAGAACTCAAGGCAGGAACCAGGAGGCAGGTATGGTAACAGATGGGATATGAGAGCACTGCTTCCTGGTTCGCCCTCCATAGCCTATCCAGCCTACTTTACTGTAAAACCCAGGCCCACCTTCCCAGGGTGGCTCAGTTCACAGCGATCTGGGCCTTGCTACAGTAATCATTAACTAAGAAAATGCCCACAGGCTTGCCTACAGGCCAATGTCACGGGGCATTTTCTCAATCAAGGTTCTTCTTTCCAGATGACTCTGCCTTGTGTGAAGCTGGAAAAAAAATCCTAGCTACTTCAGGGATTCTAAAAGTCTAGTTCTGTTTAAAATGTCAGTCTCACAAATAATTGAAATATTTCTCTTCCCAACAGTCCAGCTGAGGAGAAGAGAGTCCATGGTTTCCTTTTGTATCCTCTTGCCTTCTATAGCTGTTCTTGCTTCCGGGCCTCCCTCTTTCCCCAGTTAGGTCACCACGCTTGAAGACAAACGGTGATGCTCTTTGGGAGCGCCTTCAGAGGGACTCAATTCTTGTATCTTGCTGACGTTGTCTATGTGTCCTGCGAATGACATCTCTGATGGTCTTGGGCAGGATTCCAGGATCCCAGCTCAAGCCTTGATTCTTCTCAGTTTACCACAGTTATGCATCCTTGACACACTGTGGTGGTGAGGCAGAGATTCTACCACTTTTATTCCTCGTGATAGTTGAGAGTCTAGGGACCGTGGCAACTGTCAAGCTTCCCCAAGCACTATCTTATCAGGTGTTATCTACCTATCTATCTATCTCTCTATCTGTGTGTGTGTGTGTGTGTGTGTGTGTGTGTGTGTGTGTGTGTGAGAGAGAGAGAGAGAGAGAGAGAGAGAGAGAGAGAGAGAGAGAGAGAGAGAAAGAGAGGAGAGTCTGCCTCCTTTCCTTTATTCTTTTTTCCAATTTTTTTATTAAATATTTTCTTCATTTACATTTTAAATGCTATCCCGAAAGTCCCCTATACCCTCCCCCCATCCTGCTCCCTTACCCACCCAATCCTACTTCTTGGCCCTGGCGTTCCCCTGTACTGGGGCATATAAAGTTTGCAAGACTAAGGGGCCTCTCTTCCCAATGATGGCCGACTAGGCCATCTTCTGGTACATATGCAGCTAGAGACACGAGCTCTGGGGTACTGGTTAGTTCATATTGTTGTTCCACCTATAGGGTTGCAGACCCGTTCAGCTCCTTGGATATTTTCTCTAGCACCTCCATTGGGGGCCCTGTGTTCCATCCAATAGATGACTATGAACATCCACTTTTGTATTTACCAGGCACTGGCCTAGCCTCACGAGAGACAGCTATATCAGGGTCCTTTCCGCAAAATCATGCTGGCATATGCCATAATGTCTGGGTTTGGTGCCTGATTATAGGATGGATCCCCAGGTGGGGCAGTCTCTGGATGGTCCATTCTTTTGTCTCAGATCCAAACTTTGTCTCTGTAACTCCTTCCATGGGTATTTTTTTTCCCTATTCTAAGGAGGAATGAAGTATCCACATGTTGGTCTTCCTTCTTTTTGATTTTCTTGTGTTTGGCAAATTGCATCTTGAGAATTCTAAGTTTCTGGACTAATATCCACTTATCAGTGAGTGCATAATAATGGGTTTAAGAATTTCCACATTTGCAGCTTCTGGCTTGGAATGAGGCACCAGGCTCTTCTGTGTTCCTAATCTCCATGAGCAATTCTATTGGAGCATTCCCCACCTACACCTACAGACTTAATCTTACTTGCTATTATTACTTTAATGAAAAATTATTTATTATTTAATGTGAATTTATATCTCAACGGTATGTATTTATGTCTATATGTATGTACAGGACATGCATGTCTCATGCCATCAGAGGTCTGTAGAGGACCTTGGATTTACTGGGACGAGAGTTACAGGTGTCTGTGAGTCACAAAGTGGGTGCTGGAAATTGAATGCAAGTCCTCTGCAAGAATGAGTGTTCTTGAACTTGGCCTGGCAAAATGGTTCCCACAAAGAAAAGCGGCGAGCAGAAGAGCCATTCTGCCATAAAAGAAGTGATGACCAGAGAATGCGCCATTAGCATTCTCAAGCACACACACCGAAGTAGGCTTCAAGGAGCGTGCCCCTTGGGACATTTGCCATGAAGGAAATGGGAACTCCAGATGTTTACACTGATGCCGGGCTCAATGCTCCATCATATATTCATGTACGTTTGTCCAGAAAACATAATGAGGATGGGGACTCACCAAACAAATTCTACAAACTGTTAACTTACCTACCTGGTACCACATTCAGAAATCTATAGAAGGTCGGTGTGGATGAGAACTAACCTGCTGAATGCCGAATGAAGTTGCAGATCTGCCGACTAAACAAAAGACAACAAACAAACAAACAAACAAACAAAAAACAAGTGCTCTTAACCACTGAGTCACCTCTCCCGTCCAACCATTGTTACATTTTTGAAACAAGCTGGCTTCAAGGTCCCTATGTAGACAACGACAGTCTTGAACTCCTGATCCTCCTCCCTCTGTCTCCTAAGTGCCTTGATTCCAGGTTATAGCCAGTCACAGTGTCGTTAGACTTCAGGCTTACAGGTTGTGAGCCACTACCTGCACCTCCCTTCACCTGTCTTTTAAACAGTGTAACTTCAAACGCACAGAAAACACCAACTTCAACTTCCTTATGCTTGCTCTTCTGCCTTGAGACAGCTGAACTTTGTCCTCTGGGTACTGCTGTCCTTTCTGAAGCGTCTCTCAATGTCCTTGCTTAAGCTGTAGTAGATATATATATATATATATATTCCGAGTTTTGCTTCATGAGAAGAACCCAGGGGCCAATGAGATAGAGCAGCCGTTAAGGGGGAATGTCTCTAAGCCTGACACCCTAAGTTCTAGCCCTGGGACTCCTCACAAGCTGTCTGCTGACTTCCACACGCTCGCTGTGGCAGGAACCCCCATTCAACTCCTCCATGAAATTAGTAAGTAAAATGTGGGGTGTTTTGTTTATTTAAAAGAAGATGAAGAACCCAGCCTGCGTCTCCGTCTCTGAAATTAGTGTCTGCATTGTTTTGTTTTGTTTTTTTCGAGACAGGGTTTCTCTGTGTAGACCTGGCTGTCCTGAAACTCACTTTGTAGACCAGGCTGGCCTCGAACTCAGAAATCCGCCTGCCTCTGCCTCCCAAGTGCTGGGCTTAAAGGCGTATGCCACCACGGCCCGGCTAAGCGTCTGCATTCTTTTTTTTTTTTTTTTTTTTTTTGACAGGGTTTCTCTGTGTAGCCCTGGCTATCCTGGAACTCACTTTGTTCGAGGAGGCTGGCCTCGAACTCAAAAATACGCCTGCCTCTGCCTCCCAAGTGCTGGGATTAGAGGCGTGCGCCAGCACGCTTGGCATCTGCATTCTTTTAAATTCAGGGAATGGGAATTCTGTTGCTTGTTCAGTCCCACAACTCAACAGTGAAGGAGGGAATTTCAGACTCACCTGTAACACTAACGCAGTTTCATAGGAACCTCAGAAGCAGCTCCATGATGTAGCCACCACTAACAGGGAGCACATGGCGCCTCTCAGTCAACAGTTGAAGCAACCCTACGAGTTTATAGTTAGCACTGTTTAGTCCCAGCAGGTCGCGTATTGAGGGAGCGTTCAGCCTGACAAATCCTGGGGCCGGGGGACCATGTACAATCTGCTGGTCAGGCGTGGTAGGAGCTGTCCCCGGGCAGAGCCTGCGTACTATTGTGGACGCGCACCTGTCGTCTCCCAAATGGTCAGACTCTGCTTTCCAGACTTTTCTGTCGCTTTTCATCATTCGGATGAGCGCCCCACTTACAGGATCGAGCTGGAGCGAGAAGCCCAGCTCACAGGTCGCAGAGACCCTGGCCCTGGGCGGTGCTTGTACCCGCGTGGCGGGTCCCGGCTTCAGTTCCTCCCTGCAGGGCTGCGGGAAGCGCTCAGCTGACCTGGGGGCGGGTCCGTGCTCGGGGCGGGGACACAGCGTCCAGGCCTTGGCAAGGCTTGGGCGACACTGCCGGGTTCCTGCTTGCGAGCGGTCAGCATGCATCTTCACCTGCTCTTGATATTGGCGCTATTTCGGGCCGGCTGCGTGGTGGCAGGTCCTAGCTACAGCCTGAGCGGGAGCTGGCGGGTGAGCAACGGGAATGGCTCCCTGGAGCTACCGGCGACTGTCCCCGGCTATGTGCACAGCGCCCTGCACCAGCACGGGCTGATCCAGGTAGGACGCACAGTCACCCCCCACACCCCCCATGCGGGTCCAGGTCAGTAGGTGCAGCTGTGGGCAGTTGGGGGAATGGCCTGGGAGTTCAGGCCAGTTGTGGACACTGACCCTCCCTCGCTGGGTCTTCAGTGACCTTGGAAGGCGGAAGTTGTGTATATGAAACAAACGGTATGTCTGCTGTCTACTTATTGTGGTGATTCTCTGCTCAAGCATTTCCTAAGAGGACTTACCTTTCTCCCTCCGGACAGGGTTACTGTTGCAATCATCTGGATGCTTGTAGCTTTTAGTTAATCAAAGTTCGCCGACCCTAGGATGTCCGGGTTTTCTTTTTCTGCTTTGAAGCCTCGTGCGTCAGGTTTGAAATAAACACAAGGGATTGGGGAGAGCACTAGTAAAGTTTGGTTGTTGATGCTAATGAGGAGCCTAAATATTTGGGAGGGGAGTGTGTGCAAGTGTGTGTGTGGTGTGTGTGTGTGTGTGTGTGTGTGTGTGTGAGAGAGAGAGAGAGAGAGAGAGAGAGAGAGACCCAGAACCATGAGTATACTAAGCACACATTGTACCACCACCGAACTACACCCCAATCCTAAAGCCTGAATACCGTGCTGACATTTTTTTTTTAAATGAGAGTCTGTCATCCAACAGTGTGGTAGGTTTCTTTATGATAGTTTCATGTGAGTGCACCATGTTCTCTGCCCATATTCACTTTTTACTGGGTCTTGCCACCACGTGATCCCTCCCTCGTTCAAGGAGTTTCTTTCCATTATGGTGTCCTATATACGTACACTTATGAATACATATATTTACATCTAGAGTCAACATGAGTAAAAACATGCCATATCTTGTTTTCATTCTCATTTGTCTTATGTTGTTGTTTTGTTACCAATTTTTATTGTCTTCATTATCCTTACCTTCTTTTTTTTTTCTGGCTTTTGAGACAGGATCCCATGTAGTTCAGGCTGACCTTGAATTCCCAATGTAACTGAGGACCACCTGAACTCCTGATCCTCCTGCCTCCTCCTCCCATGTGCTGGAGATATAAGTGTTTACCATCATGCACAGCCTAATTACATCATTTTTCCTATGGAAAATGTGTGTGTGTGTGTGTGTGTGTGTGTGTGTGTGTGTGTGTGTGTGTGATTTTCTTTAACCATTTGTCTGTTAGTGGGCATCTGGGCTGATTCCATCACTTGGCTATCATGCCGCAACCAAATGGCTACACAGATATTTCTGCACTATGCTGTCCTAGGATCCTTCAGGTATCGGAAGGAGTGGTGCAGCTGTTATGGGGGAGGGGGGGGCTTATTCCTAGTGGTTCTTTTTATTGCTATTGTTTTTGAGACAGAGTTGTTTTTGTTTTGTATTCTTTGTTAATTTGCCTTGTTTGCTTTTTTTTTTTTCAAGACAGGGTTTCTCTGTGTAGCCCTGGCAGGCTGGCTTCAAACTTCACAAGTTTCTGCCTTCCGAGTGCTAGGATTAAAGGCTTGAGCTACTAATACAGGTTGAGTGTCACCATTTTTAATGGTTTGAGGAACATCCATGCTGAACTACATAGTAAGCCTGCATAATTGTGTGTGTGTGTGTGTGTGTGTGTGTGTGTGTGTGTGTGTGTGATCCAGAGGTTGGTGTTGACTGTCATCAGTCATATTTACCTTATTTATTGAGTCCGGGACTTTCACTGAACCCCAAGCTCAGTGAATGCCTAGACGAGTTAGCCACAGTCTCCACTCTCCCATTGCCAGGATTACAGTGGAATCTCAACCCGGGCCCTCCTTGAGGACAAGCACTTCACCAGCTGAACCACGTCCCCAGGACGTTTGCCTGCACAATTTTGAAAGCTTTCTAAGTGACCAAGCCAGCTCAATCAGTCAACCGGGTCTCAAGGGAGGGAGTGAGGATTGAAAAAGAAAAAGCAATTAGACAAAATGATAACCCGACCCCAGCCAGTGCTGAGGCTGAAGCAGCTTTAGTTTTCTGCAGCTTTTGTACCATTCTAGGTGCATCCAGACATCACGGTCAGCTCTTAGATCAAAGACAAAATAGTCAAGCAAAGTAGTAAACAAAACCCCCCATGCTCACTGTTTCTGATATTCTTATCTGAGCCTATTTCCTTGTCTGAGGCCAGATTCCTAGAAGTGGCACCAAAAGCTCTCACCAGCTAAGATATGAGTAAGTTCGAGATTCCTTTCTGGGAGCACTGGAGAACATGGCTGGTATCATACAGCAGCCGCCAGCTGACAGATGAAATTGCTTGTTTTTTGATGACAAGTTTCTCTGTATAGTCCCGGTTGTTCTGGAACTCACTTGGTAGAGCAGGCTGGCCTCAGACTCTCAGAGATCTGCCTGCTTCTGCCTCCTGTGTGCTGGTATTAAAGGGTCTCTGTGTGCTGGGATTAAGGGGGTACCACCACTGTTTGCTCAGAGTTGAAATTCTAACCCAGGCTGGCCTTGACCCCTTAGCCTAGAGTCTGTACTATTTGCTAGAATTAGGGCATTTAAACAATCTTTCTTCCTTCCTTCCTTCCTTCCTTCCTTCCTTCCTTCCTTCCTTCCTTCCTTCCTTCCTTTCTCTCTCTCTCTTTCTTTCTTTCTTTCCTCCTTTCTTGCTTTCTTCCTTTCTTGACTTGAGGCAGTATCTCATAAAGTTGCCCAGGCTGGTCCTGAATTGATGGGGTAGCCCAAGGTAACCTGTAACTTGTTATCTTCTTGCTTTAGCGTCCTTTAGCTTGGATTATAGGCCTGTACTACCGTGTCTAGCTCTAGCTCAGAAATCATGAGCATGTGTGTGTGTGAGTGTCTGCATGCTCTCTCTCTCTCTCTCTCTCTCTCTCTCTCTCTCTCTCTCCCTCTCTCTCTCTCTCTCTCTCTCTCTTTCTCTCTCTCTCTCTTTCTCCATTGAACCTAAAGCCTTATGCATGCCAAGCAAATGCCCTGCCACTGGACTGGACTATACCCTCACCCCCCACACACACACATGAACATGTACATGCACACACACACACTCACAGTCTTTGATGCTTGGGATAGCATTCATAGTTTCCCTTGATGCTATGGTAGTCAAACTAGGATTCTGTAAAATTTCTGACCTGGAATTCATGACTATCTGTCTGTCCGTCTATCTTTACTTCTTTTGTTTTTTCATCCCATATATCACAATGAAAGTAAATGTTATAACTTACAATGAATTTACATTGTTATAAATTTCAATGAATTACAATAAAATTACAGTGTATTTTTTAGGTAAATCTTTCTGAAGCTTAAGTAGTATATTCATAATTAACAAAGTATACAAGGGAAGGTAAAAGGTGACATGTGACACAAAATTGGAATGGAGTGACTGGAAGTGAGAGGTCACAGGGGAAGAAAGGGAAAGGGAGATGGGAAGAAGAGGAAGGGAGATGGAGGAGGGGAGAAAGGGAGACAGCAGGGAGGGTAGAGACAGGGGAAAAGAGGAAGAAAGACGGGAAGAGAGGAAGGGAAAAGAAATGACTAAAACAAATCGTTTGAAGGAAATGTCAGAATGACACCTCATTCTTTGTATGCAAACAATAAAACATATCAAGTAAAACCCATGTGCATGTGTCAAGACACAGCTTACTGTCATCTGCAGAGTCTCATTTTACTAATTGAGTTAAGCCAACAGGAAATTGTAACCTGCGCAAAGCAGGTTATTGTTCTCTGTGTGTCTGTCTCTGTGTGTGTGTGTGTGTGTGTGTGTGTATATATATATATATACATATATATATATATATATATATATATAGAGAGAGAGAGAGAGAGAGGAAAAAGGTTTGCTTCTGACTGAGGACATTTGATTGGGTTTTGAAGTAACTACCCAACACTTCTTTGTGGGAGTAATTGAGAAGGCCTTGCAACCTCCTCCCAGATTCTTAGGAAAGCTAAGTTTGAATAAAGAGGGTTGGCGTCCTTGGTAGTAGTCTGGTGGAAGAGAGATGTTTATTGAATCAGGAAAGACTCCATCTGTTGAGTAAGGTGACATTGCTGCCTGTGTTATTATGCCACCCCCTTTTACTGTTGGCTTTGAGAAACATCTTATTGTTTGCTACAGACACTGGGCTAGATTTGGACTTGAAACCTCTCCCTCTCTTGTTTATTTAACCATTTACCTAATTAATCACCCTGTATTTAGCTGGTTCCTCTGATTGTACCAGGCTCTGTTTGAAGTACTTGGACTCCAACAGTAAAGAAAAGAAGTTTTGCTCCAGTGAACATTCTAGAGCGTTAGTAGTCAGCTACCAAGTTAATAAATTACAATACACCGGGTGCCCTGAAGAAAAAGGTAAAAAGAAGAGAAGGCTGAAAGATTGCTTTTTTTAAAAAGCTGCTTAAATATGGATCTTTCTTATCAGAGAACTCTTCCACTGTAAAGCAAACATACATCTTTAACCAAGTAGAGAAAAGGGCAGGAGTGGTCCAGAGGAAAACCTGGCATCCCTCACAGGTCCCGTTAATAGTAGGCAGGACAGAGGACCAGGAAGCTGAGAGCCCTGCAGGAAGTTGAGTTCAAAGATCAACCAAGGTGTAAGAGCAAATGGAACAGTTTGTCTTCGTTCTATACATGATGAGAGAAAGTTGAGGGTTTTGGCTTGAAGAAACACAGTTCTTGTGGTGGATTGAATAGAAACGGCTTCCAGAGATTCATGCGTTTGAAGGCTTGGCCATAGGAGTGGCACTATTAGGACGGGTGGCCTTGTTGGAGCAGATGTGGCCTTGTTGAAGGAAGTGCATCATTGTGAAGGCAGTCTTATATGCTCAAGCTACGGCCAGTAATGGCGCACAGTCTCCATCTGCTGCCTGGGGATCAACATGTAGAACTCTCAGCTCCTTCTCCAGCACCACGTGTGCTGGTGTGCCACCACGCTTCCTGCCATGACAATAATGGCCTAAAACTCTGAACCTGTAAACCAGCCCCACTGAAATGTTGTCTTTGGTCACGGTATCTCTTCACTGCAGTTGAACCCTATGGAAGACAGTCTTCCAGGGTGGTTTTACCATGTAAAAGGCCACTCTCCAGACTGCTGTGCACGATAGAAGCATGGAGTCCACTGTGGCCTTGGGGCCTGGAGGTTTCTTTATTGGAGCAAGGAAATGAACAGAGGAGGAGTTTGTTGGTTTGTTTGTTCCATGTCTCTTTTTGTAGTGTGTGTGTGTGTGTGTGTGTCTGTTACTGTGTATTTATGTATCTGCAAACTCACAAATGGTGCAGGTGCGGAGGTCAGAGAGCCACCTGTAGAAATGGGTCTCCTTCCCATGAATCCCAGGGGTCAAGCTCTCATGGTCAGGTGCAGCAGCCAGAACCTTTGTTCACTGAGTCACCTTGCTGGCCCTCCCTGTTTTGTTTTTCCAAGCAGGGTTTCACTCGGGAGATCAGGTGAGCCTCTTGCTTTAGGCTCCTAAGAGCTGGGATTCCAGGTGCTTGCCTGCCTGCACACCTGGCTGGAGTGGCCGTGGGTGCACAGATTACGTGTCGAACCAGCAGTTGGGGTTGTTTACAGACTGAATGTGAGCGGTAGGACAAAGAGGAGCCTGACAGGGCACCAAGTCACTTCTACCCGAGCCAGTGACCAACTTGTAGTCACAGAGAGGCTCTGTGACCAACCTTGGCTGTCTCACAGCTGACTCTCTGAGGTGCCTGCATAGAATCACCAACCCCTAGGTGTATAGGAGTAAAGGAACTTTTCCTAATTTTTATCTAAATAAAGACCGATGGGGTCGGTGAGCTGGCTCAGTGGACTTAGTTCTCTGTGGGCTCTAGGAGGGAACTTGAGCTGTTGGGCTAGCACAGCCAGCACCTTTGCCCACTGAGTCATCTCCCAGACCCAATGCCATCCTTTTTGTGCCTGTCTTCTAGATCACTGCTTTATTCTTCAGAAACAGCCACAATGAACAATTTCTTGTGAATCTTATTTGTAGAAAGATGTAGGTATATACCTTATACAGACTTGCCTGTCCACCTACCCCCCCACCCCCACAAATAATAACGTTCTATGATAACGTTCTATGACCATTATTTTACACTAACCTGTAAGCTGACAAAACTTAGAAAGTTTTTCAGGTCACTGTGCATTTAGAAATGCTAGCTGTCATGACCGGATGCTAGCTTTGGGTTGAGAACAGCTCCAACAATTTTTATCTCCCCAGTGTTTGTGATCCTGAGAAACAATTGTCTTCTCCATCCCAGCGTGGGATAGGAGCGTATGTGTGGAAATGGCAATATAGGGTCAGGGAAGAGTCAGGTCTGCACAGATAGATGATATCTGTGGGACGCCCGACTTGCCAGCAAGTAAGACGCCACAACAGGATCCTTCTGCAACACATTTATTGGGAGAGCATGGACTGCGTAGGCGAAAGACCCTGAGCCCCAGAAATGGCACTGCTTATATAGGCCTAGGAGTGACATGTCCATACCTGATTGGTTATGCTACCAGTACCTCATTAATATGTGTCGGGCCAGGCAGTGACTCGGCAAAAAACTCTTATGCACATGTGCACATTGGTTGTTTACCCATATTCATGGGTGTTGGCTTATTGCCACCAGTGCCGGCGTTTGCGGCTTCCCACATCTCCCTCTTTTTATTTTAATAAAATGATGCTGAACTAGGCCTATGCAATTATGTCCATCCGCCATGGCTCCTGTTTTAGGTCGTTCCTCTGTGTCACAGCCTTACCCGTCATAGGGTAACCCTATCGCCACCAGGCCCCGTGTCTTAGGTTGGTCTGTGCACGAGGAAAGTTGCCTGTCTTTGGATACCGTGATGCTGTGTGACAGTAATTGCTAAATGACCCAGGGCAAACTCTACAAAAGAGGCCAGCCAAGTTTTTTAAGGAATGAATTAGCAGAGAAATCATGATCACCTTATCGCGTGCAATGAGGAAACCTCAGCGATGTGCAAGGGCTGATCAATGATCGTTGAGTTTCTCTCATCCCAGTGCAATGGATCCATAAATCCGTGGGGTGCAAGAGCAGAGAACTCAGATGCCGACTAATTCTTGAGCATAGATAACCAAACTTCAGGGGAGGTGCTGTTTTCAATGGCTAAAAGTGCCTGAGTTATAATCACCTTGTCACGTTTTTGTTGAGTTCTGAATTTGCATACCAACCAGAGCATGAACACCAGTCCACAGCATATGGCAGCACCAAACAAAATCACTCGCACCCATTCCTTAAAGTAAGAAAATGCAGAGGTAAGCCAAGAGGTAAAGTCTCCAAGGGTCACTGATTCCACTCTGGTTCCATTAAGGTTCAGGATCTGTATCTGCAGATTCGTCTGCAACCTTTCCAGCTCCTTCGACCAGTTCCCCTTCAGATAATTCGGTAAATCTGTACTTTTAATGAAAGAATTGTTAATATACCTAACGGGAGTAATGCACACATGTGGGGTTGATGCCACACAACTCATTTGTATGACATCCGTCATCTGTTCCATGTTATGTTGTAAAATATCTCTCTTTGATTCACTAACGTTAATCCTGAGGCGATATGAGAATCTGCCCTTTGCAGGGTAAGCAATGCCTCAGACGTTTTTTTCTGCTATCTGATTTATGGTGTCAGCAGTATTAACTTGATTGGCCATAGCAATTCCTTCAGTAACTGCTGACTCGGCGGACACTGCAATAGCAGTAACAATGGCAGCTGTGATTCCAAAATCTCTCTTCTGCCAAACAAGACTCATGACTGGGAAGTTCTCTGGATCTGCCTCAACAGGCACAGGGACAAAGGTTGGTAGATGTACGTACCACTAAGGCTAAGAAATTTGGTTCCATTCCAGCATTGCGTCAAAAGACAAGTGACATTTGTACAATCTAACCATTCTGTATTATTTTGAAATTCAGCCAATATAAAGAAAAATGGAGGATTAACACAAACTTCTACTGGAGAAGTAGTCATATTTCTGATAACTCTATTAGATGTCACATTATCTAACTGAGCAGAGGTATTGGAAAGTGTGGCAGAAACATTCAATATCTCATGAAAGGTTCCAGTCAGCAATGCAAAGGCTGACAAACTGGTACTAGCACCTGCCTCATTACTTAAAATCCATTGGTAATATGGCCAAATATTTTCTTTCCCTGTAGCATCTCCTTTATCATTCATTGCAGCAAAATCCAATGGTGGTGACAAAACAAAACCCTTTGCAATTTCTTTCTGAGGAAAAACATTTGATTGACAAGGTGAAAAAACTGTAGGAAATGCAAGGTCCAGATGGCACCAAGGCATGCTGCGTATAGCAGTAGCATTGCCAACAAGCCATCGTGATCTTTTGGGAATAGTCACATTTCCCTTTATCATAATAGTGGTGATGTTTATAGGTGAAGTTACATTATTTCCAACATCACCTGAGCCTGATTGTGCTCCTTGAGCAATTTGCGTTAAAGCATTAAATAACACTCCAGAGCTCACTTTATTTTGGTAAATGGGATCTGCCCAATTAGAGATAATCTTTTTCTTTAAAAATATACAGGGTGGAGCTGGGCATGGTGGCACACGCCTTTAATCCCAGCACCTGGGAGGCAGAAGCAGGAGGATTTCTGAGTTCGAGGCCAGCCTGGTCTACAGAGTGAGTTCCAGGACAGCCAGGGCTATACAGAGAAACCCTGTCTCGAAAAAAAACAAGAAAAAAAATATACAGGGTGTAAAAGGTTTATCCATATTATGCACAAAGCATAGTGTATAATTTAAATGAAAACTTGTACTATTATACACCCGTGGCTCTCGAGGAGTTTGTCGTGTACAAGGTGCATCCAAAAAACATTCCGTTGCAAAAAACAAAGGCAAGGTAGAAGAATTGGAATGTACCGGTAAAGGTACTGGCCATGATCTTACTATGGCCCACAAAGGTATACTTATCTGTCTCAAGCCTCAGGAGTAAGAATAACAAGATCATTTTGGGATTCATCTTGCTCTTTCACGGTCCTTGTCAGTCGTGTCAGAACCCAAAGTGGATTATCTTCACCCTGTGGAAAAACACAAATAGCTCCCCTGGAGCTGATTAATATGGGATCTGGGCCATACCATTTATTATCAAGGACATTTTTCCACTTGACCATTTCATTGGGCAGTTTGAGGCCATTGTCCATGCCTTTCAGCTGGTGATCTCCCAGCATCATCCAATTTTAAGAAATTAAGAGTAAATATTGTAAGGGATAGAGTCATCTTTGGCATCATAGCCTCTATTCCCCCTCTTTGTTTTTGCAAGTATTGTTTCAAAATACGATGAGCTCTTTCAATAATGCCTTGGCTCTGTGGATTATAGGGCAATCCAGTAATATGTTTTACTTGCATTTGTTTGCAAAATTGACTAAATTTAGAAGAAGTATATGCAGGACCATTGTCTGTCTTCAGCACTAGGGGCTTGCCCCATGCAGCCCAAGCCTCTAAGCAGTGAGATATGACATGAACTGCCTTTTCCCCTGTCAAGGGAGAGGCATGTAGGACACCAGAACTGGTATCAATGGACACATGTACATATTGTAATTTACCAAAAGCTGGAATATGCGTGACGTCCATCTGCCACACATCTAGGGGTCGCAATCCGCGAGGATTAATGCCCACAGAAGGTGCATTAATAAATTTTACACATTTACCACACTGTAGGACAATATCTCAAGCTTCTGTTCATGTGAGCTTAAACTTCTGTCGCAGTGTAGAAGCAGGGACATGATAAAGTTGATGAAAATTCTTAGCACTTTCTATAGAACTTTGTGATAGGAAAACCATATCTCTGGTGGCTGAATCAGCAATTGCATTTCCCTTAACCATAGGTACAGGTAATCAACTCAGAACGAAAAGCTAGTAGCTATCAACAAGGCGGAGGTGCCACTGCTAACCCTGTGGCCACAGCGCCCTCACCGCAGTTCTCAAGTGAGATTGAACGCCTCAGGAGTCAGGGCTATTCCTACCAGGACATTCAGAAAGCTTTGGTCATTGCCCACAATAACATTGAGATGGCTAAAAACATCCTCCGGGAATTTGTTTCTATTTCTTCTCCTGCTCACGTAGCCACCTAGCGCATCTCTCCCTGCCATAGCTTCAGAGGACCCATGAGCCAGGCTCTTAATGTGTGATGGTATTGGTTTGTTTGGTAGACTAAGTGGGAAGGAAAATACTGTTCTATGGTTAATTGATGCTAGCACCTAACACTGGTCACTCCAAAGTGCTGTTTCTATAGGAATGTTGAATATGTTTTTGTTTTTTAAAGAAGTTTTAATTCTCTTAGTTACCTAATGACCGGTTTGAGATAGAGACCTTCATATACATACCGTGTCCTCCCCAGGACATAGCCTGTGGGAGTCGGTTGCCTTGATGCCAGGTGTAGGTCATGAATGTCCAGGGTGGTTTTCCAGCCCAAAACCATAGAGCTTTTAGGAAGCGTCAGTCATATATACTATTTAGATTTATAAAATAAACAGCTAGGACTTCTCTGTTTAGTCTTTCTTGCCAGTGGCTAACTTCAGCTTAGGAATTTCTCCCTTGAATAGGAGCCAGGTAATGATGTATGTGCTCTAATATGCTGAATATAAAAGGGATGCTCACGCATCAAAATACAATCTTGTATTTTCATCAAAATTTTAGATACTGGATGGTTAGTCAGTTTTAATATAACAAGGACAGTGACTAATTACACTTTCAATTGTTTCTCTTGAAGAGAGATTGTGACTAAAATGCTTGAAAAGTTATTATAATCACATATGTATAATTTATTTATTTATTTATTAATCAGAAATAAGAGAAATTCTTTAAGTTGTCTCTGCAAATAACTATCTTCTATGAAAAAACAGCTTGAGTAGTAAGTCTTAAACCCAAATAAATGTAAGGATCCTGAGTCTGTATCCTTTTAGGAGCTATCTGTAATCTTTATCAGTTAAAGCTTTATTTAAACCTCTATAACACAAAAGCAAATCCTGGGGGTCTTTTCCCGGCAACCCAGGACAATTTCTTAACTGCCCAAAAACAATCTTCTTAAAGGAATATTATTTTTTCTTATAAGTTGCATAAGCAATTGCAAGCTCTGAGATATAATATTGACTATGAATATACAACTTAAAAGTTTGATTGTTCAACATTTTTTTTGGGGGGGGGTTCGAGACAGGGTTTCTCTGTATAGCCCTGGCTGTCCTGGTGCTCACTTTGTAGACCAGGCTGGCCTCCGAACTCAGAAATCCGCCTGCCTCTGCCTCCCGAGTGCTGGGATTAAAGGCTGGATTAAAGATAATTTAATTATCTATGCTGAAACAGGAGGAAACTCAAAAGAATAAGCATGTGATTCAATTCACATATACTTTTCTCTCATATAAATGCTATTTTTCAAATCCAGTAAATGGGATGCATGCATGCATGAATTTACAAGCATGCATAAAATTAACTATCTTAGGATAATGATTATCAATTTTACTTAATACGATGGTATGCAATAGATCAAACATCAATATTCTGCAATAACCAAATTAATGGCTGTTTGGAACAAGGAAAAGACACATACATATAAGCAAACTCTGTACACTATAACTTTATATAAAGTAGGCAAGCCAAATCGCAATGTCTTGATAAATTTCACAACCTGATTGACTTTTCATAAACTTTAAATTTAAATTTTATTTAGAACAACATCTGGCTAGGTCTGTAACAAGGTTCTTTTAGCTAAAAGAAAGGGAGGGAGAGATGAAGTTCCAGGTGTCCCTAGTCCGGGTTTGCAAAACAAAAGAAGTGCCACACAAGTCGCGCTGAGGCTGCTCCCCTCCGAGCTCAGCCTCAATCCAAATGCAAACTTTTCTCAATCTGAACATTCTGCCAGTCCTGATTATCCCTATTTTGAAGTATCCTTAAAGACCTGTTTTCTTGTATTTGTTCATGTTGTTTAGAATGACTCCAACCCTGAGTTCCCAATTTTCTTTTTTTTTTTTTTTAAAGATTTATTTATTTATTTACTATATGTAAGTACACTGTAGCTGTCTTCAGACACACCAGAAGAGGGTATCAGATCTCATTACGGGTGGTTGTGAGCCACCATGTGGTTGCTGGGATTTGAACTTCGGACCTTCGGAAGAGCAGTCGGGTGCTCTTACCCACTGAGCCATCTCACCAGCCCCCTGAGTTCCCAATTTTAAGCTAACTTTCTGTTACAAGCAAAAGGCTGCCTGCCCCTTTAAGAGCTCCATTTGCAATCGACCCTCAGCAGGGCTTTTTCAGCTGTACTTGACTCCCAGCCACAGTGCTTATCACTTTCGCTGTGCAAATTGAGACTGCTTCAGTGTCTTTTTAAATGTCTCTGTGTGTGATGCCCATAGAAGCCAGAAGAGGGCATCGGATCCCCTGGAGCTGGAGTTACATGTGATTGTGAGCTGCCAGATGGGGGTGCTGGGAACCAAACTTGGGTCCTCTGGAAGAGCAGTGAGTGCTCTTTCTTAACCACTGAGCCATCTCTCCAGCCCCTGGGGTTTATGATTTTTAAACTCTAAACACTGAGTAACACCCATGCGTTTCTGAGGTCACCTGCCCACTTCCTGCCTTTTCGTTGCTCCCACTGGTTTTCTGCATCACTGTAACAAATACTTGAACTAATTACCTTGGAAACATGGGAGGCTCATTTGGCTCCTGGTTTTGTAAGGACTCAGTTTGGCTCACTTGACTTTGCTGGTTTTGGCCTGTGGTAACACATGGCATGCCGAGTGCGTGTGCGTGTGCGTGTGCATGTGTGTGTGTGTGTGTGTGCGTGTGTGTGTGTGTATGGCAGAGCTAGTAGCGTTCATCCAGGAGAGAGAGGCTAAAGGGAAGGAGGAGGCTTTGAGGGTCCTCTCTTTCTCTCCCTCTCTCCCTCTGACAGTGTTTTGCTATCTAGTCCAAGCAGCTCAACTCATTATGCCTGGCCTTTTACTCATGGCAATCCTCCTGCTTTAGCTTCTCTATTGCCAGGATTCTAGACACGTGCCACCACACACCGCTTTGATTTTCACCCCCCCCCCCCTCTCTCACACACACACACACACACAGTCGAATCTTATTCTGCAGTCCAGGCTGGCCTGGAGCTCACAGTGTAGCCTTGAACTTTGCTGTGATTTTCCTGCCTCAGCTTCCTAGTAGCTGAGATTGCAAATATGGATTGAGGCTGGAGGCTGTAAGTATGATAAGTAGGAGTTACAGATAACTTACACGTATGCGGTGTGGTTATCTCTTGGCTCTCAATGCACACTGACACTGGAATTTCCTGTGGTGTCCCTGGCATCGCCTAAGTCCTGGGTCATGAGTAAGCATGCCACATTTCCCTGGGTGAGTCACTGTTCCACTGGTTAACAGCTGTTTGACTTTGAGCCTCGGATTGTGTGTTAGTGAATGAGATAATAAGACCTGCCCAGCAGAGTCACAGACAGCGTCTTCTAGCTACTATTACTGTTGCTGAAAAGTTCATCTGACATAGAAGTGTAAGGTCTTAGAAACCCCACCTTTTGGGTTTTAGGTTTCTTCTACTATAAGTCCATACTCAGCAGCTTTGATTTTGATATTTGTTTGATCCTGTAGATATGAGTCCCTACCTTAAAGGCTGAAGTATATCAGCCTGTCCCTACCTTAAAGACTAGAGTATATCAGCCTGAGTCCTTACCTTAAAGGCTGGAGTATATCAGCCTGAGAACTCCAGGGCTTGTTTAGCAACTCAGCAGCTTGCCTGACTCTTTTTTGGTCATGAAAGACCCTAAACCGTTGTTCATGTTAAGCAGAACTCAAAGTTTTTTTTGTTTTGTTTTTGTTTTTTTAAGATTTTATTTATTTATTTATTTTATATATATGAGGAGTACACTGTAGGTCTTCAGACACACCAGAAGAGGGCATCGGATCCCATTACAGATGGTTGTGAGTCACCATGTGGTTGCTGGGAATTTAACTTGGGACATCTGGAAGAGCAGCCAGTGCTCTTAACTGCTGAGCCATCTCTCCAGCCCAGGACTCAAAGTTTTAATGTGGCTCAGAGCAGGTCAGCCAATCTGGAGCCAAATTAAGTGCTTGATTAGCATTAGAATAACTAATTATATATATATATATGTATATGTGTATTGAATACATGTATATACACACACATATATGTGTATAGACATATAACTATGTATAATCTAAGCCTCTGAAAATTTTTTCATAATACAGTCCCTTATTAAGAACCAAAAGTGATTTTTCCTTTACTGTTTTGTTTTAGCACACAGGCCCATTTGGTGCGGATGTGAGGGGAGACTTAAGTCTGCATTCTGCATGTGTATTTTTAAGACTTACTTTATTAAAGTTTTAAGTTGCACACTTACTTGTTTATTTTGTGTGAACGTGTGTGTGTGTGTGTGTGTGTGTGTGTGTGTGTGTGTGTGTGTGTATGTGTATGTACATGTGGGCACGCAGGCACCACGGTGCCTGTGTGGAGGTCAGAGGGCACCTGCAGGAGTTAACATTCAGCTCCTACCATGTTGGTTCTGGGGATTGGACTCAGGTGGCCCGGCCTGACAGCAGGTGCCTTTCCCAGCTGAGCATATCACTGCCCCGTTCTTTGTTTAATGAGCAGATTAAACTAACAGGTTTGCTGTGGCTCCCCTCCCACTCCCTCTCCCCCCTACACACACACACACACACACACACACACACACACACACACACACACACACACACACACACACACACACATTCCCGACCCCGCCGACTTGTTATATCACATGATATCACATGTATTCTTTACTCTTCCGTTGTCCCCTTCCTTAAAGCCTCTTTTCCCTCATGGGCCCCTTCCCAGCTTCCCCAGCTTCTACACACTTTCTCGCACATGCATCCACATATGTAAACATGAGGCCCTAGGATCTGCACGTGAAAGAAAACTTTCTGAGCCTGGCTTACCTCACCTGATGTTGTATTTCCCAGTGCCATGCATTTTGCTGCAAGTTTAGTTCTTCTTGAGAGTTGAGCAAAATTCTGTTGTGTATATTACCACATGTTAATGGTCAGTCCTCTGCTGACTGACATCTAGGCTGATTTAATCTCTTTGATGCTGTGAATTAAGGGGCAATAGATGTAGATGTGCAGAAGTGTGGTATATCCGGGTCAGCTGTGTTTACATTCTGAGAAGATGTCACAGTGGTCCCCACAGAGGCCACACCAATCACATCCTCACTAGCAAGGGCCGAGCACTTCTCATCCTCATATCCCCACCGGCATCTCTTTCTTCCACAATAGCTATACTGCTGATGTTCTAAAATTATTGGTTTTTTTTTAATTTTAAAAACTTATTCAAAGAAAGAGGAAAGGAGAGAGAGAGGAATGGGGAAGAGAGAGGAAAAGAGAGGGAGTGAGGGAGAGAGAGAAAGAAGAGAGAGAAGTGAATTTGAACATATGTGTGCCTAACCATGACATGCTGTCAGGGTCAGAGATCAAAGGTCAGTTCTCTCCTCCCACTGTAGATTCTGGGAACTGGCCTTAGGTTTTCCAGTTTGAGCAGGCAAGCTCTTTTCACCTACTGAGCCATCTTACCTCAAAGTACTTCTCATTTATGTCTGCATGGTTAATAAGGAGGCTAAACACTTCTAGAAACATTGTTAGTTGTTCATATTTCTTGTTTTGAGAACTCATTGGCAACTTGAAGTTTTGTTTTTTTTTTGTTTAATTTTTGTAGCTCTTTAGATATTCATCTATTAACTGCCCTCTGAAGTACAGCTGACAAAGGTTTCCTTCTTTTCTGTATGCTGTCTGCCCACTCTCTTCCGTTGCTGTGCATTTGCCTTTTAAAAACAAATTGGGTAACACTAGGTTCCTCTAGAGAGTTCAAGCAGAGAGAGCTTTATAGTAGGAACTTTCCTGGTGGCTCTGACCAAGAACCTGATATAAAGTAATTTAGGAGGATTTCTTTTGGAATTACAGTTTGTGAGAGTGGAGTCGATGGGTTAGGTGCGGGGCAGGTATGGCAGCATTTATGGGGCAGGAGTAGGGGTGGCTAAGCATCCCTTCACATGGGCTGGCCAGGACTCAGAGAGCAGAGAACACAGAGGCTGGTTGTCTTTCTCCTTTCCCTCTTTTGATTCAGGCTGCTGCAGACCATGGTGTGGTGCTGTTCACATCCAGGGTGGCTCTTCCCTTATAAACCCGCCCTGTTTGGGGTCTCTCTCACAGCTCCTTGAGTTTTGGAGTGTTCTTTCTTACATTTCTATTTCTCTCTGCCAGCTAGTGCACCAATGCAGCGTTTTCTGTAAGCTGCACAAGTCAGCGCCAGGCCCCATTGTGACCAGGTCTGTTGGGCTTGGTGTGCTGCTTCCAGAAACTCAGCTACTCTCTGCCATGTGTGTGTGAGCAGCGGCCCTCCGGGTTTTAGGATGAGCTCGGAACAGAGTGCTTGCAAGGTATTTATGGACACCGGAGAGCCAGGGTGTAGACAGCAGGACTACCACACAAAGTGACATTGGAGACTCTGCTCTCAAGCCATCATGGTTCAACTTTTCATTTGGTTCAGGCATGGGAGATTCTGGCATACAAAGTCTTGACACTGACACCTCAGAGGTCTATATCCTGGCCCTGTGTGACATCTGCTAGTGCCTGGAATGACAAGAGCCTTTCCATTGTGTTTGTAGCTAAATTCTGCCACCTTCCCTACTGTGCAATAAACCTTAAAAACTAGAGTTTTGTTTTGTTGTTGTTGTTGTTGTTTTAAAGAAAAGATTGGAATAGGGCTGACAAGATGGCTCAGTGGGCAAACATGATTTCTACCAAGGCTAACGACCTTAAGTCAATCCCTGAGACCCACATAGTGGGAGGAAAGAGTCGCTTCCTATACATTCTCCTCTGGCTCCATACGTGAGGCCTGGCACTTGGGTCCCCCTCCCCCATCAGTAAAATGGAAAAAAAAAGTTGGAATTGTATAAGTGGGAGAAACTAGCCTGTAAATTCTCTTCATGTGAGAAAACACATCTAGCATGATTGCCTTCTTGGGCTTCCCTCGTAGCTTCCTGCAAGGAACACAGACACAGGAAGGAGACCCAAGCCCTGCTGCCCCCGCTAGCCCTGGGGTGCAGTGTGTTGACGTCCTTGGCTGAGCTGCCCTCGAAGCTTGCTAGTCTTTTTCTTTCATGATATTTTTAACCATCTTGGTTTAAGTCCACAGTGCGGAGTTATAAATAGGGCTGAGTGAAGACATTTGGGCAAGTTAATAACTGGGCTTCTCTTCCAGCCTGAGTTCTTAAATATTTATTCTGTGTTTCTTCACCGGGGCGGCTCAGAGCAGCAGAAAGGGAAGCAAGGTAGTTGGGACTTCCACACACCAGTTGACAGCGTCTCACCCCGAAGCACAACTTAAAATACAAATCTGTTTCGTAGCTTTAAAGCTCACCTTACTCTCTCCCGAGGTGGCTTATCAAGCTACCCTAGTTAGGAACGATGTGTGGCAGGTTGAAACCTTGATGGCAGTGTACTCCCCTGGAGTCATTATGATGCTGCTTCATGGGTGGGAAGCCTGGACAGCTGCCCAGATGGTCACTACCAGTCAAACACGGCCATTCCACTCTCATTGCAGAGGATCATGGACAACACTGGCTTTTTCTTCTACTCCTGGAGTTACTGCCCTCCAGGAGATGACATCCAGCTCTATCTTAGGGGTTCTGTTGCTGTGATGAAACACCATGACCAAAGCAACTTGGGGAGGGAAGGGTTTATTTTTTGACTATGCTTCAGTATTACAGCTTACCATCCAAGGAAGTCAGGTCCGGGACTCAAACGGGGCAGGAACCTGGAGCCGGAGCTGAATCAGAGGCCTTGGAGAAGTGCTGCTGACTGACTTGCTCAACGTGCCTTGCTCAGCCTGCTTTATCATAGAACCCAGGACCAACAGCTCTGACCCATTTCCACCCACAATGGGTTAGGCCTTCTCCCACTAACCACTAAGAAATAATAAGAAAATGCCTTACAACCTAGTCTTATAGAGCTGTCTTCTCCATTGTGACTCCTTCCTTCTTGTTTGTTTTATTTTTATTTATTTATTTGTTTGTTTATTTTTGGTTTTTTGAGACAGGGTTTCTCTCTGTAGTCATGGCTGTTCTGGAACGCACTCTGTAGACCAGGCTGGTCTCAAACTCAGAAATCTGCCTGCCTCTGCCTCCCAAGTGCTGGGATTAAAGGCGTGCGCCACCACTGCCCGGATTGTTTTATTTTATTTTATTTTATTTATTTTTTTTAAGATTTATTTATTTATTTTATGTAAGTACACTGTAGCTGTCTTCAGACACTCCAGAAGAGGGCGTCAGATCTTGTTACAGATGGTTGTGAGCCACCATGTGGTTGCTGGGATTTGAACTCCGGACCTTCGGAAGAGCAGTCGGGTGCTCTTACCCACTGAGCCATCTCACCAGCCCTGTTTTATTTTTTGAGACAGTCTTACCTAGTATCTCTGGATGCCCTGGGACTCATGTAGACCAGGCTAGCCTCAAACTCAGAGGTGCACTGGCATCTGCCTCCCAAGTACTCTGATTAAAGGTGTACAGCACCACACCTGGCTGAAGTTCCCTCCTTTCAGATGACTCTAGCTTGTGTCAAGTTGACATAAAGTCGTCAGCACACACATCCTGAGTCACAGTCTACTGGAACTGAAGCAGAAGTGTAGAAGGAGGAATGCCACTTAACTGGTTTGCTCCTCGTGTCTCTCCCAGCCTACTTTCTCATATAAGCAGGACCACCTGTCTAGGGATAGCACCGCCCACAGTGGGCTCAGTGCTCCCACATCAATCATTAATCAAGACAGTACCCCACAGACCTTCCTAACGGCCTCTCCGATAGAGGCATTTCCTCATTTGTGATCCCTTCTTCCTAGCTATGACTAAGTTTGTGTGAGTTTATGTGTACCACCCATCTCCAGGAACCTACAGAGGCTAGAAGAGGGCTGGAGATACAGGTGGTTGTGAGCTGCCTGATGTGGCTACTGGGAACCAAACTTGGGTCCTCTGCAAGAGTACTAAGAACTATTAACCGAGTTCAAGGCCAGCCTGGTCTACAGAGTGAGTTCCAGGACAGCCAGGGCTACACAGAGAAACCCTGTCTCAAAAAACAAAATAAAACAAACAAACAAAAACTATTAACTGTTGAGTCTTCTCTCTAGCACCAGTGGAATAGGTCTCAAAGGGAAAAAATTGGTGCTACAGCAACTGATTGGCTTGGATAATAGATTTATATAAATCATTCCTCTTTGTATTATAGTCGGGGTCACTGTGACTTTGCTATCGGCTATGTCAACAGCCCAGGAGGGCTACAAAGCTTGGCTCCTTGTCCTTTAAAAAAACGGATAGATTTAATTTTTTTATTTTATTTGCATTAGTGTTTAGTGTGTGCCCAGTGCCCAGGGAGGCTGGAAGAGGACCTTGGATCCCTTGGAAATGGAATTACAGATGATTGTGAGCCACCAGTTGAATGCTGGGAATCATATCCTGGTCCCCCGAAAAAAAAAAAAAAAACCAAGTGCTCTTAGCTGTTGGGCTACTTTCCAGGCATTGTTCCATTCAGCTTTTACGATGTTGCTGGGGAATCAAACTGAGATCTTTAGACCTTTGCAACAGTGCTTTGCCTGTTGGTCCATATCCACAACTCCTAGTAAGTCTGTCAGCGCTTGGCCCTTGACTGGCTGCCACACAGAATCAAGCCCACGGGCTGCAGTTTGCTAACATGGATAATCCAGGAAAGCTGGATCCTATGAGTGTGGCAGTGAGTGTACTTACTGCCTGTGTGGTCTCTACTCAGCCCCCAGCAGCGCTCACTTAGAAAGCGTAGTGAAAAGTAGGTTGGAAATGCTTAAGGTCTCCAAGGAATGGGAGTTTCTGCTGAACTTTGGGCAGTAGAGGGCAGGAGATGTGCTGCCCCCTGGAGGCTATCCGGGGTAGTGGAAGCAAAGAGCAAGAACTGGGCCCTGGGAGAGAAAGGAAACGTGTCCCAGGGCGGTCAGATTTTATTTACTGCCAGGACTTTGGAGGTTCTATGTTTGGCTTAAAAGAGGCAGCCAGAGTCTCTTGGAGACCGTTCAGTGGGTGAAGGCGCTTGCTGCCAGGCCTGATGGCTGAGTTCAGTTCTCGGACGCCACACAACGGAAACGCAGAACTGATTCTCCCACCGAGTCCTCTGACCACCCACATAGGTGCTGTGGAGTGTTGCCCTGCTAATTAAGGTCAAAGTCTACCATTGTCCAGATAGCCTTCTGAGCTCTCACAAAATGGTGGACTCTCTTTACCAGCAGGGCTTCTCCTTCTCTGACCTTCTCCGGAGAGTTCAACCCCCACCCCGGTCCCCCATCTCCCCTCTATCTGTGGAATGTCTTTGGTTAGATTACAGGTTCAGCTTCCTTTCTCCTGATAAGAACTGGATCGGCAAGCACCTGAGATTCCTGGGATGCCTCTCTAGGCTAATGAGGCGGCTCAGTTTAGCCTTCAGCCAATGACCTTTGTCCATCCTGGATTTTCCTACTCCTTTCCCCTAAACTATCTAACCATTGATTCACCCCTAAAAACGTTGGTCTGTCTCCCTAAAACTGATCCTGGAATGACTTCATTTTCTTTTGTACTCACAGGCCATCCAATACCCTGTTCAACCACTCTGCCCACTTCGTCCACGTGGGCCGATGGCCGATGGCCCTGGGGAGAAGGGAGACCCACGGTGGTGCATGCCTGAGCACTCTCACACATATAAACAAATATATAATAAAAAACAATCAATACAAAGGGAGCCGGTATCTATCTCCGGACACGTTCTCTGATAATGAGTATTATTTGTACCGCAGAGCTCTTTCATTTCACGCATACTGTTGGGAATTTTCTCCCACATCCTCGTCGTTTTACAGCACTGGGCACTGTTCTCGGGGCCTTGCATATCCCACCACTGGGCCGTATCTGCAGCCTCTGATCCACAGCCCACATTCTCAGTGTTAATCGTCTGACTTTCCTAGGCCAAGAGTTCATTAATTTTTAGGTGATCAATAGTCATTGTTTGTTACCTATTTCAATTGTTTATTTTTAGCATATTTGGCTACCATGTTTATCTTGTACCAACAGGATCCTTACTACAGATTTAATGACCTGAACTATAGATGGATTTCCTTAGATAACTGGACCTACAGCACGGAATTTAAAATCCCCTTTAATCTCAGGTATGTATATTTTTATATATACTATACTAATATACTACATCCATATATACTATATATACTATGTCCATATATACTATAGTATATATACTATGCCCATAGATACTATGTACTATATAGTATATTATAGGGCTGGCAAGATGGCTCAGTGGTTAAGAGCGCCGACTGCTCTTCCAAAGGTCCTGAGTTCAAATCCCAGCAACCATGTGGTGGCTCACAACCATCCATAATGAAATCTGATGCCCTCTTCTGGAGTATCTGAAGACAGCTACAGTGTACTTACATTAAATAAATTTTTTTAAAAGTATATTATATATACTATATTATGTATACTATGTGCTATATACTGTATTATGACAAGATTTTCATTTATGCTTTATGTCTGCTTAGGTTGTATATCAATCAGAGTTAAATCAGATTAGACTTTTGTGTTATCGAAGTGACTGTGTAATTTATTTTTCATTTTATATGTGAGGATGGGGCCACTGCTCATCAGTCATGACATTGCGTTTTAGGGAATAATTGCTCTAGTGGTTATACTGAAGTCACCTAAATCCCATTTTATATAAATGCCCTGGACTTCCCCAGTGTCTTGGAGAATGTATTGATGTATTGATCAGCAGTACTTTTTGTGAAGTTATTCTGTGTGTGTGCATGTGTGTGTGCGTGTGTGTATGTATGTGTGTGGCCAAAGGAGAAATGCCAGGCGATTTAATCAATTACTGTCCACTTTGCTTTTTGTTTCTCTGAACTTTGAGCTCTCCAATTTTGCTAGACTGGTCAATGAGTCGCAAGGGTCCTCCTGTCTCTGCCTCCCCCGTTCTGGGCTTGCCGGCAAGTGCTGCTGTGCCTGTGCCCATCGTTTATGTTGGTCTGTAAATTGTGCTCAAATTCTTCTGCTTCCATGGCAAGCGAGCACCTTACTGACCAAGTTATCTTCACAGGCTCCCTCGCCACCACAGTGCTTGTGTGTGTGTGTATATGTGTGTGTGTGTGTGTGTGTGTGTGTGTGTGTGTGGTGTGTGTGTGTGTGTGTGTGTGTGGTGTGTGTGTGTGTTGTGTGTGTGTGTATGTGTGTATGTGTGTGTGTGTGTGTGTGTGTGTGTGTGTGTGTGTGTGTGTACGGGGATGGTACTAGGATCTGAGCCTAGAGCCTTAGGCATTGAAGCACGTTTCCCCCATCTACAGTGTTGTTAGTGCTATACAACCATTGATACTGTCAATCCCGAGATTCTCTGGAGAAAAACCAATTCCACCATTTTGGGCCAAATTTGAAGCAAGCTTTATTAAATATTAAGTACTGACTAAGAGATGGACTTTGGTCAAGGCCATTCCTGGAATTTCCAAGCTGAATGGCCCTGAGACACTGTTGCAGGGGTTTATAAAGACAAACCCATAGGCCACCATACTTTCCCATGAGGCTTTTGTTATAAGAACTACAACTCCCAGCATTCCAGGAGGTTACTTGGTCCTTGGGCAGGGGAAGCTTACAGGTTAATTTTGGTAATACAAAACTATGACCTTAACCTTACTCATGTGGCCATAAAGAAAACTACAAGTATTGCTTTCAGCAGTGTTCTGTTATCATAAGAAAATATTTCTAGGCGAAGCAGACTGTAAGCAAGTATACAAGCCACCATTATTACTAAATTTGAACAATTTTCTTGTGTATGATTTTTTTTGTTATATTACTTATTATCGCTTTAAAATCTAAAGCCACAGGATAGGGTAAAGAGCCCGTTTAGTGTGCATAAGACCCTGGGTTCAACCCTCAGTGTTGAAAATGAAGCCAGAATATTACGATCAATATATTAGGAGAACCATGCCACATGGTAGTCCAAGTGGTGGTGCAAGCTACTGCGTGTCAGGCTTTTCTTTCCAGATAATGCTTAAAATATTTCTCACAAGAATCCTGTCTCCCACTACATAGTGAGTTCCAGGTTACTCTGGGCTCCCTGAGACTGTCTTAAAACAAAACAAAAGAAAAACAAATAGCACAAAAATCCCAGACAAAATCCCATTTCCCTTTGAACATAGCACATCCCAAATCCAGCCAGCTGACATCCCTACTCAAGTAGCTTACATCCCAATAGCCCATTGCTCTTCTTCATGTAACACAGGTGCCTCTTCCCAAGCTTGTGCCAAGGGATGTGGATTTGCCGCCTCGATCTTTCTCCACTGCCTTCTCCCATTATGTCTAAGTTTGCCTGGCATTTCTCTTAGTAGAGCCTCCTCACGTTCCGGTTTTGACTTTACCCAGAAACTGCAGAATCCAGTGTCTTGGGTTTGCCTTTTAGTCTCTGATGGTGTGAGAAAACATTACTTGCTTTTCCTCAGGAAGAGAAAGCCTGTTTCATGGCTTCATAAAGGAAATACTGGCTTCACTGCGTACCTGTGACACTGGCCCCACCACCCCTGGCCCTGCCATGGACCCCCAACTTGTTCAATTTCTCCTTCTCAGCAACTCAGCCCAAATGATGTGTCTGAATAAAGAGTCTGTCTTTAAAGTAATTGACACTATTAGGGCTTTGTATGGTGGGGTGGCATGGTTCTCTGAGACCCAGACTCTTCTACTTATCTTAACAAAAACAATTTTATTGAACTCTGATCTTTATAACATGAAATTTGCTTAATTTAAAGAACAATTCCATGGCTTTTAGTATATTCAGAGTTTGGCAGTCATCACCATTATCCTGTTTTTTTTTTTTTTTGGTTTTTGTTTGTTTGTTTGTTTTGTTTCAACTTGATGCATACCGGAGTTATCTAAGGGAGAACCACAATTGAGAACCACAATTTCTTTCTCTCTCTCATTCTCTCTTTCTTTCTTTAGTTTTTTGAGGCAAGGTTTTTATTTGTTATAGCCCTGGCTGTCCTGGATTCAATTTGTAGACCAGGCTGGCCTTGAACTTACAGAGGTCTGCCTTACTCTGCCTCCCTGCTAGGATCAAAAATCATGCGCTATCACAGGTAGATGTGGTGTAAGAAAATGTAGGACACTTTCATATATGTATATATATATATGAAGCAGCGTTCTTCTAAGGCGTCTGCTTCCACTCCTGCCTCCAGAGCCTGCCTTCGCTTCCCTCACTGGTGGAGAGTGACCTAAATTGTAAACTGAGATTACCCCTGCTTCCCCAAGTCACTTTTAGTCATGGCATTTTTTTTTTTGTCTCAGCAATAGAAGCCCTAATTAAATCAGCCATCATCAGTTACTCATTAGTTATCATTTCCCGTTCCCATTCACTGTTCCTATCCCAGCCTAGACAGTCAGTAACTAACTCACTTTCCATCTGTAGATGGGATGTAGCACTGCTAACTGATGGAGCACATTAGAGACATTGGTCCTTTATCAAGGCTTCCTTTGATTAAACAACCACAGTACAGCAGTGTTCATCATGATTTAGTTCCTTGTTACTGATGAAAAATATTCACTTCTTTGACTTCTTATTCACTTCTTTCCTATTCTCTTCTTTCTTACACGGTGAGCCTCCGCTAGCCCTTGCCCAGTAGATCAAGAAGTTTCTGTTTGAGTCCTGTGTATTGTGGGCTTGAATGCCATCCAGAGTACAAACTTCAAATTCCAGGTTGTTCCTTGTAAGGCTGAGCAAAGTACCGAGCACAGGATTCTCCATCATTGACACTAGGTCATGGTTAATGTGTTATCTAAGATTCAATAGCTTTGACAAATGTTTTCTGGGTTATCTAAGAACTCTGGAATAACTGGGAGAATCAACTCATTTGGAAATTATAATTTGTGCTCTTGATTTTATGGCAAAGCTCTGACAGCCACATCATAGGACTGGATCACTCAAAGAAATTATTACAGCTAATGTCAAACTGATACTCCTGAAATTTGATGGCCTTAAGGTTAAGGGTGTATAGTTTCCTGTGGAATCTTTACTTTGTTAGTTCTTAACTGATGACAAAGAGACTTACATGGGTTAATGTTTTAAAAATCTTTTGTTGTCTCTTAGTGAATGGCAGAAGGTAAAGTTGATCTTTGATGGAGTTGACACGGTTGCAGAAATCCTGTTCAACAATGTCACCATTGGGAAGACAGACAACATGTTCACTGGATACGTGAGTACAGGGCTCCAGACTCACAAGAGCTGGCCTTTATGTTCGTGAACCGGGAAGGATCGTTGTGTAATTTGCCATACGTCAAGGTCAAGGCCTTTGAAACACTGGTAAATGACCGGGCTTCTCAGGTGCCCCGTTTGAAGGCTGTTAGGGGCAGTGCCAGTCCCATGGTGGTTCTGTGGGCCTCGAGGAAGGAAATTACAGCTCCAGCTTGGCTGTTCACTCCTCAGTGGTCTGGTGATCCAAGTCCGTGGGAAATGACAAGTGACAGACAATTTTAAAAGGAAATCTGTTCTGAAATTGTGCTTCCCTTCTGTTTCAAGGGTGTGCTTTGGAAAGCAAAACTCACTGATGACTTAGAAATACACACCGTGTGTTTCAGTGGGTCAGGTTGTTATATAGTGTCTAGGAATCTTTGGCAGCTCAAGGCCATGTGTACAGGTCGTTCCAGGGATGAAGATACTTTCTGTTCTGCATAGTTCTCTAGGGCCGTATTCCTGTAAAAATAGGAGAAGCCTAGGAATCTGTGCTTGGACAGGAGATTGGAGGTGTAACTAAAGGCGTCCATTAAGTTCTCTTTCAGAGGGATTCCTTCTGTTAATGAAACTAGCTCTAGACATGGCTGTAGTGTGTATCTTTCATGTAGTCTACCTTTATCTAAAATGTTATACACAAGACTAGGTCTTCCTAATGGAGCTGTGTTTCCTTCCTCTGTCCTGCAGAGCTTTGACGTCACCAACGTAGTCAAAGACGTGAACTCCTTAAAGCTGCAGTTCCGGTCAGCAGTGCAGTATGCAGAGTGTCAGAGCAAGGCTCACACTAGCTACCGGGTGCCCCCAGAGTGCCCCCCGGTGGAGCAGAAGGGTGAATGTCACGTCAACTTCATCCGAAAGGTAATGAATGTTCGTTCGCTCAAGTGTGTGTGGGCTGCAGCGTTGTGGCTGGCAGACTTGAAGGCTTGAAAACAAGATTTTCTGAATTTTTGTGGTGGATTCTCATTCTTCTAGGTTTTCTTCCTGGAGCGTGTTTTAGAATTTAGGTTCACACACACACACACACACACACACACACACTGTGGATAACAGAACTTGATGTTATATCCTAGGTTAGCCTAGAACTTACTATGTTGTTAAAAGCGGCGGTCTCCTGCTTTAGCCTCCCAAGCCTTGGGATTACTTATATGAACAACTGCTAATAATAATATTATTAATAATATGGGGAGCTGCTAATAGGACTTTATAAATTATTATATTTTTTTCGGGCAGGGACTCCTCTAGCCCTGGTGGGTTTCAAACTTGCTATGTATCCAAGGATGACCTCCAATTTCCAATCCATCCCCCACCTCTCTACAGAGTGCTGAGTTTAAGGTATGCACAATCTTGCTTGCTTTTATAAGGCCCTAAGGATGAAACCCAAGGCTCTGTGCATGTTAGGCAGAGCCCTGAGATAATTCTTCCAACTGCGTGACAGTCCCATCTCTATAAGTTATTTTATAGCATTGATATTTATCAAAGCTGTTACCAGTCGTGAAAACTTACTAGTGAGTCTTGTGACTAGCAACCTGCTTGAAAGAAATATATTTTCAGCTGGGTGTGGTGGTGCACACTTTAGCTCTAGTACTTGGGAGGCACAGGCAGGTAGATCTCTGTGAGTTGGAGACCAGCCTGATCTGCAGAGTGAGTTCCAGGACAGCCAGAACTACATAGAGAAACATCCTATCACCCCCACTCCCAACCACCAAACAAACAAACAAAAAAAAAAAAAAAGAAAAAAAGAAAAAATTTTTTCCTGAGATATTCTCATATTTTACTGCTAGAACCTTAAAATATAGAATGGGAAGGTATGATCCACAGATGATTTTTCTTTGAGGCTTATTCTGTTCTACGGTACTTGAACATATACTAATGCATGATTATTGTATTATAACTGTATGTAACATTTAGGTTTGGTTGGTTGGTTTCTGTTTCTGTTTCTGTTTTTTGAGACAGTGGCTCACTATGTAGCCCCGGCTAGCCTAGAACTCATCATATAGACCAGGCTGGCTTTGAACTCACAGGGATCTTCCTGCCTCTGATTCCAAAGTTCTGGAAGACATTTTAGCTTTTAAGAAGAAAATGTTACTCTTCTTCTCCCCTGCCTTCCCCCGCCCCGCCTCCCCGCCCCCGCCCCCTTCTCGGACTGGTCCTGCTTGCAAATGTTACTTTCTTCATCAAGTGTTTGACCCTTCTAAAGTCTCTACATCTCTGCTTCCTCCTCTGCTCAGCACATTAGTCGCCTCTATCTTTTCTACTTCCCTCCTCCCTTCTTGTCCGTCACTTCTCATCACCATGGTAACACGCTGAGTTGTACAGATTGGGGGTTGGCGGAGCATCTCTTTTGATTTTCAGTTTCAAAGGTACTCAGTCCTTGCTCTCTGGCTCTGCGCCTGTGGTGAGGTGGAACAGCAAGGTAGAAGGGAGTGCGGGACAAAGCTGCTTACCTCGTGGCGCCCCGGAAGCAGAGGGATACGGAGGGAGTGACTGAGATAGGGTGTACCCTCAAGGGCACGCCATCAGTGATCTGTTTACTCCAACTGGATCCCACATTCTAGTTCCTGCCAATTTCCAAGACAACCTTTATTCTTTGCCTCTGGGTCCAGTCACTTCTTGCACAGCACGTTGCCCTAGTCACCTAGCCGGTATTCCCACAACTCCATTTGCCTTCTTTCAAGTAATTATCCACGGAGCAGTTGGCATGGTCTCTTCGGACAAAAATGCCCCCAGCATCCCTATCCTTAAAACAGAAACTGGGACTTCTGCGTCCATATGTACTGAGGTAGGGGCTGATAAGACTAGATATGCTTTTCAAAGTTCATAATTTTTATCTTTCAACAGCTTGGCACCATCAGGAGGCTAATGTCCCAAGCTCCTAGCTCAGTCTTCGCCCCACCTCCTCCCGTTGGAGCAGGCTGCATCCTGATGACATTTGCACAAGCATTTCCTCTGATAGAGGCCTTCCACTTCCTTTCCCTAACTCAAGGTGGAAGAAAGAGGCTTCCTTGCGAGAGATGCCTGACTGTTTGGTCCTGTGTATGAAACCTGGGGCCTTGTGTATAGAAGCAAGCGCTCCCCTGCTGAGCCACATCCTCAGCTTAAAAGTTTTTGTGTTCCAGCGCTGTGCGTTGATGTACCCCAGCCCGAGTCACAGGGCGTCACAGGTACTTTCTGAATCAGTGAACGAACATCCTCGTTGGCTGAGGGAATTAAGTGATCTGAAGCTTGGTGTGGTGTTGAATATTTTGTTCTCTCCTTGCTGCTGTCTTACCTGGGGTTATCATTGCTGCAATGAAACACCGTGACCACAACCATCCTGGGGAGGGAGGGGTTGATTTTACTCACAGTCCCATGTAACAGTTCATCATCAAAAGCAGTGAGGGCAGGAATCCAAGCAGGGTGGGAGGCAGGAGCGGATGCAGAGGCTGTGGAGGGTGCTGCTTATTGGCTTGCTCCTCATGGCTTGCTCAACCTGTTTTTTTGTAGAACCCAGGACCACAAGCCCAGGGATGGAACTGCCCACAATGGGCTGGGCCGGCTCACATAATCACTAATTAAGAAAATGCCCTGCTTTCTTGCCTGTATAGCTCAATCTTTGTTTGTTTGTTTGTTTGTTTTTTAAGACGGGTTTCTCTGTGTAGCCCTGGCTGTCCTGGAACTCACTCTGTAGACCAGGCTGGCCTCGAACTCAGAGATGCACCTGCCTCTGCCTTCCAAGTGCTGGGATTAAAGGCGTGTGCCACCACTGCCTGGCCTGATGAGTCTGTTGCTTTTGTGTACATGATGTCAGGGATAACCACTCAGGGACCCCTTCCTGGGAAAGTGAATCCTCCCTCTCTCCACAGTCACTTGAAGGCGGTTGTCTTTTGCTTAGGGGTAGGACCCTGTGAAAATGTCCCCACTCATTTGGTCTTTCATTGTCCGGGTCTTGTTTAGGGAGCCATATTGTCACTGTTGAGGTTTCATGGGTACGGGGGTCCCAGCAGTCCCAGCAGACTTGCAGATCTTCCGGCTCTTTCAAATTGGCCACCACCTCTTCCTTAATATCTCCTGGGCCCGGGTGCAGGAGCCGTGCTGTGGCTGTCCTCATTGTGCCTGGGAATTCTGGTGATCTCTGTATTTTGACTAGTTGTAGTTTTCTGAGGTGGTCTCTGTCTGCTGCAAAAGACAAGTTTCCTTGGTGAGGGGTGAGAGGCACACTTTCATTTTTCTCTGTAGTAGAAACGTACTTATCTTCTTCTGACATAAATACAAAGTGAAGGAAGCCATTCTTGGGTGAGAGCAGTGCGGCTGGATCCCCAGTACACACACCCACATCCCCTGTACACACACCCACATCCCCTGTACACACACCCACATTGCCGCCCCCCTCCCCCTACACACACTGGCATCCCCTCGCTCAGAGGGCGTCTTTTCCAACTCAACTTTTCAAAGCTGAACTCACAGTGTCATAGATTTTTAATCTTGAAAAATTTTTTATTCTTAAGAAGTAAAGAAAATTTTCTGTTTGATGGGACTTTAAAAAAATTCTGGGTTTTTTTTGTTTGTTTGTTTGTTTTAAGTTAAACTTTCAGATTAGCACACAAAGGTTTCATTTTGGCAGTGTGTACACCAGTGGCTTTCTGGTTTGCACTCCGTGTTCCCTTCCCCACGGGTCTCACTGGATCCCCAGCCTGGCCCTGGCTGGTCCCCTCCCCAACTAGCTGGTCCCCTCCCTTTCTTTTTCTATCACTTGGATTCCATTACTCTTTCTTTTCCTCCCGTTTCCTTGAGAAGTTGATTGTCAGAGAATCATTTCTTGGTAGTTGAATCTGAACCTTTGTAACTTCATAATTGGATTTTTTTTTTTTTTTTTAGTGTCCTGGTTCTCAGACAGGTAGTTGGCAGACAAGATCATGTCTCTCAGATAGCTACTCCAGTCAGAGTCTGAAGTCTGAAGTGATTGTTTGTGGGTTTATGTGTATCTCTCTCTCTCTCTGTCTCTCTCTCTGCGTCTTTCTCTCTGTCTCTGTCTCTCTCTGTGCACCTGGTACTCTTTTTTTTTTTTCCTTTCAGTATAACCTTGGCTATCTTGGAACTCATTATGTGCCCCAGACTGGCCTAGAACTTGCAGACCTTCATTTCTGCCTCTTGAGTGCTAGGATTAAAGGCAAATGCCACCATCGGTTTGTATTTGGTACTCCTAAACGAGGACTTTTGAGTTCATACTTAATGAGGTAGGGAATAAGGCTAGTTTTTTTTTTTTTACATGTTAATAATATCTTTATCTTTCAATGAGCCTACTCATTCATCGAGTTGTCATGTTTAATACAGGAGTGGTTAGGCATCGCAGTGTTTTGGAGAACTTCAGAGAGAGAGAGAGAGAGAGAGAGAGAGAGAGAGAGTAAACATTTGCAGGGTGTGGTGGCCACTGCTTGTAGTCCTGAAAGCCCAGGACTAGGGGTAGCCTTGGTTTCATAGTGACAATTGAAAAGCAAAACACAAAACAAACAAGCAAACAATAAATAGCAGTGCTCTGACATAGTAGGTTTTTGAAGAATGAATGTGAAACAAGGCATAACTAGATTTTCTGTTCTTCTTGATAAATTTAACCATGGCACTAAAGTGGGCATTTTTGGTTATAATAATCATAATAGCCATCACCATCTGTATAGCAAATGACAGTAATAATAATGTACAGCAAACTAAGTCTGCATTTCTCAGCCTACGTACAGTTTGGTTGGGCACCTGTCGCTCGGGGCGTTTTAATCAAGCCATCACCTCAGCCTGACTGGGGCTGACAAGAGCTCTGAGCTCACCATGGCTGTTGAGAAATTTTAGATCTATTGTCCAAGTCTCTCACTCAGGCCTCCCACAGCGCTGCTCCAGGACACAGCAGCTGGCTCCTCTCTTGGCCAAGAGAGAGCACGGGACAGGGCCCCAAGCAGAAGGGGCCCTTCTTCTATAATCTAATTTTGGAAATGACATCACCTCTGCCATATTCTATTCATAGGAAGTGGCTCTCTTTATCTAGCACATGCGCAAGGTTGGTGAGCACAAGAGAGCACGGACGCCAGAAGGGAGACTCTGAGCTCATGCACACACACACACACACACACACACACACACACACACACATGCTTGACACCCAAACACAATTAGTTAGGGGCTGAACTGTGTTCCCCAAACTTACACGTTGAAGTTGCAACACTCCCTCTACTCAAGTGTTTTAGAATGTAACTGTGACTGGATTTGGAGTCCTGATCAAGGTGACTAAGTTAAGCAAGGTGTTTAGAGTAAAGAAATGTGGACAGCAGTGGAAGGGATGAGGAGGCATTGGCTCCCATTGGCTGGTGCACGAGGAAAGACAAAGGGAGCCATCTATCTGCAAACACATTTCAGTGGGTGAAGCCCCACCCCCTCCAGTCTAGCGTTTTGCTATGGCATCATTAGTAAACTGCTGTACGCGTGTATATATAATATTTTAAAGATAGAATCTTGCCTTTTTTACTAACTTTTCTTTTTTTTTTATTTAAAAGGTTTATTTATTATTATTATATATAAGTACATTGTAGGTGTCTTCAGACACACCAGAAGAGGGTGTCAGATCTCAATACAGATGGTTGTGAGCCACCATGTGGTTGCTGGGATTTGAACTCAGGACCTTCGGAAGAACAGTCAGTGCTCTTACCCGCTGAGCTATCTCTCCTGCCCCCTTTTACTAACTTTTCATTTAGCATGTATCATAGTGTCTTCGTACACACATATCTTATCCTTTGCCTACTTCTCCTTTTCTCCCCTGAAATTCCAGGCACAGTGTTCCTTCAGCTGGGACTGGGGCCCTTCCTTCCCCTCTCAGGGAATCTGGAAAGATGTTAGAATCGAAGCCTATAACATTGCTCATCTGGATTACCTCACGTTTTTGCCAGTATATGGTAAGTCAAGATTTGCGATTTCTTGAAAAAAAATTTTTGAGTCTTCTTTTTATTACAAAAAGTCTGTTTATAATTTGAAATATAAGTATATTCTTCAGGATCTTCTTAAAATAATGCAGAATAGCCAATTTATAAAAGTCTGAAATACATGCAAATGGTTTGTCATGAAAACTTACAGCATAAACCAGGCCTGTAGATAGATACCTGCTAAAGTATTTATTTTGGGGGGAGGGAGGGAACCCAACAGGAAAGGAAGGAAAGAAGGGGCGTCAGGCAGGAATGGTGCATGCCTTTAATCCCAGCACTTGGGAGGCAGAGGCAAGCGGATTTCTGAGTTCGAGCCCAGCCTGGTTTACCGAGTGAGTTCCAGGACAGCCAGGGCTATACAGAGAAACCCTGTCTCGAAAAACCAAAAAGAAAGAAAGGAAGAAAGAAAGAGAGAGGGAAAGAAAGAAAGAAAGAAAGAAAGAAAGAAAGAAAGAAAGAAAGGAAGGAAGGAAGGAAGGAAGGAAGGAAGAAAGAAAGAAAGGTTGATTTCCTTTCACTCATGCTCCCTCCCCCCGCCCCCCACCTCACACCTGAGACAGCCTCCCACCCCAGCTACCCTACCCCAGCTCCCTCCTCACCCCATGCCGGGTAGCACCACTCTCTGTCAGAGCAGTTTCCACTGTCAGTTTCCTTTCACACTGATTTTTTTTCTTAATGTCTTATTGATAATGTATATTTATTTGTTTCTAAATGTATTTTATGTGAGTATGTATACGGTGTATGAATGAATATCTGTGCAGAGGCCAGAGAGGACCTCTGAGTCTCCTGGTTTACCATTCTCTACCCTATTTCCTTGAGATGGTGTCTCTCAGTGAAACTGGAGCTATGCAGGGAGCCAGCAAGCTCCAGCCACCCTCCTGTCTCCACCCTGCCCCCCAGCACTGGGGTTACTCACAGCCAGCTTTTGACATAGGTGCTAGGGCCTGAGCTCAGGTCCTCCTGGTTTTGCTCGCCCAGCGAGCCATCTCTCCAGCCTGCCTTTGGACTCACTGAGCTGAGCAGGGCTGTTGGTCTCTGTTTAGTGTTTAAGCCATGTCCACCAACTAAGAGGCTCTCTCCACTCTTGCCCTGTCCACACACAGATGCTTGCCTCAGCCCCGGGCTCCTCCTTCGTTCTAGATGACCTGCCTAGGAGTGGAGAAATAGGCTGTCCTCTCAGCCTGACTGTGGCCTGCCCAGCGTACAGCTGCCCTTTACTAACAGCTTCACTTGGGAAATGTAAAAACAGACAGGAGCCGGGCGTGGTGGCGCATGCCTTTAATCCCAGCACTCAGGAGGCAGAGACAGGTGGATTTCTGAGTTCGAGGCCAGCCTGGTCTACAGAGTGAGTTCCAGGACAGCCAGGGCTACACAGAGAAACCCTGTCTTGAAAAAACAAAAAACAAAAAAAACCCCAAAAAACAAAAAGAACAAAAAACCAGACAAGAATTTGTCGGTCCTGCTGAGTGTCTTATTGGCAGTTGTTGATGTTATCTGTCTATTCCCTTAGTTTCTATTTTTTGTTCACTTTTGAATTATTTTTCCCTTAAAATGCCAGTGTCCTCCCTTGTCCTTATTTTGAGTGGATTCTGCCCCGAGGTGTTTTGCTTTCAGTACAATTTTGAGGATTTCCTCTAAATTGGCAAGGAGTTCTGGTTGTTGAGTCAGGTCACAGGGCTGTGTTAGTCAGCCGCGAGCCTGCCTGCCTGGCCAGTTTAGCTGGCAGCTTCCTGAAAATCAGCTGCTTGCATCTGTCCTGTAATTCTGATGGGAGTCTGGGAAAATGCAGGGTGTTGGAGTTGACACATTCCGTGATTCAGAGGTCACAGAGACCTGTCCTCCACCTTCTTTAAATGCACAGGACCACAGTTCCCTCTGGCCTCTCGGTTTCTAGTAATGATTCAGGAGGTCAGAGCTCGGGAGGCTGCCCGTGAGGGGGCCATCGGGAGAAAGTCACTCCAGGCAGCTAGCTGCCTTTGAACAGCCTTCTCTGCCCATGAGATGAACCACCCTCCTCTTACACAAGCAATGGTCACGGATTGCAGACCATCCCATGCCTACCTGACCGTTCCCAGCTCCTTGTTGTTTCTTAAACCCTCTCTCACTGGGGCACAGACGTGGAGGCCAGAAGACAGCCCCGGGTGTCTGTCCTGGTTTTCCGTTCTGTTAGTCTCCATTTTGTTGGGTTGTACGTCAGGATATCGAGCCTTGAGCTGCTGAGGAGTTTCCCGCCTCCATCTTCAGTCTCACTGAAAGGTGAGGTTACAGACTTGTTCTACAGCACCCAGCTTCACAGAACTCCGGGAAAATTCCAACTCGGGTCCTCACACTTGGGTGGCAAGTATGTTGCCCATTATCACATCAGCCCCATCTGATGCTCATGTACAGGCCAAGTATACCAGGTTGCCATTGAACTCACAGAGACCTGCCTGCCTCTGCCTCGTGAGTGCTGGGATTAAAGGTCCATATCATCAAGCTTCTGTTTCTCTCTTTAAGATTTTTAAAAATGCATATATATGTGTGTCTGCATAAGTCTGTGTACATCATGCGTGTACTGGCTGGTTTTGTGTGTCAACTTGACACGAGCTGGAGTTATCACAGAGAAAGGAGCCTCCCTTGAGGAAACGCCTCCATGAGATCCAGGGGGAGGAGGGCCCAGCTCCTTGTGGCTGGTGCCATCCCTGGGCTGGTGGTCCTGGTTACTGTAAGAAAGCAGACTGTGCAAGCCAAGGGAAGCAAGCCAGTAAGCAGCACTTGCCTCCATGGCCTCTGCATCAGCTCCTGCCCCCCAAGTTCCTGCCCTGTGTGAATTCCTGTCCTGATTTCCTTTGATGGTGAGCATCGGTGTAGAAGTGTAAGCTGAATAAACCCTTTCCTCTCCAGCTTGCTTCTGGGTCATGATATTTTGTCCAGCAATAGAAACCCTGACTAAGACAACACATGTGCAAGTGGGTATCATGAAAGCCAGCCTCCTAGAACTGGAATTATAGAAATCTTGAGCCACTTGATGTGAGTGCTAGGACCCACACCAGGTCCTCTAGAATAGTAGTCAGTACTCTTAACAACACAGCCATCTCTCCAGCCCTTATGACAGCTTCTTTTCTTTCACAGTCAGATGAATAAAGCTCTTTCTCTCTCTAAAAAATACATTTTATTCATTCATTTGATGGATGTGTGTGCGCACATGTGTGCACACGTGTGTGCACGCAGGCATTTGTGGGTCAGGGGAATCAGCTGTGAGAATTGATTCCCTCCTATCATGTGGGGTCTGAGGATAGACCCCAGGTCAGCAGGTTATGTGGCAGTTCTTCTACCTGCTGAGCTAACTCTTTTTTCTTTCCTGTCAGGCCACATCCTGATAGAGACATGGACTCTATTACAATATAAAAGCTGGGAATCTTTGGAGAATTTCTGCCCTCCCCCCCCACCCCCCTGCTTTTGCTTTTTTTTTTTTTTTTTTTTTGAGGCAGGGTTTCTTCTTGTAGCCCTGGCTGTCCTGGAACTCCTTTCTCTCTGTAGACCAGGCTGGCCTTCAACTCACAGAGATCTGAGTGCCTCTGCCTCCTGAGTGCTGGGATCACTATGTACAGCTAGACCCCTGTACATGGATGGAGAAGTTCTTGAACCTCCATGCTGGAGAAACCCAGGGCTTCACACACACACACACACACACACACACACACACACACACACACACACACACACACAAACACGCACAGGGCAAGCACTCTTCCGCTTAGCTACAGTCTCCACTTTTCCTTAGAGAATTTTTTTCAGTCAAATGTGTGGCCCACATACTAGGGACTCTTCGACCCTTTGGATAGGTATGTCTGCTTAGTGTTACTATGCCTTTCCATCCAAGCCAGATGCAAGAGTTCTCCTCTCCGCTCCGCTCTCCTCCCCTTTCTTCCCCTCCCCTCCCTTCTATTTCCTTCCCCTTCCTTCCTTCTCTTTCCTCCCTTCTCTTTCCTTCCCTCCTTCCTTTCAAGAACCTGCATGAGAGTGCACGAGCCAGCCTTGGGAAAACCCTAGCATGAGTCATTGTTTGGAACCACAGTCTGCCTTCCTCTGGATCACCTTCCTGGTTGAGGTCATAAGACTAAAATAAGCTGCAGCCCCTCCTTCACGGGCACAGGACACCAGTGAGGAAGGCGGCTTCAGGCCAAGGTTGACCTCACAGAGAGGGAAGGCCAGCCTTGCCTGTCCACCTACCTGTTCCTTCAAGTGTCCAAAGTTTCTTATCTGGGCCTAGGGTGTAAGAATGAGGGAGGGCACCAGGCTTAGTCAGGTTGGGAGGGGCAGGAGCCGTACAGGATTCTGGGATGCTTGCTTCCCTTCTGTTCTCGCCTCCCAGAACTACTTTCAAAATTATCTTGCATGCGAGAGAGAGAGAGAGAGAGAGAGAGAGAGAGAGAGAGAGAGAGAGATGAAGATTGTGGGGTTATGAAGGGGCTGGTGACTTGTAGATTCCCGAAGAGATCCACTGGGAAGCTGTGCTCTAGACACAGCTCCCAGCGGTACACAAGAGAGAGGACAGCAGACAGCTTTAAACACTATTCTGGTGATAACATAAAAAGTCACTGGCTACTTAAGGTTTTGCAAACTCCCGAGTTGCTTAATTTTCCATGTGCTACTACAAATCTGTATACAATGCACAATTCTGGTTGTTTCGAACGAGGATCGTTTCCTCCGGATGTGTCATCCCCATGCAGTCTCCATTTCCCACCTCCCCATCCCTCCCCTGCTCCCTGCTGTGGGGCGCCCTCACTGCTTAGCCCCTCCCCCCAGCCCCTGCTGTGGGGCGCCCTCACTGCTTAGCCCCTCCCCCCAGCCCCTGCTGTGGTGCTCACTGCTTAGCCACTGCTCAGTTCTCATTTTGCACGACTTCTGAGGTGTGCATGAATGATGCGCCTGTTGTTTTCTTCCTCTGTGCTGTAGATAACGCTTCTCAGGCCTGGAATATTGAAATAGAGGCTTCTTTTGATGTCGCCAGCTCGAAGTCCGTTAGTGGTCAGGTGACAGTAGCCATCCCTCAACTGAAAACACAGCAGACAAACGACATTGAACTTCAACAAGAGCAAAGGATTGTTAAACTACTGGTCAAAATTAGGAAGGTGAGTGACCTCACTTCCTGGGAGGTGCTAGATGCATGCATTTGCTGTTCAAGGGAAGAAATGGCGGAGTGGGAGTGCCTAGCAACTTTCTCCCTGTATTTTCCAAAAGTCGTTTTCTCACTATTTTTTATTTTTAAGAGTTTCATTTAGATTATTTTTTAAAGACAAGATTGCACACTGTAACACAAAATTAAGCTCACAATGCAGCCCAGGGTGGCTTCTTTTTGTTTGTTTGTTTGTTTGTTTGATATAGGGTCTTACATTGTAGCCCAGGCTGGCCAAGAGCTGCCTGTCGCTCAGGCTGCTCTTCATCTTGCCTGTGGCTCTCTTGAGCGATGAAATTTCATATTTACAGGTGTGTACCACCACACACGGCATTTTTGCCTTTATTTTTAACTTTTCATATATTCTGTGTATTAACCAATGGTTGTTTTTTTCACATGTGAGATTAATATAATGGAAAATATGTGGTTAATTTGCCAGTTTGTCTTCTAAGGAGTCAGGTACGTCTTTGGTTTTTTTCCCTGTTACTCACAGTGCCCTAGCCTCTAACTGGTTCTACGTTTCAGGGTTCAGCGTGGATCCCTTCCGTTCTTTTCGCTTGCTCTGAGTATTGGCATTTATTCCTTCTGTAAAGCTCTAAACCTGGACTGAACCTGGACTGAGGTTCCCTCATGGTTAGGTGGGTGGGGCAGGTTTTAGCTTTCGTTGTTTTATGAACCTGGTTAGTGATGATGAACTGGAGACTGACAGCAACTTAGAAGGAAGCAAGACTCCTCCATAAGAGCTCTGTCTTGGGCTTAGAGCAACAGTCAACGTCCAAGTCCAACTGTAGAGACTAGAGACTAGACACTCCTGGAGAGGTAGAGCAGGCAACAGCTGGGTTTCCACAGCGTGGTGTTCTGCTGTGGAAATCTGCTATGCTCCCAGCATCTTGCTTTAAATATATCAGTGGAGGGGCTGGGAAGAGAGCGCAGTCAGTAGAGTCCTTCCCTAGTATGCATGAGGTCCTGAGTTTGATGCCCGGCACCACATAACTGTAGCCCTAGGATTCTGGAGGTGGAGGCAGGAGGACCAGAAGTTTATGGTTGTCCTCTGCCACACAAAGAGTTTGAAGTCAACCTGGGCTACAGGAGACCCTGACTTAAAATAAGCAAACAAATGAATATATACATTTTTAAAGCAGCGATTCTGTGGCTAAGCTTTGGCATAGTGTGGGTGCGAGACTCGTACGGCTTTCAGGACACAGTTTGTGCTTCAGCGTTGAGAATTTCATATAAAGCTCCAGGTCGCACTGTTTTTCTTAACATGTGTCTGAACATTACTTAGAATGACTTATTTCTTAAAAGGACGTTGCTGTGGAGACCTGGTGGCCTCGTGGACATGGGAACCAGACTGGGTACAACATGACAATTCTCTTTGCTCTGGATGGAGGCTTAAAAATTGAGAAAGCAGCCAAGGTGAGTGAATAAACTATTTTGTGAAAAAGGAGATTATTCCTTGATAACATAGCTACATTGACATTTGAAAGAGAAGTAGTAATTAAGAACATTTACGATTCTACCACCTACAGTAATGAATAGCGGTCAAAGTTTCCGGGTGTGTCATTGTGGGTTCCTAAATGCATCAGGCTTCTATTTTGGCCATAGCTTCTTGTGCTTCACACCCTCTCTGTGTTTTCCTTCTTTCTTTCTTTTCTTTTCTTTTTTTTTTTTTTACAACTTTAAATCAGTTTATTGACACAGTAACACAACACACACTTGCCTCCCTGACACCCCCACACCCAGTGTAGATCTCTCTCCCTTTTCTCTTTAGAACAAGCTGTTTGGTGAAAGCAGTAAAAGGCAGGCCATTTCTGCAGTCCAGCCCTACCTCTCAGCTCTGCAGCGCAGGCACTGTTCTGAATCTGTTAAGGAGGCAGGCAGTACTGTGCTTGGCCAGCCAGAGGCATCCAGGCGCTAAGAACAGGCTCCCCCACAAACCCCAGGCCCTGAGTTTGGTATTCTTCCTCTCTGCTCTTGCAAGGAAAGAGATCCTGGGGCCTAGGCCACAGAGGCAAGAGCTCTGGTGGTAACTTGAGATGTAGTTTGGCTAGTTTCTTAAGGCCCAGGCACCCCCCAAAAAGCCCTGGTGTGGGGGAGTGAGTTTCAATGTCCCTATTTAAAATGCACTGGTAACATTAAACAGATTAAGCCAGCTTAACCAAATGCCAGAATAACACTAAACTGTAAAGAAAGCAAGGTCAGACCTGCTTACACCAGGCCAGACACAAAATGCCAGAAGCTCAAGGTGGAGTGTTGAAGACAACCCAAGGACACTGCCCAGGAGCTAAAGCCTATACTCAGGAGCCCCTGGATGACAAGAAGCAAAGAAAGAAAATACCTAAGTCTTCAAAACCAAAAGAAGAAAGCCCAACTCCAAGGAGACCTGAGCCTGACAGTCCTGCCCACCAGCCCTCCAGGCCTGTCCTGGGCCCGGCAGTCCCGCCCCTGCAGGCAATGTCCTCCCCTAGGGTAGATGGAGCACATCACAGCGCAGTTTAAAAAGCTTCTAATGCCAGTTCATAAACATCTTCATTTACTATTGGTGATTACATGTGAATAATATGCTTATACTGTTCTTTATGGAAAACAATTTCAACGAGTCAACTCCGAGAACACAATGGGCAACCCTCAACCTGAGCCCCTCAATGTCCTTCCCTAGACAGCCAGAGACCCTCTCCTCTGTCCCAAGGCTGCCTAACATCCCCTCTTCTCCCACTGTGGCTCTTAGGCAAAGCATCCTCTGTGACCATTAGTCCTCATCAGACAAGTTCTGGTCCAGGGGGTAAACCATAAACATCACATCTGGCCGAGAGGGGACACAGGGATGACCTGGACGCACAATCTCAAAGCCCAAGAAGCTGAACGTCTTCAGGAGTGGAGCTCTGTCTTCCCGGCTCTTCCTGAAGCAGATGAAGACGTAGTTCACTTTCATCTTCTCCTCAGCAAACTCTAGCAGTGTTAATAATCCTTCTTTGCTCCCATCAGCTAATAATCCATCTGGGATTTCTACAAACAGGCTCTCGCTGGACAGGACTGCATCCCAGGAAGAGACCTTCACCTGGGTGACCTCATACTGGAAGTGGACGATGTGAGGTTTCCCATCGTTCACGGGGAGGTCCTGGGTTACAGTGAGCTTCTCGTCCTTATATATTAGAGCTGAGAGAGAAGGATCCCTGCCGCCCCCTCGCCCACCGGGGATCTTCGACAGTGGGTGAGGGGCATCAGGAGCACCACAGAGGCCCTGGAACCATGTGCCTTGCAGCACTGGAGCTGGGTACAGTTACTCAACGGCAAAATACTACTGTCCTGGGTGTTTATCATCCTCGGTGGCTCTTCTCAGGGTGGGAGGAGGCGGCGCGGGGAGTGGGTAGGTGGACGAGTGGGTGGGTGTGGGGTCGCGCGCGCGGGCCGGTCTCTGTGGGCTAAGGGCCGAGTGCCCTCCTCTTGCCTCAGCGAGCGCCTGCCTCCAACTCGTTTTCCTTCTTTCTTAGTGCTAGGGTTTGAGCCAGGGCCTCAGACCACGTCTCGCCCTGAACGCCAAAGCCTTGGCCTTCTTCCATGTGCTCTTACATCATAGCTATGTAATTGTAAAGTGTACATACTGCTGGAAGGTCCTATGATCAGAAGGAACCCTGCCCTGCCCTTTCTCATTTTACTTATCAGGGCAGCAACAACAAAAATATCTTCTTTATTTTTTTATTTTTTAAAAAAGACTTATTAATTATTTATTATATGTAAGTACACTGTAGCTGTCTTCAGACACACCAGAAGAGGGTGTCACATCTCATTACAGATGGTTGTGAGCCACCATGTGGTTGCTGGGATTTGAACTCAGGACCTCTGGAAGAGCAGACAGTTCTCTTAACCTCTGAGCCATCTTTCTAGTCCCCCAAAATAACTTCTGCTTACTTCTTCAGCCATTTGTCTCCACTTTCCAAATTGACACACTTCTCCTGATTGCGTTATAATTCTTCGCTCCTGCCCACTTTGGGATTGAGCACTTAGAAGTGCAAAGAGCTAGCCAGGCGGTGGTGGCACATGGTGGTGGCGGTGCACGCCTTTAATCCCAGCACTTGGGAGGCAGAGGCAGGCGGATTTCTGAGTTCAAGGCCAGCCTGGTCTACAAAGTGAGTTCCATGACAGCTAGGGCTACACAGAGAAACCCTGTCTCAAAAAAAAAAAAAAAAAAAAAAAAAACAAAACCAAAAAAAAAAAAAAAAAATAGAAGTGCAAAGAGCTGCCCTTTCTTACTTCTTAGCTCTATGGGTTAAGTCACCCCTTCCAGTGCCATTTCTTTATGTTAAGAAGGGGCCATTGGAATGGCATAACTCGATTCTAGCCTATCACAGCCACAGTGTATATGTCACAGTGATACCAATCCTTTCCTACAGTTTTCCTTCCCCTGACCTGGACCTTCGGTGTCTGTGGTTGATAGAGGGCGCCCTGTGGTGTCACCTCTCACAACAGGTCTCACCTCTCCTCTTGCCCAGGTGGCATCCTGAGTGTGGGACACACCCTTTGCTCCTTTTGTTTAACTGTGCTACCCATTTCTACAAGAGGAAGCATGTTTGTGTGTGTGCACACATACACAGCATGTTTGAGGACGACTCTTGGACTTTTTTTCCCCTCACCCTCTTGGCAGTGGGGATGCGTTCTCCCACATGCTGGCTTATTGAGTGTGGTCTTCATAAAAATGTGAGAAGTCATGAGTCACCCAAGCTCACTGCAGAGCAAAAGAGCTTCTGTTTGTGGTACACCGTTTCTTTTCACTTAGACTCACTGTGGCTGTACTGTTGTTTACTCTGCATGAAGAGGCCAGCCTTTGAGGAGAGCGATGACATGTCGCTCCCTCATGTGTAGACGTGGCGTGTACCCTCTCTCGGTGGCTTCTGTGGAGCACGTGATTGTGGGTGCTTATTCATTCAGTTGCCTCTTGGGGTGCTATTGTGTTTTGGCTGCTATGTTCATGATTATACGCTATGCTCATTTCTTTCTGAGGCCTTGGTAATGCTAATAATTTGGTTGGGAGGTGACTTCATGAAGCAAGCAAGCACTTATAATAATGGTTGATGAGCATGCTAGAGAAATAGAGAACTTTGGAAGCAAGCCAGGCATGGTGGCAGATGTCTGTCATCTCAGCCCTTGAGAGGCTGAGGCAAAGGGGTCAGAGTTTGAGGCCAGCCTGGGCTATCTAGTATGACCTCTCCCCCAATCTGTAAAGGAAACACAGAAACAGAACTACATAAGCATTTGAACTGGATTAGGAACATGGAAATCAGCAAAATATTGATAATTGTAGGTGTGCTAGGGGAAGACACAAAGAGGACAGAACCCTGAGGAATTATAATAAATAAGGATGTGGAAGAGAAAAGTCTGTAGATAAATCTACACAAGGAATGGCCAGAAGTAGAGTCACTTGGTAGAGGTGTGCGGAGCCCGAGGAAGGGTACTCTAGGAGCAGACAGTGCTCACAAGCATCAGCCATTGCAGAGGTGCTCCTGATGGAGAGACACTGAGAAGGGTCCTGAGGGTTGGCCGTGAGGAGGTCACTGGCTGCTTGGACCAGAATGGAAACCAAACTGCCAGAGTTCTTCTAGCCGTGACTGCAGTTAAGATGATGGCTATGGCAACTACTACCACTGCCGGGTCCGACTTTACCACAGTGTAATAGTGACCACCTGTGGATCAGGAGATTGTCCACATATTGGCATCTGAGCAAATACCTGGATGTATTGATGAACTGGGAACCAGAGTTTGCATAATGGTTGGTGGGGGAGGGGGCGCTACTTCTACATTTCTGTGACTAAAGGACCTGCGAGAAAGAGTAAGAGACAGAAAGGTTTACTTTAGCTCATGTGTGGTGCTCACAGGCCAGTGCGGTGGAGTTGGTTCTCTTCTCCCAACACTGGGGTCCTGGGGAGCCAGACTTGGCCATCAGCTGTGTGTAGTAGGCACCTTGATCTGCTAAGCTGGCTCACTGACCCACTGACTGTTTTTGTTGTTGTTTGGTTGGTTTTGTTGTTGTTTCTTTGTTGTTGTTTCTGTTTTTGTTTTTGTTTTTCAAGACAGGGTTTCTCTGTATAGCTCTGGCTGTCCTGGAACTCACTTTGTAGACCAGGCTGGCCTCGAACTCAGAAATCCGCCTGCCTCTGCCTCCCGAGTGCTGGGATTAAAGGCGTGCGCCACCACTGCCTGGCTCACCGACTATTTCTGAATGATGATCATAGCTTGCTTTTTTGGGATAGAAAGTCACTTCATTGCCATTTCTCTTTAACGCATCTCTTCATGCAGAATAACTAATCTTGCTGAAGGCTCTCTGTATTGTCTCTGGTGTCAAGATTGTTCAGCTAAAATAAATTATTTTCGAAAGGCGGTAAGACAATGTAAGCAGCCAACTAGAACTTGTGTCTCCTATTCCCAAGCCAGAGGCAGAAGATTGCCAATAGCTGTTCTAATTAGAAAAGCGATTGGGACTTCTTCAGTTTTATGTAAAATACACTCCAGTCCTTTCTTTGAGTTTTAAATCCCCATTTTCATCTTTGCAGTTTCCTAGGGCAGAAAGGGAATGTGACACCCATGGAATTCTCGCTCTTTCTTTCTGAGGGCTGCTCACAATTCCCTGAAGACCCCACCAGCTCCCAGGCAGACAGTGTGGAATTCAGAATAATGAAGGTGTATTTTCACACACAGTCCCCGAGGCTATGCTGTGTTTTCCAGTGTATTAATTTCCCCAGTGTTGTCAGAGCAAATTCTGATAAACTGGGTTGCTCGAAACAGTGAGAGCGTCTTCTCTCACAGCGGCGGATGCTGCAAATCCCAGCCAAGGTGCATCTGGAGCTAGGCTTCCCTACAGACTTGTCGAAGGCCCTTCCTTGCCTCTTCCCCCTCACTGCCTGAAACCCTCCTTTGCTTTACTCTGTAGGTGCCTGACTCCAGTTTCTGTCCCCTTCACCGTATAGCTCTTTCCCCTCCCAACCCTACCCACCACATTTCTCTTTCTTCTGAAGTTTGTGTGTTTTTGAGACAAGGTCTCACTATGTGGCCCAGGCTGGTCTGAAACTTACATCATTTCTGAGTGCTGCTCAGATCTCTCTGAAGACCTCACTAGCACCCAGGCAGACAGCGTGGAATTCAGAAGAATGAAGGCTATGCAGTGTTGTCTGGGGTATTAATTTTCTGCCTCCCAAATGCTGGAATCACAGCACAAGTCACCTTTCTTTCTTTCTTTCTTTCTTTCTTTCTTTCTTTCTTTCTTTCTTTCTTTCTTTCTTTCTTTCTTTCTTTCTTTCTTTCTTTGATTATACTGTTGCTGTCTTCAGACACCCCAGAAGAGGGCATGAGATCCCATTACAGATGGTTGTGAGCCACCATGTGGTTGCTGGGAATTGAACTCAGGACCTCTGGAAGAGCAGTCAGTGCTCTTAACTGCTTTCCTGCGGTTAAGTTGTGAGCCGTCTTCCTAGCCCCCATGCCCACCTTCTTATCTGTTGGGTTAGAGCTTGATATGACCTCATTCAAACTCAATGATTGATGTCTTTAAAGCATTATTTTCAAATAAGGTCCCATTTTGGGGTTTGAGGTAGACCTGACCTTTGGGGAACACAATGTTTAAGTCACTCCACCTCCCTTCAGTCTCATTGTCAAAAACTTAAAGATTGACAAACAGGCTGCTGTCGGTGGCTTCCTCAGCGTCCTGGGAGAGCAGTCCACCCAAGCACATGCATTAAGTGTGTGAGGCTTGCTTTGTCATCAAATTTTAATTATTACCACGTTTTGGGAGTTCTAGAAAATGCCAGTGATAAATACTGTTTCTCCTACATCTGTTGTTGGGCTGCTAAGTTTTTTTGTTTGTTTGTTTTGTATGTGGGGTGATCACTCTTTTTTTTTTTAAAGATTTATTTATTATTATAAATGAGTACACTGTAGCTGTTTTCAGATGCACCAGAAGAGGGCATCAGATCTCATTATGGGTGGTTGTGAGCCACCATGTGGTTGCTGGGAACCTTTGGAAGAGCAGTCAGTGCTCTTACCCATTGAGCCATCTCACCAGCCCCATCACTCTTGAATATGTGTGGAGAACTGGATCTGACTCTTTCTTATTCCTCCTTTAATAAATATTTGTTATATATGTACGTTTGTTTAGAGAACCACAGTGGTATAGTATCCCTAGTCTCATGATTACCCCTTTTCATATGTTTTTTAAAAAAAGCTTTTAAAATTAGATTTGTTTGCTTTATTTTATTTGTGAGTGTTGGTGCTGTGTGGAGATATTTGCTGGAGGGGGTCAGAAGAGGGCATTGTGTCCCCTGGTCCTAGAGTTAGGAATGGTTGTGAGCCACGCATGGGTGCTAGGAATCAACCCAAGTCCTCTACAAGAGCGGAGGAGTGCTTAGCCGCTGAGCTGTCTCTCCAGCCCCAGATCATTCCTTTTATAGCAGTCACTGTGTGTGAGCTTGCTTTGAACACAACTGGTGTCTTTAGTTGTTGCCTTCGTATCATGTTCTTTCATTTTGAGATGTGGTTAGGAATAAGTGAAGGGGCTGGGCGATGGCTCAGTGTGCTTGACAGGCAAGCATGAGGCCCTGCCTTTGGTCGGCAGCACTCACATAAAAGCTGGGTGCAGTGACCCATGTCTGTGGTCCAAATGATGGGGAGGCAGAGGCAGGTATCTTCAAGCAACTGCATCCCATGTTTCTTAATTCCCTGCCATTGGCCAAGATGAAAATGCTAGCAAGACCACCAATCCCTGTGGAGGTCAGGCAGAGGTCAAAGCTATCAACTCCCAAACTGACCTTGGCTGCCTGAAGCTCGTCCTGTGAACCTCATGGAACTTGCTCTTTTGGGAGCATTTCTTCAGATGTGAACCTGTCAGAACTTTGGAAACACTTCATTCTTTTTAACCTTAACTCATCAGTGGGAAAATTCTATAAAGTCCAGAAGTTCCTCCCTAAGTGAGATGTTTACTGTGGACCTGGGGCAGAAGAGGGACACAGCCTGAGAACTTACTCTGAACTTTGACATGGATTAAAAAAATATATACACATTGCAGTTCAGTTCAGATGATTTTGCACTGGTCTGCGTGAACTGTTCTTTTTGGAATTATCTTTTTCTTGTTCTTTTAGGTGTGGGCCATCAGGTAGAGTATATTTGGTAATTATACATTGTCTTGGACCATCAAGGTTTAAGCCGAGTCTTTGGTAATGGTGCACAGGGAATTTGGTAGAAACAACTTACTATGTAACAATAACATGGAAGGAAATAGATATTCGTTTGTGAGAGCAGAGTCGGTGTGGGGAAGTGTGTGCTGAGCTATAACACTCAGTGCAGCTGGGTTGAGGTCCAGCTAGGATTACAGAGCACCCTGCATTGCACCAGGAACTAGACACCTGTTCTGAATCGGTGAAGTGGAAAATCATTTCTCTCTCTCTCTCTCTCTCTCTCTCTCTCTCTCTCACTCAGTGCTTCTCTGATTTTGTAGAAGAAATACTTGGGAACTTATTTGTTTATTTTAATATCAGGGGCAAGCAATTTTAGCAAGTTGCTGAAATGTATCAAAAAGAAAGAAAGCCAGGGATGTCTAACGAACTTACCGTTGTGTTTAAGATATCCCCATCTCTTTGATGTCACATGAGAACATCCCTAAGACTAACCAATGAGTTTTTGCTTTTGGCTATGGTGTGGTCGATTGGCAAACCTGGTATTCTTTACACACACACACACACACACACACACACACACACACACACACACATATATATATATGTCCAAAGATCAATACTATGGTTTGAGTCTCAAATATCCTCCCAGGCTCTTGTTTTAAACACTAGTTCTCCGGCTGGTAGCACTTTTCTGGGAGGCTGGTGGTGGCGGCTCTTGGTCACTGGAGGCGAGCTTTCACAGACTCCTGCCATTTCCAGTTCCCTCTCTGTTTCCTGTTTGGAATAAAAGATATGAGCTCTCAGCTCTCTGCTCCAGCCACCATGCCACGGGGCCTATTATAGGTGATGGTTCTGGAGCTGGTGGCGGGGGCACATTTTCTCCAGTTGGCCTTGCTCCTGTAGCCCTTCATTGATGTTCTAGTAAGTAGCCCTTATTATTGCTTCACCCCAAACAAAATGAAAGGGTGTGGCTGGGCGTGGTGGCGCATGCCTTTAATCCCAGCACTTGGGAGGCAGAGGCAGGCAGATTTCTGAGTTCGCGGTCAGCCTGGTCTACAAAGTGAGGTCCAGGACAGCCAGGGCTATACAGAGAAACCCTGTCTCGAAAAACAAAAACAAAACAAAACAAAACAAAAAATGGTGAAACTATTCAAACAAAGGCCAATCAGAGATTGATGTTACTATCTGCATGTCATGTTGGCCACATCATTTATGCCATTTTATTATTACAACCGAGTCTGATTTTGTCACATTAAAAAAAAAGGGAGGCGTCGTCGGAATGGTTGTTTGACATCAGATGCATTCAATACACATCTGGCTAAAACGTGATCAGACAACTCTGCAGGTGTGTGAATGCCAACCTGGTGGCTTCCATCTGTGTGCTTAGCAAGGGGGCAATGAAGGGAAGGCCACCTATCATTTTTTACAGGCTGGAGTTATTTGTGGAGACCAGGCACCCCCCTCACCCCCCACCCCCACCCCGTGCCCTCACACTATGGTCCTTTTTCAGTGCAAACCACATGGTCTTTATCTCTAAAGCTCAGAGTGGTAGGTCTGGAAGAAGTTTGGAAAGCACAAGGTTTGATGAAGTTTAGAAACGAGCAGTTTTGTTGTTAATCAAATTCCAGCCGGGCGGTGGTGGCACACGCCTTTAATCCCAGCACTTGGGAGGCAGAGGCAGGCGGATTTCTGAGTTCGAGGCCAGCCTGGTCTACAAAGTGAGTTCCAGGACAGCCAAGACTACAGAGAAACCCTGTCTCGAAAACCAAAAAAAAAAAAAAAAAAAAAGAAAAAAGAAAAGAAAAGAAAATTCCGGACATCTTCGTAAATATCTGCTTATACACACCTGAGAAGTGGCTCCAGGCTTGTGAGTCACTCTGTCTGTCTGATCAGCAAGAGAGAGGAATGTGAGGCGTGTGGTATTTGCTTATCAGTCATGAGCTCTTCTGGCCTTTGGTCTCAGTATCCAGAGCCCCATCTGGAGGACAGCATTGAGGACTGCACATTTGAATCTAGCATTTCTGTTTTAACAATGAAGCCATAGCTGCCATAACGGTCCATACCTGTCATCCCAGCACTTGGAAGGAAGGCTGAGGCAGGGGGATCAAGAGGAGATCAAGGTGAGCCTTGGCTACACAGTGAGGTCAAGGCTAGCCTGGGGCTTTGTGATACCTTGCCTCAAAAGAAAAAACAGAGCAAAATAAAAACAATTTTTATGAGTTGAATTTAACAGCTGTATGAAGCAGTTAAAAAAAAAATCTGGCCAGGCAGTGGTGGGGCTTGCCTGTAATCCCAGCACTTGGGAGGCAGAGGCAGGTGGATTTCTGAGTTCAAGGCCGGCCAGGACTGCACAGAGAAACCCTGTCTCAGAAAACAAAACAAAACAAAACAAAACAAAACAAAACAAAACATCTAATCAAGTGATGAGTTTATAGAACCAAGAAGAGATTGAAAAATTGGAATGCTAAATTTTGATTTAAATGTGATTTTAAAATTGGGGCTTGGCTCAGTGGCTAAGAAGTGCTTGCTGCTAGAGGACCTGAGTTTGGTTCCCAGCACCCACACTGGGCAGCTCATAAGCCCTGTAACTGCTCTTCCAGGGGGTCAGATGCCCTCTGCTGGCTTTTACTGCCACTCACACAATGCCCCCCACCCACTGCCCCAAAATAAAATAAAAAAAAACCATAAATCATTTAAAAATCTAAACTGCTTGATTTTACATTTCTTCATTTTTTTTTAAAAAAAGACTTATTTATTTTATGTATATGAACACACTGTCACTGTCCTCAGACACACAAGATGAGGGCATGGGACCTCACTACAGATGGTTGTGAGCCATCATGTGGTTGCTGGGAATTGAACTCAGGACCCCTGGAAGAGCAGTCAGTGCTCTTAACCTCTGAGCCATCTCTGCAGCCCTCTTCATTTTTAAAATATATTTATACCGCCCCCCCCCCATAGCATTTACTTCTTTGGGCTGTTTAAAGTTCTTTTGTCCCATCAGCGATGATAGATCACTCTGAATGCAAATATGTATTGCTCAGGGATCTTTTTTCAAAAGCTATTCAAAGGCCATTGTATCCCGGGAAATAAAATACCTGTTGCAGAAGGCTTTTGTGCTATCAGTCAAGGCTGCCAGGGGACAGGAGGACAGTGACATTCATCCTGAGAGCACTGGCCTTTAAGATGACCAAGTGCCAGAACAAGGTGGCTGGAAACTGCGGCTTCCTCCAGGTTCTCAACCTTCCCAATGCTGTGACCTTTAACACAGTCCCTCATGTTGTGGTGACCCCCCATCCATAACATCATTTCATAACTGTAATTTTGCTCCTGTAAATATCTATTTTCTGATGGTTTTAAGCGATCCCTGTGACAAGGTCATTTGACCCCCAAAGGGGTCTCGCCCCACAGGTTGAGAACTTCTTCCTCAAAGGTTCTTGGGTACTTTAAGGCATCCTTTTGTTCTTGCTGGAATGGTTAGGGGATCAGTAGAGATACTATCATGTTTTATAATTAATATTATTTGTAATATTAATAGATAGTAAGAAATAATTCATTTCCCCTACATAAGTCATTCTCAAATTTATTTTTGACATAGAACTACTTTTTACCTTCAAAAAATATTAAACATCATGCTATGTGTATGTTTCTGTGGTCCATAGTTTAGCATGTTAAGTATTGAAGCTGAGACTTAGATAATTTACTTATTCATCAGAAGTTCGTGGTATAAACTTCTGAAGGTCCAGTGACTCCTTTTCAAAAAAGATATTGTTAGGGAATAAAATATTGGGGGTGAATAACATCATCTTTCATGCTCACAAATCTCTAATATTTTAACTAGGAGGATGGGGTTCTCAGTGCCTCTGCATGTAATCAGTTTGCAGTGTTGTTTTGGAACAGCACTCTGACCTCACAAAGATAATATGCATTTTATATATCATTCATATTTAGCTGGAAAGGGAGAGACGACATGAAGAGTCTTTTCAGATAGTTGTAGGTATTGTACTCGAGTTTAACAACTGCTGGTTCCTGGGGATAGGAAATGGGACCCTGGTTTGGCGTCCAGCACCCTATGGCTAGCGTCAGAGGATCTGATGACCTCAGCTCGCCCCTTTGGATGCTTCCACGTACTTATGCGTACCCCCACACAGAACATACCCATACACATAATTAACAATTTAAAAAAACCAAGCACTTAAAAAGTAAAACCACAAAGAGTGAGTTTCTTAAAGTTAGTTGGACTGTGAATTAAAGGCATTTCAATGTCCTCTTGATTCTGTTGTTAGAACCCTCCCTGACCTACACTTACAATGGAGTCTCCCCATGTGTGAAACAGGACTATACCACATGGGCTGTTTGAAAAGCTTCCCTGAGGGTTATGAATCTTCCCAAAGCTGAAACATTTCCACCCTTGGTAGCACATTTACATGCTTGGTTTTTCCACGGATGTCATCTGAGATGTCTGTTAAGTATTGGATGCTTTTAAGCTCAAGGTGGTAGGTATATATATATATACATATATATAAACCTATATATATACATATATATAAAGATTGGTTGTAATCACCTGTACCTGTACTTAATAAAACAGCTTGCATGCCCAATACTGGTCGAGTTTTCTTTTTTTTTTCTTTTTTTCTCTTTTTTTGGTTTTTCGACACAGGGTTTCTCTGTATAGCCCTGGCTGTCCTGGAACTCACTTTGTAGACCAGGCTGGCCTTGAACTCAGAAATCCGCCTGCCTCTGCCTCCCGAGTGCTGAGATTAAAGGCGTGCACCACCACACCCGGCTCAAGCCTTGCTTTTTCTGTTGAATTTTATTATTGGCCTTAGAAATTGACAATGTATTCTGCGTTCACTTTTAAGAAGATGCCTCAAAGCTGAGTGGCTGTGGTTGTTGGTCCACTGCTCAGTTAAATAAATGTGGGACTCCCTGAGCTAGAAGGTTAACTCGCTCACTGCTGAGATGGTAGCTCGGCTGCTCTCCTCTCAGGACATTGTTGGCACGGTGTTCTGTGTCTGTTCTCCATTTTGTCTCACGAATATTGAAATGATACAAACTCGGCCTCGGGGTTTGTCTTAGTTGCTTTTCTGTTGTTGTGGAGAGACACCAGGACAATGCAACTTGTAAAAGAAAGCATTTAACTGGGAGCTTTCTTACAGTTTCAGAGGGTTAGTGCATGACTGTCAGGGTATATAGGGCAACAGGCAGGCTGGCCTGAGGCTGGAACAGTGCCTGGAGCTTACAACTTATTTGAAAGTTGGAGAGAGGGCTGGAGAGATGGCTCAGTGGTTAAGAGCACTGACTGCTCTTCTGAAGGTCCTGAGTTCTAATCCCAGCAACCACATGGTGGCTCATGACCATCAGTAATGAGATCTGGTGCCCTCTTCTGGGGTGTCTGAAGACAGCTACAGTGTACTTACATATAACAAAAAACTTACATTTAAAAAAAAAAAAGTGGGCCGGACAGTAGTGGCGCACGCCTTTAAACCCAGCACTTGGGAAGCAGAGGCAGGCAGATTTCTGAGTTCGAGGTCAGCCTGGTCTAATGAGTGAGTTCCAGGACAGGCAAGGCTATACAGAGAAACCCTGTCTCGAAAAACAAAGCAAAGCAAAACAAACAAATAAAAAGTGGCCCATCTTTAAAAAAAAAAAAAAAGAAAGTTGGAGAGAGATAAGAGTTAGAGAGGGACAGAGATAGATAGATAGATAGATAGATAGATAGATAGATAGTTAGATAGATTAGCCTAGGCTTTTGAAACCCTTTCCAAACATTTCTACCATTGAGGGACCAAGCCTTCAAACATGAGCCTATGTGGGACGTTCTCATTCAAATCAACACAGGGTTTATAAAATTAATACATTTCCTGTTTTGTCAAGGACTTTCTCATGTGAAATTGATAATTTTTCTTGTTATCGGGTGATGGTAAACGGGGCAGTTTAGGGGTGCTGCCGCGATTCCTACTAAGGCAGCTCAATGCCACCCGTGTCTGTTCTTGTAACATCTGTGCAGATGTTAGCCCAGAATGGATAGGTTACCCCAAGGGTCACACGTCATCTTATACTTTGAATAGTTCAATACTTCTTACTTTTTGGTGCCAACAATTTTTATAGTTGATTATCTTTAATGTGTTAATCCTACAACAAGGGAATATAACAAAAGACAGGTCTATTAACACCCAGAGACAGACCCATTTCTGAAACCTAGTATCTTCAGACTACGTGGCCACCCATTATGTCTCTTGCAGCTGAATCTTTTAATGAGCTGGTTGCTCTGTCATTGCTGAGAGGCAGGGGCTGCGATTTCCTTCACTATTGTTTCTTCCTGTAGGCACACAGCAGTGCTGGCTGCTTGTTTCTTTCTCAACTAATATATACACGTCTGCAGCCAGTGTAGCATGTCCACCCTGTAAAAACTTTGATGCAGTCTTGGTTTTTGGTTGGTAAAGGTTAACCAATCCTTGGCTTTTTAAGAGCTTCCTATTTCTATGTTTTAAATATCTGATTTCTACTGCTTTATTCCATGAATAACTAGCTGTAGAATGACACGACTGTACCATAACACTTTTGTGTATGTGTGGTGTATATCTGAATACATGCTTGTGTGTGTGTGTGTGTGTGTGTGTGTGTGTGTGTGCCACTGCATACATATATTCATGTGTGTAGAGGCCAGAGGTTGTTAAAAGGTGTCTTTCATCATTGATATCTTTCAAAGTCTCTCACTAAACCTTGAGCTCAGTGAATTGGGGACCAGCCAGCCCCAGGGATGCTCCTGTCTCTACTTTGCCAATTCTAGGATTACAGGCACATGCTGACATGCTGGGATTGTGGGGGTGCACTGCCATATTCATATTCTGTACATAGATGCTTGGGATTCAATTTCAGAACTTCATGATGGCATGACAAGCACATAACCTCCCCAGATCCCATAATTACTGTCTATCTACCTATCCATCTATCTTATCTATCCATCCATCTCTCTTATCTATCTATCATCTACCTACCTGTCTATCTACTTATTTACTTTTAAACTGAAAAGATTTATAAAGCAAAAGTGAGAAAGAACTCCCAAAGGAGGAATAACCCATAAATATTTTTTAAAAGATGTTACACTTGCATTAGGTATAATAAATTATTGACTTCTGAAAAGTCAAGGGAAAGATGCCTTTTATCAAAATTCCATTTCTTGTTTATAATTACACCCAGTTTCTCTTATCTGTCAGTTTCAAGTTTCCGCACTGAGAGTCGAAATGTTCTGTTCATTAGACCCCGTTGCTTGTAACCCAGTCTGGTCTCAAACTTGGTATATAGAGGGATGACCTTTAACCTTTGTTCCCAATGCCTCCAGCTCCTGAGTTCTGGAATCATAGATATGTGCCACCATGCCTAGCGTTAGGATACACAGGAATCCAACTCAGGGCTTTCTGCGTGCCAGGAAGGCAGGCTTCCAATGGAATCATAGCCAGAGCCTGAGAATTTAAGCCTTCTGATCACATTTTTGCAATTCATCTTTAGAGTAAGAAAAAATGTTATAAATGAGTGAGCCAAAATATTATTAAACTCTAAAGTGAGTTTTGATTATAATGAATACAACTTAGTCTTTATAGTTTTGTTTAGGTTGCTGGGAAAACATTAAGTCTCAAAATAAGGATGTATTGAGCAATAGAAAGGTTACAGAATTCAGAACAGATGGCCACTGATAGCCAGTAGGTTCTCAGGAAAGCTATAGAGAACAAACTAAGTCTCTCTTTTGTTTTTTTGACATGAGGTCTCACTGTGTATTCCAGGCTGGTCTTGAATTCTCTTTCCTCCTATCTCTGCCTCCTGAGGTCTGGGGTTCCAGGTGTACAACACCACTCCCAGCCTGTAAATTAATCTTTTGTTATTATTTCTTTTTGAAACAATTTTCATTACGCAGCTCTGGCTGGTCTAGAACTCACTATGTAGGCCTAGCTGGCCTTAAACTCAGAGACATCTGCCTTCCTCTGCTTCTCAGAGCACGTGCCACCAGACCCTGCCTAAATTAATCTATTTATACCTGCTTTTTCACCCAGGAGTGGTGGATCATGCCTTTACTCCCAGTACTCACAAGGAGTTGGTGGCTCTCCATGAATTTGAGGTCAGCCTGGTCTACAGAGTGAGTTCTAGGCTAGCCAGAGCTTCATAGTGAGACCTTGTCCTAAAAAAACCAACCAACCAGATAGAAAAACAACAACAAAATAAACAAACAAAAATCACCAGCAATAACAACAAAACCATTTTTTATACTTCCAACATCTACCTTAGAAATAGATCACTCAGAGTATGCAGCCAGTATCTATTACCTGTCATTGATGGCATCATCCTAGTCACCTGTCTCTGGAAAGTCCCACTATCTTTCCAGGGAGTGAGAGAGGAGGAGGCAATTGTGTCAGTTTTACTTGGACAACAGTTTGGCACCTTAAGATGCCTTTGTCCTAGGTTTCATCATAAAGTACCCTGTGGGGGCTGGAGAGACGGGGCAGTGGTGAGAAGCACTGAGTGTTCTTGCAGAAGACCACGTTCCATTCCTAGCACCCACAGGGTGGTTTTCAACCATTCATAATTCCCGTTCCAGGGATCTGATGCCCTGTTCTGAACTCCATGGGCACCAGGCACACACATGGCACACACACATACATACATGCAAGCAAAACAATCATACACATAAAATAAAATTAATTAATTACAAAAAATGTCAAGCGACCTCTTCACCTCGACAGCTTTTGTGGCAATGTCTGACTGTCCTCATCCAGGCGTTCTGTCCTTCTATGATGTCAGCTCCAGTGCCCTTTCTTATATCAATACAAAGGCACGGAAGGGGGAGAACATGGAAGCATGCTAGCTCCTTCCCTTGCATGAGATAGGTAACTAATTTATTATTTTTAAAAATTGAGAAGTGTTTCATTCTGGCTCAAGATAAAGGTTTATTAGCATAGGCCATGCCATTCAATCCTTGATCTTCGTATGGCTGGCAAGAGTGAAGTATTTTTTTAAGTTACGTTTATTTCATGTGTGTGTGTGTGTGTGTGTGTGAATTCGTATGTAGGTCAGAGGACAACTTGTGGGACTCAGTTTTCTCTTTCTGTGATGTGAGGCCCCAGGTTCAAAGTCGGGTCTTCAGGCTGGCAGACAAGTGCCTTTACCCACTGCGCCATCTTGGTGTGCCAAGGAAGCAGATTTTGATGAAAAGAGATATTCTTGTTGCCCAGGATTTCCTGTGGATCAAGTATCAGCCTGGATAGAGTAATCCAGGAAGTGTCAGCTTCCAGTGTAGCAAGGATAGCTTAGAAGGACTTATGCTTCTTTCTGCTTCTCTCTTGCTCTGGCTGTGAGGGCACTGCTCAAGAGTGCACACATACACACACACACACACACACACACACACACACACACACACACTCACAAACAGAGATGGGGGAGGAGGGAGAGGGAGAAAGGGAGAGAGGAAGAGAACATCTCTTTTAAATAAATAAACTTCCCCTTTTAGAGATTTTGTATGTACATATGGTGTGTTTGTACACTAGTGTGTGTGTGTGTGTGTGTGTGTGTGTGTGTGTGTGTGTGTGTGTGCATACAGATGTGTGCAGATAGTTGCATATATTGAGGTCAAGGGAGGATGTCAGGTGAGTTCCTCTGTTGTTATATACTTTGTTCTCGTGAGACAGAATCACTCATAGAACCTGGAGCTCACTGCTTCTGCAGCTAGGTTGGCTGGTCAGCAGCCCCAGAGATCCCCCGTCTCCACCCCTCTCATCACTGGGACCACAGAAGGGAATGGTCACATCTAGCTGGGCGCTGGGGATCTGAACTGGGGTTCTCATGCTTGTGAGCCGTCTTCCCACATCCCTACTTCCCTGTGCAAAAAAACAGTTTGCTTACGCCTTCCAGTTTCCATTCGATGTTTATTTCTTTTCATGGCAGGTTTATTTCAGGACAGTGCAACTGATAGAAGAGGGCATAAAAGGGTCTCCTGGTCTGAGTTTCTACTTCAAAATTAATGGGCTTCCTATATTTCTGAAAGGCTCAAATTGGATTCCAGCCGACTCCTTCCAAGACAAAGTCACTTCCGATCGGTGAGTATGGGCTTCTTTCCCTGTCACTCCCCCATCTCTCTGCAATGCCACCAAGCTCAAAGGCCAAGTGACTCATATCATTTTTTTTAATCCCAGCAGAAGGACTGGAGGCTCGTATAGCTTAATAGCATGACAGGAATTTCAGGATGGACAAGATCATGTTTAATCGGTCATTCTTTCTCTTAAGATACAGTCTTACAGATAACTAGTTTGTGACTGTTAAAGATATGCTATCCACCTTTTAGAAAACCATTATATGTTTTCTCTGGAGAAAAAAAAAAGAAGTGACACATTGATAGCTAGACTAATTAGTCTCAGAAAAAATTTAAATCCAGCTTGTTGTTGTTCTTCAAGAAATACATTAAATATTTCTGAGCATATTTAAGGGACGAGGGTCTACATTTGTTTTTTTTTTAATTTAAGTACTATTTTACTTAAAATATCCTATTAAAGATTTAAAAATATTATTAAATATTTATTATTTAAAATATTATTTCACTTAATCTTCTTTTTTGTATATGATATGTGTGTGTGTTTGTTTGCGTGCACATGTCCTTGTTCATATGTCTGTATATAGAATCACATGTATGCCACGTGGCCTGTGGAGCTATGACAAAGCACCATGACCAAAAGCAAAATGGGGAGGAGAGAGTTTCCTTGGCTTATCCTTTCACATCACTGTTCATCACTGAAGTCAGGGCAGGAACTCAAGCAGGGCAGGAACCTGGAGGCAGGGGCTGAGGCAGAGACCATGGAGGAGCGCTGCTTTCTGGATTGCTCTCCACGGCTTGCTCAACTTGCTTCCTTTTAGCACCCAGGACCCCCATCTCAGGGATGGCACCACCCACAGTGGGCTGGGCCTTTCTATATCAACCACTAATTAAGAAAATGCCCCACAGACCTCCCATCTTCTAATGGCATTTTCTTAATTGCGGCTCTCTCCTCTCTGATAACTTTAGCCTGGGTCAAGTTGACAGAAAACTATGCAGCATAGAGGTCTGCCTTGGGTGTCAATCCTTACCACCCATCCTACCTGAGACTGGGTCCCTTTGTTGTTCAGGCTGTCTGGCCCAGGAGCATGTAGGGATTCTGTTACCACCACTCATCTTGCCCTAGGAGCCCTGGAATTACAGTTGGGCGCTAGAATACCCAGCTTTGTGTGAGGGTTGGAGATTTGAACTCAGGTTCAAGTTTGTGCAGCAAACACTTCCCACTCAGCCATCTCACCAGCTCTCCCCTCCTTTCTTAAACTTCACCAAGGAACTAAAAGAACACGTCTTGGTGGGAGAGGGATATGTAAGCATATAAGAGCACACAGAATAGTCATTATGTCTGGAGAGCAACTCTGGAGATCTGAGGGACACCGTGAGGACTTGAGAGTTCTGGGTAATAACAATTTCCTATGCACAAAACCAAAGGGAGATAGATAATTCAGAATGTGGCTCTGCTAATCCACTCCAATAGTGACCTTTCTACCATCAGCAGCTCTCCCACAATGCTGTGCCATGTACTGTAAATACACACACAAGAAAACGTATAAAGCAAAACACAGCCATGGAAGTTCTTTATCTGGAAGATGACTACACATGTTCTTAGAAGGCCTTGAAATTAGAATTTAGAAATTAATGTCCGTTCATATATATGGCGTGTTTACCCTGTATTTTCCTTCTTTCTTTTTTTTTTTTGTGTCTGTGTTTACATGTTTAGTGGCATGCGCGCACATGTGAGGGCTGAAGGTTGTCTATTATATTGGTGTCTTACGCAATTCCTTTCCACCCTACCTTCTGAGACAGGGTCTCTCCCTGAACCTGGGCTTACTGATGGGCAGCAGTTATGTGCCCATACGCATAGGCTGCAACTAAAGGCACGTGCCTACACATGCCACATTTTCAAATACTTTCTAAGCCATTTCCCTGGCAGTGTGCTACACTTTCCTACAGGTCAAAAATATAAAGCAAAAAGTACTTCAAGAAATAGTTTAAGGTTGTGGACAATTTACATAATGAGGAAATCATTCGAGATTTTTCAGTTTGTTGTTGTTACGAGTCTCTTTTGTTATTTTATCTGTTTCTTTGGTGTTGATTGGAGCAAAATCATTTTGCTCTTATTTATTTATTTGTTTGTTTGTTTGTTTGTTTGTTTGTTCGTTCGTTCGTTCGTTCATTCATTCATTCATTCATTCATTCCCTTAACTGATTTGAAAAGTTTTGTCCTATTCCCAAACTTCTGACTTAGCATTTGCTCTTGCAACTCCTTCTGCAGGCTGCAGCTCCTTTTCCAGTCCGTCGTGGATGCGAACATGAACACTCTGCGCGTGTGGGGGGGTGGCATCTACGAGCAGGATGAGTTCTATGCGCTCTGTGATGAACTTGGGATAATGGTGAGTACATGATGCAGTCTCGGTATACCACAGGTGACTCGTCGTCAGGCCGATGTTCTGGGTTGATATTATTACCCCTTCATCACCTCTCTCAGAGCAGGGAGTCATGTTCCATTGTCTACTTATTTATTAATTTTGGCCAAGGAGTAAATGAGCTATAGTTGCTAACAGAAAACAGAATTCTTTACCACTTTAAAAGTATAGCCATTATAGGTGGGTTATAGCTAATCAAATGTCTATATACACTTTCTTCATAGTTTTCTCTCTGATGTGTAGGCATATGTAATAAAATACATTATTAAGTAACTTAAGGAGCACTGGTGAACTTTGGAGAGAAACAAAAATAATAAAGTTAACCAAAGAAAAGATGTTCTTAGAGTACAAGTTTTGCTATGAGAAGGACGAAGCCTGTGGGCATGTGCTTTCTAGACGCTTGATGCCCTCACAAAAAAAGAAACAGAATGTTTGCACAAACCTACCCACATCCTTCTATGTGCTTTCTGTTATTATTGAACCACATACCATACTTCATATACCACTGATACATGCCATGATACATTAAACACACACACACATACACACACATGCAATACACACATCTGGACACACATACTGTAAGTATGAATATCTACATGGGTGTGTGTGGCACGCGCATGCCTAGTGCCCGTGGAGGCTAGGTGAGGGCACCAGATCTCCTTGCCCTGGAGTTAAAGTTGGGTGTAAACCAGCATGCAGGAGCTGGGGCTTGTGAGAGTAGCAAGTGACCTTACTTAATAACCCCTGAGCCATCTTTCCAGCCTTATGAAAAAGAATCTGTATGTGTTCAGTCTATATTATATCCTCTATATCTTGTGTGCTCGTGCATACATGTGTGTATGCCTCTCTCTCTCTCTCTCTCTCTCTCTCTCTCTCTCTCTCTCTGTGATTTTTGTTTTTGTTTTTTGTCTTCTTTTGTGGATATTTTTGACCCATAGTTGAATCTTCAGATGTTAAACTCATGGATTTGGAGAGGCGATCATATATTATTTTTAGTTCTAGGAATACAGAGCCAGTAGAGAGTTGGGATCACAGCAACAATGAGGTCCCGTCATGGTAATGACTACTACATTCTGTACTGTTCATTGAATGTCAGGCATTTTTTCTCGGAGCTATACATTTGTTGTTGTTGTTCAAGCCTTCACATGGCTACTCTTGTTCTCTGTCCGCATTTACAGAGAGTTAAACTGACCCGGGAAGAGCACCTACGCCTCGCCCTGTTGTTCACTATCTGTGTACTGTAGAATCTGGGCATGAAGGCAGGCTGCTGGGGGCTGGGCTCTGCTCAGCTGCCCCACACAGGCCTCCTGGGAAAGGACTTCTCAGTCTCTTTATTAACGTGGGCATCTATTTCTAAACATACTATAGAGTTAACAGTCTAGTGTATTCCTTATTACTAAATGCCTGGCGAAATGAGAAGGTCATCGGAATGAGGGAAGACCCACAGAGCTTCCTTCCCCCCCCCCTCATTATTTCCTTTTCCGGATGCTAAGGACCAGCTAGGAGAGGGGTTCCAACCGAAGGGGTGACTAGGAGCGGCAAAAAAGAATGACTCAAGGTCAGATGGTGGATCCAAGCTGTCCAAGGATGACATGTGTGCTGCTTGTTATTCTAAGGGATCTCTCTGACTTGTCCTGCTTGCTCGGGTGTGTCTGTATTCTCCCAGCAGTTCTCTCTTTTTATCCTAAAAAGTTCTCTGGATGGCTCATCTCCTGCAGAGCACAAGTCCAGGCTTTTATTTTGCATACCAGTCCAGTCGTTTACTCCTGGTTTCCTTTTGATTATCCTGTGAATCAGCATCTTGTGACCCTAGCTCTTTGATTCTTAAGAGACAGGAAGCATACGGTTTTTTCCCTTAACTTTACAAAAGGATTCAGAGATCTGTGTACCTTTGTTAAACACTGCGGCTAGGCTAGCTGGGTGGGACCGTGCTCTAAAAAGACCATTTCCACCACACTTGGGCCTAACCTCCCTCTGTCCTAGGCTGACCTTGAACTCAGGAATCCGCCTGCCTTTGTGTCTTTCTGACAAGCTGGCTCGGAGTGTAGCTGCCTTTGTTTCTTTAGATTCACGAAGCCCCCATAACTCATATTGCATCCTTATATTTTGCATAGTTGAGAAGTTATATATATTTTTGAATTCATGTGTTTATAGCTCTTTCCCATAGCCTTAAGGGCTGTCCTGAGGGTCCCAGCAGTTACCATTTTGCAGAGACAGCCACATCCTCGACTCCTGCTATTTCTAATTTTTATGGAGTTATTAATATTAACAGGAGGTCATTCCTAGGAGGAATGTGAAATATGCGCATTATTATACAAACAAGCCTTACGCCCACAGCAGCCATTGACACTCATGGAGGTTCACACCAGGGCCCTGTCCCAGGGGCAGGAACCATGTCACCAAGTCACCCTGTCCCCACCAGGGCCACACTGGGCTAAGCATCTGGATCCTCATCCCTGCTTACTTAACATTCTCTCGATTTTCTAAACATTTTTGTGCAACGCTCAAAGACCCTTCCGTGCGTGGGCGTTTTTCCTCTGCAGAGATGCTCAGGTGGGTGCATTTGCTGAGCTTGCTTTTCCTTTATTTGGAAGATAATCCCCTAAGTGAGAACCAAGTCTTGCTTTGTGCAGTGACCCCGATGACCTCGCCTTTTCCTTTGTCCTACAGGTGTGGCAGGACTTTATGTTTGCCAGTGCCCTTTATCCAACTGAGCCTGGCTTCTTAGCCTCCGTGAGGAAAGAAGTCACCTACCAGGTATGCTACTCTTTTTTTTTTTTTTAAGAGTCTTTTTTTTTAAATTAGGTATTTTCCTCATTTACATTTTCAATGCTATCCCAAAAGTCCCCCATACCCACCCCCCCCAATCCCCTACCCACCCACTCCCCCTTTTTGGCCCTGGTGTTCCCCTATACTGGGGCATATAAAGTTTGCAAGTCCAATGGGCCTCTCTTTCCAGTGATGGCCGACTAGGCCATCTTTTGATACATATGCAGCTAGAGACAAGAGCTCCGGGGTACTGGTTAGTTCATATTGTTGTTCCACCTATAGGATTGCAGATCCCTTTAGCTCCTTGGGTACTTTCTCTAGCTCCTCCATTGGGGGCCCTGTGATCCATCCAATAGCTGACTATGAGCATCCATTTCTGTGTTTGCTAGGTCCCTGCATAGCCTCACAAGAGACAGCTATATCGGGTCCTTTCAGCAAAATCTTGCTAGTGTATGCAATGGTGTCAGGGTTTGGAGGCTGATTATGGGATGGATCCCTGCATATGGCAATCACTAGATGGTCCATCCTTTCGTCCCAGCTCCAAATTTTGTCTCTGTAATTCCTTCCATGGGTGTTTTGTTCCCATTTCTAAGAAGGGGCAAAGTGTCCACACTTTGGTCTTCGTTCTTCTTGAATTTCATGCGTTTAGCAAATTGTATCTTATATCTTGGGTATCAGGTATGCTATTCTTACACCTCTAAAAAGAGAGGAAATGAATACGTCTTATTTTTTTTCTTTTGTTAAATCGCCCATTTTTGGTGTTTCCTACTAACTCCTCTGAAAAATTGCAGTCTGGTAATTCATTCCCTGAGTGACTTACCCAGTGTCCTGCCTGAAACGTCACCTACTTGCTGAGAACTCCCGGATTTATGCTCAGTCTTCCAGTCCCTGACGAATCCCTCCTCCTCATATCCAGCTGCCTGCTTGGTGGTGTGGTCAGAGGTTTAGTGGGCCCCTCAGTGTAACACATGCAAACCCTACATCATCTCTTCCCCAATCCTGCGGCTCCTGGAGTTTTCCTCAGCAAATGGACACCAGTCCAGCTCAGGACAGAGATTTAATGTGACTCTTGAATCCATGAATTGTTTCGGATTCCACACAGGCCTCGACAGTTATTACATGTTTGTTTATTTGAGAGGTTTGTTTGTTTGCTTTTGTTTATTTATGTATTTCACTCACTGGAACCTGAGACTTATGGATGAGGTTAGGCCAGCCAGCCTTCCCTGAGATCCTCCTGTCTCTGCCTCCCCAGCACCATGGTTACAGATGTGTTCAACCCTGCCCACAGTTTTTGACATGGGTGCTTGGAATCAAACTCAGGTTTTCACGCTTGAATAGCAAGCTCTTAAATGACTGAACTATGCCCACTAGTCTTTCCGAGAACTATTAAGGCTGTATTGCTATAGAGCGTGAATAGCCATTCTGTGAGGTGTCAGGTGGGCAAGAACGTCTATGTGAAAAGGTACTGCTTACAATTTTATTAACCATTACAGCTCCAAGTTCTTCTGTGGTGGGTATGGGGAAATTAATTTATATTTTCTTACATTTCAGGTCAGGAGACTGAAATCTCACCCCTCCATCATCATATGGAGTGGTAATAATGAGAATGAAGTGGCTCTCAGCGTGAACTGGTTCCACGTAAATCCCAGGGACATGAAAACGTACATTGACGACTACGTGACCCTCTATGTGAAGAACATCAGGAAGATTGTCTTATCAGTGAGTAATGGTTTGGGGCAGTAGAATTTAAGGGTGTGCTTTTAAAATGCATAGGTCTCAATATTGTTGTAGTATGTTGTCTGCCTTTCAGTTTTTCAAGACAGGGTTTCTGTGTAGCTTTGGCTGTTCTTGCTTGCTAAAGAAACCCACCTTCCTCTTGAAATAAAAAAGACACAGACTATTCAAAATACCTGTAGACTGGGCTTTTTCTGTACACCAAGCTGGCCTCAAACTCACCCGGGTCTGCCAGCCTCTGCCTCCTGAGGGCTGGGATTAAAGATGTATGCCACCACCACCTGGCCTCTTTCTTTCTTTCTTCCTTCCTTCCTTCCTTCCTTCCTTCCTTCCTTTCTTTCTTTCTTTCTTTCTTTCTTTCTTTCTTTCTTTCTTTCTTTTTTTATTGTATGCCTCTTTTAAAGGTAGTCTTTGAAAGATCATTTAAATTCAGAGTATTTCATTATAATGCGCTAGGAACCTTGTCTGTATGGGTTGTGTGTAGATTTCTTAGATGATAAACTGTTGGGAACTAAAAAGGGGGCCCAGGAGAAAGGAGGGGAAACCCACACCCCACTAGAGTTTTACCTATTCTCTGGTCTGTCAGGCGTGGGAGAGCTGCCATACACTTTCCACTCAGCCCTGGGTGGGCATTCAAGCCTCTGACCCATTCTTCAGGGGGTGGCCAAGGGGCAACCCTATCTGGGAACCCCGAAGCTACTTTGCTAAAGCCACTGGGGTTATGGGAGAGAGGGATGAGGAAAGAGAGGTTCCCAATACCTACAAGAATGAGGGCAGCGGATCTTGACTGGAGCACAGGAAGGCCTTCTAACGGGAGATTAGAAACGGCTCATTAAGAGAAAGCCTGTCCCATCCTCCAAGTGCAGTGGGCCTTGATGAGCAGAGACATTCTATGGTTTTAGAGCTTTATTATAGAAATGCAGGGGGAAAGAGAGACAGAGAGACGGAGACAGAGACAGAGAAGGCTAGAGAGAAAGAGAGTAAGAGAGAGAGAGAGAGAGGAAGAGAGGAGAGGAGAGAAGAGAAGTCAAAGAGGGCGTGAGAGTGAGGGGTAAGAAACAAGAGAGATATGTAAAAGGTAAGAGAGCAAGGTGGGGCTGAACAGCCCCATTTATGGTCTTTACTGTTGCTAGGTAACTGGGGAGGAGTTTAGCCTGAAGGTCAGAAACTTGGGCCATTGTCTATGTGACTACTGACCATGCTTCTCTTGTGGGGGCTGTGGGGGGCCATAACTTAGGCAGGGGCTAGAGTTCCAGGAGCATGAGGGAACACCTACCGTATCATGAAGGTGAATTATCACCATTTCTGGGGTTCAGACCAGCTCAACTGGAGACTAGCCTGTAGAATAGCAAAGATGAGCAAGACAGTGTTGACAGGGAGAGTGGTGACTGCCCTGTTTACTTTCTCCCAGCAATCTGACCTTTCTAGAATTGGTGGTATGTTTTGTTTTTAAAGAAGTTAACTGTTTGTATCTTGCCGAACCAACATATTATCCTTAAAATCATTTTTTTAAGATTTATTGATTTTTATTTTATTTTTTTTTTTTTAAATTTAATTTGATTTTTATTAGGTATTTTCCTCGTTTACATTTCAATGCTATCCCAAAAGTCCGCCATACCCACCCCCCCAATCCACTACCCACCCACTCCCCCCTTAAAATCATTTTATCCCCATGTCCAGGAAGACAAGAGCCGTCCTTTCATTGCATCCAGCCCAACCAACGGGATGAAAACCATGGAGGAAGGCTGGATCTCTTACGACCCTTATAGCATCCAGTATGGTGATATTCATTTTTATAACTATGCCGATGACTGCTGGAATTGGAAGATCTTCCCAAAAGCTCGATTAGTGTCTGAATATGGCTACCAGTCCTGGCCTTCTTTTAGCACACTAGAAAAGGTAAGCCACTGGGCTCTTGATTTTCCCCCTGATTTACAATGGTAGATGGTGGGTTCAGATGAGAGACACTTCTTATTTTGTTATAATTTTGGAAGGAGATGAAAGGAAAGAATCCCGCCTTAATGATGGCTGAGGAGATAAAATGGTATAACTGCCTTTTGAGGGGATAACTTTCCAGTATGCTTTTATTTTTTATTAAAGAATTATTTATTTATAAAGATTTATTTATTTATTTATTTATTTATTTATTTATTTATTTAATGTATGTTCGTTACAGATGGTTGTGAGCCACCATGTAGTTGTTAGGAATTGAACTCCAGACCTTTGGAAGAGCAGTCAGTGCTCTTACCCACTGAGCCATCTCTCCCGCCCTCCAGTGTGCTTTTAATTGTGTGCGTTCAGGAACACCTAGAAGTTAAATGGAAACCTGTGGAAACTTAAGCTTGACTTATAATTGTTTTTGTTTGTTTGTTTAATTGGTTGGCTTGTTTTTGGTTTTTCGAGGCAGGGTTTCTCTGTATAGTCCTGGCTGTCATGGAACTCACTCTGTACACTAGGCTGGCCTTGAACTCAGAAATCTGCCTGCCTCTGCCTCCCAAGTGCTGGGATTAAAGGCGTGCACCACCACTGCCCTGCTTGACTTATAATTGTACACGAAAACAACTCTGGTTGCTAAATCATTTTTCTGTCTGTCTGTCTATCCACCCATCCATGCATGCATGCATCCATCCATCATCTATCTATCTATCTATCTATCTATCTATCTATCTATCTATCTATCTATCTATCTAGGTTTTACTCTTACCACATGTGTGTGTCATCAGAGGAGAGCTTGTAGGAGCTGGTCCTCTCCTACTGCTGGAGTTCTGGGAATCCAACTGTCAGGCTGGGCAGCAAGTGCCTTTCCCAGTTGGGCCATCCTCCTGATCCTGAATTGATACGTTCTATGCAGTCTAATCATCTATAGCTATAGAACTGGATACTCAACCACATTAGAGGAAATGAACAGGAGAAGCAAGTCCTAGTCTGTATTACCCAGTTTCATTTTCTCCTCCTCCTCCCTCATGTCTGCCTTTTATTTCTCATGTTGTTTCTTCTTCTTCCTCTTCCTCTTCTTCTTTTCCTTCTCCTCCTTCTCTTCCTCCTCCTCCTCCTTCTCATCTCGATATATCTAAAGATTTAATTTTAGCACTGTGTGTGTTCTTTTAGAACTACCTCTAATGATATGCAATTCTCTTGGTAAATAATTTGTTTACTAAGTGTGTATAACTCAGCTAGTCCCCAGTGTATGTGTAGACTTGTACATCCAACCCCAATGTCTGCTTTTGGAGCCTTTGCATGACTTGGTAGAAACTCTGACCCTGTTAGCAGTCACTCTCCACTCTCTTCCGACCCCGCCCGACCCTCCAGCCCCACTCGGTGTCTGTGTCTACCAGCTTATGCATTCTTCACAATTCACATAATATATTGTGTGGTGTTATGAAATTAGCCTAATGTGTTGCGTTAGAAGATCATTGCTTCTTATTGCTCATTCTGTTCTATTGGATGTCTTTCCACCTTTGTTGATCATTTTGTCTGTTGATGGACACTTGTGTTATTTCCATCTCTTAGCTATCAAGAAGAAAGCTGTTGTGAGCATCAGTGTGCCTGTTTTTGAATAAACATTTTTTCAGACTTACTGGGTGTGAACCTATGAGTGCAGCTGTTGAATCATCCAATGACTCTCTTAAGGCTCAGAATCTTTTTTTTTTTTTTTTTTTTCTACACACTGACTTCACCGATTAGTTTTCCTCCTAGCTTTCCCGATACTTTCCAATTCTTTTTCTGTTTTTTTTTGAAAACGTTTTTTCTTTTTTTTTTTTCGTTTTTTTTTTTTTTTTTTGTGGAAATACAGTTTTACAGAAAACTTGCATTTCTTTGATGGCTGATTATTCTGATTGTTTCTTTCCGTGTGTCTTGCAGTTAACATATCTTCCTTTGAGACATGTATATAAGATCCTTAGTTCAATTTTATTTGTCTTCATCAGGATTCATTAGTCCTGGAACTTATTCTATAAGCCCTAAAATTATTTTATTATTACTATATTATTATATTACTTTATAATTAATTTTGCTACTGTTATGAATTGTAATGTAAATATCTGCACTTTCTGGTGGTCTTAGTCAACCCATTTGAAAGGATCGTTTGACCCTCAAAGTTTGACCCACAAGTTGAGAACTGCTGGTCTAGGCAGTTCGCAGCTAAGGAATATGAGCAAATTCGAAAACATTGACTACTGTAATATCAGTATTTGATTCTTATTTAAAACTATGATATTTAAAACAGAATATCAATTGTTGCCCATCGTTCAGTTTTTAAAACCTAATTGCAGGATTTACCCCAAATAAATGAAATGGGATTGCAAGATGTACACAGCGAAGCCAGTTTCTTACGATTGGCACTTGGGAGGCAGGTGAACCAGTCCAGTGTTGTACATACACGGAGAGGATGATGTGGGTGCTACAGGGGTTCCTATCTCAGAAAACCAAAGGTCAACAACAACAGGAAGAAGATATGAGTGATTGACCTGTCCAGCAGGTCCAGTTATTCGAGGGTCTTGAGGGGACCTTCTCCTAAGAACCAAATTGGGGGGTAGAGAGAGACGAGAGCCTTGTGCGAATAACGACACGGAAATGTTCTGAGTTGCATCAAGGCCCCAATGTATTAGCCAGGCCCAAGGTTTAAATGCACAAGCAAAAGAGGAAGTGCCTTTCAGCAGGAAGGATGGGGCAGTAGAATTGCACAAGCAAAAGGGGGAGTACAGGTTCTTATCAGCGGGAGGGGTGGGGCAATAGAATTGCACATTCTTTAGGCAGTTACACGGGGAAGCAGGAACTTGGCGGTATCAGGGTATCTTGAGGTCAGGACATCTGGCGCTGACTTACGGCTGGAACGATCTGTGGTTGTTCTCGGAGCGGTGTGTCGGTGGCCCGCTTTTGACCCTCTTTTCTTCTCGGGGGGGGGGGGGTGGGGTGGGGTGGGGGGGTGGGGGGGGGGGGGGAGGGAGAGGCCCAATTCAGAGATCAGGGCAATAGCGTTGTCTTAATAGCTCCCAACAAGTGATAATGTGTTTTAATGAACAGAATAATGTTTTGGTATGCCAGGCTTTTTAAGAGAAATAATATAATGCAACTTTCCAGGTATGAAAGCAGACCGTTGTTACCAAATCGGACCCCACCTTGCACAAGGCTGGCCTTTACCAGTAATAATGAGAATGACGGGGCTGGAGAGATGGCTCAGTGGTTAAGAGCCCTGACTACTCTTCGGGAGGTCCTGAGTTCAATCCCCAGAACGTTTTTCTTTAATGTTTATGATTAATACCACAGAACAATTCCTAAGTTCTTTCCGATGTGTAGAGCACTCTCCAGGCTTGTCAGGAATGTATGAGAAAAGTAGCTTCACGGCTAGGGTCTGTGACCCTCTTCCTTTATCCACAAGGTCTCATCTCAGGAGGACTGGGCTTACAACAGCCGCTTCTCCCTTCATCGGCAGCATCATGAAGATGGCAACCATCAGATGCTGCACCAGGTCAAGATGCATTTCAAACTCCCCCAGGGGACAGACCCATTGCGCACATTTAAAGACACTATCTACCTTACTCAGGTAAGCCACTTCTAGTCTGGAGCTGCTGGGCTTCTACACTGAGTGTGTGCAATCATGCAGCTTTCGTAGCCTTTGTATGGTGGAAAATGGTCAGGTTTGCATGCTCTTGCTAAGGTTGTTGTTTTCTTCACAATACAGACGAGCAAACCCATAAAACCTGTATCTAATTCTTGGCTTTGTTTCTCCTCACAAGAACAGCTTATGAAATTCTAAAATTTGTGTACTAAGATGTTTGTTGTTTAAGATTAGTCTAAAGTTTCAGCAATGAAGGCAGTAGGAGAATCTCCTATTAGGACAGAAATGTCCTGGCAATTCAGGTGGAAAAGGGTAGAGTCGTTGATGAAATGTGCTGGACCAAGAAGATCGCTTTACAGGGAAATGAAAGTCTCCATGCATGCAGATTGCATTCACCACGGACCTGAGATTCAAATGGGAGGGTTTGGAGCATAGCCGTGCTGCACACGCTCCAGGCTTTGGATCTGATCCCTGAGACAAAGAAAACAAAGCCCCTGAAATGAGGAAGCAACACAATAAAAGTCCTGGAAAGAACACAAGACTCAGAGACAGGCAAAGAAGAGGTCTTAAAGCTTGAGGACACTAACCATGAAAAAAAAAAAACGGGCTGATAAATTGTATTTCACTAAAATCATTGGCTTTTGATTTTTTAAAAAGATTTATTTATTTTTATTATATATAAGTACACTGTAGCTGTCTTCAGACACTCCAGAAGAGGGAGTCAGATCTCATTACAGATGGTTGTGAGCCACCATGTGGTTGCTGGGATTTGAACTTCGGACCTTCGGAAGAACAGTCGGGTGCTCTTACCCACTGAGCCATCTCACCAGCCCTGGTTTTTTTTTTTTAAAGCACTACCAGGAAAGAGAAAAAGGCAAGCTATAGATTGAGGATCAATGTTTACAATCATTTATATGTAATTGGTCTGGCCTGGGTGTTTTATCATGTCTGTTGCTTACCAAATAAATCACATCTAATTCAAACCTGAGCCTGCAGGCACAACCTAGCTCTTTCCCCCTAGATAATAGAATAGTTATTTATTCCCACAGACAACTTGAGTTATCAGAGGAGCAGGAAGGGAAAAGGTGCCCTTTGAGAATCAGTTTCTCACGACTTGGCATCAAACGCCCAATAAATATATGCTAGAGACAAATGAAAGCAGTAGAGGGGGCTCTAAGCTCAGGGCTTGGTGAAGACTGAAGTCACCTCCTGGTGTAGGTGGTCATTGAGAGGCCTGATGCAGCTTAGTTTAGTCAACCTGTGGGAGTGGTAGTGTGAGTCACAGATTAAGAGAGCATGCTGGGTGTGTGGCCATTTGGAATAGATATAACCCGAGAAGAGAGGAGAGTGAGAAGAGACTTTGGAAGACTGGAAGATCTGGAGGCAGAAGAACTCACTTGTTGCTGTAAGACGAAGCAGGGAGGGAAGGCTCTCCACATGTTCACGAGGAAGCTTTCTGCAAAGCCTTCTCGGTTCAAACATCTTTGACAGTTACAAAATTTGTTCAACCAATAGAGTCTTCCAAAGTGACGTGGGCACACATCCTGTTCTTCAGAACCTTATGAATGACTAATAATAAACGAGAACAGTGAGTGGGAGGGAGCTTAGAGAGGATGAGCCAGGGAAAGAATTAACCAAGATTCCTTCCCTACTCCCGCTTCTCTCCTCTCTGTCCTTTAAACAGGTTTTGGTGAGAATTGTCCATAAGATTACTCGATTCCTGCCTGCTGCTTCCTCATCTTTGCACCGTTCCTTCTTCCATGGCAAGACCTGGCTTTCACTTCCAGGATTTTTTTTTAACTTAATTACTTAATTCATTTGCAGCTTCTGTTTGGTTTTGGTCTGGTGGTGACCACCTTGCTGGGGCAGGTATCCCCGTGGACAAGGAGAGAAGGAGGAGGTGGGGAGTGTAGGGAGAAGGTGGAGATAGGAAGGGAAAGAGAAAAGCAACAGATTAATTCCATTGAGATCCACTCCCTAGTTTAGACTTAGAAAGGATCAAGGCTGAGTGCCAAACTGAATGAGAGCAAGTCTCCAATTCTGAACCAAGGCTTAGTTGGCTGCGAGTGCTAAACGCACAGGCAAAGCTCAGCGCTGCTAAAACACACAAGCAGAGAACTCCACTGGTGCCCGGCTGCCTCTGCTGCCTTGATTAGCACTCCCTACACTTAGATTTCAACACGACCTAGCTCCACTTGCTTACTCGACACACTCTGTGAGAGCTGCCTTAGCTGATAATACAATGAGCGTGTCTTCTTTTGTATTGCTGGACTGTCTCACCATGGGAACAAATCAGACTGCATACAGTTTCCCTACCACAGGACACTTCTGTTGTTTCTAGCCGAAGGCTGTTATGAGTAATGCTGCTATGAACAGGATTTTAGATGATGATTAGCAGACCAGTGTGCTTGCTTAGGTATACAAGGAAACCAAGTATTTAACTTTGACAGAAACTGTCAGAAACCTCCCCAAAGTGGTTAAACAAACTGACACGTTGTCGAACATTGTTTTACAGTTCCAGCTGGCTTACCTTCGCTTTGGCAGCTGGTACTGTCAGTCTTTGATTATGGGAATTCTGGTGGGTGTGTGTCTTAAATGGCTTTAATTTTCACTTGCTTGGTTAAAAATGAGATGAAACTGCTGGAGTGGTGGTTCGGTGGTTAAGAGCACTGGCTGCTCTTCTAGAGGGCCCAGGTTGGATTCTCAGTACCCAGTGGTTGCTCATAACTTCAATTCCAGGGAATCTAATGCCCTCTTCTGGCCTTTGTGGGCACCAGAAACACACATGGTATAGAGACATACATGCAGGCAAAGTACCCATACATATCAAATAATTTTTTTTTAAGAACGTGATTAAGCACTTTTTTTTTTCTTTTTTGGTTTTTCCCAGATGGGTTTTTCTGTATATCTTTGGCTTCCCTAGAATTCACTCTTTAGGCAAGGCTGGCCTTGAGATGCTCCTGCCTCTGCCTCCCAAGTGCCAGGATTAAAGGTGTGTGGCACCACTGCCCTGCAGAGCATAGTAACCATGTGGGTAGCTTTACTAGTCAAGTGTTTATTCAAGATTTCTACTTATTTGTTTTATTGACGTTCTTACCTTTGGACATCTCTGATCAGATATGTGAATTACAGCTAGGAGTATGCCTCAGTGACATAACACTTTCCTGATGTGCTCTGGCTTCTGTTCCAGGCACCACAGGAAAGAGGCCTGTCTGTCTGTCTGTCTGTCTGTCTCTCTCTCTCTGTCTCTCTCTCTCTCTGTGTGTTGCATTGAGGGAAATGAAAGAGTGTTGGCTAACACAGCACATGGCATGTATAGAATCTTTTCAAGACATCGTGTGATTTAATATTCAGGCATTCAAGATTCCTCTAAGTGTCTACTAAATGTCTGATACTTGGCCACGAAGTGTTTTGAACCATTTCTCATGGAATTCTAACATCTCCAGACACCATATTCATATTAGCTATTTGTATCATAAAGTGGATTTTTGTTTAGTTGGTTTTTATTTTTATTTGGAAAGATCGGCAAAATGGATAACGTTTGGGATAGACTGCATGGACTAGTGAAGAGTCACATGACCAAACTAGGACTGGAGGAGGAAATTGTACCACTTGCCTTATAGGAATAGCAATGGTTGTAAGGGAAAAGTATGGACAACTGGGATAAGGCATGACAAGAAACTTAAAAGAAATGAGTGTATTACTAGTGAAATGGTGACAAACTGACTCATGAAGAAGTAGAGTATCTGGTTAGACCTACCACAATTAACCAAGTGGGGTTCATCCCCTCTTAACTTTATGGTCAGTTTAATCTGTGATGAGTTTATATCCATGAAACATCATCATAAGTCAAAGATAATCTTTATTTTATCCTTTCAGGCATTATTAAAACTGGTATTATTTATTTAACTTCACTTTCAATTATTTAAATTCACTCATTTGTGGCGATTTTAGAAAAGTAGAACATATCTTTAGTTTGATCTTATACACTGTAAACTTGAAAAGAACCTCATCCTTAGCTCTAGCAAGATTCTCCTTTACTCTCTAGAGAGTCCCATGTATAACATCAAATCAGCAGCCAGCAGAGAGCAAGAGTTTCATGTCTTCATTTCCCTTCTGCCCTTCAGTTACTCACGGACGCTTTGGCCGAGACGTCCAGTAGAACACTGAATACAAGTATACTGGATCCAATGTCACTCTGTTTCTGTGACAAACACTGTCACAAAAAGCAACTTAGGAGACAAAAGGCTTTATTTGACTTACATTCCCAGGCCATTCTTTTTGTTTGTTTGTTTGGTTTTTTGTTGTTGTTGTTGTTGTTTTTCCAGACAGGGTTTCTCTGTATAGCCCTGGCTGTCCTGGAACTCACTCTGTAGACCAGGCTGGCCTCGAACTCAGAAATTCGCCTGCCTCTGCCTCCTGAGTGCTGGGATTAAAGGCATGCACCACCATTCCTGGCCATTCTTGAGTAAAGCCAGGGCTGGAATCAAGCAAGGACTTGAAGTGGAAGCCTTGGAGAAATGGCTTGCTGGCTCCCTCTCTGGCTCCCTCACAGGCTCAGACCTAGTGAACAAGCTTTCTTATTTAGCACAGGATACTTGCCTAGGACTGGTGCCACCACAATGGCTTGTGTCCTTCGTCAACAATAGATAATGGAGACAAGTCCCCAGAGACATGCTCCTGCAAGATAATCTGATTAAACAATTCTTCCATCAAGTCTTTCCTCTCAGATGACCCTATACTGTGCCAAGTCGACAATTAAAGCTACCTAGGACAGCACCTCACCTACCAAGTGTCATAGGTCAGCCACACTACAATTAGCTGCAACCCACCCATCAGCTGGCTACTTTTCGGACTCCCTGTGCTTATAGCTTCATGGGAAGAGGTTATTGTACCACGTAGTATTAGCATCAGGAAAAAAATAAAAATAAAAATTGAAGGTTCAGTTTTTGCTGAGCATACATTAGTTTCATCATTACAAAACTAAAGAACCATAAATCAAACCACTGTTATCTGGGACTATCTGTACTTGGAAATATGATTTAACAAGGAAGTACAAGGTTCTCAAATTGACCCCCTGCCTCTCCCCCCCAAAATGATTGAAGCGAATGAAATAGTTAAAACAACTCTTAGAGTTCCTAAATCAGCGGGCTTAATTGTTAAGATGACAGTACTGTCTGAGTAGATCTGCTGATTCAGTGTTCAGTGTTGGTCAACATTTTTAGTACTTTTTTTTTGTTGTTGTTGAAAAAATGGGCACGCAGATTCCACAATTCATCTGGAAATACAGGATATCCAAATAGTCAGCTTTTGTCAATAGTTTTGAAAAAGAATAGAATTAGAGAACTCTTAATTTTTAAATTAAGTTTTCATTTCCTTCCAGTTGACAAATAAAAATTGTGTATAATTATGGGATGCAACATGACATACATACACACTGTAAAAGTTAATCTCGACTGTCAATTTTGTGGGATCTAGAATCATCTGGGGCGTGGGCCTGGGCAGTCTTGTGGGGAATGAGCTTGAATGGGTTCATATCTAATTAAATATTGTCATTGTTTTCTACAACAGACCTCTTGAATTTAATTCTAACTGAATTTGTGTATCTGCATCTTCCCTCTCTCCCAGCCTCTGGTAACCATTCTATTCTCTGCTTCTATGGATTCAGCTTTTTATAATTGCACATCTAAGTGATTTTCTTTCTTCTGAAGCTGGCTTCTGCTCTAGTTAGGTTTTTTATTGCTGTGATAAAACTTCATGATCACTAACAACTTGAGGAGGACATGGTTGGTTTGCCTTTCAGTTCCGGCTAACCAGGAAGAGACGTTGGAGTAGGAGCTTGGGGCAGGAACCTGGAGGCACAGACAGAAGCAGAGGCCATGGAGGAACACTGCTCACTGGCCTGCTCCCCATAGCTTGCTCAGCCTGTTAACTAATTACTCATTTACACCCCAACTGTAGTTTCCTCTCTCTTTCCTCCTCCATGTCTGTCCTCCCACTCCCTGCGCTGTCCACTCCTCTCTTTCTCTTCAGCAAAGGCCAGGACCATCTGCCCAGGGTGGCACTGCACACTGGGCCCTTTCATATCAATCACTAATCAAAAAACATGACCCACGAATTTGCCTACAGGCCAATCTGGTGGAGACAATTCCTCGGTTGAGATTTCCTCTTACCAGATATGTTTAGGTTTGTGTCAAATTGTCAAAAACTAGCCAGCGTAGCTTCTTTACTTAACGCAGTATTCCCCAGATTAATTAACATCGTCAAAAATGACACACTTTTCTTCTTTCCACTGGATACCTAACCCACAGTTTCCTTACCTTTTCATTTATTGACAAGGCTCTTAGGTTGGTTCTATTTTGGCTGTTAATAATAATACTGTACAGGGCTGGAGAGATGACTTAGCGGTTAAGAGCACAGATGCTCTTCCAGAGGTCCTGAGTTCAATTCCCAGCAACCACATGATGGCTCACAGCCATCTGTAATGGGATCTGATGCCCTTTTCTAGTGTGCAGGTGGATAGAACACTCATATACATAAAATAAATAAGTAAATCTTAAGAAAAAAATACTATACAGAACATGGTATGTAGGTATCTTTTTGACAAAGTAATTTAAATTCTTTGGGATCTAAACCGATCACTGTATCTATTTAGCTGTACTGGAGCCCTATTTTAAAATTTTTGAGGACCTTTTATAGTGTTTTCCAGTTTCCATTCCCAAGGCAATAAAAGGGCACTGGGTGGGCGGGGGGAGGGGGAGGGGAGGCGGATAGAATTTTCAACACATGGTTCTGGAACAGGTAGATATTCAAATGCAAAAAAATAAATAAATAAACGTGGACTCCTATTTCATACCGAAATAAGATTAACAAAAATGTATCAAAGGCTTAAACATAAGATGCAAAACCAGCCAGGCAGTGGTGGCGCATGCCTTTAATCCCGGCACTTGGGAGGCAGAGGCAGGTGGATTTCTGAGTTTGAAGCCAGCCTGGTTTACAGAGTGAGTTCCAGGATAGTCAGGGCTACACAGAGAAACCCTGTCTTGAAAAACTACCCCCCCCCTAGAAAAAAGAGATGCAAAACCAAACAGGAAAATGTACATACAGCAGCAGGGCAAACATGACATGCAAAACCACCCAGCTTCCAGGCGCTCTGCTTGGATATGAATTACAAGATCCCGAGTACTTTCCTTCCCTGTAGCCTGCTGACAGTGATGTCACCCTTCCGGAAACGTGTGTCTCTGTTCTCTGACTAGTCTCATCTAGTCCCTACAGTCTGAAATCTCCTCCCTGGTCTGAGCATGGTTGTTTATAGAAAGAAGTAATCTGCACTTAGTTTTCTAGTGGCTAGGAAGGCTTCTTATTCTCTTTCTGGAGTGATCCACACCCTGTTCTAAGGTCACTCTGTTCTCTGCGTGAGATCTTGCTGCTCTGACCATCTCCGAGGCTCTCAGACCGTCCATACCCCCCTCCTGAGCAGAATTCCAAACTAAGACCACAAGGTACAGCGTCATTAAGAGCAGCGGTGCATAAGAAGAACCGATTTTCCAGTGGTGATGACGGTCACTAAGGACCTGCTTGCAGTGTTTCCATGCCTCTTAAACAAGAACTAAATGCACTTCATCTGTTGGCATCATATGGCCTATCCTGCTCTAATGGAGAAATGACAGCCATAAGAAATTTCGGGCTAATTATCAAAAACCATGATGTGAAAAGTTAGTCTAGAAAAACAGAGATTGGCTAATTTACTCACAACAACCATGCTGATTTTCTTGTAGTAGATTTTTTTTTTCCTAATAAAGTTTTCCAAAGTTGTGAATGCAATTGCAGAATCTGCTGTTGCAAAACAGTGTGCTCTTTGACTGCGTACAGCGTTTGTTCCGGAATGATAGCTTTTCTCTCCCTCGTTTCCTACACCATCATTGGCTTTCGTGACATCCCATTTCCTTTGTCATCTGCTGTTACAACAAAACACCAAGCCCCTCCCCGGCCCTGTTGTAGACAGCAGTTTCTCTCATGGCAAGATTATGTAGTAACATTTATTAATTTAATTAATGAAAAATAATGTAGCCTTAATCAATGCAAGTCCAACACTCTAGTTTATCCAATTTATTCTAAAACAAAACAAAACAAAACAAAACAAAACAAAAGAAACACAAGCAGGTAAGCAAAGAAACAGCCAACCTGCCCCAAGCCTGTAACTTCTGACATCTCGACAGCCTACATCGAACAATAATACCTGTCTGTGAATGCCTCCCTGCTCAGGTGATGCAAGCCCAGTGCATCAAAACAGAAACCGAGTTCTACCTGCGCAGCCGCAGCGAGATAGTGGACGGAAAAGGCCACACCATGGGGGCACTGTACTGGCAGCTGAACGATATCTGGCAGGCTCCTTCCTGGGCCTCTCTTGGTAAGTATATCTCTTTGTGTGAGAGAAAGCAATGCCTGTGTGGAGAGGGACTGGGAAAACGCAGAGCCTGAAGAGTCAGATTACCGCAAGGAGAACTGGGCCAAAGTGGCTATTCCCTGAACCCTCCGTGAACCCGGCTGGCCCTAACAGTCTTTCCGCGAGCTTGCTATTCTCCGCAAAGTCACAGTGGGCTGTGGAGGAAGGAGCGGGCTCGGGTACAGAGATCCCAGGTGTGATGTGGGGTGGAGAGGTGTATGGACCAAAGGTCAATATGAGGTGTCTTCATCAATCACTCTGCATCTTCCTCTCCTGCCTCACCCTGAACCCAGACCCGGTGCTCTTGGAGCTCATGGATTCATCGAGGCTGGCCAGTCTGCAAACCCCGAGGATCCCCAGTCTCTGCTTTCCCAGAGCAAGGCATGCTGACGTGCCCAGCTGTTTACACAGGGTCTGTGCATCTGAACTTGCATGGCAAGCAATTTACCAACTCCCCATCCTCACTGCGTGAGCCCTCCCCTCCTCCCCGGCACCTCCCCTAAGCCCTCATCACATAGGCTTCTGCATTTATTTAAGAGGTTTTATTACAGGGCCTAAAGGGCATTTACCTTGTTCTGCGTGGGAGAGTTCTGCCGAGCAGAAGGTTACCTACCTCATGTATGTGTCAAAGCCGGTGAATCTGACTTAACAGTATAAAATCCTCATTATGTGCCTCAGCTGTGCCTTGGAGAAGGTAGCAAAGTCAGAACTGCAAACAGGAAAGCTTGGCACCTGAACCAGCTCAACTAGCAACGGGTCACATGCCTGGAGTGGGATTTGCGCTTAGAATGAATTCATCTATGTTTGTATCTCAAAAAAATTAAGGGGTCATGACGGGTCTCTGATTCTTCGGTAGAGGGAATCATGGGACGCTATAAGGGGGAAGAGTGACGATGCTGACTTGCAGTCTATCTGCTCTAATGGTTGTCACATGTCATACGTGAGATGTCAATTACCCCAGGAGCCATCTCCCACTAGCAGAAAACGTCCCCAGTAAAAATCCAACGGGAGTGGCTCGTCTGTACCACGCTTCTCCCACCAATCACTGCTTTAAGAAAACAGGAACCAAGCCGGGCGTGGTGGCGCATGCCTTTAATCCCAGCACTTGGGAGGCAGAGGCAGACGAATTTCTGAGTTCGAGGCCAGCCTGGTCTACAGAGTGAGTTCCAGGACAGCCAGGGCTACACAGAGAAACCCTGTCTCGAAAAACAAACAAACAAACAAACAAACAAACAAACAAACAAACGAGAAAACAGGAACCGTTGGGAATGAGATCTTCAGACATGAAATTTTGTAAAACTAGAAAGAATTGGGGTCTTATCTGTCATTCAACTCCACAGCCTGCACCCTATACCGTGTGGTTACCTTCGCGTCTCTGTCTCTCTCAGTGGAGGTAACTGGGCACCACTGTGTTCCAGGCTATGTCCTAGGTTCTAGCGCTGTGATCTGCTTTTGCAAGTAACAAAGCAGTTCGCAGAAGTCTGGCAGCTCAGGGTCCCGAGGCTCCGCGAGCTTCGGAGGCTGGTTGAGTTACTCCAGTTACTCCAGTTTTGCCTCAATCAAGGACAGCCTATTAATCATTGCACTGTCTTTGATTTATTGCTTCAAAATGGCTTAGTCACCAAATTGCTTTAAAATTGACAAAAAAAAAAAAAGGATAATCAGGATGCTTTTTTAAAAACCATGTAGCTGGAAAAAATTGTTATGTGTTTAGTTAATTAAATCTTTACTTCACCCCCCCCTCCTCAGACAGTAGCTAATGGTATTTTCTAGAAAGCTTGTTCCCTGTTTTAACAAAACTAAGGTTTATATTATACATCCACTTCATGGGGTTATTTTTTCCCCACCCTTTTTTCTTTGTCTTGTTCTTCTGGCCTCCAGAAGTGGTTCTTCACTGGGGAGAATCTCACTCTCAGACAGATTTTGAGAACGGAGGAAAATTAAAAGGTTGAATGGTAAGATGTGGTGGTTCGAATGAGAAGGGTACCCCATAGGCTCATGTATTTAAACACTTAGTCCCCCACTGGTAGTACTAGCTGGGGTGGTAATGGAACCTTTTAGAGGTGTAGCCTTGGTAGAGGAACTGTGTCTCAGGAGGCCGGCTTTGCGGGTGTGTAGCCTTGCCCCACTTCCTGCTCATTCTCTCTGCTTCCTCTGTGTGGCTAAAATGTGACCACTTAGCTCCTGCTACCATACTCTGGCTTCTCCACACTGTAGACTCTCTCTCTGGAACTTTAAGCCCAAACAAATCCTTTCTTTTGTAAGTTACTTTTGGTCATAGTATTTTATAATAGCAATTCAAATATAACCAATTTCAATATAACCAATTCAAAGAAACCAAAGGAGGTTCAGCCTACTAGACATCTGAACGAGGCACGGGATTCTACATGGTTGTAACACTTTCAGATTATAATTGAGAAGGTATTAATTACCATGGATCTGGATGTTTAATCTAATTCTGAAACAAATTTTTGTGGAGTGCCTGTTTTGCTTTGCTAAGAAGATTTTGTAGCCATGGGAAAAGGGGAATGGAGTCTAGATAATTCTTATGAATGAAAATTTGCATCAAGCATCCATTCATGCTGCTACCGATCCTCTTGTTTATGTGTGTGTGTGGTAAAAAAAACACTGGTTACCAGCATACTGGTTTACTCTTGTCGTTCCAGCATGAAGAGGCTGAAGTTTGAAAGCCTGGGGATTAGGGCCAATTTGGATCTTATCTCATAATGAAACAAAGCAAAACAAACAAAATCAAAAGTGCATTGATGTGCCGAGCTTCCGGAAGCAAGGCTGTCTCTGAGAAAGGCCTGTCTTGGAGCGAGATCCGGGCTTACGGTGCTGTCCCCAACATGTTTCAATGAAGTGCTTGAGTCTTCCTTTGGGAAATAGGCAGTTCCTACCTACCTTTATCTTTCTGATGTTGTGAGCTTCGCATGAAACAGTCTCCAGAACTGATGTCTGAGCCCTTAGAACACCAAGTTCACCCTAACACAAACTCCTGCTCGTGCGGACCCTGCCCCGGCTGCCTGCTCCTGGCATCTCTGACTCTCTCTCTCTCTCTCTCTCTCTCTCTCTCTCTCTCTCTCTCTCGGCTGTTTTCAGAGTACGGAGGGAAATGGAAAATGCTGCATTACTTCGCTCGGCGTTTCTTCGCTCCACTGTTGCCAGTGGGATTTGAAGATGAAGGTGTTTTTTACGTCTATGGCGTCTCAGATCTTCACAAAGACCACCACACGCAGCTCACCGTGAGTCACTTGGATATGTCTTTTTCCCCGTCTCTAAAGTTGAGGGCAACTTTTAGATTGACTTCTTTAATAGTTTGGTGATATTCTTTTGGGAACAAACAAAGGAGAAGCTAATCTGTCTCAAGACGCTTGTAATATTTGTAGCATCTGCTTGGCTGTGTAGACAAACGCGATTCAGGCTAATGTCTGCCGTGTATTATATAACCCGAGCAAAGCTGTTATCATCTTGGGGTTTCAATTCCCTCAGTTGTCAAATAATACTAGTCTGTCTCCCTTAGTATTATCTATGAAAAGTGAATAAAAGAATTACATGCACTGTGCAAAGAGCAAAGTGCTCTGTAAGTGTAAGATTATCACTGTGAGAAGCTGGGACTAGCCCACCTTTCACAGGAGGGGTTAAAGGGGTGAAGTAAGGTTGAAGTCGGTAAAACCATCCAGAACACAGAAAAATAAACGCGTGTCATAAGTTTAGGTAAAAAGGAAGACTTAGAAACCGTTGGATGTCTCTAGTTTAGACGACGCTACTAACACTAGAAACAGTTTCCAACTAGAGAAGACCTGCCGTGTGCTGGGCTCTTGCCATTTTCCATTCTCCTGACAGGCAGTACGGTCTTCAGTGTTGTTCTCCTCATTTTATACACGGAGAAATGGATCCTGGGTAATGGAAGTTAAGTAATTAGTGACGTGGCTAGAGCTTTGGGGGGGCTGGGGTGCAAAGGCAGGTGTTACAGCCGATCGGTCCTGCTGCTCTACCGTCCAGCAGATGCCCCACCCTAAATAGACAAGCCAAGCCGTATAGGCAAGAATGGTCCATGTCATCCCTTTCTCCCCAGGTGAGGCTCCATCACTGGAGCTCCCCGAAGCCTTTGTGCTCCCTCGTGAATTCAAGTATTGTGGTTAAGGCCGGAGAGGCAGTGGTTCTGTTCCAGATGCCGGTGTCTGAGCTGCTGAAGAGATGCAGGGGATGCACGAGGGAGACATGCGTGGTCTCCTTTTACTTTTCAACTGACAAAGAACTCTTCAGCCCAACCAACTACCACTTCCTGTCCTCCCTGAAGGACGCTAAAGGGCTGCTCGAGGCCAACATCACTGTAAGTGTCTCTTGTCTGGGCTCCCAGTGGCCTGTGGGGTGTTCCTTCTCTTGGGCAAGTGAGCTGTTTCCTGGTACTTTGCCTGGTACTTTAGTACTGTGACCTGGGGATGGTTCTTCTCTTCCTACTGGATGCTAAGTCATTTTTATTTCTATGTCAGGGTTTGTTTGTAATCAATCAGTTTCTGCCACACTGTTACCTTTCCTGTTACCTTTCCCTGGTAGGGCTACAATGGTGGAGTGAGAGTGGCGTCTACATCTACACAGATTGCGTCTCCACTGGGCTGCAGGCTCTGTTCTCAGCGTGCTATTGCATAAGCTCTGCCTTCCATGATATCCCAGACGGGCTGTGATCTTGGTTTGCAAGTGAGATAACCAGTGCACAGAGGGTTAGGCAGGAAGCCCAGTGTCCCATGGCCCGGGAAGAACAGTGATTGAATCACTCTAGTTTGGCTCTAGTGTGGTTCATTAACTCTCTGTCTTTGATTCATTGCTTCAAAGTCCCTTAATCACCAAATCTCTTTATAATTGGCAAGAGGAAAAGAAAGGATAATCAGAGCACGTTTATCTGTTTTCAAATGAAGGCATCTGGTAAACTTGGTACCTGTCTAGGTGATTGAAAACCCTTTCCTTCCCTTTCTCCCCCCATGTACAAAAGGACAATATTTTTCTAGAAACATCATTCTCTGTTTAACCAAATTTAAACTTGTTACATAGTTTATTGAGGTTTTTAATTGGCTTTAGAAAAGATAATTTTTTAAGGCCTACTTTTTTTTTTTTCAAAAGAACTGAAAACAACTGAAAACATACCTTCTCTGGAACACCGAGATAGAACAGAGATAAGGAAGTCGCTATGCGCTTATGCCAATTTCTATTCTTCTTTTTTAAACAGCAAAGCAAGAAACAACCTATTCTGTCTTAGTGCGAAAATACCCCCCAAAGGTTTGTGTATCTGGTCCCCAGTGGGTGATGCTTTTAGCAGAGGTTTGGGAAGTTCAGTCATCTTGGAGGCGGGGCTTTGAGAATTTAAAACTCACTCCCTTTCTTGTTTGCCTTTCCTGCTTTGTGCTTGTGGTTCGAGATAAGCACCCTCAGGTCCTCTTCCTGATGCCAGGCAGGTTGCTTGCTGCCAGGACTCTTCTCTGCCACAATGGAATCTTAACACTCTGCAGGTCTGAGCCTGAACAAACCCTTCTGGAAGTTACCCTGGTGTTTTATCACAGTGACAGAATGACTGATGATAGACAGCCACAGATAGCCAAGACAGCTAAATAACCGTCATATTTAACATCTATCAGCGTATGACTCTGAAATCAAAGTGGCTTGTTGTTGTCATTGGTGAGATGGCATAATTACTAAAGTGCTAGCAAACACCGAGACACCTGAGTTTGGTCTCCAGAAACCTAAGTAAAAAGCCAGTTGTGGCAGCTTGTTTCTGTAATCCTGGCATTGGAGAGGCAGAGCCAGGGAGGAGTCCTAGGCCTTGCTGGCCAACCAGTCTAGCTGAAATGGAGAGCTTTAGCCTCAGAGACCCTGCCTCAGAAAATAAATTGAATAAGGAACTTAAGAGGCTACTTGCCCCTGATCTGTGGTCTCGGTGTGGTTACTTGTGCGTGCACAGACACATGCACTCATGCATGCGTGAACACTCCCCCCTCCAACACTTAGTTTTTTAAAAATTCATTTATTTGTTTACTGTTTTAGCTAGACTTTGGTTACTCATGATAATTGGGAGTCAGATAGCAGGGCTCCTTGTTCTATTTCATTAGCATATCGATGGGACTCATCCTTCTAACAATGTTGATTAGCAGTTATGGTTAAGGGATACTCATTGTGTCTTTCTCTGTGAACCCAGAGCTTAGGGTCAAACCTTGGCTCTGCTGTAAGGCACACTGGATGTGACTTCTTTCTCTCAATTAGGCATCAGAGAAAGCCAGGTCCTGGTGCCTCTTTTAGCCTTGGCCTTGGCCTTGCAGCAATAATAGCCAAGGCTTCCCCTGGTGCCTCCTGGCCTGAGTGGGGTAAACCATATGATCTGCTTGCTTGTGTCTGAGTTGGGGTCCTCACTGGAAGAGGAAGGTGCCATGATTTGAGAATATGCTGTGTCACTTCATTCCTGGGTTTAGGAGCTTTGTAGTCATGCTCTAAAGGGAGGTCCAGTCCTAATCCTTTGAAACAGTCACTTAAGGCCACCAAAATGCTAAGTGCCCCTTTCTGGGGCTTTCAGCTTCTCAGAGATATTTTCCTTAATAATTGACATTTATGCATTCTCTTGGTTTGAGATGACGATTGGTAATTTTCCACAAACTTGAATCATTTTTCAGATCCTGGCGAGTGTCACACCTGCACAGAATATATATGACTTTGGCAGTCCAGCCCAAAGTGTTGGGAAATGAAGTTTTTATTAGGCCTACATAAATGTCTAGCTGACAGATGTAGACTGTAGCTCTTTCTTGTCCTTCATTTCACTTACCTTTTTTTTTATTTTTTTCAGGTCAACATCTCTCAGAAGGGCAATGTTTTTGTTTTTGATCTGGAAACGTCTGCGGTCGCTCCCTTTGTTTGGTTGGATGTAGGAAGTATCCCCGGGAGATTTAGTGATAACGGCTTCCTCATGATTCGGAAGAAACTCTCGGTACTGTTTTACCCTTGGAAGCCCACCAGCAAGAGTGAGCTGCAGCAGGCCTTCAGCGTCACCTCCCTGACGGATACCTACTGAAGGGACATGGCTTGTAATTCAGTGGACACTGGGGACAAAGGCTTTCTAAAGCATGGCTGGAGAAGAAGGCAGCCTGAGATAAAACCGTCAAGAAGTATCTGCTGCCTGGGGTGCTATGACTTCCCAGTGAATACTGTTCATCCTGGTGATGTCTTTAGACAAGGTCATGCCCGGGGATTCTTGAATCTCCCAGGATTGTGGTTTTGTCCCACAGCTAAAGCACGGCCAGAAGACTCATACCACCCAATGACCTTTTTGGGAGACCACTAGACTGTGACATGATTGTGTGGAACCAAATGTGGAGGTTCTGAAGTAATGTAGGCCTTTCATAGCACCAGGAATTCTACCCACTGTAGGTGAAGTGTGTGGCTAGGATTGCCAGAGGAAATGGGAACTCAGATCCTACAATAGAGATTGCTTGATGGCAGCCATATTGATTGTTGGTAGACAGCTGAGGGGCCTGAATGTTGTATCTGATTACTATCTTTAGGTAGGATTCCCTTTTTCATATAGTTTGGCAATAACTCTCTTTCTGAAAAGACCAAGAGATCTTTGCAGCCTAGGCTGATTGTGCTGTCACCTGTGTAGTCTCAGACTCTGGAGGCAGAGGCAGGAGGACCACAAATTCAAAGTTGGCCCCGACTATACTGTTGAATTTTTCACTTCTCCTCGTCCTGAGTGTTCTTGTGAGCTTTAGGCTTACCACTGATTCTGATGGACTCTCGAATCCAAAGTTAGGAGCTACATTTAAACTCATTGGCTCTGCTGTGGAAGTGGCAAAAAATGTTAATAAGTAGCTATTTTGGGCACTGGTTTGTGGGCTTTTTGGTATGACTTTTATACTTTTTCTATATACTATATATATATATAAATAAAAACCCACAGATTATATAAATTGCACTGACAACTTGAAAGTTTATTTGCGCTCTGTTTAACCATGTAATAAACATTTCATTGCATACAAAGCTGCATTGAACACCATGTCTGCTTGACAAATGAGGGAATTTGAAGACTATAACTGAAGATTACTGGAAAGCATTCTTAATTACTTAGTGGAATGGACTGGTGATGAGTATTTTATTTAAAACCAAGACTCATTAACTAATGGCTTTATTTTTAACCCTGAGAATCTCTAGGCTGAGGAACTCTGTAAAGAAGATAAATAGTACGGGCTGTTTAGTCTTTTTCTTCAGTACCTGAGGTGGAATTTTCCCCTAATGAATAAAAATCACAAGGGACCAATCACGGGGCGAGTAGGCGGGACTTCCGGGTCTCGGGGAGAAAGAGGACGAGTAATGGTCCTTTTGGACTGCGGGAGCAAAGGAGGCAGTCATAATATAGGAAGCCGGAGGCTGTCCGTTCGAGTGAGGATTTATAACATTGATTAGTTTATAAATTTAGGATGCTAGGTTCTGTGCCCAGCCATTGTGTTACCTGTTGATTCTAAACTAGGATTGTGTGGTGTTTTCCATCACCGGGCGTCTCAACTAGGTTCCAGAAGGTGATGGAGGCAGAGCGTGATGTGCAAGAGTGCACCCCAGCCAGCAGCAGGAATTTGGAAGCACAGGGCAGACGTGGCAGCAGCCAGCTTTGGGAACTTAGAGAGCCGGGGGTCGAGAGCGACTTCGGAGCTCCAGAGAGGCAGAGCCAGCCTGGGTGAGACAGGCCCTGGCTAAAAGGAATACTGTGGTCTCCATTTGTCTGCAGGGCTGCATACAGACTGAGGCCGCTGGCCAGTGCCTAAGCCAGCATTAGCGTGGATTTGCTTTTTTCATATTTCATGCAACAAATACCCAAGAGCTTCCTCATTTTACAGACACATACAAACATAGACTCTTCACACGCGTGTAAGGCTTCTCAAGGACTACACCTTGCAAGGTGCTGAGGGCAAGGGAGGACTTTGCTCTTTTTTACCTGGGTGAGTTCCCTTGAGAAGCCTGAAAAGTGGCCTTTGACGATGATAGACTGGCAGCCATGCACAATCTGCCCCCTGTGGGAAGTGTGTACCCAGCACAGCACTGTGAAACTATATAACTTTAAATGTGTGGAGCCCAATTCTGCGGTATTAGCACCAGAGGAAATAGCTCTCCAGTCTAGGACTAGAGTGGTAGCTTGAAAGTTGCTGCTTTTCTAGAGGACCCGAGTTAGGTTCTCAGCACCCATGCTAGACAACTTTGAACAGCCTGTAAGTTCAGGTCAAAGGGCTCTGATACCCATTTCTGGACTCTGTGGGTATGTTCACACATACAGCATGCATGCATGGATGTACACACATGCACATACATTTAAAAATTATGAGATTTTTTTGAGGAACTTACTGAATAAGTAGAACTTTTCACCTCTCCTGGTCCTGAATGTTCTTGTGAGCTTTAGACTTAACGCTGATTCCAATGAACTCTCTAATCCAAAGGGATGGGCTACATTTAAACTCATTGGCTTAGTGGAAGTGGCAAAAGAATATTAATAAGTAGCTATTTGGGGTATCATATTATATGGTTCTTTAGTGTGAGTTTTGCAGATGATAACATTGTGTCTCAATGCTAGCCATACCCTGTAATGTTTACATTGTGTTTATGCCCAAATTAATGCTGCAACCTGAACACAATGGTTTAACTTCTGCATTCTCTATTCTTGTGGTAAGACAGGATCAGTAATCCGTCTTGTTTTGTTTTGTTTTGTTTTTCAGAATAAATGAAGCAATTTAGCTCAAAGATGTGGCTGCCGAGACAACAGGGCTGTTGTCATGATTCAAACCCACATTTGGAGGCTTTTTAACTGCAGGGCTTTGGGCAGTAACTTTAGTTTTCTTTGGCAGAACACAGTATTACCCGTTAGGTAATGATAGTAGCCAGCTGTTCTTCAGAGAGCCTTCGTGCCCTTTTGACAGATGTTTTTGTCCTGTTTACTGTAGTGGGTGGAGTCTGACGTGCTAACTCTTGGGTTTGGGTTTCTGAGGTTTTCCTTAGTCTTGGTGGGGAACAGTAGGCAAGGAGACAACCTTGCAAAGTGCGTTCCAGAGAGGTCGGGTGGCAGGCCCCACGTCACAGAAGTGCATCTTCCCATTCCCAAACAGGGAACAGGGCAACTAACTCTCTCCTTTCAGTCACTGTAGTTCTTTTTCTCTCTTCCTTACTGCTTGGCTTTTCATTGTGAGACATTGTTGCACCTGGGAAGTCACTCAGAAAACAAGCAGACTGATGTCCTTCTCTGTAGGGATGAAGATGAACTGGAGAGACCAAGATATGTTTGCTAACTTCTCAAAGTGCCAGACGTCTGAAACAGAGTTATTCTCCTGGGCTACCTCAGAATTCGAGGCATGTTCTCAGATTAGGAAAAACAGACCAGCATTGTTTATGTGGGAAATTCAGAGCCTTTGACATCATTCCTGGGCCGAGCTTTGACTAAAATAATTCTATCAGGATTTGGGGGGAGGGGGGAGCTATTAGGCAGATAGGATACTTTTAAGACTTATTTATTTTTATTTTATGTGTGTGTTTTGCTTGCATGTTTCTATGAGTGCCTTGAGCCATCAAAGACTTTCTAGGTTCCGTGGCACTTGTGTGCGCACGGTGCACACAAACAAGCAAATATAGAAATAGAAACAAGAAATCTCTTTGAAGAAAGAATTCCAGATCACAAGACAGTGCTCAGGTTGCTCCCATCCGCAGACAGCCCTTACGGCCACCAGCCTTCCACTTACCTCAGAGATTCCTGCTGCTACAGGGAGAGAGGGGCACACTCTTGAAAGCTTGTCAGAGAATCTGTGAAGGGACATCCCAAGTGGGTGGGGCTGGGATCTGAGAATGAGGGGCGCCAGGTGCCTTTTCCCAAGGACCTTACAGACCTCCACAGGTGGCAGGTGGGGACATACCCCGCTGCTCATATAATGGGTACGCTTCAGCCCTTGCTTCTAACGCTACACCCTCCGAGCCACACAGTCCTTCTGTGGAATTCCCTCCCCAGCTTCTGCTATCCTGGAATCAGAGGCAGCCTGGGTGAAGGGTGAAGGATGATGGTGCTTCCAGTTGTCCCCACTTTCTCTGAGAACTGTAAAAAGACCCCACGCCCTTCCCCATACTGCCTTGTACGCCTGAGTCTCCTCCAAGCCCCGTCTGCCCACGGCATTAATCATTATTTCAATAGCTTCTTACACAGTAGGACAATCTTATTCAGTGTCCCCCTTGAACCCCATACCTGAAATCTTTTAATGAGGCCATCTTATCCAGCATTTTAGAAAAAATGTTTTTCGAAACATGATAAAATGAAAACATTTCAAATGGGGCTCTACAGGTTTTCCTTGTAATTGATACATAATGAAGAATACAAGATCAGCTGGTCAGCCAGGCTGGGCTCTGATATATGAGCAGAGGGTTAACCTGCCAAGACATCTCTGAGCCCTTGAGCAGGAGCCAAACAATAATAGGCTTTGCAGAAATAAGGACATTGTATCATTGTCTCATTTTTGATAAATATCCTTCCTCATGTTTGTAGACAAGGGTCACCATAAAGGGGAAGTTTGCAATAATGATGCAGTTTGATTCCTTATCCCTTTAACAAGATTTAGCATGCTCCCTTGTGCTGTCTCATGCTGTGCACTGAGCAGGATTACACACACACACACACACACACACACACACACACACACACACACACACACACACATTAATTACCCAGAGTTGTCAGGAAGGGGAACATTTCTATTTGAAAGCTGGCATGCATTCTTGCCTTGAACATACTTGAGAGCATCCTCTTCTTATTCTGCCCTTATTTATTATGACCCTGGTAAAAATTATTGGGTCCTGAGAGACAATCCATACATTCTCACTGGTTGGAGCAGCTATTACTGACTGGCTGGCCAACAGCCAGAGTGTCTGCTCTGAGAGGAGGCTGTGACCTCCAGGGAGTGAATCATACATGTTATATCAAACATATTCCTCTTTGTCAGGGAGATGCTATACGGTGAAGCATGTATCATACGTTGATATCTTGATAGGAGTTTTCCTGCCTGCTAAGAGAGATACCGGAGGGGCTGGAGAGATGGCTCAGTTGGGTGAGGGCTCTTGCTGTTCTTCTAGAAGACCTGGATTTTGATTTGCAGCACCCACAGTGGCTCATACTCATCTGTACTCTAACTGCCAAGCATCAGACACCCTCTTCTGACCTTGGCACCAGGCATGCAGGGAGCGCACACTCATACAGGCAGGCAACACTCATAAACATAAAAGATTCTTTTTAAAGAGAGATAATCCAACTACTAGGTGTGACTGGGAAGCATCCATTTGAGGACTTGACACTTAAGACTGTTGATGGAACAGTGCTGACAGGCACCGTGATGGTGTAGAAACTGCTAAATTAACCTTCCACCCTCCATCTCAGGTCTTCTTAGGGTACAACCAGAAAGGTCTCGTTTGTTTAGTCCACTTGCAGTCAGGTCTTCTGACTTGACAGCCACAATCATCCAAGTTGACACCCTTAAAGGAATGAGCTCCTAACGTCAGACATACTTCATACTTGTGTTTGAATACCGGGCCAACACTAGCAGGTTTCAAGTTTTTCTGTGCCATCATTTCTCTATTTTCTATTTGTGTGTGTGGTAGATGTGTATGTGTGTAAGCATCTGTGTGTGTGGAGGCCAAAGGGCAATGCTGGATGTCTTTCTTGCTCTTTCTCCATGACCGAGCCAGCTCAGGGTCTCTAGGGAGGGAGTGAGGATTGACAACATGAAAAGACAACATGATGCAAAGTGACTCCAGCCAGTGCTGAGGGTGAATCGGGTTTATTTTTTTCCAGTCTGCTTTGAAAGCATTCTAGGTGCATACAAAGAATAGGGTCAGTTCTTAGATCAAAGACAAAGTAGTCAAGGAACAAACAAGGCACAAACAGAGTAGTTAAGGTGTTAGCATTTTGTCTAAGCTCCACCCCACAGTTACCTGGCCACAGCCAGTTATGCCTGACTCACTATAAAAGGGGCTGCTTGCCCCCTTTGCTCCTTCTTGCTCTCTTGCCTTCTTGCTCTCACTCTGTTCTCTTGCCTCTTCCCCTACCTCTCCCAATCCCCCTCCCCCAACATGCTCATGGCCGGCATCTACTTGTCTACTCTCTCTCTCCCCTTCTCTGCCTCTACTACCCTCTTCACTCCCCTCTCCATGCCCTGAACAAACTCTATTCTATACTATCCCATCATGTGGTTGGTCCCTCAGGGGGAAGGGATGCCTCAGCATGGGCCCACAGAGGCACCCTCATCCCCCACACCTGACTACACCTCCACCAAACACATTCCTTCTCTATTTTTATAAAACACAACATATGGAACAAAGAAGGCACATACAAAGGTCCCATGATTACAGTATCCAGGGTCTTAACAAGACCCATCGAGTTACAAAGAACACCTTCCTTAGCTGTATTCACCTTGAACCTACGTCCTTGTCCTAGCCCAATGTCAAATTCCTGTCCAATTCCTAGAAGCCCCCAAAGCTTTCCACATCTCTACCTTAGTTTTCTAAGACAGCATCTCTTTCTGAACCTGGAGCTTGCTCATGAGGAAGGCTGTAGTGAGGCCAGTGAGCTCTGAAATCTGCCTGCCTCTGCTCTCCCCGCTCTGAGCTTAAAGGCATGTGGCACCATGCTCTTATGAGGGTGATGGAGGTCCAAACGCAGAGCCTCATGGTAGAGCACTGGAACTTTACCCACTGAGCCATCTGTTTCTGTGTCTGTGTCTGTCTCTCTGTGTCCGTGTCCGTGTCCGTGTCCGTGTCCGTGTCTGTGTCTGTGTCTGTGTCTGTCTCTGTGTCTGTCTCTTTGTCTGTCTCTGTGTCTGTGTCTGTCTCTGTGTCTGTGTCTGTCTCTGTGTCTGTCTCTGTGTCTGTGTCTGTCTCTGTGTCTGTCTCTGTGTCTGTGTCTGTCTCTGTGTCTGTCTCTGTGTCTGTGTCTGTCTCTGTGTCTGTGTCTGTCTGTGTCTGTGTCTGTGTCTGTCTCTGTGTCTGTCTGTGTCTGTGTCTGTGTCTGTGTCTGTGTCTGTGTCTGTGTCTGTCTCTGTGTCTGTCTCTGTGTCTGTCTCTGTGTCTGTCTGTGTCTGTGTCTGTCTGTGTCTGTGTCTGTCTCTGTGTCTGTGTCTGTCTGTGTCTGTGTCTGTCTGTGTCTGTCTCTGTGTCTGTCTCTGTGTCTGTCTCTGTGTCTGTGTCTGTGTCTGTCTGTGTCTGTGTCTGTGTCTGTGTCTGTCTCTGTGTCTGTGTCTGTCTATGTCTGTGTCTGTCTGTGTCTGTCTCTGTCTCTGTCTCTGTGTCTGTGTCTGTCTCTGTGATTTAACCCTCCTCATGTCATTGTGAGAATGAAATGTGATGACTGGTAGATAATGATAGCACAAATACAGCAAATGTGTGCTATTATGATTAATCATTATGATTAGTTATTATGGTTAATTATAATTAATGTTATTATTATGATTCCTACCTCCATATGAAGGCTAGAGGACAGGTGTGGGGAGGTGGGTAATCTGAATTTTGGCAGGCATCGGATGTAGCTGTAAACAGTGTCACCAGGGATTCAGGGAGAGTGGAGAAGAAGCAGTGAGCACCCACCTCCCTATCCTGCCTGGCTGTCCTGAAGATGCAGGTAAAGAAAATGTGGGTAACGGCCACAGAGGCCATTTGGTTAGCAGATGGGGCGCAAGAGTGCTCTAGGAATTTGAATGATCCAATAATGTTTAATAAGTGAGAGTTCCCGCAAAATAACAGATTTCTCTGTTACCAGTCTTTATGCTATAGGGAAAACGTAAAGCCTGTATTTGCTTGCAGTCACTCATAGGAAATCTCACAAGCAGCCGAAATCACCTTTACATTAGATAGAACGGTAACATTTCAGATGGGTCCCACACACGGAGGGTAGGCACTTAGGCTTCCCCTCAGCTGTAGGATGCTGGGTCACCGGCTCCCCATGCCTACATGCACTTCATTTAACTCCTCGTGTGTTAATTTTGATCCAGTCGCGTAACATTTAAACTTTAATTTCCTTATAGATGTGGTCAATAATAACAGGCGTTTCACAACATCACTGTGAGATCGAGTGGAGTCACTGTTCAGCACCGGCATGGATGAACTCATGGTAAATGCTGCCTTACGGTACTTGTTCCCCCAAAGATGGTGGGAGCCATCAGGCCTGGGGAGTGAGTCTCTTGCTCAAATGGAATTGTTTAAAGCGTCCCCTCCAGGGTTTGGGGGTGGGGGTGATGATCCCAGGCTCTCTGGCCTGAAGTGAAGAAACAGAAAGATGAATATATTTCAAATCCACCCCCTCTTTTTTGGGGGGTTGGGGGGCAGAGGTATGGCTCGGTCCAGTTTTATCAAAAAAAAAAAAAAAAAAAAAAAGCAAAAGCTGCAAGAGCCAGGCCCCTGCTGGTGATTGTGCAGGGCTCTCCATCTTCCCACAGAGGCGACCTGTCTGTCTCCTGTGCACAGGAAAGGAGGCTGCAGGGAGGTGGCTGACCAATGCCTGGGCCAAGGCTGGCTTTCAGTGAGCTTCTGGAGGGAGGGAGGCTTCTGCAGCCTTTTGCTGTAAGTAGAGGGGAGGGCGAGGGAGAGCCTGCAGGAGCTGGCTGATGGTGCCCTGACTACAGGCATGGGCAACTGTTCTCTGGAAGGAAAGGAAGTCGTGAAGGCCTATGATGAGTGGAGGATGGAGAGAAACAGGGAGAGAGAATCAGTGAGAGGAAGAGAGAACAGAGGGAGAAAAGGGAAGAGAGAAATGAGAGACAGGAAGAGAAAGGGCAAGGAGGAATGTGTCAGGAAGGGAGAGGAGAAGAAGAAAGGGACAGAGGGTGGTAGAGAAAGGAAACGGGGAGGGGGAGGGAGAGGAGAAAGAAGGAAGGAGCCTGCAGCTCTCTAAAACAGAGCTCTGGCTTCTGTCTTAGGTGCCTGGCAGGCAGAATGGAAACTGGGTCACAAGGTCCAATACCAGAGCTACTTCCTGCTCTATTAATTTACTTCACTTCTATCTGTCCTGCTACCCTGGCAAACAGGTCGCAGCCAAGTGATTTTCAAAGTGTGTGTGTGTGTGTGTGTGTGTGTGTGTAGTTCAGAGGAAACTTTATGGGGCCGGTTCGCACCTTCTACCCTGTTGTGGGTCCTGGGGGATCTGACTCAGGTTGCCAGGTTCCTGTAGCGGGCGGCCTTACAGGTTGAGTCACCTTGCTGGCCCTGAGTGATGTCTAATTGAAATTTACTTACTGTGACTCTCTGGAAACTTGACACAAACCTCTGGAATAGATAGGGGAGAAGTTAGATGACAAATATAAAGAAGCCCCCGTAACCAAAGAAAAGATATGGCCATCAGCTGCTGCCTGTGGGGAGGGATGACATTCAACCGCCTGTCTGCTCCTCTTTGCAGCTTTAAGGAGTCCCTGTGCCTATGGCTGGCCCACGCGCTGTGTGCAAATGCTCTTCCCCAGCCCCTCACAATAGGCTTTTGGCTGGATGGTGGGGAAGGCAGGGCCAAATAGTGACTCTGATCTTCAAGGAGTCGAAACTAGGATGGAAGACGTGTAGAGCTGCTTTCGCATAGATCTGGGTGGCTCACACTAATGTGCTGTGAGCTCACACTGCCCTCACACAGGGGGAAAGGGTAGTATTTCTGTGGCTTGGTGGTTGAAGGACAGGTGCAGGGGCTGTGGCGCCCCAGGAAGAGAGTCGGATGGGTCATTACTAGCTTGGGTGGCAAGGCCTGTCTAGGAGGCTGCAGTAAGGTTCTCTAGAGGTGTCCTGTCTGGTCCTTTTGGCCTCTCTGGGTATGTTGGGAGGAGGGATTGTGCACTAATGGGACTGGAACCTGGGTGGGGTTGTTGTTTGAGACAGGGTTTCTCTGTCCTAGAACTCACTCTTCAGACCAGGTTGGCCTCCAACTCAGAGATCCACCTACCTCTGCCTCCCAAGGGCTGGGATTAAAGGTGTGTGTCACCATGGCTGGGCACATGGGTGTGTTTTTGAGGGCTATGTGCTTGTTAAGGGAAGGATTGCGTCCCAGGAAATTAAAGCCAGGCAGCGTTGAGAAACTCCTGCAAGCTCCAAAGCTAGAGAGAAGGGTCTGGAAGGAGAAGGAATGAGAGAGAGAGACCGGCATGTACTCTCAAGGCCCCTCCTGCCCTGTCTGGGGGCGGTTCTGTCTGGTTTTAGCGTTCTTAGAGGAAATGGTTTCACGGGTGCTGTCTTCCAGCTGTTTGGCCAGCTGTGAGTAATGTCCTTCAATGCCCCTGACTGGCAAGCTGTTGCTTCTGGCACATCCGTGTGATTTGTTCCGTCAGGGCCGCCTTGCACCTGTGAGAGGTTACAGACCGAAGCTGAGGCCTGAGCTGTAAAGACTCATGACTGAGTCTCTCTCTCTACAGAGAGTCCAGCCTCTCTCTCCAGGGAGGGCCAGACACCAGCACACGGTCTTGTGGACTATGGCAGGAGGTGTAACCCTTCCCCCCCCATTTACCTCAGAGTGTTATGGAAATAACGATTGGGAAGTATTTTTTAAGTGGAAGCACTCCTGTTTTTAAAGATATTTGCTTGTTTAATATGTAAGGTGGTTGTTCCCAGATCACAGAAAGAAATGTATTGGAAATGCATAAGGGACATTTGCATGTGGTCGGGAGATAGAGGTGTGTGTGTGTGTGTGTGTGTGTGCGCGCGCGCGCACTGCAGAACAAAGCCACCCATGCCATGATGCTTCTCATTCAAGTCATACTGTCACTTAAGTTGTACACTGTTGCTTTGGGAAAGGAAAGGGGATCTTCAACATTATCATTGTCATCGTTGTCGTTATCATTGTCATCATCATCATCACCACCATCGTTTACTTAGGAGACAGGGTCTCCTCCCTATGTAGTCCAGGTTGGCATCAAACATATGGTGATCCCCCTGCCTCAGCCTCCAGAGCACTGGCATTACAGACATGTGCCACAAGCCCAGCTTTACCAAGCAATACGTCCTTTTAGTGGTATTCTGGGACCACACTGCATATGGGTTGACACATTATGACTCCATCTTTGCACAGAGCTGGTATAAAAAAACAAGCCGGTTGTTCATCAAAGACTTTGAAAGCATCCTCAAAGACAGTCTTTGGAGTGGGGCTGACCTGTGTTTGACTCTGGGAATGGGTCAAATCTGAGCTCTTTGTCTGTGTTGGAAACTGAAAGGGGCTGGCGTGTAAAGACGCCCATTCTGGCTGGCTTCTGCCCCTCTGCGTTCTTAGCCAAGACTTAACAGGCTTTGGGGGCTGTACTCTGTACTGGTGACTGCTGTGTCTGCTGTGTCGCAGAGAGTTGCCCCAGGGGACCCAGGTGGGTAAATGAACAACAGCAGGGATTCCTCCCCCTCCCCCCACACCCCCAAGAAGAAAGGCCTGCAGATCCTGAAAAGGTTTGGGTTATGCCTGCAGAGTACAGAAACCTCAAAAGCTGACTGAAGTTCTGAGGAAGCTATTTTTGAGTGGCGGCCTGCTGTGAGGAAAGCTTTCAGGGCAAGCTTCTTTCAGGCTCATTGTAGCTTCCCACCCGACCAACCGACCAACCGCCTGTACTGCCTCTGGTGTTTATCTCCATCTACTGGCGTGAAGGTGGACTCTCCTTCCATTGAGAGGCAGGCAGTTCTGGCTGCCTTCATGTGGATTAGCGTAGAGACCTGGTAAGAAGGGGAAGTTTCTGGAACAAAAGAGAGCCAGGATTGTTTATTAAAGAAGAGAAATGCTATTTTACATATTGGTACGGGCAGCCTGGTTGGTGTCCCTCCAGTCAGTATCTTTTCTGCTGAACTTATGGTAGGCAAGCTGTCTTTTCAAATGCCTGGAGAATGGTGGTGTCCACTCTACACCCAGGGCTTAAAACCCCCACTAGTATTTAATTTGCTTTCAAATCTGTCATTTGAGGAGAACAGCAGAACAGCCCATGTCTATTATGGTCAGCATCTGCTGAGACAGCCCAAAGGCTAGGCAGGGTCACCTGGCAGCCGTCGGCTTGGCAAGCTTTGGCTAGGACCTCGGTTAAGGCTGTTGGCTGAACACCTGTACTGGCCTTCTCTTCATGGCTGCTTGGCACCCTCTGAACAGGGTGACTGAGTTCCAGGAGAAGGTAGTTCCGGGAAGGTTGGCAGAAATTCGGACCTAGTTTCGGAAGTCACTCAGCATCGTTCCTGCCTTGCCACAGGTGGCCTGGACTCAGGAGCCTAAACCCAGGAAACAATGGTGTCTCTCTGTGGGAAGGGCTTCAGCACCATGTTTTAAGACGCACAGCTAACAGCCATAGAAAGTCCTGGCTGGGGCATGGTGGCATGGCTGTCCCAGGAAGTATTACGAAACACCAAAGCAAGACAGTTTTGTCTTAAAGTTTCCAACGCAGAATAAGGGTGTGTTAGGGTGGAGAGAGGGTACTGTAATGGAAAACAGAATTTGCTGTTTAACCAGTTTCTGTTCATTTGTGATGCATTCTAAGAGGTAGAATCTGCTCTGCTTTTACATCACAGAATGAAGTCTCGATTAGGGCCTTCTCGATGTCAAGGGTGTTTGTCTAAGATTGGTGGTATGTCTAAAATTCGTATGGTTTAAATTTTCATACATATGGAATTTTTGGTAGAAAGGGATTCCGATTAATTGATGATTAGGCACTTAGAATATTTATTAAATAATTTAAGTATTATTAAGTAGCTTGTATTATATATTTAAATAATTAATCATTTCTTCATTAATGATATTTTACTTAATCTTATACCAAATCCCTACTAATAGATTCAGTCATTATCATCTTTTTTGTCCCAATAAAATCATTCTCTAACTCACAAGCCTAGGCGCTAAGTATCTGGATATAAACGCAGATGCACCTTAGCCACAACTGAGTTGCGCTCTCTGGACCTCCATTTTCTTCATTGTAAGTTTGGAATATTTTGTCATATGGACACTGACATACAAGATGTCTATTTGGGGTACCTTGAGCTGTGTGAGGGAGATAGCCCAGATCACTTTAGCCTGTCTCCCAGGATCTGAAGGTCCCAGCAATGGGAAAGGCATTCATATGACTACCATGGAAATGGGGGTGAGAGCTCTTTGTAGTGAAGGCAGTTCCCAAAGGTAATAGCTGGTGGGTTTCCAGGCCCTTCCGTGGGATCAGTAGTAGATCACTTGTGTGGCATGACAAGGCCTTAGGTTTTTGGTTTTTTCTTTCTGTGTGTATGGATGTTTTGCCTGCATGTATATCTGTGCACCATTTATATGCCTGGTGCCCACAGAAGCCTGAAGAGGGCATCATATTCCCTGGGACCGAAGTTACAGGTGGTTGTGAGCTGTGAGGGGTTCTAGGAATTAAACCTACTGACTGGTCCTCTGGAAGATCAGTGCTCTTAACTGCCAAGCCACTTCACCAGAAGGTTTTGGATTTGATCTTTACACTACACACTAAATGACCTTGGTCACACACCAGAGTCCAAACTAAGACCTCTTTCAAGCCATTAATCTTCCCTCTTTCTACTTTCAGCCATGCAGACTTACTAAACTCCATACTGGAAAATCTTTTACATATGTTGGAATTTAGTTTTTAATTAAAATGTATATTTTCTCATGATCTTAAACATGTATAGGATGTACTGAGATCATATCCACAAACCCCGCTGCCTTCTCGTTTCCGCCTCCTACTTTCCTGCTTCTGTGCTTGTGTGTATGAGTAAGTTTAATTAGGGCTGCCTGCATGAACATGGGGAGGGAATAGTTACTGGAGTATGTGCTATACCATTTGAAGAAAGGACTCCCATTCCCCTAGCAACTATTAACAGCCAGTTGCTGTGGTGTCTGTGTGTGTGTGTGTGTGTGTGTGTGTATTTCATCAGTCCCTCTCTATACATGATGAAGGACCACATCTTGTACAGGTTTTGTGTAGTTAGCTATGAACGCAACGGCCACATCGTATCCAGAAGATGAAGTGCTGAAGCTGGGGTCTGTTATCCTTCATAGACACAGACAGCATGCGCTGGAGAGGAACGGTGTAGAGATTGGAATGTTGATGCTAGGCGTCCAGATGATGTTGCCTGGGTCGGAACCTCAGTCTTGGGTTAGAACACTTTTATTTCCACAGTTTGAACATTTCTAGCTTCAAAGAAATGTGTCTAAAGGAGAATGTGGATGTGACAAACGGGCTGTGGGGCTGTTCCCACAGTCACAGGGACTCCTCTGAGAAAGCATTTGCAGAGATCAGACAAGATTAGGTCAACAATGTGCTTGTACTTTTATTATAAAAGTAAAATAAAAAAGTAAATAGCATTTATAAATTCAACATTTCTTCTTTTAAAGTATTTGATTTAGAAAACATATTTACAATAGTAAAATGCATAAAACGGGGAAAATACTATTTTCAGCACTGATTGTAGCATGTTTTAAATATTGTAAGTTCATGTGTTTTTTATTTTTAAATCACAGATAAACCACATTAAAAAAAGAAATGTCTTTTTTTTATTGCGCATCAAGGTACTCATTTAAAAATATGTTTTTCCTTAATCTTAATTTGAATGCACAACTTACAGTAGATGGCTAGAAAGGACACCGGGTGGGGACAGCGACACCTTTTAATGACAGCAGGAACCCAGCGGAGGGACAGCAGTAACAACACAAAGCAAATGTGATCCAGTAGCAGCAGAGAAAGCTCAAGACACTGCACCTGAGCCATAGAGTGCAGCTGAGCGAGCGAGCGCCATGATTGCTAGACACCGTCTGTGCGTGGCAACTACATTTCATTTCAGAACCAAGAAAGGACGCCAAATTCGGAAGGCCTTGAATGAAATCGAGTGACCCTGCAGGCCGGCGATTCTCCAGCACCTTTGGATTCGCTTTGCCTTCCTCCTTTGGGACGATGCAATGGACTGTCAGGGCTTTGGTTTACACAGTGTGGGGGAACGGCCAGCAGGCTAAATTTTGCCTTCAATAGGTCCTTCCTGCCCATAACCGTGGGGCATTTTGTTCAGAGATAGCAGTGGGCTGTCTCCAGTAAGAGACTCTGTAAAGCTGAGTTTGCGGAAGGATGTCTCCACACCACTGTCACAGACGCTGTCACTATCCCGGAGTTCATCTGCGGAGAAAGCACAGACTCATGAGGGGCTGAGTTAGGCCATGGCAAGGGCTTTGTTCTGCCTGCTGTCCCTGTCACCTTCAACTGTCAACTTCACACGTCTAGAATCACTTGAGGAGGGAGGTGCAGATGAGGGAGGGCCCAGCCAGATGAGACTGGTCTGTGGGCGTGTCCTGACAGTTAACTGACTGGAGGAGGACCTATCCTCTGTAGACAGCACCACTCCCTGAGAGGCAGTCCAGGGCTGTGTAAGAAAGCCAGTGGAGCATGAGCCCATGAGGCAGCAAGCCGGGGTGCTCAGCAGTTTCAGATTCAAAGTCTTTGGGTTCCTGCCCTGAATCCCTTCCATGATGGATAGGAGCTGGGGGCTGATATAAACCCAGAGAGCTTTGTCACAGTGCCCTAGAGCACCATCCACAGCAGTGGGCTCCCTCCCAGGCTCCGTGTGGACTATGGTATGGAGGGTTGTGCTTGCTAGCTCCTGCGCAGCACGGCATCCCACCTCCCCATCATGCCACCGGTGCTGCTTGGCTGTGTGAATGGCAGGGTTATCAAATGACATTAGAGAGTGCTACAGGGTACATCAGTCTTTCTGTTGAACAGAATCTGTTCTGAATTCTCTTGGTTCAGGATAAACATGTTTTCCTTTGTAAAGTGAGGCATATTTTTCTAACTGCTCTATCATTTTACCTTTTGTCTTTTTTTTTTTTTTTTTTTTTTTTAACGGCTGGGCAAACTGCTGAATACAAGGCAAAATAAACTCATAACAGAAGCAGGAACTAAAAATGGCACCTTTCTCTGAGCTGTATGAGCTTTTAAAGAATACACATTGCCTAGAAAATTTTCTTTTGGTGCAAGAAAATGAGGCTTTTTTTTTTTTTTTTAAATGTGTCTATACCAAAAGCTTAAGTTAAATTCTATCGCCTGAAAAGCATTCCTGGGAACCAGAGCAGATTATTTCTGTACAGAGTGACTAAAGAAACAGAAGCATAACACTTACTAAGCAAATGTTTGACTCTCATCATTGAATCTTAACGTCAGAACACTGAGACTCAATGACCATGCCAGAGCGGTGTCCTGGTGTTACCTCATCCAGTCAACTGTCTGTTGTGTAACAGGGACTGGGCAGCATTTGAAAGGCTTACTGTGTATTATGGTTCGGATCTTAAAATGTCCCACAAAGGCTGTGTGCTAAGTAAAGGCTTGGTTTCTAGCCTGTGACATTATCTGGAGGTGATACAACTCTTTGACTATGGGGCCTCACAGAAGGAAGTTAGGTCATGGAGGGCGTGGCTTTGAAAGAGATCTGTACTGGGGCTCCTCCCCATCTCTGTGTACTTCCAAACACCTTGAAGTGAGTAGGATTCCTCTACCATGTGCTTCCTCCGTGATGAAGGGTTTTGCTATACCCCGAAGGCAGTGGACCATGGGACCTATAAAAACTGTGTGCCCAACCAAATCTCTCCTAAGTTGGTCACAATGATGGAAATTTAATACAGTATTTAAGTATTTGCTTTGTGTTTGTGGGATGTGTGCTCATGTGCAGGTGTGGGGTGTGGGGAGGTCAACATTGTGTGACTTCCTTGTTCCTTCTCCATCTTGTTTTTAGAGACTGGCCAGTGAGTCCCGTGGATCCACCTCTCTCGGTGTCCTTTCCTCTATGAGTGGGCTACCGGGTTGTACATATTTGTCACCCTACCTGGCTTTCCCAAAGGTAGAGGAGGGGACACTTGCCGTGTTCCTAGCTGCTAAGTATTTAGTTTTTAATTGTGACTGGAGCCCTATCATGTCACATCACCGTGGTGCAGAGAACTGATGGAGGGGCAAGCAAAGAGTCAAAGAGGCTGACTAGGAGCCACTGTTGGAGTTCAGGCAAGCAGTGAGGATGGGTGGAACTTGGCATCTGCCAAGAAGAGATGCCCTTTCAGGGTTAAGCATGAGGACCTGAATGCCAGAAAGTATTCATTGCCACTCTTAGATTTTGTTACAGCCTGGCTATACTTTTGACAGTCATGGCCAGTATGAGTTTGTGCAAGAGCCAAGAGTTGTGTGAAGATGATAAAAGTTTATTCGGCCGTAAAGAGAGATGAAACTTGCAGGTTAATGGAGAATACTAATCAAGGCAGCCCAGAGACATAAATACCATTCGTTCTCTCTCACGTGTGGATCCTAGCTTCCAACAGTCACGTATGTATATTCATGTGGAAGTGAGCGTGAGCAGAGGCCAGAAAACTAGCAAAGGCCTCCAGGGGGCGGAAAACAGGCTTTAAAGGGATGGAAAGGGTAGGGAACACATGTGAAAATGGGAAGGGAGCGAGTGCGGGGGGGGGGGGGGAGGGAGGGAGTAGAGGGTCCAGGGCTGGGGCGATGGGAGCTGAGGGAGTCATGAGAATAAACCAGAACTAAGTATGTATAAAAATGCCCTAAGGACCCCAGTGCACACATACATGCACAGGAGTGAGGAGGAGGCAGCAGGGTGGGTGTGGGTGACAAGGCCCTGAGAGGACACTGGTGAGTGAGGGCTATCAGCTGTGACAGGATGAGTGTCAATCGGGCAACGTGGAGGAGAGTGTAGGAGAGGAGGGGACAGAAGCAGATGGCAGACAGAGGTGGTGAGCTGACCAGCAGTTATCATATTCTTCTGAGAAGTTTGAACTCAACTAAAGGGTGTAACAAGGAAGTGATGTCTCGTTTTTCTCTAAATTTCTTTCTCTTTTAAAAAATCTGTTTACTGTTTATTGGATATAATACTCTTAATGATGACATTTTTCTACTGAACTTGGAGGCTGTGTTTACCTGTAGATTCCCCCATATGAGAAATGCGAACAAAAATAACAGCATGTATCATACAAACGTGAAAACATGAGCTAACCAAAGCGCTATCAATGGACAAAGCCATTCATTGAGATGTAACATTAATCAAAGCGGGGCTAAGCAGCCTGTGGCCAGGCGGGCCAGTGTTTAAAGATGAGAAGTTACATCCTAGCAAGAGGTTCTCCACAGCAGGTGGGGAAGGAAGGACAGTACAGGACAAAGAGGCAAGAATCAGGTGTCCAGGACCTGCTGAAGGTGACAGGCAGGCTCCCAGGGGAGGACTGCCCCAGGTGGAAGGCAGACATAACCTACTGAGCCCAGATGGAAGGCCTGCCACCCGGGTGCTGGCATAATACAAAGATGGGAGAATGCTAGTTGTTCCTGGTCTCAGTGGAGTTTGTGGCTAGGGTAGAAAATGAACAAGAAGAAAGGGTGCAGAGGTTAGAGAAAGCACGGGCCGGGAACAATGACATAATTCAAGCCTGTACCGAGATCCATTCGTACAAATGCATGTGTTGGGGGTGACAGGTGGATGTTAGTGTGGGAAGACAAAGGCAGGACCATGAGCAGGGTGGGAGCTGAAGGACGGGGAGTGCCGAGGGAGGGAGGAGGTGGGGGACCTGAGGGTGGTGGCATGAAAGGAAGGGTCATACAGTATGCATATTTCCTGGGTCCTACTTCTTGTCCTGTGGCCCAGGGCTGTGCACCTTTCTTAGAATCTTTCTCCAAATTTAACAAATATGAGAAGTAGTGTTTCTTTAACCCTCCCCGCCATGTCCAGTGTCTACTGGGATTCTAAGTGACCTATATGCCAATGTGAGTGTCTGTGGGAACTGCCTGTTCCTGTGTGCGCAGAGGAGCACTGTGGGGAGGGAGCGGGTGGCATGCCACAGAGGAACACATGTCAGGAAAAAGACTAGGGAAAGGGAGTGTAGTGCCACGTCCCAGAGCACAAAGACCTTGCCAGCGAGGAAAGGAACTCTCTCAGCCTCTTTACCTATGTGCTGCCTCGTGGAGGAAGACGAGAGAGGCAGACAGTGGACCTGAGCAGTGGTCACGGGGCTGGAGGCTGTGGTTGCCGGGGTGCGGAAGGCTGCCTGGATCACTTCAATGGCCTCTGTGTAGCCCATCTGTTGCAGGGCCTCCATCAGCTCTTTGATGGTACCCCCAGAGACCTGGTAGGAAAAGGGAGAGTATGTTCGTGTGTTCCAGCCTGTTTGCAGGCTGTTAGCGTCCCTTCTCTGTGTCTGCTCCAGAGAGCTGGGGGGTTTGGAGAGGGCAGGGAAGGAACCTGAAGAAACACAGTGCTTAGGTTCTAGTTCCCATCTTGGATCAAATCCATTCAGAAAAATCACAGGAGAGGTGAAGGAGAGAATAAGGGAGATGGAGAAGGGGAGGATAAGGGAGATGGAGAAGATGAAGGAGATGGAGAAGATGAGGGAGAAGGGGGAGAGAGATAAAGAAAAAAGAGGGGAAGGAAGGGAAAGAAGCCTGTGAGTTCATGGAGACAGGAGACAGGAGACTGCCTACGGTGATGTCTACGCACAGAAATCCAGGGAAGACAGCAGCTAGCAATGACAGCCTCATTCGGAGTAGCTCGCCCATGTTTGTCTATTTTTTAGTTTGGAATTGCTCTAATAGGAGTCACCCGACAGAACAATGAAGCCATGGCCCTGGGGGGCTCCCTCTTGCAAACAGGGATGCACACACCGATCACAGCTTGGAGGGGTCCCCATCCTGTGGGCAGTAGTATTTTCACAGGAAGGCTCTGAGAATTTGAAAACAGGGAATGCCGAGAGACGGGTAACCAGTCTTCTCAAGAAAAAGGCGCCATCCTGGCCTGGCTCCCTTTGCCTTCCAGGCAATGACTGGTTTCCTTCCATAAAGTTACTATGTAAGGGGGTAGGCTGTGCTGCTCAGTGGAGCTGACACGGTCAACTACCAATAGTTACACAGACAACTCTAAATGGTACGGCGGCGCGTTACCTCATAGTTGTCCATGAGAGTTTTAGAAGGAGCAGGACTCAGCCGGAAGGCATTGTTCAGTATCCCCAGACCCAACTTCTGTGCCAGAGTGGCCCAGTTTTTGTCTGGATCAGGAATTTCCAGCAGTTTGCAGAGTTGTAGCCTCGTGTCTTCTGTCAGCTGCTTCATGTCCCCTAAGGAAGAAACATGACTGCTTTAACCTTCCAGGGACAATCAATCTGAGAGGACAGGTCATTGTCCAACTTCTGATGGAGGCCACCAAGCTTCTGCCAAGTCCAGAGGCCCTGCTCAGCAGCAGCAGTAGGTGCTTCTAGCAGCTCAGGGCCACACCTCCAGGGATCTCAGATTCTGAGATAAGATCTAGACGGTTTGCAGTACACCCTCGCCCAGGCTGGCCTCTCCTCTCCTGTAAACCACAGCATGGGGCAACACTGGCTGAGAGAATCTGTCCTGCCACACCTCACCTTGTGGTAGTATATCATCAGATGTGAACACAGGCTCATACGGTTTCCCATTTAGTATGTCAAATACCTGTCGGATAGAAAAACATGAGAAAATATTCACAGAAATGATTTTTAAAAGTCCTGGTGTTCTCTGAGGTGAATTTGCTGATGGTACACAGGGTAGGAATCAGGTCAGGGGTCAGTCTTCTGTGTTCCCTGTAGGAACCCAGCCAGCAAACAGCCTCCTAGACGTGCACAGAGAGTCTAGATTCCTACAAACCCGACTGTGTTGGACCCGTACACTGCCTACTTTGCCTTCTGGCTCTTTTCTCTTGGTCCAAACACCTAGCGTTTTCTCCTTTAAGTGTAAGCCCTATTGTGTTTTAAGGAAGGTTTTTAATATGTTTATGGAAATCCACAAGAGAATTTCTAGTTTATTTTTATGTTCAGAAACCTCTTACTTAAGCTCTGAGCAAGCTAGCTTCTGACAGAAATGGCAAGAACTCTGGTCGTGTGCTGACAGGGTAACTCTTCTGTGCATTTTGTGCTTTTCTAACCTCTCATATCTGAACTCTAATCCAGTTACGGAAACAGCTTTACACTCTGGCTCACCGGACCTTCATCTTTCATGGATGAAGACCATCTTTCAAGATTAAGACCCTCTCGGTAACAAGACCTCATAAAAACAAAGGCATGTTCTTTAGGGAGGAGCATGCCAAGAAGACCATCTGTTTTATATTCCTGAGCCACTGGCTCCCCCGTAAATACCCATGAGATGGGCTGGCCAGGGCTCACCTGCCAGTTGGCAGCCATGTCCAGGGGTGTGGTACCTGGCACCACTCCCTCATCTTCTCCAGCCTTCTCCCAAGAGTCGTCCAGGTCATAGAGAGGCTCAAAGTTCTCCACCAGGGGGTCTGCTCCTATGGAGTCAGGGAAATACAGTGTTGTGTAAAAGAAAAAGCTTGTCCGCCTCCAATCACACACAGGATTCCCATGTCGAGGGACAGGTTACCTCTAGCTCATTAAGGCAATTACAGGATAACTTTTCATTTCTAGTGAAATTTAAAACAACTTTTTAAAAAATTTTAATTCACTTCTATGGAAGTAGGTAGCCAAGGACCCTGTGAAGAGAGAGGGAGGGGGTGGGGAGGAGGAGCCATGTGGAGGGCACTGGGAGGAGGGGAGGACGTGATCAGGATGTAAAGTAAATACATGAAAGACTTCAAGTACTCCTGGGATTTGTAACTCTGCAGGATTATTATTCTTATTATTATTATACTACAAAGGATACATTTTAACCTAAGGACTAGTAGGTGGCAATTTATGCACCCACAGGGGTAAAGTCCTGAACCTTCACATTTACATCTACCAATACACACTTCTCACACTCTCGCTTACTTGTGTGGAGCAGATTTGCTTGGTCAGCTCTGTCCTTGAGTGCTGTACTGTTGGGGCCCTAGTTCTAGTTCCTAAGCAACAGAGAAATGGACACCGCAAGGCCGCTATGCTAGGCAGGATGTGTTGTTATGGGGAAAAAATGTGCTAACAAATCTTGGGGATATTGCCTGTTCTTCAGCTCCCAGCAAGACAACATAAAACGTAACCCTAATGTTAGTGGAGTTACCTGTCATGCCTTCCTGGCTATTCTACCTATGGGTGTCCGGCTCCGGGTTGGCCAACAGTGGCAGGCAGGCAGGCAGGCTCAGCACAGCCTTTTGGAATGAAGTGTTTGCTTCAGTTCTGCCGACAGAACCTCTGACTTGGGCCAACACTGCTGCCTTGCCACTCTCTGCTGCCTCACTTGCTCTTTTATAACGTGAGCAAAACATGGCCAGGAACATGACTGGGAAATGAGTTTGAAGACCCGAGGGCTACACATGTCCCTGAAGTGACCTTTGTGACTCCGAGGAGGTCAGGGCTAGGCTTTTTGTCTGGTTTTCTTTATGTCACACAAGATATTATTTGCTACCTTTTCATGGTGAATTCAAGTAAAAGTGTTTACATTTATATATTTACTGTCGAGACAGTATCTCACTATGTATCTTTGTTCTGCCTAGAACTATGTGGACCAAGGTAGCCTAAGCTTGTGGCCATTCTCCTGCCTCAGCCTTCTGAATGTTGAGATTTCAGGTGTCTGACTAAGAGACAACCTTTTTTTTTTCCCCCAGTATAATCAGTGACTTCCAAAATGACTCAACACATTACAACCAAGGCCTCTTTGCCTGAATCTATAAGGAATGTGTCGTTCACAAATCCTCCCTTATCAACCTCTGAAGTAAATCAGGTGTGTCTGGGCAGGCCCGGAAGGCCAGCCAACCTCATCAAGCATGTGTTAACACTGAACACACAAAGCGCCGGAGACAGGAGATGAGCTGGAATGTTTCTGAGTGCTTTACAGGAAGGACTAGAACCCCAGGCAGAGCAGAAAGAAAGACAGCGTGAAGAATAAGAGTCTGCAGTCAGGCTGCGGTGCTGTGACTCAGCTTTCCGGGACACTGGGAGTGGGGCTTGATCATCTTTGTAGTCTGCCTTCTTGGTGCTCAGATGGGATTAATAGCAACAGTTCTTATCTCAGAGAGTTACTGAGGAGTAGATGTGATAAAGGAGACTGTGAATATGGGATGCCAGCATGGTGCCTGGAGCCGAGGAAAGGCAGTGGAGGCCAGCAAGTCTTAGTGCCTCGTGCACAGTAACACAAATACAGGGCTCATTTGCTTTTCCCATGCTTTCAGCTTCTAAGAGACTTTTTTTTTTTTGCAAAAGGAAGTCTTTAGATATTTTCCTTCTGGGAGACTTGTAATATGACCAGAAGCTGACACAGCTCAAGATTTTATAGGTACCGAGTCAACCTCAACAACCCAAAGGCAACGTAGATAACCAGAGAGTGGGAACTAGCGTGAGCATCAAGGTAAACCCGAGGCCAAGCAGAGCCTCCAGTGCAGCCGCTGCAGGGTGGCCCGGGTGCAGGTCTCCTTTACCGGCACTTTCCCAGGGCAGAACCGCAGCTTCCGCAGGCAGCTTTGAACTTGCAGGCAGTTTGCTTTGCTGGTATCAGTGACCACAGCGTCTTACCTGCTGCTTTGAGAAGAGCTGCCAGTCTGGTGGACCCTCTTCCGGCCGCTATATGCAGAGGTGTAGTCCCATCATAGGTGGTACTGTCCACGTGGGCATCACCCTAAATCCGCCCACAAAGAAAGAGTTAGCAGGGGCTCTCTCCTCCACTGTCTACCTCCACATCTCCGTTGCACCTCAGGTTACATCATTCACCCAACTGCTATACTGGGCTGGCTCTGTCACTGGCATCCCCAGGTTGAGAGCTGGGCTGGAGCTGGGGATGCAGAAAGCAGACAGTGGAATACTGACAGCGAGCTGGCCCTAGAGTCATTCTTTGAAAAGACTTCCCTAAAACTTCCAGGGGGATTTAGGTCAAGATCACAAGTACGCCTTTACCTCCAGAAGCAGGCAGCCAGCCAAGGAGATGTTGTCGTACTCCACGGCCAGGTGCAGCGCTGTGCGCCCAGACTTCTGCTCCTGAGCATTGACTTCTGCCCCGGCAGCCACCAGCAGCAGCAGACATGGCAGGCTATTGCTCATCACAGCTATGTGGATGGCATTTAGACCTAAGGCCGAACAAAGGCAGAGATGTGGGTGAGACTGACAGAGCTGGGCTGCGGGGAGGAGGGACACCACCAGGTCGCAGCACTTCCGGTTTCTGTTCAGGGCGTGCTTCAAAGCCTCAGACGGTCCACTGTTCTACTTTCAGAAGCCACAAGCTCCCACTGTGTTCTCGGGAGACACTGAGCTACTATGTAAACGTTCTCCACACACACACACACACACACACACACACACACACACACACACGATGCTTTATAAAGACTAATGTTTGCTCGGGCTTGCTTTTCCACTTACTAAGCAATACTCACAAATACTCTTTAAGGGCGTTTGCTGTAATAAACAGCAGAAATAACCACAAGATATGACAAACTCCAGCTGGCTGAGGAGAGTATTCATGGTGAAAGTCATGTCAGATGCATTTGTCAAATGCCAAGCCCTTATGCTGCAGCCGAGAGGGGACGGTTAGCCAGCAAGGCGACTGCTCTTACCTTCCCCATTGGGGTGGTCGATAAGGGGCGCTGCTTTTCTGCTCTTGAGCAGGATGCTGAGGATTCTGTCGTGTCCTTCTTTGGCAGCTAGGTGCAGGACAGAGTTGCCCCAGCGGTCCAGAAGGCTCAGGTCAGCCCCAACCCTCAGCAAATCCTCTACTACATCTTCCTGCTTGGTGATCACGGCCAAGTGCAGAGGTGTCTACACAGAGAAGGAGAGGGAGAGCCATTGCTTAGGGATGTCTGTAGCCCCTGGCTTCAGGCTACGTTATGGAGTCATACTGTAGGGACATTTGTCACTCAAGGAGCTTCCTGTTCTGCATGCCAGGCTCAAAGGCCCACGGAGAGAACCAGCATTCAACAGTCGGGGTTATGGGATACGTTTGCTACATGATTTTTTTTAACTCTTGTAGAAGAAAATTTAATTTCTCTGAATTTCTGATAGGTATCTATCTATAGCTGGTAATTCTATACATTTGCAAATCGAACCAATGCTGTGTTTTTAACAACAAAACATAAATAGACTATTAAAAGAAAGCAATCAAGAAAGATGTCATCCTTCCACAATGGTCTGGAAGTACATAGGCTAAACCAGAACACACTGCTGCAGGCTGGCTTCAAGAGACGCACAGATACAAGCTCCACTGTAATACTATCACAGGTGCTACCAGATCCTCAGGGCATAGTTAGCCAATACAGCACTCTCCCTAAGAAAGTTCAGGCAGAAAACAATCCCAGGCACTGTGCATAATAGGCTCTGGGAGGTCTTTCTGACTACCCTGACCTCAAAGCTGTGCTTCCATGGTTGTAAGTAGGACGCATGGAAAACTGTTTTCAGAAACAAGTGGGGCTAACCCAATCACAAAAGTGTCTGTCAAAAAGCTGAGATCACTGGTAGAGAGTAGCACCAACTCTCAATGCCAGCCAGTCTGTGTTGTAGGCGCTTTACACTGAAGCCCAGGCTGTGTAGTGAGGACTTGCCCGACCTCCCATTCAGGGAGTTCTTCCTGCTGGGAAGCAGTGGCTGGTGGGCCACCAACACCCAAGGGTTACATTTTACACACGCATAAAATGCGTGCCTCAAGGAATCCCTAGAATCCATCTGTGGAGCTCAGGGCTCACACTGCCCTTGAAACCCACTTGTGGCACCCATGGGTACAGTGCAGGTGCTCACTGCAGTGCACAGCCTGTGGACAGTGAGCAGCTAGTTAGGGGACATGACAGCATTCTCTTCAGGAGCAATGAGAACAAACCAGCTGTCTATGAAACTAAAGGATAAACAGCGTGAAGACCCAAGACAGGGACACAGTACAATGCTACATACACATCCACAAGCACATGGATTGACCATTCATTCATTCATTCATTCACTCTGCTTAGAAACAGTCTTGCTTTCTGCCCAGGCTACATTGGAACATCTATATTCAAGGACTCTTCCTGCCTTAGCTACCTGAATAACAGGAACTAAAACACAATACCACCATGTTCAGCTTAGGAAAAAAAAAATCTTACAGAGCTATCCATGCATATGAGTACATACAAATATTGAGATCTGATTAGAATCTGTTGCAATTCCTAATTGTATTATTGTGTTAAGTAGGATGTAACTGCTGGGGGAACTTAGGAGGTAAGCGTCTGGTTCAATCTCAGGAAATATACAGGTCCTCTCAGTTGAATTTTGCAAAAATTATGAATTGAGAAAGTATTTTAAATCGAAACTTAAAGGGAAAGGCTGATGTGGGATAGGAAATGTATGTATAAAACCGTGTGGAGTGCATGTGAGCACACTAAAGAATACATGTCTTCCCAGAGCAGCTGTCTGTAGCCAACACTGGAAGAGCACTCTTCCTGTATACATGCAACAGTCACATCTGGAAATAGGGAGCTGTCGGATCTCCCTATGCCTCCAGAGCTGGCTCCACTGTGCTGCCCAAAGGGCAGGACCCACTCTCCCATACACTACAGCCTGTGAGTGAGGGGCAGGGCCAGTTCTCCTGCTCTCACACCCTCAGGGCTGCTCACTGTGCTCCCTCCACGAGGGTCCTCTCTACTCTGCAGCACAGGCTAGATGCAAGGCCTGCTCTCGAAAGCCTGTGAAGGACAGGGCTAGCTCACCCCCTTGCATGACCCCAGGCCAGCTCTCCTGACTGCCTGCACAGGTAGTGAGAGGCGAGGTGGAGGAAGGCATCACCCCTGCACCCAGGCTACCTCATAGCAGACAAGTGGCAGATTGCATTTTTAACCATCACAAGTATAAGAATAAACTGAAGAAGAGGAAGTTGCTACTTCCCAATCCTCTTTGCAAAACCTGCTTCCCTCGGCTGCTGGAGGTTGGATTCAGGAAGCCCTGCTGGCTGTTGGTGATAGGATCTGCGGAAGCAGGCTCTATTGTGTGCGACCCAGCTCTTTGTGGATGGAACCTCTCCCCTGAGCTCAAGGCAAAGCTGCTCTGATTTGGAGCCCTCAGACCTTTCTCCCCAGTTTTTCCCACCTTGGCTTCACTCAGTTAATGGGCACAAACATTCCCTGCCATACCAGCTTCTTAGCCTCAAGGACATAGACAGGCAGCGTTTGTGATTCTCATAACTTTTGGGTTTCTTTGTTTGGCTTTGTGGAGTTGTTTTGCTTTGTTTTGTTTGAGAGAGGGTCTTCCTGTGTTTGAGGCTGGCCCAGAACTTGCTGTGTAGCCCAGATTGACATGAAGCTGTCAGTCCTCCTGTGTCTTCTTGGGTGTTAGAAATACAAATGTGTGCCCCACACCCAGCTTGGGAACTAGTTTCTTTTTAATTTGGAGGGTTTTTTTTCTTTGCTTGTTTGGTTTTGTGTTGTTGTTGTTCTTGTTGTTTAAACAAGACCCTATAATATAATACAGACAAAATTGGAACCCACTGTACAGGCCAGAATGGCCCAAAACTCACAACAATCCTCCTGCCTCAGACTCCTCTGGGCTGGAATTATAGATATGCACCATCATGCATGACATAATAACTATTCTTGGCAGAAAAGTATACAGTTCTCTAAGTAATTTGGATTATTTGTAAATTATCTCAAACATTCTCCCCAAACATCTTCCACTAACCATAGTACATTTCTGTGACCATCTGTCACTATCAGATCCCTGTTGGAACCCACCCACTCTCTAGACTAGCCCAAGTGTGAGTCTTTAAACTGCGTTCTCTTCTTGCATTCTCCGGCATGTGACACAGCCTTTTATGTCGTTAGTTCTCAGGCTCTCACTTTTGCCACATGTTTGTTATTATTGTAAATTCAGTATAAGCATAATCTTGAAATAACATAAAAGCTTATACTTTGGGGAACTCAGAATTACCGTGTCACAGAGAACCAAACACTCATTGCAAGTGAAGATGTGTGGACAGAGGGATACACTGTGGGATGCCCGGTGACACACTATCGCTCCCACATCGAGATGTTCTCTATGCTTTTTTTGTTTTTGTCTTTCCTGTTACTTGAGTGTTTATTTTGTGGGAGGGAGGCTGCAAGGGCAGAGGGCAGATATGAGGGGACAGGGAGATGAGTGGGACTGGGGTGCATGATGCCTAGTCTACAAAGTGAGTGCCAGGACAGCCAGGGCTACACAGAGAAACCCTGTCTCGAAAACCCAAAAAAAAAAAAAAAAAAAAAAAAAAAAAAGATGCAAAACTCACAGAGAATCAATACAAAGTTTTTAAAAAGTGCCATCTGCCTAAAAGTTTGGAGAATTCAACTTTCGGGGCCCAATGACTTTCCAAATACCAATAGTATCCCAAGATGGCATGGAAGCCCGAGGAAGACAGATCTTGAAGAACACATCTAAAATAACACCTTAGCCTAGTCATCTCCCCTGGATAGGAATCACTGCAGACAGAGAAGTGCAGAGTGCTGTGCAGAAAGCAGCTGTGCTCCTCTGAAAACGGAAAAGTCTGAGAGCTACAGGCCAACGAACTAACAGCTTCAGCCTTTTCTTTGGTGTGGGGAGCGAACGAACTCAAGGCTTTAAGCATGTGAGCCACTTCCAGCCTCCAATTCATATTTTCAAAGTAACTTTAAAATATTGTATTAAAAAATAAGAATTTAATGATTTCCTTTAAAATAAAATTTTTTTAGCTCTTTTGTTTTAGTGTGTATGTGCAGTTAGTTTCCTTCCTTTCCTCCCTCCCTCCCTCCCTCCTTTCTTCCTTCCCTCTCTCCTTCCCTTCTTTCCTTCTCTGAGTGTGTGGGTGCAGGGACGTGCATGAGGTCAGAGGGCAACGTGTGTACTGCCCCCTGCCTTGTGCAAGGTTATAAGGCAGGGTCTTTTGTCCCCCCCCCCCCCCCCCCGCATATGCAAGATGCTTGTCTCCTGCCCTGACTGGGGAGGGGGGGGCGGGGGCGGGGTGTGGGGGGGTGTGGTACTAAATCTGGCTGGCGATGGTCTGGGGATCTGAACATGGTCTTCACACTTGTACAGCAGATACTTCGTCCACTGAGTCATCTCTTTGTTTCTTTTTAATTTCTTCTAAAATAATGATTTTTTTTTAAATTAAAAATGAGATAACATGCCAGGCACATGCTTGTCAAGCCTATGATTTGGGAGGCTGAGGTAGGACACTGATGGCTCAGTGCCAGCCTGGGTACGCTAGAGAGAGATCAACAGAGAGAGATACACACACATTGGGGGGGGGGGAGAGACGGAGACAGAATGACAGAGAGAGATTGATAGAGAGAGATACACAGACACAGGGAGAGAAAGAGAGAGACAGAGAGACAGAGAGAGATTGATAGAGAGAGATACACAGACACAGGGAGAGAAAGAGAGAGACAGAGAGACAGAGAGAGATTGATAGAGAGGGATACACACACACACAGAGACAGACAGACAGACAAGAGAGAGACAGAGAGAGACACAGAGGGAGACAGAGAGAAGCATGGATAAGAAGAGATAACAACTTGAATAACTTGTTTTAAAAATGGAGTAACATGGTTGTAGATTGCTGGAAGGGTTTGTGCTCAGCTTTGGGTACAGTCCCAAGCACCAAACCAAACCAAAAAAACCAACAACAACAACAAAAAACATCACAAACAAACAAACAAACAAGTAAGAATTCCACTAGTTCTCATCTCATCTCTTCTAAATAACAAATTATTCACGGTTGCTGGCCACAGTTTTTCAATGAAAGCAATATGACCTGGAAGCAGAGGTCTCAGCATGGGCCTGGCTGTGGGGATCAGAATGACACTCTGGGCAAGAGAGTGCAGAGGAACTTAGAAGCCAACAAGAGGATAAGACCAACAGGCCCAGAGAGAGGGGTAGGGGCACAAAAGGGTTGGAGAGAAATAGAGGTGAGAGAGGAAGGAGCCGTAGAGCAGGCCACCATCCTGGGCCAGGCCACAGCTCCCAGACTGTGTCTGCCAGTGGAGTTTCTGGTTTGCTTTGCCCTACCATCTGCCTCTGTCCTCAGCTCACTGTGCCATCTCCAGGTAGTTTCCTCTGGAGTTTTCGGGGCTCCCTTACCTTCTCACACCTGAGCTGGATGGGACTCTGAGGTGCCTCTTCCTGTTCTTACAGCCTTTCACCTCTCCAGGAGCTGACCTCAGAGCCTTTCTTTGACATACACTTGATCCAGTTGCTGTGCGAATACCCTTCCTTCCGCAGACCTCAAAATTCTTTTTTTTTTTTAATTTGAAAATATTCTTTTTTTCCAATTTTTTATTAGGTATTTTCTTCATTTGCATTTCAAATGCTATCCCGAAAGTCCCCTATACCCTCCTCCCGCCCTGCTCCCCTACCTACCCACTCCTGCTTCTTGGCCCTGGCGTTCCCCTGTACTGGGGCATATAAAGTTTGTAAGACCAAGGGGCCTCTCTTTCCAGTGATGGTCGACTATGCCATTTTCTGCTACATATGCAGCTAGAGACATGAGCTCTGGGGGTATTGGTTAGTTCATATTGTTGTTCCACCTATAGGGTTGCAGACCCCTTCAGCTCCTTGGGTGTTTTCTCTAGCTCCTCCATTTGGAGCCCTGTGATCCATCCAATAGCTGACTGTGAGCATCCACTTGTGTGTTTGCTAGGCCCCAGCATAGCCTCACAAGAAACAGCTATATCAGGGTCCTTTCCGCAAAATCTTGCAGGCATATGCAATAGTGTCTGCGTTTTGTGGCTGATTATGGGATGGATCCCCGGCTGGGACAGTCTCTGGATGGTCCATCCTTTCATCTCAGCTCCAAACTTTGTCTCTGTAACTCTGGCTTTTGAAACTTGGATTTCTTTTTAACATGTCTCTCCTGACAGCTGTGACTTTTTCCCCTCTAAGGTTTGCCCTCAAAACTTTATCAACTCTGACTTCTAGGTCTTAAAGTCTGCCTTTTCTAGAAGATGGTGAATTTCCATGGAGTGTGATTGCCATCAAACCCGTGATCCCAACCCATCTCTCTGTAAAATGACATTCCCAACTAAGGATGCTTTTAAGATGCCACTTCTGAGAAGATGCTGTTTTCCTGTTTCCCATCACTGAGAACAGCTCACGCACGTGTTACTAAGGCAACCTTTTCTCTTCTCGACGGCCTTGTGGTGGCTGCTTACCTGATACAGGTCATTTCTCATGTTGATGATGTCATCAGAGATCAAACCAGATGTGACTTCCAGCAGATCCCTCACAAGCTGAGCGTGGAGGTGGATGATGGCTAAGTGTAAGACACTGGAATGACACACAGTGGCAATAATTAACTGGGGATGTAGCAAGCGACAGAAACAAAAACATGTCAAGAAATGACTGGAGCTGAAGACTAGCTACTATGTGTAGCTTTCCTTGGCCCTACCATGTACTGAATGTACTGATCAGAGGTGACATTATTTCTCTGGAGAACTTCCTCTCCACTGCCTATCGCAGGCTACTACACACTGATCGTGCCCACCTGCCCCCGGAGTGTTAACATCTGACCAGACACATGAAGTGCAAAGGCACCTGCCGGGTCGGAAACCAAATGGCATTAAGCTCCAAGCCAGCTCTGTCTCCATGCCTCTGTCCCTGGCAGCTCTCCCTGGTCTCTCCCTGACATACAAGACCATGAAGAAAGGTAATGCCTAGGCTTAGGAGCAGCTTGGGAAAACTCAGCTGCCGAGCTCTCTTCCTCCGTAACAATGAGAAGTGACTTCTATTTCTAAACAAGGTCTTGTTATTTATCCCTGAGATATTTCACTTAGCAATACTTCTCAGGGAAGATCATGGTGGCCTCTTTAGATGACCCCAGGCCTGTGTTAACTGCAAGTGAAGCACGCACGCTTTGACGAGAAGCACCGCAGCCACACCTCAGGCTCCTGTGGTGCTCCTGATGGGACCCTGACAGGAGGCTTGTGAGAGGTGATGCGGACAGACACACGTCGAGTAAAAGGGCTTCAAAAGCTACTTCAACATTTCCATGTGCAGCTCAGCACTTCACAGAAGCACGTCCCCTCCCCTTCAGATCTTCATACCCCTGGGGGAAGTTCCCCGATACCAGAGGGTTCTATAGTTTCTCTTTATTGTATTTCTATGATGACTAATGGTGACAGGGTCCAGATTATAAGCCAAATATGACAAGATGAATAAAGAAGAGAAACCAGAATAGTCCCTTATGTATACTCCTGAGTGGGTCCTCTGTGTCTCCCAGGTCTCATACCCCTAACCTTACACGGAGCCTGCTTGTTTAAGTCTTGGCTTGACGAGGCTCTGGGTATTGTACCCACTTGGGAATGAAGGCCAGTGTCTCAGCTGCCCCATGAACACCCAGGTCCTTACACACACATTCCTGCATTCCTCTGCACACACTTGCTGGACTGCATGTGCCTGGCATCCCTTTCCACAGCCTCTCCTTCAGACAGCAGCATCTCACTTCCTAATTGCTTAATCCACTCGCCCTCACTACTCATGAATTTCGCCAGTCCTTAAAGATGACCCTTGGAGCACCGGTGTCCTGCTCTGGTTATCTGCTCTGTTTTGTGGTTATTTGCTATTGAATGCTAACTGGATGATTTCCTTCTAAAGGCGCCTTCTGTTATTCAGAGCTTTTTTCACAGAAGGTCGTCTGGGTTCCTCTTGTACTGTGTAGGATAAGACCAGCGGTTATACCACATCCTTAGTTACACTGCAAGTGACGAGGACAAAGGTCCTTGTACGAAACCCCTGAGGTTGGCATTCTCCTAAAGCGCTTTGTTTTTAAACTGAGACTCAGCACACAGCACTCCAGAATGCTTCCACAGCAAAGGGCTTCTTTTCAGTGTTAACGCTATTTTAGGATCACTTAGATAAAGCACTTGAATCTCAAGACTGCTGTCTCTGGCTATATTTATAGGCTTTTAGATCATTTCAGAAGTCTCAATGGAAGGACTAAGAGAACCATTTAGGAAGGAGCCAGGTAGCTATGTGCACAGAACCTCAGGAAGAGACAGCAGGCATGGCATCTGGAATGTCAGACTCCCACACAGCCTGGCCTGGAGCTGAGGCAGAGCCTGACCCACTCACATCCTCGTGACCCTTAACAGAGGCCACAGAGAAGCAGCTAGTAGCTAGGAGAGAATGGCATTTCCTCTTAGTTACTCTACTAATGTTGTTCTTACCTGGCTTTCTTGGGTACACTATGACAATAACACTTCAGGGACTTTGCAGGGCTGTCAATAATTTTCTCAATTACTATTTTAGTACACAAAGCAGGGGTGTAAAATTAGCATGATTACACACATCTGAGCCTTCTTGCCTAGGGAGACAGCATACTCGAGGTCTTGTCAGATGAGGGCAGCTCCCTTTCAAAGGCAGTTTGTGGGGGCAGTATCCTTGCCTTTCCCCGTCCTGAAACAGAGCTTGCTGTGCAACAGTCCCCACTCAACTCACCTGTCCCCATTCTCATCCTGCACGGCGGTGAGATGGCGTTGCACGGCCAGCAACATCTTCACATCCCCCGTCACTGCGTAGTCGAAAAGGGCGTTGGCGTGTCGCCTGGCGAGCTGCAGAGCCTTCTCAAGAAAGAGGTTATCTGCAAGGTAATGCCCACAAGCACAGCTGAGTGTCATTTGCTCGCCCCGCGTGTGCGGCATGGCACACCATTTTAGCTGAAAATGCTCCTTTTGCTGCCTCTGGATTGTGTTGACTAGAACAAGCACAATCGGGCATTTCGGGCATTGTCTCACTGACAGATAATACAGTTAAGAGGTTGATTTTAAAGTGTCTGTGAGGAACAATCTAGAAACATCTGCTATTTTGAGAAGAACAATCAGTGTCTATGATTGAAGGGGAGCAACCAATCTCAGGGTACTTGGCTTTTGCCATAATTTTAAATAGCCAATCACTTTACAAACAAAGTCTCTTCTGGAATCCTGTCTGAGTCAAAGTGAGGAAACACACCCTTGGGTGCCAGGCAGTCTCAGAAACCCCAGGGGTTTTGGAAATTTTATTATCTTAAGGTCAAGGGACAGCAGACTAACCTCAACCCAAATGGGCAAATCTACCCTGTTTCCATATGGCTCTGTACACATATACTGTGCATCTCAGAAGAAGTATTTTAAAAACAGAAAAAAGGGAAAAAAATATGTGATAGTAACCATGTGTACGGCCACTATGTGTAAATAGTTACTATCTCTTTACAGATGGCGTCTGATCGAGAATCATGACTCATATGCCAATGAGGCCTGCTCAGATGGAACGTTCCCTTTCAATTCTACTTCTTCAAGGAGGACAAGAGAATAAAGGAAAACTCCCATTTTCAGGCAAACGTCTTCAGTGTGGCAGCTGAGCCGGCTGCTGGGAGGGAGGTGCGCGAAGGACATGGAGACTTGTTACCTGGGCCAGGGACAAAGTGAGTTGCCTCTTCTCATACCCAGAACTGCACAGACTAGGCAATGTACATGCAAGTTTCTGCACTTTATAATCAGAGCTGAGGCTGCAAAGATGACTGGATCCACAGGACGCCTCTCTTGCAGGGCACAGGGCACGGTGCAGAGCACTCAGAGGAGATGCTGACTCATCAGCTTTAGATTAACAGGAAGGAAACCTGTCTTCTGGAGACAGCTTCCTGTACCTAGAATTGCCCCTACCCAGCTGTCCCTGGAAGCCCTTGTGGGCTTGCTCACCTACCCTGAAACCCCACCCCAGCTGTCCCTGGAAGCCCTCGTGGGCTTGCTCACCTACCCTGAAACCCCACCCTAGCTGTCCCTGGAAGCCCTCGTGGGCAAGCTCACCTACCCTGAAATCCCATGTCCTGCTCCTTGTCTTCCATGGTGGATGCCAAGGCGATGGGTTCCGTCTTGGTGCAGGCCATGGGCAGGCTGGGCCCTTCACCTTCAGTTTCCTTCTCAGGGAGAGTCAGACTCTCCTCGTCATCACTCTTGGCACAATCTTTAGGGCCATTTTTAAATTTGGTGTTTATGGTGCCTAGGGAAAAAAACGTAGAAAATCTATTAAGCTATAGCTCACTGTCTCAACATAGGGCAGAAAAAAGGAAAATAGGAAGAAGGCTTATCTGCAGGAAATGGAAAACTATAAATGTTTATAACACAAATAATATGTTCTGGACATAGTTTATATTTCCTTCTCTATTTACTTTTTGAGACAGGGTCTTGCTGTGTAGCTTTGGTTGGCCTTAAACTCACAAAAAGTGCTGGGATTAAAGGTGTGTACCAAAAAAACCTGGGATGTTTCGGAAATACTTTAAATATTCAGAAACAATTTAAAAGCCTGCCTTCCCAAAACTCATTCTGTAGCCAGCTGTAGTGAGCTCCACCCACAATGTCCCAGAAGGTCAAGGTTACACAGTGATATTCTCTCTCTCTCTCTCTCTCTCAAACAAAACCAAACAGAAACAAGGCATGGATCTCATTTTGTTTATCTGTGAAGAAGAAAAATGAGATAAAGTTCTGTGCGCTGATAGCCAGTTGGAAAGTTCTCGAAAGCAGTTATTTTCTTTCCTAATCCTGAGTGGCAAGGGAAAGGGAGCCGAGCAGAGCTCATTTCCATTCTGTGTGGCCAGGAGGGCTCTAGGGCACCATCACTAGACTGACTGTGGTTGCTGTAGGAACCTCGTTATGTGACAGAGTGACAGTAAGACTCCTGGGCAAACCTGGAGCAAAACCCAATCCTGCTACAGTGTCTTCTGAAAGTCAAGTTTCTGAACCTCACCTCTGTCCAGAAGGTGCCAAGCCTAGCACTGGCCTTGCACAGGGGTCATGAGGTTATAGGTAATGGAAAGAATAGTTCTATTTTATGGGATGAATGGTTACCCGATTATAGGATAAACGACAATGCCAGTTAAAAATCTTTAAAAAAGATTACAGTGATGTACGCATCTGGCATGAATTGGCATTATATATGGAAAGACTTTATAGAATAATTTCCATGGTACAGAAGAATGCAGCTTTATATAAACCACGAGCAGCCTGTAGCCACAGCTACTCAGAGGATGCCCAAGAGTGGAAAAGGCCAACCCTACAAAATGAAAACTGATTTCAGAAGGATAGGACTTGGGGTAAAGGGACAGATGTGAAGGTGGTATTTGTGTGTTTGCGTAGTCAAGTCTCATCTTTTGTCTAGAGCCTCTGTCCTGCTTCCACACAATGTGATGAGCAAATACGTGTCAGGGGTGTCCCTTATGCTGTCCTAGAATAACCTGAGAATATTAATTTATTGGAAAGTAATTTTCCAAAGCTTTTAGAGATGATCCTGTTGCCCGAGCAGTGCTCTGGGTATTCCGATCCGACTTACCATGGGTGACCCCTGCGTTGGATTTCGTGACTCCGGGATGGAATGTAATCCCACCGTAGGGAGGAAATCCGTAGTTCGAGTAGCCATACCCTGAACCAGCAATGAGACAAAGGGAACATCAGGGAGATTGTTAACAGTATGGGGACCCACTCAGGGAGGCAGGCTGTGGCATGGGGAGGCACAAGCCTACACAGGCTGGCTCTGCCCGAGAGTTAGCAGAATCACTGTGGGAAACAGACAGCTGAACAAACAGGCAGTGCCCAGACTAGCAGCTTGGAGGACTTAAGGCTGAGCAGGTCCCTTTCTTCCAGGTGAAGGGAAAAGCTAACGGTAAGTACTCACACCAAGACTTAGACCTACAGAAAAAATAGTTAAATATGAAGACCCCTGGTGAGAAGAACCCAATACGTAATATAATGATACTTTAGTGGAGAAATGAATGATAAATTTAGAGGGGCAGCCAGCACTTAGCACTACACTCTCTGACATTTAAAGCATTTACATGTTATCTGGAATAAAGAAAGGCCATGCTCAGCACAGTTATTTTACACAGGAGACAGGAAACAGCATTCAAGTCACTTACGCTACAGGTGTGAGTCATTAAACAGCACACTTATGCTGCTATAAGAACTGTATTTCCATTGAAATGCTTAAGCTAGCTAGATCTGAGGCAAAAGCAGCGTTACTCAGCATCCACAAGCATGATGCAACGATGCTTAAAAACTGAGTGTAACTAGATGGCTGGAAATCCACGCACGGGGATCATAGCCGGACCCGAGAGGAACACATAAATACTGACTGTGCCGTATGCGTGGCAGTTAGGAGCAGTAGTTTACACACCATTGAAGTGCTTCCCTGGCATGATTTTCTGTGACTCAGTTTGTTTACAGTACAGTGTCTCCAGCCCACAGTATGCTGTGTAGGCATATTATACCCATCTACCATGCGGTGGGTATGATAGTTGTTTTAATATTTTCTCAGAATAATAGACTAACTGCTTCTCCAAAAGCAAAGGGGAGGGGGAGGAGGGAAACACTCAAAAATGATTTGAGAAAGGTTTTCTTCCAGAAACCCTTCAGTTGACTTTTTTCTTACACTTTTCGGGACTAGACACATATTATCCTGAAAGAGAACGTCCGAGACCCCCAGTGTATCCCTAAAACTGCAGATGCATACAGACCTGGGTAAAGTTCACAACGTAAAAAGACAGAAGGAGACCAAGAACACAGAGTAATAGGGCAGTCACAACAGCAGACTGTGAAGACAGTTTTGTGTGTGTGGTCTCTCTCTGTCAACACAATGGTAATATTTTTAGACTCAAGCTGACCGCGTGTAACTGAAACCACAGAAAGTGAAACTTGATGGGTGGGTGGGTGGGGAGTGGCTGTGCCTTGAGTTGGACATACATTTCTTTGAGAACAAAAATTCTTTTACATCTGTAGGAAATTTTCCATTAATTGAAATCTAATAATTAGTAATGACACCATCACTCCATGGGCAGACATGTTTGGCAACCTGGGAAAGAAAACTACCCCCTCCTCTTCATGAAAGGCTTTAGATAGAAGAGATGTTTCTCGTACCTGGGCCAGGGCTTCCGGTACTCCCTCCGCCACCGCCACTACCGAACATGCCTCCACCACCGGCTCCCGCTCCACTGCCGCCACCGAAGCTGTCCGAGAAGTTCGGCATAAGCTTCTGGCGTTTCCTTTGCACTTCCTCTTTGTCTGTATTTACAGGAAGGGAAACCAGGGGGGAAAGACTGATCGGGTTCCACCAGCAGCCGCAGAGAGACGATTGATTCTCATGATATTTTTAAATGCATTAAAGGGAAATAACAGGCACCCGAGGAGGAAGCATGGTTTTTATTCCAATGGACGAGAAGACCAAGAGCACGCCTCAGAGACCACAGTGCGGCACACACCCAACTCTCCTGAGCGCCCCCTCCTAAGTTCCCAGTGCTAACAAGATGGTGAGAGATCTCATTGCTTCTCAAGATTCAGATAACCCAAAGATACACATATTTTTTTCTTTTTAAAGCACTTTTACTTCTTTATTTTGAGATAGGGTCTCACCATGTAACTCTAGCTGCCTGGAACTCACTATGTAGACTAGCTTGGTTTTGAACAAGACTCAAAACTGCCTTTGCCTCGTGAACACTAGGATTAGAGGTGTGCACCACCACACCCAGCTAACGTTCAGAACAGTTGTCCTTGTTCACCTAAGACAACTATAATAACCAGCTTACATTTATTCCGTACATACACTGAGCAAGGTGCTGGGATGGACAGAAACATAACACACATCTCTGCTGTCAAGGACCGTCAATTTCAAGGCAAAGAGGGATTTAGTGGGATGGATTATGGTGGTATGCATCATACCATCATGTGAAATCACGTGAAAACAGATTTACAGCATGACAAGCCTCTATAAAGGCTAACAACTATGGCCGAAGAACATGATATTCTGGGAAGACACAGGGCTTCTCAGAGGGATAACATGGGTGGGTGCTTTTGATAATAAAGGTTAAAGGAGGACTGGGGTCACCCATGCTGAGGAGCCTCAGGGATAGGAATGTGAGGGACTTGCTGAATGTCTCAGAGAATGACATAGAGGACAGCATTTTAGGAGCTACATCTATCACTGTATACAGGACATCTAGAGTCAAACTCTAAGGAAGACAGTGCAGGCATGAGGCAATGGAGACCGAGTCCTTACTGGTTATTGTGGTAAGAGATATAATGTCGATCCTAGAAACACAGAGAGGGTGTACAGAGATGTTTTGGCTCCTGAGATCTCGGACTCCAAAATAAAGATGGCCTCTGGGACAGTGAGTGACCTCTGGGACAGTGGCCTGCCCAGGTCCAGGTGCTCCGAGACTTATCTTGGTGCTCTTCACAGAGTTCTGTGTTCCTCTTGTCTTTCACTGTCTGTGTTCCTTACTAACCCAGACAGCCCCCCTAATTCTGTTACTGCAATGTGATCGACAGCCATGTGCCCTCAGTTCTGTCATGGCCCGTGTGATCTTCAGCCACCATGTTCTCAGTCCTGTCACTGTGTGGGAGATCTGACATGGTGCTCCTGTTCCTTTGTGGTCTGGGAGTATCCTAGCAGATATTTGTTTGTTTGTTTTCTTTGTCTTTGGGGCTGAGAAGTGAAGGTGGTTTTGTGTTTACATTAAATAGTCAACATGGTGCTTTCTATCCAGGAAATAGGCCAATACTGAACAATCGTCCTGTGTCTGACTGATTAATGCTGGCTTTCATCATGGTCTATGTTCAGAAAGATCCCTACTTCTCTAGTTCTGTGGGTGTTTCCATCACCCCACGGTGTGGCACAAGGACTTTTGGACTATGTTGGACTGTCTACTGCAGCTGATGGGGAAAGCAGGAGAGCATGGTGGACTTTGCCAGTCCCTGGGAAACCAACCCTGGGCACACCAGGATGATTAGGAAGAAAACGGCTTTCGGCCAGAAAGGAGTGAGGCTGAGGTGAAGAGACTGTCTACTTTCTAACTGATGGCTCGGAGAAATATTTATAAAGTTTTCCCACCAGTTATACCAAAACCAATAGCTATATTCATTTAGTCAGTGGATGAACTGTGGATCTCACAGAGAAAATGTTTCCAGTGTAGAAACACGGAACACAACAGGTACCTCAGCCATCCTGTGTGTAGGTGGAGCCTCATTTGTATTTCAAGTATACCATTTGTATTCATGATGACCTAGAAGATGTGAGGTAACCAGGACTTCAGGGAACCCCAATCCTCTAATCCAGGCATTAGAAAACTCCCACTCTGCTGGCGTGGAGTGCCCAGGAAGCTGGGCCTTGTCTACTGTACTCTTCAGATGCAGACACTAGCAGGAGAGGTTGCCTGGCAACCAAACTCTCAGCGTTTCAAGGCTCACATCCTGCACAGGGAACCTGCAGTTCTTTTCTTTTTCTCATGATTCTGCATCAGCAATGACAACGCTCTTTTAAAGGCACATTTCAGGAGATACACTGTTTTTTTTTTTTTCTTAGAAAAATAATCTTTTTTTCCTGTTTTCAGAGGGCAGAGGCTTCAGGTAAAGCAGTAATTTCATGTTGCCTTGTCTGGACAGAAGGATCTAGAAGACCTCAAGCTGGTGAGGAAGGAAGTAGGCCAGCCACAGAGCTCACCATAAGCCTGACCCAGGAATGGGGAGGCCATACCTCAAAAAGAGACATGGCCTCCCAGAAACTCCTGGCCACCATCACGCTTTGCCTTCAAGGGACCGATACCTGGGGGCCTTGGTGGCCCTGGACCTAGGACCCTGTACCTGGTGACATCCTCTCCAGCCCCATTCTCTCTGAGCCAGACATTTCTGATTTTATCAGATCCCAGGCCTTGTGTAGCCTCCAAGTTCATGGATCTCTTCTCAGAACCATGGCCGTCAAGACAAAACTTACGAAACAGAGGTACAGAGAGGTTGACGGCAGCACTGTGCGTCCCTACACTTAAACTCTGTGGGGCCGGGATTCTCTTCAGTGCTGAGCCCCCACCCACTTGAGTCATGCCTTTGACTGGCCCCCTTCCTGCACTTGACCCCAACTGAAATATGTTTACACTAAGCTTCTCTTTCATTCTCAGACTCTTCTCCCTTGTTCCTCTTATCCACTTAACCACTCCATACATACACTTCTAGTCTGGAAACCCTAGAACAATCTGAGACTCTCGAGTCTCTCTTCCTTTCTCTTCACCCAAGGTCCAGGTCTCCACAGCACCAACAGAGAAGTATCTGCTGGATGCTAACTTCTGGCTGCTAGAACCCTTTCTAACTCTGCTGAGGCACCACTGAATTCTAGCAACATTCTGACCACATCATTCCAGACAGTGAGCAGGCAGGCCTAGCCATCAGAGTCAAAGCAAAAACCTCCAGCTACCACAGAAACGCTTCACTGCGTGGACCTGGCCTCCCTCGCCTAAATCAACCTTCCTCAGTCCACACAGATTCACAGTAATCATTTCTCCCAGGACAAACACCAGCTGCCACACCTCTGCCTCTGAACATCTCTCTTTCATAAACAGAGCCTTGACTTCCATTCACCTTCATAATGTGGTAAGTGGCTTCCCACTGAAGAGAAATTCTTTGGCTGATTCTTTAGACCAAGGAATCCAGGACTGTCTCCTCAACTATTTCATACAGTTTGTGGATGCTTCCCTTTGGGTACTTATCATTTGAGAACCAGGGTTACAGCTCAATGGTAGAGCAGCTGCCTAGTGTCTACAAGGCCCAGAGAATATGATGTCTAGCACGTCAAAAAGAATCGTAATCTGCATTTTAACTATAGTGCACCTTTCCTGAGGTGTCTTTTGTGAGGAAAGTATAGTGACCTTCTCATTTTATAGTTCTGGGCTGGACAGTGGCTAAGCCTTCTGGTTAATTCTTAAGGGCTTCTGAGTAGCTGAAAAATCCTTACTTTTTTTTTTTTTTTTTACTTTCCCTTTCTTCCCCGCCCAGCCCCCTCCTGGTGGAGGACCACCCACATCTTCTGGCAGGTACGTCTCTCCTTTCAGCACACAGCTTTGGGACTCAGGCTCAGGTCAGCCCTGACAGCAAGTGCTTTTACCCATCTTGCTGGCTCCATACTAGATTCTAATACCCAACAATAGCCAAATGTCTAAGTCTCATATAAGTTTGGCAGCAATATAGTAACATAAATTCCTGGGGCTAATTCCATGACCTTGGCATATGACCTTCCTTGCCCCTAACACTATGCAGCGTGCATCCAGGCATCCAGGCAGCAGCTTCTGGGAGGCTGAGTAGAGGAGGGGCCCACTGGTCTTTCAGAGCAAGCACAAGAGTCTAAACCACCCAGGTACCTTTGATTTCAGGGTAGTAGAGAAAGGGTTTCGGTTCACTAGTTTCCAGGTCTGATTTCCTCCGAAGCTGAACAAACACGGAAGCTGGCTTTGTAATGTTGACATCCTTATACTTTGGCGTTTTGAAGACAATGGCAAACTGCAGGGTGCAAAAGACCCAAACATTAGTGTAGGACATTTGTTTTCTAGTGTCGGTGAGCATCAGGCACATTCTATACACGTCTATGTATACTCTGAACTTAAATAAAGTGTGTGCAAACCCAGCACCTGGAGAAAGTTCCCAGTTAGTACCTTATACCCACACTTATACTGCCCCCGTGAAAGTAAAACACAACAGCATGATGGCGGATCACGCGACTCAGCCATTTCTCTTTCAGATTAGCCTTGAAAACATCCAGGATCACTGCTAGCAGCAAGAGAAGGAGTGGATGTGGAAGCAGACAGAACCAGGGCTGCCGCTGACAGCCCGCAGACAGTCATGCTAAGTGAGGCTGCGCAGGAGGTGTCACATGCTAGTCCTGGGCAGTGCTGGGATAATAAGGAACTGGACAGACTTAGTTTCGGTCTTTCTATGTTTATAAGGATCAAGATGTCATCAAATATAGGATGAGCAATAGGTAGCATATGCTGACAGTTCTCCCTGCCTCCCCGCTTCCCACTCATGCACTAACTTGAGATCCTAGAGGGAGCTGATGTTGTTATTGTCTCAGGCTTCCTGTGCACGTGAACACAGAATTGTTTCTACATAGAATTGTTTCTACATACAGTGTGTTCCATATCGATTGTTACAAATCTTTGCATTCTATTTTGAGGTCTTTGTTCATTCACAGAGCCTTCTTTTCTAGTAACTGTATGATGTTCCATTACATAGATACACCACTATCTAATTAGTCATTTACTGGCTAACATTTGGGTTGTTGCCAATTATTTGAAACACCATTTCTCAGTCACTGTCAAAGAGTGACTATTACTGTGGTGGCTCATGTCATCAGCTGGGAGACCCTGGTCATGTAACCAATCAGCCAGAGACACCAGCTCATCAGGACAGCATCAGCTTCAGCCCTTTAGACTTCTCAGCCTCTATGTCAGAGTACTGGAAGAGCCATAAACATAGCATTGCTGTATGGATGTCAAAGAGACTTATGACGGTTTCTTTGTTAATATGTGGAAACTGAGCACTGAATTTCACCAAGGCAGAAGTGCATTAAAATAAAACCCGCAATAATAACCCACCTACCTGTCTATGAACATCTGTGGGGGAAAAGTCCCCAAATCCTTCCCAAACTCCGCCATTTTCTTCCTCTTCATAAAACCGAATCTGGATGTCATCTGCAAACGGGCGTATTCAGGCATGTGATTGCAATGCGTGTAATGGTGTTGAAGAGCGCTGTCTTTTTGAGACTCCCACAGCAAAAGGAGAACACCCCTGGTCCGCTGTTTCCAGAGAACTCTGACAGCCACACCCTACATCTAGAGACCAGGTGTGTACGTACCTTTCTGAACCTTGTCACAGAGAAGGTAAATCTCCTCCCCTCCCGTCACACATCCTGCTGTTCTGTCCATTCTCACGATTTTCAGGTTGGATGCATTCGGGGCTTCTGTTCAAAGGGAGAAGAGAATGCATACCCTGGCTTAGCATTAGCCTCACAAAGATTCCATGATGATGCTCACTCTTACTGCCTTTAACAAGACACAAATAGAGCAAGAAAGACTTCCAAGGTACTAGGAGCAGTTCTTGGGTCTGGGGCACTCATGGTTCCCCAGAAAGGAGCAGGTCAGGGAGGGATGGTGGCATATGGCTTCTCTAACACACAGGCTGATGAGGAAGGAGAGAGCTGTCTGATGTTTCTGGACCAATGGCTTGTTTCATGCTAACTTTATGTCATTTGTAAAATTCTTAAAAATTTTAAGAAAATGACATTTTAAGCTAATATATATATATATATATATATACACATTTACACACACACACACACACACACACACACACACACACACATTCTTCAAAGAAAAGTGAAGATGTTCTGGTTTTTTTCCCCCAACCTAAATTAGCATTCTGTGTGGTTTGGGGCAAAGCTGCCCATAGTGGTGAGTGGGGCAAAGCTTCCCCCTTTAAAAACTCCAACAGCTGTAGCTCATCTCTGTTCAGTAAGACTCTTTTCCATTCAATAAACTTTTCACTTCCCTTCACACTTGTTTAAATCAGACAGACCCATGCGTGGCTGGATGCAGAACATGGGATTTCCTTGTGCATCGTATTCTATGACCATTCAGTGAGGCTTGCAGGGTTCCTGAAACAACTGTTTGTTAAGCCCAATGCATATCGAACAATAGAGCCACACAGTAAATTCTACAAGCTACTGGAAACCCTGCACATTCTATTATCTGCAGCCTGAAAGATGATTTTGACATACTATTCATTTATTTAGTTACCTTGACGTTCCTGTCTTAATAAATGTATTTCAAACTGGGGATAAAGAGAGACAAGAGGGATACTTGTCTTCTATCAATTTTTCTTCCGTGCTGCCAGGTGCAAAAATTAAGGTAATTTTTTTTAGAGCACCAGCAATCTATCCTTACAGTCATGTGTTCATAGTAAGAAACTGGTGTTACATGTAAGGAATATAATGCACTCTCTGAGGAAGACGTGTTACCTTGGCAGACATGTTCTTAAGACGCTTAACTGGATATTGACCCTTTACCCTAGACTGCAGTATTAACTTTGTAGACAATAAACTAGAGGCTCTATGTGACTAGGTCCCAGTCTGCAGGCCTCAGCTCTGGGGAGTAAGTGACATAGTGGCCCTGCCCTCCATGCAGCTAGATGAAACTGTCCCATCTTGGGAACGAGTACTCACTGCTATCATAGATGGCGTCTGACACCACAGGCTCCAGTCTCCGAGTGAAGCTGCCAGTGCTGTCAGGGAGGAAGGCTGTGAACATGAGGCGCACCACGCTCAGGTCCATCTCCTTGGTCTGCTGCACGGCTGCCTGGCGGATGATCTCCTTCTCTCTGTCTAGGGTCACAGAGAACAGTCTGCTCATGCCCAGGCAGGTCAGAGTGTGAACATTTGACAGCAAATGGCCTCAAAGACCAATTCTTTTCCTCTAGAAACACTTCCTTAAAGTCTTTCTTGGCATATACTCAGTGCTCATCGGGATAACTCCCTGAAAACATTTTCATCCTAGAACAAGCACTGTGACCGTACCTAAGGCCCCTTCTCCCCTCCTCATATCCACTCGTCCCCTCCCTACCAACGGAGTACCTTCCTCTTACTTTCATATCCTATGCACGCATATGCAAAATATCTTATGTACATCTATATAAAACCTAGGATCTAGAACCGAGAGAGACGGTAGGTGATGTTCATCTTCTTTGTTCTGGCTTATTTCTCTTGATACAGAGATCTCCAGTTGCATACACTGCCCTGCAAATGTTTCTTTTCTTTTTCTTCCCTTCTTTTTTAAAAATAAAGATTTATTTTTATTTTATGTATGTGAGTAGACTATAGCTGTCTTCAGACACAAGAGAAGAGGGTATCGAGTTCCATGACAGATGGTTGTGAGCCACCATGTGGTTGCTGGGATTTGAACTCAGGACCTCTGGAAGAGCAGTCAGTGCTCTTAACTGCTGAGGCATCTCTCCAGCCCTTCTTTCTTTTTTCTTTTTTTTTTTTAATGGCTGAAAAAAAACTCCATTACTCATGTATATCATGCTTTCTTAATCCATCATCTGCTAATGGAGAGCTACGGTGGTTGTTTGATGTAGCTCTTGAATATGGCTGAAATAAACACATATGTGCAGGGAAATATGTATGTTATAGTACGTGGAGTTAGAGTTTTGTAAATATCCGCAGGAGTGGATAGCTGTGTCTATGCAGTTTTACTTCATGTTATTCTAAATCTCCATTTTGATTTTCTTATTTACATTCTTGCATTTGTTGGTCATAACACACGTGTGTTTAGGGTAGAGGACCACCTGAGGGGAGGGGTTCTCTCCTTCTACCATGTGGGTCCTGGAGACTGAATTCAGGGCAGCAGGCTTTGTATGGGTTACCTGCTAAGACATCTGCTACACACATCTGGGGACGACCTTGAACTCATCTGGGAGTGCAGCCGTTTGTAGGGAGTGCTGGGAATCAAACCCAGGACTTCTTACACAAGAGGTAAGTACTGTACCACCTGAGCTACTTGGCAGGCTCCTGGACTTGTTTTCTTAATGACTTCTGACCAGGGTGAGGTGGGACCTCAGAGGAACTTTAAAGACTAAGGGTGTGAAGCATGCTTTCACATTTGTTGGCTGTTTGCACTCATTGTTGGAGAACCCTCTCTTTCTTCTGAGCGCATTTATTTACTGGGTTGTTTGTTTCCAGAATTTAATTTTTTTTGAGTTTTTATAGAACCTAGATACTAATCTGTCAGCTACATAGCTAGCAACAATTCTTTCCCCCACTGAAGGCTGTCGTCTCTTCAACTCAGGAAACTGTTTCCTCTGCTGTGACGCCTTTGAATCTCAGTTGCTAGTTCTCCATTTTATTTCCTGAGTTGCTGGAGCCCTTTTCGGAAAGGGCTTGCCTACATCACGAAGCGTTTTCTGCATGTTTTCCTTTAGCTGTTTCAGACCATTACCTTTTCCATTAAGATCTCTGCTCCGTGTTGAATTGGTTGGTAGGGTAGGAGCCTGGGATCTGGTTCCCTTCCTTATATGTGCTAGCCGGTTCCCCACCGGCATCACTTCTTCTCCAGCCCGTCTTTTCTCTAATGCACATTTTGGCATCTTTCTCGGGTATCAGGTGGCTACATTGTGTTCCTTTCTGACTCTCCTCTTCTGCTGATTTACACGTCTGTTTTGACCCCACTTCCATGCTTTTTTTGTTACCATGGCTCTGTAGTGTGACCTGGAATCAGCAGCTATGATACCTCTGATATCAGCAGCTGTGATACCTCTGAAATATTCTTACTATCCTATAGCTTTGGCTACCTGAGACCTTTTGTCGTCCCAAGTGAACTTTATTTTCTAGGAGGAACGGTATTGGCATTGTGGATTGCATTCAATCTACAGACCACACTTGGCCATATTTTTGTGGTAGTAACTCTGTTAACTCCCAGGAACATGGGAGGCCTTTCCATCATTGATTGACATCTCTTTCTTCTTCCGTGTCTTAACATGTTCACTGTAAAGGACTTTTCACATGGTTAGTTTATTGCCAGGAGTTTTATTTGCTCATGTTGAAGCTATCGGGGATGCCTGTGACTGTGCTCGGCCGTCGCGTTTGCTGACTTCTTTCTCGACACACTCACTATCGATATAGGAAAACCACGGGGTCTGTGTGGTGATGACGCAGGCTGATCCTCAATCAGAGCTAAGCCTCTCCAGTGCAGCCCTGGGCTCTTGTGTGTGGGACAATATTGTCTGTGGATAGGGCTCTTTCATCTCTTCCTTTCCCGTTTGTATATTTTTCATTTCATTCTATTATTTTATTGGGAATGTATGAATCGGCTTATCCTTTCCTTCCTTTTCTCTTTTCTTTTCTTTTCTTTTCTTTTCTTTTCTTTTCTCTTCTTTTCTTTTCTTTTCTTCTTTTACCTGGTTTGGGTATAAAAGTAATGCTGGCTTTGGAAAATAAGTTTGTTGATATTCTTCCCCTTTCTACTTTATGGAACAGTTTAAGGAGGATTTACGTTATCTCTTCAAATATCTGACAGAATTCAGCCATGATTCCATTTAGGACCGGGTATTTTTCAGTTGGGAGATATTTTATTGCTTGTCTTAGGTCTGTGTAAGTTGTTTCTATCTTCTTAGTTTAACACTGGCAGGTCAGATGTACCTGTGAACTTACCCGTTTCTGTGAGATATTCTAATTTACTGTAATACATATTTTCAAAGCCCTAATGATTCTTTGGATTTGACCATTACCTCTGATAATGTTTCCCTGATTTTCACCTTTAATTTTAATAACTGAGTCTTCTTTTTTCTTTTGGTTACTTTGGCCTGAAATTCTTTAAACTGTTAGTAAAATTTTACACAATGGTCTTATTAAATTGCCTAAAAACCCATCAAAGGTAAGCTGCGTTTTCTCTGGAGTATTGTAAATATTGTCTTCTCCCATGCTCACCCATCTACTCTCCTACGCTTGCTAAGAGATAAGGCACACATAGAATGCGAGGAGTACAGGGAAATGCACGTCTCTGCACCGCCGGCTGCGCAGACATAGGTGAGAACAAGCATGCAGAGTCTTTGTGTGTGGGCTCCGCTTCTCCACGGTGCCCAGCACAGAAAGGAAAGACCGGGCTGCACTGATCCCCTTCCCTCTGATAGCCTGGCACGCTGATGGCTGCAGTCATCCTGGAACATAGAAGCCTTAATTAAGGCTGGGTCAGCTGGCTCACCTGTGAGTTGCCGGTCTCCTCCGCCTTCTGCTTGTAGATAGGCAAGGTCAGAATGCACCAGAAGTCCAGGATTATAGCCCCTAATACACGCCTCTGTCATCCGTGCTTCCAGTGTTTCAAATACCTTTTTCTTAGTCACATGAAGTATTCCCAGGTTTGCAAAGCTGGAGAAAAACAGTGAGAGCAGAAGTCAGGCAGGTCATGGCCGGGGGGCGGGCTTCAGGTCAGCAGACAGCACACCGGAAAAAGTACACAAGCACTCAGCATCTTACACAGACCAAAGTCAGATGAACATCAGAATTTGGGACTTTATGAGGGTGATATATGGCATATGCTGTACGTCACTAGACACTGTTGGCAGGGCTGGGGTGCACCATGGACTCAGCTCATTGACATTTCTGCAGAGAGGCCTCTAACCAGACTCATCACAGAAGTGGATTTGTCAGACCAGGTTAAACTGGGTTACTAAAAGAGTTGGAGGAAAACTTGAATCACCTTACGTCTCAGAACATATTAGATGTCAACTCAGGAGTCACAGAGTACGGGTGCCCTTGTACGTATGCTTTACTAGGGAAGGCTTGTGTGGCTTCACTGTGCTCTCACACAATGCACATGCTAGCGTACACGATGATAGATTTCACAGTGTAACTTAAAAGAGAAATACATGTAAACAAGAAAAAGAAGACAGGCCTGGGAGGGGTGAGAGGGTAGGAGAGCCAGACAGGGAGAACCCAGGCAGGACCCTGAGATCACAGCTGAGCCAGTCCTGAGGGAGGTCAGAAGAAGTGGATTCTAAGTATCAGAGCTGCAGACAGGTGAGTGTGAGGACCTCATGGCAGGACCACTCTGGTGAATGTGAAGACCGCATGGCAGGGCCACTCTGCTGTTTTTGACAGTGGCAGAAAGGTGGCACATGGGCTGAGGGTAAGGAGCAGAGTCAGAGGGGACAGATGAACTCAAAGAGAAAAGTGCAGGGCCTGGGTCTCTCAGAGCCATATAGATGTTTGTAAGGACTTTTACTCTAAAAGTAAAATAAATATTAGTAGAAGGAAGAAAATGATACAGGTCAGTGAGATGGCTAAGTCAGTAAGAACACTAGCTGCCAAGCTTGGTGACATGAGTTCAATCCCTAGAACCCACATAGGAGGGGAAGAGAAGCGGCTTCCACAAGTTGTTCTGGGCTTTGACACTGACACACACACACACACACACACACACACACACACACACACACACAGAGAGAGAGAGAGAGAGAGAGAGAGAGAGAGAGAGAGAGAACAGATAGCCTCCCCCGACAAGCAGAAATACACATACACACACACACACACACACACACACACACACACACACACACACACGGTAAATGTAATATAAAATGACAATAAAAGAGATCTGACAACTTGCCTGCACACATGAGAACAAGCTACTGTGCAAAGGTCATATAAACTGGAGAAAGGGAGGAGAAGAGGTGAAGGCAGAAGGAAACAGACACACACAGAAGGCCAGATGTGGAGTGAGTTACAGGGACACAGAGAAGTCAACATGCTGTGTTTCCACAGCTCCTTCAGGACAGAGATCCCCAGGTCTTAGAATGCAGGCTGACATGTGGGTCCTCAGCAGGTGCCTGCTGACCACAGGAAAGCTTGAACGGAGGGAGCATCACAAACATTATGCACCCAACCTGCTAATGTGCTTGGAGGTCCTTGTGTCTAACAGATCTTGTGTCTGCCCTTTTGGGTCTCACTCTTGTGCAGACTGCTCCCCCGCTAGGAGCCCAGGCTCATCTCCTGGGAACATCAGTGACCATCACCTCGGCTGCACTTCTTACACGTAACCCAGCTTCACATCTGGAGAAAGGCATCATGCTTATTTATTATATGAATCATGAAGGAAGGGTTTACCCTAGTAAACAACACACCAGTGTTCCACCACAGGCCATGGTGGAGTAATATAGACCTAGACGGTTCCTCTAGAATTAAATAGCCAAAACACACGAGAAAACGATTGTCATGCTCTGGAGATAGGTGACACACAACAGTCATCCGAGAAAAAAAAATAGAAAGGTACTCTTACAATTACCTGGCTTAATGCTTAGGTTGCAGGATGGGAAGGAGAACCCAGGCAGCCAGCTAGGGCTCTGCAGTTGCAAAGACTTGAGGTTAAGAAGATTAGGATTTATATCCAGAGCATCACAGATTTTCAAAAATCCAAAGGAAACATTTGTGAGAAAGCCCTGTTAGGCTAAGGGAAAGAGCTACTATTCTCATAAACAGGAAGCCTCGGAATACATGAGGCATCAGATTGACTATTCAGAAGGTATTCTCTTAGTCACTGTGCCAACTCAACCCTAGTCTGGAAGAGAGAAAGTGACAGAGAACAGGAATGGGGAGCAGGGGCAGTGACAGTGACAGAAAACTTAACAGTTGAAAAGCTTTAAGATTTAATAAGAAATGTAAATCCAAGGATCTATGACGACTAAGAAGCTCAAGCTTAAAAAGAAAGCTACCCTCAAACCCATCAAAACTCACACTGCTTACGAGTGCTAAAGAGAAGTCAAGACGCTGCTAGAGAAACAATCACACTCTGGGAACAGTAGAGCCGAGGCAGACCTACAGAGAGCTCTTGCTGGAAACAGGTCAAGACCTGAGACGGTGAATCAACATAAAACCAGCACATGAAAGTACATATTGTCAACTTAGAATCCTCTGCTCTTCAAAAAACACCTTTGAACAGAGAAGATGAAGGGACGACTTTCAGACATAAAACCAAAGAGAACTCATCAGCCTCAGATCAGGAGTAGCCACATGATTATCAAAATTCACAGAAATGAACACTGGAGAGGAGGAGTGTTGCAGCAATGACATTTTAAAAACAGAAAGGCTACAACCACTAATAAAAGGGCTGAAACCACAACCTTGCTTCTTCCTCTCATATTCACAACATGGGAGTCTTTAACTAGCAACATCAGTGTTGTTTTAGAATTTACTAAAAATCTGGGGCTCCATCCAACCCTACGGAATCAGGACTTTTCAAACAAACCTTTCCATTAACTCAAGAGGAATGCTGAGGCTGGAGGGCCTGGCTTTTCACTGCTCTGTGAAATCCCACTCTATGGGATGGAGGCTGGCATCAGTTTTCTATGAAGTGACCCAGGCTGACTCAAACCTGTAGCCATCAATAAACATGCTGAAGTAGGTCAGATGTTTCATCTTCATCATCATTTGGAAGCTGTTGCTCAAATTTTGATGTGTCTAACACTGGGTTGGGGCTCACAGTGGCCCCTCTTTGGCCTTTGTTGTTTCAGACCTTGATTTCAGTGTTCAAAAGCAGCTCTCGTCTCACAGTGCATACACCAACTTGGTACGGCACACCTTGAACCTAAGTCCATATTTGTCCAACCTTCTCTAGGCAGTGCCTCTCCTGTGGGCTAGTGTTTAGCTACACAATTACACTGGATCTGTCCAGCAGTAATTTAAGGTAGCAGTTCTCCTGTGGGAGCCCAAAGGCTCTCCTGTGTGTTCTCATATCTACTATCATCCAGGGCAGTGGCTCTCAGCCTTCCTCATGCTTCAACACTTTAACAGTTCCTCATGCTGTGGTGACCTCCAACCATAAAATTATTCCATTGCTGCTTCATAACTGTAATTTTGCCACTGTTATAAAGCTTAATATAAATCTCCATAGGCATGCTCTGTGAAAAGACCATTTGACGCCCAAAGGGGTTGCAACCGACAGGTTGAGAATCTCTGCTCTCCTGCTTACCAACTGCAATAAGCTACATAAATTAGTTGGGAGGGGGAAATAAAAAGAACTGTACATCTCTTTCAACCCAGGTTGCCAGTAAGCAAACAGGGTGTGGTGACTTTTGGTGGACGTGGCCGACAGCAAAGTAGAAATGCACAGACATTTTCCACTGAACAAAAAATTTCAGAGAACTAGAGTGTTGCTAAAAATATTAACATTCTGGTCAAAATAGAATACTAAACAGGATTCTTCTTCTTTTTTTTATTAAGAAAGGCAGTGAAGTCTAACTAAGTGCATAAGAGACAAGAGGTCTAATGAAAGCTAACTGAAGTTAATGACCCTATATTAAAACAATCAAATCCATAATCAAACCCCAAGAGATGATAGTTCTAATACTGATAAAATAATTTGGAAAAATAGAAACTAAACTTATTAAGAATTCAAACAGAGAAGAAAGTGTGAAAGACACTGTAAACAAAGGGGGTCCGTTTGGTTTTGATGTGTTCAAAGCTTGGTCTTCTTGGGGTCATTTTTACATATGTTGATAGTTTGGACTGGTGCCTTGTTTGTGAATCTATATTCAGTCTAATCTGTAGTATTGGAAAATGTTATCTTGGTTCTATTTCTAGTATTGACAAGTCTAAGAAACACCTTTGGCTGTCTTCCTAAACTTCTGGCCTACAAGTCAGAACTAAATAAAATAACCGATGTCATACCATGAGGAGATAGTGGCAAGTTTCCTCCTGCTGTTTTATAACATTAGCTAATGTGGGCTTGGTCTAGAGGGTTAAACACTGAGTGCCTGGAGATAGACAGAGCCTGTGTCTTTCTGATTTTGTAAGGAAAGGAATTCAAGTCTTTAGAAAGTCATGCAACTTGGCCTCCATCCCTTCTGCCGTGCAGAGTGACAGAAGCATACAGGAGCTCTGACTTCCCGGCTGCTAGCACGCTGCTTTTCCATCCAAGAGAAACAGAAGAAAAGGCAAAAGGTGTAGGACCGTGTTAGAAACTCAGAGACACAGAGACAAGGGAATCACGAAGAAAATGGTGTCTGGGGAAAATACCATGAGCAGAATTCTCTCAGCTAAATGCCAACCGGGAAAGCGACTGCAGACATTCTACAGTGAGAGATTCTTGGGTGGGAAAAGCTACTGTGGTTACCCCCTATCACTCAGGCGGCATCTCCTCGACTGCATCTCTCCGAGAAAGTTTCCTCACCTTAGAAAATCCCACCCAGCTATGACTAGATCAAACCACAGGGAGCCTAGTCAGGAATCGGATGTCGAAAATGTTTGCTAAATCCATGAGTAATGCACACTCCCAACTCTAGAGCCGCGTGCCCCACTACACTAAAAGACACCGACGGACCTCTCCGCTCTGCTTACAGGTACTGAATTTACCTCCATCGCTGCAACCTAGGCTCCAGCATAAACAGCCATTAGTGTTTTTAGTGGCGGTAGTGCTGCAGGGGAGAGCAACCCAAGGCCTTGTGTCTACCTCAGAGCAGCAGACACAGCCACCATTAGTTTCTTCTAAATCATGAAAGATTATTAAACCCAACAGAGAAGCAACACTCTGCAAGTTTTATAATAATAAATATTACTGACAGAAATACTGATAGAAAAGTTCACCTGTGATTTCCTTAAGAACATATGATTGTAAGACAGATTAAGCAAGACGAAAAGAACGGAAATGCTTCAAAACGATTGGCTATGATGTGGCCAATCAATCAGGGAATACACTAACCGATCAGTTGTCTAAAACTGACAGTCACCCTGCATGTCAGTTTCGGCAGACTGAGAAGCAGGGCAGCCAGGAGATGCCGAGACAAGCTGAAGTCCACGAGAACTAACTTCAGCTTCCTCCAATTCGGATACTTTTCTCCCTAACGTCAAAAAGCACCAGAGATGAATGACTTAAAGGGAAGGGCCCTCTCTCTGGGAGCTTCTCACACTTGAGCATCTTCGTCGTCAAATGAAGAAATGATGCCTGGGACTTTGAAAGCTGAACCTCCCAAGATTGCAGGGCAACAGAGTCAGACTTCATCAAGGCTGGCTAAGCAATCTCCTAAAAAAAGCACACATTCACTGGGGTCTTCCCAGACACTACTTGATCTAAGACTGGAGAACTCTGAATGATGATGTACACAATTAAATAAAATTAACAACAATGTATCTGCATGCACCACAGAGAACACAGGCAGGGAATTTTCCTCAGTCACTTCTCGGGTTTTTGAGACAGGGTCATGGACTGGGCCGTGCTTTCTGACTGGCTTGTGAGCCCCGCGGATCTGCTCCATCCCTGTGGCCAGACATTGGGGTTCCAGGTGCATCACTACACCTGGCTTTGGGGGGCAGTGAGACAGACTCTCTCTGTGTAGCCCTGGCGGTCCTGGAACTCACTCTGTAGACCAGGCTGGCCTTAGACTCTGCCTCCTGAGTGCTAGGATTAAAGGCATGCACCGCTGTGCTCTGCCCTTTCCCGGTTTTATTTTATTTATCAGTTTGGTTTTTTTAACACCTGGATTTTCATGTGGGCGCTGGAGCTCAGAACTCAGGCCCTGAAGTTTGCATTGCAAATACTTTACCCACTGACCTGTCTCCCCAGTTCTTACCTTCTGGCTTTAAAAATATTTTAGTTAACTTTTTTTTTATTTAAAAATTATATTACATGGTGTGTGTGTGCACTTATACCTTTGTTGCATGTGGAGGTTGGAGAATAATTTGTGGAAGTTGGTTCTCTCCTGCCATGTGGCTTACAGGAGTTGGACTCAGGCTCTCAGATTTGGTGGAAAGTGCACTTAACCACTGAACCATCCCCTTTGCTTTTTAAGAGTCTGGAAAATAGGAGTTATCTGTATTTGAGATGACTGAATGCTTACATCATTTTTTGCTGTTTAAGTTACTACATTGTCTGCTATTTTAGTGTTTCAGGATAATGAAATATAAAACCTTAGCATAGTGAGTGCCCTTATTTTATGTGTGCGAACGCAGCTGACTATGTGATGTGCTGTGCATATGGAGGTCTGAGGAGAACTTCAGGTTTGACATGGGATCTGTTTGGTGTCTGTCCACCACACCAGGCCAGCTACTGCATGAGATTCCAGATTCTCCTGTCTTTGCCTCTTGCTCCCCTGCAGGAGCTGGGAGGATAAATGCCTGTGCTCTGAAAAGCGCTGCTATGAGAGGCCAGGGGTTTGAACTTGGGCCATCATACTTGCAAACTAAACTCATCCTCTCTCAGCCCATAATTATGTCTTATTAAATATTTTGTGATTCTTTTGAAGTAAGATTACTTCTATAAAATTTCATTCACTAAAAATTGTTGTATTTGACTGACTTTGAAAGAATACACTAATTTCTACTTATGTTCCAGATCAAATGAGTGCCCAAACCAATTTGCATGTCTTGTTGACTTAAAAAGCACACATTTTATAAGTAGCGCAGAGTTGAAACAATATTTACTTATCTGCTTCATGTCTCAAATGTTCCCACTAGAACTCTATTAAGAAAATCCCAAATAGGCAAAAATCAGAGCTCTGTGTGTGTGGGGGGGGGTACACATCTCTAATCCCAGCACCCAAACACTTGGGAGGTAGAGACAACAGGATCTATGTGAGTTCAAGGTAAGCTTAAACTATAGTGGAGATGCTGTTTCAAGGAAGCAAAAAGCATCTCCATGGTAATCATTTCTATATAGTTAAGGTAGTTGTTTCATTCTTTTCTTCATCTTTAATTCCAGGAGAAGAAAAATATAATTGAAAGTGGCACAAATGCCTCTTAGGTCAAGGGCTTATAATTATAACATTGTCCAAACCCATCCTTGAGAGGCCAAGACTACAGATGCAAGGATTGTCTCAGGCAGGACAGATATCTGGTCACCTCTATTTCCTTAGCAGTTCAAAGGAGAGGACACACATTCCCCTGGCTTTATCCGCTTGCTCGTGTGTGAGACCCTCTCAGGCTTTGCACAGATCCACAAGGAAAGGGGCCTATGGATTTCACACCCGCGTGTTCCCGCTCCCTCCATACCACACAGCCCACTTACCCAACCACCATGTCCTTGGGTCCTGCTGTTACGGTGCATACCCCGTCCTCACAGTGCTTGCCCACCAGGCTGTGGGCGTGCAGGTGGATGTTTTTTCCATTTGTGACCAACTGAACGATAACCTTTGCAGGCCCCACATAGTTGCAAATCTATATGAGAAGCACATTTTCAATAGTTAGTACATCTGACCTGACTGTAACATGGAACCAATCAGCAGAAATACAACATTTTGCAGATATATACATATTTGACTATAGCTCAACTTAAAAAATATACAATGAACACATGACAGGATGGAAATAAATCAAAATGGTAGTGGGGGTTGTTTATATGTCCAGGAAACAAGTCACTGAAAACAGAGTATGCCTCATTAGGTAGGACTGTCACAAGGGTCCTTACTAACCAACACTGTTTCTTCTCTGAAACCTTGTCACGATTTTCAGTGATGAAAACTGGGCAAACCATGCACGAGAAGGGAATGGGTGACTGATGAAGTAAGAGAGACAAACAAAGACTGAGTCCTAACTCCTTGTCATGTGATTACCAGAAAGGTAGTCTTGTTCAGGGGCTTGGCTCTGGAGGCTGTTTTTAATGACATAAGCCCATGGCTTGGTCCACATCACCTAACAGGACACCCACTAGTCTTGAGTAGTTTCCCCAGGCATGGGTTCTGACATTATACTGTATATGTTCAGATGTCTGTGAGTTTCTTAAATAAAAAAAGCAAACTTTCTGACTGAAAATTTGTAGGTTTCACATTTGGTGGTTTAGCTCTTGTTTTACAAAGTTAAGTTTTCCATGTGAGGCGATCATTTCACTTGTGTATTTTTAACGTGGTAAGAACAGCAATGGACAGGACAGGAGAGAGGAGATGACCAAGTCTTTCTTGTCTAGTTGACCATCCCGACCTCTACAGCGTAGAACTTTTCGTCAAGACGGCCCAACATGAGAACCACACCATGAGACTCACACCATGAGTAGCTCGGAGGCATTATTCCCCTCTGAATTCGATTAAGTGAGAACCTGCCATAAATCCCGCCTATTGTTAGAAATGCATGAGGTACGTCGCCTCTCTGGATAAATGTCAACGTGAACGTGAAGAGCCTGCATCTGCTAAAGGAGCTTCCTGTAAAGACACACAGCCTTCCTCAGCCTGCTCACTTATAATATCATTACTATCAGCGGGGTCCAGACTCCACGGAGGCAGGGCTCTACAGAGTTTGCTCTCAATATGGATTTTCTCCAGTGTAACCTTTGATGGTCAGAGCCGGGAAGCTGATCACTGCTCGCGTAACTCCCCAGAGAGTATGGAGAAAAGATACCATTGCCCTGAACAACGGTCTCCCTTCTGGCCAGCGAGCCAGCTCTCTAGACTCCCCAAGGAGGCCTGCCTGCCTGAGCCCTGATACAACATTATAATGAGTTGCTTCTGAACCCACCCCGAAACTCATGAGACGTTTTGAGCCTAGAAATGTAATCCAGTGATGGTGTCTGGAAGTTGATCTTTAGGAGGTAAAATCGAATACACCATAAGAGCCAGCCCTCATCTACGGAGCTGTGAGCTATACAAAGAGGAAGAGATACTTCAGCCAAGATGGCCTCTCTTGTTATGTAATTTCCTGTCTTGTCCTGGGCTGCAAAGTTCCTGTCAGATATGGCTGACCAACAACCTGAACCCTCCCAGGCTTCAAACCCCAGCCCAAGCAAACTTTAATCCTGTGTAATTTGCTTGTCAACCAACACAACATAAAACAGACCAGGGCATACTTCTTCCAGAGCGGCGAGGCCATCAGCAGGACTGCCTTCCCATAGTTACAGAGTGACCTAATTCAGAGAAAGGTTTTGTACTAACTTTAACCTTGACTGTCCCAAAGCATGAGTTGCTTTCTTAGGCACAGAACTTAAAACTCTCTCTGACATTAAAATGAAGTGAATTTAGCAAGTCGTCTTTCTTCACAGGCCAAATACTTCCCCATTTAAGTGTAGGACAATGAATACCAAGTTCTGGTTTTGCTCCAAGGCTGATGATGCTCTTCCTACAAAGTCCCTGGATGGCTGATTCCAGCTCTAGATGGCTGATCACATCGGTCTGCTAATGATCGGCAGAGGCAGCGAGTCACGTGATCCCACTTTTAACTGACAGTGTGCACAGGAACACAGCACAGGAAGGCTCAAGGAAGCGCTTCACTTGGGTGAAATCAGGCAGGCTTTCCACTTAAGCAGAAAGGCCTCATGGGAGAAGGCCTGAGAGTTTGGAATCCGAGCCTTCTGAAGCTGCGCTGACAGGCTAGTTAGTCACTGGCGCTGATGGAAAGAGGTGGGAGGTGCATTCAAGAAGCACTTACTGTTTTTCTTACGACTAACTTCATGGTTGAAGGGCGGCAAGAATGAGGAACTGGGAGGACTCTGAGGTGAGGGACCTGAAAGATCTGCCAGTGACCAATGTGCTGTTTGATCCATCTGAAAGAGTGTAGTCGGGATGGTAGCATTTGGTTTTTACACAGACCACAGAATGAAAACAGGGAGGGCCCTGGGCTTTCTGTACTTTCCAAGATGCCATCTGAGAGAAAGAAAGCCTTACTTGTGGGGACAGCTGTGCGGCACAGGCAAACCTTGACAACGATTTCTTGGAACCATCATTTATCATGCCATAGTGGCCAAGAGGTATTCAACACCAATGTAGAAACTTATTCTGGGAAGGGAATGGAAGTATTACGTCTCTTGAAGATAAAGTTTATAGAGGGCAACTGTCTACTAGGAAGGTCTTTCTGAGAGTAGAATCTGAACAGAGACTCTTAATTGTAAGCACTCAAGCACAGGTAAGAAGCCAAAGGAGCCATCCTGCATAGTCAGCTGCTCGGAATGGGAAGAGTGTGGACTTCAGAGACAGGCTAGGCTGGCTGGGGGAGAGAGGCAGTTCCAGTCTGTGTGACCTTGCTTGGTCTCTTCACCTGTTCAGTAATGTTCAAGGGGCTGTTAATGAGGAATATATACATTCAAGTACACAAACACTTCACAACAGTACTCAGCAGAGGAGAGGACAACCCTCAGGGGCTATCTCAGACTGTCAGATGCTCCCTCACTTAGAGGATGTCTAATAGGTCCATTTGAAGCAAGTGGCTGGAAGATACTTGGCCCACATCAATTCCAAGGGGAAGGTTTTTCTTTTTTCCTACATTGCAGTGTTTTGTTAGTTTTCTACAAATACATTTATTTTCTTTCTTTTGCTATGTTTTATTTTTCTACAAAATACTATGTTATTCTAGTGTCAGCTGCCCTTCTTGGGGACAATCAGACTTCCTTGGCCTTCCCTGATGAAGGAAAACTCTTCTAGAATTCTGGGTCCATGGGTCAGAGCTCCTTTTAGAATAAGAACTACAAGTCATGGGCTCAGGTATAGCCCTCTTAGTCAGCCACGTACTTTTTTTTTTTTTTTTTTTTTTTAACCTCAGATAGCCCTGACCTACTGTGGAAAAGCATTTGCTGTTTCTTCAAAGGGGTAACAAGAGATGAGTGGCCTAGAACTTCCTCAGCATCACAGTTTCAAAAGCCAGGCTGCTCTCTGGGTGAATTCGGCTAACGTACTCTGACAGAAAGCAGAAGCAGCATAAATGTAAGACATCATACCTAAAATCATTCTTTTCTGCTGATTTTTCTTTCGAACATCCTCAGGGTTCTAACAGGGCCTGGCTCTGCTTGTGAACCCAACCTTGCTCTTTACCACAGCAGGTCATGGTTAGGTTAAGATCTCTCAAAGCCAGGCTCAAATCCCCCAGCTGTCGTGGAGTGACGTGTGTCAGCTTCTCCACCTTCAAAAATCAAATTAATGACGAAGTATCACCGGACTGTTTTAAGATTAAAGGAGTTAAGACAACACTTGGTTCCTGATGATATCAACAATCTCAGAAAATTGTTTCTTATCTAGCCCATTATTTCACTGAGTACTAAAGTTTACCAGTTTAGTTTGTTACGCCCCTTTCTAAGAGCCCCACACTGTAGAAGGTCAGAGAGTGGGGGCTACACCTCGTTCAGAACAAGCCCAATTTCTTTCTCTCACGGAATTAAACAGTGGGACTGACGCTAACTGGATAACTTCAACAATACAGGTAAAACCTAACTGGAGAACTCATCAAACAGAATGTCTAATAACAGTGTCTGGCACGGTTGGGAAGTGAGAGAAAGCTTCCGTGTGTTTAACTCATGCGGACTGAGATTTGAAGGCAGAGTTGAGCTGAGTAAGCAAGGAGCAAGTGGAGGATGAGGCAGCTTGGCAGGCGTTCTCTGCGGGCGGGTAGAGCGCATGCTCGAAAGGCATTCTCAGCAGGTCGAGCGCAGTCATGCTCGCAGGGTGCTCAGTGCTCTCGAGCCCTCATCCTGCTCATTAACAGCGCACAGGAGGAGTTCCTTCAAGCAGCTGCACCAATAGCCCGTGTCTCTTGTGTTTCCCACCTTCCTCACAATGTCAGCCCATCATGGCTCCACGACTGTGCCCTTTTCGAGAATGACTGGAGGACATAGGGTAGGAAAGTGATATGTGACTGGCTAGTAAGCGTTAAATAACGCCTTACTTCGCATGCTTGTTCATTTCCCAGAGCACGTGCTCATCTAAGTCTATGTGCATATTCTGTCTCTACAGCCGAGGAGGGAGAAATCCCCACAATAGCCATGTGGGGTCAGTAGTGGCACCCCATATCACCGGGGAAAGAACCAGCCCTTTGCAAGCTCAAGTAACATGCACCACCTGGTTCCAATGGTTTGGGGTAAGGTGGTGGTGCCCTGAACTCGGGGTCTGCCACTGCCTCCCCAAAGTCTATTCACATTTCCACGGCACCATGTCAACACTCGGCTCGGTTATTTTTCTCTCTCTAACTGGCTTTAATGCGCCATGGCTGTAATCACCGATCTGAGCACAGGTACAGCTACAGAGACTCCTGCTTGTTTGTTGGCACTGGTGAGGCATATTGTGAGAAAGGCCTCATGCTAGGTGTGAAAAGGAGGAGCAAGAGTCCCCTTGTCATCCTGAAAGTCTTTTCCATTTAAAGAAAAAAAAAAGGCTACTTGCTTACTCTTCTTGAGTCAAGTCAAATTATAAAGAAGGAGGGAGGGAGGGAGGGAGGGAGGGAGAGAGACGAAATAGTATATTGGTTTAATAATGTATGTCCTCTCAAGGATGACAGGGAGTCAGTTTACTGTTCTTTATTATTTATTTGTGCAACCAGGAAGCACAGATCAAGCCTGCTAAACGGGATTATAGCTAATGGCATAGGAAGGACTCATGACACTGGTCTCGTCTTGCTAAGACAGGGATGCTGAGTTGATCTAATCCAGGATCAAACCCCAGCCCTGCCATCTTACACGAACCAATGACCTCTGATCCTCGTGCTTCATGGCTAATTTGCTGGCAGCTCACTGGGACTCCTGCATGCTGTCTGGCACTACGGAGCCTTTTGTCCTTCCCTCTTATCTATGGAGAACATCTGGGCTTTCTGATGACCCTGAGATAGGCAGGGTTGGCACTAGTAGTACCCTAACTTGCAGATAAGAAGGCAAGTTTAGACAGCCTGAGCAAGTGATGTAAGCTTTGGAGAGACAGCCAAGATGCAGAACACTGTGGAGTTCACTCTTAGCCCTCTGAATATTGGTGTGGGAATGCAAAGCAGGGACAGGATACATGAAAACCTCTTTGATTCACCACTATTGCTGGCACACTTGGACCTTCACCAGGGTTCATGGATTTGCACTGTTCCTGACACTCCCTACTAGTGTGATCAACATCTCAAGAGTCAGGCTGCAACTACAATGGCAAACCACCACTCAGATAGGAGGGTTTCATATAGAGCAGGCAAGTAAAACCTCTATCTGCCTACACCCCTGCCCTGAAAGAGGGTAACACCTCTAACTGCCCACACCTCTGCTCTGAAAGAAGGTAATACCTCTACCTGCAGACATCCTGCTCTGAAAGAGGGTAACACCTCACTCTTGCCTTGCTCTCTTGCCTCTCCCTCTTGCTCCCCTTCTCTCCCCATTCCCTTCTCCTCTCTCTCCACATGGTCATGGCCAGCAACTACTTCTCTACTCTCTCCCTCTCTCTGCCTTTCTCTGACTCCACTACCCTCTTAACTCCCCTCCCCAGGCCCTGAATAAACTCTAGTCTATACACACACACACACACACACACACACACACACACACACACAAAGAGAAGAGAGAAGAGAAAAGAGAAGAGAAGAGAAGAGAAGAGAAGAGAAGAGAAGAGAAGAGAAGAGAAGAGAGAAACACCTCTACCTGCATGTACCCCTGTTCTGAAAGTTTCACCTCATCAGCCTTGATGCAGGGCTTCCTTGTTTTCTTTTTGGTTTCCTTTTAATTTTCAAACTTATCACATGCATCATAAATATCTAGAGGTCAAGCGCCCCTCAGTACCTCAGGTACAATTGGGTCTCAATGCTTTGGTGACATGTGACAAATCCTCACCTTTGTGTGGGGGCTTAATACTCCATGATTCCATAAGAGCATAGGAATGTGGCTTGTCATTTATAGGATGGTGTTAGAAATATTCCCTCTGCCAGCCCTTTGCCAGGCAGGTACACGTCTAGGTAGAAGGTGAAGTGTGAAGGGGTGCTCCCTGGGCTGGGTCCTCTTTATTACCTTTCTCTTTTCACTGTTCTATTTGCCTTTTCAGTTCTTCTTTTGAAAAAAATTAGAAAATAAATAAAATCAAGCCAGATCTTCAAACGAAGCCCCAAATAACCACTTCTCAGGCTACTCCCTGGCTCCCTGCCTGCCTCCTCAGAACCTGTTCTGAGTGAGTTTTGTTCAAGTCAGGACATGCTAAGTCATCATTCCTCAGTTCAAAATTCCAAAAATGAAAACACTTGGAACTGGGTGATTAGCACAGGGGCTCAACACACAGTTGTGTGAATACATGACAATTTCCCATGTTAATTGAGTGATTAGCACAAGGGCCTCAACACACAGATCTGGGAATACATGGTTACAATTTCCCATGTTAAAGAACAGAAGTAAATAAAACATTTTAATGTCTCTATTCTTAAAAAGCCTCGACAGCGGCTGAGGGAGCCTCGGGGGTTTTGGGGGAGTGGGGTCCTGATTCAACCTTGATTCTTGTATTTCCAATGCATCTATAGTAGACCCTGCTGTTCCAGAACTTGCCAAGAGGGCTCCCACCAGAGAGCTTTTGGACTTGCGTGCTTAGCTGGGACATTGTTCCAGGATGTCTGCTGTCTTCTGTCCAGCTCCAGTCTGTGCACAGCTCTCTTCTCAGACAAGTGTTTTTCGAATCTTCCTCCACCTAAGCTCCGACCACCCCATCTTCTGCTCTCTGCCCTGCTTCATCTTTTCTCTGTATGTTAATAACTGTTAAGTATGTAACATGTCCCCTGTATCAATAATGTCCTATCTTCTATGTGAGAATGGAAGGACTATAAGAACAGAAGCGTTCCTTTCACCCGTCCTTCCTATTCCTTGTGCTCACAGTACTTCCTGTAACTTTACCTTGTTAACGTGGGCGTGACTAACAATTGAGATAGCACTAAATGTTCTTTATCGAAGGCAAACTACTAAAGTGTAAACAGTTATATTAGGTAGGAAGAAATTAAAGTGATATATGCTTTTTCTTTTGCCTTTAAAGATACCTGGATCCCAACACAGCCTCTCAACAAGCTATTTGAGTTACAGCTTGTTTATTAAATACCAGAGAACAACCTAAGCTTAACTGTGTGTCTAGGACCCTGGTCTTGTCTCTAGACCAGAATTGGTACCGAAACCTCCAAAGAAATCACAGCAGCTGTGGAAATAGACTCTTCAGTCATCACCACCAGAAAGTCAAGTCAAGCCAACAGCTGTCCCCATGAAGTCAGAACCCTCCTTTGCCTTCCCTCCTGTTTCCAGTTGGCTGCTGACCTGAGGCCTCTTGTCTCCTGCATCTGCCTCACATTGTCTTCTGTCCATTTATCTTAACTTCTGTCAGACTTACAGGGTCTACAGTTTTGTTCCACCCCAATTTCTCAGCCTCACAATTTCTCACGAGAGCAGCAGTTTTCAACCCGTGGTAGAGACTCTTTGGGGGGCTGAACCACCCTTTTACAGGGGTTACCCAAGATCATCCTGCTATCAGATATTTACATTATGATTCATAACAGTAGCAGAATTACAGCAATGAAGTAGCAACAAAGATAAGTTTATAGTTGGGGGTCACCACAACATGAGGAACTGTATTAAAGAGTCACAGCATTAGGTAGGTTGAGAACCAATATATTAGAGCATCCTTCTCTGATGGACAGATGGACCTCCCTCAAAGTTCTCATCCTGCTATGATATAGGGCTGAACTTCCAAGACCTGAAACTAGTGAGTCCTCTCACCATAAGAACACAGGCGTTGGAGTCAGACAGAATAGCTCTGAATCCTAGACCCTCCATAACAAGCTGATATCAGGCTCTGGGAAAGTTGTTTAACTTTCAATGTCATAGTCTCTGAGTTTTCACAAGGATTAAGAAGAGATAATTTAAATTGCTTAGAACAGTTCTTGATGCAAAATAATTCTCCTTTATCTCTTCTTGCCCTCACAGACATCTGCTGCTGGGATTTCCTGAGATCTAACGAGAAGCCTCCACAATGGTCCTCCACAAATGTCTCTCCTTTCTGTTACTGAAGCTCAGGACCTGTTCTTGTCACTAATTCAGAGAACTGTGTCTCTTCCCTTTTCCAGGAAAAGCCATCTTGTTTTACCCACAATATTTATTCTAGATCCCCTAATTACTCTCCACCCCTACAAAGCATCTAAATGACCCTTCCCCTTAGCTATCCACATAGTTCCTTTGCTTTCTTATTCTAAAAATAGCAGCCCTTTCTTGATGATGGTAAAGGCTATCATTTATTCAAACACATGGCGGCAGGTGCCACTCCAAGAAAACAGGGCTGGCTTGGGGTGGGGGGTTGTTTGTTTCATTTGACGTTTTTTTTTTTTTTTTCTTCTTCTAAGTCTGTGAGAAAGGTTCTTAAAAGAGTCTACCCACTCTTGCTTGAATTCCTTTCTCTACACCCAAGCGTTCAAGAACAACTCTAGTCACCAGGGAGAAACAGCTTCTCACATCGAAGTCTTCTGAAAGTTAAGTACTTCTACTAGTCTTCAAATAAAGGTTGCTTAACGGTTCTGACTGCCTTAAGTTTCCAAACCCATGAGTCACTTATGGTTTGACCTATGACAATCCCTGAAACGTGGTCCCTCTGACCTCCCTTCTCCCCCATCACCAGCTGCTTGGCTACATTCCCCTTCTCAAAGAGCTCACAAGCGCCGGTCCACGACTCTTAGTCTCTTTCTGGAAGTCATCACATTATCTGATATCCATCCACAAGATGGAGTTGTGTCATCTACTCCATATGATACTAACTTAGAGTCTACAGGCTGGACAGATGCTTGTTGGTTAAGAGCCTGCTGCTCTTGCAGTGGATCTGAATTTGGTTGTTCATGGCCGCGTTGTTTGGAGAGGCTCACAACCGCCTGCAGCCCCAGCACCACTGTGACCTGATACCTCTGGCTCTCCTTAGGCTCCTGTCCTCAAACACATGCCCGGGCTGTGCTCGCTCGCTCTCACAGCCCCCTCCAATAACCCAGTGTTTTCATCTCTCAGATAAGCATGTGTGACATTTCTAGCCCTTAGCAGGAAGCCCTTCTGTTCACAGCAGTTTATCACTCCATGTGCCCAAGCCTAACTAATTACCTTCCTTCTTTTTTTTTGTTTTGTTTTTTTTTGGTTTTTCGAGACAGGGTTTCTCTGTGTAGCCCTGGCTGTCCTGGAACTCACTCTGAAGACCAGGCTGGTCTTGAACTCAGAAATCCGCCTGCCTCTGCTTCCCGAGTGCTAGGATTAAAGGCGTGCACCACCACGCCCAGCTTACCTTTTTTCTTAAACCTAACGTTGCCTCCTGTTGAACAGAGCCACTGTACCAAAACCGTCCTAGTGTGTGGGAGTGCGCTGCCTCTTATCTCCACTTAACTGCCAAATTTCAGAGCCAGGGCACTTCCCTCCTCGTCCCCTGCCCCTCCCCCCGTGCTCAGCCCTTTCCTCTGATCTCACTGCCTTGCCTATCCATCTTAGCTTGAACTCTAAGTCTAACTGAAGAGGAATCAATCACAACAGTGCTCCAACTCAGCCCCCTTTGCAGACAGACGCCGAGTCTGTGCTCTGAAGCTCAGGGATTAGTGATGCTCATTACCACTCTATTAAAACGCGTACGGCTGACCCATCTCCTTACAAACAAAGCAATAGTCTATCTTTTTTGCACAACATGTCCCTGTTTTTCTTTCGAACACTATTTCACCTGGGCTCTCTTAAGGATACTTTTCTGCAGCAGAAGTACTCAGGATTCCCATTAGACCTGTGAGATTCCTATTTTGAGTCTGCTGCTTTTTTTGTTTTTGTTTTTGTTTTTTTGTACAGGTGCTGTTTTTTTCTAGCTAGACTGCTGTTTTTAGATACAGTCCCAATGCTGGACAGGAATCCTCCCATAACCACTCTCAATGGCAGACCTACATAAACCAATCTTACTTTAGAGGTATAACATCACGCATGCTTTTATTAGAAAACAGTTGTATTGAGGCCATTCTTGTGCAGGTTATAGCCAGTACAGAGCAGCAAACACGGCACTCAGAGAAGCTCCCTTACATTCTGGGGATACAGAACCGGTACCTTCTGATTTGTGCTGTTCAGAGATGTGAGGGGTGAATGAAGCAGGAGGGGGTGGACGGAACAGCCAGCTCCCAGAAGCCTGAGGGAGGGAGTCAGACTGGGACCTCTGACTGAGAACTGCTGCGAGGGTCTCTTCCTCATTCATTAATCTGTTTCTGGGACCCAGAAAGTACGAGCAAAGGTGAAACTGTACTATCATCTCCTTGGCTGGAAACTGAAATTAGAAGCACTTAACTAGACACTGGAATTTCTAAGAGAATTTTTGGAAACCCTTGTATTCCCTTCGGCTGTTCCACTTATAAACATAAATGAGTTATCGCTTATGGAGAGGCTAGCAGCAGAAATGCTCAAGCATCTTCAAGTCTCCCAAATCCAACTTTCATAATTAAACCTGGAAAACAGCATCCTGACTATGCTAGGGCCTGGCCAAGGTGGCAGGCTGGGTGGGACGCGGTCTGAACTGGTTCTAGATAAAACAGAAGTGAGACTGGGTGGAGGGCAAGCTCCTCACAAGTCACCACTAGCCAACCAGCCAACCCCACGGGGGCAGCACAGGAGACAGCTTCCCACGGTCCAGAGACAAGGCACCATTTCCCCATAGGAGCTGCCCCCAGCTTCACACTAGGAACTGTGTCCCCTGCCCCCAGCTTCACACTAGGAACTGCCCCAGCTTCACACTAGGAACTGCCCCAGCTTCACACTAGGAACTGTGTCCCCTGCCCCCAGCTTCACACTAGGAACTGCCCCAGCTTCACACTAGGAACTGCCCCCAGCTTCACACTAGGAACTGCAACCCCCCTCCTCCCTGGCTTCACACTAGGGACTGCCTCCCCTGGTTTCACACTACGAACTGGCCCCAGCTTCACACGAGGAACTGTTCTCTCCCCCCCCCCCCCCCAGCTTCACACTAGGAACTGTGCTCCCCTCCTCCCTGGCTTCACACTAGGAATTGCCAAACCCCCCCCCCCCCCGCCCCGCTTCACACTAGGAACCACCTCAGCTTCACAAAAGAGCCACCCCAGCTTTGCAGCATTCCTTTATGGTTCTAAGTCAAGGAGAAATGTCTACGATTCCAGCTGTGATTTCAGGTTTGAGGGAAATAACAGGGGTGTTCACAACAAGCCCGACGTGTCATTCTCAAATGTATAGAATGCGAAGAAATTTCCGTTTTTGGTATAAAGGGAGAATGATGCTGTTTATACCAAATGCATTTTGTATTTTGTGTCAGGCAGATCTTATCAAAGCTTACGTTTATCAAAAATATTTAATTCCCCTTCTCTTTCCCTGTCTCTCTCTCTCTCCACACACACACCCCATATACATATATGAGTACAGAATTATAGGAAGCTTTAATTTGTTTGGGGTAAATATATATACATACATATATATATATATATATATATATATATATATATATATATATATATATATATATACCTGGCTTGGAGTTACAAATTTTCAGATAACACTTTGATTATTTTTAGTCCTCTGAAGATGGTCAGAATTTTAGTCTTTAGCTACTGCTATGAATTTGTTTGAATCACTAACCACTTTGGTCTCCTAATGCTTTCTTTGCAAAATGTCTAGTCCTAGCCCACAGCTAGCATGGCTTCCAGCTCTAAAATGCTTATGGTTCCCTAAAGTATATATGTAAGACATACAGGACAATGGTCAACAATCACAAATCCAAAATAAAAGAAGAAAAAAAGAGTCGGACATCACAGAATTTGGGTCGGAAAGAACCTTGTCAAGTCAATTTAGCTTTACAATTGTGAGCATCTAAAATACACTTAACCACGATGACGGACGGAGAAAACAGACAACACTCAGATTACCTGTTGCAAGGGGGCCTCTGATAGCATGGAAAAATCAAAATTTAGAGACAAAGAAAACCTTCATGTTAGGCAATGATATTAACTTTTCCCATCCAGGCTGGGTCTGGGTACTCAACACAGTGCTTTTCAGTGACTGCAGTGCAGGCTCTGCCCTGGGAGCTCAGTACTTATTATAGTACTGAGAATAAGGGACTATTGGTCCTGGGGATGTCAGCAGGCTTTGGCCATGGGGGGCAGGGCCAAAACAGGCAAATGAAGTCATAATTAGCTATTTTAAGCAAAGTTTTAAAAAAAGTTTGTGTAAACTTCAAAACTAAGTCGTCTAAAATGCATGTTAGATTTGTACAGAATCCCTGTCTGAAAACAGACATGATTTATACAAAATTTATCTAGCATGATCTTACAATGACATTTTAAAATTAATTTGAATTTTATGTCTATAATTGTTTTCCCTGAAATACGTGCACCATGTGTGTGCAGGTGCTTGCAGAGGCCAGAAGAGGGTGTCAGGTCTCCTGGCACTGGGACAACAGATGGCTGTGAGTTGCCAAGCTGCCATGTGGGTCCTGGGTGCTAAACCTGGGTCTTTTGCAAGAGCAGAGAAGAGCTTAGCCAATGAGCCACCTCTCCAGAATTCCCTTAAAATGATTTTGATCTTAATTTAGGATAATCAGAAATATTTTTGATTCTGTGATGTCCAAATTTGTTTCAGATTAATATCACCGATTTATTTCTTCTTAGAGACAAATACTTACTCTCTGGGTATATGTTCCTTAATTTTTAAAAGATTTTTATTTTAAATTATGTATATATGTGTGAATATGTGCCCATGAGTGCAGGTGCACATAGAGGCCAGAGGAGTGTGTTGGGTCCCCTGGAGCTGGAGTTATAGGCAGTTGTGAGTTGCCCGATGTGGGTGCTTAGAACGGAACCTGGGTCTTCTGCAGAAGAAGTATGTGATCTTAGCTGCTGAGCCATATCTCCAGTCCTTGTTTATGTGTTTTCATGTTTGGAAAACAGAGTTTAACTACAGAAGTCCACTGCAGAGGAGCAATCAGGCTTTAGCTGACTGGCAGAACGCACTCTGACTTTGATCAGTATCATGGTCAACACAGCTCCTTTACAAGGCAATGTGGGCCACTCTGGGAAGGAGAAAAGTCAGAGGAAAGTACACAAGACAAAGAGCACTTCAACTCTTCTCCTGCAATTTCCTGTGGAAAACCCCTACTAAATAAAGAGAATTGCCAGTGAGTAGACCTGGGAAATTTTGTCTTATTTCTTGGTGACACTTCATCGGTCACATCACGCCCCCAGACAGGAGCATGGCAGAAGAGAACTCACGATCTGCGTGTCAGACTGAGGTTAACCAAAGCAGTGTGCCATCTGCATAGCATGATGTAGACCAAGGCATGGAGGGGTAAACACCAAAACTTCTACTGATTTCTAGGATAATGCCAGCAAGTTGTTGGAAAAATCTGGTATCACTCTGTACCTGGTCTTTCAGGACCAAACCAAACCAAACCCTTTCAAGCTGTGACTAAACTGTTCGGCCTGTGTTAATAAACTGACATACTAGTGTAAAAAAATAAGTCATGCACTTTGACCCATGGAGAAAATGGCCAGCAAGTCACTAGCATCTATTGTTATATTTTCTTATCTATCATGAAATTATGAAATTATAACTTCCTTGTACCCAAATCTTGATCAGCCCTTGTTACAAAGGTATGATTTACTAAGCAAAACTCTGTCTAATGCCATATAAAACAGGGATGGAGAGCCAGAGACTCCGAGGCTGTGAAGCTGAAGCCCACGCAGCCTCCCTTTCTTCCTCTACCGTCTTTCAGGTTAGTTCAGAGCAGTGACGACAAAGTCACCCCGTCCTGTGGTGGCTGTGATTCCCACGAAGCTGGTGTCTTCTGGGACTTCAGCTCACCGCTCCCTCTTTCCCCTGTCTTGTGATGGTGGGGTCCATTTCCATTTTCTTATAATAGCTATTCAAACACCGAGGACAGCCAGGACCATCCTGTAAGCCATTCCAGTGTGGTCACACAACCATCCTGATCTGGCCCCGCCCCGCCCACAGCCGACTACTGTGCTCTGCCCAGCAGGCTGCACGCATCTAGTGTGATCTTCCTGCAGGGTGGCCATGAGACTATCACCTCTTGGCTCTTATACATCATATTTCCATTACTGTTGCCTAGTGAGGAGCGACTTCTTTGGCAGCTGCAGGCCTTGCTAGCTCTTGCTAGGCACGTCAACTCTACTCTCTCCGCATGTACTGCTGCTGACTCACCCCTCTGCTCTGTACTTTTGTGGATTCATTGTTTTTTTTCTGGATGTGTGTGTCTCTGTTCAACATCAAGGCTGAAGAGTTTGGCACTTCGCTCCAGTTTTCAAGATTAATTTGAATTTAAAGTATTTGTTATCTACCACTTCTTGTCAAAAAACTTGATAAGAACCATAAAGACTTTAGGGCTGAGACTTGTTAAAATGGTTAGGAACAATCCCTGGGGCTCATCGTTGGCTCTGTCTCTCCAGGATGACATCACCAGCTTGGAAGATTATGTTATCTCTGAGGCACACGCAGTGTGACAGGCCCACCGCTCTGACAGTGAAGCACGTGTGTTGTGAAGGGGCCATGCCTCTGACATCCAGTATGAAAAGTGCTCTGTGATCCTGGCATTCCACCATCAGAAGTTTGGAATGACTACACAGTAGGAATGCATTCAGGGAAGGCCACCCACTTCAGGAACATACACACACATACACATATGCACCCCACTGCAGAGCATCCTCCCCAAATTCCAAGGAAACACCCCAGTATCATCTCATACGTGTCTGCTGCTTGGCTACTCTCTGTAACCTCGGGGCAGAGGAATAAACTCATTCGTGTCTGTGACCGCAGAGCCAGCACCAAGCCTATGTGCGAGAACCATATATGTGTGTACTCTGTGACTGTGAGGAAGACTAAGAGGGCTCCAAATATAGAAATGGAACACCCCATGTGACAACGTGAGCTTACTGGGTTCACATTCCAGAATAACCATCCCAGAACTCTTTGTTCCTCTCTCTGATTAAAAGGTAATAAAGCAAACCGACTTTATGATAGTTCCCAAATCGTCCAGTTTATCTCACACAAATGGAAGGTAATTGAGGCCGATACATGCCACCATTCAAAAATAAAACAAAATCAGCAGGAATAGGAAAACTCTTAAGATTCATCATAAACAAAGTATTCTAACCCTATAGTTCAATGGTAACGCAGTTTCCTAGAAGGAAAAGAATGTAACCCATGAAAACGCTATTCTGGTTGATTATTCCCTGCTGAATTTTGGTTAAAGAAATAAAAAGAAAACGCAACTCTTTGTTAAGTTGCTAGGGCTGATACTGGCGTCGTCATCCTGAAACCATACTATCTCCCCATGTGTTTGGAAGTATTGTAGGACCAATCAACTGAGTAGGCACTTCTAGTGTTATTGGCAATGAGGGTTTGCATTTTATTGGGAAAAGGAGATACAAACCTAGGATGGGGAGGGAAGGAGAGTCTGTGATGATGGCAACAATGAGATGTGTGAAATAGGCTCTGAACTCAAGACTTAAAAACAACAACAACAAAAAAGATCAATGATGGAGCCTCAGGAAAACCTAGGAAAAGCGACTCTGCTAAGGAATCAGGTCCCTTGGACAGATGAGCCATTTCAGGACAGAGCAGGAGATGGAGGATGAGCCCAGTCAGTTAGCAGTGGGGGAGCGAGGTCTAGCGGACACGAGAGCTGGCATGCAACACTTCTGCTGGTTGGTGACAAGCACCGTTCAAATATCACAGTAAATCATGGCAGGAGTGATGCGTGGCTCCCGGATGAGAAGAGGATCCAGAACTGCACTCAGCTGACACGCTCAGGACCACAGGTAAATTTCCAGGGAGTCTCCAGTGCCTACCTCCCATTTCTGTACAGGAGCAATGAGATTATAGAGCCTTGCACTACTATACTGCATTGAGCTGTCGTGTGGGTTCTGGGGACTCAAGCTCTTCATGCTTGTATGACAAGTACTTTACCCCCCCCCCACCCCCATTCATTTTCCCCTGGTTCTTTCAGAGCATTTTTTGACTTTGTGTTTTTAGATTAGAAACATTTAAACTAGTCTGAAATATTTTTTAGTGAGTGTGAAGAAGAGAAAACTACTTTGAAAAGTACAAAAAGATAAATGCTATCTAACAAAAAAAATGATAGAGCAAACCCTAAATTTGTAATCAGTTAGCAATACCTGCTTGAGACAGGCATCACCCATGCAAATGGCAGCCATTAGGAGGCGGATGGTTTATACCAGGGCTCATGGGGTGGAGCTGGCAACAAGCAAGTAGATTCTAATTAGTTTGAAGAAATAGCCAGTAGGGTAGATTATAAGTGGTGATCAAGAAGAGGAGCGTCAAGAATAACTTCAAGACCGCTTGGTCTGAGAAACTGGGGGATGGGTTACCATTTTCTAAGAGTGGACAACTTCAAGTAGGGAATCAAGCATTCAACTTTGAGCTCGGCAAGCCTACCAGGTATCCAAATGGTAAAGTCGACCAAGTAGCCAGATCTGAAGCCTGGTTTTCTGAGAAGTCTAGGCTGGGGAAAGTAATTAGGAGATATGTGTGTGTGCATGTACATAAGAAAGGTAGACAGACAAGCTGTTTTTGGCCAAGTGTTCATCAAACCCAATTGAAAACTAGGATACCAATGCCTCCCTGGTGGAGCTGAATATGATTGGCTGTGAGACACAGCAAGAGCTCAGTAAGAGATGAACGGGAGAGACATGTTTCCTCTTATGTCTAATACTAATTGCATATTTCTATTGCTAACTGGGGTAATCACCTAGTACCCAAGAATGAAAAGGAATTTAACTGAGCACAGTGTTAGGGAATCTAAAAAGACACAGTTCTTATGCACATGAAATAAGGTCTAGAAATGAGGAGGGGCACATCTGAGTAAGACATAGTACGGCAGCCATCAGAGTCCGCATGGGGCTCATTAGGAAGGCATCCCCAGAACACACTCAAGTGGGCGAGGCCTGGGAACAACTCAGGGCAGACTCTCTGAAAGGGTCATCACATTGAAAAACACATCATTAAACATATAAGAAGCAAATGGCACAATAAAGAGTCAAAATAAAGCTATGATAAAAAAAAATTCAGCATCCAGGGAGGCTCATGAGTAAAAGCATTGTTATATATGCCTATCACAGCAACTTGAGTTTGAGACCCTGGGACCCAGGTAAAAAGCCCTATTAGGTGATGCACATCTATAATCCCAACACCCCATAGAGAGATGGGAGGCAGAGACAGGAGAACCAGCTGGGAGCTCCAGGGCCATCAAGTCTGGAGGATGCATCACAGTGGGGAACAAGAGAGACAGGCAGAAAGTGAGAACTGACCTTAGAAAGCTGCGTCTGACCTCCACATGCATAGAGTAACATTTATGAAAGGAAAATGTTTATAGGAATGACCATGGTCAGTGGATAGTCTCATATCCATTAGTACATAGGCAGAAAGAAAGGAATGAATGAATTAAGGAAGGAAGGAAGGAAGGGAGGAAGGAAGGAAGGGAGGGAGGAAGGAAGGAAGAAACTGAGAGGAGGTAGGAGGTAGACCTCAGAAGAGCTAAAAAGAACAGTGGGAAGTGAATATGGTGAAAATCTAGTTTATGACTCTTCAAAGAATAAACACACTACATTAAGAAAGGGTTAGACACAGTGGCACATGCATTTAATCTCAGCACTTGGGAGGCAGAGGCAGGCCAACCTCTGTGAGTCCCATTCCAGACTTGTCTATACAGTGGGTTCCTGGCCAGCTAGGGGGCTTCATGGTAAAACCTAGTTTCAACAAAACAAAACAAAACAAAACAGTCACAGATTATAATTTTAAAATGGTATCTCTGGGCTGGAGAAATGGCTCTGTGGTTAAAAACACTTTCTGCTCTTCTAGCAAATCCCCATGGCTGCTCAAAACCAACTGCAACGCCAGTTTCAGGGATTCCAACGCCCTCTTCTGGCCCCCGTGGGCACTGCATACATATGGTGCACATACATACATGTATGCAAAAACACTCAGACACATAAAATAAAAATGAATAAGTATTTTTAAAAAGCTATCTCAATAACAAAACATCCCAAAGTGACAAAGACCCCAGGATAAGGGAGAAGTTACTATCATGCAGGGTTACTAAGGTTGGCCTGTGATAGAAGACAGATGGAGCTTAGAGAAGACAGCATGCCCCAAGCAGCCATGGAAAGCACACAGCCTTTACAGAGTAGATGGGTAGGAAATTCAACATCAGAACTCTTCCCTGGAGCAGACATTGCTCTTTCAACACTAATTCAATTAGTACTCCCAACAACACTATGAGACATGGAGTTGTTCTTATGCTAGTTGGATAGGGGCACAGAGAAGGTGGTCAGTTAGCTCAAGGTTACACAGTTACTCAGGGGACAGAGCTGGACTTGAATCTGGATTTGCCAGCTCTGGAGTTTGCTGTTAATCTGAGCAAATTTCAGACTCAGTAAGTGAAAAAAGTAAGCAGCAGATGGTTCATAGATTAGTAGACTACATCCGTGCTCACAAGCGCTACACTAATGCTTACTTACACGAGGAAGCGTGAGTGGAAGTGTGCCAGCAGGTATAAACACACATGGTAAACACACGGCAGGCACGGTTGGGAGTGCACTTGAGAAGCCCCTAACAGCTCTCCTCTCCAGGGAACAAAGGAATCTTGGACAGAAGGGGACTTACTACCTATAACTTTGTGTTTCTTGAAATTTTATTAAATGCAAGTGATATCTGTAAATAAACAAAAAACTTTTTGGTTTATTTTAAAAACAAAAGTTTCATATATTAGGAGTAGCATGGAACAGTCATTCTCAAGAGAGGAACCCGGGTTTACCAACTGTTAGGAATGAGAGTTCAGAAACTGTAGGCTGGTCACGGGATGGACGAATGAGCTAATCCTTGTGATCTTGGAGCATCCGCGTGTCACTAGCGCATAGCTCTTTGCTCAGTGAATCCTAACCTCAGTTCATTCCCCATGTTCCTAGTCAGTGACTAATCCCACTTGTAGAACCAGCGGCAGAGTATGCGACTGACGGACACAGGGCTCAACCCTATCCCCTGTCTCACTGCTGCAGGGGCAGGCAGTGGAACAACTCAGAGTACCAAAGGCCTAGGAACTGCCAGTTGGGTGTCTCATAAGCTTTGATGTCAGCTTTGGGAATGCAGGTCTTCTCACAGTGAGCCTGCTGCTGCTGAGTGGCCTCTAAGGTAGAAGTCGAGATGCTAAAAAGCCCAATGGGAGTTTTTCTACGGATTTGGCAAATTTGTTTGTTTGTTTGGGTTTCTTTTTTCTACTTCTTCCCTTAGAATTTTCAGTTTTTAAAATAAATAAATGTCTATTTTGCTTAAACCTTTTTAGTTTCTTTAAGTGTTATTTTGCAATTGGACAGTTAAAATAGGTTTAGAAACTAAGGCAGAAAAGCCAGTTTCAACCCAGAATAGATTGGTGCTATGTCTAAGAGCTACACTACAGTGTACAGCCAGGTCTGGGATGTGGCTGTCCTGGCTGGCAGTCATGCCAGGCTGGAGAAGCAAAGAGGAGCAGGCTGGTGGGGAGTGAGCAGCAGTGACAGGTGGAGACCTGGTGGCCACTCCAGTGACTTGCTTAGCGCCACCATGGGAGGACAAGTGCCTCCTTAGATGATCCTTCCAGCTTCTGAGCACTGACCACCTGCTCACTGTACAAGTAACTGCTGCCTGTCTGCTATACATGGGCATCCTTCTAGGTGCTGTTGACAAAGTACCTGCAAGCTTCTGCTCTCAGGAAAAAAACAGTCATCTCCATGGCTCTTTCTACACACGTGTCCGAATGAGCACTTAATGACGCAGATGTGCCAGGACTATGGCAGCTGCCTTTCTAAGAGGTCAGTTTTTTACGTAAGCACGCATGGTTCCTGTGAAGGAGTTGTTTCTACTTTCATCTCATAAACAAAACCAAGTTTGAAGATCTTTAGCAACTTTCTGAAGAACACCCCACCTGCGAGCGAGTGGCAGAATGGGACCGAGGTCTAGCCTTGCTTCTAAACAGCAGTAATCCCACTCAACCGCAGCTCTCTTTAACTATCACACAATGAAGTCCCAGCTGTAACACCTATCGGGTTCCCTCATAGCCTGCACATCTTTATATTATGTAACATGTGCATAGAAAGTAGCTCCTACAGGAAACAATGTATCACCTTCTCTCGCTCTAACTTTGCTGGCTTAACACCTAGTAGGTTAGAAACCGGTTGACTAGTTCATGGAGTTAATTTCAGAATAGTTAAATTTTCACTGTTTTTTAAAATATTTATTTATTTATCTATTTATTTATTTATTGCAAGCCAGTTGACTTCATGTTAGCAGCCTGAAATTTACTATGGGAAGGAAACTGGCAGATGCTACAATTCAGAGTGCCATCCAAGAGTCTGATGCCAGACACTTTCTAGCACACCTTCCATCTACTAGAATAAATGTTCAAAACCCTAGTACAGCAATTTCCTCAGACCTGAGAGATTTTCTTCCACTACCTGAATCTAACAAAGGTACACAGGGGAGCACGTGGTGCACACAGGCTTCTTTCTGAGCACAGCACGGAACGACATGGCCTTAAATGCACACACTCGGGAACACTCTGTAACCACTGCACATCGTGCCTGTAGTAAGTGAGAAGAGCATCTCCCAGGACTCGGGCCTATGCAGGAGCTAAGAACATGATTTCATCTACACACAGGCTTCCTACACATGCGATTGGTCAAGAAGAGGTCCTGCTACACAGCGTGGTGGTCCCTAACCACGCTGACTGGTGTCTTTACGAGGGAAAGGAGGGAGAGATTCAGATACAAAGTCAGGGAGAAGAGCCCTGTGAAGACAGAAGCAGAGATCAGAGAAGTGGCTGCAGCTAGAGCTTGCTGAGGACTGCCAACAAGTACCCGAAACTGGAAGAGGCCAGGATTGACTCTTTCCTGAAGCCTCTGTGGGAAGCAAGACCACACTGGCAACTTCACTGTGGACTCTGGGCCTCCAGAACTTTGGAACAATAAACTCTGTTGTTTAATATGACCCAGGTTGCAGTTATTTGTTATGGCAACCTAGGAATGAATACAGCGTTGTGCAAATTAGACACATAGGGCCTACCAGGACACAGTGAAGGGACCTAACAAAACCTAACACTTGTTTCTATCCTCTTGTTTTCTGTGAGTTTCCTATGACATCATGTGTTACCTCTAAACACAAGCTTTTGGAGTAGTACCCAATTTCCTGAAATTTTATATGAAAACGGGTGTAATTGTGTTTCCAGGCTGACTGTGTGCCGGCATTGAGCAACTGAATGTACGCACATGTTCCATTGAGTTGGTTCTCTACGTCAGCTTTACAGATGAAGAAGCTGCAGCTTAGCCAGTGAGACTCTCCACACTGGCCATCAGTTCACAAAGCTTAGCCAATGAGAATCTAGGAAGTGACGTCACACCCCACGCTGGCCATCAGTTCACAAAGCTTAGCCAATGAGAATCTAGGAAGTAATGTCACACCCCACGCTGGCCATCAGTTCACAGCTGGTGCTTAACACCGTGAATATGTTGCCCACAAGCTGAGTACTGCATGCCAATCTGAGAGCTGTGCGTAGAGAAGGACACACACACACATGCAGCCATGTTAGTTTCTCCCAGGACTTCAGCTAGACACCCTCTGCTCTGCTTTCAGCTCTCCCTTTCTCCCAGCCTCCACGGTTCTCTGTTCCACCCCGAGAAACCTCATTATCCACTCTCCCACCTGATCATTGTTTTTCCAATGTCTAGACCATTTCAATGATATGTGATTTGAAAAATGTGTGTTTGGCCTTACCTTCTTCTGGCTTGTTTTCAATTCCAAGTCTTCTCTAATACAAGCAAACCTGTTTTGTACTTATCTATCAAGCAATGGATAGATAACTCGGTTATCTGAAGATGCTGGGGACTTACTCTGCATTCCCCTGGTCTTCAGACTGGATTGTTTCACATGTCTGCCCAGATATCCTCCCACTCACCTCCATTAGACCTCAAGAAAGTGAAAGTTGTTTGGAAGACTGACCTAAAATCCACTTAGAGTGGGAGGGGGAAGATGGGGACTCCAGGAGAGCCAGCAGAACATCCCTAGACCCACCAAAGACCCTAGACCCTGACTATGGAGAAGGTGGCTGGGGACATGAGGATCATAGGCTCTGGTTACTCACTCTGCCTCATCAAAACCAATCTTCACATGTGGCTTTACGAAACCGGGATTCCCGGCCTGAATGTAATGATCCTCTTCAAACAGAGACCACTTTGATCAGAGATGATTTCAGACTGAACACTGCCACTAGGAACAAGCATCCCAAGAGCAATGAGTATGCAGAGAAACAGGAGAGGGGAAGAGGAAATGCCAGGCGAGGCAGGCCACCATACCAAGCCTGGAAAGTCAGACAACCTGCAACCCTCAGGAGCTTGGCTCTCCTAACTCTCAGGATCAATTCTCACTGCTCAACAGTTTCCTTCAGTAAGCAGCTTTCTCTAACTTCTAATGCTAACAGTGAAATAAAGGGCTGGTTTTTTTGTTTGTTTGTTTGTTTTTTAACAAGTCAGTATTTTACTCATGGAGGCAATCGCAAAACGCCTGGGATACGTAGAAGAAAAGTTATGCAGAAGTCTAGATTATTATGGCCACGCAGAGGATGTTACCTCCTTGTAGTGCAGGACTTGCCACCGTGCTGAGTGAATATCAGGGAAATGATTCTCTTTTCTTTTTGGTTTTGAACCATCGTATTTAGTCAGTGCCAAGAGACTCGGTGGGAGTGGGAGAGAGGGAGGAGAGGGGAGGAAGGAGAGAACAGAAAGGCGGGGGTGGGGTGTGGGGTGTGTGTGTGTGTGAGGAGGCGCTAAATCTCACATCTTTTCCAGTCAATGGAATACTAAAGAGCAACTAGCTTGAATTACATGCTGAGAAACACAAAGCGCTTCAACTTGCCTAAAATGGGTAAAACTAAAAAGTGTAAATGTAAATTTTTGAAATGAAAAAAGAAAGAAGAAAAACATTCAAGACAGTTGCATCCCTGAAATTTCTCAATACTCTGGAGGCAGAGGTAGGAAGATGAGTTCAAGGCCAGCCTAAGCTACACAGTGAGAGCCAGTCGCCCTCCCCCCGCCCCCGCCCCCATCCCTCCAAAATTGTAGAGATCGATTTAATCAGCTGTGGTAAAAAAGCCAATGCCCTTCAGCATTACTTTTACACATGTTCGAGTCTTTAAAAATGCATACAAATATGCATAAAACTCTATGTGTAGAGTCAGAGGTTGCAAACCTTTCTGAAACCACAAAAGGATCCATGAACCTTGGGTTACAAAGCCCTTGTTTTAATAAACTCTGTGTTTGTGTGTGTGTGTGTGTGTGTGTGTGTTACAAAGCACAGACTATAGTATTGGTAGGGAACATAGCTCTTTTCTTTTATTTGAGCACAGTAAACACTTGGAAGTGTCAAAGGACATTCTAATAAATGCTATGAACTAGGTAGGTTCTGAATGCCCAATCTGTTGTGGTGATCTTTCCCCCCTGGCATGTTAGGTAACTGGATCAGGCTAAATTATTCAAAATTAGTATTCCAACTAGATCTTTAGGATGGCAAGTCTCCGGATGCAGACAAGCCTGTGCAAGGGAAAGGGCGCTTTTGCAAAGATATGTGATATCCTCAAGCCTACAGCAGATCAGCCGGGCTTTATTAACCTTGACGGAAACGTAACATTAAGGACTGTTCAGTGAGAGGCACGTAAGAGTGCACACTACAGGAGGTGGGAGAACGGAGCCAAAGCTGTTGTTCACAGAAACATTCCAATAAACCCGTTCTTTAACCATCAAACCCCAGGAGAGTGGCAGGCAGGGCAGCTGCCAGCAAAGCTGATCAGAATCGTCATATTAGCATCACTGTGTTCCAACCTCCTGGCATTGGATGATTACAAACAAACTGTCTTTTAGAAATGAAAGTCACTGATGTCCAAGTGCAATGTTCACAAGGTGCCCAGCACAGAAGGACTCAAGCAAGTGAGGACGGGCTGCAGGCGCATTCCTAAAGCCACGTGTGGCTTCTCCTCTTGGCCCTGTTCCATTTGCTCAAGGAAGACACTTTGATTTAAAATTTTTCTGCACCACTTTCGGGAAAAGGAGGGCAGTGAGCCTTCCCTGGCACTCCTTGCTGAGTCAAGAACAGGTAGCGACAGGCTTGGCCCAGAGGAGCTCTGCTGTCTCTCCTGTTCTCCCAGGAGCCGCAGATAAAGTCAGAACCAAGCAAACACTGGAGGGAGAGCTTACAGGCTAGACAGTGGATTACTCCATTTTTTAAAAGTGGAAAACTTTCTTAAATTCTGGATATTTATTTTCCCTAGCTTCCTCATGAATATGATTTTTTGCTTTAAGGGTCAGCATAAATTCCACACTGTGACTGAAGACATTTTTAGTCAAACAATAAAGAGGAAGAGACTGGATTAAAGCAATCAATGTTTAAGCCTTCAGGGGCCCAGTTTTAACCTGGATATAGTTTGAAAAAGAGCCACCATATATAATAAAAAACTTTGGATTAAAGATAGTAAAAAGTAACTTTCTTGAAAGTGATTTTAGTATATGATATGAATGCATCTCAGATAAAGAATGTTCAGAACAGTGGTTTTCCTTTGGGCAAAGAAAGAGGATAAGAGGACAGAGCAGTGGCTGAGTAGGGGCTCCCACTGTAACTATGTTGTACTTCAGAGAGAATCAGAGAGAGAGAGAGAGAGAGAGAGAGAACAGATAGACAGATAGCAAATAGGCAAAATATTACCATCTATTAAATTTATTAATTTTGGTACATGGTATTTGTTATATAGAACTTTACAACTTGTATGCTTAAAATATTTTGAAATATGAAGTAGCTGGTTTAAAAGAGACTATTCACCCACCCCGAGCTCCTGAAGGCAGTGGAAGGAATGCTTCAATCTGAAGAAACCATTCATGATACCTGTGAGGACATAGGAACCAGTAATCCCAGAGAAATTAATCAAAAGAGAGAGAGGAAATAAGAACGTGAAGACTTGTACAACAAGATCCTAGAGAGCCAAAGAGGTTCTTTCTTCTCAACTACACGAGAGGAACATACACATGGTACAGCCGCCTGAGTTCTAGAAAAGGTGGTACCTCAGTGGGGGGAGGGGGTGACGACTGAGCTTGCATCCCAGCATCTACCACAGCGTGGAAATACTTCTAATAGGAAGTGCTGGTTTTGGGAGATTCCTAGAGTTAGCTTGCAAGTCAACCTGATGCTTCAAACAGTCAACAAGTAGACGACCAAACAAGATGTAAGTTTACAAGCTCCATAAAGCAAAGCTTGGTTTCTGCAGCCTTAAGTCATGACCAGTTCCCAAAGCTTTCAAGAGCCTTCAGATCTTCACTGCAATCTTCACATCACATCAACCACTAACCTTGCAGGGGCGCTCCCTAAGGACAGCAGGGAGGGGTGCTTGAAGAGGCAGGGCAGGAAAGAGGGCCTGAGTCCAGGGAGACAGAGATTGTCAGTGGGGGTGAAGAAAAGGTGAGTCTGAAGACATATACTTCATGCAAGTCACAGCCTTGCATGTGCAAGGCTACGGAAGAGTCGCTCCCTCAGGAAGTACATGGACCCACCTCTACGATGAATTATGGGTGGGTATGCAGTAAGCCATGATACCCCTGGAAGCCTCTTTCTACAGACACTCCCATCTTTCATGCATGGCAGACCACAGAATTCTAGTGCCTCAGAAGGAAAGAGTTCATAAATAGAACACAATGTACATTTTCTTTCTTTTTTTTTTGGTAGAAGGCCAATAGAGAAAAAAACCCTACTTTTTTCTCCTAACATCGGTTCTTAAGTAGTTATGATCAGTATCAGTGCTGACAAGGGATGTTCAGTGACCCTGGTGCAGATAAGGACACATAATTGCACACAATATTTGTACAGGACACACACAGGTAGGAAATTCTAGATCTGACCCCTGATGACTTCTGCCCCCATTTCTTCTTTGCTGTTCAGAATGCTCATCCTCCCTGACTTGATTTATCAGTCCTTCTTGACTTGTTCTTCAGCCCCTGGCCCCTGGCCCCTCAGCTGCACACGCTCACATGGGAGGGCCAGTGAGCTGCAGGAGAAAGAAGCCCAGCACCTTTGAAGAGGGCCAGTTAACCTCAGCCTGAGCTCCTCAGTGTTAATAAGGCTACAGGAGGGAACAGATGGGAGACACGAGGACCACCAGGGGTGTGGAATAACCGTTTTCTTCGCCGGTGCTCTGCTCTGCATTCCTTGCCTGGCCTCTGCAGGACTGGAAGCCACAGACTGTCCTGAGGGAAGTTTCCGGTGTGCAGTCGACTACACTGGGCAGATGCTGAAAGCTGATAAAGCATTTGCTTCCTAGCTGTGTGCACGTTTCCAGAGGACACTGGAAAGTTTGCTGGACTGATGGAAGACCTTCCCTTCAGCTAGAAGACCTGCTGGACCAAAACACCAGAGAATCCTCTCCTTCCCTCCCTCCGGCTACTGCCCCACCTGAATGGGAGGGAGGACACTCTTCATTTCTTGCCCCTCCAGGGCATCAGCAGTCCAACCTCTCCTGCCTTTAGAGGAAAAGCATAGCCACGCCCAGATTTAGTGAAGAGTCCCCTCGGTTACAGGGCGCCCAGGCTTCTGTGCTGGAATCCTAGCAGTGTCCCTGCGCACATTTTACAGACGCTGCAGAGTGGGTCTTGGTGTCGTTCATAATCGTCACAGCTGAGGCCGATTACTCTCATCTCCTCCGCTATCGCTCAGTCAACCATCTAACTATCTCCCTGTCTTCACCGACCTGGTTCGACTTCTCTGAAAAACACTGTCTAATATAACTGTGGCCTTCTGTGCACTAAAGCCACTGCACTTCCACGTTCAGTTACCTTTACTGAGAAAAAAAAAACGGCTCATTCCACAACTAGAGCTGGGAGCCTTAAAATGAAAATGTGACTCTCAGGACCCAAGCCAGGAGCTGAGTTTCACTGGAAAGATAAAGGATGGTATGGCTTTTTCACATTTTTTTCACTGGAAAGATAAAGGATGGTATGGCTCTTTTGTCTTAGACAGAGGGCAAGAACCTGGAAGGCCTGAGCCTGGAAGTACAACATTAAAAGGGGGACAAGCAACCTAGGAGGCAAAACTGAAGATAACTTCCCCAGTGTCAGCTCAGCTGAGGGCAAGAGCGTCTGAGATCTCAAGCCAGCAGAAAGACAGAGGCTGGAGTGCCATAACGTTTACTGCTGGTAACATTTAGTCTAAGCCCAGATTACCAAATAAATAAAACCTTTTAAACCACTCGAAAGTTTTTAACTGTTTCCTTGGAAAATCACTGTCAGTCTCTGAAACACAACACTGGATTAGGAAAGTAGAAACTCTGAACTAGAGGAAGGTAGTCTCAACTAGATCAACAACGTAAAAAGCGAAGAGCAGCGAAGCTACACCCGACACCCCAAGGTAAAGACAGTGAAGCTTCCCCCACCCCTCTGCCCCCCATGCTACAGAACTCATTCATGGTAGCTGCACACGGTTTCTCTCAGGCTCTCTACAGAGAACTTAAGCATATTTCCTCATTGAAACTCTAAAACACCTTGTGAAGTACATGCTAGTGGTATTTGTGTATTTATATGTTTGGTCAGTGAGATAAGCCTGCTTACAACCTGTTTATTCCATCACTTGGGTCTGAACTTATGATCTTAAATAATTAATATACTCCATAGCCGATATATTCTGTCAAGGGTCTTGTCATGAAATCTCTATAAACCCAGTATTTGAAATTTGCCTCAAAGACATTTTTTATTTTCTTCGTTTTCTTACGAGATAAGGGTCTCACCTAGCCCAGGCTGAGCTCAAGCATGCTATGTAGCTCAGGCTAGCTTGGGATATCTAACAGTCCTGTTGCTAGCCTCTTAAGTCCAGTGACTACAGGTATGGACTATGACACCTGGCTCCAAGTTTTACTAAAACATCAGAGAATATTTAAAAATACTTTAAGATGAAAAGACAGCTTTAAGATCACTGGAGAGGTAGTTAAGTTTTTCTTAGTTGATGTTGGAACCATCTCACTTAAATGGAGATGTTAATGGTGTTTTGACGATTCGTCATTTTCATGAGGTGAATTTCTATTTAAAAATTCTAAGAACCATGTAAACACTCCCGCTGAGGGGCAAAGGAACATCCCAGTCACATTCACTTGAACGTTTTGGCTTTGCTCCTGGGCAGTGAGAGCAGAGGTTTCAAACTTACTTTGACCTGTGGGTAGGATTTCTTGTTCTTCTCACTAGAGGCTCCCGGAAGCCCTCCGTGTGATGGGCCTTCACACACATAGCGGAATCGAAATCCCCTCTGCAGAGGTGAACACAGCGGTATTTACTGAACGCAACAATGACAGATGTACACACACGTCTCTAAACATGCAAAACTGTGGAAGACAACTCTGCAGACGGAGAAATGCTTTCTAACAGCCACTATGAAAATGATGCACTGAGCAGTGGCGGAGAAGCCAGGCACCCACCTTCAACACAGGAGTGATGAAGAGTTTAAGCCTTTGGATATACGTTAGCACTTTATTCAACTGGAGCCTCTCGTTACCAATGGCTGCTGCCAAGCTCTCCGCTCTGCCATCAGTAAAAGTTATGCTAATTACTTAAAGGAGTTCCTTTATCTGCTCTGATCACAGACCATAAAGGTGTCTTTTTAAGAATTATTTTATTTATTTACATCACCCCCCCAAGTTCCTCACCCCATTCCTCCTCCTCCTCGACTCTGAGAGGGTGCTCCCCCCCCACATCCCCCTTCTCCTGGTGCCCCTTCTCAAGTCTCTGGAGGATTAAGTGCATCTGTGTTACAGACATGCTGTATGCTACGACACTGTGACTCTAGCAGTCTTCTGAGCACTTCAAGGAATAAGATCATAAAGTTTGTAAAAATTAATATTACTGGGATCCAGTCTGGATAACGCTTGAACTCAATCACCCCCAAACTATACAATAATAGCATGTATAACACCAAGAGCCCCAAATGGGCTGCCGTTAGGATGGGGATCCACTTAACTGAGAAAATTCAAACACACCTTCAGATTATAACTGCCACACATCTTACCCCAGTGCTTGTGAGGCAGAGGCACGTAAATGGAGCTCTGTGAGTTTGGGGCCAGCCAAGGCTACACTGCTGAGACCCTGCCTCCAAACAAAGCAGTACAAAACTCACACAGCACAACACAACACAACACAACATGAATAAACAGTTAACAGTGAGAAACATGCCACGGAACTGGACAGTCTAAAGACATGTAGTCTGTGGTTTGGTTCATTTTCATCATCTGTGCCCAAAAGGCCTCCAAGAAAAAGAACATTTCTAACTCAAAAACTTAACATAGTGGTTCCTTATCTTTAATTACAAAATTTCTTTGTGGCATTGGAAAAATCTGTACCTGTACCTCTCATACCTTATGGGGAGTGACGTTTAACCCTGTAGCCAGCATGATTTATTGCACAGCGTGTGACACTGTGTATTATTCTCGGTCGAATAAGAATATTGAACGTCCTATCCAAGGCAGCATTTATTCTGAAGGTTGTAATGTGTATTGCGCTGTTCGGCTGGAGCATCGATGCCTTTGAGCTGGGCATGGTGGCTCACACCTGTCATCTTATCACTTGGAGAGGGGAGGTAGGAAAACTGGCACCAGTTTGAAGCCAGCAATGACTACAGACATTTTTTGACTCAGAAATAAACTAATGTTTTAAATTAAATAACAACCTAAAATTAGGAAGTCTTAAAATGCACGCTCTGGACACATTTCTAATTCTAGTATTCTGAAATTAAACGTTCACCATCTATCGCTGTTCATCTCAGGAACGCCATTTACTTCAAATGAGTCATTAACCTCAGAGAGACTCCATACATCCAGTCAAAAAGCCTGGCTTACATACAACCTTCTTACTTTCACTAAAGCCAGATACCAAAATAAAATCGGACTGGCAATCAAACATGATGTTTTATACATATATGATTTTATATATTCACACAAAATGAATTAAATTTTAAATTCTGGAACTATACTAGCTGTTCAAACACATCATAAATACCTATGACTTTGGGGTTCATAATAACACACACACACACACACACACACACGGGGTGGGGGCAAAGAGAGCAACACATTAAAAAATAAATCAATGCAATTTTAATATTGTTAAAAAGGGGAGCTAGAGAAATGTTTCAGCAGAGCACTGTCCGCTCTCCCAAGGAACCTGCGCTCAATTCCCAGCACCCACGTCATAGCTCACAACTGTCTGTAATTCCAGTTGCAAGGGCTCTGACGCCATCACACCAATGCGCACAAAATAAAATTAAATAAATTATTTAAAATTTTCTAAAGGATCTGAAAAATCTATTTGATGTGTAGGTACATTTTGGACTCATCAGTTTTATGAATTCACCAAATCTTCCAGGCTAGGACATTTTCCAGGATTCCAGATTACTGGGCAGAATTTCACAGAACACAACTCTACTGAAGAGCTCCGAGAACAGCGACTTTATGTGAGAAATCATCTTTACAAAGATGGACGTGGAGATAAAGCAAGGGCAGGTGTTATCTGCAGCCCAGGGAGGGTGTACATGTGTATAAGTATGTGTGTGTGCGTGTGTGTGTGTGTGTGTGTGTGTGTGTGTGTGTGTGTGTGTGTTAAGAGGCCGCCTATAAGCAACCAAACAATGCCCCAAAGTTCCATGTGACATTCCTGTCTTTATAATTAACATTTCCATCTGATTTCAGCTTTACAAAGTAGCATGGACATCCCTAAGATGTTTCTCCTATTTAACAGCTGACCACATCAGAATTCTACAGCACAGCACCGAATGCTGTCAGCATTCACTTCTTAGCATTGAGTGTCATACAACACAATGTGTTAACCCACTCTCCTGAGTTACAAGAAGGAACAGCCTAGAAAAGACATTGGGTGACACAACTCGGTAGGCCAGGTATACAGTCCTTCAGCGCCACGGCTGTGATGAGCATATCCACCCAGAGATCTAGTGACTTGGTTCTCACTCTGTGGGAGGCTATACCATAACTTCCATCCCATAATGACTGAAATGTTCTGTCGGCAGATATTGAAGATTCTCTTCTCTCTTACAGTACTAGAGCCATGCAACTTCTAATGAGCATATTTGCAGTTTTGAGGCTATTTTAATCTTCAGCTGGTGAACACAATATTTAGTAGAAAGCGAAAGAGCCAGACAAAAACACAAACAAAAACAACAACAACAACCAAACAAAAAAATCCTCTCCTTGCTTCAAAAAGGCTGGGATTAAAGCCAGAGGGGTGGAGGGGAGATCTCCCAGTCCACTCTAATGTCTCCCAGTGCGTTTACTGCCTTAAGCTACACATTCTATGCACAGAAAAGGCCAGAGCTTATGAAGGCAGGAGGGGTACCCTGTGGGCATGGCCATGAGCAATAGAGCGTCAGAGTGGCTGTGAACCTGTGTGTGTGTGAGTATTTCTTCATGAATGAGACTCTTTAGTGCTTTCCCTGGAAGCAGCTGATGAGCTAAGCTGGAAAAAGGACAGACTACCAAGGATTTATAATTAACTGATGTTTCAAAGCCATTTGTAAGAAAAATGTAGACACAGGAAGTTATTGCATAACACGGCAGGCTGCCGATTATTCAGATAAAACACTTACCTCTGTCATCAGATTTAACTATTACTCAGAGACCGAGCCTTACCATGAGATGTAGCATTACCAAACACCCGACCCCTTTACGCTTACCTGTTTTGGTTGCTCTAATATTTGAAGGTATGGGCCATCTGTTAAAAACAAGTACAACACAAGAAAACCAAAAGAAAACTGTGAGACTTCTGGAATCTTGTATGAAATACAAAGCAAGCCAAATACTGAAGTTATGCTTTAAACAGAGATTTCAAATCAATTTTTATAGGTGAAGTGTGTTCTACTGATATGTGTTCTCATTTGAAGTATTAAATAAATATTTTTAAAAATATTTATTTTATTTTTTGCTCATAAGTGCTTTGCTTAGTGCCCAAGGAAGCCAGATGAGAGTGTCTGATGCCCTGGAACTGGAGTTACAGGTGGTTGTTAGCTGCCATGTGATACTAGGAACCAAGCTTGGGTCCCCAGGAAGAGAACTGGACACTCTAAACTGCTGACCAATTGCTCCTGCTCCTAAGTTCAGCTTATTTTAACAGTAGTTTTATAGTTTAAGTGACTAACGGTAAATAAGTGGCTTTTTCTGAATGGTAATGGTACACCACTGGACTGAACAAAAGGTCTGAATGCTGACAGAGATTCTGATCCGAGCCGTCCTCAGACTCATGTGTCAACAAACATTTAGGGCACAATACAGCTGAGTGCAGGGAGCACCTCTGAGTGCTGTGGTGTCAGGTGGCCTTCACCTGCAGACTACTTTCCTCCCTCAAAGAGAACTGCCCAGGAGTAAATGAAGAACTGAAGCTAGAAACCCACAGAAGGGAGATCCTGGGCCACCTGCCTCTCCTAACACTGCTCCTGAAATGTAGTCTTTCCCTTACTTCAAGCCAAGGGACAGCCACTGTTGCCTAACTGGCTTCTTCCTTGCCCTCTGTGAGACCTGAAGAACTTTTCTTGCTTCTCCATGGCTTGTTTTGTTTTGTTAGACAGAGACTCACCATGTATCCTTGGCTCGCCTGGAGCTCACTATGTAGACAAAGTTGGCCTCAAACTCACAGAGATTTTCTTGCCAAGTGCTGGGATTAAAAGCATGGACCACTACCCTGGCATCTTACTCACAGCTTTTGATGCAGATATAATAAAGTATCTAACAGTGTGTGCTCATAAGAACTCTGTTCTAAAACAGCCCAGAGTTATGATAAAATACCAAAAATAATGTAATTGAAGATAAATGCATGCCAATTAATTACTATGAAAAGGACCTAAAGGCTCAATTTATATACCAATGATATCTGACTTGAAATTTCAAAATAAATAAATATAAATGTTATGATAAAAAATTCCATAAGGGCGTCAGATGGCTTCTATGTCCCAGTATGATAACCAATAGCTGTGTAATACACAAACATATTCGACATTTTATAGTTGTTTGAGTGAAAATTAAGACTTGAAGCTGAAGACAGTCTAGAAGAACACTTCTGTGCTCATTTGAAAATTCACTTTCTCGGCTGAAGCTTAAGCCTTATTTTGCATATGTAAATTTGAGGTGAGATAAAAGTTCAGGTTGTAATTTTTAATAAACTGTAACTTCAAAGAGAATACATTTTACCTTCTCAATATTATGACTGATCAGATAACACGGAAGCCTAAACACTGTACCAGGAAAGCAATTGGAAACCTAATTTGAAGCCAAATAAGAAAGACAGATGGGTGGTTACTGGGGTCAGTAATGTAGCAAATTACCTTCTTCTGTCTCATGGGATTCATCTCTTGACACTTTAAACTTTTAGAAAGGTAACTGTTAACTTTAAATTTCAAAAAGAAAATTGCTCGAATTTAACTTTTATGAGGAAATAAAACTGATTAGAAAAAGATTTCATGCTAGGCATATCAGACAGCTTGTATAACAATATTAAAAATATACATTTCCTCTAGGCATCCAAAAGAGCCTACTGAGAAGCCAGGCCAGGAAGGTGGTAGCATTTGGATAAGATGCTGCTGAAATATGGAGGCAGAGGAGACATCCTCGTGTTAGGCTCCAAGTCTCTTCCTTCTTAACAGCCCGTCTGAAACACTCACAGGATTGGTTTTAGGTTTTCCTTACATATGTGAAGTTCCATGCGGAGAGGGGGCAATCATTACCCTTAGAAGAGCACACCCAAGGGTAAGAGAAGTAGAACACTGGAGCTGATACACAGATACTTGTTTTAAGGCTAATATTCTGTTGGCTACATTTCTGTGCCAGAAAAAAAATGATCTTCCATTGTAAAAAGAAAATTAAATCACAGCAAAATGACACAGACCTATCAGCTGTCCCTTGTTAGAGAGTTCCCAACACAGGGTTAGAAATACTAATACGTTGAGATTTTAAGAAGTTGAGAAGATTGAAAAAAAATCCACATGAAAATTACAAGCAAACACTGTCACAGATAGCCTTTCTAGTCCTTTAAAATCTGAACAAAATGTCCCATCCATCTTGGACTATAAAAACAGGACAACGCACTGAAACAGAGCCGGAGAGCTAGTGCAAGCAAGGAGCCATTACAACAGGAAAAGAATGCATCTTCCATGCAATTCTGAAGGATTCTCTAACACTATGGAAAAGAAGATTCCCGAAGCGCAATGATATGAACACCAACGACTTTCTGAGATGATTCTTTGGATAACTTTATTTCTAAGTCCATAAACCAAAGGAAAAGGAGAACACATTAGAATATCATCTGCCTGCAGGATGCTGTTTAGTATTCTAACTAATTAGAGGCATTTTCTAGAAACCTGTGCTTTCCCTGAGGGCAGAACCGAGTCTGCAACATTTTCAATAAAGCAGAAATGCTAAAGGAAGCTCTTGGGGTCTCAGAGTTTAGAAGTTCACAGGAAACACGGTTGCCTCCCCTGCATTTACTTGGTCACAAGAAGGGGACCTAGAGCGTGTTGGACAGCTTAAGATTACAGATAAACTGTGGTGGTTATTTGGGGTAAGGACAGACAGGCCTCCGTGATGTAACTTCTGGGCACCAGTGAGGAGGGTGACATACTAACTCTCCTTCCTCCCACGTCTGTAGAAAACTTTCCGTAAGGCAGGCGCTGGCAAAACCATAGTCATTTTAAATGAGAATGATAAAAACTACATCACGAGACACAGAAATCCGGAGCACACAAAGCACCTGCTGTCCACCTCAGTAATGGACAATCACTTCCATACGCATCTCCACCAACTAACAAGTGGCTGCTGAAGACGGCTTAGCTCCAACAGGTGATCAAAGCAGCAAAAGAGCCATCAGGCCAAGGCTACACACATGCCAGTCAATAATGAGTCTAAAGGAAGCCCGTGCGCTATAGCATAAAGGGACCTTAAACAGTTTGTGGGTTCGTTAATTAGCAGTCATGTCAGGAGCATTAGTTCTGTACGCTTGGTCTGGTCAGAATATAAAGGTTACTTTCCTACTGTTTCCCCAGAGCCTCGTGTCCTGGCTGACAAGACTGGCCCTCAGATACAGAACTGAGGGGCTAAGACTGGCTCTCTGTGAGCTGCGGTAAAGCAAAAAGGAGCACTAATGGGTAATGAGATACGGAGAAGAGGAAAGTCCTTACACGGGGTGAAGACAGGGCTTCAGGGTATTCTAACAGAGACCAGAAACCACACTTGCTAAAACGATGTGTGTGCGCGCACGCCGGAGCATTTTTGTGAGACACATTTCCAGAAAGCATACTGAAAGGGTGGTTTTAAAACACGGATCACCACTTCCTTCCTATGAATATTGTTGAATTTTAAAAGAGACTGTTGTGGCTAAAGAGATGGTTCTGTGGTTAAAAGTGCTTGTGGCTCTTCCAGAGGGCCTGGGCTAGGTCCCAAGCACCCACAAAGCAACAGATTTCCTTATAGTAATTTCATATATACTTAGTTTGGTTGATCCACATCTCCCTGACTCCTGACCCCAAATATTTTTAAGGGAAAGCAAAACAACAGGAAAAGGGGGTGTTTTTCTTACCTGTTGACAGTGGTATTTCTGGTGAATATAATTCTGCATTAAATATTGAGTGAGTCAAAGCAGTGTTCAAATGAAACATCTGTAAAGAAGAAAATACAAATATTTTAATTTCTCTTCTTGCACTAATACACAAAGCCAGAAAACTAATTACATGATTGAAAACTAGAAATAAAAACGCAAAAATAGGATTCCTGAAATCAAAATTTTAACGTGCCTTTCTGGGACCTTCTTAGGCCCCTGTGTGTGTAACTTATGTAACAAAGAAATTTGAGGAGAATAATGGCTATGGGGTCCCTAAAGACAAGGGCCTGGTGGATCCCGCAAGCTGTGCATCTTCGGAGCCAAGAGAGCTTCAGGCATGCTGGACCCTTCAGAAAAATGTGTAGAGTAAGTGATCTGAATCTCGCACCCTCTTAGGAACTTGAGTTCATTACATCCCAGAGGGTGGGGAGATGGCCCAGTTGATAAGGTGCTTGCTGTAGAGCACAAGAACCTGAGTCCAGAGCCCCAGTACCCCAGTGAAAAGCTGGGCTGGCGGCAGTTGTCTGCAGTCCCAGCTACAGGAAGGTGGAGACATGAAGATTTGCTGGCTGGAGGTCTTAGCTGAATCCAGGAGCTGTAGGTTAGGTTAGACACCGTTTCTCAAAATCAAAGATGGGGAGCCACCTTCAGCCTCCACACACTTGTGAATGTACACGTACAGACAGACAGCACATACGTGCACATGATCTTAGATATGTATGCTTCTGTTCTGATGATAAATAGATTACTTACTGAGCTACAGAACTTCAAGGCCTTGAAAGAATTACAGGCAGGAGTTACACAACTTACAAAATGACTGGCAATACAACTGAGAACATGATGGAGCAGAGGGCTCACTTTCTCCCGCCTCTATTTTCTTTTTCTTTTCGTCGTCGTCGTCGTCGTCGTCTTCTTTCTTTCTTTCTTTCTTTCTTTCTTTCTTTCTTTCTTTCTTTTTTTTTTATCGAGACAGGGTCTCTCTGTGTAGCCCTGGCTGTCCTGGAACTCACTTTGTAGACCAGGCTGGCCTCGAACTCAGAAATCCACCTGCCTCTACCTCCCAAGTGCTGAGATTAAAGGCATGTGCCACCACTGCCCAGCTCTATTTTCTATTACAATATAAATACCTGAATCTAGTAGATGAAGGCACACTGAACAATGGCTCTAAAGATGTCTACATGCTACTCCACAGAACCTTTCTATTCCCCAGAACCTATGCTTTCTGTGGCAAAAGATATATTGCATGTGCCATCAATGTAGGACAATTAAATGACAGGATTATCCTGGAATATCCAAGTGAGCTACTTAGGAGAGTGAGAAATCAAAGTGCAGTGTGCCTACAGAAGCAGGAGTCAGGGATGCTAGCAGGACTCACCCAGGCCTACAGAGGCAGGACTGGGGGATGATAGCAGGACTTACAGGCAGCCCCTAGAGCTTGGAAGACAAGAAATAAACGCTGCTAGGAGTGTAGCCCTGTTGATGCCTCGACTCTGACATTTTTATTCTAATCTTTAGAAGATATTTGTGTTGTTTCAAATACTATGGTAACTTGTTACAGAAACAACACACAACTAAGAAAACTGAAAAAGTGAACATATAACGTTTTGATAGAATTAAGCTCTACCTTGGTAAGTTATGACTAATAATTACTCCAAAAGGAATTTTCCCAGTTAGCTCATTTAGAAAATCACATTTGTATGTGTGAGCTTACTATCTGTCTCACTCACCAGAAGTGACTTGTTGAAATGTTTATGGACAACATAGAAACCAAATTATTTCTTTTACTTTCTCTGGTCAGCTTGCAAGCTAGACGGTTTTTTTCTTTCTTTCTTTTTTTTTTTGGTTTTTGGTTTTTGGGATTTTTTGTCCTTATTAGTAAATCACTAGATATTCTTGGGTACCTCAAATCCTACTATGTCTAGTTAAATCAAGAATAAGAAGAGTAATGCTTGCATGTTTATTACATTTGTGTGTGTAGTGTGAGAATGTGTATGTGTGTGTGTAGTGTGAGTGTATGTGTGTGTGGTATGAGAGTGTATATGTATGCGTAGTATGTGTGTATGCATGTGTAGTATGAAAGTATGTATGTATATGTAGTGTGAGTGTGTGTGCATGTATGTGTGTATAGTGTGAAAGTGTATGTATGTGTAGTGGGAGTATGTGAGTGTGTGTGTTTGAGTGTATGCACATATATGTTTGTGTAAGGTGTGTATGTGTGCATAGTGTAAGAGTGCATATGTATGTGTAGTATGTGTGTTTAACATGAGATGGATATGTGTGTGTGTGTAACATGAGTGTGCTTATGTGTGGGTAGTGGAGGAAGTCAAAGTCAAGCTAACTTAGTAAGCACTTTGCTCTCTGAAAAATCTTACTGGCCCCTAAAATGTGATGTTTAAATGCGAGTCACTTCAAATCCACTTTTGAGGGATGCAAATTTTCAACTGAGGAGCAAAGAGTGTGTTATATTTCAATCCTTAAAAGCAAAGCGCATCTGTGCCATTCGCTATTAACCATGAAAGACACACTGAATGGGAAACTAGGTTTTATAATAAGCTCCAGGCCTCCATCTCTGAGCAAAGAGAACGACCTCACAAAGAAGTCCTTTGCTGTGGTTCCGCCTCTGTCTGCAGTGATCTGGCTGGGGGAGAAGCCCACTAAGACAGACGTCCTGTTGAAGGCGGCATGTGGTGTTTGCTTGGTGACAGGTGGAGAACAAACTCCAGTGTGGCTAAAACACGGAGGACACCTCCCTCAAAAATCGCAAACTTTAGAAGAGATAGACTTAAAGCTTAAGACAGGAAGAAAAAACCAACCCAAAGACAAAAACTTAAAAGCCTCCAAGGGCCTCCCCTTCCCCCACAACTGAACTATCAGAACATGCCCACCCTGCTAATGAGCTCAGAACTGCTGCCCACATGAGACACTTTCAAAATGACTGTCCTTGGCAGGTCTTACTCTTTTGTGGCATAAAAGACCATCTCTGGTTGCTAAGATTTCCTGTGTACAGACAGAAAAGCATGGTTTGAAACCAAGCAGACAGCTCTCATGGTGGTGAGGGCTGGCCTGTGTTAGAGGAGGCCCATTAAAAGTGAAAGGTTAAACAAGGGGTTTGAGCGTATGGTTGCCAGGTGTCTTTTATGCTGCCATAAAAGAAAACATCCTTAGGTTTACCCAGTACCACCATCTTTATAACATGGTCAGGAGCGGATGGTGCATGCTCACTCCGCCCGCTGGGTGAGAAGAAGAGGGCCACTGCGGCTCTGACTGCAGCTCTGAGGCCACTGCAGCTGTCACTACGGTGCAGGCCATGGCAGCTCTGACTGCGGCTCTGGGGCTGTGTGACTATAGAAACACCAGGTCTCCCCCAAATATTTCATTTTCAGTTTTATTTTTGGCTGACTCTTTGCGAGCATAAATTTGGGAAATGGTAGTCTCGGGTGTTTACCACCAAAATTTAAATGTGAAGTAGTAATGAATGTTGTGGCAGGGCTACCTTGGTAAATAGTGCCCCTGCACTGGTTGTAGCTTTCAAAGCTCAGCTTAGTCCTCCTTTGCAAAGTCATCCTTAACCTGCTCTTTCCCTAAAGGAACACACAGCAATCCCTCCAACTGCTTCTGTCTCTCAGTGAACCATGGCAACATCCACAGACTGTGTAAAGTGTGGTTCCGTTACTCCAGCCGGGATGCAGTCCTGAGCCCAGTGAGCATATCACCTGTCCCTTCGTCTCTAGGATGCTAATGTTCTGGGCATAAAGTCTTCTATAAAGTCTCAGTAGATAGCTGAGGAGCAAAGAGATACCAGTATTTTAAATAATTTAATAGACCATTAGAGTCCACTTTTAATATTGCCACTGTAATCATGCTAGCAGCTAGAAACTGCTTTCAAGAATCAGTTCTATGCTCCCTATATTCTCTATGGGGAGAAGAGAAAGAAATGGAAGTATCATCAGACTGTCTAACACTTCTATGGGTTTAGATTTTTTAAGAGAAAAAACTAGAAGGAAAGTGAAGATACAGATATCCTCGTGTCAGTCTGTGTCATGGCTGCTGTCACACCTATGATGACAGCGACAATGACGTGATGATAAACACTGCTCCGCTCTCAAAGCACACTCACTCCCACAGACTGCAGTGGGCTTAACTACAGTACCTTTGAAAAAAAATATATTCAGAATTCATAAGTGCTCCTCCTTCATGTGACTTATTTGGACACGGCAGCCTTTGCCTTTATATATGTTAAGATGAATTCACACTAGACAGAGATGGATCCTACATCCAAAAAGTGATGTGTTTTTAAGACAGAGGAGATGGTATGTGTGAAGACGTGGAGGAAAGCCACACAACAACAGACTGTGGCTGGTGTGATGCCAAGGATCTCTAAACACACCCAGCAGTGGTAGGAGGTGGGAACTATTCTGCCAGCCCCAAATTCAGAGTTCTTGCCTCCAGACCTATGAAAGGATACACTTCTATTGTGTCAAGTCACCAGGTTTGTAGCGATGTTAATAGCAGCCCTAGAAATCTCACTGAATAGCAATTTTTTTAATATACCAGTCACCATATGAAATACTGGGGTCAGACCTTCAACACCACAACTGACTCAGTGGCTACTTTCTGGCATGTAGTATATACGGTTTTATGCAAAAATACATAAGAAAGGGCCCTCTCCAACTCTGGAAGAACAGAAAAACTGAAAATAAATTAAGAGTAGTGTTTACTAATTTAGGGTTTGCTTGATACTGAGTTACTAGCGTTGCCTCTGTGTGTTTGGGATAAGAACGCGTTGAAACAAAGTTGCTAGTGAGCTGAGGACTTACTTGCCCAGTTCCGTAGGGATCATCGTCTGCCATGGTGAAGCTGTACAAAACAGAACAAGAAATGAAAGCTGTAGCACTGGAGTGAATCTTAAAGATCCTACAACTCTGGCACATATGCAGGGCTAGGCTGTATTTCTACAGGGACCACAAATGTCTGCAAAAAAGACCTCTGTAGGAGGGCATCATGCGTGCTGTACCTCCTTGGCATCTACCTCTCATTGTAGGGAGACCACGGGATCTAAACCCTTTGGCTAAGCTCAGGGTCCTCGGTTTGATACAGCTGGTCCTACCTCTGGGTAAAAATCAGGTCCAGATGGAACCCTGTGGCCACTTCTACTTTGTGCATTTTTTTTCTCATGAACTCTGAGATGGTCCTAGGACTGTCTAGACTCGGTTGAGAGGCTGAGGAAGTCCTGATACCATTTTACATAACACTTGAGTGGGCATAGAACGACACCCCCTGCCCTCTTGTGAGGACTGGTGAGAGTCATTCTGCCTTTGTCAAAGTGCAATGAAAATTCTGTAACTCTAAAGAGTGCACTAAAAAAATAACCAGTGAAAACATCAAACCTGAAAGTCTCAAACTTACTGAACTTAGCAAGCTATTAATATAAGCAGCCTCAGCGGCCTTCAGGCACCCAGAGACCCTGATAAACACATAGAACCATCTATCTGCACCTCAAAATCACATTCTGGGCTGGTGAGATGGCTCATCGCGTAAGAGCACTGACTGCTCTTCTGAAGGCCCTGAGTTCAAATCCCAGCAACCACATGGTGGCTCACACCCACCTGTAATGAGATCTGATGCCCTCTTCTGATGCGTCTGAAGTCAGCTACAGTGTACTTATGTATAATAGTAAATCTTTGGGCTGGAGTGAGCAGGGCCGACCAGAGTGAGCAGAGGTCCTAAAAATTCAATTCCCAACAACTACATGAAGGCTCACAACCATCTGTACAGCTACAGTGTACTCACATACATTAAATAAATAAATAAATCTTTTTTTAAAAAACTGCGTTCCATGCTGAATAAAACCCAAATGTAGAAAAGCCCTGGCTTCTAGCACATGAGGGAACAGACTCTGTATCAAAGGATGGGGCTGTTGTGCCCACCTTGGAGCTTGAACATAGGCTGATGGAAGAATGGAGGCTAGTTAGTTTTCAATCCAATGTACTGTCTAGCCTCCATCAAAAGCCTATCTTACACTAATAAAAACATCTCGGGACATTCCCATAACTTGAGGCTTCATTTCCAGTGAAAGGCTCTGTGCTATAACACCACGTGACTAATGGGATGCACGGGAGGCTCTGGAGAACTCCCAGGGCCACATGGAGCAGGGCCAGCACCAACTAAAGGAAAAGTAGGAGCTCTAAGTCCTTTGGCACAACTTCACAAAGGTGTGTGCAAGGAAGTGGGGTTGTTTAAAACAAGAAACACTTGAAAATGTTTAAACACAAGCTGGAGAGCTGGCTCAACAGTTAAGCGTGCAGAAGGCCCTGATTCAGTTCCCAGTACTTACATGCGCAGCTCACGACCGTCAAACTCCAGTTACAAGGGCTCTGACACCCTCTTCTGGCCTCTGAGGGTACCTGCACACATAAAGTATACATAAACTTATGCAGGCACACACAAACACACAATTTACATACATACTTAAAAAGAAAACACGAGCTGGGTGTAGTGGCACACGCCTTTAATCTCAGCATTTGGGAGGCAGAGGCAAGTAGATGTCTTTGTGGTAGAGGTTAGCCTGGTCTACATGGTGAGTTCCAGGGCTACACAGTAAGATTCTTGTCTTAAAACAAAATGAAACAAACAAAACAAAACTCTCTAAGCAGCTGCAACTAAACATATTTATTCAGACAAAAAAGTTAAAACAGGGGAATTTTGACTTGATGCAGTAAAGGGGTATGACATCATTGAAAATACCAGGGTTCTGCCACTGTCTGGTATGTGACTTTGGATACTAATTAATTTCCACAAACAATGTTTTACACTATCCTTATGACTCTAGGTTTTCCATTAACCTGGGTGATGATATTCTTTCCTAACAATCCAAAGACAATCTTCTAAGGTGGAGGTGACATTATTGCCTTATTAAACTGTCCAAACCCACTTAGTACCTTTATGTCATTGATTCTGTGTGTACCTGAACAAGGATGGCACCAACAGACAGGCAATGTGAAAGGGAGATTGCTCAGGAGGTCTCAACCCTAGACTAAGAACTACAGGCACATAGGGAAAGCTGAGAGCATGAGAAATTGTGTTTCCCAAAAATGTACACTGATTGGTTACTCAATGCCAATGGAAACATTCATACAAGTAACATTAGATGGATGGAGCAGATTGATTTTTTTTTTTTTTGTACTTAGAAAAAGATACATCAATTAAAGAAAAAGAGGTCATGAAGTTTTGAGAGAGAGGTACATGAAAGAACTTGGAGGCAGGGGAAGGGGAAATGATATAATATATTATCATCTTAAAAATCATTCTTTAAAATTGGATGATTTGTAGAAGTTTGAGTGGGGGAATTTAACATAAAGAAGTCTCACTCCAACTTGGAAGATTCAACTCCAACCGCACTTCACAGACGTAAGGGTATCCTCCTGGTCCATTCCCTACATGAGGCCCTAATGAAGACGGCTCCACTTTAAATGTCTGACAAACGACCATACTGGGCACCTTGTCATCATGGCACCCTCTCCTACGGTTTCTAGATTATATGTGGCTAAAAACTTAACTCCGTCAGGTACTACAGAAGCTCAAGGAACACTCGGGTGCCTTAGAATCTTGACGCATAAAGCCTTGGCCATTACTGAGGCGTTGAAAGGTAAGTGCAGCTCTAGCATGATATAAATGCTAATTTCTAATTTTAAATTAAATGTCAAAAGAAAGAAACCGAGAGTCACTTGGAAAGGATGAATCACTGAGTAATATTTGCATTGATTGCAAAAGCAAGTTTATACCTAAAATGTTGAAATATCGACTAAGCTTTGGAGCTGGGGATGAGAAAGCAGTGGGAAAGTCCCTTATGTACCCCTGCTTTCTCAGCCTTGCCCCCACTTTCCTTTTGTGCTTTTGAGGAAGGACCTTGAGACACAAAGGGAGACACAAGCCTGGGTCTCATTTATGCATTTGTCTACCCCAACCAGGAATCTTTAGGAATCTTCTCACCACATAAGGAGACGCAGAAAATGTAGCTAGGTCTCAGCAAATATCCGGGGAGTTGTGGTTTTCATACAAAGCACAATGTAACAAAACCAGCCAAGTCCTGAGTATGTGACATATTCTATGAATGCTGAACGAACTGTTTCCTGCATTCCTGTGGCAATCTTCCTAGTAACTCAATCTGACACAGGGGCATCTTGGTGAAGCAGCTGGACTGAGTGGAGAAATTCTAAAGGCATGGCTGTATGCCATCAAGGACAAAGTCAGGAGAATTCCTGTCAGTAACTATATAGCATCTAGGTTCAGAGATATAGGCAGCCGAGGCCTGACTCACTGTAAGCACCACCAACAACAACACCACCAACACCAACAACTCTTTCTGTTCTGTTCGATTTCTTTGGGGGAAAAGGCTCTCTAAATTTCCAAACCCATTAAAATACCATAATCCAAAGAGAACCACAATGCGCACTATGAAAAGTAGGCGGTCAGACACCAGCTAGAAGGTGCACTTGGAAATCAGGGAGGGGGTGGGGTGGCAGGGTGGTTTAAAATTCTAGTAACCATAACAGGTGTCACTTAGGTGTCATTTAATGTACTGTTTTGTTTAGCAATGGGGCAAAGATACTGGGAAAAGAGACTTTTCACAACATTTTTTGTTTTGTATCTTGCACGCACAATAAATTGCTAAAGATTAAATTATAAAATGTTAAAGTTTCTTTTCCATAGAGAATTTTTTGAAGAAAACATAATGTAAGGGCTATGGCCACATAAAGTGTATACCATGTAAAATATTCAGAGGGCGTAAATTCTGCAAGTCGATTTTCAGGAGTTTGTGATGTGCTCTGATCTAACTGTTTGCATTCTTGTTCTACAACTGTAAGTTAAATATTATGGAATTGCTATAACAATGGGGAGATTTGTACAGTGACATGGAAATTTATCTAATACACATTAGACATGTATTAGAATAAAAAGGGGGCTGAATCTAAATTTAAATCATTGAACCTAAAATGCCCTGACAGTGTTAAATAAAATATGAAGTATGAATTCGTCAACACTCCTAATTATTCCTGACTGCTCTTCAGAAGCGTCCCCCTTTCTGTGTGTCCTCCTGTCTGACAGTATGTCACACTAATGATAAAGGCTGGCAATGGACTTTTTTTTTTTCAGTAATGCTGATTTCTAAAAGCTTTCTTTTAAAAATAAATCAATGTTTCTGTGCATGCTACCACACTGAGATTTACAGAACCTGGTTTCCCACTTCTTTTATTTTCAATATTATTTCACCAGGAGCATCGTGACAATGACCTAGAACAATACATGCACGCACTGCAAATGCAAATCTGAGAGCTGACGAAGAAACCCATTCATGATGGAGTGTCAGCCTAATGGGCTGGCAGACCCATGGGAAACACTCAGCTAGCTAATCCATGCGAAGCTTATTAGTGAGTGGGAGATACAGAACATATGTTAACTCACCAGACAGTCTAATAGCTCACTCATGATAAATTATAGGAAGAAAGATGCAAGATAAACTTTTCGTTGTCCTGAGAAAGACACAGGCTCATATATTTGTGTGCTTAGTCACCAGGGAGTGACACTATTTGAAAGGATTAAAAGGATTACGAAGTGTGGCCTTGTTAGAGGAAGTCTGTCACTGAGGAGGAGCACTGAGGTTTCAAAAGCCCATCCCAAGTCCAGAGTCTGTCTTTCTCTGCCTACAGACCATGATGCAGAACTCTCAGCTCCTGATTCTGTGCCTGCCTGTGTCCTCTGCTCTCTGCCATCATGATAATGGACTAAACGTCTACAATTGTACGCCAGGCCCATTTAAAGGCTTTCTTTTAGAAGAGTTGCCTTGGTCATGATGTCTCTTCACAGCAATAGAACTGTAGCAAAGACAGATAAATTTTCTGCCAATAGCTACTGACAGTCTAACATATTTGAGTCTGAAGTGGTTGCATGCCATTACCCTATAACTTGTATTTTTCCCTGAGGGGGAGTTTAGAAGTTATTCTCTGAAGTATTCTGGGCTCACAGGACTGGATGGCTGGTCCTACCATCTTCTAGAAGTGATCCAAAGATCCTGGAAGGCTCAGGATTAACCCAGGGACAATTTACCTAATCCCTGGTGCCAGTTACGCTGAGGAGGAGAAGCCAGTGAGTGCTCTGGCCTCAGGACAAGTGCTCTCCTTTGTATGGGGAAAGCTAAGCTTGACAGACTGCTTCCACATAACTAAGGAACCGGAGGTAATGCTTACGTATGCTGCCCTCTTGCTATGCTGAGCCCAGAAAGTAGAGTCCACCTGAAGAGCCAAGCTTCAGAGAGAATGAGTCATTTGCTCAGGCTGACAGACTAGAGCTGGCCTCTCTAACTGCACAGCTTATGGCCCTTGTACTAGCGTAATGGGTGATGTGATTTTCCTCTTGACAGAAGTATTATTCATTTAAAAACATCTTTGCTTCAAGCCTCTCAAAAGTTCTGGCTGGAGCTAGTCTACTCATGATATTAACTGCTAGCTAGGATCTTTTTTTCAAGGTTTTATTAATTTTTATTTTATGTGGCTTGAGTGTTTTGCCTGCAAGCATGACTGTGCACCACAAATGTAAGGGTACTGGCAGAGGCAAGGAGGGGAGTGCCAGATCCCCTGGAACCAGCGTGACAGGAGGTTGTCAGTCATCATGTGGGAGTTAGGAACCAGCCTGAGTCCTCTGCAAGAGCAGTAAGCACTCTTACTAGTTAAGCCATCTATCTCTTCAGCCATATTAAGTAGGCTACTAAAGGGTTACACACCTGTGCTGGGGGCTGGGTGGGCTGGGCTGGGTTGGAGTGCTGCCTGCCAGGATAACTGCTAACATTCAAGCTGTTCCTGTTGTTTTTTGTTTGCTTTCAGATAAGACCCTCTAGAGAAGATTGCAAAGAGCTGCTTTAAACCAGCCGCCTTTGCCAACTCCCTCTTCTACGTGATGTGGAGTGATTTTTTGCTTACTATAATCTTGTTATAATGGTGAATTCTCCACACTTGAGGCGTTCTGCCAATTTTGTGCATGCCAACACACGAAGTAGCATGCTGTCACGGTGACTGGAGCGGGAAGAGGCTCCCTCTATATTCCCTGAGCGCTCTTTAGCCTTCATGCACACACTGTCCAGTCAAATTGTGTTGTCTCCACTGGGGAGATGCACATTAGGAGTCTCAGCATGTTTCTCTCGTTTCTGCAACATGCCTTCTCCCGAGTGTGCTTTCTGTTCCTACATCTAGTACCTGGTGAGCCCATAGAACTCTTCTACAGTGTAACCCAGAGAACAGAATAGGACCTTACAGTGCATGAATTTCAGATGAGCTACTTACAAGGCAATCCAAACGTGAAGGGAGAGAGAGAAAGAGAGAGAGAGAAAGAGAGAGAGAGAGAGAGAGAGAGAGAGAGAGAGAGAGAGAGAGAGAGAGAAAGAGAGAGAGAATATCTCACAAAAGCCACAGTTAGCTAAACTAAAAATTAAAACATGTGTGTGTGTGTGTGTGAGAGAGAGAGAGAGAGAGAGAGAGAGAGAGAAAGAGAGAGAGAGTGTGTGTGTGTGTCATCCACAGTGCTGTAGGAACAGATTTGTGATACTTGTGTATGCCATGGTCTGTATCACAGGGAAACCATGTTTGAAATGTTACCTGGATGTTTTTGGCCCTTCATCAACCCATCAGAAAGAGGTTTGCCTACCCTGTCAGTTTCCAAAGAAACAAAACTACACAAGAGTGGCATAGTCTGAACTCAGGGCTTATAGCTGTAGTAGGCTCAAAACAATGGCCACTGCCCTTTTCTATCCCTCACAACACAGGGACAATAAAATTGACATCTCTGCCCCTTGAATGTTGTCAGGCCCTTGGCAGGCCCTGACCAACAGGAGGATGCAGACATGAGTCATGAACATGGCTTTCAAGAAGCCGTTCAATGACTGGATTTTCTTTCCTGGAAGGGAAAGGCCTGGCCAGCCCAGTGGAGGATGAGAACCCACGTGTGGAGTGGAAACGCAGCAGAGCTCAGCCAAGACTTCCCAGGCTGAGCCCTCGGTGGCAGAGCAGCTGAGGACCTCCACAGAGCAGCCAGACAAATCACCACACACAGTCACAGGTCGCAAGAAATGAGGCATATCTGTGTTTCTATGTGCTTCTTCATGATTTATCTCGCCGCAGCAAAGGCTAGCCAATCAGAACGGTTAGTAAATGGAAAGACAGCAGCCTACACGATACAGCTTGGTCAGTGTCATGGGAACAGAGGGCGTGTGGAGCATGGGTTAATTACCCTGGCAATTCAGTATCACAGCTTTAATTACACTCTTAGTCACGGTCTGGACTTTGCACTGGCTTTTCTCCATCGGCTACTGAGTTCTCAATTGAACAAAAAATAAATAATTTTTTTTAAAAAAAGGAAAGAGCAAAAAGAAACAAAACAAAACAAAAAACCCAAGCTATCCAAGATACGAGCCCAACCCCCGTGACATCAGTACATGATTAGAACTGTTAAGGCTCTGAAGGTGTATTTGGTAATGAGCCCCTGTTAGCTTTAGGTAACGATGCCATTAGAAAACAAGTTAATGATACATTAAACCCATCAACCCTAATGTCTACAGTTTACTACTCGACAACAAGCCCGACTCCTGACTGTCTCATTCTTGCAAATGTAGCCTTCTCCAACCAATGCAGTGAACAGTCTTGTTGTCGCTCACTTCTTTCCTCACACTGTTTCTTGTGTGTGCACTTCCTTTCTATGTCCATAGCCACACCCTAGGGCAGACCTTATTACCTCACTCTGACAGAAACAGCTTTTCTACCGCTCACCCCCATGGCAGGGTATCTTCCTGATTAAATATCTTTCAGATCACAGCCAGGTGCTTTACATAGTGAAGTCCAAAGAGCAACTACTCAGCATATGATTATATTATATTATATATTATATAAGCACCACAACTATCACCATGATCCAACACAAGCACTTTACTATAGGGAAATCAATCATTTAAAGATGCATTGCTTGGCCAACAAGAGGGCTCTGCAGGTAAAAACACTTGCTGCTAAGCCCAAGGACCTAAGTCCTTACTTGGAACTTACATGCTCGAAGGAAAGAACCAGCTTCCAAAATTGTCCTTTGACCTCTACACATGTGAATGCTCACTGCATACACGCACACACGCATGTGTACACACACACATGTAACAGCTCTATGTCATTTCTTTCCAGTGTGTACATCTCTTCACACTCGAGATTCTATCCTGTTTAGATATTATGTATTCCACAACATGGTACTTCAAAATCAACTTCTTCCATAAAACCTGTATTTTCTCTTCCACTGTTATCGCCTCAGTCCATAAGGTCTATAACATTTCCTGGTGGTTTTGCACTATGGTTCACTGTTTCTATGCAACTTAATCATACATTATATATTTACAGTCTCCTTAAATGGTGTGCCTTACAGCCAGCAATGGGAGTTTTGATTTTGTATTTCAAAACCAGTAGACTAAATGATTTATACTGAAACCAGACAGAAAGGGTCGCTCACCTATACTCAATTCCCTTCACATTGAATACCAAGAACAAGCACATTCGTAGGAAGAGGAACACATCATTGCTTGCCAGAGGCCAGGGGAGTGAGTGAAGACTGGGAAGGGAGCCATCATTTACCACATTCAAGGCACTCTTCTGGGATGATGAGAAAGTTTCAAAACAAAGCTGTAGAGAAATGCTAGCTAGCCAACATATTGAATATATAAATGCCCTGGAATAATGTCTTTCAAAATCATTAATAGCATGCTACAGCTGGGCAGTGGTGGAGCATGCCTTTAATCCTAGCACTCCAGAGGCAGAGGCAGGTAGATCTGAGTTCAAGATCAGCCTGGTCTACAGAGTGGGTTCCAGGACAGCCAGGGCTACACAGAGAAACCCTGTCTTGAAAAAAAAAATCTTTAAAAATCCACACAAATCTAATTTCAGTCATTATAAATCAACCACTATTTGATCTTGCCAAATTCATATGTAATTATGAAACACAATAGCCTGAGACACTAAACAAGAGATACAGGCTGCACAGTTTAAGTGAACTCCAAGCTCACCTTCTGACTGAGGGCACTTTCTAATCCAGGCCACAGGAAGCAGAGTTCAAATAAAGAGCAGTGATCTCATTGGTCAGAGAAATGGTATATGTGCAAAGCCTCAAAAATCTATAATCAGCCCACCTTTACTCTGATGAAATCCTAACAGAGATCCCAAAAAGCTCAGTGAAAGCCACTGTTGTTCTATAAATGCTCTGATAAGATTACAGACGCCATACAGAGCTGAGAGACACTGAGGGTGCAATCACGTGGGCTGAAGAGACATCAGTAAACGTTCTGAACATGTGTGCTTATAGCAGTCTAGGGGAAAACCGTGTTATAAGAGTCAAGAACACATCATAAAATAAGGGCGACTTTAAATGCATCTTAGTAAGGCCTACTAGGACAAAACTCAACTCTGAATAAAAGAAAAACATGCAAACTCTTCACATCATGATATCTATAATGAACAACAAAAACATTGAAGCCACAAAGAAGCAGGTAGCTTTGTCCCAGAATGGTTTGACAATAAAGGTAAACTGACACTTTCTAATAAAGCAGAGCTGAGAGAATTCATAACGCGTAGAAGTGACAGAAGACATCCTAAAAGCAGATCTTTGTGGTGAAGGGAAATGAGATAGAATTGGACCTTTAAGAAACAAGGAAAACACTACTGGTGATAAAGGTGTGGGCACATGGGGCTTTCGCTTTGCAGTATGTTCAAACTTACTGTACAACAAACACATTGAACAACACAATATATTATGGAGTATTCTGAACCCATGGAGGGAAAAAAGTCTACCAGCACTAGCAGAGAGGTGAGAACAAATCAAAGCTTCCACATTAGGTACATAGCGCTTCACTCGCTATAGACGCAGGATGCAGAAAGTCCTACTACAGAAAGCCACCGTTTTACAGAACTACCAGACGGGAGATAAAATGGAACTCTTCAAGTGCTACGTTTATTTCATTTAAAAGATGACAATGAAAGACAAAATGTGGATAAAGAAGAGGTATATTAAATGCAAATAAAATAAACTCAGCTATAAAAAGCATTCATGGTAAACAGTACAGAAAAAGCAAGACGCAAGAAAATGCTTTTCCTATGAATTATTTTTAACATGAAAGACGCAAAGTGTTTAAAAGCAGAAGCCTGGGATACTGTGCTAATAATACAAATACTAAACACAGCAAAGTAGTTTATATCATAACCACCAATAGAGAAGATCAGGGGGTGGAATATTACTAAGGGCAAAGAAGGATATATATATAAGAATAAAGGGGCCAGGTCATCAATGGGCAGTAATAATTTTGTTGTTTTTATGACAGGGTCTCTATAGATAGCCCTGGCTGGGCTCAAACTCCCAGCAACCCTCCTGCCTCTAGATGCTGAGTGTTGGAACCTTATATGTATGCATTACTGAGCCTTTATAAAACTAATGACCTCCACCTGCATGCACTTATTAATAGGTCTCCAGAATACATGAAGCACAAAGTGGTAGACCTAAACATTTGTGGAAGAGACAGAAATCCACAAGCAGAGTGGAAGTTTTCAACTTTCCTCTTTCGGTGCTGACTACAAACATGGCCAACTATCTTCATATGTCTGTACTGTTAAACAGTACTTGAGTCTGGGTAGTTTATAAAAAACATAAGTTTATTTCTTATCACTCTGGAGGCAAGAAGTGCAAGGTCAAAGCACGCAAATGAGGAATGTCTCCTGCAGAGGAAACAGTCACTCTATTGTCACACAGTAAAGGTGGAAGAGTCAGAGGGGACGACCCTCCTTCATCAGCCCCCTTTAAAATCCTATTCATGGCAGGGGCAGGGTATGTGCTATGACCTCATAACCTCTTAAAGGCCCACTACTCTGAATACCACATTGGCCATCTGTGTTTAGTAGGGCTGCAAGCAGAACACTCACAAAGGCAGACAAAACAGCGGGCCATGAATCAAGTCTCAGTTAATCTCAGGGAATGTATGCAGAATGGGTACTGTTACCTCAGTAGGAGTCCCCAAGCTGTTCATGTGTTGACGGCAAGGCCAACAGGGTGCTTCTCCTGGGAGAAGTGCTCTACTAAGACATGACCTGGAAGGATGTTGTGGGACCGCAACCAGTTCTCTTTTCTATTTGCTTCCTGATTGACGAGCAGGTAGTTTATGCTTTGCCAGGTGCTCTGGCCATGACATACTATCACGGTGGACGTCTGCAGTAACAGACTGGTAGACTGGAACCTTCAAAACTCATCAACTAAACCTTTTTTTCTTTATTCATTAATCAACTCAGGTATTGGTTTATAGTGACAGAAAGCCGGTGAATACTTACATAATCTAAACATGATATTCAGAAGAAAAAAAAACACAAACTCCCCCCCAAAAACCAAGAAAAACTAGTGACAGAAAGATAGCATCAAAATACTCAGATATATGTAGTTAAGCCAACATGGTGGTAGGAAGGGGAAAGCCTCTGAATAAAATTAAGTAAATATACATAGCCAGATTCTCCTGTGTGAAAGAAACATCTATTGTCTTACTGTGTCATGTTCACTGTCACTAAGGAGACAGGAATGCTTAGCACAGTGATTAGAGTGTGTGCCATCGTGGTCCATAAGAAACAAACCTTTGCCTGTGGTTATCTTTTAATCCTAGCTGACTAACATCCATGGGTTCAAAAAGATGTTTGGGACGTGTTTTAGCCATAGTGTAATTAAGTGTCATTTATACCAAATGGCAGATTTCATTCTAAGTAAAATTTATTTTTAGTAGTATCAGAAAGGGCTCAGTCCTGCTGGGAGAAGTTTGTAGAGCTATGGAAAGTCTCTAAGGATCATAATAAATCAGATAAAAAGTTTTATCTTATAACTGAAGTAAGCCCTGCCTGGGTTTTCCTCATAAATGTCAAATCAAGGCCTCTGCTCATTTGTCTACTGGACTGTGTTCTGGAAATCCACTTCCCATGCCTGGATATACAGAGTGCTTCCTTAAAAACATGCAGAACGGGATGTAATTTTGATGCCTGGTCTCCTGTTGAGTTCCCAGCTAGAATGATCACACCTCCAGACTGAGGGAGACAATGACTTCATAGATTACTAGCAGAAATCAAGAAATCAAGCCACTTGTGTTGGTTCTGAATGAGTTGACATACCTTGGATGTTTATAAAATAAATCCTCAAAAATGCGTCTTTTCTGATTGATTTTGGGGTGGGTGGGGGTGTCTCATTTTATGGTGTTGGAGGTTGAATCCAAACCTTGAACTGAGTTGGCGAGTGTTCTACCAATCACCTACATTTCCAAGCCCTGTGTCCTGAAAGAAAGGATTGATTGTGTGAATCAGCAAGTTTGGCCCTGCAGATACAGGCATGGCCAGGCTGGGGTGAGACATGGTATCCTTGAGGAACAACCCAAGTGAAGGTTTTCCAGGCGTGCACACAAAGGTACAATGACTTGCCAGCAACAAAGGCAGGTTTCACACAGGGCTCATTTAGCCCTTGAGTCTAATTGAGAGCCCTGTCAGTACTGAGTACTGCTGAGTCTAATTGAGGGCCCTGTCAGTACTGAGTACTGCTGAGTCTAATTGAGGGCCCTGTCAGTACTGAGTACTGCTGAGTCTAATTGAGAGCCCTGTCAGTACTGTGTACTGCTGACTCTACACAGATGCCAATGTACAGTACATGGCCAAGGACGACGAGGCTGCCTTTACCCCATCACAGCTGAGGTCAGAGTGAAGATGTCTCTCTCCTGTGTGTTGTCCTTCTCAGCGGGCTCCATTACCCTGCTCAAATAAGCATAATGTTTCTTTAACTATCAATGATGTTTAGTGAGGGAACTGTGAAACGAGTTGATGATAAAGTCCTTGGCTACTTAGGACTATCAGCTCACTGTTCTGTGGGGATTTTTGGGTTGGGTTGGGTTGGTAGCTACTGCTGTTGTTTTTGACATAATTTTATTATGTTTTTGACATAATTTTATTATGTCACAAACCTGCTTCTGCCTCCTCCAGAGTGCTGGGGTTTCTGGCATGTGTTGCCATGCCTTGATTTACTGTCAGGTGAGTGAATGTGAGTGACAGGACCAATGTTTATAAAACCCAAGAGCGTGGGTGGTGTCCTTTAGATAAGGGTTTCAGGCAGAGGACCTCCGAGGGCAGGAGGAATTTTGAGGGGCCACCAATATGTTACCTTTTAACTTCCACCAAGACTAAGTATGCTCGCCTTAAGAGAAATCACTAAGGATATTCCTCCATTATCTGGACACGTTCTTAGTTATTCAGTTCTTCAGGCTTTCGAGAGATGTAAAACTAAAAACATTCCATTAACCTAAACTCCATTTGGCTGTGTACTTCTGTTTTGGTCAGTATTGTTGTTCTAAGTGCCTGGCCCGTGACAAGGACTTAAAGGCTCCTCAAATGAATTGTTTCTGTAAGGCTAAAACTCTACACATGTCAGCTGCACTCAATCATTTCCTGAAGTGTAAACAGGATTGCTGTGTACCCCGTAAGTTTATGCGGTGTCATGTGTCACTTCTCCTACACAAAGGTTGGAAGGAGGAAGGAAAGAAACTTCAGAATGATTGCTAGGATAAGCGAAGGCTGCCTCCCTCTCTCCTCCCACTTCTAGCCCTAAACCTGACGTCTCTGTGATCTACCTTCTGGTCATATTCCCAGCGATGAGCTTACAGTTTTGTCAGGGTCATGTTGAGAGCTGCATTCCTCCGGTGACAGATGAAGCTTACTCCATCACTACTGTCTCTTTTTTTTTCTTCCAAACTGGAGTTGACTTAGACTCAATTTCTGAAGTTTATATTCAATGTCTTTCTCAAATTTGTCATAGTTTTCCTTGCATAAGTTAAATGTAAGAGACTAGTTAATAACTGCATGATAAAGTCCCCAAAACGTCTACTGTCGGGACCAAAAAGTAACCCACTATCCACACAATCAACAGTTCTTCATATAGTCATTGAACATCAAGAACATTCATGCCCTTTCTGTTTACTAGCCCATCAAGATGGCAAGAAAATCTGAAGTCTTCTAATCTATGCAATCTCTCTCTCTGTTTCTCTCTCTCTCTCTCTCTCTGCTTGTCTCTCTCTCTCTCCCTCTCTCTCTGTTTGTCTCTGTCTCTGTCTCTCTCTCTCCTGGAAACAAAACAGGACCCAGGATCCAAGGAAGTTAATTTGTGGACCGGGAGTCACACAGCTTAGTGGGGAACGCAACTTCTTAATCATTTTGCTTAGTTACTTGTTCCTTCAGCAAACAGAAAGAGTGCTAGGCAAATAAAAACTAAATAAAATAACCCCTGCCTATTATACTCAGCATGTTTTGTTTAAAAATACATAAGAAGTCAAGAGAACGCAGAAAGGCCAGTGAAGTCTCTTACAGGGAGGCCAGCCTAACAGAGAACTGAAGGTGCTGAGCCCAGCCTAAGGTTGAGCAACCAGTAGGGTGAGCACAAAAGAAAATCCTCTCTTGCAAATGTATTAAGGAGTTTCAGGGGGTGGGGGTGGGGCACTGGAAGCCGGTAGGGATGACTTGAGGATTAGGAGATGAGTGAGGAATTAGGGAGCTGAGGCCTAGCGGGAGAGCTGTAAAGACAAGAGTGATTTACCTCAGAGAAGGAAAGAAAGTAGCTATGAAGCCAAGGCCAAGGCTCCAGAAGCAGAACACTGGCTTGGGAGACAGGGAGAAGCAAAAGCCAGAAATCCATCAGAAGGCGTGGGCCTCTTGGTCTGAGGCTGCAGATCAAGAGACTCTAGGAGCAACTGAAGGAGAAGGTGGGGTTTAGGAAGGAAGGGCTGTTAGGCTCTGAGAGGGAGAAGCCTGTAGAATGGTGCAAAGGGACAGCAATGGTGTCCCCTCATCTGTAGAAGTAACAGGCGTGAAAGGGGAGGAGTGTGAGAAATTTAAAACTGGCATACTAGTGCAGTGCATCTCTGTGGAGATGCTGAGGCAGCTGAGCAACAGAACCCTGTTTTCTGTGATTTGTCCCAATGGCCGCCCCACTTCTGTTTAGCAGATGTGTAGTAAGTGCAGAGACACTGTCTAAACCATCATCTGTCTATTGCAACAAGGGATTAAACTACCTCAACAGCAACTAGGACTAACTCCTATTTGGCTATCACAGCAGACTTTCTAAGAGAAGGAGGGTGTTTCCCCCACCCATCAGGAACAAGAAAGAGAGAAAGAAAAGAAAAGAACCATAATTGCAGGGTAAATGACCAAGCACATAGCTCTCTTAAATAATCAGGAAATATTTTAATGGTTCTGTGTACTTGTTGAAATTGAATTAAATGTCTTCAGTGGGGAATTGGGTAAATACACGGAGAGAAACTATATTGCACCAAATGAGTACTATAATTAGCACTAGAACAATGGGAGATATTTAGTTATTGCCAGGTACCATGCTTTTGATTTTAATTCCCCAAGTGCAGCAATGTTTTCTTAGGATGTTTCTTAGAATAGGGGAAGTGACTTTTTTTTTTAAGTGTAGTATGTAGAATAGCCCTGTGCATAAAAAGCCATGGTCTTGGGCAGAGCAGGCAAGTAGGCCGTGGGTAAGCTGTATCTCCAGCTCCACTGTTCGCAGTTCCTAAACAGGATGGCCGAGACAAAATGCCTACAAACACTGAGTCACAGGCAACGACTCTTCCTTCACGACCTTTTCAACTGTGATGTTCATAACTTATCCATTTCTCAGGAATCCTGACTCGCCTTCTAGATTATTTGATTTCCACATTCGAGATCTAACCTTACAGAGGACGCTCCCTAATGTTTATTTTTCCATTGTCACTGTTTTGGCCAAATCTTTCAAGGCCCTGAGGTTTAATGACACCTGCACAGACTTAGTTACAATGCTAAAAGCATTAGAAATGAGTTATTTAAATAAATATTCAACTGGCTGGATTTTAGGTTCACTTTAATCCATCGCCTCTAGAAAATCCTTCAGAGGTTTCCTACCTGGTCTGGAAGAAGTAGTCTGAATACATTTTTTTTTTAAATTCCACTTCCTATATTTTATATTTATTTTCAGTTTTAGTTTTATAAAACCACTGGTATTATATATTCTCGAAAGTACCTTTATAAATGGCCAAAGGGCAAACAGGTTTGACTTGATGTTTATTCTCAACCTCATCTATGTGGGTCTTTCTTTCTGCTGCAAATACCCCACCCCCACCCCTATGAGTGGCCATCCACATTTCATCTGGCCCTCCACACTGTCTTTCTTTACATTTCTAAGCCATAGGAGTACATCATAAGGCTGGTAAGGTGGCTCACCAGGTAAAGGCACTTGCCGCCAAGCCATACAACCTTGACTTCGAGCCCCAAGATCCACATGGTGAAAGCAGAGAACTAACTCCTGTGAGTTGTCTCCTCATTCCCCAAACTACATTAATAAATGTAATTATTTAAAACGTTCACCATAGGTAGAGCTTTGTACTAGATGCTACTGTCTTCTATACCATGCCCACGCCTTAACAAAAATGATATGAAAGCCTTTAAGCCAGCCTTAATAGGCAAACACCAATAAAAGGCTATGCCTACAAAGAAATCCATGTATAAGAACTGACAGCTAGGGGAGCATCTTGAAGAGTCATTAAAACATGAGGTAGTACTCAGCTATTAAAAACAATGAATTTATGAAATTCTTAGGCAAATGGATGGATCTGGAGGATATCATCCTGAGTGAGGTAACCCAATCACAAAAGAACTCACATGATATGCACTCACTGATAAGTAGATATTAGCCCAGAAACTTAGAATACCCAAGTTACAATTTGCAAAACACATGAAACTCAAGAAGAAGGAAGACCAAAGTGTGGATACTTCTCCCCTTCTTAGAATTGGGAACAAAATACCCATGGAAGGAGTTACAGAGACAAAGTTTGGAGCTGAGACTGCCCCACCCAGGGATCCATCCCATAATCAGCCACCAAACGCAGACACTATTGCATACACCAGCAAGATTTTGCTGAAGGGACCCTGATATAGCTGTCTCCTGTGAGGCTTTGCCAGTACCTGGCAAATACAGAAGTAGATGCTCACAGTCATCTATTGGATGGAACACAGGGCCCCCAATATAGGATCTAGAGAAAGTACCCAAGAGCTGAAGGGGTCTGAAACCCTATAGGTGGAACAACAATGTGAACTAACCAGTACCTCTCGTGTCTCTAGCTGCATATGTAGCAGAACATGGCCTAGTCGGCCATCATTGGGAAGAGAGGCCCCTTGGTCTTGCAAACTTTATATGTCCCAGTACAGAGGAACGCCAGGGCCAAGAAGTGGGGTTTGGTGGGGAAGGGAGCAGGGTGGGGCGAGGGCATAGGGATAGCATTTGAAATGTAAATGAAGAAAATACCTAATAAAAAATGGAAATGAAAAAAAACCCACGAGGTAGAAATTTGTATTAACATATCTGGAAGAGTCACTATCTCAGTCCTAAATTTCCTGTCTTTGAGGACATATTTTCTAAAACAATTCAGCCATTTATTTTTCTATTAGAATGAGCTGTGGGCTTGACAGAGAGAGCCAGTTGCTCCGTAGAGACCGTTACTATTCTTCTCCGCACACGGAGAGACTTGAGAACTACAGGGGATATGGTAGGTAGCCGGTGGGTGTGCTCTCACATGGATCTACGGCATAGCAGGTTCAGTTCTAACCACAGGATACATAACAAATGTAATGACTTGGAAGCTTTTTGCTATTTGAATAAATAAGATTCATTCAAACACTCCATTCTCTTAAATGCTAACTTCTTCTCTAGAGGACACTTAACCCGATACAGAGCGTTTCTTACTTCAGGCTTATAAATAGTAAGCCCGCTACAGAGACTCTACTGAGCCTTGCTTATCAACAGGTTTACACTGAAGGGGAAAAAAATAAAATAAACCAATGAGTGTTAAATCTAATATGTATGGCTATGCATATGTCTCTGACGAGCACAGCGTCTAGAACAAGTTACAGCTTTGTTTATTCTAGATATATGCAGAAGCTGCAGGATGGGTTGATCATGCGGTGGAGCCCAGCTAAACATACTGCTTTGAGGTAGCAGCATTAGCGGGAAGACACAGGCAGTGTGCTTGGGTTGTATACACTTTTAACTGACAACCGCTGCCAATCATTTCCACAGCCCCTCTCAGCAAAGACAGCTTCCCATGCAAACACTTACATTCTCTTGAGTGTGTTGGCAACAACAAAAGATTAAATATGTATGCAAATGTATACATGGCGATATACACATATAGTGATACTATATATATATATATCACTTTATTTAGACAGACACTAAGTATATACACTAATTAATTAACTATACACACACACACTAATTTTTCTCAATGTGGACATATGCTTTTGAGTATTGTGAAGCGAGGCAAGGACCAGAATAAGAATTGAGAGCAACCAAGAAGCCTGTCCTAAGCCTTCCTGAATACAATGACATCAGGATGGAGACCAGCATCTTGCTCCTTTCTAGTCCGGCTGGTATATATTTCACTTAAACACGTGGTCAGATGCATAGTTTCACGCTCAATTTCCTGAAAGTGCTACAACTGAGGGACTAGTGGGGCTGACTTGAGGGAGGCGGGTAGGCAAGGTCACCACAAGGTGAAAGTGAGGCACAGAAGGCCTCCTAGGGTTGTCCCTCTGGTTCCCAGGAGCAGGCACAGAGGAGGACTCATAGAGGCCGTACTTTACTTAGATGTTTGCTTGATGGATTTGAATATGTGTTAGCAATCTTTTGTTAGCATTGGTTCCCTTTTTGGAGAGGCTAGCACTGAAATTACAGTTTCAGTGGAATTTAGAGAAGTAATAACTGCAAAAAATTAAATACACACACACACACACACACAAAGCATTTTACCTGTGTAAGTGCAGTTTAATCATTTCCATTACCTTATGACCTTGCTTGCCAATGTCTCTAAAGCTTTAAAATTAAAATAAAATTAAAAAGATGGTTTTCCATCTCATAAAATCCCCTTTTTGAATGGAAGACTTCCTCTTTTTGTATTTTTTAGAGGGAACAGTAGGTAACTGTTAATTATTTATACATTCTAATAAACCATGAATGCACCACATAAAATACTGTACTCGGGGAGCAAACACTGTTTGGGGGGCTTCTCTCTTACCAGAAGAACAGTGGGCTTTTCATTGCCTGTTGGATAAGGTTGCCTGTCAAAACAAGCTAGCGAAACAATTGAATGTGACTTAGCTGTTTATCAGGTGTCATCTCAGTACCAACAAAGTCCATGCAAGGGTTGGAGGGGTCTCACAGCACGGATGAGCTGTTACCTGCTTTTAGCTAGAACTAGAGAACTTACTCTTTCAAACAGCCTTTTATTCTTTTAAAAACAATTTTAGGTTCTTCTAAAGACGGTGCCTTGTACAATACTTATATCTTCCTTGAATGTTCAGGCCCGTCTGTACAGTTCAATAAGGACTGTAGATACTTTAAATCTGTGAGAAATAGGGATCTGACTAAAAGCTGCTTAGGAAGTTTGGGGCCTAGGAGTTTACTTTGGAAACCATCAGAAGGTAATTTGTACTAGATAATTAAAACTTATATATCATTATTCCAGTTTTTAAAACAAACAGCAAATTAAAGCCTCTCAAACGTGCGTTACTGATAATTACATCTGTGTTAGTGACTATGTAAAGTGTAATGGCGTCACAATATTAGATTTAAGTATTTTTGATATATTAATATTCCAACAAAAGTCTTCTCTATATTCTCTCCTCTTGATTTCGCAATCTTTACCAAGTCCTTTCTTATATCAGGCTTTGAAGTAGGCTTATCTTCTTCTCTAAACTATTTGTTGATCTCCTAATCTCATCTGAAAGGATTAACTAGTTTGCAGGTACATCCTCTCAGACAATGCAGCAGCTAGGAGGGGAAGGCAATTCCATCTGGCAGAAAAGAATGCCTTTCCTCCCCTCCCTCCTTCCCTCCCGCCCTCCTTCCCTCCTGTCTTCTTTATCTCTCCATCTCTCCCCCTCTCCGCTTTCTTCCCAACGAGAGACAATGTATACTCATTAAAGCAACAGCACAACGATGATAAGAGCTATTAACTCTACCAAACTATGTGGTTTTCAAGCCTCTCCCCAGACCTTCCAAGACTGCCCTTCTTCCAAGCATTCCCCCTGAGGCTGAGTGCCTGCATTTGGCTAACAGCCTCAAATCTCTGTGCTCTAACAGAAGGCATCTGCTAGGATACATCTGTTCTTACTCTTGGACCTGCTCACCTCTAACACGACAATCAGTTTCAGTACTGACGAGAGGTACACAAGCGCAAGTCACAATCACCAGAGGCAGACGAAAGCGCCCAGGTAGTCCATCAGCTCTAGTCAGACAGAAAGGCAGGCACAAAGTACGGTAGAGTCTTCTAGCACTAAAATCCTATTTGACCTTCTCCTGGGCCTTTTCTTCTAACACAGCCACACTACCTTATATAATTCTTGTTGTAAGCAGAAAGTTGGCATGCCATCCAAACAAAACAACTTCCTTCCAGAGGACAGGTCCATGAGAACTTTCCCACAGATACCCATTCACATACATTCAATGTCCTGGACAGGGCTCCTCCTCAGTCTGCCACGCAAGAAGAACACACAGGACACAGGGCATACTCTATTTGATTCAACTAGTGCGTTCCACGGACACTTTCTAACACAGTAGCTCTGGACCTAGAACGCGGCATCCAGCAGTACACTCTGCTAGATGAAGGGGGAGAAAAGGCATTTTGAATACATTCTCTAAAAATCCTGACAGCAAGGCTACAGGTATATCGAAGTATAATGGAACAGTCACGAGGCCCCGGGTTTGATCCTCAGTGTGGCTAAGCAATGAATCCACATAGCAACTCGGGAATAATTATTTTAGCTTATTATTTTAAAACGCCAGCGACTTTATTTTCTTCGCCCAAGCTCAAATTAATTAAAGGTTATAAATGGTCACTTCTCCGTAGAAGCCAGAACTCTCCCCCTCTTCAGAGCAGGGGAATACCTCATAAATAAATTAGGCGAAACCATGGCTTGCTGATTGAATGAATGATAATCCACAGTCCATGTGGTTGCCAAGTCTTTCTCTAGACCTCTCTACCGCAATGAGCAATCCCTGAACGTCAACGAAGAGGCTTACTTCATCAGTTATCTGGAAGTCTGCGAGTCGTGAAGACAGCCCACAGAAATACTAGCTTCTCCACTCAGCCTCGATTCACCGGAAGGACCATGAAAAGGAACAGCACCAGTGAATCTGATGCGGCTCCCTTCCAACTCACTGCAGCTCAGTCAGCCTGGCTGAGCTACTTTTAAGGGGCAGAAGTCAAAATGGAAGCAGAAAGATCAAAGCAGTGCTTACAAAAGGGAAGGACTGTTTTCTGTATGTATACTCTAGTATTTACTAACTGGCTTTCAAACCCAGGGACATTTACAACCTCCTCAGCTCAGGTAATTGCCATCTGTGGCAAGCAAGAGGCAACTGAATTTCTGAACAGAGATAAGAGATAACAGAGATAATCAGGGTGCCACCAACCTTTAACAGGATTAAACAACTTTCTTTAAAAGTCTTTTGGTTTTGAAGTGGTTAGCGTTTCCCAGCAAGTGTAGTATTTTAGTGCCAGCATTAAGTGTACAGAGAAGCCTTCTTTTGTGTTCAAGTTTACTCAGTGTCTTAAGCCAAGAAGACATTTTCTCTAAGCTAGCAAGAGACTCCCAGAAGTATCAACAGGGACCAGAGTTGCCGAGTTCACATTCCCATCAATATGTGTGTTCTTGTAGTCATCCAGTGGGGTGAGAAATGTTAAATGCAACAGGAAGCACAGCTTTTTAAATTCCAGGCCTCTCAAGTTCATATGCAAAGCAAAGGACTTCGATGTAAATAATTTACATATTTTTTTCGTGCATCAAACAGCAAGAGGTTCCATCTCTAGAAAGCGCAATATTAAAATCAGGGGGAAAAAAACCCACTTCAGCAAGGACCTTACTTTAATCAAGTTTCTCTTTTTAAGGTCTGACGAACATTAATGCATTTTTTTTTTGCCACCCAAGAACAATCAGCTGAAGAGTCCTCTAGAAAGCCACCCAACTCTATCACCATCTCCATCTTTAGTACTAACCACCAGTCTGAGCCCCAGTATTTGATGCCATAGCCATCAAATGTTAATAAACACCACAAGTTGTTCTCAGCCCTAAAACAACAAAAATTTTAGTTAAATATGCTTACTTAGAAAGCTGCAGTGTTGGCCTTTACTTTTAAAAGTTCATTAAAAAAACAAAACAGATTAAATCTAGATGATGAAATCTTTTTATCATTTGTCCCACTTAAGTTTTAGACTCGACCCATAAACAGAGCCAAGATTGGTGTCTGTCTCAGAAGACCGAAGGAAGCCTACATGTAGCAGAGGCGTCATGTTTGTATCGTTTTCTGTTTTGGAGGTCAGGCACAAAACATGGTGCCATTATCCTAGAGTTTCCCCGTAATCAAAAGTCTGAAAGGTGCTATTAGTAGGTAATTTCTCTCTCAAATGCCAGCCCTGGAGAATCGGTGTGAGGCCCTCCTTATTATTTTGAAAATCAAAGTTGAGATTTGGCAGCTGAATGCATGATATGTGTGTGTATGGGGAGGGGGGGGTGTCTATCTCAGATTGGTAAGTGGGCCCCAGGTTCTCCCGAGGGACTGATTCTTAGGAGCTGGGAAGGGCTTTGCCAGCCAGGAGGACTGACAGGCACTTCTGCTTTCATTTCACTGACCGCCCTTTGGTGAAATCTGGCTGTGCACTGCACCAAGCACCTTTCTATCTGTCCTAGGCCGGTGGCGGACCTCAGCCTGGCCGCCACCACCCCACCCCAACCCCGCCGCAGGGGCTTGGGTACATCTTTCTAAAACTTTGCAAGAGTTCCTCTCCGCTTCCCGTTCCCGCCCGCGGAGACGCCGAGGGCCCCGCCAGCCGGCCCGCAAGGCCTCGGGGCCGCCCAGTGCGGATGTGCCCTTTCCCCGCAGCCGGGGCCGCTCGATCCGCGACTCCTGCTTGGGGCTCTCCCCTAGTCCCCCCCCGAACCCCGGGAGCTTCGAGCCAGTGGGACCCGCTGCACCGTGGTGCGGAGAGCTGGCGGCTCCGTTCCTCTACCTGCCCCGGGGCTTACCCTGGAGATGCGGCGCGGCCTCTCCTCGCCTGCGGGCTCCCGCTGCGGAGCGGCGCGGACCGGCGGGAGCCCGAGCCGGGTCGGGGCGCGGGCGGGCGGGCGGGCGGCTCAGCGGCGCGCCATGGCTGCGGCGCGGGCGGAGAAGCGCGGGGCGGGCCGGGCGCGGCGGGGCCCTGAGCTCCGGCCTGCGCTGCTAGAGCCGGCCCGCGAGCAGGCCGAGGGCGGCGGCGGCGGCGGCGGCGGCGGCAGGCCGGGGGCGCGCAGGGCACGGGAAGCCGTCAGCGCGCAGCCGGGCTGCTCGGGTGGCGAAACCTCCTCTTCCTGCCCGGCTCGCCTCGGTACTTCTCTCTCGTCCTCTCTCGCTCACTCTCTCACTTCCTGGCTGGAAATTCCCACTGACGTCGAGAGAGAGCAGACAGACGGACGGACCCACGCGCGCGCGCACAGCGGGGGCGGGAGGTGGGGTCGCCTCCGGGGGTGGGGGAAGCCCGCGCGCCCCGACCCGGCGCCCCGAACCCCAAGCCCCGCGGCGGCCGCGACGCCCCCGGGAGGCGCCCGCAGCCCAAGGGCAGGCCCGGACAGCTGGAGGCCACGGGAGACCGGCCTGGTCCCCACGCGCTGGGCACAAAAGTCAATCTCATCTGCTTGTTCCCTCCTCTGGGGGTCTCGGCTACACTCAGATCGCTCCATAGAGCGGACAGGAATTTCGAGATCGTAGCTGAGGTTCTCTCCAGAGAACCATGAATTTATATTGGGTCTGGATGAAGTCTTCAATCCGCTCGATTATTTCAGCCACAGCGCATTGTCCGGCCTGTGTGATCATCGCTGTGGATGGAATTAGAGCGACAGTGAGACCCGCAGTGTTGGTTCACAGCTCATAAATCCTTATCCGGCTCAAGGGAGGTTATTTTTCTGGAGAGGCCTCCCACTGATGACCGTTTGCGAGCATTTGAGCGTCTTTATTCTTTGGGCAAAGTGCCTCCATGGGCCAGGAATGACAGCCTGGGGCTAGGTAGCTCCCAAGTGAGTTTTGACTTAAACCTATTTTAGAGTTCGGGGGTCTCACTACTGAGTTCAAGTGGAAATACAACTTTGAAAGGCCAGGGATCAATCAGGTAGTGAGCATGCAGTTTTATTTTGGTACTTAACCCTCCGCTCAGCGTTCCACTTATGAAGTTATAAAAAACCCTCTCAGTGGGATGTTGTTGAGGGAAACACAGGTGCCCCCCCCCACACTGTATATTAGAGAGTCTTTAAGTGACCTTAAAGAGCCCTGTAATCAACCTTAAAGCTATATCATTAAATTGTAGAGACCGTTTTGCCATCTAGAGTTCAGAGGCTTCCTATAGATGGAAGACAACGATGGTTGTTATTATTTATGGGACATTAGAAATTGTAACCTACGGGCCTGGGAAATGACTCAACAGAGTGGTCGTTGGGATCTTTAGCATTCCTGCAGGTGGGGGTATCTGTAACCTCAGCGGACAGTTGGACCTGGAACTCATTGGATAACTAACAAAGCCAAGCGCTGAGTGACAGAAAGTGACAAACACAGACCTCTGTGAGAGAGAGTGGGGGTGGGGGGGACAGAGGGAGGGGGAGGGGGAGAGGGCAAGAACTGTGTCCTTGTTACTATTTAGCACATTGCTATATAGTATATAAAATGATTCTTTTCCCTGATGATATAAATACAAAGCCTGAAAGCTCTGGTGAAACAACAAAGTATAAAGTGTTTGTCTTTCCTCTGAGGACTAGGTGGGATGGGGAAAACTCTACAGTCTGCAAGGTGGGGCAGTCCCATTGTCAAAGGCACATAAATAAGACTGTTACAAAGGTAGAGGCAATGGGATATACTACTAGAACACAAGTTGAAGACTGTTCATCAGCAAGAAGTATCTAGTTAAACTTCAAGCTCCAAATGATCCCATGGGATATACCTAAAACAGAAGCCTGTGTGGGAAGCAGGTAGACTAGGCTCCTATGTCTGTGGCAACAGAAACCAATGTCAGGGATTTGTTCCTTCACAGTCCTTGCTGCAAGAGGTCTGACATTCAGATGTGGTTGCCAAGGCCACACTCCACAGAAATCCTTTGCCTGGCCCCTGCCTCTGGTGGCTGCGGCAATGCCTGCCCTCTTAGGCTTGGCTGCAGCATTTCAGTCGTGCTTCATTATCGTGTCAACCCCTTCCCTGTGCTTCCTCTCATCTGGATCCAAAGAGACCTGCCTTTCTTTTATTTAAAAGATTTATTTTAAATTCTCTCTCTCACTCTGTGTGTGTGTGTGTGTGTGTGTGTGTGTGTGTGTGTGTGTGTGTGTGTCTGAGTGTTACAGGTGCCTGTGCTACACAGGCACCTGTGTCTAAGCGTTGCAGGTACCTGTGTAGCACAGATCTCTGTGTGGCGCAGTTGTCTGTGTGGCACAGGTGTCTGTGTGGTAAAGGTGTCTGTGTGGCGCAGGTGTCTGTGTGGTAAAGGTGTCTGTGTGGCACAGGTGTCTGTGTGGCACAGGTGTCTGTGTGGCACAGGTGTCTGTGTGGTGAAGGTGTCTGTATGGTGCAGGTGTCTGTGTGGCACAGGTATCTGTATGGTGAAGATGTCTGTGTGGTGCAGGTGTCTGTGTGGTGCAGGTGTCTATGTGGCGCAGGTGTCTATGTGGCACAGGTTTCTATGTGGCACAGGTTTCTATGTGGCACAGGTGTCTGTGTGGCACAGGTGTCTATGTGGCACAGGTTTCTATGTGGCACAGGTGTCTGTGTGGCACAGGTGTCTGTGTGGCACAGGTGTCTATGTGGCACAGGTGTCTGTGTGGCACAGGTATCTGTGTGATCCAGACAAATCATCAGCTCACCTGGAGCTAGCATTGCAGGTGGGTGTGAGACACCCAGCATGGGTGCTGGTAACCCAGTGTGAGTCCTCAAGCAAAAGTAATAGGTCTTCTTACCTTCTGAGCCATCCCAGCCCATACTCTTGTCTCTTGTTAAGAAACTAGCCATTCTGACCACCTCTTAGCTCAGGGAGGTCTGCAAAGGCTCATTTCTGAATGCAATAGTGTCCATAGGCATCATTGGTTAGAACATGAGGGCTGCAGTCCACTGCCATGGAACAACCAAACCAGTTACATCCTTCTGGTACCCCTGCTTTAATATTCAAAAGTTTTCTGTTTTCAACCCCTGCTTTCAGGGGGGTATTTCTAAGAATTTCATCCACTCTAAGGTGTCAAATAGTATTTGTCATAATCAGGCAACAAAGAAAACATGCTTATACGTGGAAATTCCATCACCAATACTGTGAAGGCAGATTGAACTTGTTGCTAAAGTATGTGAAATCAGACGCACTTCCCTTATCATGAAACTCCGCATTGGTAACAGTGTGGAGAGTGAGATCAGAGGTTGAAATCCATATAGTGCATAAATGGGAAGAAGTTATACAGTTTGAAGAGGAGTCACAAACTAGACCGTACTCTGAGCACTGAAAGCGCTAAAACGCATGCTGAAAAGGAGACAGGAGTGTTCTATTTTATTCCTAGAAAGAATACAACTTGGTTTTGACCATCCTGCTGCCTCCTTTTGCTTAGAATGAATCACTGCTCTTAGCCATAAAAGCCAAGGCTAAACAGAAGGACTTCACTTGACTTGAAATCCGTCTTGAATCTGGAGCCCCCAGCTTGCCTTGAATTATGTCTGTAATTTGTCAAGTAGTACCCGAGTCTCAGTTTTTTCACCTATACAGTAATCATAAATTATAGCCCAAGAACTATTTAGAATGCTTTACATTATATACAGTTCAATATATAAAGTGAATTATATACATATGTATTACACACACACACACACACACACACACACACACACACACTCACCATAAGTACCCTAACCCATAGTTTAATAAACTACAGGAAGTTAGAGAATGGAACATATGTTTACAAGTATAAACATTTGTTTTGGGAACTTAAAATTAAAATAAATTAATTTCCTTATAGTCTCAGGGGCTATAAATTCTTGCACTGTTGACCACTACAACATGGAATCATTGTGAGTATATTATTCTATATTGTCACAGTATTTTATTTCTCCTCCTTAACAATGCTAGCCATATTCTGTGTTGCAATTAGCACTAAACAGATCTTATTGAGTAAGCTCTCAATTAGTCCCCCAAAGAGAAAGAAGCTAAAATTTTACTGTTAACATAATGCTTGGAAGAGTGATCCCTTGTCTAATAGCCAGACAAAGGTGATTTGTATTAGATATTATCACTAAAAGTGACCCCAACAAAAGAGAACAAGAATATCTTTGTGATCCAGAAAAATCCAAAATAGTCTTCCCTTGCTGATGAAGAGACCCTGAAATGGAGACACCAAGTACATTCTAGAGAAAATCATCACGTCCTGGACAGTTTAAATGAATTACACACTACTGTCACTGTCCTCTACGAGGTCACAAAAGGCAGAGGAGCATGTGGTGTCACACAAAGCGAAGGAAAGCCAATAGTTGCATGGACGTATAATTACAAGCTTAGGCAGAGCTGGCACAGCACCGGAAGGCTAGCCTGGGAGTTAGGCCCTGAGGCTGTGAAATCCAGAGCCATCTTCACATTTGATCCTGGGGCTTGATTGTACCCTTCAGAAAGGAACCCACTCCCTTTCTGCACTAGGTTTCTGTGTGACCCTTCTCCTGCTACCAACCTATCCCAGGCTTCCTTTCATCCCTCTGTGAGGTGAGATGCAGATAACATCTGCCTCACAGCGGTCAAATAGACCGAGTACGTAAAGGGCTCACTAAGGCTCCGACTCTGAAAACCCTCCTTTATATTGGCTGTTACCCTTTGTACTGTGGTTTCTCGGAGGAAAAAACTTGGTGACAAGGCTAACATTCAGTGGATGTTGGAATTATCGATAAGACGAAAGTCAAAATAAACAAGAGGAATAAAAGACGGGTGACGCTTAAAACCACGGAATTTGGGTCTAAAGCATAGTTTGTATGAATTTCATAGCACCTAAAATGTGTTCCATTAGTAATAAAGAGATGTTAAAAAGATCATACTCTTTTCCTTCAAAGAGAGTTTGGCAATAGCAGAAGGGTAGATCACATACCTCACATGCAAGGAGTCCTGGGTTCAATTCCAGGCACTCAAAATGCCCACTCTCTTATCATAAAAAAATACCTTTAGGCAGTCAGTATGCAGTGACGCAGGAGGCCTCGTTCTGTGGCTAACTCATTCTGTCTGGGACAGGGAAGGGCAGTGTTAGACCGGAATCATGGCTGGAAGTGACACTGTCAGTGAAGATGTGGCTACACAGTATGCACTCAGGACGTCCTCACCACAGAGGCTGATAACAAATTCTGTGCAGCCAGTTCCTATGAAAAACTGTTAGGTGAGTAGTATCAGCCAGGACCACATGGCGCTCTTTTCTCCTCATCTTCTATCTATTCTCATAGCAAACCGCAGATTACAAAGGGACCGGGTTGTTTTAGTGCACGGAGGTCTTAATTTCCTATGACTGGAACCTAGGCTATCCTGACACAGCTCATTCACTTGTCCAGACCAGACAGCCATTCAAAGCATCCTGGGTTACCCAGAGGAAATACTAACATCAGTGATCTAAAAGGTCCGTTAACCCCGAGTCCCTTTCCTACCAGTACCTACCTGATGCTTGTCTTTGATGCGCTGATGCTTTCCAGGCAAGCCCATGGCTAAGTGAACCATCTCTGCAGCCCTTCAATGTCTGTTTTATTCATCTGCAAATCTAGATTGAGTGACTTCCCCTGCCCCCACCCAAATTAGATTTTAGTCAGTTCTCTAGTTTTTCTTTGCTGGTGTTTGTCTTTCAGCGGGAAGTTTGATCCATGGTTTCATGCACAGAAGCAAATTCTCTACCTAGAATCTTGGTCCCCAAGTCTCAGGTTTCACTGTTGCCAGTTTGGGCCTGCCATGGAGGTGCGTACCTTTAATCCCAGCACTCCAGAAGCTGAGGCGGGTGAGGACAACCTGGTCTAGACAGCAAGTTTCAGGCCAGCCAGGGCTTCACAGTGAGACCCTGTCTCCAAGCAAGCAAGCAAGCAAGCAAGCAAACAAACAAACAAACAACATCAAACCAAACCGTAACCAGTCAGTTTGGAGGCTGGGGCTGTAGCTCCTTGTTGGAACACGGTAGTCATGCATTTCAGGTCCCCGCACCCCTCTCCAAGGTAGTCTGGATCTACTTAATTGCTGCTCTCCTGATGTTTATTTATAGCTTCCTTATGATGAATCCAGGCCTGTTCCACATTTATATATCTCTATTTAGATTTTATTGGGCTTTAAATGGCTCCCTGGGTCTCAAGCTTATATCTTTCAACAGTTCTAAAAGCTGCCAGCCCATCCCGTGCCCGGTGTCCTGTGCTCCCTGCCCCCCCCCCCCCAATTATTGCTGTTTTGTTTGTTTGTTTAATATTTATTCCTTTTAGTTTTTTTGTTTTTGTTTTGTTTGTTTGTTTTTTTGGTTTTTCAAGACAGGGTTTCTCTGTGTAGCCCTGGCTGTCCTGGAACTCACTTTGTAGACCAGGCTGACCTCGAACTCAGAACTCTGCCTCTGCCTCCTGAGTGCTGGGGCCAGGCGTGGTGGCGCATGCCTTTAATCCTTTTAGGATTAAAACAAGTGTAGGCTAGGTCTTCATGATGGCTTTTACATCCGTGAGCACCTCCTACTACATCATAGTCCGTGTCTCTGCATTCCGGATTTATTTATTTTTTTTCCTTGGTTTATCTACTTGCATTTCATCTGCTGCTTAACTGATAACGGAGTTATCAAAAAGGTACTTCGCAAAGATAGTTTTCGTTTGAAACTTGAAATTGCACCTGGGAAGATCTTTGAAGCCTGAGTTGGAACGGAAGACTCTGTAGGATGTTTTCTTGGTCTGCTCTCTACCTGGACTAATCTCAGGTCTTCTCTTAGACACGTTTCCTTCCCAGTGCACATGGTAGGAAGACCCAGGCGAGACTTTCATTCCTACCTAGTGACGAGGACTAGACAGGCCATGTATCAGCATCTCCCTGTACTTTCCCCTTTGGGACACAGGTGGACTCCTCTTGATGTACTAGCTAAGCAGTATGTCAGCTTTTACACTTATGTTTTCTCATGGCTCTGTTTCGTTCCAGATATTAGTCCATTTCAGTTATTTTATTTTATTCCACTGCGGAAGCTTATTGCCAGGAATATGGAATCTCTGCATACTTCTTAAATGGTTTTTAAAGCTCCAGCACCCATCACATATTTAACTGTTAACCTCTTAATCTTTAATTATATCTTCTTGAGTGAATTCATTATTACTATTTTTTTTTTTTTACAAAGCTTTTATCTACTTCTTCCAATGGTTTCATTTCAGTGAGACACCTGTTTGAAGAGTTTGTCTTGGTTCTCCTCTCTGGCTTGCTGCTGCTACAGGGCAAAGTGTTATTTTCCATTTCCTGCCTTGTATACACTGACCTGTAATTACACACCGAGTACTTAGGGACGAGTAGGCAGTAACAAACGGGTCCGGGGAAAGTTTCTGCTCCTGTGGGCTGGCGTGGAACCAACTGGCAGCCAGTCAATACCTGGATGAAGCTTTCGAAGTGTCTCTTCTCTTAGCTCTTCTTGGGTGCAAGTAGGGACTCGTGCTTGGCCTTAGGGGTAGGAATAGGCAATTCATGGGCACAGCTCCCTCCATATTAGCTGCCTTGGGTGCATTAGGCCAATCTTCACAAGCATGCAGTAGCTTGGAAAGCTCTTTCTCTAGTGAACGCACACACAGCTTCCTCCGGGTAACTTCCTGGGAAGCATCGCACTGAGGCGTTTGTGGTAAATCTCTCATGGGTAAGATGCTCCAGGCCGGCTGAAACAAAGACCCTGAAGCCTGCGCACTAAGCGCCCTCTGTGCGTGGGTCCTGCTTAACTACTTTGCTGGGCTTTCCTAAATGGGGAAGTTGAGAGAGTTTTTCCAGGGAATGTTGCTAGATCTGGGTACAGTTCACAACATTCTTTCAATCACATGAATTCTTGGTTGCAGAGAAGGTCTTCCTCATCTGAAATAGATGCATTAAGAGCAAGCCTAGGTTAGCGGATCGCTCAGAGGAAACTTTAGAAGTGCTAAGGGAAAAGCGAGGGATGGTGAAGATTATAAACCTCTGTTGCACCTCCACTAGCATTTTTATGTCTCATATACTATAGGCATTCACAGATATAAATGCCAACTTTACTAATTTAAGTAACATTGCCAGTACATTTACAGAATAGTTTTTATTTTTTTAAACAAATGATTTAAATGCAAAGGTTTTTTTTGTTCCTTTGTTTATTTGTTTGGTTTTTCTGATGGCATGGTATAAACCATCGATGTAATTCTTAGGGGAAAATGTCCCCACCCTAGTTCAGATATTTCTACATGTAAGTTACAGAATCATGATTCAAAACTATATACAGTACCAAATATAATTGCATCCTATAGGTCCTTAGATAAACAGAGTTCCCAATTCAGTGCGAGCAGGACTTTGGCTGTGTTCCTCCTGAGAAATTCGTGTCTGCTTGCCTGGGTCTGTTAGCACTTCCTTCCTGCTGGCTTTCTCCTTGGTCGGAAGATAACTTCCAGCTGTACTGGGAGCTATGCTCTCCTCAGAGAGAAATGTGGAGAAAAGGAGAAGCAGAGAGACAGACACAGCCAGCCTGTAGGATTAGAGGACTTCCCCTGGAGCCTTCATCAGTCTTTTTGTTTCTATTCGGCAGGGCTGGATCATACATACAGTCCTCTTAAAGTGGTTTTTACTGCATTATAATCGACACGCTGAGGTATTTTAAGAGTACAGCTTGGTTTTCACATATGTACGCCCATGAAACCATCACTGCGATAGGCAAGTTTCCTACTGGCTTTCTGTGGCCACTCATTCCTGCTCCTCCACCTTCAAGCATCACTGATCCTCTTCTTTTCCCTTGAGACTCGTTTGCATGTTCCAGTTTCATATAAATGCAATCATACAAGGTGTGTTGAATTTTCTTTCAATTTGTCCTTTCCCCTCTTTTTTTTGAAGACAATTTCCATTTTGATGATGCATTACGGGTAAGTAGTTTTTTCTGCACTGTGGCTTCTCCAGCAAGTCTGAGAGCTCTGCCTGACTCAGATTCACCACAAAAGATTTTCTCCCTTATTTTATTTTGAAGGGGTACCTTAATTCTTATGGTGTGAATGTGTGAGTGTGCACTGCATGCGTATTACAGTGTACATGCTGTTGATCTAGAGGACAGGTTGGAGGATTCTCTCATTTCACCTTTACATGGGTACTAGGACTAGTACCCAGGTTGGCAGCATTAACCCTCTGGGTCACTTGCTGGACCGCTTGTCTATATTTTCTTTTAGAGTGTCTATAGTTTGAGGAATTAGGTTTAGACACAAAATATGGTGGGAGGTGTGCATGTAGCAGTTGGCAATACTGGTTGAGGTTTTCTGTTTAAAATCTTAGCATGTGACTGATCTAGCATCAGGATCAAGGCCACTCATTCCCCACTTCAGTTATCAGACATCAGTTGTCTCTGTATGTCTAGACTCTATTTTGTTCCACTGATAGGTTCCCTATTTATACAGTAATATCACATTTAAATAGTTACTGTGATTTTATTGTGTCCTAAAATAAAAGTTGGCTTGACCAGTCCAAGTCCTTTGTCCTTTCCTGTAAGTTTTAAAACTAGCTTGTCCACTTCTGTAAGTGTTTTCGGGGTTTCGTTTGGTTTCTATAAAACTTATACCTCAGTTTTGGAAGAATTCACATCTTAAGTATGAGTATTGTTCTGTTAGCAAGATACCTGTCTCTACTTATTTATACATTCCTTAATTTATCTTAGCAATGTTTATTAGTTTTGGTGTTTAAAACCTTTACATTTTGGTCAGGTTTATCCCTAAGTATTTACATTTTATATCACTTAAATATTTAAATTTTTTGATGTTTTATTTCAATATTTCATTTCAAGTATACAAACTCCTTGACTTAAAGTCAAGTTTCAAGCGAACCAATCTTCATGAGTTGAGTGTATCATGTTAAAAGTGTATTGGAAAAACTCAAGAGTTCCAACCATCACAGCTCAGCAACACAGTGTGTCATAAGATCCACTGACATCCAGGTCTCATGACAGATTGTGAGCTGAGGCCTTTGTTACTGCCAGACATTGTAAGAGTCTCATGCTGCATCTTACAACAACAGAACAATGAAAATTATAAACTCAGAACGTAGTTTCTACTTGAGAGGGCAAGGCAGGAAGATTGCCTTGTTCTGGGCTACCTTAAGGTACATAATGAGACCTTGTCTCAGACTCAATGCAACATCACAAACAAGAACCAGTTTCTACTGAGCATGTACTAGTCTGATGCTATAACAAAATAAATTGTAAAGCAGATGCTACAGAGAAATAAACAGATTGTATTGATCTCATATGGTGATACTTGGACAAATTCATGAAAAATTCTTTAGTTCAAACATTTTAAAAATATTCCATTAGATTTTCAACATTTATGTTCAAGGCATGTGTAAGAATAATAAATTTTACCTATGTTTAAATTTATATGCATGTTTCTTTCCTTGCTTCATTGCCCTGGTTAAAATCACTGCTACAGTGCTGAATGTGAGTGAGAAGAGGGAACACCTTGATCTTGATCTTGGTTTTAATGGAAAGTTGTCAAATCCCAGCATTTGAAATAATAGCATATGCACTCTTGTAGATGGTTTACAACTGCTAAAGGAGCCTACCTTCCATTTGTAACTTTGCTGAGAATCTTTAAAGTGCTCTTCACATTCAGTTTATCAAATGTCTTTTCTCTATGTAGCTTTCTATGTTGCATTTATCTACACATTGAAATATGTTCATCTTTTTCAATTTTACATAATTCCTACATTTTTTAGGGTAAGTCTTGCTTTAAAACAATCAACCCTTTTACACGCTGTTGTATTAATTTGCTAGAATTGTGTGAGACTCCACCTTACATAATTTTGTCCCTGCGTTTGTGAGGCACACTCACTCACCCACGCCATTGTTGTCTGGTTTGCAGTTCACAGTAATGTCAGCGTCTTTAGAATAGGTTGTAAAATGTTTCCATGTTGGTTCATCTTATCAACTTGACAATTTTAGATTCACCATAAGTACACCTCCTGGTATGTTTCCTGAAAGGTTTTTACCAATGGGGGAAAGATCCATCCCATAGGCTCGGCCACAGACTGCATAAAAGAGAGAGAGAAAACTGCATATCACTGTCCCCTCTCCCTCCTGGTTTCAGATGCAATGTGACCAGCTGCCCTCCACTCCTGCTCCCATGCCTTCAGTGCCACAGCGAACTGTATCTCTTTGAACTGTGAGCAAAAAGAAGCCATTCCTCCCTCAAGTTGCTTTCTGTCAAGGTATTTTTATTAAACAATTAATATTTTTCAAAGAATTTCCTGGTTTTGTCTAAGTTGTCGAATTTCTGGTCAATATAGTTGTTCATGATATTTCCATATTATCTATTTTTTAAAAATCATGCCTTGGATTTGGACATAACCAGAGTTTCACATGCAGTTGTGGAAAAGATGGTAGAGAGATTCTACATGCCTTTTACCTAGTTTCCCCTAATGTAATAATACCTTGCAAAACTATGGCGTGAAATTACAGCCAGGGTTTCTACATTGATACAGTTAAGATAAAGAACACTTACACTACCACCAAGATACCTCCTACTGCTCTTTCGTGGCCATGCCAACTCCTCCCCCTCACCATCCCTCCAGCATCTGACATACAGAATCAGACAGAAGGCTTCCTTTTTTGCGAGGTGTAATATTCTGACATTTATTCAGGGAGTTGTGAACATCAACAATTTGTTTCCTTATTTCCTATATGTATGTTGTTGTTTTTGCATATGTACTTGTTAGTATCGGTATGGACAGGTATACATGCACGTGTGTGCACATGTATGTATGTATGTATGTATGTATGTATGTAGGTCAGAGGCAGATGTCAGGTATCGTTCCTCAGTGTTTCTTGTGGAACCTGCCACTTCTCCATTGAGCTAGGCTGGCTGGTTATTTAGCTTGCAAAGGTCTGCTTATCTCTGCCCCTGACCTCCCGTCAGTGCTGAGATTACAGGCGCACAGAACTGCACTTAGCTTTGTCCATGTTCTGGGGGGCTGCAGTGTGGTCCTCAGGCTTGGGAAGTAGGCACGTAATGAACTGATCCCAGTTTAGATGTACTTCTGTCTTTGAGTCCTGTCCCGTGGTCTGAGCACTTTACAGTTTGTTTTCCCATTCACATATGGAAAGACATCTGGTTATTGCTTTCTGGCTTTTACAAACATTCTTCTATATACAGTCTTGTACAAGTATTTGTGAATGTAAAATTTCATTTCTCTGGGATGATTGCCAAGAGTGTAATTGCTAGCTTGTATGGTAGTAGAGTGCTTAATTTTTTTTCTAGTGTACCATTTTTATTAATTAAATCTGTTCTTTGACAACCTCACACATGTATACAATACATCCTAATTACTCTCACCCCATCCTCGATTATCTTCCTCCTGATCTTGTCAATGTCCCTACCCCCCATAACAAATCCATTCCCCACATTCATGTCCTTGTGTTCTATTTTGTTTGGTGAGCCACCCATTGAGTTTAGCCAAGGTCATTTGTGTGGACATAGGTTTGGAATTATTCGTTGGAGATTGATGGGGCACACAATGGAAGTCAATGACTCCCCTTCCCCTAGAATCTATCAGGTGGCCAATAGTTCAGCAGAGAAGAGTAGTGCCTCATGAGGCCCTCCCCAATCAGGAGCGACTATTGACAGCGCTAGTCTTGTGCAGGCTCAGTGTAGGCAAATTCATGATTGAATTCATGACTGAAGCAGGTATATCATGCACAGAAGACAGCATTTTGAAGTCCTTCTTATCTTCTGGCTTTTACATTCTGTCCATCCCCTCCTCTGATCTATTCCAGAGCTTTACAGTAGCTGGTAATAATTTCTTGTTTAGGGCTGAGTGCATCTGATTGCCCAGTTCTTCACTGCAAAGAGATGCTTCATTGAGTAAGGTTAATGATAACATTTGGATGTGGGTGTATACACATAGACATTTAGAAAGAAGTTTGGCACTACCTTCATTCATTAAACACTAGTAGGTTCACCCTTAATGCCCATGACTTCCCCCACTCACGTGTTGTTTTTTAAATTGGGTTTATGATAGCAGACATGTAAGTTGGGACTCTGAGAATCTATGCACACATCTGTAAGCCCTGTGCTACTAAGCTGAGAAGGGAGGCATAAGTAAAAGCCTGTTGTAAATGGCAGGTGACAATGAAGAGATCCTGTCTAGAAACAAGGTGAAAGGTGATAAGCTGACACTCGAACTTGTCCTTTGACCTCCACAAGCATGTCATACGTCACGGTGTATGTGCATGTGAACACACACACACACACACACACACACACACACACACATGCACTCATGCACACCCCCCCACACACACACAGAGTCAGAAAAAAAAATCTACATGGTTTGTGTAAAGAAAAGTAATTTCCCTTCAAAAAGTCTTTCAGATGACAATGAAGACAATCAAAATTTTAAAATAGATATCATATTGTTACAGAACTTGTAGTTGTCATTGATTCCATTCAAGCATAAAACAATGTGGCCGCGTGTTCTCTACATAAGCAAAAGTGTCAGATGATGCTATGTGCACACTTGTGCACTCTCTGTGTGTATTGCTTTGAAAAGATAACATCAATGCCCAAGTTTTGTTTGTAACACAATGAGTCTTTTAAACTAATATTTTTAGGGTCTCTTTTTTCTACCCAGTGTTCTCCTATTTTTTTTATCAGCATTACTTTTGACTTTTTCTTCTGCTTTCTCTCCTAAACACCTCTAATTCTACAGTGACCCTCTCTCCTTCAGTAAGACTGCTCCGCGCTTAATGAAATTGTTACAAGAATTTGTCTTGTAATAATTGTGAATCAATTATGAAGGCTGAGTATTCACAGTAGTTGTAAGTGGACAAGCTGTACATGAAGCCTTGGTATAGTCCAGCCTGTGTCTGAATTCTAATGCAGAAAGATTAGCCAGATACATCCAGGTCCAGGGAGTAGCTCTCTCCTAGCCAGGTCTCTGTTTGTTTTTAGGCCTTCAGTGGGCTGGATGAGGCCCACCTTCGAATGAGCATCTGCTTTCCCTAGTGTATGGGTTCTAATGTGAGTCCAGTGAATACTTTCCCAGGCACACTAACTACTGGATGGCCCCTACTCCAGTCAAATGGACACATAACATTAACTGGACACTTGGTTCCAATAATTGTTATCAATTTGGTCACAATAATGTAAAACAAAGTCAACCCAAGAGGAAAAAAAAAACAGAAAACAGAGAAAGTAGCATAGAATCTTAGGAAGGGAAGGAGGGAGAATTGAAAAGAGAGACAGAAGGAAAGAGGGAGAAAAAACCCAAGGTAACATAATAACTTGACATATATCAGTTGTCATTTCAAAGGTGAATGTGTCTGAATTAAAATTAAGTTTTCCCAAATAAGACTAAAAACATGCTCAATATGCTGTGTTCAAGGGTACATCTAAAACACAGGCGATAAGGGGACCAATATTTGTAAGGTGAATGTTAAAGGAATGAACTTAATGATTTCTGAAAGCGTAGGTTTCAATGACCAAAACATTAAATGGTTAAAAGAGGAGTGTTTTTTTATGCTTTTTATTACTATGCAATAATTGTAGACTTTCATGCACTAGCTAGCATGACTGCTTAAGAGATACCACAGCTTTGAAAACACAGTAGAGAGTATCTCAGGCTTGACAGAAAGCATCCACTTACCATTGAGCTTCCACAGCCTCTTGATTGGCATACACACACACACACCCCCCCCCACACACACACACACTAATTGGCCAGTGTTCTGTTGATGTTGGTCAAGAGGAATGTGGTGGTGCATCTTCCTAGCCCAGGCCCCAGGAAACTGAGCGGACAGGATACCCAGCTCAGATTCCTTGTCACCCGGTCTCTGAGCAGTTATGGGACTCTGCGTCTGTCTTCCTGCCTTGTCGAAATATTAAATTAAATGTATCTGAGAACTTTCTGGTCCTCCGGTTTCTCCAAACCTTGGGTTCCTTTTCCTGAGTACCCGCAGGCTTGGAAGTGTAATTTATACTGCATAAGTTTCCACATTAGGCTGTGGGAATGGTCAGGCTTTCTTACCTTTCCCCAATCTTTATGATTGCTCCAGGAATCCTTGACTTAACAATTCAAACCTATGAAACCCAGCATGACCTTGACTGACCAATCAAAATGGCTTATCTTTGTGACCCTGGTATTGGCTACAAATGAACAGAATATTAAAGTTAGTCAAAGTTCTCATTATCTTTATTTGAATGTTAGCAGAATATAAAGTGTTTCTCAGTTTCCATGACTAATAAAACCCAAGGAGTCCAGCTCTATACTGCCTAGAGTTGTCTTGTTCCCTGGACAGGAAGCCTCCTGAGGAAGGACGATAGAAGCAAGCGAGACCAAGACATTGTCAGTATCATTTGGATCCCTAGATCCAACCAGGGCCAAGTGTCACATTTTGTAGATCACAGTTCAACAAGGATTGACTCGCGTTAACTTGTTCATTTAATGCAGTACATTAGTTAGAACTGAGTTTGTGTTATTTACAATAAAGTATTTCTAAAAAATTGTTTTTCAGTTGGTTAATTCCACAGCTGTAGAAACTGGGTATAAAGAGGACTAACTATATATTATTAAAATTCCTGGAGAGAATTTTTATTCCCTGCTTGATGAATTACTATGTTGGTCTATGTGTAAAAATGGCATTTATACTGAACACATGGATTTTTTCATCATTTCCTAAACAACATGGAATAACAAATATTTGCATAGAGTTTATATTCTGTTTGGTTTTGAAAGTAAGTAGTTTGAAAATCATTCAAATTCTACGAGAAGGGCTGTGGGTGTGGCTTAGTTGGTGAAGTGCTTGCCTAGCATGTACAAAGTAGGGGTGGTAATGCACACTTGAAATCCCAGCACTGGGGAAGCAAGAGCAGACAGACCTCACCTCTGGTTCAGCATCATCTCTGATGACAGAGTAGTTCCAAGCCAACCTAGGGTACATGAGAGCCTAATGGAAGGAAGGAAGGAAGGAAGGAAGGAAGGAAGGAAGGAAGGAAGGAAGGAGGGAAGGAAGGAGGAAAGGGGGTAGGAGGGAAGGAAGGAAAGGAGGGAGGAGGGAAGGAGGGAAGGGAGGGAGGAAGGAGGGAAGGGAGGAGGGGAGGGGAGGGAAGGGAGGAGGGAAGGGAAGGAGGAAAAGGAGGAGGAAGGAAGGAATGAAGGAAAGAAAGACAGGAGGAAAGGGAAGGGAGGAGGAAGGGAAGGGAGGACAGGAAGGAAGGAAGAATGGATAAGTGAAGACCCACAGAGGTTTTGTGTGACGACTGATTTACTTTTGTAAAGTCTTGAGTACCTGGCTATCTTGTTATCTGTGGGATCCCAGAGCAACTGCCTGAGGCTACCAAGGGACAGTTGTAATTAAGAATGTGCTAATTGTGCGTAGTCTTTGGAAGGCAATGGGCTAGTAATATAGACCAATGAGATGGCTGAGCAGGTGAAGGCATTTAGTGGTCAAGCCTGAAGGTGAAATTCCAGCACCAGCATTGGGAAGTGGAGGCAGGAGGATAAGAAGTTCAAGGTCATCCTAAACTTCATAGCGAGTTTCTGTGATATCAGAGAACTTATCTAATAATAAAAAAATTCTCCTATCTCACTCAGAACTGAAAAATATTTCTTTTTTTTTTCCATTTTTTATTAGGTATTTAACTCATTTACATTTCCAATGCTATACCAAAAGTCCCCTATATCCACCCACCCCCACTCCCCTGCCCACCCACTCCCCCTTTTTGGCCCTGGTATTCCCCTGTACTGGGGCATATAAAGTTTGCAAGTCCAATGGGCCTCTCTTTCCAGTGATGGCCGACTAGGCCATCTTTTGATATATATGCAGCTAGAGTCAAGAGCTCCGGGGTACTGGTTAGCTCATAATGTTGTTCCACCTATAGGGTTGCAGATCCCTTTAGCTCCTTGGCTACTTTCTCTAGCTCCTCCATTGGGAGCCCTATGATCCATCCATTAGCTGACTGTGAGCATCCACTTCTGTGTTTGCTGGGCCCCGGCATAGTCTCACAAGAGACAGCTACATCTGCGTCCTTTCAATAAAATCTTGCTAGTGTATGCAATGGTGTCAGCGTTTGGATGCTGATTATGGGGTGGATCCCTGGCTATGGCAGTCTCTACATGGTCCATCCTTTCATCTCAGCTCCAAACTCCGTCTCTGTAACTCCTTCCATGGGTGTTTTGTTCCCAAATCTAAGGAGGGGCATAGTGTCCACACTTCAGTCTTCATTCTCCTTGAGTTTCATGTGTTTAGCAAATTATATCTTATATCTTGGGTATCCTAGGTTTGGGGCTAATATCCACTTATCAGTGAATACATATTGTGTGAGTTTCTTTGTGAATGTGTTACCTCACTCAGGATGATGCCCTCCAGGTCCATCCATTTGGCTAGGAATTTCATAAATTCATTCTTTTTAATAGCTGAGTAGTACTCCATTGTGTAGATGTACCACATTTTCTGTATCCATTCCTCTGTTGAGGGGCATCTAGGTTCTTTCCAGCTTCTGGCTATTATAAATAAGGCTGCTATGAACATAGTGGAGCATGTGTCCTTCTTACCTGTTGGGGCATCTTCTGGATATATGCCCAGGAGAGGTATTGCTGGATCCTCCGGTAGTACTATGTCCAGTTTTCTGAGGAACCGCCAGACTGATTTCCAGAGTGGTTGTACAAGCCTGCACTCCCACCAACAATGGAGGAGTGTTCCTCTTTCTCCACATCCTCGCCAGCATCTGCTGTCACCTGAATTTTTGATCTTAGCCATTCTGACTGGTGTGAGGTGGAATCTCAGGGTTGTTTTGATTTGCATTTCCCTGATGATTAAGGATGTTGAACATTTTTTCAAGTGCTTCTCTGCCATTCGGTATTCCTCAGGTGAGAATTCTTTGTTCAGTTCTGAGCCCCATTTTTTAATGGGGTTATTTGATTTTCTGAAGTCCACCTTCTTGAGTTCTTTATATATGTTGGATATTAGTCCCCTATCTGATTTAGGATAGGTAAAGATCCTTTCCCAATCTGTTGGTGGTCTTTTTGTCTTATTGACGGTGTCTTTTGCCTTGCAGAAACTTTGGAGTTTCATTAGGTCCCATTTGTCGATTCTCGATCTTACAGCACAAGCCATTGCTGTTCTGTTCAGGAATTTTTCCCCTGTGCCCATATCTTCAAGGCTTTTCCCCACTTTCTCCTCTATAAGTTTCAGTGTCTCTGGTTTTATGTGAAGTTCCTTGATCCACTTAGATTTGACCTTAGTACAAGGAGATAAGTATGGATCGATTCGCATTCTTCTACACGATAACAACCAGTTGTGCCAGCACCAATTGTTGAAAATGCTGTCTTTCTTCCACTGGATGGTTTTAGCTCCCTTGTCGAAGATCAAGTGACCATAGGTGTGTGGGTTCATTTCTGGATCTTCAATTCTATTCCATTGGTCTACTTGTCTGTCTCTATACCAGTACCATGCAGTTTTTATCACAATTGCTCTAGAAAAATATTTCTAAGATTAGAAACAGAGTGTGTGTGGATTGGGGAGGAGTCAGGTGGGAGGATATTACCCTTGGTGTTCTGGGAAGAGCCCTTAGGTCCTGACCCATAAACACAGTTCTGAGGAATGGTCTCTGCCTAAAACGGGAAAGACTAACAGATCCAGACTGATACTATAGTGGAAAGTGCCTGGAGTACCCTCACCTACGGGGATGTGATGTTCAATGCATGAAGACTAGATTCGTTGACAGATGTCTTAGCAGGTGCCCATGGGAGTGGCTGACAGATATCCAGCGTCTCACCATGGCGCTCTATAAATCACACTGTTTAAAACAAAGATGGGAACCTAAAGTTTAATAGCGACTTGAAATGGATATGAAGTTAATTTGCAGGAAAAGGAAAACTGGATTGTACTTATGCTATATTTGAATTTGTGGCTGAAATGCAAATTTATTGTGCATCTTACCAACTCTGGAGTGTGTTTGAAGAAGCCCGGGGATGTACAACTTTACCTTTCAGCCCCCTTCTTCCCAGCTCCAGTCTTTCTCTATGCAATGGAAGCCCTTGGGACTTGCTAGGTGTTAATTTATGCACTTTCGGGAATAAATACATGATTTTCTAGATTTCAGGGGGATTTTGATAGGACATTGATGTCTTCACCACACTCTTGCTCCATTTGCTCTGGGTGTTTTTCTCTCAGAACCTGGGAGAACTTTTCTTCGCTTATGTAGAATTCTATACTCTAAACCAGCTTAAAAGATCACTTATTATATTGCCACAATTTTGTTGGGGGCTGAATCCAATGGCACACCCTCAGAATCTTTTCTTTTTTTATTTCTTTGGTAAAACCGACAAGTAGGTATGTAGGGAACACTGGGTCAAAGCCATGCATCTCAAAAGAGAAAAGGAAAGCACATGGACAATTCAAATGAGGTTAAATGTCTGTTCACAGAAAATATTTACTAAATATACACATTTTCCTCTTAAACATATGTGCTTTTGTCTAAAGCTTCCAGGCCTCCCTCTTACTCTTGGCTGGAGTGCAGTGGGGGTGTTCCTATGGGATTGAGAGATACACACATGCTCCTCCATTCTAAACACAGATGAAGGTGGTAAAGTTCTAAGTGGAAATCGAGTTGTAGCATCTTCCCATCTGCTTTGGTGTGGTCCATTTGGCTCTGTACAGAGTGTGGAAGAAGCTGACACCATGTTTAGTGAGAACTCAACCTCGAATTTGGCAAGAAGCTTTCTAAGTTTGCTTAACTATTGCTAGTTTAATAAGACATCTGTGGTCACAGCAATTCTAATGACAAGTTGAGGAGAAACATCTTAGGCTGGTCTTACCTGCTTCCGAAAGCTCCCTCCCCCAGAGGGGAATCTCTCTGTCATTTCCTCCTTGTTACAAACGCTGAGCTGTTTTATCTTCATAACAGTGCGCTTGTGTTTCCATGAAAATGTATTATCTCATTTAACTTCTTCTCAGCTCGATCTTCCAAATATTTACACCGTCATAGCATTTTCTCTCCTATTCAGCCATTCACGGGTATGAATGTTGGAATTATTGCTCAAGTTTGTTCTAGATTCTGTCCACCTGAGCCGAAACAGCCATATCAAGTCATGAAACACATGGCCTCGTGCAAGTCATAGCTGATTTTCAGTTTTAGCAATATAGCCTTAGTCTCCTAAAAACAAAGGAACACACCGAATATTTAAAAATTTCCTACATAACATATAGTAGATATGTATAAATACAATAGGTATAAATATTTCAAAATAACACACTTAAACTTTGGAATCTGAATAACTGGTTGGATTATTAATATTTTCCCATCTGTCAAGTAAAAATGTTAAATTATCTCTTGGTGTCCGGTCTCCCCCTTTAAGCTCTATATTTTGCTTTTGAAACCTTAGTATAAATAGAATTTGGTGGATTTTTTTGAAAGTCACTAGGGTCGAAAACTTGTATTATTTTCTGGGAAAAAAATTTATAGTGGGGCATCTGTTCTTTAGAATTTTGAGTCATTCTGAACCATGCATGAATCATGACTTGCTCATTTTTAGCTCATTTTAGGGGAAGAATTGGCAAGGTGCAACAAAGGGAGACGTTACGTTAGAAGAAATTTTGGTTTCTAAGGTATTGAGACTGTTTCCAATAATAATATTACTTTTATAGGAAAGTGAGGCTTTTAATCTACATATCTGAAAGCTTTGAGCATATAAGTACACATGTACATGATGATACTTTTAAAATCAAGAAAATTTTATTCTAATTGTTCATAGTTTTAATCAGTGAAATGTGAATATTTTACTGCATAGAAGACCCATTAATAATAACACAATAGTTTTATTTTACAATGAGTATGGACCTGGGGCTAGCTTGACAAGAAACATCACATTTGCAGTATTTATTCTGTTTGTAACATGTCTATCTTAGGGTTACTAACTCAAGCAGACCAAGAACCTGGAGGCAGGAGCTGATGCAGAAGCCGTGGAGGGATGCCGCTTACTAGCTTGCTCCTTGTGGCTTGCTCAGCCTGCTTTCTATGGAACCCAGGACCACCAGCCCCAGATGGAACCGCCCTCCCACATCAATCACTAATTAAGAGAATGCTGTACAATCTTGCCTAAAGTCAGGTTTTACAGAAGAAAAAATTTTTTTCAATTGAGAATCCCTTGTCTCTGATGACTCAAGCCTGTGTCAAACTGACACACAACCAGCCAGTACAATGTGGTTCCTATGACACCATGGCTAGAAAGAAACACTTTACCCCTGCCCCCTTTAGAAAAGATTTATTTACTTCACTATTTTATGTGTATGAGGGTTTTGTCTGCATGCATGTATACCCACCACATGGGTGTGTGATCCCCGAGCAGGTCAGAAGAGGACATCAAATCCACTTGAACTGGAGTTACAGATGGTTGCGAGCTGCCATGTGTTTCTGGGAATCCAACCAGAGTCCTCTGTAAGAGCAGCACATGCAAGGGCTGGAGAGATGGCTCAGCGGGTAAGCGTTCTGACTGCTCTTCCGAAGGTCCTGAGTTCAAATCCCAGCAACCACATGGTGGCTCACACACCACCCATAATGAGATCTGATGCCCTCTTCTGGTGCATCTGAAGTCAGCTACAGTGTACTTATGTATAATAATAAATAAATCTTTGGTCCGGAGCGAGCAAGGACTGAGTGAGAGCGAGCAAGGACTGAGTGAGAGCGGAGTTGGTCAGACTGGAGCAAGCAGAGGTCCTAAAAATTCAATTCCCAACAACCACAGGAAGGCTTACAACCAGCTACAGTGTACTCATATACATAAAATAAATAAATAAATCTTTAAATTAAAAAGAGCAGCATGTGCTCTCCTCTGCTGAGCTAAGAGTTGTTTCAGGTCCAAGAATGGCTGCATTTTTGATCACTTCCCTGACAGATTTGTCTGAGATCTCTTCCCAGGTATTTATGGTAAGTGCCTTTAAAATGTGCTTCTTTTTTCCTATGAGAAAAGTAAGGTAATTAAAATTAGAACTTTCAGGGGGTGGCCAGGAAACAACTGTGCCAGGACAAAGATTTCTCCTTAGGGGAATGAGTTAAGAAAAGGAAGTATTATTTACTAAGTGTTCCCACTCTGCAGATGGCAAGCCTCTGACAAGTATGTGTGAAGCCAGTTGTTTGTGGATACATTTCCATGGTTATACTTTAGTCATCCATACCACAACAAGAGTCTAGGTCTCTCCTTGTGACTCTCTCCCTCCCTCCCTCCCTCCCTCCCTCCCTCCCTCCCTCCCTCCCTCCCTCCCTCCCTCCCTCCCTCCCTCTCTCTCTCTCTCTCTCTCTCTCTCTCTCTGCAAACGGCAGTGACTTCTGCATATCCCTGAAAGTTGATATCTTCTGATGGCTTCCCTGTGTCACCTGGCTTCCGGCTCTGCATCTGACTTTTTCCTAAGAACCTGTGCTTTGATCCAGTTCTGCAAGCTACAATATATGCTGCCCCCTCCTGGTATTGTTTGAAGAGGTGAGCTCTGCTTAATGAAATTTATTCAGATGCTATTTGTGAATATGCTTTTCAGATATTTGCTCTCCGTTCCTGTTTGTACTCATCCAGTTAAGGGTCACTGGAAAGTCCAATCTGATGGAATTTGAAACTCGCTGGTGATTTTGTTGTCATTTTAATATGCTGCTAGAACACTAGCTGATGCACACGAGAGAAGAGAGAGAGAGAGAGAGAGAGACAGAGAGAGAGAGACAGAGAGAGACAGAGACAGAGAGAGACAGAGACAGAGAGAGACAGACAGAGAGAGACAGAGAGAGACAGACAGAGACAGAGAGAGAGAGACAGAGAGACAGAGAGAGACAGAGAGACAGAGAGAGACAGAGAGACAGAGAGAGACAGAGACGGAGAGAGACAGAGAGAGAGAGACTACTTTTTTGATGCAGACAAAAGCCCTGTCATCCATACAGCCATGCTATGTTCAAATTTGGTGAAAAGTTTGCTGATTCATTACTGTGCATATTTGTTTTAATTTTAATTAAAATGATCTAACTCCATTCACAAACTATGCCATGTGTATGAACACTTTTAAAACTTTCTTACTAGCTCACACAAAATAGACCAATGTCACTTCACTGGGTGAAGTTGCCAGTTGTTTTCAAAATGTAAAGGTCTGAACTGCAGAGTTCCTAGGAAAGTACATCAAGAAAAAAAAAGGCAAGGAACATGGTTGATTTCTTTTGAATTGTAAATACGGGAAATTCTTTTTAATTCTTATGCCTGCTGTTCTCTTGGGAGGGAGAAGAGTCAAAAACTAGGGTGGCCCAGAATGGGGTCCTTTGGAGCTTTAGTTATCACTGAGTGATAAGGCCTGGCATACAATACACTTAGAAATGTCAGTATGGATAATGCGTTTCTAGCCTTCTTTAATGTCTGAGTCTTCAGTTTAACATATGAAATGGTGTTTGAACTTATGCATGGATACAGACATTGTGGTAAGCATATATGTACTTTGTATAAGGTATTGACCAGAGTCTAGATCAGAGACCAGCATCTGTAGCCTCAGCAAGGAGTGTGTGAGGAATGTTGAATTCCCTATTGCTGTTTAGCTAAACTGATACAGCACCAAACACCCCCTAAATATTTAAGCTCATCCCGTAAACAAATGCTACTTTTAGCCTTAATTGGAGATGCTTCTCTTTGCAATGAACAGTGGTGAATATAGAAACTCACGGCTGCTCAGGATGCTGAGACTAAATGATCATTCAGGGCTCCACGGTAAGCAAGACACGTGTGTCATGTCTGCTAGGGAGTGACGCAGAGGAAAGGGAGGATGGCTTAAGGATAAGGAAGAGGGCAGTGAAGAAATGTCTTTTGGCCATGACACAACTTTACAACCACCAACTCACAGTATTTGTGTTTCCTTTCACTAGGCCTACAGGAGACTGCACCTGTCACCAGTCAACTATGAATGGGGACCAGCTCACTGGCACCATCTTTACAACCACCAACTCACAGTATTTGTGTTTCCTTTCACTAGGCCTACAGGAGACTGCACCTGTCACCAGTCAACTATGAATGGGGACCAGCTCACTGGCACCATCTTTCTCTGCTAGACTATTGGCTACTGATGGATGTTGGGAGAGGGGAGGCCTATCCTGCATTTGTGTACCCACTGATGAGCATAACCAGGCTCTGATGGGCCCATTGTCACACAGACAACTGTGGTTAAACTTAGTGGGTCACAAAAAAAAAACAAAAACAAAATGAAAAGACAGGAATATGAGAAACAAACTTGTAGGGAGGAGTTGGGTACGTGTTGACAGAGATCAGGAGGGAGGTAATAGCGGATGTGGAATGAGATGAAGCAGATTGTATTAGATACATGTATGACATTCTCAAAAAATTATATATATATAATTTACATGTGTTATATACTATACATAATGTATTACACAAGAAATAACACATATATCATAATATATAAATATACATTATGCACATTATATAATGTATATATTTATTCTTTATATGTAATGTTTATGTATAACACATACATTATAAGTATTATTGTATGTTATGTATTATATTTATATATCTATGTAATTATATATCAATATAATATTATAACACATATAATAATATAAAATATATAATTATATATTGTAGAATTCTATAGTATAATATGTTATTATAATAATGTAATATACAATCCTTGTTATATATAAACTATATATTATAATTATATTTTATCTACTTATATTACATTTTCATGATGTATCAATATATTAATATCAATTATATTGATATATTAGCATAATATCATTGCACTAATATATTAATGTTATATATTAATACACTCTATAATGACATATATTTTTATATATACATATATTAATATAACATATACATATAAGTACGTTATATGATAATTATATATTTTTTCTTTTATTAGATATTTTCTTTATTTACATTTCAAATGTTATCCCCTTCCCCAGTTTCCTCCCTTTTTCTGAAAACCCCTTACCCCATCCTCTCTCCCTCTGTTTCTATGTCGGTGTTTCTCTACCCACCCACTCCCACATCCCTGCCCTCTATTTCCCTACACTGGGGCATCTATCGAGCCTTCATCGGACCAAGGACCTCTCCTTCCATTGATGCATGACAAGGCCATCCTCTGCAACATATGCAGCTGGAGTCATGTGTACTCCTTTGTTGATGGCTTAGTCCCTGGGAGCTCTGTGGGGGGGGGGGGTCTGGTTGGTTGATATTGTTGTTTTTCCTATGGGGTTGCAAACCCTTTCAACTCCTTCAGTCCTTTCTTTAACTCCTCTATTGGGGACCCTTGTGCTCAGTCCAGTGGTTGGCTGCGAGTATCCACCTCTGTATTTGTCAGGCTCTGGCAGGGCCTCTCAGGAGACAGCTATATCAGGCTCCTGTCAGCAAGCACTTCTTGGCATCTACAATAGTGTCTGGTATACGGGATGAATCCCCATGTGGGACAGTCTATGGATGGCCTTTCCTTTAGTCTCTGCTCTATACTTTGTCTCCATATTTGCTCCTGTGAGTATTTTGTTCTCCTTCTAAGAAGGACCGAAACATCCACCCTTTGGTCTTCCTTTTTATTGAGCTTCATGTGGTCTGTGAATTGTATCTTGGTTATTTGGAGCTTTTGGGCTAATATCCACTTATCAGTGAGTGCATACCATGTGTGTTCTTTTGCAATTGGGTTACCTCACTCAGGATGATATTTTCTAGTTCTATCCATTTGCCTAAGAATTTCATGAATTCATCATTTTTAATAGCTGAGTAGTATCCCATTGTGTAAATGTACCACATTTTCTGTATCTATTCTTCGTTTGAGAGGTATCTGGGTTCTTTCCAGCTCCTGGCTATTATAAATAAGGCTGCTATGAACATAGTGGAGCATGTGTCCTTCTTACCGGTTGGAACATCTTCTGGATATATGCCCAGGAGTTGTATAGCTGGGTCCTCAGGTAGTACTATGTCCAATTTTATGAGGAACCGCCAGACTGATTTCCAGAGTTGTACCAGCTTGCAATCCCACCAGCCGTGGAGGAGTGTTCCTCTTTCTTCACATCCTCACTAGCATCTGCTATCACTTGAGTTTTTGATTTTAGCCATTCTGACTGGTATGAGGTGGAATCTCAGGGTTGTTTTGATTTGTATTTCCCTGATGACTAAGGATGTTGAACATTTCTTTAGGTGCTTCTCGGCCATTTAATATTCCTCAGTTGAGAATTCTTTGTTTAGCCCTGTACCCCATTTTTAATAGGGTTATTTGATTCTCTGGAGTCTAACCTCTTGAGTTCTTTGCATATACTGGATATTAGCCCTCTATTGGATGGATGATTGGTAAAGATCTTTTCCCAATTTATTGGTTGCCTTTCTGTCCTATTGACAGTGTCCTTTGCCTTACAGAAGCTTTGCAATTTTATGAGGTCCCATTTGTTGATTCTCCATCTTACAGCACAAGCCATTGCTATTCTGTTCAGGAATTTTTCCCCTGTGCCCATATGTTTGAGGCTCTTCCCCACTTTCTCCCCTTGCGTACACATCCGTGACTGGGAGGTACAGTCTTAAGTTAGCTTAGGCACCACTGTTATTTCCACACCGCCCTGGGACCTGTTGTCTGAGATTTGTTTCTCTGAGTGAAGTTATTCTATGGCCGACCACACTTGGTGCTACTTTCTGATTAAGCTTATGCAAAACCAGAGTTTTTCGCATCCTGGTTTCCTTTTTTTCTATTCTAAGCATTGCTCAAGCTTAAACACTATGTGAATTCCCATTCCCGAGCTGTGAATCAGGGGGCTTTTTTTTATATGAGAAACTCCCCTTAAGGACAATTTGATTGGGATTTTAAAAAGAGGCTCCACCCAACAGCCAAAGGAAAGAGATACCAAGACTTACACCCAAACGTTAGATGGAGTTGGGGGAAAGATTGAGGGACCTGAAGAGGACAGGGACTCCACAGAAAGATCAACAGGGCCAACTAACCTGGACCCTTGGGGGCTTTCGGAAACAGAATCACCAACCAGAGAGCGAGGACAGGCTGGACCTAGGCATCCTGGCACATATGTAGCAGATGAGCAACTTGATCTTTATGAGGGTCCCCCAAACACTTGCAGCAGGGGGACCTGTCCCTGAGTCTGTTGCATGTCTGCCTGTGGATTCCACACACCTTATCTGGCCTCAGTGGGAGAGGATGTGCCAAGTCCTGAAGCAACTTCATGTGTGTGTGGGAGGGGTTGACACAGGGTATGAGGGAGGGGCTCCCCCTTCTCTCAAAAGAGAAGCAGAAGGGGAACGGGGTAGACTTGGGTGAGGGGGTACTGGGAGGATAGGAAGGGCTGGTATAGGGTTGTAAAGGGAATAAATAAATAAATTTTAAAAATAATTGGTTGGTTATTCAAATGTTGCATATGCTGCTTTCTTATTTAAAAGAATGCAGTTTGGCATGTGCGCCCCGGACTGCCTTTAAGAAAGACTTCCTGCCACTTTGTAACCACTGGCGAAAGAGAAAGTAATTACCTGGTGTCAGTCAGTTCTGTCTTAAAAGAAATGTTTTTCTGAGACCAATCTAGTGTAAATTTATGGAAGGGACTGGATCTCTCCCTCATTTGTTTATTTATCTAATCTGTCTGTCTGTCTATAAAGTAGGTATCTTCCAGGTCACCTTCAGCAAACAGTCACTTTGGCCACATCCTCCCCTGCAGATGAGCCCAGCTCTGCCTCCTTAGAGAGGAGACGGCAAGAAAAGAAAACACACTGGCCTCCCAGAGCAGTCTTAACTGGTACTCACCACTGTGTGTAGAAATTGCTAGAAGGGTGTGAATGAAGTGGTGAAGACTTGGACTTTGGATTTACACAAACATAGCTGGATGTCACGGCTATAGATCATTTAGATGGTTTTCTAAGTTAATAGTGACACTATTCAGGTAGCAGTTCAATGAGGAGTCAGTTCTGCTCTGGAGCCTGAGAGCTCCCTAAGCACAAAGACTTATCTTGAAGGAGCACAGCCGCCTGGCGTAGAAGAGCACCAGCCCACAGAATCTATCCCACAGAAGCCTGCTGTTATCTTTCTGATCACTTATTTACTGTTTCACTGTTTCCTTTCTCATGAGAACGGACCTAGCACGGATGATTCAGTGTTCCCACTGTCTACATGCCTGCGCCTGGCATGGTGACTTGCAGGTGGTAAATGCTCCATGCAGGTATGTGCCCGGATAAAATAGTGTCTGGTTAGCAGCTCAGCAAGCAAGCCACACTCTTGATCTCTACACTTCATCCTCTGAGTACCCTTGTACTGTAATAACAACCAACAGTGCCAGAAGTGCTCCGAGGGCTCTCCTCTGTAAACACATCTGATGGCTTTTTACCACCGGGCAATGTTTGTTTTTTGTTTGTATGCTAATGCTTATTTTTGCGTGTATTGTACACATGTGTGGGCATGCAGACCATGGATGGAGGCCACAGGTTGATGCCACCTGCCTTCCTCCATCACTTCTCCATCTTAGTTTTGAGACAGGCTCTCTCCAGAACTCATCAATGTGGCTTGGGTGGCTTGCTGATGATAGGTTTCTGCCTACCAGCACTTGTGTTCCAGATGTATGCTGCCATGCCTGGCCTTTTAAAGTAGGTTTTCATAATATAGGTTCTGGGGATCCAAGTTCAGATCCTCATGTTGACACAGCAAGCACTTTACTGAAAACCTTTTTTCTGCTTCTCTTTTAATTAGCATAGGAAGTAATATTCACTATATTCATATTCGTTATGACATTTTCATTATAATATGTTTTACTTTCGGTCTCCCTGGCTTGTCCCTTTCAACCTTTATGTCATACGTGTCTTAACACCCTCCTTCCCTTCCTAAACCCTCTTCTTCCCCTTTCATGGTTCCCTTTCTAGTTTCATGACAATAGTCATATTCAAACACATACATGAATATACACACAGCATACCAAAGTTAAAGACTAGGCTCTACATCAGAGAGAGTATGTCTTAATATTTGTCTTTCTGACTCTGTTACCTGGATTAACATCATATTTTACAGAACCATCCATTTTCCTACAAATTCCATTCATTTTTCTTTATGACTAAAAAAAAATCATACTGCATACAAGCACCATATTTCCCATTGTATATTTATCTGTGGATGGACATCTAATCTAGGCCCTTGTATGTCCTTGCTGCTGTGACTAGCACAAAAGTAAACATGAATGTGCAAGTATTTCTGTGGTATGCTGACTTACAGTCTTCTGGGCATAGATATTATGAGTGAGTGGGATAGCTGCCTCATGTGGTAGTTCTATTATTAATTGTTTGAGAAACCACCATGCTGATTTCCATAGTGACTGAACTAGTTTACATTACCACCAACAGGGAATAAGAATTCCTCTTTTCACATAGCTTCACGGGCAACCATCTGATGCTTGAAAAGTAGACTTTACTGTTTGAATTTTCAGTTGCAGATGAGGGATCCAAGGCACAAAAGGCGAAGCTGTTCCAGGTAGAGCCATAGAGTCAAGCTAGACTGTGAACTCCAGTATGTAGGTTCCTCAGCATCGGGGGTGGAGTTGCTCAACATTTCCCCACATTGTGGGTGAAGGACTTAAGATGTAAGCGGATTTCCCACAATCAAAGCTTATTAGATAGACAAGGATTCGACTGGGCCAGAGACATCCATCTACAAGCTAGGTTCTTCCCACTCTATGCCAGTGCCGAGGTATAACATTGTGACCCCAGAGACAGAGTTCCAAGAAAAGCCAAGACTGTGTCAATGGCCCCAAAGGTCAAGAACATTCATCATCAGAGAGGCAAAGGGGAAAAAGGAACTCCCTGCCTGTCTACAACGTCCTTCTAGGTACAAACCTGTAATGTCAGCTGTGGCTCTGGTAAGTACATCTTAAGAGAAATGTGTCGAGACGTTGGGGGAAGCCTGACAATTACAGGGAAAAGGGATGTCAGAGAAAAGGGCGCCTTACCAAATGAGTGTGCATTTGTCTAAGGAGACAATAAATGACAATGAGTGTGAATTTATCTGACATTTAATAACTGTAAAGTGTGGACTTGACTTTTAAAGCACCCCCAAACTTCTGGGTGTGGTGGCATACGCTTATAATCTCAGTGGAGGATGGCAAAGGCAGAACTCTGTGAGTTCTGGGCCAGCCTGGTTCACATGGTGAAGAGCAGCTCGCCAAACCTATATATAGAGGGAGACTCTGTCAAAAAAAAAAAAAATCAAGATTCTAAACCAACAAAAACAACAATAACAACAACAACAACAACAAACCAAAGCAAACTAACTTCCAATTATCACTGAAAGTTACATATTTACGCTGCAGAGCTAAGGATAAATAAAATTAGAGACATTGAACTATAAAGTAGTGGAAGTTCCCAGACCAATTGGATGAATATATGTGCAAGATTTTAAGGGCTATGATAAGTCACTGGGCACACAACTGTAATGTGTCACTAGGAAAACCGTGTCTAGTGTTTATGTCTTATCTTTAAAGTAGAGACACCAGAGACGCCAGAGCTGGGTGTCCTTGAACCTTAGCTCTGTCCTTTACTTCCCTATGTGACCTGGGAAAAATTATTTTCTTTGTCTGTACATCACTGGTTAGAAAGAGTTAATTGGATTAATTTTGAATGGAATTATTTTAATTACATCAAAGCACTGAAAAGGATTTGAACAGAGACTGCACCGGGAAAAAGCAGGACAGCAGGAGCAAGTCAGGAGTTGTATGTAGCAGAGAGAAAATAATGGTATTTATGTCAGAAAAGAGAGATTTGTTTTTCTCCTACACCATAGCAACTTTACTAAGGAACTTTCTAATGACAAACACACACACACACACACACACACACACACACACACACACACACACACACACACACACACATTTGTTTTCTATTTTCTAAGATGGAAAATTTGAAAAGGCTGCACCTGACTAAGATAATAAGAACACCCTTATTCACCCTGTGTCTTCCATGATGTTTGCCTCTTATTTCATCTTAAGACAGGAAAGAAGTTCAGTGAAGAAAATGACTAAGCAAACACCTGGTGAATGGTTCAATGACTGCGTAGAAAACTCCAATGAACAACAGCAGTGGCAGAGCTACTGCCTTGCTCCTAAGTGAGTCAGTTAGAACGAAACCAGGCTGAGCATTCACTACTAGATGGTTAATTCTCACTGCCTGTGGCAGTGTGGAGATTCTCATGCAACTTGAAAGTAGGAGCCAATGTTTCTAAAATACACTCCAATGTGCCTAGGGCCTCGAGGACCACCTGGCCAGTGTTCTGGAGATACGGGTCACAGCCCCAAACACTGCAAAAGCAGTCCAGGGGTAATGTGGGAAGCATTCAGTTTTGTTCGTAAAGCACAAAGTTAGAGGACTATAACAGGTGTTTTTTTCTTTTCATCAAGCTTACAAAGGGGAGAGAGACCCTGTAGAGATCATATCCAGAGGTTAGGCACGGCCCCTGATTGAGAGATGGGGCCACCCAGGAATCTCAAAAATATTAACCCAGAATTGCTCCTGTCTAAAGGAAGTACAGGGACAAAGAGTGGAATAGAGACTGAAGGAAAGGCCATCCAGAGACTGCCCCACCTGGGGATCCATCCCATCTGCAGCCACCAAACCCAGACACTACTTTACGCCAAGAAGTGCTTGCTGACTGGAGCCTGGTATGGCTGTCCCCTAAGAGGCTCTACCAGAGCATGGCCAATACAGATGTGGATGATAGCAGCCAAACATCGGACTAACTGCAGGGACCCCGATGAAGGAGTTATGGGAAGGACTGAAGGAGCTGAAGGGGACTGAGACCCTATAGGAAGAGCAACAATATCAACTAACTGGACTCCCCAGAGCTCCCAGGGCAAAACCACCAACCAAAGAGTACAAGTGGAGTGACCCATGGCTCCAGCTGCATATGTAGCAGAGGATGGCCTGGTCTGGCATCAATGGAAGTGGAGGCCTTTGGTTCTGTGGAGGCTCAATGCCCCAGCATGGGGGGAATGCTAGGGTAGTGAGGCATGAGTCGGTGGGTGGGGGAGCACCCTCATAGAAGCAGAGGGAGGGGGAGCGGATAGGGTGTTTGAGGAGGGGGATAACATTTGAAATATAAATAAATAAAATAACCAATTAAAAAAAAAGCCTGATAGACTTCCGGCATTCACATATATTAGGAACTGGTTAAAAGAAAACTTCAAAGTTTTGGAACGTTACTTGTCATGTATTCGTATTACAAGTTTACTTCTACCAAAGAAACAGATAGCTAGCCTACATCACTGAACAGCAAACAAGAAAACCAGAGACAAACAGGCAAGAAATTCTTTCAGACATTTGACCTAACTGCATTATGGGACATCTACTCACACCAGACAATTTTTCTCTTTCTTTTTATAACAACTTTGAACAAACTTTCATGAGGTCTCCTGAGCTCCGAATGAGGTTTCCTCTTTTGTCTTTGTGCCTGTGTGGTCTTGTCCAGCCCAGCTTCGTGGGAAATTCTCCGTCGATATCGTCTTAATGACCCCTCTATGTCTTTTACCTTAGTAATCCTCTATCTGAGACTCCCTTACTGTGTCTTGGCTGTACGGATTCACTGTCCTTGCTGTATTTTGAGTTAAGTCTGATTCACTCTCTTACTGCCTATCTCTTTGTAACAATCTGGAATAAGATTTTTTTTTAACCGTTTTAACAAGTGTTGGAATAATTTTCAATACTTGAAAATTAGGAGAGACTAGTGTGGGGAGAAGGAGGAGGAGGAAGAGGAGGATGGAGGGAGGCGGAGGGAAGTAGATTAGCAAACAGGAGACACTCAGGGGAGGGAGGAAGCTCTTCTCACTATGGTCTGGTTTGTGTTTCTAACTGCGGGGCAAAATTGTGAAGACGGCTTGTTTATGGGGATTCACTCTTCCTGTTTCTGAGGAATATTTTTTTTAAATTATATATATATATTTTATTACATATTTTCCTCAATTACATTTCCAATGCTATCCCAAAAGTCCCCCACACCCTCTACCACCCCTCCCCTACCTACCCATTCCCATTTTTTGGCCCTGGGGCATATAAAGTTTGCCTGTCCAATGGGCCTCTCTTTCCAGTGATGGCCGACTAGGCCATCTTTTGATACATATGCAGCTAGAGTCAAGAGTTCCGGGGTACTGGTTAGTTCATAATGTTGTTGCACCTACAAGGTTGCAGATCTCTTTAGCTCCTTGGGTACTTTCTCTAGCTCCTCCATTGGGGGCCCTGTGATCCATCCAATAACTGACTGTGAGCATCCACTTATGTGTTTGCTAGGCCCCAGCCTAGTCTCACAAGAGACGGCTATATCAGGGTCCATGCAACAAACGCTTGCTAGTGTATGCAATGGTGTCATCGTTTGGAGGCTAATTATGGGATGGATCCCTGGATATGGCAGTCTCTAGATGGCCCATCCTTTTGTCTCAGCTCCAAACTTTGTCTCTGTAACTCCTTCCATGGGTGATTGTTTCCAATTCTAAGAACAGGGACGCTAAAACAGCTCCTGTTCTGGCACAAGGCACGTGACCTTAGAGTTTACCCTTATTGGCTCTCCTCTCTCGTCCTGACACTCGAACAGGGCAACTCATGCACCATTTGACTGTTTTCCTTAGGAAAGGAAGTTGGCAGAGAGTGTCACACAAGTGTCTCAGCACCGGGACTGGGAAGTAGGCATGGGGAGCAATGGCAAGAGTCAGGTGGATCTTTGTGAGCTGAAGATCAGCCTGGTCTACATAGCAAATTTTGGGCTAGCTAGGGGTACACAGACCCAGTCCCAGAAAAGCAGTGACCCCCATGCTTCTCTCTTATTTCTTGATCTTGGCTGTGAATCTCCAGACTTGAATATATAACCTGAAGTAACCCCAGAAGCCAGAACAGTGGGAAGGACCGCGGGAGAAGTGAGGACAGAGTTCTCCAGAGGGAAGAATGGAATGTGGGTGCTATTGAGGGGACTAGGACAATGAGGGGACTTTACCTGGGGAAGGGGAGAGACAGCAACAAAGAGGAGCAGGAGGCATAAGAGATAAACAATAAGGATGTTTGAAAAGTCACAGGAAGCCACTATTTAAAAATCTTATTTAAACAGTATTTTATGTACCACATAGGGTGATAACACTTCCCCCAAGAAACATATATTATTTAACCAAAACCTTAGTGCCCAGCGTAGGTTAAAATGTCCCTTTGAGTTGTGGGTCAGGTGAGACTCTGAAAGGAAAATAGACTATTGGCATTGCCCTGGTTTGTCTTCTTAGAAGTTGTAGCTATGTCCCTATTGTTCAAGTTAGGTACTTCAAAGTCTCTCCTTTAGGACTAGCTCTCATCAATGTCCAAAAATGCCCCACCAAACAAGCTAGAAGCTGAGGACCAGCGTCTGAAATTTTCCTCTGCCTTCTATGTGTGTTGTGGTATACACGCACCTGAGCTCACATGCACATGTGTGAGCATGAACATTCATAAATATATATGATAAAAGGCCTAGATATAAGCTCACTGGTAGAATGCTTGTTTACCTGTCATGTACGAAGATGAGCCGTCCATCCCTAGTACCACAGCAAGCCAATGACTTTGAAATGGCACGCTGGGATTGATAGCCAAACAATGGTCGATGTTTGTACAATACTAAGCTATGTGCCTTAGGTGCTGCGCCTAAGAGGCTGGAGCAACTGCAGAGCTCATCTCTCATGGAATGCTCCTGTCCTTTCGGCAGTGGTGGCAGCACAGCAGGGAACGAAACAGCAGCTGATCACAGTCTCACAGAGGTGTGGCCCCTTCTCTCCATGGGAGGGTGCATTGGAGAACCACACGCATGCGCGCAGACGGTCCGCGTGGCACGTTAATGAAGAGCTGATCTTGCAAGTGACGTACGGTTGGCACACTTGGGCTTTGTTAAGCTGTGGTGAAGCCATGCTCTCAGAATGCGGGAGTGCGGTCCATGGCCTCCTTGTCCCCTGCTGACTTGTAGGCTGGTGCTGTCATTTGTCCTTTGTCTCCAGGGAGCAACTAGACCAGACCAAAGATTGCCACTGTAGGCCAAGTGCAGTCAGTTCCCAGGCCCGAGGGGTCGGTGGTGAATAGGCCAGCCAGCTCAGGCCGGGACATTCATTCCAGGCAGTTTTTCACTGTGATGAGACCACAGCCAAAATATTAGTGCTTAGTGACAGACTCCGTGGTTTTGCCTTGCTTTTGGCTTGGTCCATACTTCACTCTGCAACTGGATCATGAGTATTTCATGGTTTTTAAAAATAAAAAGGAAAAGAGGCAGCCCCACACCAGTAAACTTCTTGCACGGGGGAGTAATTCATACCAGGTGCTTTATGTCACCATCATCATCATCACCACCACCATCATCATCATCATCTTGTAAATCCTCTTCAGCAGCCAACAGCTTATCTCTGGTCCTTAGTGTTTTAACAACAGCTCACTGACATAAGTCCTATCACTTAACCACAAGCTCCAGTATACCATGGAGAGGGGCGGAGCCATTCAGTCTCCTGTGAGACTCTCCACACTGGAGGAACAGGGGCCTCTATTTCCTAAGTCCTGTGGCCCAGTTACCTTGTCAGACTCCTGTCTCTAGTTTTACCAGTTGTGACCAGGGGACCGTGACTACTTGGTAGAAACTTCTAGGGGTCTGGTGTCATAGTTCCGAGGGGAAGATTTGGGGAATAGTGGGTGCTGGAATGACACCCCAGTCTTAGTTGGAGTCCCTCCAATGCAGAGTTTGTGGCAGAGACGACGCTGACAGGCTGTATATAGTAGACTCCCAAGCCTGGGAATGGGCCAGTGTACAGTGTAAGCCACCTGCTCTGTGTACAAAGTTTATCAGCTTGGAGTCAGGAGCGCAGACCCAACAGGAAAAGAATGAAAGGAAACAGAAGTATCTTTCTGCAGGAGAGGGCAGGGGAGGGGAGGGGAGGGAAGGGGAAGGGAAAGGAGGGGGGGAAGGGAGGGGGGAGGGGAGGGGAGGGGAGGGGAAGGGAAAGGAGGGGGATGCTCACTTCAAATAACACAGTAAGAAGTGAGCCTAGCTTCGCCAGAGTCTTCCACTACAGCCTGGGAACACATGAAGTGCAGATGACCAGAGCGTCGTTGAGAGAGGTCAGGCCCACCTGGTGCCTGCGCACGAGCCCTGTGTTGGCCCGAGCCCTCTCACTGTCCCTGCTTCTCCAGTCCTGGCTGCAGGAGCCAGTTCCGCACTTATGCTTCAGCTGCTTCAAGTCACGCTTAGTCATTTCAGCCCAAAAGACTTTTAACTGCTACAGTGCTACGGCCACTAAGGTTACCTCATCTCTGGCCCTGAGAGTGTCCTGCCACGAGCTTTCATCTTGGGGTAAGGACCCATGTATCTTACTAGTGATTGTCCCCGACACCTGGGATAACACCAGGTACCTTAGAGAAATTCAATACACAGAGGCTTCAAGGAATACATTTCTGGCATTTATTTGACGTTGGTGATGGTTGCCGCTGTCAATGTCACAGGATCCGGAATCACCTAGACATGTGCCTCAGGGATCACCCTGGATCCATCAGTCTCTGCCTGAGATTTTGAGAGGCCGCTGAAATTATGTTTGTTGAGATGGGGAGGCCCACTCATGGTGGGTGGCATCATGCCATGGGTCTGGATCCTGGATGCTATATAAAGGAGAAAGCTGGCTGGACACCAGCGTTGGTCCCTGTTTGCTTCCTGACTGCGGCCACACAGGACCAGCGGCCTCAGCTCCTGCCGTGGTCCCTTGGCCACCGTGATGGAGTCTATGTACCCTTGAACTGTGAGGCCAGAATGAACCCTTCTTATATCAAGTTGATTTCGTGCGAACATTTATCACGCAATTAAAAGCAGCTAATTAAAACATCCTGATATTGATCCTTTCTAGCCTCAGGGATGATTTCTTCAATTCGGACCGGGGTTTAGGTGTAGCTCCGCCCTACCGCGTTTGCCTAGCAGGGAGCCGTGGGTCCTGGTATTTGAACTCAGGTTGTCAGGCTTGGCATTAAGCACCCTTACCAGCTGAAGCCCTCTCACCAGCCTCTGCTGCGTTTCATCCACAAGAACAGAATCCCTACCCAAATTGTAAGAACAGTGATGAGCAAAATGCCGGCGTGCTGATATCCTGTCCTGTTCTGTTGAGCAGTGGCGGAGAATTTTATTGGTTAGAAATTATCGCATAAACCGCTTACCCCCGCAACGGGCATTATCCCCGATCGTCGGGAAGCTTTCTGAAAGAGGGTTGAGTAAAGTCAGGAGAGTCACCCTTTTTGCCTAAGCCAAGTTTGCCCCACTTTTCCAGCCTTCCTTGCACGTGGCTTGTTGAATGAGCATTTAAAGCAAATGTATGAGATCGCAAAATTATACAGCCTGCCAAGCTTCCTGGGATAATTACCGTTGTCAAGAAGCTTGTAGAAGTAGACATTCTTCCTTAGAACCAAAGATTCAAAAAAAAAAAAAAAAACCAGAAGCGCAATGAAGCCACGGGGGCCACGGGAGCCACGGGAGCCACGGGAAGTTTGAAACCAACTCCACACTGCTGTGTTTCTTTTCAGGGTTCAACATCCAGACATTTTCACAGAAACACTAGTTAAATAGTGAATCTCAATCCCTAAATAGACCCCTGCACACTAAAGTCAAGAAAGCAATTTCCACTTTCTCCATAGGGAGCATGCCAAACTCTGAATAAAACAATGAAGAAGAGTTTGCCCTCTTTGCCTCCGCTGGGACTCAGAAGTCAGAAGCAAACCGTGTGCCAGGAGGAGCACGTTGGGATCTTCTTACCAGACAGGACCGGCATATCAGCCCTGCTTGGCAAAGCCCCACTCTCCCTGGGTGTGTGAGCGGTTGTGCTTGCTTGGGCAGCCCAGCTCCAGGACACAGCAAAGAGGCCACAGGTCTCAGGAGCCGCCAGAATGGAGCCTGTAATCTATGGCCTTGGCTTTCTGTATTCTTAAATGTTTGCTCTGTGTTTTCCTCTCTGTAAAGCTTTGCAAATATAAACTTTCATTGTGACTCAGTTTTCTTTACAATCACATGTGTGAACTAAGGAGATTATTATGTTCTTTCATACCTCACCTTGGGCCAATGTAACACTATTCGTTAATACTGAGGCTAAGGTACTTTATATTCATAATCTCTCGTAAAAATACATCATCTCTGTAATTTGGAAAAATTCATTACAGGATTGGGAGGGTGTCTGATGATAATGTTGAAAGACACCGTGAAACGCTTTTCAATTACCTAAGAATTCTTTCTTCCTCCCTCCCTCTTTACTGTCTCCCCATCTCTCCTCTCTCTGATTTCTTCCCCTCTCTTTCTCAGTCTCTTCCATCCTTCCTTTCTTTTTCCTTCTTTTTTATCCCCCCTTTTCCTATTAAAATGATCTCAGCCTGGAATAAACATTGTTGCGAAACTGGCCAGGAGTTTTGCCAAGCTGAACACAGAACACGTCAGCTGTTTTCTGGAAAATAACTGCCTCATGTGACAGTGTCTATTATTTTAATTAGCACCGAGGCACGCCTCCAAGGCATTTCAACAGGTCAGGGTTTCTTACAGTGGCAATGGCTTTTTATTTCCTGATATGCCAATGAAGCAGATAGCTGACATCTGATTTTTTTGTCTCGGTGAGTAAAATGGTTGTTGTGATGATGCAGCCTGGACTTGAAGAAGTTGCAAACATTCCTTGTTACCCAGAGGCTATGGCACAAGCAGCCAGAGAGCGCTCCGAGCACTCACAGGAAGTGATAGCCAGGCCCTTCATTTTGGCTATCTGGGATGTTCTTTGCCATAAAGTGTTTATGACATATGCTCCTTGGGGTATCTATATTTCCAGGATATGTACATGTCTACCTATGTGTGCTAAACTCAAGAAGGGTTAATTCCAAGATCTGAAAGTCACTCTGTGAAACTATATCGTGAACACACATTCAGCAATCCACAAATGTGTAAGCCATGGTTTTAAATAGTGGTCGGTTGGGGAACAGACGCCCATTTCCTCCCACCCACTGCTCCCTAACATTGCTGTGGGGTGAGCTGGAGATGCTGATACGAGTGTTCATTTGAGAAGGAAACGGTTTATGATTGCCATGCTGCATCTCACAGAAAACAGTGTATAATTGGATTCCCGAATATAGCGAGCGAACACATGCATCATGTTTTCTATGTGGCTAAAATGACTTGCCATTTTTATTGTAGAGACTTTGCAGGGGCTGGAAGTGTGGAAAGAATTGTTTCTTAGGGTGTGGCAGTCACTGAGGTCAGTCACTCTGGGAATCTGGGTCTTAGAATGACCCTGATGAGAAGAAATTTATCCTCCCTCCCTCCCTCCCTCCCTCCCTCCCTCCCTTCCTTCCTTCCTTTCCCCCTTCTCCCCCCCTGTCTAAATGAATTACAATACCAACCAACACTTGGACATTCCAAGGAGCTATCAGTTGGGCACTAGAGCCACATTCAAGCCATATTCTGGAAACTATCCATCACCATCTGTGAGCTGGAAGGACTAACAGTATTTGCTTACATTAGTTATTTATAATGCTGCTCTCTCCTTTCTTTCATTTTTCTCATCCCTCCATCGCTTTATGCGGACAAATGGTGCAGCTTTGGTCGGTGGTCAGAATGCACGGTCAGTCTCCTTTGCTTTCCCTTAGAAAGTGTGGCTTTACTCATTCAGTGTTCAGTGGGGACACGCCCAGCTGTCAATCACCATTACTACTGCTATCACTCTTCAGCGCTTTACCTCGTTCTGTAATGGAATCTAAGGAAGGCTTCACTCACACAGTGACAGTGACAGTGACAGTTGCATTCCCACCCTTGTGGGGACACAGACGGTTCAGGTGACGGACCTGAGTCACCTCCTAAATGACACATTGTGGATTTGTATTTCAAGGTAGATTTTTATTCATCAACAGAATAAAGTAGTAAAATAAAATATAAAATAAAAATAAAAATAAAATAAATAAAAAATAAAAAAATATGATAAAAAGGAAACGGGATAAGTTAGTGAATGTTCACGACTTTAGGGTAAGGTTGTGGTTTGTTGCGATTTCTATGTTTTTATTTTTGTTTTTGTTTTTCGAGACAGGATTTCTCTGTGTAGCCCTGGTGGATGCCCTTGAATGTGAGCTTGCTTTGTAAAGGCTTTCAGAGCTCATCTAAGAAGAACTCTAGCGCCACCTCATGCCCAATTTCGAGAATTACCTGGTTAACTGTATTGAGAGATAGTTTTAAGATTGATCCAGCCATTAGGTGGCGCCGTGGACATGTACATTAAAGCCACAGCTCAGAACATCTTGTTAGATGTGGTGAAAACATTATTTCTTTCTTTCCAGGTTAAGATTTTTTTTTCTTAGTCTATGACTCATGGGAGTCTTAAATACCTTGTATTTATCTCCTGAGGTTTGAAGATTTAAGGTTTTAAATAGTTTAGAGCAGAATCTTCTTTCGCCCCACCCACATTTTTCTCAAACGATCTCAACATGAAGAAAAAATTTAAAGCATGTGTACAGATACGCAATACAAAGACTCAACACCTCGCCCGCACAAAGAAAGGAAAACAACTAGACCAGCCAGATTGACTAGTTTATAACAGGGCTTCACCATGCTTAGAAAGTGCGGTGGTAACTTCTATTTCTGTGCACCTGATCTGGTTAAAAACCTTATCACATAGGAAGGACGTTGGGCTGAGGTGAGGACTCAAGGCGGAGGGACTGACGATGGATCCAAGGGGGGGGGGGGAACCCAACAACGCTAAAATAGAAAGATTAAAAAAGGGAATCACTTACGGAAGAATGCTTGATTTATTCTATGGATGCTTTAAGTCTCGTTTGATTTTAGTCCCATCAAAGTTGGTGCCAGTCACAGTGGCAAGTGAAGTGTCCTCCATCTACTCTAACAAGCAGAAACAGATGTAATCAACTTACGTTCTCTCCCACCCAAAGAAGAATAAAATAAATCAATGTTCAAAAACACAGCGACCAAGCCTGACCTGAGTGAGGTCGATACCCAGCACACACACACACACACACACACACACACACACACACAAACACACACACACACACACACGGTGGAAGGAAGCCACTCCAGCGCATCACTCTCCAATCTCTACCTGCCTGCTGTGTCAGGCATGTACACACTTATCCAACCATCCACACAACATATATTAATGATGGATAAACACAACAGTAATTCAAACAATTGTACCCCTATGCATATCTAAACATCAAATGTAACTTGGAAATTATTATCAATATGATATGTATTATCTATCTATTAACCCTAAGGATGAAACACATCCCACCTATGATGTCTACTATAATGTCTAATATATTTTTGGTGAAGAAGTAATTATAGTGAATCCATCTAGATACTACTGATACTGGAACAGGGTGATGGTTTGAATGAAAATGGCCCCTATAGGCTTATAGGGAGTGGTGCTATAAGGAGGTGTGGCTTTGTTGGAGTGGGTATGGAATTGTTGGATGAAGTGGGTCACTGGGGGGTGGGGCTTTGAGGTTTCAAACTCTCAAGCCAGGTCCAGTAGTATCTCTCTCTTCCTGTTGCCTTCTGATCCAAATATAGAACTTCCAGCTAACACTCTCCAGTACCATGTCTGTCAGGTCGCCACCACGCTTCCTGCCATAATGATACCTAAACCTTTGACCCATTAGCCAGCCCCGGATAAGAGTTTTCTTTGCTAAGAGTTGCTGTGGTCATGGAGTCTTGTCACAGCACCATAAACCCTAGCTAAGATAGGCAGTAGAACCTACGTGCCTTTGCTACTTTCTTTGCTGTGATGTTGGCGGTTCTCAGGGAGCCTTTTCACAGCTCAGGACAATAGAATTTTACATGCTTTCATTTTAGATCCTCACCGGCTCTTTGGTTTCTACTTCAAACACTCATCATTCTTAATGTTTAACTCTCAGGCTCCTTATCAGCGCACCTAGTTTCTTAATCGGAAACCTGGTTGTCTGTCAGGTGACAGGCCTGCCGCATACTTCCTGAGAAGCAGGCATCTCCCCACCTCCTCTCAGGTATGCACTGGAGGCCCGCTTGTTCCTTTTTCCTCTCAGAGCCAAATTCTTGCCTGGAGCTCTGATGATCTCCTTCACAGGCTTTCTCCACCCCCAGAAAGTTGCTAGTTAGTCACCTCTTTCTGTTTTGCAATGCTTCTGTTCTTTCTCGTCTATCTCATCAAAAACCAAAACCCAAAACAAACAAGCAAAACAACAACAAGAATCAGTCATCAACCAACCACCCAACCAAACGGGAAATAACAAAAAGATTCTCAAGCTTTTCATAACCATTTTCCCCAACGTCTAACCGGTCTTTCTCTCCCTCCCTCGTATTTACGATAAAAGCTTCAGCCATACCTGAAAGTGGTCATGTTCTCCTTTTATTCATCTGTTACACATACATGATGGCGAAACACTCATACACACAAAACAAAACAATATATTTTAAAAAAATTAAAACGTTTCAAATCTGGTGTTTTTGGGATCTACAGACCTCCCGAAATCCAAATCGGGGTGTTTGTTATGTGTAATTTTCAGTGAGTAAGTCCACAGCTTACAATTATTTTCAGTCACTTAATTCTCTCTAAAAGGTTAATAAGCACTATTATCTGTTGTCTTCCCAAAGTGATCTTAGCGATAATTTAGTCATTTAAGCAAATGCTTACTTACACAGAAGGGATCATGCCTTCAAGTGACTTTCAGGTCCGTTTGATAATCTCTACCCAGGGAGAAAATGAGTCAATGGGACATAACTGGGCAGACGCCTCCAGGAGCTGGAGAAACGTCATGGATTTCACCCCATCCACCTGATGCTGATGGTCAAGCTTGGAACCCCAGCCAACATCTCCCAAGCTTCGGACTCACAGGCAACTCATTTCCTCGGGTGACTCATGAGCTATCGAGATCAAGGCTTGTAACATTCGGCTCTTTCATTTCTTCCCCAGCCTTCTCTCCTGTCTTACTGTCTGCTCAGGGACCGTGCCATGGGTGTCCTCATATGGCTTGCTTTCCTCTTCTATTGTCAGCCATTTTTCAATATTATTGTACTTTAGTACAACGAGTCACTGTTCCACATTGGGAACTAACCACCTATCACCTGGCTATGTGTAACAGCAACTTAAAGTTCCTTGATGATGGAACATTTCACAATGACAAATGGGCTAGAAGATTCCCAACACTAGTCACCATTTTTCAACAGAACTAGAGTCTTCCTGGAAGTGGGATATGGTCCCTCAGCCACACCACATATCCTATTTACAGGGTTGGGCAGTCCCTACACCCTTTCATTAGTTCCACATGAACATCATTTCTTATATTTTGACTTTTTGATAAAAATCAGGGAGTGACTGATGCATATGTTGTTATCTGTCAGATTGCCTTGGAGCAATCTTTTTGTTTGATAGTATATGTAGTTTTTTTTTTTTTTTTAAAGAACTCATATGCTTTAAAAAGAACTTAAAATTGAGCTGAGCAAAGAGAAAAACTATTAATAGTTTACTTTAGAAGTAAAGGTTTCCAATTGAGACTGTGTCTTGAGTAGACACAAAGCCACCTCTGCCTTGAGGCCTGAGGAGAACTGGAAACAGTTTATAGATTTTTCTCAGAAACCAATTCTGGGTTGGCTCCAGGGTGAGGGCAAACTAATCTTGGAGATTCCAAAGTTCAAAGCTGCAGACCCAGGCTTTGACAACTTTAACTTGGAAACACTTGGAAGCAGAATTACCCATAGAAAAAAACATATTCATTCATGAAACGTCAGTGGTTGAGACCTTTTACTCAATCACCCTTTGGGGGAAAATTATTTATGAAATCTATCTATTGAAAGACCCCAAGAGGAGCCCCTCGCTCAGGCCTCAGGACAATAGCGGACACCCGAGAACTCACGATAGACCAAGCTTGATGCAAACCACATGAGGCTTTATTCGGGGAAAGCCAGAGCTCTGGGGACGACTCATATCCCACGCAGGGGTAGAGGAGTGGACCTCGAGGGGAAAGAGGTCTCACTTTTTATAGGCCCTCAGGGGATAAAGGAGAAGGGGGGGGAGTAGGGGATTTCCATATCTAAACAATGTCTATTCTCAAGAAATGGGTATGGGAGGGGTACAAGGAAAGAGTCTGGTGCAGGTGCAGCAACTCAGGATTGGCCGGGCTGTGGTTGCCGGGAAGATTTTCTGACTCTTTCTCAGCAACCAATATCACAAACACCTGGCAATGGGCTTCATCAGTGGGCACACACATGAGTCAAGGAACGGCCAGAACATTGGCAGACACACAGGTTCAAGGAGTGGCCAGAGCATTGTGCACCTCTATTTTTCTAAATCAGTGAAGCTAGTTCTGCTAACAGTGACATCTATCTTGCCAATTCCAGGGCTTCTGTGACCTTTTACATTCTGTCAGGATCTTTCACTATCTATCTATCTATCTATCTATCTATCTATCTATCTATCTATCTATCTATCTAAAACAGTACTGGCATGCTACTTAGAGTTGTTGGATGTAAGCCAATTAGAATTTGGAGGCGAATCTGCCAAAAACCACGAATTTGTTTAGGGACCATGGACCTTCAGCAAACTTTCTCTCATTGGTGATATGGGTAGCAGCATTGTGCATGGAGTCTTTTAGCATCACAGACTTTTTACTTTTGCTTTTTTGCAAGGGAAATTATACTTAAGTTATAAAGTTAAGACTGGTATCTTTTAGCTTCTGAAAATCTCAATAAAGTTGTCAAGAGTCTGTATTCGTTTATAGATTATTAACAACCAAGATGCTGTAAATGTCTATACAACCACCCGAGAAAGGTGGATTTAATTAAAATATAGACCCCCTATGTCTTCTAGTTTCCTGTTTTCTAGCTACAAAGCAAGCAGCTATGTGACAAGGGAGCTGTCAGGGACCAAGGCGGTGTACTTACCCATGCCTGAGTCACTTATATGATGGCTCCTTTCTTTTTCCAATGACCTCATGCCACCTTTGTTGAAATTTCAAACTCTAGCCCATGAGCTATGGTGTGGAGAATGCAAGGGACAGGAGCTGAGACATCACTATGAGAGTGTGGGAAGGAGTGGGGAATGAAAAAGCAAACCTGCATGTCTTACAGACTTAGAAACATAACGACAGGACCGGCATTACAGTTCAGTGGATGAAGGCACTTGCTCTGAAGGCTGGCAACTTGAGACTGATCTCCAGGACCCATACAATAGACCATAGACCGAGAGGACCGATTCTTGTCATCTACTTCTGATCTCTTGAGTGCTGTCCTAAGTGGACCTAAGGGAAAGAGTGGAGTGTAAGTAAGCAGCGTAAGTAAGAATAAAACAATAAAATAGCACTTTTTAGAAAGTGCGAAAGTAATGTCAACCTGGAAATAATTAGAATTGTATGAACAGCCTGTGTATGTGTGTGTGTGTGTGTGTGTGTGTGTGTGTGTGTGAGTGTGTGTGAGTGTGTGTGTGTGTTTGTGTGGCTTTTCCACCCTGATGCCTCTGCCTTTCCTCACCTGTTTCCACAAGACAAGTGTTAACGTGAGCATCCTATAGTGCATGTCTACATGCTAAGCTGCCTTTGTGTGTGTTTCAGCTGCTGTTGTTTTTCTTTTCAACTGTCACACTAGCCAACAGCTTACCTTTCTCTATTCCAACGTCTCCAGAAGATACCTTTTGGTCCGTGACATGTTTTCTCTTGTCATCTAATGGTCTGTGTTGTCACTGTTTCATGATTGCACTGGGTATCTCCTGCCTTTGCAGGCTGTTTACATCCATCTGAGAACCAGAACCCGCCACTGTGTCCCATCACCACTTAGGATGCTGTCCACTCGGGATGGCATAGCAAACACCACAGACGGGTGGCTTATGGGCAACACTGGTTCCTCATGGTCCTGAAAAATGGCCAAGTCCAAGTCCAAGGTGCTGGTAAAATCCAGTATTGTTCAGGATCTACTTTCCGTCTGATTGGTCTTCTCTGAAATTATGGTAGCTCAGAAAATTTCTTTATTCAACTCTGTAAGGGAAATAGAGCAAAGAAAATAATATCAAAAATAAGGAGAAGGCAGAGATGTTATCAGTGTCCAAGAACGCTCAGGAAAATGCTTCAGGGGCAGATCTTGGGGTTGCGATTGTCTGTCGCAGTGTTTCGAAGGCTCTGGAAACTCAGGTCCAATCCTATGGATCTTGTATTCAGAGCCTCCTCATCTTTAGTGTACCTCGACCTGGACTGCCTTCTTTTCTTACAGACACCAAATCCTTGTTATCTCGGGTCTGAAACATGGAAGGGAGTGTGATGTGGAATGTGAAATCAACCAAGCAGAAAAAGTGTCCTGTTGACTTCACTCACAGAACCCTGCTGGGCTGAGATGGCTGAACCAGCCATGCACTCCCAGTCACAAGGCTTCCCTGTTGGCTTAGGTGGATCCAACAGAGAGCAAAAGCAAAGTGGAAGCCATCATTAGGAGGCAGGATTATGGAGGAACCTGGAGGTCACATGATATCGTCTCCTCTGCACTGTACCATTCAGGGGAGAGGGGTGGTGAGAGGGGGGTTGAAAGTGGGTAAGAGGAAGAGAGAGAGAGAGAGAGAGAGACCAAAAAGCTAAAATAATGCTATATCGGTCCATAATTTTGAGTAAGTTTTGTTCTTTTAAAAAATGAAAGCTGACTGTATTTTAAGTTTGACCAGATTAGACCATACTCTGAGAAATCATGTGTCAGCAAGCCATGAAAGTCAGAAAAGAACTTGAATAAACAAACAAACAAACACAAAACTACCACCACCGCTATCACCACCACCACCACCACCACCTCCAAACAACAACTAATCAAAACCAACTGGGAATGTTTTGTTAGGTGTCTCATTGACTGAGACAGCTTCTAAAGGAAAAACTTTTCTGTGCTCAAAGTCTCAAACTGGGTCATGAAATTCAGGCTCATTGCTCTAAAAATAGAATCCCAAAGAGCAGCTGGAAACTTCCTCAGGGTCCTGGGGGGTTTGGGTTCCAACATTTCAACACATCAATGCTGGGAACTTTCACCCCGGAGTCAGTGTCAGGGGTGTGATGCCAGAGATGTCCACCCTCTGCACAGGCATTTACCTGTTACACATACACACTCCAGGCTTTTCTGTATCCTGAGGGATTTATAGCAAAGCATTGCCAAGCGGTGGGCATGATGCCAGCTGCTGGGGGGCACCTAAGATGGCTTTCTTTAAAAGAGCAGGTGAATTGTAACACAGGGCATTACTTCTGTGACCGGGGTAGGGTGCTCTCATCTATCAGCCTAGGTTCAGCTTGAATCAGCATCTTTAATCACTTCTCACCCTCCAGCCTTTGACTCTTATCTTCTACCTGGCCTTTCAGCATGGCTCTCTGACACTTTAAACTCAATTATTCCCACTGCCTGGGTCTTAATTATTCTGTTTGTTTATTCCACAACTGGGGTTCCTCCTTGCCTCCTTCTTTTAATACCTTTCTGATGTCCTATCTTGATCTTCAAGCTGTTTGTTTGCAAAGAAGTTTGAGAGCAAGCGATTTCCTTTATAAAAATACATAAACAGAACAGGGTAAATGTCAGATGCTGAGAATAAGAGGTGGAACCGGACAGCTTAGGGTAAAAAACTACACCAGCAACAAGCTGGCCTTTCCCAACAATACCAATTAAAGAGATGAGAGATAGGCAAAGCAGAGAAAGCAGATTTACTCAACATGAACACAATGGGAAGAGAAACAGGTAGAGGACTTTAGTGACCCCCCCATGCCCATCTTTAAGGTACTTACATGATCTTTAGGGTTTGTTTGTTTGTTTGTTTGCTTGTTTGTTTGTTTTTAGAGACAGGGTTTCTCTGTGTAGCCTCCCTAGCTGTCCTGGAACTCTCTCTGTAAACCAGGCTGGCCTCAAATGCAGAGATCTGCCTGCTTTGCTTCACCAGCTCTGAGTTTAAGGTATGCTCTACCACAGGCAAGTGCACTTTAGGTTTAAACAGAGCAATGAAGCAGGAGTTGTGCAAAATTAAACAACCCCCGTCAAGGTGCATTCCGGTTGATTATTGTCTTAGATCTGGTTCTCCCAGGTGCTCACTTAAAGCCCTCATTCTTTTCCTCAGTTGTGGGGAATCAATCACAAGATGATTGTCATGGCCATAAGGTACCCTTATCAAGGGGGAGGTCTATATTCAAGGATTTGGAGGTTTTGTTGATCTGGGAATCCTAAGGTGTGCAAAGATCTAAGACCATGACCTATTCATGTGCCTTCCAACAAAGCAAGAGAGGTTGACATAGAGTAAGGGTATCAGTCTATGAGACTGTTATCCTGTACCTTGTTACCTTGTGGCCCCAGCAGAGGATAAGGGTTTTAGCAAAAGCACCTTCTACCTATCTCTTTCGTAGAGGTCTAGGCAGGTAGAATCCGTGTTAGTGGCTTCCTTTCTGGGCAAGTTGTGTTTTAGGCTCTGGAGTTATGTGGTTGGGTTCCTAGAAAACTCATGGTGCTGAGTAAGGGAGTGGGCACAAAGAACTGGGGAAGATTGTCCAGACTGAGATTGGAACTCATGAGAGTCTGAGAGTGGAGTCTTCAAAAAGGGATGGGGACAAGTCTTGAAGGGTGATCAAGATCACTTGGAAAGCCATTGAGACATGGTAAGGCCAGGATGCTGAGATGGGCAAGACAGAAGGGGGGCATTTGGGGAAGGAAGGTGATCCTGAATTTTGTTTTAGAGACCCAGACACATAAATAAACATCATCAGGACACAGTTGGAGACTTCAAGAGAAGCCTCCCATGAAAGGATGAGAAAGTAGGGTGGAGTCCCAGAAGCTGTGGACATGGCAACCTATGAAGAGAAGGTGCAGATTAGATTTCTTGGAAAGAAGAAAAGGTCAAATACCTGAGGATATTACTTGGTTGTTGGTGAAATTTCTGTGAAGGCTTAGGTCATATGTTATCATGTATAGGCCAAGATCTCAGGATGGCTGGCAGTCTGCCCTGCTGCTTGGCACTAAGGGTTATTATACCTTGTGCGTTCTCAGGCCTTTCCTCCTGGTTCTTGTCAACCTAGAGCCAGAATGGAGTCAGGACATCCACGAGACCAGCCTCTCTCTAGGGAATGAGAGGAAAAAAACATATACTCTTGTATCTTGGAAAGGATAATAAAATGTTAGCTTTAACTTAAACCATTTTTTCAGTTTCTGTGTTTAAACTTTATTTGCCCAGTGTGTTGGCTTGGCTGAGATTCCCTTTTGATTCTGACAAGAGGCTCCTATCCTGTTAGAGAGGTGTTTGATTAGACACATTTTATAGTTCTAAGGTGGAAACATTTCAAGATTTTCTAATAGTTTCCTCTCCCAACAAGATATCAGAATTTTCTCCTTTCTTACTGGACATACATACAGAAGCCTTTATAAAGGGGACTTTTGTTAAAGTTATTAGTTTGCACCATTTTCTTATTCATTTAACTCATGATAGAAGGTATACTAACTGTGACTGTCTTGTTGCTTGTGGTGAGGTGTCTAATTTGGGCAGCTCCCTGTTAGAAGTGGCTGGTAAAAAGCATCTAGGCTCCGTGTTGCTGTTGAGAGACACTGGGGTGCGGCGGGAGTTAAGTAACAGGGATGCTGGCTGAGTGCCGCAGATAGATCATTATCCAGAAACTGGCTTAGTTAGCCAGATGAAAGCATCGATTGTGGGCTAAAAGGAAGCACAGTGGCAAGGAGATCTGGAAACTTAAAGATAGGAGGAAAGTCACCGTAAAACCCAACCCGACCCGACCCAACCCATAATCTGCTCTACAAAAGGACTGGGAAAGGGCCCAAGGGAGCCTGGAAATTCACTCCCAAGATTCAATCTCTCTACTGCTTCATTATTAATAGCATTTTCATTTCTTCCAAATGATAAGATCTCTGTGATGACTCCTTACTTCTCTTTTAAAATTAAGTGCTAATCAGCAAGTTAATTGGAGCCTTTCCTGTTTGGCTTATAAATTAAAGTGCCTATTAGACATTTAAATAGACTTTCTTTCAGATTGTAATCTCCGTTGTGAAATGTAGTGTGAATCATGCATCTGTGTACAAGTTGTACTTTAAGAAATTGATAATAAGTACCTTAAGGCCAGGAAATGCAGGTGGGTGCTTTTCATCCACCTACCCACCCATCCACCCATCCATCCCACCCATCTACCCATCCACCCATCCGTCCACCCATCCATTCCATCCACCCATCCAGACACACATCCATCCATCCATCCATCCATCCATCCATCCATCCATCCATCCTTCCACACATCCATCCATCTGCCCACTCACCCTTGAGTGCTAGAATCCCTTCATGTCTCAGGCACTATGATGGGCTGAGATGGAAGGCATAGTCTTTTCCTCTGGGCTCAGCCCAGTAAGGACAACTGTTCCCATGCTGTGCATGAGAAGTGTTTGGTGGACCTGTTTCACTTGTAGAAATTTTTTCTTCCTCATGATGGAGTATGACCTAAACATTGGTGTACAGTTTCAGAGTTTAATCATTAGCTAGTAGGGCTATTCTACATCGAGTCCTTATTTGTGTGTTGTTTTGATATACTGCTTTGCTATAGAGCCCAGGCTGGAACTGAACTCAGATCTTCTTGTCAGTTTCCAGAGTCTAGGGACTATAGACAGGCATGAGCCACAATAACTGGCTGGCTATATCAGGTCTTAAAGTAAATAAGCAACACAGCCAAAAAGAACTGTCACAGTTCAGAGAAGAAACTATGATCATATATTCTACCCCACTTCATCCTTTATAACAGTCAGTTTACAACAACAACAACAACATTCCTTTCTTCTTTTTTTAATTTCAAAGAGAACTTTGAAGGGCGTCTTTATTTTTTGGGCTTTTAGAGACAGAGTTTCTCTGTGTAGCCCTGGCTGTCCTAGAACTTGTTTTGTAGACCAGGCTGGCCTCGAACTGCCTCTGTCTCCTAAATGCTGGTAGTCAAAGGTGTACTCTACCTTAGTTGTTTGTCTTGTCATCTATCTATCTATCTATCTATCTATCTATCTATCTATCTATCTATCTAATCTATTTATCTACTTTTAGTTTCTTGATTTTATTGGATAAATTTTAATCTACCTTTTCATGAGCAAAGTGTTTCTTATGCTATTTAGATGCACTTAGTATAAACCCACTTTTTTTTTACTTTCACAAACTTGACATTTTTTTGCTTATTAATTTTACTCATTTAGTCAATCAGATAGTTCAATCAATTATCACATGTGAAAATTATCTATTTTAATTTTCTTTCTATGTGAGAATTATAATTGCAACAGTCATTGGATGGCTGTATACTGTAAAACAATAAGCTTCTGGTTTGGAAAGAACATTTACAAGGTCCCCTCGGCAATACCACGGTTCTGTGTGTCTGCACAGAGGCAAATCCCTGGGCTCAGACACTTGATCTGGAGATCGCTTTTTTCCCTTAAGTTCAAACGAGAGCAAGATATTCTCAGTAAGCACCGGGGCTCAAGGGGTTGTGGGCCACCCAGTGCATCGATCAGAGTTATGCTGGCAGAAGCGATTTTAGTGAGAATTCTCCAGTAATAACAGAAACTCTGTAGTTTATGAAAAGAATTCTCTTTAGAAATACTATTGATGAAACAATTCTCATATTGAACTTCGGGCAGTTCCAGAGAAAAATAGGAAAATCTGCAAGAAAGATTTTGGCACAGGAAAATGACTTCTTAGAGTGGACCAGGTGTTTGTGCTCCCTGTCCCCAGCTCCATGTGTCTCCGGAATGGAGAGGATGTGGGGAGAAGGGACATATGGAACTAGTTGCTTCTGCCCTTAAGGATGGTGTATACCTCCTTTCTCTTTCTTCCTTCCTTCCCATTGACTGGAAGGTGGAAACCTTGGACCAAGTGAATGACAATGGAGATAAAAGCAGCCAGGGGCCCTGATGATTCTGCAGAGCATAGGCCCCATCCCTGCAGAGAGGTTTTCATGAGGCAGGCACGACCATCAGATGGAAGCAGTGCCTGCTTTGTGTGTGTCAGAAACAGCCTGGGCTGCAGCCTAACTTCTTTGGCTCCTCAATCTGTGTGTCAGCCATGTTGAATGAGATAGTTTTCTCTACGTCAAGTGTATTTTTATGTCTTTACCTTTACCTATGTTGCTCCCTGGCCTGAACTGTATCTTTAAGTATGTTTTCTCTATCAGACAGGCAAATACATATTTATTCTGCGAAATGTAAACCAAAGGACTGTGGGGATGGCTCAGTGGGTAAGAGCAGTTGCAAGTGTGAGGGACTGTGTTCTAATCCCCAGAACCCATGTGAAAAGCCACACACCAGTGCCTCTGTGGTTCCACTACTGTGGGGAATGGAGACAGAAGGATTGCTGGGGCTTAGCGGCTGCCAGCCCATCTCCCCATTTAGAAAGAGCCCCTGCCGTAAAGGAATGGGGTGGGAGTGGTTGATCAGAACACTTGGCATCCTCAGGCTTCCATGTGTGCATATGTGTGCATATGCATGTATATGTGTGCATATGTGCGTATATGCATGTATATGAATCTCACTAACACACATACACAGGTATATAAACACACACAATGAAGGTGCAGATTCATTGTTTGGATTTTCTGGGACATCTTCAAATGACCACATTACCACATGGAGGCAACCGTCCTTCTGCGGTTACCCTGACTCGACTTAGTACTTGCCCACTGCAATAACAATTGTATCTATACTTTGTTGAATATCTGTTATGAGCCATATACTTCAAATTTATCTTACATACCGTAGGTCACTCAGTTTTATGTTGACTCTATAGCGCATCTTAACCTCATGCCGTAGATGAGGGAATCCAGCTGTGGAGAGAAGGCTAGATAGTTTTCCCTAGTTCATAATGTTACAGAGAACAGTAGAGCATGAATTCAAAACAGCTTAGCCTGGCTCCAGCCCCATGGTTTAGCTACTAAGGTTTTATTAGGAGTCCACATTTACCCATTTCCATGTACATTTTGTCCAGTTAGGTGCTGAATTCTTCTTATCCAGCTCACTGGAGTTGGTTTCCAAAGAGTCCTGTTAATGAATGAATGGGCTTCTGCCAAGTTTGTTCCACTATTTGCTTTACAAAGTTACGGTGTAACTCTGACAAACAAAACATAACAAAACCCAACAAAACAAAACAAAACAAGAATCTGTGGAGGCCTAAGACCAAGAACTCTGTTTTGGTTTTCCTTTGATTTTCTTCAAGTCACGGTCCACAGATGATTGAGTGACGTGCTTTCAGGCTAACTTTTGTCCCTTCTCTGCCCTAACAAAATAGTAGAAACAGAATGACAAACAATTAATATGTATTTCCTCAGTGTTTGGAGGTTGGATGTCTATGACATGTGGCTAGGCTTCTTTCCCTGGCTTGTAGATGGCCGGATCACTTCTTATGGCAGCCCTACTGTGTGGTTATGGCCATTGTCACTCTCTTACAAGGACACCACAGGAAAGGGAATATAGTAATAAAGTATCCATGAAAACAGAACAATCAGAAATCTTATTAAAATAGGGCCCCATGCTATTGGAGATTGAATTTTGATGACCACTTCAAACCCCCAGTTTCCAAACATAGTAGTATGAGAGGTAAGGTTCAGCTTAGGGATCTGGGAAGGATATGTTCTTCCCAGGTGATAACTGATGGTGTGTAGGTGATGGAGAGAGAGCCAAGTAGCTCTTAACGCCAAAGGCAAGGCTCTGAAACAGAAATATCCAAGTGTCGTTGCGCTTGCACTCGACCGTACAGTCCAAAGTCATGAGGTTGAGTCGTAGCTCTGGATTTCCACCAATGAATGGCATGGTTCTGTAAGCCGCCCACCCTTGTAATCATCCAAAGCAAAGGGGATATAGTAATAAAGTGCTTATGAAAACAGGGTGAACACAAAACTTGTAATACACTAATGCTTGATGCACGGTAATGCCTAGTAAGTTTTATTTATTCATTCATTATTTTTGAGACAGGGTTTTTTTGTGTGTAGCTCTGGCTGTTTCTGGAACTCAATTTGTAGCTCTGTAGACCAAGGTAGCCTCAAACTCTCAGAGATCCACCTGCCTCTGCCTCCCAGGTGCTGGGATTAAAGGCGTCACCACCACCGCCTGGCTCTGATAAGTTTTGGTTGGGCACCCTTTCCATACTCCTTACTTATTTTCTGTTATAAAACATGGCCTTTTAGCTCTGTATCAGTTTCACAACAGTCTGCTCTGTGAGCTTCCTTCACTCTCAACCTATGCTGATCTCGACTCAGTATTTCAGCTCCACCTGCCCCGAGGGTTGCCATTTCTCTGACACATACTTCTAGACTCTTCAGAAAAATTTCTCAAATAGCTGAATCCATCTCAAGTGTCCTGTTTCTGGTGGCTTGCTTAGATGACTGATGTGGTAACAAATAAATGTGATGGCTCTCAGAGAGCCTCCTCTCAATCTGTGCAGAATACAGGGCAACACGTATTTAAAATGCTTTTGCTATTTTAAAACAACGCTATGTTTTAAAAAAGCTTTTGCTTCCTTAGCCTTGTTCTCACACACCTAAGAATTCAGCCCATCTGACAAGCAACCCTCATTAAGTAAAAAAAAAAAGTAGGGAATGAGACATAGGTGAAAGGTCACTTTCATGGGGTGATTGCACCTGCCCTATGCTGACAGGATGTGTCCCACTCAAACTCACGTACGTTTGGAGAGAGCATTTTTAACTGAGTAAACTTAAAATGGATAATATTATAAAGAGTAAAGGTTATGATAAAATTGAAAACTTGGTGCCTTCAAAATTGTATGTTCTAGAATGTTCCACGATGCCCGTTACTCAATTGTGTCAAGGCCATGAGAATCTCCAGATGTTGACTCAGGCTGCCTGACCCTCAATTTCCAATATTTCTGTTATTACAATGGGGGTAATGGGGATAGCCCCATTTTTCTCACTTTAAAAATAACCGAGAGTCAAATACAACATGCAGCAAGTTCTATAAAACTTGCAGGTGCTGTCTCTGAGATGTCCTTTCACTCACCTGCCTGGTATCAGCTCACCTTTAAGGATTAGACTAGGTATCACCTCTACTGCCCTATCATTTTTCCTTATCATAATTCTCTGCTACAAGATATGGGAAGTTTTTCTACATACAGCCACCAAGGCTGAGATGGATGTCAAAAGAGTTTAGATAATTTTCTCACATCTTACAGGTAATGGTTAACATGTATTTTTCTAATTTAGAATTACCCATCCCCACATCTACTAGGACACAAAGCCACCTTCTTCTTCTTCTTCTTCTTCTTCTTCTTCTTCTTCTTCTTCTTCTTCTTCTTCTTCTTCTTCTTCTTCTTCTTCTTCTTCTTCTTCTATATACTTCTCCTCAGTGAACTTTAGTTAGATGAGCAAGGGTTCAGTCTTGACTCTGTAGACGCCTACCACTCGAACTTCAACTTGAAAAGCCTTTTTATGTTTAGGAGTTGGGAATCACATAATCTGTTGCACACAGTCTGAAAGACCAGTGTTGTAGGGGGTCCAACAAGTTATGGGTGCTTAGAGTGGGTTGATTACTGTGACATTTGTTATTACTAATGTCATTGTCATTCCTGCAGAATAAACCATAAGGCAGTCTCTATCCATGTAGGTTTGGGCCATTGATCCTTCAGAGAGTTGTTTTGTTGGTTTGGGTAACCTTGTTAGCACACAATTAAAAAAAGGGGTGGAGGCTGCAGAAGAGGAAAAAGAGAAATGGAGGAAGGAAAGCAAGGATATTTGTGTTCTTCCATGTGTGTTTTCTTTTTTGTTACTTATTTTTTATTACATTTGCCCCAAATTGCTCATGCTCCATAAGACCTGAAATTTTTATATTAATTTCTAACAGTGAAATCAGGATTCAATAATGTCTTTTGTGTATGATCTTTGCTATAGAGGTAGACAACAGGGCTTACACACAAATTTCTGCAGCCAGACAAGAAAGCAGGGAGTCTGACCTGTGAATGGTGGGCAGGCAAATGACACCTACCAAGTATGTGTTGAGGCAGAAGATTGACAATTGTGTTCCCTGACCCAGAGTACAAGAGCACCCTGACCCTGGATTTCTTTGGGTTGGCTCTTACAGGAGAGAACAAAACCAGTTGTTACCTAAACAAGGAGGCTTGGAGGCAGGGTGACTGGAAAGAACGTTTGAACAATTGAATTGGGTCTGCAAGGGCTTTACTTATAAAAGTAATCTCCTTGGGTTCTTTTAATTAATTATATTCTATTTTAGTTTTGTTTTTAATTAGCTTACAAAGTAGCATGCTTCCTTATGACTTTTCCCACACATACTTAGTTTTGGTTGGTTCTGCCCCACTTTCCTTCTCCCTCATTTCCTGGCATCACTGTGGCCTTCGGTCCCCAGAATTCCTTTGCCCACTGTTGTATACGTGTGTTCTATTACACTCCCTGACCCTACCACTGAAGCTTTCTTCTCCCCATCTCTGGAACGTTTCTTGACCCATACCCACACTTATTACCACATAAATATACGTGCACAACAACTGAAAACCAGAATCCATAACTGAGAGGAAACATGCTTTGTTTGTCCAAGCCCAAACTACCTCCCTTAATATCATAAAGTTGTTTCACCCATTGTTCTGCAGGTTTTATAACTTCAGCTTTCTTGACAGAGGAATGAAATGTCATTTGTGTTACTGTACTCCGTTTTTTATCACTCATTCATCTGGTGATGAGCATCTCAGCTGTTTCAGTTTCCTTGCCGTTGTGAATAGAGCAGAAGTGGACATGAATGCACAAGTGCATCTATGGCCGGATGCAGGGTCCTTTGAGGGAATGCCAAGGAGTGGTACAACTGGGTCATATGGTAGTTCTATTTTCAGTCTTTTCGAGAAGCCTTCTGACTGACTTGCATAGGTGATTTGCACAGTTCACACCAGTTCACACTCACCAAGAGCGTGCAAAGGGTTATCCCCTTCCCACATATCCTCACCCACATTAACTGTCACTTATTTTATGGATGCTTGACATTCCCACTGGGGTGACAGACTCTTTAGTTTTAACCTGCATTTCCCTGAGGAATGCTGAACAGTTCTCCCAATATTTACGGATCATTCCTATTTCTTCTTTTGAGAGCTGTCTGCTGGTTGGCAGGTGTCTAGATTTATTTTTTACTATTCTTTATACAGGTTAGATATTAACTCTGTGTCTGGAATACAGCTGGCAGAAGTTTCCCCCCTATTCCACATGTAGTGGAGTCTGTATGATGGGAATTCATTCGACTTTGCAGAAGTGTTTTAATTTTAGGAAATCCATTTGTTGATCTGGAGGTTGTTTTGTGTGTGTGTGTGTGTGTGTGTGTGTGTGTGTGTGTGTGTGTGTGTGCTATTTATTGAGAGCTGCTGTGCAGAGAGTCATTGTCTATACTTGTAACTTGGAGTATATTTCCTATGCTTTTCTATGAAAGTTCCAGGTTTTAGGATGAGTTCTTTGATCCACTTTGAACTGTTTTTGTTTTTTTTTTTTTGTTTTTTGTTTTTTTTGTGCAGGGCTAGAAATGTAGATTTAATTTCATTCTCTCGAAGGTGGATTTCCAGTTTTCACTTTGTCTTTTGGCTTCTTTTCTCTTTTCTTTCTTTCTTTTTTCTTTTTCTTACCTTTGTCATCTTCTTGCCTATTTTTGCGATAGGGCAAGAAGAATTTTATTTTGGTTTACTCATCGTGGTGAATTTCCATTTCAGTCTATGTAGTTATAAGTGGCACACCAACTTTTAATTAGGTTTACATAGGAGACAAAGAACCTCTCTGAGAGACTGGCGATGTGGTCAGGACATTTCTAAATTCCAATGGGATAAATTTACCCCTAGTTTGCTTCCTGGATTGCTTTTGGAAGCAACACTGTTTCGGGAATGAATGCTACCTGGGCTTTGATTTTACAATGTAAATGATTGCATTTATGTATCCAAAGTCAACAAGTGACCTCATTAAACATGATCTGGATGCCTAGATGAAGAGAGCATGTTCTTCCCTCACCCCGACCCCGTTTGGCGTCTTTCTGTTTCAGTGCCAGAGCTACACATTTTAGGCAGGTGGGCGTAGCCATGGAAAGTTTCTACAGTGTATTCCCAGTTTGCCTTTGCCACACTGTGTTTCAGTCCAGAAGTAATGAATCTTTTCTATTCCTTTCCTCTCAGCAATGCCGACTGACTTATGCTCTGCCATCCTTGGCTGCTTGGGTTTGCAATTACCATAACAACCAAGGCAAAGTTGAATTGATTCAAAATTTAGATATACAATAAAATTTATCAATTTTAAGTATAATGAATTTTGGGAGATCTATGCTGGCATGTAATCATCATCACACCTGTGATGTGAAATTTTACCCTCCCTCATATCCTCTGTGTCCCGCTTCCCTGGTGTGTCCCCTGCCCCTTGCCCCATCTCCTGGTAGCTACTGACCTGCTTTCTATCATTATGATTTTGCCTTTTGCAGAATTTCTCTTAGAATAATTTTACCACATGATTTTTTTAAAAGGATCTCATGAATGATTGTGTGGCATCTTTCATTTAGCACATTGTGTTTGCAATTTATACATGTTCTTTCATGTAGTTTGTTATGACTACTATAATATATGTTATATACAATATATACATATAACATATATATATATATATAATATGGGTATGTATATATATGCATTATATATACACACATATATAATGCATATATATATATCCCATGCATACACACACACATACATATATATACATATGTATGCAGTGGCTGATGGGCAGGTAGCATTCATTCAGTCTTCAAGCTTTTCCTAGCTCCTTTCCTGGTCAGATAAACTTACCCTTTTGCTTTACACTTACTTCACACTGCTTATACTCACTCATTCCTGATCATGATTCTTCGAACAGACCTTCATATCCTTGAGAGCAAAAATCGGATTCAGTTGCACAATTGTCTTCAATGCCCCGGCCTCTCAAGCTCTCTGGAGCAGCGGGGCTGATCTGCCCAGGGATATCTTTTCTACCTGATCTTCAGCAGCAGGATGGGTGGTGTGGTGGTTTGAATATGGTTGGCCCATGGGAAGTGGCACTATGAGGAACTGTGGCCCTATTGGAGGAGGTCTGGCCTTGTGAGAGGAAGTGTGTCACCATGGTGGGAAGGGGGGGGGGGAGGGCGGGGCTTTGAGGTCTCATATGGCTCAGCTCTGGCCAGTGTGATCTCTGGGTCATGCCTCCTCCTGGCTGCCTTTGGATTAAGATGTAGAGCTCTCAGTTCCTCCAGCACCATGTCTGTCTGCACGCTGTCATGCTTCCTGTCATGATGATAATGGACTGAACCTCTGAACCTGTAAGCCAACCCTAATTAAATGTTTGCCTTTATACGAGTTGCCTTGGTCATGGTGTCTCTTCACAGCAATGAGATCCTAACTAACAGAGATGGGAGTTAGTGGCCTCTCACATGTGAACTTGGCTATGGTTTTATGACTCAGACAGTGACATAAGGAAGGTGACAAGTGAGCCTGACTGGCAACTTACTGGAAAGCTGTTACTTCAGTTCTTACTGAATTCTCTTACTGGGAAGAACTTAAATGTTCTAAGGAAGGTAGGGGAAAAACAACCCAAACAAACCACTGGGACAGAATGTAATAACCACACTTAAATAGTTTCAGGTTTACAGGTCTTGAAGGAATTTGAAAAGGGAGTGGGAATGAAGACATCGTGGAAGTTCCTAGAACCAAATGCACCAAGTGTTTTGAAGTTTGCACAGGTTTTGAATATGGGCCAGCCATTTTCAGTAAACATGTATCACATTTCTCAATTCTGGGATGACCAAAAATTAAAGGTGGAGGACGAGGGAGAGCCAGTTTATGCAAAGATTAAAAAAAAATGCTTCTAGCATAAAACTGAGTAAATTCTATTTTGCTCGAAGGTGACTTAATGTGCTTACCAGAGACTGTTAGATACAGAGCAGTTAACTGAGAGACCCCCCCCTTCCTCTGTGGACAGCCTTATCCTTATCCACAGCTAGTGATAGATTTAAAGCGGGCAAATGCAATGTGGCTGAGCCGGAAATCAATAGACAAGGAGCTGGTTTTGTAGTAGTGACTGAGTTATAAATCTTGCTTCTGGTGATGTGTTTTGGATTTTGGAGAGAGACGAATGAAGACAAGCCCTAAGAAGTGGGAGGCATTCAACATTTCCTAGTAGCTTATGGCCTGCCCTGTCCCTTTAACACCTTATTTGGAAAATCTTATCGGAATAAACTTAATCGGGGCCAGTGCAGAATATCGAATGCTTTTAAGTCAAGAATGTGAGGCCTTGGACTTTTCTGTCTCAGTTTCTTTCTTTCAATATGGAGCAATTATCCATGTCTTACAGAGCATGTGCCAAGGATCTCATGTTCAGTGTCTCAGGGTCACTGGACTCCATAGCCTGTCTTATCCCAGCACACTACAAGGTCTCAATAAGGCTCCTGCCTGGTGGCACCACTGTGAGGAATTAAGGCTGAGCGTGCTGTCTGGAAAGCTAATACATAGGAGGCAAGAAAAATGTCAGCTTCCACGTGTCTTACCCAAAGTGCCCAAATCCTGTCCTTAGCAATACCATTGCACCTCTAGCACTCACGTGCGTGCGTGCATGTGTGTGTGTGTCTGTGTGTGTGCATGTGTGTGCATGAGTCTGTGTGTGTGAGTGTGTGTGTGTGTGAGTGAGTGTGTGTGTGTGCATGTGAGTGAGCATATGAGTCTGTGTGTGAGTGTGTGTGTGAGTGCATGTGAGTGTGTGTATGAGTCTGCATGTTAGTGTGTGTGTGTGTGTGTGTGTGTGTGTAAGAGGGAGGAAGGTATTAATGTTTTGGTGGTAGTACTGTTATTTTTTGTAATTTATAATGAACCAGATGTTCAGCTGTGACTCATTTAAATTTCATTGATTTAAGGGAGATGGATTCTATTTTATTGTTGTACATCAGGGATAGATGCAGGGGAACAGTAAACATTGTGTTCAGGAAGATAGCACATTGAGTAGAGAACTGTGCCCTTTTTTCTCAGTATGTAATAAGACCATTAGAAGCTGCTTCCATGGAGCTCTCTTTTTGGGAAGTAAACAGTGTGTCGCAGAGCAGGACTTCCCAGGTCACTGGGCAGTGGGGCAAACATTCTATTTTGAGGACTGTAAGCTTGGAGATCAGAACTTTTTAGTGCAGCAAGAGTTTTAGTTTGAAAAGATGACATACTTTGGAGAACTGGAAAATAAGATTTCTGAGGCCCCTGGGGTAATTTCTTCTCTGAAGGGCCTTCAACCGTAGCTGGCTAATGGTCCAACTGCGAAAATTCTGAGGTTGAATTTTAATTGATATTCTCATTCAAAAAACAAAACAAAACAACAAAACAACCCCCCCCCAAAAAAAAAACCCAAACCAAACAACTTTTAGACTGGAGTTCTGAATTAGAACGAAGAAAGAAAAAGGAAACACCGGTCAAAGAAAAGAAGAGCAGACAGCAAACCCTGGCTTAGTGTAGGCCAATGTTCGGCAAAAATACGCCACTGTAAAGGACTTCAGTAAAGGCCTTTGCCTTGTTTTGTGCTTTGTGCAGTAGACCAGTTCTTTCTATAGAAATAACCAAACTAAAAAAAAAGTGCTTCAAGGGCAGAGGTGGCCAGAGTGACAACTGAGCTTCCTGCTACATGGTTACCTTGCTCTCGGGCCTGCTAATTCCTGGCCCTTGCCCAGTTTTCTGCTGGTCAGACAGCTCTGGTAATCGAGGACAGAGAAATTTGTTTCAACAGCTCTCTTTACTCCTGTGCACCTTGATCAACCAGGACAAAATCAGTAACAAGAAAAACACAAGAAACCAAACCCAAAGCCCAGGGCAGACAGCGATTTACCTCCCCAGGTGTTACTCACTGCAGAGCTGTGCTGGGGAGTGTCAGCCCTGGGGACCCTGCTGCCACCTCTAAGTGTGGCCCAGACATGCCATTCAATTTAGGAAAGTACTAAATCCGGGGGATTTGGCCTGGGGATCAATTGCGGATCGAGCATAATCACTTCAGTGAAGCCAGAATGAGCCATGCAGGTTAGGGGAGGGACATCGACTGTAGCTTCAAGGCTTGCTGTGGTCCTCTTGTCTGAGGAGTTCATTTCTAGGAATCGTCCTCATACATATCCAGTCTCTTCCATCCAGGAAAGGGGCAAAGCTTGCGTATGAAATTCTTGGATAGCACTTTTAAAATCTATGTCTTTGTGCCTGCCTCTTTTTAACTACTCTTTTGCATGTATATACTCCTTTATTACTGGAAAAGTGATTTGCTTCACATGCGATTTTGCGTTGAGTCCATGCAAAGACAGATTATCTATAAGAAGAGCCGATACCAACTTTGTGAGATGCATTGCCATAATCATATTTTCTGCTTTTAAATAGACATTTTTATTATTCTTTCTATGTACCGTATATTTTGATCACATTCTTTCTCTCCCCCAACTCATCCAAGATCTTTCCCTTCTCTCTCCCCACCCAACTTAATGTTCTTTTTCTCCCTGAAAAAAGTGCCCACTAAAAGCCCAAAGCAAAGGTCAGAACAGACAAACAAACAGCAAAACCCCCAATAACACAAAAAAATACCAAGTCAAATCAAACAACAACATACACATGGCACCCCCTTTTAAAAAAACCTCCAAAACCCTCTAAAACACTTCAAACCAACCCTCCAAAAACTCACAATGAAATCTGTTTTGTCTTGACTAACTATATCTGTAGTTAGAGGTCCTCTCTCCCTAGTCCAGGTTACTGTATGGCAGGGCAGACAAGTTGCAGGGACAGCTCTCTCATGCTTACCTGCATCAGCAGGCTTGCCTACAACTCCTGCAATGAGGGCCAGCTCTACCATGAGTCCTGGACAATGGGCAGTGCCCACTTTCCCAAGTACTGTAGTTGGTGAGGGGTGGGGCAAGCTCTATTGCTCTCATGACTTTGGGGGAAGCTTTCTCATGATGCTCTGGCAAGGGCTGGGTCCAGTTCTCCACAGCCCACAGACATCACCATGGCATTGGGTGGCAGCCCAGACCAGGGACATCTGCCTGTTCTTTGGTGGTAACAGACCCCACTGCAGCAGGGCCATGAACCTAAGCATGGCCTTCTGCATCATCACAGCCCAAACTCCACCATGGCCTTAGGTGGCATCACCAGCTACTCACATCAGCTGTTTCTCATTACCCGCCAGTCTCCAGTTCTGCCTCTCTTCCGTGTACACACATCCTTCTGGTTCTCTTTCTCTTCCATTCCCCACCACTTACTTGCTCTTCTTAGTGGCACCCATGGGTCTCTGGGTGTCTGAGGTCATCTTAGGAGTGGTCTCACGAGTGCTCTGTCCTGCTTGTGAAGAGTGGCCCTGGTCAGTGCCCTTATCCGTGTGGTGCTTAACTAAATTGTACAGTTGGTATTCTTTGCACATTTAATCTTCAATTGCAGCTTCTAGGTGAACATTCTGCTCTCTCTCGCTCTCTCTCTCTCTCTCTCTCTCTCTCTCTCTCTCTCTCTCTCTGTGTGTGTGTGTGTGTGTGTGTGAGAGAGAGAGAGAGAGAGAGAGAGAGAGAGAGAACTGAGGCAGGGTACAGATGGTGATTATTATTTTCTTCTTTATGTCATCAAATTCTTAAAATAATAACACTTTTGCTTTGCAAGGAGAAAGCTCTATCTCTGAAAAAAACCAAGCTGTTCAGGTAGGAAATAGTTTTCTACATGCTAACTTTCTTTAATAAAACATTTTAACGAGTGTATGTTAGTACATGAAGACTATTTGAGGAAAATAGATTTACTTTAAAATTCTGTAACATTCTAAGGTGAGAATATAGAAGTTAGGGAAAGTTCAGTCAAAGCAATGATGAGGTATTATTTATAGAATACCTGCAGTGTGTTAAATGCTGTTTATCAATTAGCTTAATGTTCACAACAATTCCGGGAAGCAAAGAGAATTTTATTTCTTCCTTCAGCTGTCAAAGAATTATTAGGAATACTGTGTCCAAGGTCATGTAGCTGGGGGGGGGGGAAGGGGTTGGACTCTTGCTTTGTTTCTTCAACAGTATTATTTTTTTCTGAATATCACAGGACAGATATAATGATTAATTTGTCTGCATATGATAAATACTTTTATATGCCACCGTAGCTTAGTCCACAGTGCTCAGGTATTTAGTCAAGTATTGTAGATGTTTCCACCTTATGATGCAGTCAGGCCTTATCCAACCAGCTGAAGGTCTTAAATGAAACAGATAACTCTCTACCCTTAGAAGAGGAGAGAATTCTGGGAGCAGACAGCTTGTAGACCTGACTCCTTTAGGTTTCCACCCTCATAACGTAATCTGTAGAATTCTACAGTATTGGCCTTCCTAATGTAAGCTGAAAGGTTAACATCATTCTCCCTGCGTACATCGCATTACTGCTGTTTCTTGGGAAAATGCTAGCATACTAGTAAATTTCTTTTTCTTGTAAAACTTTTACTTTCTCCAGTTGAATGGTTAATAGTTCTGCTCCTTCCTCTGACTCTTAACTCAGAAGAGAATTACCTAATACGTGTGAGAGAAAAGATCAAAGAAGTTTTTTTTTTAATCCAGCTATTTGTATAGGCAACTATTTAATAATTAACACTTAGAAATCTAATTTTGTCATTTCTCCATGTCTACAATGTATTGTGAGCTGATTTAGCCCTGCGTATCCTCTTTCATCCCCTTGTACCCCTGCAGGCCAAACCCCTTCTTCCTGACCACTCCACTCCTGCTTCTCTCACTTACCTTTTGTGCAGGCAGCCATCGCTTCTGCATCCACAATTACATCAGCTGTGCCATTTCCAGAAGACACTTCTTCATGGGCACGATAGTGCCTGAATATTTCTTAGGAATAGTAGTGTCTAAGTCTTTTAATGAAATGAAATAGACAACTAGGACTTGAATAAGACAGAGAGGGCAAAGAGCTATGCAGTCATTCCTTTGTAAATGTTACATAGATTGGAAGATTAAAAAACAAAACAAAAATAAACAAGAAAAACCCTAAAACTGCACATGTTAGTAAACCTTTGAGTTTGGTTGGTCACTTAAAATTTTGTAACCATAGTTGAAATCCTACATTCCCACCCTGGATGCTGTGTTTCTGAGTAGGTTGAATGACTTCTTTCATCTATGCAGTCAGTGTGAACCCTTTTCCCAGCCCAATTCACACACATGACTACTTTTTTTTTTCCTTTTAAATTCTTCCTACAATTGTTTCTATGGCAATCGTCTAAAAGAACTATTTCTTTTACTTTTGGAAGTATATAATTACATCATTTCCCCCTTCCCTTTTTTCCCTCTAAGTACACACACACACACACACACACATACACATACACACACACACACACACACACACATTTATGGCCTATGACAATCTTATTTAAAATATCACAACTTGGCCAGGTGGTGCAATATAAGAAGAGCTGCAAAAATTTTATTGTAAAAGAAATTTGGTTGTAAACACTTTACAGCTTAAGGAGAATCACAACACAATATTTTGTGAACTGTGCCAATTGGTTTGAAGAACTGTGAGAGATCCAGCCGTTTGTTTTCTTATAAACAGGCCCTGAGTCTGCTTCTCCTTACTTTCCCATTACCCTACAAACCCTTTTGTTAGTCCTTTGTTAGATAAGCTTGTTTGACCAGGTGTAGAATTCCTGAAATGCTTCAACAGCTAAATGTTGTTTCTCTTGCAAACAAAGTCCTCTCCCTGTCCTTGATGCTTTCTAACTGTGAGGCTGAACCTTCGCCAGTGAGGAACTGTTACCATCCTTGTTGGTTAGGCATAAAATACAGAGACAGTCTGAGCCATGTTGCTACTCAGTGTCCTGGTTTGGGAATATGGCACACCCTTTTTATAAAAAGAGATCACCTTGCCAGATCACTTTCACCTTGCTTCTGTGCTTCTGTGTGACACTGAATACTCCTTTCTAACATAACATCCTCTGAGGTAGGCCTTACCATGTAGGGAATTCTCGTTTGCTATCCAACTTTTCATTCAGATAGTCCCCAGATAAAGCTACAAATCTGCAATAAGGAAGCCAGATTGCTTATAGTATTTGTAAGCAGAAGTTTCTGGAAGGAATCTACACCTTCCACACTAAATAACTGGTGAGAACTTCATTGATTGTGAAGAGCTTGGAATGTTACAGGTCCAAAGCCAAATTATCTTGGGCAATCTTTAGGCTCTTAACAGCTGTGTATTCACTCTCCTCTGTACCTTACAGCTTTGTTACCTTTAGGTTAAATTTTTTGGGCTGTGCAGATTGACACCTACCCCTCAACTCACAGGGTTTGAATATCATGACACAGCATCTGAGGCTTATAATAGACATTTCTCCTGCCCTGCTTTAACTCATTAATGTTTTCTACCAATGAACTTAAAAGTGTCTTGGTTTAAGACTTGCATTTTTTTTTTTCCGGTTACTGAAAAACCTTTATGATACTGTTTCTGCACTGGAAAATGGGATTTAGGGTGACTTAAATTTGTGTTCCCAGATCATGGTCATTTGTATCTGGTCTAGAATAAACTATTTCTCATCTCCTTGGAGGTGCTTTTGAGTCACACGAAGATATTTACAAAGATATGACAGGGAAAGACCATGCAGAGATTCATCTATCTTGTGTTCTTGTGGAGGCCATTTTAGATTTAACTAGAATTTGATCTCCTGGATGGGAGGCCTCATAGAACCTAACTCTCTAATCTAGGAACCTAAAGTCAAGATGCCCTAGCTAACTTATTTATCTTCTGTTAAACTGTCTGTTTGTGCAAACTTCCTCTTCCAGCTAACTGCTTATCTTAGCTTCCATGAAACTGCTTGCTTGTGCAACCTCCCCCTGCAGCTTCAGAGACAGACACCAGGATGTAGTTTTTGCCTTAAACAACCCCTCACTCTAAACACTTGGTGCTGTACTTGGGTCCCAAATACTTAAGTGTCGTCTCAGCTAGCTGACATGAAGACTTTCAGTTGGCTATAAACTGTGTCTGAGTGTTCCTCTCTAATGAGATGCCTGTATCAAAGGAATTTCTGCTTGCAGAATTGATCTTCACTTAGATTTTCCTTCTGATCGATACCACTAGAAATTATGCTACTGCTTAACCCGAGTCATCTCTGGCTCCTTATTGATTTTTGCATGTTACAGTAAAATGCCATGAAATCAAAAACTGAAATTTGAAATCGCACAATAAACAGGATTGTATACAGTTGTTGAACACATTGATGAACCTCCCAATATAAAAAAGTAAATCTAGCATAATTAAAGAAGTTAGCAATGGAGGAGGGCAGTAACCTTCCCAGGCAGGAAATAATAAAAATCAAAAGGTTGATTTCACTACAAAGGATTAAGACGGGCACTTTGGGGAATGATGGAGCAAAATGATGGTCTTCACATCACCCTACACAAATCAGAGGAGGGCGACATCATATTTTGTTGGAAAAGAGTCACCAATGAAACCCCCAAATTCAAACATGGTTTGCCTTCTACCCTATTTCTATTTGACCAAGGTAGAGGAAGTTAAGTTTGTGGCATACAATCACAACAATTCTATCAGGCCTGTCTCTTGTATTTATCTGTTTGTCTTTGTATATTATTTCCCTAATCTGTTCTTTTTTTTGTTTTTGTTTTTGTTTTTTTTGTTTTTTGTTTTTTTTCAAGACAGGGTTTCTTTGTGTAGCCCTGGCTGTCCTGGCGCTCATTTTGTAGACCAGGCTGGCCTCGAACTCAGAAATCCGCCTGCCTCTGCCTCCTGAGTGCTGGGCTTAAAGCGTGCACCACCATGCCCGGCTCCCGTTCTAACCTCATTCCTGTAATGCTGGTGTGCTGGGCTCTCCTGACACCGCCCCCTTCTTAGAAAAAGTACATCCCAGTCACCCCTGCCTGAATCATCTGTGTCCAAATGCACACGATCTATGTGCTGTACTCTTGTCAGACACGTTTGCTGTTTGGTAAGTGGTAGAAAGTCTTAGGTAGGAGAAAAGGCAAACGTCTTTGTCAAATCTTTGCTCTCAGTGTAATTGTCATTGGCTCTGGTTAAATGAGGCACTATTTCTGGTCATCAATAGTTCTTTGATTTCTGAATGTGCCCATTTCTCCCTTCTGTTTTGTTAAGAAAGGAAAAGGAAAATGCCAGGACTCTTGGTTCTTGAGGAGCCAACACACAATTGTCCTTCACAAATAAGGTTTATTAGGGGAAAGGACCTCAACCGTGATCAGGCCTTGAGGTGAAAGAACATTGGAGAGGGAACAGGACCATATAGTAAAAGCAGAGTAAGGGCTCTAAAGGGGAAACTGGAAGGGAGCTTCATTACAAGGTGGAGCTTACCTCCTCCTACTCTTCCATAAGAGTCCCCATGCCCCATCCACTGTTTGGCTGTGGGTGTCTGCATCTGTGTGAGTCAGTGGTGAGTGGAGCCTCTCAGAGGACAGCCACGCTAGACTCCTGTCATTCATGTCCTTGGGACTGGGTTACTTCACTCAGGATGATGTTCTCAAGATCTATCCACTTGCCTGCAAAACTCATGTCTTTGTTTTTCATAGCTGAATAGTATTTCATTGTAGATATATACCTCATTTTCTTTATCCTTTTTTTCAGTTAAGGGACAGAAGTCTCTGTTTAGCTCTGTGCCACATTTTTTAAGTTAGGTTACTTAGGTTGTTGATGTTTAACTTCTTGAGTTCTTTATAAATTGTGGATATTTGTCAGATGTAGGGTTGCTGAAGACCCTTTCCCAATCTGCCATTTTGTCCTACTGACAGTGTCCATTGCCTTACAGAATAGAAGGATGGATCACATCCCCTAAGGGGATAAGGAACTCCATAAGAAGACCAACGAATAAACTAACCTGGACCTGTGGGGTTCTCAGAGCTCAAACCACCAACCAAAGAGCATACACTGGCTGGACCTAGGCCTTCCCATTCATATATAGCAGATGTGCAGCTTGGTTTTCATGTGGGTCCCAAACAACTGGAACAGAAGCTATCTCAAAAACTGTGGCCTGTCTGTGGGATATGTTCTTCTAGATCAGTTGCCTTGACTGGCCTCAGTAGCAGAGGAATTGCCTAGCCTTCTAGAGATGTAAAGTGCCAGGGTAGGGGCATAACCCTGGGGGCCTCCACCTGCTCAAAGCAGAAGGGGATAGGAGATGGGGGAATGATCATGGGAGGGGGTGACCTGGAGGTGGGCAGTGAGTGAGATGTAAAGTGAATAATAAAAGGTAAATTAAAAAATTAAAAAAAAAAAAAGAAGGTAGAGCTTAAAGGTCAAGAGAGTCCTCGTCTTCCAGTCTGGGCCAGAGCCCATGAGCAGACCTTGGGCTCGATCTCTTCAGCCAGTCCCACAACACCCAGAGGAAGCTCCACTCCCAGGTGCTCTAACACACCCAGGATCCCAGGATTCCAGGATCCTAGGGTCCCAGGGGCTTGGTCACACGAGGTTCTCAGGGTATCAGAGGCAGCTTGACTCCCAGGAGCTCTGATACACTCAGGATGTCAGGATCACAAGATCCCAGAATCACCGGATAACAGAGACGTCTGGACTCTGAGGAGTTCGGACACAACCAGGATCACTAGAAGAACAGGCTCCAGTCAGATATAACAAGGGCAGGTAACACTAGCAAGAACCAGATGGCAGGAGGCAAGGGTAAGAACATAAGTAACAGAAACCAAGGTTACTGGGCATCATCAGAACTCAATTCTCCCAACATAGTAAATCTTAGATACTCCATCACACTGGAAAAGCAAGATTTGGATCTAAAATCACTTCTCATGATGATGATAGAGCACTTTAAGAAGGGCATAAATAACTCCCTTAAAGAAATACAGGAGAACACAGGTAAACAGCTAGAAGCCCTTAAAGAGGAAAGACAAAAATCCCTTAAAGAATTACAAGAAAACACAATCACACAGGTGAAGGAAATGAACAAAACTATCCAAGATCTAAAAATAGAAATAGGAACAATAAAGGAATCACAAAGGGAGACAGCCCTGGAGTTAGAAAACCTAGGAAAGAGATCAGGAGTCATAGACACAAGCATCACCAACAGAATACAAGAGATAGAAGTGAGAATCTCAGGTGCAGAAGATATCATAGAAAACATTGACACAACAATCAAAGAAAATGGAAAAGGCGAAAAGCTCCTAACCCAAAACATCCAGGAAATCCAGGACACAATGAGAAGACCAAACCTAAGGATAATAGCTATAGAAGAGAGCAAAGATTCCCAACCTAAAGGGCCAGTAAATATCTTCAACAAATTATAGAAGAAAACTTCCCTAACATAAAGAAAGAGAAGCCCACGAACATAAAAGAAGCCTACAGAACTCCAAATAGACTGGACCAGAAAAGAAATTCCTCCGGTCACATAATAATCAAAACACCAAATGCATAAAACAAAGAATATTAAAAGCAGTAAGGGAAAAAGGTCAAGTACCATATAAAGGCAGACCTATTAGAACTACACCAGAATTCTCACCAGAGACTATGAAAGCTAGAAAATCCTGGACAGATGTCATACAGACCCTAAGAGAACACAAATGCCAGCCCAGGCTACTATACCCAGCCAAACTCTCAATTACCATAGACGGAGAAACCAAGATATTCCATGACAAAACTGAATTTACACAGTATCTTTCCACAAATCCAGCTCTACAAAGGATAATAGTTGGAAAACACCAACACAAGGAGGGAAATTACACCCTTAAAAAAGCAAGACAGTAATCTTTCAACAAACCCAAAGGAAGATAGCTACACAAACATAATTCCACCTCTAACAACAAAAATAACAGGGAGTAACAACCACTTTTCCTTAATATCTCTTAACATCAATGGATTCAACTCCCCAATAAAAAGACGTAGACTAACAGACTGGATATGTAATCAGGACCCAGCATTTTTCTGCATACAGGAAACACACCTCAGTGACAAATCAGACACTACCTCAGAGTAAAAGGTTGGAAAACAATTTTCCAAGCAAATGGTCCCAAGAAACAAGCTGGAGTAGCCATTCTAATATTGAAAAAAATTGACTCAATAGAAACAGATGTATAAAAGTTGGGGTCATAGACAGATGCACTTAGAATTTAAAACGAGCATAATGCATAGAATCAAACACTTATCTAGGACTGATTGGCTATTCTGGGTCTTTTGTTGTTTCATATCTAATTGAGTGAGATGAGGATGTTGATTGTGATTTCATTGAATCAGTAAATTGTTTTGGTAGGAAGGTCTTTTTTCACAATGTTAATTCTACCATACTGTACGCTTGGGAGGTCTTCAAATTCTAGTATATTTCTTAATCTCTTTCTTCACACATTTAAAGTTTTCATTGTAGAGGTTTATTTTTTATTTTTTTTTACCTCTTTTGTTATGTATATTCTAAGTATTTTATTTTATTTGAGAAACTGGGAAGAGGAGCATGTCCATGATCTCTTTCTCAGCATGCTTGTTACTCATGTGTATTAAGACTGGTAAATTTTGTAAGTCAAGTATGTATCATAATACCTTTTCAAAATTATTGATAATTTTTACAATATTTCTAGCCAAGTTTCGGGAACATTGGATATAAGATAATATAATCTTCAATTGAAAATAATTTGACTTAATATTTTCCTGTTTGTATCCCTTCTCTTGCCTTATTGCTCCAGCTAATGCTTCAATCACATTATGGATGGGCAGTACAGAGAGTGGGCAGTCCTCTCCCATTCCTGATTTTAGTGGGGCTTATTAATGGTTTTATTAATTTAGGATGATATTGGCTATGGGTTTGTCATATAACCTTTATTATGTTGGAATATGTTTCCTAAAGTCCTACTTGTTCTAGGGCTTTTATTAATAAGGCATGTTGAATCTTATCAAAGACTTTTTCTTTTCTCTTCTTTTCTTTCTTTTCTTTTCTTTTCTTTTTTTTTTTTTTTGCTTCCATTGAGATGATCATATGATTCTTGTATTTTTTTGTCCATGTATTTGGTTTATTACATTTATTCCTTATATATATTTTAAAAAAAAAGGAAGGGAGTCCTCATGGTGGGAATGATGCGAATATACTTCTTAGTGTTCAAATTGAAGCTTAAAAGGGATTTGTGAATCGGCATATTATTTGTAAAAGTTTCTCAAAGAGTAGAGAAGTAGCCTATACTTTTCAATGACTCGGTCAGGCAGTACTGGCTTATGAGCAAAACACTCAGAGGTGTTCAAATGATCAATAAGTCTAGTCTCTGATACTTGACCAACTTTTAGACATATCTATTTAAATGTATTATCTACATACGTTGATAAAGCTTATACTTAAGAAGAGAATTTGTTATATACTCTACTTACCATATCAGCCTAGTAGACTTTTTAAGTTCATAGACACATACGACGCTCCATGTATATGCTTGACTAGTCTTTGCATCTGTTATGCATGGACTTTATCCACCTGTTCTTATTATAAATCTAATTATAAAAAATGCTATTGCCCCATAGACTTTAATCTCACTTTTTTAAATAACAACTTTTTATTGCTTCTTTGTGAGTTATCATGCACTCCAGTCCTGTTCATCTCCCTGTCCCCTCATATCTGCCCATTGCTCCTGTAGCCACTCCCCCTAAATCACACACACACAAACACACACACACACACACACACACACACACACACACACACACACATCCAAACTCAAAGCATAGAAAACATCTCATTGTCAAAGCTGTAGTATGTCACAGTGTGTTCCATAGTATATATCTCTGTCCACACATCTTCATTTGCAGATGTTCATTGCAATGAGTCATTGGTGTGGTTCAAGATCTTTGGTGAAACCAATCAATATTGAATCCTACCTGGACTCCTCTAGGTTAATCTGTTGTTGCTCTGTGTCATGGAGATCCTGCAGCTTTGGATCAGCAGGACTGGCCCTGTCACGTATCCCAACCATTCCCAGATGATACAGATTTTGGGGTGGGCCAACTCAGAGCACTGGCTCTGGGCCTGTGTGGTAACAGAGCTGGTCGGCACACCGACTCTCCCTTATCTGCACCAACAGGCTGAGCTCACCATCACTGTTCTGGCTAGGCCAACCAATGTTGCCATTGGCAGGAGGCAGGGTCAGATGTCCTGCTCATGCCCTCAGGGTGACTTACTGACACCCATGCCTCCAGAGCCAGCTCCACTGTACCGCTCAGTTAGAGGCTTGGAGCCCACTTTCCTTATAGATATCAGCTATGTTTTTTTTTTTTTTTTATGATAGTTCCATTCAGCTCAGATTGCCTATGTCAAATTTACTATGTCACTGAAAATAACATTAAACCCTTGATTCTTCTTCCTCTGTAAGTGTTGTGGCTTTAGCTTTGTGCCATTATGTCTTCTCTGCATTTTGATTTGTAGACCAGATCTTGCTATGTGTCCCTGCCCAGCCTTGAACTCCTTATATAGCTCAGGCTGACTTCAAACTCTGAATCCCATGATCCTCCTGCATCATTTCCCCAGTGCTCAGATTTTATGTGCATATCCATCAGGTACCTTTACTGAAGGCAGATATTCAGAGGGAATGTAGAGCATATGACGCTCACATGAAAAGTAATTTCAATGTAGATTAATAATATGTAAGCAAATCTCTCTGAGCGATTATGATGACCCAGGAGAGAGAGTGAAATACTAAGAAAATCTAGGCAAAAAGCATTCCAGATAGAAGTAATACATATGAAGAACTCTGCTAACAAATTGCCTTGGGTATACTTGAAGACCAAGCAGAAGGCTGAGCTTCCTGGAATACGTATGGGACAAAAACAGAGACCAGGAGAACCTGAGAGGTTTGGGTACCAGGAACTGGTGTTTTAGTCTCTGTTGAATCCCACAGATTTCTAAATAAGGAATGAGATTATCTCATTTAGGACCCTTGATCATATTCTTATTAAATAAAATTATGATTTTATTTTTTATTGTTTATTATGGCAATGGTTTGAGTCTGGAGGGCAGAGGGGAACTTTTGTGAGTCAATTGGTTCTTTCTACCTTGTGGGTTCCAGAGACCCCACTTAGGTCATCAAGATTGTTAGCAAGTGTCATCTTCTCATCCCATAATAATTTTAAGCATGATCAAGTTAAAAGTTCACAGTTAATCTATGTGTTGTCCACTTCAGTGTTTGCATTTTACCCAATGTGTTTTTATTGTATTTCTACTGATTGGTCTAGCCCTCTAATCATCTATTAGTCTTTTACACTTGAAGATGTTGTTTCAAAGCAATATGTAGACTCCTTGATATTTATTCATAAATAATTTAATATTTATGTCACTACCTGGAGTTGCATGCATTTTTCATTTTGATGAAAAATTTATGTAAAATACAATGTACTAAGTATATATTTTGACACATACTTGTACCTGGGCAAAGTGGGCTTCTTTCAAAATATAGCCTGTTGCCAGCATGGTTGTAGGTATGAGGATGGTGGATGGGGTACTGACAATTGGTAAATCTCTTGGTAAATCTGCTGAGAAAAACAGACAGAGAAATATCAACCCTTCCACTTGGCTACATGCTGACTGAGCACAGTACTCATAGTACTTGCTCCTGTGAGTCTCTGTACCATTGCCCAAGAGGCAACTCCCATGTCAATTTTTCTAGTCAGTTATTGTGGGAACTAAAGGGGTCAGGGGAAGGAGGGGGAAGGGAGGATAGCCCATGTCAGACTAGAGTTCCTCCTATGCTCTGGGCAGGCAGATGTGGGAGGACTGCCAGATGCTTTCCACTCAGCCCTGGGTGGGCATCTAAGCCTCTGACCCCACTCAACAGAGGGTAGACAAGGGGCAGCCCCCTAAACCAGTGGGCCACAGGGCGATACCCTGTAGCCCTGGGGTTATGGGAGAGAGGGCTTAGGGAGAGAGGTTCCTACACCAGTGAGAGTAAGCACAGCGGACCTTGACTGGAGCACAGGAAGGCCTTCCATCAGGAGATTAGAAACCTCTCATTAGGAGAAAGCCTATCCTTTCGTTCAAGCGCAGTGGGCCTTGATGAGCAGAGACAGTCTATGGTTTTAGAGCTTTATTATAGAAAGGCAGGGGGAAAGAGAGAAGGTAGAAGAGAGAGAGAGAGAGAGAGAGAGAGAGAGAGAGAGAGAGAGAGAGAGGCCATGGCCAAGAGGAGAGAAGGGGGAAAAGGAGAGAAAGAGAAGAAAGGTTAGAGGGAGAGAGTGAGAGGAGAGAAGAGGAGAGGAGTGATGTAAGAGCAAGAGAGCAAGAGGAGTGAGAGAGTGAGGAGGGGCCAAACAGCCCTTCTTAAAGTATGCTGCTATCTTTTCTGTTGCTAGGTAACTGGGGAGGAGTCTAGCCTGAAGGTCAGAAGCTTGGGACATTGCCTACATGACTACTAACTATGCTTCTCTTGTGAGGGCTGAGGCGGAGGTAACTTCGACAGGATCCACGGTCCAGGAGACATGAGAGAACTCCTTCTGTCCCATGTTCCCGGGGTTCAGTCCTCAGCTTGACTGGAAACCAGACTGTCTGTGCATAGCCCAACGCTCCACAAGTTATTATATTTTTTTTGTAAACATCTCACAAATACGTTCAGAAGATATACACTTTTTTGAGGTCAGTGCTTTTCAGTTAGCATAATCTTATTGAGATTCCTTTATGTTGTTCCCCATCATTTGTCTCATTTTTTAAAATTGTGGATTAGCATCCAATTAAGTGAATATATATTATACATTCTCTTCTCTACTGATGGACACTTGGACTGTCTCTAGTTTTCAGCCAGGCTCTTAAAGTTGCACAGAACATCTTTTGTAGAATTTTTTTGTAAGCGTATACCTTCTTTTTCTCTTTGTAAATCTATGGGAATAGAGATGATGGGTCCCAGAGTAGGCACATGCTTCAGGAGGTACAGAGATCTTTCTAAAGAGCATACACCTTTCTCTTTTGATTAAAAAAATGATGATTTTTGTTTAAATTAAAGAGGAAAGTGGGGTAACAATAATAAAGAGCAAGATACCGAGACATCATCAGCCCGTAGCTCATTCTTTATGTGGGCTCTAACCAGAACTTCTGTAAAATATTTGAATAATTTTAATTTCTGGGAAAGTCAACATCTGACTCAGAAGGAGATAAGCAACAGCAGTGTATCTCGGAGGTATGAAAAGAATTTAACAAGTTCTACTTACAGAAAAGCACCTTTCAGCTTAGAGAAAGGTACTCTTGTAAGTAAATCTTTCAAGAAAAACACCTCTTAGTCCTCAGTGGTGTTTATCAAACGGGTGATGAGAGGATCAAGTAACGGCAATATTGTTTTCATTATCAATGACTCTAGAAAAACTACATGGAACAAGCGGTATGGCTTTGAACTATTATAAGTCAAGCACTTTCTGCATCCTCGGCCAACACCTTAAAATTCATCACCCTTCTAGAAGCCCCACCTGGTGACCTGTTTAACTTATGAATACCTTGCCCTTGACAGGAATGATGGTTCATATGTAAATATCTCAGCACCAGAGAAGCTTGAGTGTCGTTCTACTGAAAGCTGAAGGCCAGTCTGGGCTAGCTAATAAGTTCCAGGCTAGCCTAGGACACAGAGTGAGACCTTGTTTTAAAAAAGAAAAAAATAATAAAAATAAGAATAAAAAATTAAATAAACCCCCAAAATTGTGGGGATATGCCTTTTATGTCATAGCATGTGGGTTTATCCTACTTTTATTCTTTATCTTATAGCCCACAAAGAATCCCACAGGCTTGGGTACTTTGAGTGTCTTAGGATAGAGTTCATCAACACACTCTTTTGTTCTCTGGATTTCCTGAAATCTGGGGCTTTACCAGTTTCCATTCTTCCCTAATGTCTGACTATTGTCACTTTATGATGGAGTGAGACCCTGCTGTTCATTGTCAGTTCATTAATTCGCCCAACTTTCAAAATGGTGATGTAATCATTTGATTTTTCATTGTTAGCTGAAATTGACTAGAGCCCTTTATTTGTTTTTAAAATAATCAGTAAGTTACAAGGTAAAGCAATATTGGTAGATGTGAATCTATCTATCTATCTATCTATCTATCTATCTATCTATCTATCTATCTATCTATCTTCTATATCTATATCTACCATATATAATACACACACACGCATACACACACATACACACACACAAACACACACACACACACACACACACACTCACACACACAGGTTCTTGGTTTTTAAAAGAGTGTGGCTGGGAGGGCTGGAGACATGGCTCAGTGGTTAAGAGCACTCTTTCAGAGGTACTGAGTTCAATTCCCAGCAATCACTTGGTAGTTCACAACCATTATAATAAGATCTGGTGCCCACTTCTGCCTGCAGGCATACATGTAGTTAGAACACTATATACATATTAAATAAATAAATCTTTAAAAAAAAGTCGACAGGAGTTTAAAATATACTCTTATCTGCCTGGAATGCTGGTGGCAAGTGAACTATTGACATCAAAGTTTGGAGTAAAAGTCCAGGCTTTTGTATTTAGTTTCTAGGTTTTGGGAGTCTCAATAGACTGGGCTCAACTACTCACTCCCAAATGCCATTTAAAGAGAGAATTTGTGGTAAAAAGAAAAATAGGGAGATAATAAAGAGATTTTGTGTTCCCTGCAAGACTGTCTTCAAGGAAATGGCAGGAGAGTTGGTGGAAATCGAGGAAGAATTGGGTGGCAGGGCAAGAGGTGCACACAATAGAGCAGTTCTGGTCTTGATGCTCACTGGGTTCTGCTAGGTGGCGGGAAGAAGTCCTTATTGCTTGTAAGGAGCAATCTGATTCCTTAGAACTCTAATTCAGCTTCAAACCCCATCATCATTGATAATTACGCTCACTTTGGCATATCATCTGTGAGCTTGTACCTGCTTGGCTTTGGGTACATCATCCCTCGTCATAGGGCTGTGTATTGACCAATCCTGCTGTTCTTAGAATCCATGGTGACTGTCAGATGAAGAAAATGACTGGACACCACCTGTTTTTCCTGCTTTTAGTCGCTTGCTGGGCTCAAGTGAGGAGTCGATGCTTTCAAGCAACAGCAATCCAAGGGATTGTTACACTGACATTCAAAAGAAAGTGGCTGTATTGCCAAGTTACACACAATATGTAAAGCTTGTATGCATCTATGCCAAAGGGGAAACATGCTGACACAATACAAGCACTAACAAATAATTCTTCTTCAGCTAATATAACTAATGTGTTTCATTTCCCATGAAGTAATACTATTTTTTTTTGTAAACGAGACAAATTACTGCTTATTTGTCTACACAATGACATAATGTATTGTGTTGCGGCCGCCAGCAGCTCGCAACGTGAACGGTTCGACTGAGAAGGCCACTCGAGCTGTAAGAGAGGAATCTAGACGGGGTGAAAAAAGAAACGGAGCTAAGACAATTTCATTCTGATCAAAGCTCAAATTTTATTGTTGCGACACTAGTTATGAAGGAAGGGGGAGGGGACCCGATTCCTGCCGAATAATCTCTGGTCCAGTAGAAAGGTGCACGTGTGTGGCTCCTCAGGTTCCAGCAGTGGGCGTGGCAGAACGAATGAGCAGGAAGCTCCACCCCGAGCAAGCAGGTTTCAGGCTAGGGGAGGGGAGACTACATCTCCTCCCTTTTATTAACAAAATTAAAAAAAAAGAAAAAGCTGGCCTGAGGGGGGAAAATTATCTATGCTCAATAGTTCTGCCTGGAATCTAGGGCTAAAGAAAAAACTTGCTTCACTGGGATTCTTTAACTTTTCTTATGGTAAACTGTATCTGGCTTAAGACTGTCCTTTCTAGTAAACAACTAACTGAAAGGCCTGGAGCTGCAGACTCTGACTTTATAATGCTAATTAGTACTTGGTAGGTAACTTTCTAGTTGAATTTTAAGTAGGGCGTTGGAACTCTGGCTAAGTTTGACTGAACGATGTGAAAATAACACTAAGTTGATATTCCTCCGCATTTTTGGATGATAGGTGGGAAACAGGGAGAAGGCGTTCGACCGGCTCTTTTATTTGGGTGGGAGGCAGTGAAGGGCTTGCCCTTTCAATAGTACGTCTCCAATCTCTCTCCCCCCTATTAATTAAGTTAAATAAGGCAACGCTTAACTGAGGTGATCAAATGATTTTCTCATCCGTAGATGAGTGGGCTTTTAACCTTGGCTTGGGTGGACATGGACCCGATTCCTCCCGTGGGTAAAACCCACACATGTGGCTCTCGGTACCTTTTGGGGAGGCGAGGTAGAGCCGGAAAATATTTTTTATTTTTAACCAAAATTTGGTACCAACCTCTTTCAAACCGGGTTTATCTCACAGGAAACTCAGAAATGGTCAAGCCGGACCTTCCCTTGCAGTAAGTATCTCTGCACCAAGCGGTGCCCATACTGAATTTGTACAATCACAAACCAGTATGCACAGTTCTGAGTGCTGTGCAGCTCCTAAAGGAGAATTATCAACCTCAGAATTAGCAAAGCCTAAGCAAGAATTATGTCGTTAGTAACACCACGATTTGTGGCTAAAATAGGAGCTGGAAGTCGTTTCTCCTCATCCCTGTTTTTTCCACAGCCTAAGGACACCTTGCAGTAACAGCAAGGGTGAAAAGCCAGAGGTCAGCTAAGGGACTAAGCCTGTCTATCAAAATAAAAACCAATCTTTATTAATATAGAAATATCTACTTTTCTAGCCCTCTTGGTAAACCTAATTTTTAACTCAGACTGAAAGCCACATGCTGGAAATGTCCTTGGAAAGGAGATAACAGCAGCCACCTGTGTGCTCTAGGGGCGCGGGGATGCACATCCGCTGGTCTGCCTCGAGAATGTTGATTTACCTGCTTGAAAGACAAAATCTCGGACAGTGAGAAAGTAGGAAAGCAGAACTTCTTTTGGGGAACTCTAGGTACTTTATTTAAATGCAAATTGTAAAGCTGAGGCTAGTCTCCGGCCTCCTGTCGGGGAGCTGGCTCAGAGAGTAGCTTTTTCGGAGCCTGAGTCCTCAAGCTGACTTTTAAGCAAAAGAGGAATTTTAGTCCTCAAGGTGATACCTTAGAAGATTTAGAATCTGTGTTCATCTAACAAATTAATTTATCTGGCAGCCACTGCGCTCTATCTTCATCTCGTGAAAAAACACAAACTGAGTCCCTACCCCTAATTAGAACTGGATCTGGACCCTTCCATTTGTTAGTCAGGGGGTCCTTCTATTTTACCAATGTATTAAGTGACCAATTGCTCTTTAATAGCTTTTTTTTTTTTTTCACTAGCTGTAAGGCCAGCAATCCTTCTGAGGTTAGGGATCTAGGGGAAGAGGGGGATGTGCTCTGAATTAACTTTGCTAGGTAATTTAGAATATAGGAATCTCTAACATTGGACTGAATATTAGACCAGTCTGAGATTGAGTTAGAATGGCTGGTCACACTGAAGAAAAGAGAAAAATCATTATGACTCTATTAAATGACTAATTTTACTAAGTCTGAATATACAGTCTCTGATGTACTATTGCCATAAAGTTAAAAGGCTAGAAGCTAGTCTAAACTGGAAAAATGACAAGTAAGGATGGATCTAAAACATGAACTTAATTTAGTTTTTTAGTCAATTCAATCAGGACATGAGTCAACTTACCTACCAGCTCGTCACACGAATTTACTAATATGCTTCTGCAGCGTTCTGTGGAGAAAACCTGTTTTTTCCTTTTCTAATAAGGTAGTTGTTTTAGGATTAATCTATAAGCCAATAAGTAGATCCCTTTAAGATACTATAAAGCATTTATTAAACTCTTTGACATTAAAATATTAGATTTTGAAAATAAAGGTAAGACTTTAATAGTGTGCATGGGAATGCACTAAATAGTATGCACGGGGATACAATTTCTCTCTTTTTTGTCTTTTAAGAAGTTAAAGTTTTAAAATTTTACAATACCTAAACTTTTGAATTAGTAACTAGTTGACAAAACATTTTAAATACTTGGCTGTAAAGGGGCAGTGACTAGTTGCACTTTCAATCAATTTTCTTAAGGAGCAGTTGTAACTAGAAGGCTTGCAAAGTTATTAAGAGTCACATGTGCATAATTTATTTATTAACTAGAAATATGCATAAGCAATTGTAAATTTGAGAATTAATAGTATCTGAGGGATGAACAATTTAAGCAATTGCGAGCTCAGAGATATGGCATTGACTATTAATATACAAATTAAGGTTTGATTGTTCAGCATTTTAAAACACATCTACAGCACACAACTAGATCATCTGTGCTGGAACAGGGGAAACTGTGTCTTAAGACTCCGCCCCACAGAAGCTAGTTGGGCCCACGTGGGCCAACGATTGGCTGGGAGGATGAGAAAAATGACTTTACAATAATGTTTATTCTGGCCAAAGAATTGTTTTGGGCACAACCAATTTTTAATTACCAATTAATAACAATTATAAAAGCTTTATTTTTTGTAGAAACTTTTGTAGTAAACTAAAACCCTAAGTAATAAAAGGATATTGTCTCTGAATCTTTTGGGTGAGAGCAAGGATTTAAGGTAAACTTTAAGAAGCATTAGTTAATAAAATACTTTTCACTTAGGAAACAATATACACTGAAAGATTAAAACTCTTGGCTTCTTGTATAGAAGCAGAAACAATAAAAATTTTTCTTACATAATGTAAAGTTACATTAGCCATACCTAGAGGCAAAATTTTCTAGTGATTACAGTTCACTAGAAGCAAAACTCTTTGAATTTAAGCATTATTTTAAACATCTGAATAGATCTGCAACACTGTTAAAAAGAATTTCTCTTGAACGCAGGGAAAAATCTTTCTCAGGCACTGTTTGCAAAACAAAAGAAAGGCCACAAGCCGCTCTGGGGCTGCCCAGAGCCCTGCATTGACTCAAACGTAAAATACCTTTTAATCTGAGCATCTTGGCCCTCCTGTAATAAGGACCGATTCTAGAGAAACAATATAACCGTCTACGCCTCTAAATTTTGATACTCTTTCTTAAGATGACTTACAGTTAAAACGTTCTTCACAACTTTAGTGTTGTGAAAAAATTGCCTGTACTACAGTTTCCTGCCAGGCAGCAACTATAACCAAACTGTTTGTCTAATCTATTTACAAAGACAAACATAACTAGATAACTCTGTCACAGTTTTGTATGAAGTGAGCTGTATGAGCGCTCTCATAAGATGATTACTCTTGTAATTATCTTAATTACAGTATACAGGTGAATTAAAGATCTTAAATTTGAAATCAAACTGCAAGCTGCAGTCAATGGAACAATAGCAGTTTTAACCATAATTTTTAAGTTTTTTGTGCAAGGTTAGGATAATACCTATAACCTTGGGAAAGCAAAACCCAAGTTTAAAACAATTTATTATCTTTAAAATCAATATTAGAAGCATTACTATCATATTACGAAGTTTGGATGTCAATTAATACCTATGAATACCTATTAAAGCAAGCTTAAATGCTTTAATAAAGAGACATTGCTTTAAATCTTATCTTAAATTTTACTATTTAGGATACGAACCACATTAATTATTACCTAAACTAGAAATATCTTTAGAGACCCAGCCTCTTGGGCTGCCTTATGCCATGTGTCGGAAGGACTCTAAACTTGAGTTATCAAATTTAACACTAACCATCTGTAGCAATGTAACAATTATTAATCTTAACCAACAACTTATGAGCTGATTGTGAAAACACTCAGAGCACATTACCAATAAAAAAGAACCAAATGAAGCAGTTACATTTAGACCAATCAGAGAATAATAATTTTTGTAGCTACAATCATAAAATAAAAAACACTTTACCATTGTAAAACACATTAATCATGAGCCATTTATTAGCTTTTTTACTCTGAAACTTAGAGGCTGTGCACTCGCCCTTATTTCCTAAAACGAACAGTTTTTCCAGCAGGGGCCCTCTCGCCACGTGTCTGATTCCTGGCTGAAACACGTGGCAGCTCTGGGCTTTGCAGATAAAGTTTTTTATACCATCTTTATTATCCAACACAAAACATAGAACATTCATTCATACAGACTGGACACGAACATACATGAATTGAACACAAGAACAGATTGGTGCACCGGACATTAGACAAGACACAAAAGGGAACAGAGTACTCCTGCTATAAGGCCCAGAGAGATATTTCTCTCTGCTTTTTGGGACATTTTCCTCCCTTATGATGCATTTTTTATTAACTGGGGCAATCTGCCTATTCCTTTTAATAAACCCTTTCTTTTCTCACACCTCATGTAGCTTCGGAGAGCTATGGCCTACCGCCTGATCCATGACTTTAAACCCTTTCTTCTTCCACCTAAGCAGCTTCCTAAAAAGCTGCGGCTAACCTGCCTGTTTCCGTTTCTAGTTCCGATTAACATGCTGCTGACCCAAGCAGAACCAGCGTTGGGTTAGCACTGATTCAAGCTTAATTCGTATCCTACCGCATCCTCAGCAACACTTTACAAAACTGAAATTTTAAGCTAGCGCTAGCATGTGTACCTGTCCGTTGCTCCGATGTCCGATATGAAGATCCTTTCCTGTGGAGCTCCAATGCAGCGTTCCTCTTAGCATCTCTCTGCCATTCTTCAGGTCCCTGTTCGGGCGCCAAAATGTTGCGGCCGCCAGCAGCTCGCAACGTGAACGGTTCGACTGAGAAGGCCACTCGAGCTGTAAGAGAGGAATCTAGACGGGGTGAAAAAAGAAACGGAGCTAAGACAATTTCATTCTGATCAAAGCTCAAATTTTATTGTTGCGACACTAGTTATGAAGGAAGGGGGAGGGGACCCGATTCCCGCCGAATAATCTCTGGTCCAGTAGAAAGGTGCACGTGTGTGGCTCCTCAGGTTCCAGCAGTGGGCGTGGCAGAACGAATGAGCAGGAAGCTCCACCCCGAGCAAGCAGGTTTCAGGCTAGGGGAGGGGAGACTACATCATTGCATTCAATCATTATCTTCTTCACTTTTTATTTGTCTGCAGGTTGGACCTCAAAACCAGAACCTTGAGTGTGCTAAGCACTTTCTCTACCACCGAGCCACATCACCACTGGTTAGTCACATCTTTATGATTTTTTCCCTTTTTATTTATATAAGAGATTTCAACTAGGTTTTCTCTTATTTCACAAATTCTGCAGCAATATGATTTCACAGGATAAATAAAATCTAGGACTCTGTTACCTCATAAAGAGTTATTCGTGAGGCTCTACAGTAGAATATACAGTCTCATTTTATTTATTTCACTCAGGAAGAATAACTTCACTTCCAACATTAAGAGAAGCAGCTGGTGCCCACGAGGACTTTGTCCTTGAGTGCCTCTGCTCTGAGGAATCAGAGCTCTAATCTCTCTGAGTTCCTCCCAGGTGGGCTCACTGCCTTGCCCCAGACTAATACTGTGTCACCTTAACACAGCACTCAGATAAAGAAATTTGTGGTCATTCTCTTCCGGGACAAAGGGCTAAAGTAAATAAAACAGTTTTTTAAAAGCCTTAAGTAGATCAGCCAGCAAAACAAAACAACCCAAGCTGGTCACTAAGAATTTTTCAGCTGAATGTCTCTTTAGACTAGCTCATGGGATTTATAGAGATTTAAAATAATTGCTCAACTTGCTTGTTTCTGCCCCACCTCAAATAATAAAGGAGTAGTTAGGGCATCTATTATGGTTCTCAGCCCAGTGGATGTTGTCAAATCCCTCTCATGCTCTTATTCACAAAGACATCTAGTAGCTACATGCATAATTGCTAGCCTTTTGGATAAGGGAACTATGAAAAATATCCAAGTTCCTTCCTTACCTTCCCCTGAAAAACAAACAAATCCTCAAACAGGACTCTGAAGAGTCTTTATTTTATGTAAGCGATGTTAAGTAGCACGTTTTGTAAATCTACAGATCATCCATCAAAGTTCAATGCTGAAATTCTTTGCAATTTTAGTTAGAATTATTCCTGTCCCCACTGTTGGCTTTGTTATAATTAAATGTTAATTATCTCCTGAGTGATGTCTTCTATTTAATGGAGTTGAAGAATAAACACATTAGTAGCATAATTGATATTTAATGTAGAATAATGCTAAGTGTTGTTTTCATGATCTTGTGGCCACTGGAAAGTAATGATTAGGGATTAAGTTGATCTAGGCCCGAATTCTCAATCTGTTGAGTGACGTAATGCTGGAGTTGCCATTGGTGAGTAGAATGAATTAGCTTAACCAAAAAAATCAATCTGTGAGCTGTCTTCACTGTGGCCTGATGAGAAAAAAAATGATGTTCTTATTCTGGAGGGACACCTAGTTCAAAATAGAGACATCCAAAGTGTGGACTGTGGATAGGGGCTGATTCATAAGCGGTCTCCTACTGAAGTCATAATTAAATAAGTACAGTAGATGAAAATAAGCTTTTCCAAAGGATATTAGCAATTGGTGGTAAATCTTTATGTGTTTATTTCATGTGCTAATAGCTTATTTTTATGTATTTTTAAGACCCATGGCTGCACAAGATGTCAAAAATAAGTAGCCCATGAGAACTCAGACCTAGACAAGTCACTTACACCATTCCTTTAAAGCTTAGGGAACTTTATAATTGGTAAATCATTGGTAAATATTATCTTCTATTCAGGACTTAGATATTGCAATCATGAACTTACAGCAACTTTGCTTACTAGCCTGGGGTCTACAGAAGTCAGTTAATGGAGGGAAAAGGACTCCGGGGACCCTAGACATACTTCTGATGCGTTGGCAAGGAATAGATTCTGAGAGAAGAAAAAAGATGGCATCCATTTGCATACCCAATGCTGATCCCACCAGGTTCTGATGGTTAATTACAAACTGAAGATCATATAGACAGTCCCTACTGAACTCTGTGGAGTACTGAACAAGACTCAAACTAGTAGAAAGAGGGAAAGAGGTTTCTAGAGATGCAAGTGTTGGTTGCTAGGGACAGGAGGAATTGGGAAGGGTAGAGAATGAAAAGCCAAGCTGTACAATGTACATGTGAAATTGTGAAAGGAAAAAACCTTACTGATTTAAAAATACTTTTATCTTTAGATTGGCAGGAAATTAGAAAATGTTGACTCTGTACCATGAGCAACAGAAAGCAGTGGTTAAAGACATATGCCAGTCACAAATTTGTAATTAGGTACAGGTAATTGGAAGGTATAATGTGAACTATAAAAATTTAACTGATCATTTGTCTTTTGTCATCACAGTTAATCTCTGATTTAAATATTTTTAATAGCCTAAAAAGAGTTGGTTTTCTGTTTATTGTCTTAAAATCGAGATATAATTTAAATGTCATGAAATCTACATTTTAAAGTGCAGTTGTGTAGATGAGGTAACTTCTAACATTCTAAAGCATTCTATAATAACTGCAAATGACAATGATTATTTCAAAATAATGAGTAGTGAGGATTTAGTGTCTTCCAAACTAAAAAAATGGCAAAAAATCTGAGGTCAAGAGACATAAATTACCATGATCACATATTTACAGATCTATAAATGCTGAAAATACTTCAACAAGTATAAAATATATAATAGCCATCTTTCATTTTAGAAAGTGAAACCGGATGGAAAATAAGACTAAATTGTAAAGTATTTCTCTAAACCAATGACCAAATGCTAAACTACTAGGTCATGGTTGTCTTAGCATCCTATGTAGTACTAGAGAAATCCATCATTAAGCTAGCTTACAAAGGTCTTCTTCAGCTCTCAGTGATGTGGGTGGCAAGACAAACGAAAGCATCTTTTAAAGAGAGCTTGTGACCTGCTTGAAAAGGTAAGACAAAAATATAGAAAATGAACTGTGAACTATGAGGGCAGCAGCAATGTTGGTCTGTGGAAGGTAAAAGATACTGTACCAAGGCTTTCCAAAAGGAAGAGGGAGTATGCGAGTGAAAGTGTTCCCTGAGGAGGACACTGGAAGAAGTATGTTGGACCTTGATGTGATGTAATCCAGAGGATTGCTAGGATGCCTGGTAGTTGGGGTGTGGGTTGCTGCTTCAGACTGTAGTATAAGGAGTGGGAAGGAGTGAGCCTTCAGAAGCCAATTCTTTGCCCCCGTTCAGCTGGAAGCAGAAAAAAGAAGATCGTCTTCCCAATTCCTTATGTCGGGGTGAATGGTTCTGCTTATTTTATGAGTTATATGTTGCCATTTTAAGGGATACTTTACAAATGTAACTTTGGTCAGGGAGGAAGCTAGAAAGCTTAAACTCAGGGATTTCTACCTTTCCTTTCCTCTTCTCTATCCTTCCTTCTCAGGTAAACGGGAGGGAGGTGGAAGAGAAAAGGGGGGGATATAGTAATATCATAGAAGTTAGAGAAATAGACAAATGGGGATAGGTTATCAAATTAACTTTTAAACAAAACATTACATAGTTATAGCTTACATTGGTAGAAATCTTTATAATTGATACAAAGTTGAAGCTATAATCTCTTACATCGGTACAGAATTTATTTGATACAAATTTAAGGTTTTCATTGGTATGAATTTTTTTATTGACATAAAAATTGGGATTAATATTGTTACTCTCATATGGGCATTGTGCCTATACAACAAACACATTTAAGAATACAAGGCTTAGACCGAGTCCTTCTATAACTGCTATTTCAGACTTGTTTTAGATGATTAAGCAATATGAGCTAAGGACCAGATAGCAAACTCATGGCTCTGAGTTAATTAAAAAATGTTTTTGAGATATTTCAATTAGAAATGGCTGAGAGAAGTCAAGGCTCAACAGCTCAGAAATGTTTTGCATAGATAGATAGTCTTCAAAGGCATCAAAAGTCCACAGAATATGATGTTTATGGCCATTTCTTTATTAAAGATCATTTGACTAGAGACATGTCTGCTCCTGACAGCACCCCTTTTTTAGACTCAGATAAGAAATTCAGCATCTATGGAGTTGCTCCAGTTGTGGCGAGACAGATGCTAGATAAGAATTTCCTCAGTTCATCTACAGACAAAATACTATTGTACTATTGACAGAATTGTCAATTTATAATCTCTACCAAGACAAGGTAACCAGTCCTTCAAAATTCTGCACTACAAAGGTCTGTCAGATGGTCCTGGGCCAGAAGGCTGAAGACTGATGCTCCACATTCTGAGGAATAAGGGACTGCCCAGATGATCAACAGTCTCTATAAATTGGCTAAGTTTTGGAACTCCTTATATTTTCAGGTAATATTAGTTGTTCACGGATTTCTGACAGGGTTGAAGACTGTTTGTAGTCTCATAGCTAACCCAAGTTGTTTAGCATTGAGAAAGATGATATAGATTTGAGACGATGGTTTTCAGATGGTATACAATCTAAAACCAGGACCTCAGTCAGGTATAGAATTATAAGCCTTTTAAGTTAGGATAGATGTTAGAGTGCTTTATCTAATCGACAAAATTGATGGACTGGGTGTTAAGTGTATCTTATATTTTATAAATTGTAGAATGGTAATAGTTGTACTCAATTTATATTTGATAGAAAAGAGCCTCTTAATTGGACAAAAGGGTCGAAATATTGTGGAGTGCCCTGGTGCTGTTTATATTTTGATGCTAATTCCACTTCCCAAAGAGGGGTTGCCTCGGAGGAGAAGTGAATCACATACTCAGGTGACTTCATGTGAGCTTTCTCCCCATTCTAACTTGGAAAGCGAAGTCTAGAGCTAGTGATTGGGCAGTGGGAGGGAAAGGTGGAGCTGAAAGTTTTAGAGAGATGGGGAGAGAAAGAAGGAGGGGAGATTAGGAGGAGAAGGAGAGAGAGGGAGACAGAAGAAGAGGAGGTAGAAGGAAAATGGAACAGAAGCACATGACCTAAAGAAACCACAAATTGTAAGGGATTTCATAGATGGGGAATATAGTCGTGTAGTGGTAGATCTGCCCAATCTAGGTGCGCAGCTCGCATTCATATTAATTGAGTTGAGTTTTACTTGCATGGGGCTTATTTGGGTTGGCGATTTACTGCAACAGAGGCAGAAAGGCAGAAGTAAGAGACTGGAAGGAAAGTGAGCAACTGAGGGATGCTGCACTGCCAGATGGTGGAAGCCAGCTTGTTTCACAAAAATTTGGGAATTAAAGAAGGGTTTTTGACCAAAGAATGATGCTCTTTGGAAACTGAGGGGGCCCTGAATGATAACACAGGTTGAAGTTATGTTGGCTCGTGATTCTCTGAGAATCTGAGAATAGAAACGTCTGACCTAGGTGACAGTGGTAGGTCTGGCCAGATGTTAGTGAACTGACACAGGCTCATGGTAGCTTAGCTTTGGTTCTGGAATAGACAGCCCCTAAGCTTTTGGATGCTGATCATTAGCAGAAATACATTTGTAATTTTCATACAAAATATATCTATCTCTATATCATACATTTATTCCTGTCTCTATCTATATACACACAGAGATGGGCAAGATGGTACACATTTATAATCATACTACTCAGGAGGCAAAAGAATATATGTGAAAGTTTAGCATTAGTGGTCTATATAGTAAATTCCATCTTAGCTAAGTTACATGGCAAGAACACGACTCAACAAAATAAAAACTATCTACATATATGCATCCTATATGGTTGTACATAAACAGAAAGCAAATCAAAGTTTGAGGAAACATGAGATAGCTGTCAGGCTTTTCAATTTTATTTATTTATTTAAAATTTTTTTTATTAGGTATTTTCCTCATTTACATTTCCAATGCTATCCAAAAAGTCCCCAATACACTACCCCCCTACCCCCCCACTCCTACTTTTTGGCCCTGGAGTTCCCCTGTACTGGGGCATATAAAGTTTGCAAGTCTAATGGGCCTCTCTTTCCAGTGATGGCCGACTAGGCCATCTTTTGATACATATGCAGCTAGAGTCAAGAGTTCTGGGGTACTGGTTAGTTCATAATGTTGTTCCACCTATAGGGTTGCAGATCCCTTTAGCTCCTTAGGTACTTTCTCTAGCTCCTCCATTGGGGGCCCTGTGATCCATCCAATAGCTGACTGTGAGCATCCACTTCTGTGTTTGCTAGGCCCCGGCATTGTCTCACAAAAGACAGTTATATCTGGGTCCTTTCAGCAAAATCTTGCTAGTGTATGCAATGGTGTCAGCGTTTGGACGCTGATTATGGGATGGCTCCCTGGATATGGCAGTCTTTAGATGGTCCATCCTTTCTTCACAGCTCCAAACTTTATCTCTGTAACTCTTTCCATGGGTGTTTTGTTCCCAATTCTAAGAAGGGGCACAGTGTCCACACTTTGGTCTTCATTCTTCTTGAGTTTCATGCGTTTAGCAAATTGTATCTTATATCTTGGGTATCCTAAGTTTTGGGCTAATATCCACTTATCAGTGAGTACATATTGTGTAAGTTCCTTTGTGATTGTGTTACCTCACTCAGGATGATGCCCTCCAGGTCCATCCATTTGCCTAGGAATTTCATAAATTCATTCCTTTTAATAGCTGAGTAGTACTCCATTGTGTAAATGTACCACATTTTCTGTATCCATTCCTCTGTTGAGGGGCATCTGGGTTCTTTCCAGCTTCTGGCTATTATAAATAAGGCTGCTATGAACGTAGTGGAGCATGTGTCCTTCTTACCTGTTGGAACATCTTCTGGATATATGCCCAGGAGAGGTATTGCTGGATCCTCTGGTAGTATTATGTCCAATTTTCTGAGGAACCGCCAAACTGATTTCCAGACTGGTTCAATTTTATTTATTAAATTGGTATCAATGCACCAAGATCCATGAGTAGATCGACACCCTATTTTGAACACAGTGTTTTAGATAACTTACATATATAAATATTATAATTGTTTAAATTTAGACAGTTTAAAGGATAATTAGGAAGCCATGCTTGTCTGAGAACATTTACTAACGTACTTCTAGCACTAGAAATGGAAATTTTGATGTTCTGGTACACAAGTGTCTTTGAAAGGGATAAACTCAGGAACTCTTTGCATTAAATTGTTGCAGTAAATCTCCAACCCAAATATGCTCCGGCAATGAAAACACAACTCAATTAATATGAATACATGCTGTGTGCCTAGATTGGGCATATCTACCACTACACTACCATCTTCCACATCAATGAGATGTGGAACTTGCAGTTTCTCCAGGACATGTGCTTCTGCTCTGTTTTTCTTCTTCCTCTTCCTTCTCTGTGTCCTCTCCCTCTTCCATTTTCTCCTTCTTCTCTCTCTCTTCCCTCATCTGCTGCACCTTCCCTTTTTCTGCCCAATCATCAGCTCTCCTTTATTTTACAAATTAAGGTGGGAAGCAGGTTTAAGGAAATCACCTGAGTGCTGACTCATTCCTTGTTTGCCACCCCTCACAGGAGAACGGAATTAACGTCAAATATAATTAGCCCGAGGGCTATTCACAACATTAAGTGAATGATTTGTTATCTCTCTTTGGAAAGAAAGCTGTAGTAGAGGTGGGTAGAGGTAATATGGTAAGTTGCAGTGAATGCCACAGTCTGAGATAGCTGTCAGGAGAGTAAAGTTTCCTTCACCAGGTCATGGTGTGTGTGTGTGTGTGTGTGTTTTGGGAGGGTGCTACTATACTTAGGACAGGAGAAAATTAACATTTACTGCTATGGCAAGCAGCTTATTCTCTGAGTGAGGAAGAAAGAGCCAGGGCGGGGGAAGCCAGGACTAGAGAAAGCTCTGACCAGTGCACATGAGCAATTCTGAACAATGTGCACATAAAGAGGAGTGGCTGGCCATTCCAGGGCTGGCAAAGGAGGCAAGGGAAGGGGCTGGGGCAGCTTCTTTTCAGTGAGACATGTCAACAGGCCACAATGAATGAATGTGACTTTGGTCTTCAAGTTTGTCAAGTTGTATGCGTTTGGTCTTCTGTCTTTTGTTCCTGGAGCTCAATTCTACCAGAATAACCCGCTCAAACTGGCCAACGTGTGAAGTAGGAAAAACAGTGCCAAGGTCATCAGTGGTGTTGTTGGGATGGGAGAAGAGTACTCTTCTAGGAGACTGTGAGATGTGGAAGTAGTCCTAGGGGAAAGGGCCTGAGTGCATAGTATGTCTGGTGGTGTCTATGTCTGGTGGTGTGTATATGTATGGCATATGAATGGTGGTGTGTGGAGAGAGAGATTTATTTTATTTTATTTTTTTTTTTATCTTTTCTAGTCACAGTTTGGCTTTCTCATTAGTTAGGATTTTCCAAGGCATTATGTGACTTGCTTCTCCCTGATTTAGGAGGAGGGGCCCCTTAAAGGAATAGCAGGGTTACTCTGCATGGAGCCAGTTTATTCATTTGTACCACATGCAACTTCATCCTCAAGTCTGAGTGTTATTAAAACCATAGACAATTGGTGAGCCAAAGAAATGTGGTCCAAGAAGCATCAAAGTTGATCCTAGCTCTGAGCTCTGAGTTTTAGTGGGCTCTCTTGTTCTTAAAAGACCCATAGGTATAGAAGAAAGATCAATTTCTCTTATTTAATAAGAAGTGGCATTGAGCTCAAGTATGTGCAACCCAACCCTCAAATCAATCCCTTAAAACATTTTGTTAAAACAGGGGGACATTTTGTGGAACCTGAATAGCCAGACAAGCTCCCCTATTTTTAATTCCTGAATTTATAAAGGTAGAGAGGCAGATGAAAGGAGAAGTGCCCCCCCACCCCCCCCACCCCATCATTTCTTCCCAGAAGTAGCTGCTCCTCTGCTTGAGGCAAAGCCCAAGGCACTGTTCAAAGTCTGAGTCTTTAATCTCAGCCATGTGAACTTGTCTTAACCAGCTGGAAACAGAAAGAGCAGGGTGGGAGAACATCACCCACCTCCTCACTTCTAGTGACTTTGCTCACAGACCCTGCCTTGCCACAGGAGTTTCCACTTGATATCCTTGGGTACTAGGGGGAATTTGGCAGAATGGAAACCAGAAATCTTCTCTAAACACTGTGTGGGAAGGAAACAGTTTCCAGTCTTCATGAAAAAGAATCCACAGATGGGTCTGAGCCTCGAGGAATCAGACAAATGCTCTGCATTCCTGCTCCCACAGAGACACAGGTGAAGTGTATTTGATCCAGTCCTGAGGATGCTGCTGGCCTGAGGCAAGGATGTGCAGCTGCAGAGAAAGCAGTAGACCAGAGGGCTGGAGCTGGAAGTTCCGAGCCTTCTCTGTGCAAGAGCACCGAGTACCTATTTGGAGTTGAGGGTGTGTAAGGCACCTGTCTTCGCTGGCATCACATCAAACTCTTCACTTCACTGATCCCACAGTGGAAGGGTTTCGACAGGGCTCACAGACAGTCTGATCTGTGAACACAGGCTCCTAGTTCAGAATTTGGAGGAACCCAATCACAGAGCACCTTGGGAAACCGATCCATTGTCTAATCGCTCTGCTCTGTTCACTTGCATGTCTCGTAGGGCTTCACGACCACAGTGAATCATAGTGGTAGGAAACGAGTGAGCCATCTGCTCTAAGGTACAAGGTTAGGGACAGGACTGAGGGATCCTTTCATGACACACCCCCTTCCATCCCTGGGTTGGAGTGGAAAAGCATTAGGCACCAGTGAAAGATCCTGGGGCACAGGTGTTAGATTGTATATTCACAGTGGTGGCATAAGAAACATCACAAAATTGCATAAGATCAAGCTTATTATAGTGAAAAGACTTTTCCTTTTTATGAATACATTCTTTTAGAATAAAGTGTCCTTTTCTTATTTATAGAAGAGATAAGAGAGTGTGCTTGAGGTGAAGCCCAAGACAGTGTTCAGAGTCTGTGTCTTTCGTCTCTGTTGAGAGCTGGAGAAGAAACATGTGGACTTGTCTTACCAGCTTAAAACAAAGGAGGGATGGGAGAGTGTGCACGTGTGCATGACTGTATTCATGTGTACCTTTAGCATGCTTACTTGACAGAGAGAAAGTGGATAATATTCTCTTGAATGATTTTGAGAAACATTTCTGTCTCTGAAATCACAAGATCTGGGAAACAGTCTTTTGATGGTGTTTCTGAAACTGGAATTCAAGGCCATGTTACCTGTCACTCAACTGACGGCTAGAGCTACTGAGAAGACAGTAGATGAGTATCCTAGAACGCCATCTTGTGTCTTTTAGAACGAGCACATGATATGGGAGGAGGGAAGGCTGTCAATCACGCTGGAGCTCAATCCTGCCCTTGACCACCATCAGTCACGTGGTCTGCCACTTTTTTCAGTATCTGACATGCCTGCAGCCTCTTGGTATCATCCCTTGCACTCTTCCCTTATTATCGGGTGTTTGGGCCCAGGAACTCTCCGAAACACTGAGTCAAGTTGGTTTCTGCTGGTGTCAACCTGTACTCATCAGGAACATTGAGGCAGGGAGTGGGGTCAACACAGAACGATCAACCATGAGCACGGTGTGTGCAGCTGATCATTAGCACGGTGTCCATGTGCAGCTAGCAATGGTATATTGGTGCTCATCCCCTTATGATGTGGAGTACAAGCATGTCTTCTTTATAATACAAAATGTAATAACACACAGATGAAAGTGTCCCTCGTCACTCCTCCCGTCTTCTATTGTCTAGAATATTATGTGTCAAGGAAATAAAACTAATCTTAGTCCTTTTCTTAAAAACTAACATTGATATCCAACCTTTCTGCACAGCTAGATCCTGCGCATCTTTCTCCAGGGTTTAACCTGGTGAATCTGCCTGACCCTCCCTGCCCTCTATCTCCTCTCCCCAGTCCCAAATTGACCTCTAAACTCCTGGCTTGGTCCAGGACACACATCTTGCACACCAGCCTAATACCCTGTATCCACCTGACTTCATTTCACACAAGATATTTCTACCCTCTAGGTTTAACCCATCCATACTTCATCTGTTCTGCTTCAGCCTATTCTATCTATATTAAATGTAGAATTAACAAAAGAGATCCATGTATCTAGATATCTTTGCAAAAATACAAACTTTATAAATGATCAGGTCAGTATTTCATCTCCAAATCTCAACAGTCTTGTAGAAATGCTTGCTGAAGTGAATTGTCTAGGAAACACCCTTCGGACATAAATTTTAAAAAAGGACAATCATAAACTTCAAAGAATCAAAGAATTCAAGGAGTTTAAAGAAGACATAAAGGAACAGCGCAATGAAATTGAAGAGAAAGAAGAGGAAGACAGTAAACCCGGGAGCCACCAGGTACGTAGAAGATTCTCTAAGACAGTCCACATCTTGTGACACAGAACAGACCATCACAAATTCAAAAAGATTGCCATAGCTCCTTGTATCCTATTGGACCACAATGCAAGAAGACTTAAAATTGATAGCAAGCAAACTTGTAGTAAACACAGAAACTCATGGAGATTAAACAACTCAACCATGAATGATGGATTGATCAAAGAAAAAAGAAAGAAAGAAAGAAAGAAAGAAAGAAAGAAAGAATTACCCGAACTAAGGAAAACAAGCCCACAGCATAGCAAAACCTCTGGGACACACTGAAAGCAGTCCTACAAGGGAAATGTATAGCTCTGAGTTAAAAGAACCAGAGAGACTAGAAATAAATTACCTAATGATTCAACAACAAAAAAATATTGGGAGAGCAAGAACAAACCAAATCCAGAAAATGTGGCAATAAATAATAAAAATCAAAGCAGAGATGAAATAGGAACAAAGAAAAAAATACAGTGTCAGCGAATGTAAGGGTAGATTCTTTGACAAGATTAGGAAGATTGACAGACCTTTGGCTTAACTAAACAAGAGAAAGAAATAGAAGACCTTTTTTTTGAATTAATTTTTTTATTAGGTATTTTCCTCATTTACATTTCTAATGCTATCCAAAAAGTCCCCAATACACTCCCACCGCCCACTCCCCTACCCACCCACTCCCACTTCTTGGCCCTGGCATTCCCCTGTACTGGGGCATATAAAGTTTGCAAGTCCAGGGGGCCTCTCTTTCCAGTGATGGCTGACTAGGCTATCTTTTGATACATATGCAGCTAGAGTCAAGAGTTCTGGGGTACTGGTTAGTTCATAATGTTGTTCCACCTATAGGGTTGCAGATCCCTTTAGCTCCTTGGGTACTTTCTCTAGCTCCTCCATTGGGGGCCCTGTGATCCATCCAATAGCTGACTGTGAGCATCCACTTCTGTGTTTGCTAGGCCCCGGCATTGTCTCACAAAAGACAGTTATATCTGGGTCCTTTCAGCAAAATCTTGCTAGTGTATGCAATGGTGTCAGCGTTTGGACGCTGATTATGGGATGGCTCCCTGGATATGGCAGTCTTTAGATGGTCCATCCTTTCTTCACAGCTCCAAACTTTATCTCTGTAACTCTTTCCATGGGTGTTTTGTTCTCAATTCTAAGAAGGGGCACAGTGTCCACACTTTGGTCTTCATTCTTCTTGAGTTTCATGCGTTTAGCAAATTGTATCTTATATCTTGGGTATCCTAAGTTTTGGGGCTAATATCCACTTATCAGTGAGTATATATTGTGTGAGTTCCTTTGTGATTGTGTTACCTCACTCAGGATGATGCCCTCCAGGTCCATCCATTTGCCTAGGAATTTCATAAATTCATTCATTTTAATAGCTGAGTAGTACTCCATTGTGTAAATGTACCACATTTTCTGTATCCATTCCTCTGTTGAGGGGCATCTGGGTTCTTTCCAGCTTCTGGCTATTATAAATAAGGCTGCTATGAACATAGTGGAGCATGTGTCCTTCTTACCGGTTGGAACATCTTCTGGATATATGCCCAGGAGAGGTATTGCTGGATCCTCTGGTAGTATTATGTCCAACTTTCTGAGGAACCACCAAACTGATTTCCAGAGTGGTTGTACAAGCTTGCAATCCCACCAACAATGAAGGAGTGTTCCTCTTTCTCCACATCCTCACCAGCATCTGCTGTCACCTGAATTTTTAATCTTAGCTATAGAAGACCTTTGTTAATGGGATCATAAGTAAACAGGGAAACTTTACAATGTCAGCCATTAAGTATTTGACAAAAAAATGTCAGAAACATAGACTGGAGACAAGAAAGCATCTTTAACAAATGGTGCTGGGGAAACGGTTTACATATTAAAAAATGAAAGCAGACCTGTATCTGTTTGTTTTCACAATAACTCTAAAAACCTAAAAGAATCTGCACAGCTAAAATAAAAATTCATTACATGAGGAGGAAGCCCACAGAATGGGAGGGAGCCTTCACTACCTTCACACCGGACAGAGGGTCAACACCCAGCATATAGGAAGAACTAAAAGCAAACAAACAAGCAATCACATGAAAAGCATGAAGAATCAAAACCACAAACGACCCGTTCAAAGATGAGTTTGGGGTCTGATCGAAGAGTTCTCAAAGGGAAAAATAATAAAAATAGCTAAGAAAGATCTTTAAAAGAATATTCCTTGTCCCTAGCAAAAGTAAAAAAGAATTTCAATTTTTTTTATTAGATATTTTCTTCATGTACGTTTCAAATGCTATCCCGAAAGTCCCCTATACCCTCCCCCTGTCCTGCTCCCCAACCCACCCACTCCCGCTTCCTGGCTCTGGCATTCTCCTGTATTGGGGCATATAATCTTCGCAAGACCAAGGGCCTCTCCTCCCAAGAATTTCAAATTTTATTGTACTCCAGTCAGGGAGACAAAGATCAACAAAACGACAGACAAAGAATGCTAAAGAGAATGTGGGGAGAAGAGAACCCTATTCACTGTGGGTAGAATTACAAACTGACCCACCCATGGTGAAAAACAATGTACCACCCCCCCCAAAGCTAAAATAAATCTACCATATGATCCAGCTATACCACTCCCCAGCCTGTGTTCAAAGAACCCAGAATCCTATTTGACAGACGTTTGCTCAGCTGTATCCACTGATGCTCTAGTCACAATAGGTAGGAGATGATAATAGCTCAAGGGTCCTCCAAATGATGAATGGCTAATGAAAATATGGCACATATACTCTATGGAGTACTACTCAGCTGTAAAAAAAACCAAACCAAACCATGGACTTCACAGGTAAATGGCTGGAACTAGAAAAGATCAAAGTGAGAGAGGTGACCCAGACCCAGAAAGGCAAACATTGCATGTACTCTGTTATTAGAGGTGCCTAGCTCCAAATCTTCACCTCTGAGTAGATAATATAAGTAACTCCAGAAACCAGGAAGGTAAATCAGGTACCATAGACAAGGTGGATGTTGGGTGGGAAAACAACAGAGTTAGGGACAGCCACTTAATAGTGATCTGAGCCGGGACATGGGAAAAGAGGGACTCTAGGTGGAGAGGGAGGGAAAACAACAGTGGAGATGTCTGAAAACATCATAAGTAATCAGATTATCTCCCTAAAATATATCTAACACACATAAATTCATACATAAATATCCATATATATTTTAAATGAAAATTTCCCATCTGGGTGAACAATACTCCCTCCAAGAGCCCAAGACCATCTAATAAACACCTCAATACCGGACACAAGAAGCCCTCTTTTGAGTTTTCATTCAGGGTTGTCCAAGACACTCCCCAAACATACAGTCTATTGCTATTGCCCTTAGGTTGTTCCCCCAAGAGGTAGAGGACAAATCCCTATTGCAGAGGACACCATGTGCTTCAGAGGCAGGGCCCATAGCTGGATCTGACACGAATGCCTCCATCCTGAGGAATAGCACTCATGGTACAAGAAGACACCATGCATGTTTTCAAAGGAAGAGAGCAAACAACAGTCCTACCTAGCTAGGACATTTGTGAACCTCAACAATGTCCAGTTAGCATCATAACCCTAAGGGTGTGGTAGTACACCTTGGTGGTAACCAACAGTCTCTAATTGGACTTAAGGTCAGCTCAACAGGAGGGAAACCATGCATGGTACTGGAGACCTCACCAACTACCATGGGCTAGTGAACTCATGAATCCTGGAGGAGATCTTAACCACCAGTTAATCCCTACCTACATTCTAAATATTTGTCCCAATACTCACAGATAAGTGCAGTCCTCACCCCTCTGCCAGGAGACTTCTCTTTGCCTCAGATAAAGACATCACGAAAGCCCACCACAAACAAAATGAAGAGCTGTGGAGCGCAGTCTCAGTCTACTCATCTGTCAGATACGCCCAACCCTAAGGCTCAAGGAACCATTGCGGAAGAGCACGTGGCAAGATTTTAAGAGCCAGAGGAACAGGGAGTTTCTGTGAGATTATGTTTCCTAGGAATTTCAGTAGCTACACCCATGAGGTCTCACTAACATGACTTCTAAAGACGAGCTGAACGAGAACAACAGTAGACATGTTAGTATGAATGGGAGAAAGTTCAAGGAATCATAGACAACAAAGGAATGATGGGAGAAATAGCTTTACCCAGGGAAGAGCACGCCAACTGGTTATCTAATACCAAATGGTCAGTTTTTAAGATGCACTTACAGGTAACGTTATAGAGACGCAACAGGTTATATGAACAGGAACACACACGCACACACATACACACCACACACGCACACCAAGTAATAAGAAAAGAAGCCATGAGTTTGGAAGGGAGCATGGAAGGGAACATGGGAAGATTTTGAAGGAAGAAAGGGTAGAGGAAAAGAATAAATGTAATTATATTATAAATTTAAAAAGAAATGATGATGATGATGAAGAAGAACTTGGTTCTTCCTGTCAAAGCCAGCAATAGCTTACCAGCTGTGAGAGGAAGAATCTATGTTGGTGATACATTTTCTCCACCCCAGTGAGCCCTCAGATGACTGTTAGTGTCCCCATCATCTTCCTCAGCTGCCTGAGAGTGAGTCACAAACACCGATTGTGTAATTTGCAAAATCCATGAAACAGCACTGGATGAGTCCTCTAAAAATATACTACTTACTGGTGTAATTGCTCATGCAATAGACAGCAAACGTACCCTGCTTATTTTTACCATCTGCCATTTTTTTAGGAAATTACTTCAGGATAATAATCAGCCATTGAAATTTAACAAAATATCTTCTAGAGCAGCTTTAAGTTGGTTTTAAAAGGGCAGAAAGTGCAAAGATATAAGTTACCTGCTTTATTACAAGTTTCATTACTTCGACATATTTGTTACATGATGATGATGATGTCAGAGTATACTTCCCAGCCTGGCTTAGAACTGACACTCTTGCCTCAGTCTCCTAAGTACTAGGGTTACAGGTGCATGGCACCACAGTCAGCCAGGCCTATTGCTATTAATTTGTCTGTAGTTTATAGTAAAGGTCATGCTACACTTTGATATTAGGGTTTGGATGATCTATAACCGCAGTTTTTCAGCAGTACAGTATCATGTTGAATGGTTCCACAAAGTGTCTGTGCTATTTTTACCCCTACCAATCCCTCTCCCTCTTTGTCTTCTCTAGACTTCCTGATCTGGTTTTATCTTTCCCAAGATGAGAATTCTGCACTAGGTAAGATGCCGTAGTTAGAATATCCACTAGTTAGAATTGTGCAGTATGTAGCCTTTTCTTTTCTTTCCATTTTATTTGTCTGTCTTTCTGTGTGAGTGTGTATATCTGTGTGTATGTGTGTCTGTCTGTCTGTCTGTCTGTCCGAGTGTATGTCTATGTCTGTGTTTCTCTCTCTCTCTCTCTCTCTCTCTCTCTGTGTGTGTGTGTGTGTGTGTGTGTGTATGTGTGCATACTATAGTGCACATGTGGAGATCAGAAGACAACTTGTGGAATTGGTTCTCTTTTTCCACCATGTGGGACTGGGGATGGAGCTCAGGTTGTCAGGCTTGGCATCAAGGTCATGCATTGCTGAGCCATCTTGCTGGCCCTGTATGCTGCCTTTTTGAATGAGCTGCTTTCATTTGTTAACATTTCTCAAGTTTCCTCTATGACTTTTTATGCCTTGATAATTCATTTTTAATCACCAAATAATATCCCATTCAATATTGTTTTCTATTGAAGAATGCCTTGGTTGTCTCTAGATTCCATCAATTATGCAGAATGCTGAACCTCAGCTATTTTCGTTTGCATTTAAAGAATACAGTGTAGTATCCATTTTCTACTAATAATGTATTCATTATGAAAATTTAGGAAGTTCAGAAAAGACTAAAATGAAAATAAATGATATTAGTAACCTCACCCTAAAGATGATACTGGTAATCATTAGTGTATATCTAGATACTCCATGTTCTTCCATCTATCCATCTGTCTATACATCCATCATCTGTCCATCTGTCTACCCATCTATCTATCCATCTGTCTATCTATCTCTCTATCCATCCATCTACCCATCTGTCTATCTCTCACCTGTGGCTATATTTGTGTATACTTCTTCTACATTTGCTTTTTACAAACTTGGGTATCATGCTGTTTATGTAATTTTGTCTCCTAGCTTTTTCACATTTAATATTATATCTATATATTTTTAATTGCTTGAATTTTGCTTTTTGCAGAACGTGGCATTTACTAAATATACACAGACTCATTGTATAAGTGTTTTGAAAAACAGGCTTTAAATGCCATTTCATTCTACTCTTGCTAGAACATGAGTCTAGAAAGGCAAGACTTTAGTCTGTTTATGTTCACAGGCAACTCCTCAAGTATATACAAGACAGCATGACTGGCATTCCAAAAATATTTGTTAAATAAATGAGAGAATAGCATTCGTGAAACTGTACACTGTCACTTGCTACTTGTGGAATCAAAAGAGAACGTCCTCATGGTCAAAGCACCTGCTGGCGAACCAGAGGACCTTAACAGCTGCGGCCAGGAGAACGACTGCTTGTCCTAACTGCTCATGTAGTGCAGGGATCCTATCAGGTTATTACATGAGAAGCGGTGGGACCTTCAGGAAATTGGACCATCCCATGAGGTCAGAAATTATAACAATTTTGTTAAAATGTCTTAAATATTCATCAATTAAAAATTATTTTTTTTGTATTTGAAAACAACCATTTTGTACCATCAGTTTAAAGACTACTTTCTAAGAAATAACATCTTTTTAAAAAATCCTGAGTAGGTGTGTATCCATGGTTATGGTGACAATAGTGGGAAACATTTAAGATGGAATTTTTTGTTGTTGTCCTAGATTTTTACATTAGCTTTGTCTGGGTTTGTTTTAATTCCTTGTGGTTTGAAAGACTGTCAATTTTTTGTCATTTAATACAATTATTAACACTATTTAAAGTTTTTTCTTATGTTTCATTCCTCTAGGATTTCTTAGATATTTAGAATATACTAAATATTTTAGATATAATATAAAACAGAACCTTAAATTGTAACCGACTGCCAACACAAAACCTTAAAAATATAGTTAAAACAGCTTAATACGACTTAAGACAAACATGCAGGGGAGACCTAAGAAAAAATTAGCTTCAAGAAAGATTGCAAGAGCATGTATCGTCTGAACTAGAAGTAAAGGACAGAGGCGTGATGATGGTATTAGTGAAGGAAGTCCCAAGAGAAGGAAGTAACATTCAGAGGTCCAGGTAGAGGCCACAGGCTGGCTGGAGACATGAAAGTGACTCCACATGATAAGTTCATTGTGCAAGAAGTTGAGATGGTCCTTGGTCTTACAAACTTTATATGCCTCAGTACGGGGGGAACGCCAGGGCCAAGAAGTGGGAGTGGGTAGGTGGGGGGGGGGGTCTCGGGGACATTTGGGATAGCATTTGAAATGTAAATGAAGAAAATACCTAAAAAAAAAAAAAAAAAAAGAAAAGAAAAAAAAAAAAAAGAAGTTGAGATGGGGGAAGAGATGGAACCAGAGTGGGAGGAGTTGGTCGTAGGAAAGACTTTGACAAGCATGCAGAGCACACCATGCGAATGATAATAGGGAATAATTGAGTTCTTATGAGTGAGTAAGGAGGATCAGACAGTCCACTTAGTCCACGCTGCCTTTCCTGTGTAGAATGACTTGATCAGGAACAATTAGCAAGGCATGGAGATCAGTGGAGGACAGTAAACTGCCCAGCTGAGAGCTAATTGTGGCTTTAGCCACTTAAACATCCTGGGAAGAGTGGTAGGCTTTTTTTGTCTTTAATCTCTAAACCTGTAAGATGAAAGTTAAGAGCCTCCCATTTCTTAATAAATAGCATGTATACTAAGACCAATAACTAATGTTTAAAGACACTCCACCTTACATTGGGATAGAATATGGTCAGCGATATGCTAACAAAGCAAGCAACCTTTTCTTTAGTATCTTTCAAACTCTTAAAAGCTATAGCAAAATCCTTGCAAGACTTTTTAGCATTTTTAAACAGAGTATGCTAAAGTCCAAATGGAAACAAAATTTGCTGCCTGTAACTAGAAATCTGAAAGCAAATGAATATTCTTTTGGTAAATTTTTATAGGCACATAATGGGTGGCAGAACCTAGAATACAGTAGGGAAAAACATTGTCCTGCTGCCTTTTTTGAAACTTAGTTTCTGGTGAGAAAAAGGCAGTGGCTACATCAAGAGTGAGACAGACAGCATTTTTTTTTTTTTGTAATAAAATTGAGATAGTGGGTAGAGAGATTGCTGAGTGGTTAGCGCAGCCTTTGTTTTTGCAGGGGACGCAGCTTCAGTTCCCTGCATCTACATGACAACTCTTTTGGCATGTATTCCTCAGTGTCTGAGGACACTGCATATACATGGAGAGAGAGAGAGAGAGAGAGAGAGAGAGAGAGAGAGAGAGAGAGAGAGAGAGAGAGCCACCTTGACAAAAGACTTTTGGAGAAGGGAGAGAGTTGGGATCTGCACCATGGTGGAAGCATGAGAGAATGCTGAAGACCTAAGTTGTGATCACGATCCTGTGGTGACTTTTACTAGATATGTTTCCAGAAAGAAGCAGAGTGATAACTTTTGGGTAATGTCAGGCCAAGAGGACCTTTAGGAGATAAAGGAATGCACTGTTTCCTCATGGAAATGCTGTTCAATGGCAGTTGGTGATGTATTAGTTCCTAGGGTCACTTTGAGATGGGAACAGACACAGAGTAATTTTACAGTACAGTGGTCATGGCACTGCTATATACATATATGATCAGATGTCTCAAAGCAGTGTTTGCCGAGACCCTGGTCCCCTGAAAGCATCTATCCTTGCTTGTCCCTTCCTAGCTTTCACTGAGGAACCCCCAATGCTCAGTTTTCCTTGGCTTACAGTCCCTCCAACCTCCCCCATTTCTCCCTTTGTCCTCACACGGTATTCACCTTTTGTGTTCCCTGTGTCTTTACTTAACCTTTTATGATACCAATCATCTGTGTCAGGATCCACCCTACTCCACTATGACCTCTTCTGAACTAAATCCACATGAAGTCAAGTGCAGTTTAAGTTATCATGAACAGAGTGGTAGCTTGAGGGAGATGAAAGGTGAAAAATTGTTAAGAGAGGTTTTCTGTTCTTGAGAATGATCTGCATGGATGAAAATGGATGATGTGGTAAGAAAAAAAAGGGATCATGTGATAAGAAGACCTTGTATAGAGAGAGAAGGAGTCCATTGTATCAATACTGGGACATTGGGGCTTAAAAAATTCACTCGCTATTATAGGAGGAACACTAGGATTCAGGTTAGAGTGGCCTGTAGACTCATTAATAAGAAGAGAATATTTCCTTTCTCAGTATATACCCAGTTGAGTGCTGCCAATTAGTTTTGGCCAGTTATGGACAGCATATAAGACATTTCAATGACGATGAACCCCGTAGGCTCATATGTTTGAATGCTTGGTCCTCATTTCGTGGAACTGTTTGGGAAGGATTAAGAGGTGTGGCCTTGTTGAAAATGTGTTTTACTGTTGGTAGGCTCTGAGGTTTCAAAAGCCCAGACCTCGCCCCCCCCCCCCCCTTCTCAGTTTCTCTTTCACTGCTTGCTGCCTACAGATAAACATGTAGTTATCAGTTACTTTCCCAGCCCTGGGCCTGTCTGCTGCCTGCCTCATTCCCCACCATGATGATCATGGACTAACCCTCAGAAGTTGTAAACAAGTCCCCAGTTAAATGTTTTCTTTTATGAGTTCCCTTGATCATGGTGTCTCTTCAAAGCAACAGAACAATAAGTAAGACAGATGCCTTTGAAGTATCTCCTCTAATGGGCTGGAATTTAACTCACTAGAATGCTTGCCTGGCATGCGTGAGGTGCTGTGCTCAATTATCAGTACTGTATAACTGGGCACAGTGATACATGTCTGCACTCTCTGCGTTAGTGAGCGGAAGGCAAGAGACTCGGTATTTGTGTGTGTGTGTGTGTGTTTTTCCTTCTTGAGTACAGCATCTGGTGACATGGTGTCCCTTTAGTTAGCACACTATGTGATGCTCACTCGGTAGTAAACCACTCAATGAGTCATATCTTAGAGTGCACCTTTGTCGATAAGGAAACATACATGACTTTATTTTCTTAATGATAAGGAAAGTTTTTTTTTCTTTTCTCTTTCTTTTCATTCTTTGTTTTTGCTTTAGACAGGATCTCACTATGGAATCCAGAATAATTTTACCACACAACAGTCTTCCTGCTTTGTTCTCCGAGTGAAGGGATTAAAGGGAAGTACTACCGTGCCTGGGTTATAAAGACATGACGTCATAATCATCACGACACTGTGTGTGTGTGTGTGTGTGTGTGTGTGTGTGTGTGTGTGTATACTGACTAAGCATATACAGTGTGCCTTTATAATGGGTATTTTATATATAATCTACTTCAATGCTCATACTATTTATCAATGGTTGTCTTTGTTAGAGTTTCTGTTGCTGTGATAAAATAATATGACCAAAACAACTTGGGAAGGAGGAAAGGGTTTCTTTCAGCTTATACATTACAGTCTACACCAATAAGGGAAGTCAGGGCAGGAACTCAAACAGGGCAGGAACCTAGAGGCAGGAGCTGATGCAGAGACCATGGAGGAGTCTGCTCATTGGCTTGCTTCTCATGGCTTGGTTTGCCTTTTTATACTTCCCAGAACTATCTGTCCAGGGCAGCAAGACCTACAGTGGACTAGGCCTTCCTACAATAGTCATTGATCCAGACAACACCTCATAGATTTGGGTATAGACCAATCTTATGAAACATTTCTTCAGTTTAGATTCACCCTTCCCAGATAAGTCTAGGTTTGTGTCAAGTTGACAAAAACCAACCAACACAATGGTCAAAGAACCTCTTTTGATGTGCACTTATGTAGGTATTCAATATATTCACATAATAATAGTTCAGAAGCTAAGAGCCTCTGGTTGTGTGAACAGGTTTCTGAAGTGCTTTTTTTAAAAATGTAGTTAATACAAAATTGAGGAGAATAGAATTTTAATATTTTAATGGGGCTTGGTAGCACATGCCTGAAGTGGGCTTGGCCTAATGCTGCTTGCTTTAAAATGTTAATTTTGGTTCCCCAAATTGTTTACACAGTGTCTGTACAGAAAACACTGAGGGACCCTGTCCTCAATTGGATCTGATTGGTAAATAAAGATGGCAGCAGCCAATGGCTGGGCAGGACAGACAGAGGCGGGGCCTTTAGGATTCCTGGACTTGGGAGAGAGAGAAGAAGAGGTGAATCACCAGGAGAGGAGTGTAGGACGGACCAACCATGTAAGAAACTTGGGTAAGTGGCTCTAGTGGCCACTTCCCTAATTGGGTCTGGGGTAGCAGAAATGAAATACAGGTTGTAAAGGATGTTAATTCCACAATACCGGAGTGGAGTGTTTGCTAGCCCCAGGAAGGATTAGAAGTGCCCAACCATTAAGCTAGTCAAAGGATATTAAAATTAACTGGCCTGTGTGTGTGTGTGTGTGTGTGTGTGTGTGTGTGCGTGTGTGTGTCTTTCATTTGAGATTTCAGATAGCTCTTGGGCAGGTGTGTGCATGTGACCTGTCAGGAGCACAGAGAGGGTTAACTAATTCGATGCTACCCATGCCTGCTAACTAACTCAACTACTTGGGAAGCCAGGACAATAATATCCCAAGTTGAAGGACTTTCTAACACCTAGTGAGATTGTATATAAAAATAAACATATAAAAGGGTTGGCGGTATAGCTCAGTGGTAAAGTGCATGCCTAGCGTATGCAGAGCCCTGGGCTCTTTCCTTTGAAACAAAAACCAAAAACCAAAAACCAAAATCCAAAATCCAAAATCCAAAAACCAAAAACCAAAAACCAAAAACCAAAAACGTCCAAGGAGGCTTTGGGGGTGGGGGTATACACACACACACACACACACACACACACACACACACACCAAGATAGAGAGACAGAGAGAAACAGAGAAACAGAGAGACAGAGATAGACACAGAGAGATTTTTTTAAAAAGGTATTAAACATCAATTAAAAAACCCAAAGCCACAATGATTGAAAAAGGCTGAAAATATCAAAGGCAATGACACAGTGAACTAGCACACTGAGGCTGATCACAGACGCGCCATGGGTTGATCAAACACTGCAGCTTCTTTGTACTTTAACCTGGGCTTTTTGGCAAGAAGCCCAGTCGGCAAGACTCTCTCCAGGTTTGTTGTTTTCCCAAACATAGATCAGTTTGTTAGTTGATAGTGGGATTTACCATCTATATCAATATTTATATCAAAAGGGGGAACTACACAGTCAAAACCAGTATTGTTTATAAAATTAAATTTTGGCCTGTGTTTTAAATGAGTCAAAACTCAGTAAAATTCTTTTCTGACTTTGCTCCTAAAAATTTAAGAATTTAAACCCTGCAAACTTGTCAGGTTAAAGCAATAAGTTAGTTTTCCAGATGTTAACATACGAGGGTTGGAATGTCAGATCATAACTCACATAAAGGCTCTTTGAGGAAAATAACTTGTCAGAAGTTGGTGGCAGTTGGCCAAGGTTGCATTAATTTGAATGATATGGTGAGAATATTGTTTACTCTTGGTTCTGACTAGACCTGCCACACAGGGTGAATTACCCCAGGGCTATGATGTCACTCTACTCACTGTGGATTTGTGAGAATAATTATAGATAATATTTTTGTTTCATGGCATTGGTCTTATCTCCATAAACATGGAATTTTAAAGAGTCAGCAGAAAACAGATGAGTAAACACCTTGCTGATATCAAGGTGCTTGCTTTAATTATCATAAAACCCAATCCTGCCCATGGTAGCGTCCGACTCCATCCTTTGGTTCTAGGCTGACTTCAGGACCAGGTGCAATGCACGGGGATTGGAGTGCCCGTACTTCTCTTCCTTTCCTAATCACAGTCATTTTTTTTTCTGGTATTTTTTTCCAGCCTTGGTTAAGATAAATGTATTGAATATAATATTGCATCACTATGCTAATATATTCAATATCTACATAATTGTATAATTAACATCTTACAAATTCCTATGCTGACAAAAAATGCTGAAAGGATACAAACATTTATCAGCAATGACATCTTGTTCTGAACTCTGTCTATGACTAATTTGTCTTCCAGTTTGTCTCAAGATTTTTTTTGTCTTCTTACAAACATTCAAATCCCTGGGCTGGAGAGATGGTTCTGTGGTTAAGAGTACTGGGTGTTCTTCCAGAGGTCCTGAGTTCAATTCCTACAACCACATGGTGGCTCACAACAATCTTTAATGGGATCTGATGCTCTCTTCTGGTATGCATGAGGACAGCATATTCATATATATGTATATACTCATGCATACAAATATACTCATCTGCACAAAATAAGTAAATCCCTAAAAACAAGAAAAAAGCATTCAAATCTTAGAATGACGCATAGTGAACAAAATATAAATACTGTTATAGTCTAAAGATGGAAAACCAGTATAACGTTTGCAAAAGTTTGCTTTATAATTAAGTTTTTATGGATTAAACAGGAAGAAAAAGCTCAGAGACAGGCCTGCCCGATCTTGCAGTTTTAGATTTTTCAGATTAAAGGTTTGGGATGACTTTGTTTTTGATTGAATGCTTACTATTTTGTAATATAGTTAGTATTTACTTAGATAGTTTTAGATTAGATGTGTCTACGTTCGTGATACTTTCTGGGCATAATTCTGCAGAATAGTGGCTTCCCAGAGTTCATGGAGTTCTTCATTACCTTGGACTCCCTTAGATGTTAGCGTTTTAGTCTAGATTTCTTTTTCACTGATGGGAGTGTGCAATCACAGTAGGGATTTTTTTAAAAATATTTTTTTATTATGTATTTTCCTCAATTACATTTCCAATCCTCTCCCAAAAGTCCCCCATACCCTCCCCCCCCACTTCCCTACCCACCCATTCCCATTTTTTGGCCCTGGTGTTCCCCTGTACTGGGGCATATAAAGTTTGTGTGTCCAATGGGCCTCTCATTCCAGTGATGGCCGACTAGGCCATCTTTTGATACATATGCAGCAATAGTCAAGAGCTCCGGGGTACTGGTTAGTTCATAATGTTGTTCCACCTATAGGGTTGCAGATCCCTTTAGCTCCTTGGGTACTTTCTCTAGCTTCTCCATTGGGGGCCCTGTGATCCATCCAATAGCTGACTGTGAGCATCCACTTCTGTGTTTGCTAGGCCCCGGCCTAGTCTCACAAGAGACAGCTATATCTGGGTCCTTTCAGCAAAATCTTGTTAGTGTTTGCAATGGTGTCAGCGTTTGGAAGCTGATTATGGGGTGGATCCCTGGATATGGCAGTCTCTAGATGGTCCATTCTTTCGTCACAGCTCCAAACTTTGTCTCTGTAACTCCTTCCATGGGTGTTTTGTTCCCAATTCTAAGGGGCACAGTGTCCCCACTTTGGTCTTCATTCTTCTTGAGTTTCATGCGTTTAACAAATTGTATCTTATATCTTGGGTATCCTAAGTTTTGGGCTAATATCCACTTATCAGTGAGTACATATTGTGTGAGTTCCTTTGTGATTGTGTTACCTCACTCAGGATGATGCCCTCCAGGTCCATCCATTTGCCTAGGAATTTCATAAATTCTTTCTTTTTAATAGCTGAGTAGTACTCCATTGTGTAAATGTACCACATTTTCTGTATCCATTCCTCTGTTGAGGGGCATCTAGGTTCTTTCCAGCTTCTGGCTATTATAAATAAGGCTGCTATGAACATAGTGGAGCATGTGTCCTTCTTACCTGTTGGGACATCTTCCGGATATATGCCCAGGAGAGGTATTGCTGGATCCTCTGGTAGTACTATGTCCAATTTTCTAAGGAACCGCCAGACTGATTTCCAGAGTGGTTTACAAGCTTGCAATCCCACCAACAATGGAGGAGTGTTCCTCTTTCTCCACATCCTCGCCAGCATCTGCTGTCACCTGAATTTTTGATCTTAGGCATTCTGACTGGTGTGAGGTGGAATCTCAGGGTCATTTTGATTTGCATTTCCCTGATGATTAAGGATATTGAACATTTTTTCAGGTGCTTCTCTGCCATTCGGTATTCCTCAGGTGAGAATTCTTTGTTCAGTTCTGAGCCCCATTTTTTAATGGGGTTATTTGATTTTCTGGAGTCCACCTTCTTGAGTTCTTTATATATATTGGATATTAGTCCCCTATCTGATTTAGGATAGGTAAAGATCCTTTCCCAATCTGTTGGTGGTCTTTTTGTCTTATTGACGGTGTCTTTTTTTTTTTTTTTTTTTTTCCATTTTTTATTAGGTATTTAGCTCATTTACATTTCCAATGCTATACCAAAAGTCCCCCTTACCCACCCACCCCCACTCCCCTACCCACCCACTCCCCCCCTTTGGCCCTGGCGTTCCCCTGTACCGGGGCACACAAAGTCTGCGTGTCCAATGGGCCTCTCTTTCCAGTGATGGCCGACTAGGCCATCTTTTGATACATATGCAGCTAGAGTCAAGAGCTCAGGGGTACTGGTTAGTTCATAATGTTGTTCCACCTATAGGGTTGAAGATCCCTTTAGCTCCTTGGGTACTTTCTCTAGCTCCTCCATTGGGAGCCCTGTGATCCATCCATTAGCTGACTGTGAGCATCCACTTCTGTGTTTGCTAGGCCCCGGCATAGTCTCACAAGAGACAGCTACATCTGGGTCCTTTCGATAAAATCTTGCTAGTATATGCAATGGTGTCAGCGTTTGGATGCTGATTATGGGGTGGATCCCTGGATATGGCAGTCTCTACATGGTCCATCCTTTCATCTCAGCTCCAAACTTTGTTTCTGTAACTCCTTCCATGGGTGTTTTGTTCCCACTTCTAAGGAGGGGCATAGTGTCCACACTTCAGTCTTCATTTTTCTTGAGTTTCATGTGTTTAGGAAATTGTATCTTATATCGTGGGTATCCTAGGTTTTGGGCTAATATCCACTTATCAGTGAGTACATATTGTGTGAGTTCCTTTGTGATTGTGTTACCTCACTCAGGATGATGCTCTCCAGGTCCATCCATTTGGCTAGGAATTTCATAAATTCATTCTTTTTAATAGCTGAGTAGTACTCCATTGTGTAGATGTACCACATTTTCTGTATCCATTCCTCTGTTGAGGGGCATCTGGGTTCTTTCCAGTTTCTGGCTATTATAAATAAGGCTGCTATGAACATAGTGGAGCATGTGTCCTTCTTACCAGTTGGGGCTTCTTCTGGATATATGCCCAGGAGAGGTATTGCTGGATCCTCCGGTAGTACTATGTCCAATTTTCTGAGGAACCGCCAGACTGATTTCCAGAGTGGTTGTACAAGCCTGCAATCCCACCAACAATGGAGGAGTGTTCCTCTTTCTCCACATCCTCGCCAGCATCTGCTGTCACCTGAATTTTTGATCTTAGCCATTCTCACTGGTGTGAGGTGGAATCTCAGGGTTGTTTTGATTTGCATTTCCCTGATGATTAAGGATGTTGAACATTTTTTCAGGTGCTTCTCTGCCATTCGGTATTCCTCAGGTGAGAATTCTTTGTTCAGTTCTGAGCCCCATTTTTTAAGGGGGTTATTTGATTTTCTGAGGTCCACCTTCTTGAGTTCTTTATATATGTTGGATATTAGTCCCCTATCTGATTTAGGATAGGTAAAGATCCTTTCCCAGTCTGTTGGTGGTCTTTTTGTCTTATAGACAGTTTGACGGTGTCTTTTGCCTTGCAGAAGCTTTGCAGTTTCATGAGGTCACAGTAGGGATGTTTTATGGAGCATAAAAGTTCTGGCCTTGAGGGAATCTTGTTCCCTAACACATCTAGGGTTTCTAGCCTTAGCTCTTGCTTGTACAGTGAGGTAAAAGCTCAGGCAGACAGTGCATCCTCAACTTAGTTCAAAAGCAAAATTTTGGAAATTGTAATTTGGCACTTTTTTTTTTAATTTATAAGAATATGCCGTAGGAAATAAGGACAAAATTCATGAATCAAACACACTGTGAAACCCACACCACCCTCCTTCCGTTTTGGTTTGTCTATCCCAGATTTACAAGTGAGAGACAGCAAGGCATTAAAAATAGAGAGCACATCTGAACTCCATAGTTTTCTGGCGTGAATGCCACTGTAGCTGCACACCCAGCTTTGAGGTGAGCAAAGTCTATGTAACAGGCAATGACATTTTGGAATACAGCATCCACTCCTGCATTTTGCTAAAATTAAGAATCATAAGGTTTTTTTTTTCTGAGTAAATATTTGGACTTCTTTTAACATGAAAAACAATCCTTACCTAATTTAATTCCCAGACCTCAATGTTAAGTAAATTTTTTACTTTGAGAAAGAGAATAAACATATTTGGGATGGCTTAAGTGAAGAGCTGTACTGTGGTCTTCTAGAAGACAGTCAAGGGCATCAGACTTGAAGAAATATATGCCCACCAGAGTCTTCAGACACAAGCATATCACCTGGAGTAAGTGCAGAACCCAGGAGAGGAAAGGGGTGGTGGTTGTGGTAGGGAGCTAGAGAGGGGTCCAGGAAGATACAAATAATATGAAGGGAAAAATAGAGAGGGTTCCATTGGAGAGAGGGAGGGAAGGCCAATACAGAAGGAGATGGGGAAGGAGAGACAAACCATACTGGATGTTTGAAAAAAACTCTAAGGATTTATGTTATTTTTTGTATACTCTCAAACCACATATAACACATCTAAGTGTATGTGTAGACATATACATAACATAAATGAAATTATGTCACTTGGGTGAGTTTTAGATTATCTAACAAAAATCCCAGTGCCAGATGTGAGAACTCACCCCTTTTTGGTCAGGGGAGTCCAAGAGACTCCCCCCCAAAAATGTACACCATTGCTTGCCTCCCAGAAATTGAAGCAAGCCCCTGTTCTTGAAGATATCAAGTACTTTGAACACAGGACTCAGATCTGGGCTGGAATTGACCTGAAAACCTTCTCCTGCAAGACCAGCTTTCCAGAAGGAGAAGGTGCTATGCAAACTTCCAAAGAAGGAAAGCAACCAACAACAGCGCCCCACCCCGCCCAATACGATGCCCATGATTCATAACCACAACCAGCATAGCATGATAACCCTGGGGTGCAATAGTGGCACTCGTATTTTGGTGGCAACTAACAGATGTCTAACTGGACTTAAAGCCCATTTAACAAAGGGAAGACCTGCCTGATACTGGAAATCTACCCAATGTCCTGTGGCTAGTGAATTCATGGATCTTAAAGGAGAAACTTCTACCAGCACTTTACAAAACCAATACAATTCCCAACTGCATTTGGATACTTATTCTTCAACCCACAGTTAAGTTCAGTCTCTGTGGGCCCCTGTGAGTGCTGCTTGGCTGATTCTGTGAGCCGTGTTCTGGGGTGTCCTCAACTCTTTTGGCTTCTACAATTTTCCCGTTCCTCTTCCAGGCCTAGAAAGACAAACACTGTATATTCTCCCACATTGGTGGTTCCTCTAGGTCTGATGTTCTCTGAGCTCCACCTAATGTCTGGGTATGGATCTCTGCGTCTGCTCCCATCAGCTGCTGCGTGAAACCTCTCTGATGACAATGGAGCTGAGAAGATTTTAAGAGTCAGGGGACCAGGAAAGCTGTGGTAAAATTTTGTCTTTTAGAAATGACAGGGATGGTATACACGGGATACCTCAACCGTGTGGCTCTCTAGATTGTATCTGAACAAGTACAACATCAATAGACAAGCTAACGTAGAAGGGGGAAATTTTATGGGATCTCACTCTTAAAGAAAGAACTACAGGCAGCTAAGGGATGCTGAGATTAGAAGAAATAGTCTTTCCCAGAGATGACCCCAATTATTGAAAAATTGGTTGTCTAGAATCAAGTGGTCAGCCCTGAGATCATGTGCATACAGGCAACATTAAGTTGACTCAGCAGGCTGTATTTATAGATTTATGCATAAATATTTAACTATATATTATGCAACAATACCAATTCAAGAAAAATAAATGAATTTAAGAGTGAGGAGGGTAGACATAGGATTGACTGGAGAAAGGACAAGGAAGCAGGGAAACGATGTAATTATATTTTAATTAAAAAACTTAAAATAAGAAGTACAGCTGGAAAGAATTGCATTTTTAATGATAAAATGGCTAACTCTGCTTAGGAATAAAATCAAGGAAAGGAGAGAACAGCAATTTGTGACGTGAGCTTTCCTCTGATCCCACTGGAAGTTAATTCTCCAGTCTAGAGAAGACACACTATTTCTTTTTTTTTCCTCTATCTCTCTTTTTATATTAGATATGTTCTTTATATACATTTCAAATGCTATCCCGAAAGTTCCCCATACCCTCCCCCCTGCCCTGATCCCCTCCCCACCCACTCCCACTTCTTGGCCCTGGCATTCCCCTGTACTGGGGCATATAAAGTTTGCAGTACCAAGGAGCCTCTCTTCCCAGTGATGGCCAACTAGGCCATCTTCTACTACATATGCAGCTAGAGACACGAGCTCCAGGGGGTACTGGTTAGTTCATATTGTTGTTCCAACTATAGGGTTGCAGACCCCTTCAGCTCCTTGGGTGCTTTCTCTAGCTTCTCCATTGGGGGCCCTGTGTTCCATACTATAGATGACTGTGAGCATCCACTTTTGTATTTGCCAGGCACTGGCATAGCCTCATACGAGACAGCTATAACAGGGTCCCTTCAGCAAAATCTTTCTGGCATATGCAATAGAGTCTGGGTTTGGTGGCTGATTATGGAATGGATCCCCGGGAGAGGTTTTCTCTGGATAGTCCATCCTTTCGTCTTAGCTCCAAACTTTGTCTCTGTAACTCCTTTCATGGGTATTTTGTTCCCTATTCTAAGGAGGAATGAAGTATCCACCCATTGGTCTCCCCTCTTCTTGATTTTCTTGTGTTTTGCAAATTGTATCTGGGGTGTTCTATGTTTCTGGGCTAATATCCATTTATCAGTGAGTGCATATCTAATGACTTCTTTTGTGATTAGATTACCTCACTAAAGATGATATTCTCCAGATATATCCATTTGTCCAAGAATTTCATAAATCCATTTTTTTTAATAGCTAAGTAGTACTCCATTGTGTAAATGTACTACATTTTCTGTATCCATTCTTCTGTTGAGGGACATCTGGGTTCTTTCCAGCTTCTGGCTATTATAAATAAGGCTGCTATGAACATAGTGGAGCATATGTTCTTATTACCAGTTGGAACTTCTTCTGGGTATATGCCCAGGACAGGTATTGCTGGATCTTCCCGTACTATTATGTCCAATTTTCTGAGGAACCTCCAGACTGACTTCCAGAGTGGTTGTACAAGCTTGCAGTTCCACCAGCAGTGGAGGAGTGTTCCTCTGTCTCCACATCTTCGCCAGCATCTGCTGTCACCTGAATTTTTGATCTTAGGCATTCTGATTGGTGTGAGGTGGAATCTCAAGGTTGTTTTGATTTGCATTTCCCTGATGATTAAGGATATTGAACATTTTTTCAGGTGCTTCTCAGCCATTCGGTATTCCTCAGTTGAGAATTCTTTGTTTAGCTCTGAACTCCATTTTTAATGGGGTTATTTGAATTTCTGGAGTCCAGCTTCTTGAGCTCTTTGTATATATTGGATATTAGTCCCCTATCAGATTTAGGATTGGTAAAAATCCTTTCCCAATCTGTTGGTGGCCTTTTTGTCTTATTGACAGTGTCTTTTGCCTTACAGAAGCTTTGCAATTTTATGAGGTCCCATTTGTCAATTCTTGATCTTACAGCAAAAGCCCTTGAATTCTGTTTAGAAATTTTTCCCCTGTACCCTTATCTTTGAGGCTTTCCCCCACTTTCTCCTATATTAATTTCAGTGTCTCTGGTCTTATGTGGAGGTCTTTGATCCACTTAGACTTGAGCTTTGTACAAGGAGATAAAAATGGATAAATTTGCATTTGTCTACATGATAACCACCAGTTATGCCAGCACCATTTGTTGAAAATGCTGTCTTTTTTCCACTGGATGGTTTTAGCTCCCTTGTCAAAGATCAAGGGACCATAGGTGTGTGGATTCATTTCTGGGTCTTCAATTCTATTTCATTGATCTACCTGTCTGTCATTCTACCAGTACTCTGCAGTTTTTATCACAATTGCTCTGTAGTACAGCTAATGTTAGGCATGGTGATTCCACCAGAGGTTCTTTTATTGTTGGGAATAGTTTTTGCTATCCTAGGTTTTTTTATTTTTCTAGATGAATTTGCAAATACTGTTTATCATTTTTGTAGAGAAAGGCCATTGATTTATTTGAGTTGATTTTATATCCAGCTACTGCACTGAAGCTGTTTATCAGGTTTAGGAGTTTTCTGGTGGAATATTTGGGGTCACTTATATATACTATCATATCATCTGCAAATAGTGATATTTTGACTTCTTCCTTTCCAATATGTATTCCCTTGAAGCTGTTTATCAGGTTTAGGAGTTCGCCTGTGGAATATTTGGGGTCACTTATATATATTATCATATCATCTGCAAATAGTGATATTTTGACTTCTTCCTTTCCAATATGTATCCCCTTGATGTTGTTTTGTTGTCGAATTGCTCTGGCTAGAACTTCAAGTACTATATTAAATAGGTAGCGAGAAAGTGGGCAGCCTTGTCTAGTTCCTGATTTTAGTGGGATTGCTTCGAGTTTCTCTCCATGTAGTTTGATCTTGGCTAGTGGTTTGCTGTAGATTTCTTTTATTATGTTTAGGCATGGGCCTTGAATTCTTGATCTTTCCAAGACTTTTTATCATGAAGGGGTGTTGGATTTTGTCAAATGCTTTCTCAGCATGTAACGAGATGATCATGTGGTTTTTGTCTTTGAGTTTATTTATATAGTGGATTATGTTGACGGATTTCCGTATGTTAAACCATCCCTGCATCCCTGGGACGAAGCCTCCTCGGTCATAATGGATGATCGTTTTGATGTGTTCTTGGATTCAGTTTGCAAGGATTTTATTGAGTATTTTTGCATCGATATTCATAAGGGAAATTTGTCTGAAGTTCTCTTTCTTTGTTGGGTCTTTTTGTGGTTTAGGTATCAGAGTAATTGTGGCTTCATAGAATGAATTGGGTAGAGTACCTTCTGTTTCTATTTTGTGGAATAGTTTGAGAAGAGTTGGAATTAGGTCTTCTTTGAATGTCTGATAGTACTCTGCACTAAACCTGTCTGGTCCTGGGCTTTTTTTGGTTGGGAAACTATTGATGACTGCTTCTATTTCTTTAAGGGAAATGGGACTGTTTAGATCATTAATCTGATCCTGGTTTAACTTTGGTACCTGGTATCTGTCTAGGAAGTTGTCCATTTCATCCAGGTTTTCTAGTTTTGTTGAGTATAACCTTTTGTAGTAGGATCTGATGATGTTTTGGATTTTCTCAAGTTCTGTTGTTATGTCTCATTTTTTATTTTTGATTTTGTTAATTAGGATACTGTCCCTGTGCCCTCTAGTTAGTCTGGCTAAGAATTTATCTATCTTGTTGATTTTCTCAAAGAACCAGCTCCTGGTTTGGTTGATTCTTTGAATAGTTCTTTTTGTTTGTACTTGGTTGATTTCAGCCCTGAGTTTGATTATTTCCTGCTGTCTACTCCTCTTGGGTGAATTTGCTTCCTTTAGTTCCAGAGATTCTGAGTGTGCTGTCAGGTTGCTAGTGTATGCTCTCTCTAGTTTCTTTTTGGAGGCACTCAGGGCTATGAAGTTTCCTCTTAGGACTGCCTTCATTGTGTCCCATAAGTTTGGGTATGTTGTGGCTTCATTTTCATTAAACTCTAAAAAGTCTTTAATTTCTTTCTTTATTTCTTCCTTGACCAAGGTATCATTGAGGAGAGTGTTGTTCAGTTTCCACGTGAATGTTGGCTTTCTATTATTTATGCTGTTATTGAACATCAGCCTTAGTCCATGGTGATCAGATAGGATGCATGGGATAATTTCAATATGTTTGTATCTGTTGAGGCCTGTTTTGTGACCAATTATATGGTCAATTTTAGAGGAGGTACCATGTGGCTCTGAGAGAAGGTATATTCTTTTGTTTTAGGATAAAATGTTCTGTAGATGTCAATTAAATCCATTTGTTTCATAACTTCTGTAAGTGTCCATGTGTCTCTGTTTAGTTTCTGTTTCCAGGATCTGTCCATTGGTGAGAGTGGGGTGTTGAAGTCTCCCAGTATTATTGTGTGAGGTGCAACGTGTGCTTTGAGCTTTACTAAAGTTTCTTTAATGAATGTGGCTGCCCTTGTATTTGGAGCATAGATATTCAGAATTGAGAGTTCATCTTGGTAGATTTTACCTTTGATGAGTATGAAGTGCTCCTCCTTGTCTTTTTTGATAACTTTGGGTTGGAAGTCAATTTTATTTGATATTAGAATGGCTACTCCAGCTTGTGTCTTTGGACCATTTGCTTGGAAAATTGTTTTCCAGCCTTTCACTCTGAGGTAGTGTCTGTCCTTTTCCCTGAGGTGGGTTTTCTGTAAGCAACAAAGTGTTGGGTCCTGTTTGTGTAGCCAGTCTATTAGTCTAAGTCTTTTTATTGGGGAATTGAGTCCATTGATGTTAAGAGAAATTTAAAAAAAGTAATTGTTGCTTCCTGTTATTTTGGTTGTTAAAGTTGGGAGTCTGTTCTTGCGGCTGTCTTCTTTTAGGTTTGTTGAAGGATTACTTTCTTGCATTTTCTAGGGTGTAGTTTCCACCCTTGTGTTGGTGTTCCCTTTATTATCCTTTGAAGGGCTGGATTTGTGGAAAGATATTGTGTGAACTTGGTTCTATCATGGAATACTTTGGTTTCTCCATCTTTGGCAATTGAGAGTTTTGCTGGGTATAGTAGCCTGGGCTGACATTTGTGTTCTCTTAGGGTCTGCATACCATCTGTCCATTATCTTCTGGCTTTCATAGTCTCTGGTGAGAAGTCTGGTCTAATTCTAATAGGCCTGTCTTTATATGTTACTTGACCTTTTTCCCTTACTGCTTTTAATATTTTATCTTTATTTAGTGCATTTGTTGTTCTGATTATTATATGTTGGGAGGAATTTCTTTCCTGGTCCAGTCAATTTGGAGTTCTGTAGGCTTCTTGTATATTCATGGGCATCTCTTTCTTTAGGTTTGGGAAGTTTTCTTCTATAATTTTGTTGAAGATATTTGCTGGCCCTTTAAGTTGAAAATCTTCATTCTCATCTACTCCTATTATCTGTAGGTTTGGTCTTCTCATTGTGTCCTGGATTTCCTGGATGTTTTGAGTTAGGATCTTTGTGCATTCTGCATTTTCTTTGATTATTGTGCCCATGTTCTCTATGGAATCTTCTGCACCTGAGATTATCTCTTACATCTCTTGTATTCTGTTGCTCATGCTCGCATATATGGTTCTAGATTTCTTTCCTATGGCTTCTATCTCCAGCGTTGTCTCACTTTGGGCTTTCGTTATTGTTTCTACTTCCCTTTTTAGTTCTTGGATGGTTTTGTTCAATTCCATCCTGTTTGGTTGTGTTTTTCTGTATTTCTTTAAGGACTTCTACCTCTATAGCAGTGTTCTCCTGTATTTCTTTAAGTGAGCTATTAAAGTCCTTCTTGATGTCCTCTACCAGCATCATGAGATATGATTTTAAATCTGAGTCTTGCTTTTTGGGTGTGTTGGGGTATCCAGGACTAGCTGAGTTGGGAGTGCTGGGTTCTGATGATGGTGAGTGGTCTTAGTTTCTGTTAGTAAGATTCTTACGTTTGCTTTTTGCCATCTGGTAAGCTCTGGAGTTAGTTGTTATAGTTGTCTCTGGTTGGAGCTATTCCTCCTGTGATTCTGTTAGCCTCTGTCAGCAGACCTGGGAGTCTAGCTCTCTCTTGAGTCTCAGTGGTCACAGTACTCTCTGCAGGCAAGTTCTCCTCTTGCAGGGAAGGTTCACAGATACCTGGCATTCGGACCTCCCTCCTGGCTGAAGACGAAGGCCTGAAACAGGGCATGTCCCAGAAGCTGTGTTGCTTCTGTAGTCTGCACTCTCACCTGTGCAGACTAGTCTCTGAGGGATCCGGGACCCAAGATCGACACACTATTTCTTGTGTTTCATGTTGTTATGTTTGTACATATGGGCTAGTAAGGACGCAACTCCAACAATCATGTTCAAAGATACTTCTTGACCTGGTCTGGTCAGTTTGAAATGTCCATTTTCCATAGAAGTGTAGCTTATTAAATGAATTAATTTGTTTCAATTTTTAACTCACTCCCATAACAAAAATCTGAAATGCACAGAGTAGCTAGGGCAGCCCCACGGAAAGGTTACAAAACTCTTCATATAGTAAATTCTTAGTTTTCTGCCTTTTTTCCTTCTATACTGTGCAGGAGAGCTTTCATAGGAGCTGTCGGTGATACATTCGCCCAGGAACTGCTCTTTTCAATTGGGGCTCTGTTGTTCTACCACCAGCTGTAGATGGATATTCAGTAGCAATGAGAATAAACACGGTGGTTTCTGAAAACATTCCCCAGTGAGGATGTGAGGTGAGTGTACCTGGGAGAAAAGGAGTAGCGAAGCTGGTCAAGAGGATTCTTTTGCAGATCCAAGCCCACAATAGTGCTAGACAGGAAGAGTTGTTGTCTAAAGTTTTGATTTCCAAGTCTTTACTTAAATGAAGACAAAAATACTTGTCGAGACTTCAGCCAGTGATATCATGGTAGGGGACCGAGGGGGCCAAAGAGCAAATGGTGCTTGTCTGTTATCTATTAATTTTAGTTCTTCATATTTATACTTTAATGTGAGTAGGCAAACTGTGATGAGGAGATGTGGAGGAAGGAGTGGGGGAGGGCAGGCTTTTGTATCAGGACCTTAAGAATTAAGGTAGCTGCAAGGAGGAGAGGTGTGAATGGAAATGACCTACCTACCCCCAAAGCCCTCATGTTTGGAGAAAGATACACTTTCTAAGAGAAAGACTACCCCTCAGTTGAGACAACCAGGGAGCACGTCTAATGTTACATGTGCATGGTTTAGAACTTCTGACTTGCCTTTTCTCTAAGTTGCAGTGGGGGTGCAGGCAGGGCAGAGAAGATTAAAATTTTTTCTTCCCAATTATGTCTTAAATTGTAAACAAATTACCTTTCCCCTTTAAATACATTCTAGCATGTCTCGTAATGAGAGTGAACATCTGACTTAGAGTCAGACCTTACCACTGGCATTAGCCTTTTGGATAATTTTAATAGTAGGAATGTCAATTTTGTATCCACATAGTGTCTGTTGGGTGGCATTAAAATTGGATGACATTCAGCTATGAATTAATGAAAAGGAAAAAAGTATTTTTTTTTCCTTTCTGTAAATAGTTTTTTACTTTGGTCTGGTCCTAGTGTTATTTGGAACCAGGAAAATAATGGCTTGAAAATGGGTCCTGGAGACAGAGATAGGCAGGGTTGAATCCAGTTCACTCACTGCTTGTACTAGTCAGGTTCTCTAGAGTAACAGAACTTATAGGAAGTCTCTCTCTCTCTCTCTCTCTCTCTCTCTCTCTCTCTCATCTATGTACATATCGTATATATACACAATATATATAATATATAAAATATATCTATGTGTATTTATATCTATAATATCTATATCTGTCTGTCTATAATGGGGATTTATTTGAATGACTTAAAGGCTGTAGTGCAGATAATCCAACAATGGCTAGCTATAAACAGAGAGTTCAAGAACCCAGAAGTTGCTCAGTCCACAAGACTGGATGTCTCAGCTGATCTTCAGTATATACTGGAATCCCAAAGAAGTAGTCTTTAATGTCAGTGAAGGAATGGGCGTGGTAACTAATCAAGATCGAGCAGGCGAAGAGAAAAAGCTTCCTTCTTCCATGACCTTTCATAAGCTTCCAGCAGAAGGCATGGCCCAGATTAAATGTGAATTAAAGGTGGATCATCCTACCCCCAAAAATTGGATTAGAAGTAGATCTTTTCACTTTAAGTTAAGTAGAAATCACTTAAAGGTGTGTTCTCTATTTTCGGGTTTTAGTTAAATCAAGATGTCATCAAGTGACAACCAAGAACAGCCATCACCCTGCTGTTGCTGAAATTCTTAGGACTAGTTTGAACATTCCTTTCCCATTAGCCAAGGATTTAACCTGCATTCTTCCATGCTATTAAATTCATGGTAATATCTTAGAGCCTTTCTAAAAAGTCAATTTTAGTTCTGCATGTCTAGTTTAACATGTATTTAATCAGACTATCTAATTAAAATCTTTGGGAACACCTTTAGAATAATTGACTAACTTTTAAGTTTAGTGTGTTATAATTTTTCAGCTCTATCTCCTCTTTCTCCTCTTCCTTCTCTCTTTTGATGACTATTGTTGTTCATATTAAAGTAACCTTTTTATTTCCATTTTTATTGCCTGGAAGTTTTAGGTATAAATTCTTAGCCTATTTCATGAAAGAATCATACTTTCAAAGTGAAAATTCAGAGTTAAGGATCGCTTATTAATTTAGAAAGTGATTGTCTTAGTTAGGGTTTTTGCTGTGAAGAGACACCATGACCATGACAACTCTTAGTTCATTAGCATTATGGAGGGAAGCATGGTGACATGCAGGCAGACACGGTGCTGGAGAAAGACTGGAGTTCTCCATCCAGATCCAGAGTCAGCAGAAGGAAGGCTGAGGCATAGTGGGAATAGCTTGAGCATGAAAGACCTCAAAGCCCGCCCCCCACAGTGACAGACTTCTTCCAACATGGCTACACCCATTCCAACAAGGTCACACTCCCTATTAACAAGTCATTTTATTCAAGCCACTACATGTGATTCAGACCATCACAGAGATCTGTAGTGGAGACAAAACAGAACTAAAACAAGAAACAAACAAATGAAACCCTTTGGGAAGCTGGCAAGTGAGTTTTTAGGTTAAAAATGACAAAATCTTTTTCATCGTTTTGTATGCATTCTTGTGTGTATCTGTGGCTTTTGCATTATGTGGTCTTAGATTTACATGTTGCCTGCATGATACCAAGCTGACTTAGAACTAAATGAACATTAACAGGTTTTCCCCCTCAGAACATTTTGATTGATTCTCTGGGAACCCTCCACCAATACACCCCCGATCATACCCACCTCCGAGTCCCTCCATGTGTGCCACTGTCCTTTGTGTCCCCCCCTGCCCCCCAAGTCCAGTTTGTATTGTCCACGTACCCACTGAAGCAGGTTAAACACGCACGGCCTTACCAGAAGTCACTAACCATGGAGAGCTACACTTTAGCATCCTTACCACGACTGTAAGAGCTCTCTCTATCTTCCTTTTTAGGCCGTTATGTTTTTTGGAGGGTGGGGTGGGAGTGTAGGGGTTGTCACAGAGAGCCTTTCAAGTCTCTCTTCCTCAACTGTGCTGCAGTCATCAACACCGCTGCCAACACAGCCTTCTTGTTCTTCAGTCAGCAGGCGTAGGCCTTCACATGGTTCCGGTGAGAGCACAGGCCACGAGCATAGGCCCCCGGGCCACAGCAGAACCATGGATCCAGACAAGGCCCTCAGAGGATGCTCACACCGTGGACTTCAATATGGTCTCGGGTGGCAGCCCAGGCCACCCACGTCAATTTTTCTCTCTCACCCCACCCTCTCCAAGCGTGGCCCCAGGACATCAGCAGGCCCTCAGGCAGCAGCCCAGATCATAAATTAACAAGGAAGTGAGTGCTTGTCAATATTTATATGACTCGTAAAAATCGTAAGTAGATAAGCTCTGTTTAACGAGGTTGCTGCTGGTTGATAACGCACCTGCGTATTTAACTTGGTAGAGGTCTCGCTCCTGTGAAGACTGTTCAGCATCCATGCGTAAGAACAAGCTTAGCGGATGGCTGGTGACCTTTGTCTGGTGCTCCCAAATGCTTATGATTAGTTTGGACAAATGTTAAGAATGAAATTAGGTGATAAGTGTAGATATTTATGTGACTTCTTCAGAAAAATCTTTTCCAGTAATTTGAAATCTTTATCATTCACTTTATGTATATACGTGTTCCTTTGTGTGTTTGTATGAACGTATGATGTATGTGTGTACATTTATGTGTGTGTAAACACGAGTGTATGGGTACTCTTATGCATGAGTGTATACATGTACACTTATGCATGTGGACTTTGGAAACTATGTTGTATGTCTTCCTTAGTTGCTTTGTCCCCCACCCCCACCCCCTTTTTCCTTTTTTTTTTTGTTTTGTTTTGTTTTTGACATGGGGTTTCCCTTTGTAGCCCTGGCTGTCCTGAGACTTGCTACATAGACTAAGCTGGCCTCGAACTCAGAGGTCTTCATACCTCTGTTTCCTGAGTGCTGGGGTTAAAAGAGTGAGCCACCATCACCTGGCTTGTTCTGCTTTAGTTTTAAGATCTCTCCCAGAACTTAGAGCTCAGCAGTTTAACTAGGATGGCTGGCCAGCAAGCCCCAGGATCCTTCAGTCTCAGTTTCCTCCATCCTGGGATTACAGGCTTGCATCCCTGCCTCACCCCATTCCACAGGGGATAGGCATTCAAAGTAAGGTCCTCATGATTGTGTAGCAAGCCCCTTAACATTGAACCGCCTCCCTAGCCCTTGGGTTATTTCTAAGAAGTTAAAATTCTTAATAAACATATGTTCAAAGTCTTTGACATGTTTGTTTGCTTATGACACAAAGTGAGACGAATGCTGGAGTTATTTGTTTGGAGTTATTTCCATGCTTTTATGAGCCAGGCTCAGTGATTGTGCCTGATTACCATGACAAAGGAGGGCCCCTGAGCCCAGAAATTGAAGACCATCCTAGGAAATACAGTGAGAATCCAGTTTTTTAAATGTATTATGAGCAAATACACACGCAAAACCATTCTTTTTTTAATTGGATATTTTCTTTATTTACATTTTAAATGTTATCCCCTTTCCCAGTCTCCCCCAGAGGGTGTTCCGCCCCCTACTCCTGCCTCCCCTCCCTGGCATTCTCCTACACTGGGGCATTGAACCTTCACTGGACCTTTCCTCCCATTGATGCCTGACAAGGCCATCCTCTGCTACATGCATGGCTGGAGCCATGGGTCCCTCCATGTGTAGTCTTTGGTTGGTGGTTTAGTTCCTGGGAGCTCTGGGGGGTCTGGTTGGTTGATGTTGTTCTTCCTATGAGGTTGCAAACCCCTTCATCTCCTTCAGTCCTGTCTCTAGCTCCTCCATTGGGGACCCTGTGTTTAGTAATCCAATGGTTGGCTGCAAGCATCCACCTCTGTATTTGTCAGACTCTGGCATTCTTAGTCCACCTATCAGTAGCGGCAGGGTTGCAGTCTTGCTTAGTACTGCTATCTGCTGTGTAGGAACTTGGCTTGTCCTTTAGGAACCTGCTATCAGGTAAAGCCAGGTCCTCGGCTCTGCTACAAAAACAATTGCAGAAAGAGCCAGCATACCAGGGCATCGGAGCCTATTAGAAGGAGACTTTAGGAACAGGGTCAATCACAGGGATCTAGAGAAAGAGAGGCACTCCAGAAAGAGTAAAAACTCTGCAGAGCATGGTTTTGTGTGCTTCTCCAAGAAGAGGGGCTCCAGGACATGGGCCCGTGCTGGAGCTACGTGGAAGAACTGTTCCCAAAGTTCCATTGTTAAGGAAATGAGATCATAAAGTGGTTTCTGATATGAGTCATGTGTGTTTACAGCCTGTGAGGTCAGAGCATCACTCACAAGCAGGAGGGCAGGGGAAGGTAAGATGTTTTCACTGCTAACAAGTTTCTCCTCATGTTGTGAGAGTCCCAGGAGATACCTGGGAAAGGAGTAAAGCCACCCTTAAAGGTCGCAGACATCCAGGTTTTAAACTTCGTTATCGCCATATGTTCTTTAGAGAGAACATCTCTCTAGAAAAGAACGTTGTCTCTCAGCATCTTTCAAGGCAGTACTGTGAGCTGGGCTGTACTTCTAGAGCCTCAGCTGGCTTCAACCAGATTCCTTTCCCCTTCCCACTTCCCTTCAATTTTCTGTGCCCGTGAAGTCTGCCTCATAGATAATCTGCTAAATATTAATGAAAACTGAAATTAGGAAGCAGGCAACTTGGCTTGTGAAGAAGATGGCTTATACATATATAAAAGGGAAGTTAGAGTATAGGAAGATGTCTGGAGGGAAAAGGGAGAGTGAAATGTCACTGGCATGGTTACCACATGCCAGCACTCAGGAGGCAGAGCTGGTAGGGCTGTGAATTTGAGGCCAGCCTGGTTTACATACACCCCCATCACTTTTTCTTCTCTCTCTCTCTCTCTCTCTCTCTCTCTCTCTCTCTCTCTCTCTCTCTCTCTCTCTCTGTGTGTGTGTGTGTGTGTGTGTGTGTGTGTGTGTGTGTGTCTGTCCTAAAAATGATTATGGCTCCAAATGGAAAAGTGTAGAATAGAACCAAGAGTCAGGAAAAGTGGAAAGCTCCAGAGAATTGTTAAGTTTGGAAATGAGTGAGCAAAAATTGCTATATAGGATAATTTAATGATGAGCACAGCCTAAATTTTAATTCAACAATGAGTACTGGCAATACTGATCTGAACAGAAGTAGAAGTAGCTGTGAGACAATGGTCATTTTTTTTTCTGTAGAAGCTAGTGTGAATGCTAAGTCTTATAGAAAGCAAGACAGTACACCTTGGGTCCATGTTCCCCAGTTAAATGCATTAGCTAGATATAGGAAAGTATTAACACATACATATATTCCCCTAGGGTAAAGTTGATGGTACTACTTACCATTGTAGTCTTATTTTTTTTGTATGTCTACTGATTTAGAAGAAAACTTTGTCTGTGTTCACAAAACTAGCGAAAGTCTGGTCTTTTGTGTTTACCCCTATTCCTAACAGTATTTGTAACATGGAATCCGGTTATTTTGTTCAGAAGGAATTTGAAGAGATAACTGTGTTATTGTTTATAGTGTGATGAGCCATTTACTTTCTTAGCTGGAATCTGGCATAACATTAAAGCAACATGGTAAATCATACAGTGAGCAACGAGTGCGAATTAAGACCAATCTTTCTTAGAAATGTCAGTAGTCAGGCCCTGCAAAGTTAGAGCCATAAAGTCAAATTTGCCAAAAATTAAAAATAAAAATTGAAGGCAATTGCTTTGAATGCAAATACAAACACAAGCAAGCAAATATTCTGTGAAGTACCAGATGGGTGTAGTTACAGAGGGAAGATAGATGGTTAGACTGACGGAAGAGTGGAGGACTGTTCGGCTGGTGAGGACGCCTGCTTCTCTCTGCTACTGTTTTTTTTTTTTTTTTTCTGTAGGCCATACTATGTTTTGAATTATTGTAACTTGAAGTACCATACTCCTATTACGTGTTGCATGTGAGTGTTACATCAGATAATCAGAACTCAGAAAGGAAAATAGGGAGCAGAATCATAACAGCTAAAGTACAAATGCAGCCCAGAGACTCCTTCCTTAATGATCTTAGTGACAGCTACTTCTTTACCCTGATGATCCTTTGCTTTAACCCATCCTGTCCTTATCAGATCTTAGAGATGGGCCTTCCCAGTTTCCCGAGACACTGACCATTTGGCTTCTGCATGCACACAGTTAGTGCTTGGCCAACAGGAGCAACTGAGGAGCTAAACTCTGACTGTGCTTGACCTGTGTTGAATGAAGCTGCTGCAGGCTGATCTTGGCTGAGTGAGAACATTGTAATCGGAGAAATGGCTTGCTGGAGGCTGAGAGCCCAAACTACCTAGGCCTATCTTAATTCCTTCACACTCATTTACTTTCAAACCTTTGTATGTGACCAAACATTCTTGTGACTGTCTCCAACCTTAGCAGCCCTCCAGCCTTAAAGGTCATAACACCAGAGAATTTTTGAATCCTATAGAAAAGATTTTCATTCTTGGCTGCAGCCAACCTACTTCATGCTCCCACCATTGTATGTGGTGACGATCCTTATTTACAATCTCTTGTTATGTGAATATAAAAGTTCATGTACCCTTTTCTAGGGAAGAACATGCTGTCTAGGATAACTTGATTCTAATAATTTGCTCATAACAAACTATTTTTTCCCTTTAAAGTAGAGTTAGTCTTCTTCAACATTTCATTCTATAAAATTGCCTATGACTGAACATAAGCATGCTATGTATTTTCATATCTTAAAAACAACAATTTAATCTACTCATGTGATTACACTTCCTAGAAACTCAACTTCCACCAACCTTTGAGATCTGATCCTGGAGGATTAGGATGCAGGAAGCATGCCTTCCCTGCCTTCCATGGGGAAGTAATATTCTAACCCTCTGTTCAGCTCACCCGGTTCTCCATCAGAGATCTGGGGCTTCAGGACTCACAGGGTGAAAGGAGCTGGATACCTTTAGGTACTTTTTTTTTTTTTTAAATCAGACAAATCTTTGTTATTTTTGTCAACTTTCTGTAATAAGGAAGCATGCCAGGTACACAGCCAGAGGACTTTCCAGTTTGCTACTCAGAGAACTGTGGACACACATAGATGGATAGACACGTTGATTCTTAACTCTCCTGCCACCACGCTAACGTTTTATTTTTTAATTATAAGAGTGAGGCATATATGCTGACCCATTTGTACTGGGGATTGAACCTAAGGCCATGTGCATGCTAAACATGTGCTCCGTCCGCCACTGAGCAGCATCTGACTTTTCATACAGTAGTGGAAATACTGCAGAAGTATTTAAAGAAAAAAAAAAGGCCCCTTTCAGAGAAAGATCCAACTCCTCCTTTTCAAACCTTCTATTCTCAAGCTAACTCCATAGTAGGACAAAATTGAATACAATTGGTATACCTTCCCTTAGCCCTTTAACACTATAACTGCAACATTGTATACAACTTGGTGGACAGTCCCTTAGATATTAACAATATAAATTCAACATTTTATAAAACTTGGTATACATTCTCCTAGGCCTTTAACACTCTAACTGCAACATTGTGTACAACTTGGTGGGCAGGACCCTAGATCTTTACTTACATAAATGCAACACTGTATACAACTTGACACACATTTCTCTTGACTTATCAACATAAGTGCAAGGACACTCACAGGTTCACATACCTGTTAATATTATTTGCAGCATACTTTACCTCTTATTTTCATTAATTCATCCAATTTTTTTTTCATGTACGAACATATTTTGCACAGACAAAGCCCAGAAACTTTGTGATAACACTGAGTAAATTGAACAAAGGATATTGGTTTATTGTAAAGAATGAAAGAAAAGGATGAAGAATAAATAGCTAGGGATGCCACAGGTCAGTATAGTTTCCCATTTCATTTATTTAATCCAAGCGATTTATGATTACATCACAAGGATATGGATGACTATCCCCAGACAAACTAAAATTTAGCAAAATTTACTAAAACCTAAAATAACTTGAACACCAGTAAGACACTTTTGGTGGGAAGTTCTGTGCTGCCATGCCAATTCATACCATGAACAAGATTCAGAATATTGTATAAACAATGGCCTGTGTTTTAGGTTTAAGTAAAATATAAGTGGATTTTGTGTTTAAATTTAGAAATTTCAATTAGTCTATGTAAATATTTCAAAAATCTCAAAAATATGAAATAGCAAACATGTCTGATGTTAAACATTTTCAAGTAAGGGATGCTCAACCAGTAAAGTCTTTAAAGCACAGCGTTTTTCCTGTGGTGGTGGTGAAATGGAGGAGACTGGCTTAGACTTGTGTTCCAGCCAAAATGTATTATTTCACCAAGTCACTTCACTCTCATGAACTTTCCTTTCCTTGCTGATGAAATGACCAGATTAGACTTGGTATTATCTCTGGTTCTATCTGTCTCTGCTGCAATCATTTCCTGGGAAAACCCTCAAGAATTTTGTTAGGTACAAAGCCGCCTTTGTGCTGAGATAGCCCTGGTGGTTCCTTCTCAGTTTGAGTTGGCCCCATCTGTTACACAGGTCACACTATGCTATTCCTTTAGTTTAGGAGATGGCCCGCACTTAGCTGCCCAGCTGGTAAGGACCTTTCAGACCTTATCTCATCTGGTTCTCACAGTTATCCAGCAATAAAAAAACTGGGCAGATAGTATGTTAATCTCTGTTTCATAAATTAAGAATTAAGTTCCGAGAGGCCATGCAGTGTGTTGTCTCTGGCACTGATGGGTGACTTGACATGCCTGAATAGCCTGCAGCCATTACAGTGTCTTATTTGAGAATTTGAAGTGTGGTATATTTTTAACAAGAACAAGGAACTGATTCTTGATACTAAGAAATTGTGCTTCTATGTAGGCAGGCTGGCCTTGAACTTCTGATCCTCCTGCCTCTATTCTCATGTGCTGGGATTACAGGTGCATGCCACTACATCTAATGTAACAACTTTTTTTCCCCTTTCTTTTTCTGGCTGAAGGCACCCAGAAGGGATGATCAGCATTGTCCATCCAATGGAAGGTGGAGGCTCCCCTTGGCTGTCAGATCTTCCTTCTAATTTCCCAGGATCTGCAGACAAGAAAGTTCTCGCAGTTCTTGGTCTCGTAGGGCTCTGGCGATGTTTTAGTTAACACTTCTTACAATGTCTACTCGCTTCTTGCCTTTCTGTCAAAGTTTTACCTGTTCTTTAAGCTCAAGGGTTTCCTGCCCTGTTAATTATTTGCTTGCAATCATCCACAGACATAAGAAGGGCCTCCATCTTTCTTCACTGCAACCGTTCTTTCCTTCTTTTTTCCTTCCTTCTCCCCACCCCCCGTTCCCCTTAGTGCTGGGGACTGATCATAAGGCTTTGCTCATGCAATTCTTCACTGCAATCTTTACATTTTCCCTTAGAACACACCTTTCCTTTCTAGTCTATAGCTTAGATTCCTAAAGGTAAAATAGTTCTGGCTCTGCAGGCCACACCAAGCCATTGCTTTGACAGGTGGGCTCTGGCAAATCCCACAGAGAAGAATGCTTCCTGAATTATCTTTGAACTCTAACGGTCTGTCTGTGTGTGTACATATAGTCTTGACCCATTAGGGATAAACATTTTTGACTCTGCGTGTCTCTTCCCCTATTTAGGAACACTCATGATCTTGTTTAGGCTCTAATTTCCTATAATGACCCCTTCCTGCTTTCAGGCCCTTTGTCCCTTAGTCAAGTTCCACAATGTCACGGTGGGTCTTCTCCATGCAGGTGTTGTTGGTTGCTGCTCCCTTCACTCAGTGGAAGGGAAAAGAAGGCGAGTAAACCAGATGTACTGTCCTTGAGAGCAGTGGTTCTCAACCTGTGTGTTGTGACCCCTTTGGCAAACCTCTATCTCCAACAATACTTACATTACAATTCATAACAGTAGCAACACTGCAGTTATAAAGTAGCAACAAAATAATTGTATGGTGTGTGTGTGTGTGTGTGTGTGTGTGTGATCACAACATGAGGAACTTTATTAAAAGGGTTGCAGCATCGGGAAGGTTGGGAACTACTGTACTAGAATTAGAATTTTTTTTTTTTTTTTTTTTTTTTTTTTTTTTTTTGGTTTTTGAGACAGGGTTTCTCTGTATAGCCCTGGCTGTCCTGGAACTCACTTTGTAGACCAGGCTGGCCTCAAACTCAGAAATCTGCCTGCCTCTGCCTGCTGGGATTAAAGGCGTGCGCTACCACGCCCGGCCTAGAATTAGAATTCTTAGTGCGTCTACAGAGAGGTGCACACACTACAAAGACATAAATTTGCTTTGTATTTGCTGCAGTAGCAAAATATTTGGGCTGAGAAAAAATTGGAACTATCAAGAAAAGGTGGGCTGGGGATATAGCTCAACTGATAGAGTGTTTGTTCAGCATATGGTCTAGGTTTGAGCCCCAGCAGCAACCAGAGTGATAGCACAGGCCCCAAATCCCAGCACTTGGGAGGTAGAGGCAGGAGAATTAGAACTCAAAGGTTATTTTTAGCTATATAGTAGTAAGTTTGACACCAGTCTGGGTTATATGAGGCTCTGTCTCAAAAAACAGAAACAAAACCCAACCAACCAAACAAAAATATTGTAAAATTGAAGTTAGCAGACCTTTCATTTGCAGAATTAATCTTTAATTTCTTCGAAGTGTTTTGATATTTTATTCTGACAAGTGACTTCTAAGTTAGATACTCAGAAACAAAGAGTCTGGGTTGATTCCTCACTTGGCTCGTTACCTTGTTTCTTGTTGAGCAAACTGAATAGATGCCTGTGTTTTTCAAGTGACTTTCCACATGACAGTTGGAAACAGAAAACGGTAGCTTTCAAACCCTCCGGCCAATATTCGTTGTATGCTCACCTTGTTTTATCATTTAAAACTACTTGAATTTCAAAGTACATTTCTTTAAAAAGGAAGTATTTTGTGCATTACACCTTGTGTTTTAAACTAGTAGCTTTTTTTCATTACTAGTTATATTACTGATGAAATGCCACAGTTTGAGTACCAAACAAAATCTGAATAGTGCTATAATGATGATAATTTATTAAGGTAGAAGAACTAGACATTAGCCCCAAATTGTCTGTCAACTTGCAATTTTCCAAGTATTTTCTCTTAACTTGTATACTTACATTGTATGAACTGTACTTAATAAAGTTTTCAAGCAGGTTATTATTTTATTGTTCCATAGGGTTCAATTGGCTGGTAAATATGTGCTTACCCAGTGGCTGTCAAATAAATTATACCTAAAGAAATCCACAACGTAACCTTTGTATTATTGAAAATTCATTCGCTGCACTTGTCCACTACCCAAACAGCTCAGCACTTCATTTTTATCCACAGAGTTAGCTGTGGATATCCTGAAAAGAAGAGACCACCCTTTGGATGGAGGCCAGCCTTTTTTTTTTTCCTTCTAGCTTTCTTTTTTTATTGGTTATTTTATTTATTTACATTTCAAAATTTGTCTCCTCTCCCAGATTCCCCTCTGCAAACCCCAATCCCACCCTCCCTCCCCTCGGTCACCCACCCACCAACCCACTCCTGTCTCACCTCCCTAGCATCCCCCTACACAGGGGCATCAGGCCTCCACAGGACCAAAGGCCTCCCAGGGCTTTAATGCCAGATAAGGAGTCCAGCCTTTTAAAGGATCCACTCGTGCTCAGAAGCCACTTGCTCGTTTGTCACTAAAGCAAAAAGGGAGAAATAGACAATATACTACACTTAAAACTCCACTAAAAAGTTGAAGAGACTTTTTTTTTTTAATCAGAAACTTATCAGCTGGGTAGATGCAAGAGCTCCTTTGTGCTATCAACTTACATTTGGCCCTTTTGTGAGAGGTTTGCCCTTTGAGCATCAGTACCGTTCTGTAAATTAATACCAACATCGGACAGATTTTTTTTTTTTTTTAATTGGAAAGAGTCCAGCCTCAGGATCATTTAGTTCACTGCCTTTCAAGGCAGGGCTTTTTGTCATGTACAGGTGAGTGCTTCTCACCTGGGATCTGTTGATCTGAATTGCTTCCAGTCATGAAGAAATTATTCTCCACATTAAGGCTTGGCACACTTATGCAGAAAACTTCCTCCTGGCAGCTGCCCTGTACAGCTGCCTAATGCCTCTGGTGTGAGACGGAACATATCCCCACCTCTATCACAGGAAAGTCCTTCTGTTGTTCTTGCCTAGGCCCCCATCTTCCTAGAATCCAGCACCCCCGCCCCCGCCCCCCCTCCTGCCACACACACACACACACACACACACACACACACACACACACACACACACGGGGGGGGGGAGAGAGAGAGAGAGAGAGAGAGAGAGAGAGAGAGAGAGAGAGAGAGAGAGAGAGAAAGAGAGAGGGAGAGCGCCAAATTTCTTATGAGTAATAGTTTCTTTTTCCTTCTACCTTGTTTTTCTGTTAGCTGTCTGCCTGTTTTTAAACTTGCTGTTTTTAGGAGGGTAAAACACACACACACACCCATCCTGAAAGGCATGAACAGCACTTTGAATTCTTTTTCTGACAGCCGAGCGGGTTTCACTTTATTTCTTTATTTCTAGATCGTTTCATCCACCGGACACAACCTTTGTCCCCAAACACCACATTCACTTTACACAAACTTGTTGACCTGACACCCAACTCAGCTTTTCTTGAACCTTCGTCTGAGCAAATAAACATTCCTTGTGATCTGCGGATATCCCGAGCGGCGTCAGGAAGGGCCCGCGAGGCCCCTGCTGGCTCAGCTAGCCCACCAACTTGCGACTGATTTGGTTTCCTCTTTCTCCTCTGATTTTTAAGAAGTGAGGCAAAAAACCAATTCCTGTTCATTTTTGAGACAATGCAAGGGGCTCTAGACACCGTTGCAGGAAGCTGATTTCATGGAGGTCACCAAAAAAGTGGGCCGGGACACCAGGAAGGGGGCTAGGGATCCCACCGTGGAGGTGGGCTCCAGGGAGTAGGCACCACAGCGGCTGGGATGGCAGACAGAGAGGTAAGCGCCCCGGCGTGGACGCACTTGGGAGATCAGCCTGGGGGAGTGTGACACCACGTGCTTCAGGGGCGGGGACAACACTCTCCCTCCCCTTCTTATCTCTAAAGGGTGCAGGGCCTGATCTCAGAGTTTCTTAGAGAAAGGAGAGAGAAAGACAGACAGAGAGAGAGAGAGAGAGAGAGAGAGAGAGAGAGAGAGAGAGAGAGAGAGAGAGAGAGAGAAGTATTTTGAATATATTTGAACCTCAGGGGCTGACATAGACAGTAGAGGTGAGAGGCTAGCAACTTCTCCGTTTCAACTTGCCAAGCTCACAGCCAGTTGTGCAGAGAGGGTCCAGCGTAGACGCGGGAACCTGGGGACCCCGAGGGAGTGTTTCTCTGCAGATTTTTGGGGGGTGGGAGCTTCAGTCCCGACCCTTCCACGTTTCTGCGGCGGGAAAAAAAAGCCTCAAGACAGGAAGAGGAGTTGGGGTTGCACAGTCAGAGGATTTAGTTCCCCGAAGTGTGGCGCGGTTGGGGCTTTATATCCGGGACAAGCGAGAGTCACCACACTGTAAGCAAATCCTGGGGCTTCAGCAAACCAGGCTCCGGGCAGCTGGCCCCACGCCCGGCTCGGAGTTCGAGACTCTGGCCACTCAGAGCTCTGGGGCCCGCAGACTGCTGACCCAGTGCCCTTTATCTCTGTCCCCCTTTGTTCCTTTTATCTCAGGCTCCGCAGGAGGCTCCGAGAGGCCACACTGCCTATCGCCCTTCTGGCTGTTCTACCTCTTCAATGCCCCGAAGGTCTGAGACTGCAGAGCGGGGGCACGGAGTGTCTCGCTAACTGGGCCAGGCAGTGACGCGGGACCGGCGCACCCTCCCACCCCCACCCTAACGGCACTGACACCGGGGCACCGGCGCGGGTCCCTGCATCAGCTAGCTCCGGAGCTGCGCGCTCCACGATGGCTCCGGGCCGGGCAGTGGCCGGGCTGCTGCTGCTGGCGGCCACCAGCCTGGGACACCCCTCGGAGGGACCGGAGCTCGCCTTCAGTGAGGATGTGCTGAGCGTGTTCGGCGCCAACCGGAGCCTGTCGGCCGCGCAGCTGGGGCGCCTGCTGGAGCGTCTGGGGGCTGCATCCCAGCAGGGAGCGCTGGACCTGGGCCAGCTGCACTTCAACCAGGTAAGGGTGGCCCCGTTCTCTGCAGTTTTCTCAGATTCCCATCCCCAGAGCAGTAGCACCAGAGAAAGGATTTCGTGAAGTTTTTCAAGTTTGAAGCGGTCATTTGATCCTCACCGGTTGGTTCACCGGGCATTAAGGGACTTGAGTTAGAGATCTGGCAAGCCAAAATGAGAAGTTGAGCTACCAGAGGACTTGTTGATCTATAGAAAAACGGATAGGTCTACGAAGTAGTTGAGGGCGGAAACTCACCCAAGATATGAACTTTAGATAGGAATGGTATATTTAATTCTTAAGGAAAGAGCCATTTACTTAACTTACACATTCAGCAGTAGGAACCTGTCACCTGCGGTCCTTATCAGTTTCAGGGTGAGTGACCACTCCCATTTAAAAACACTCTTGTGAATATTGCATAAGGCCGTTAGGGCTGAAACAGCACACCTTACAGATGGGGAAACTGTGGACACCTTAAAACTCAGATCACCCCGTGATTACTGGTTCAGTTGGTGCCAGCCTGGGGTTGGAGTCATTTTCTAGTCACGTCATGTCATGTGTTTAACTCTAAAATTCATTCAAAATAACAAAACGTACATTTTTTTCAGTACATGCGTACCTAGTCATGTACTAATGCCTCAGGTTTAAGGGTGGGCTTGAACTTTATAGAGTAATTAAAAATCACATTTGTCTCAGGGCTTGGGCTATCATCTGGTGATGGAGACCGCAAGTTCTAATCCCCAGCCCAGCAAGCCATTAGAGGTGGCAATTAAATCAATACTTCATTCTACACGTTCTTGCTTACCTACACGCTAACTAGCAGATGGGGCAGTTCATATAGAGTTTATCATTTGGGGGCAGTGGAGGTTTGCTAGAAAAGTTTCTGTTCCTAAGATGTTTGGGAAATTCTATATTCTACAGCTCTGCTTTTGGAAACGTGACATTTTCCAAAGAGTCTGATCTTTGATTACAATGAAGGAAACTTTACTCAGATAAATTCCTCAACATTCATTAGCATTATAGTTAGGTTCCTTCCTTCCTTCCTGGGGATTAAATTAGACGTATTTTGTCTAGCTTGCAAGTCAAACACTATACCACTAAGCTACAGACCCTAGCCCATGGATTTGTTTCTGGTACTACTATCTTTTACTAGTTAAAATGTATATAATTCAAGATGCAGAGCTTTTCAGATGCCGTGATATATGATCTTTCTTTGACCTAGAAGGAGTTTGTGCTGCTCCATGCTGAGTTTTTAAAATGTAAACGGCCTTAAGCTTCATTTCTCGTATGTTTTTATATTTGATTTAATGTTTGAGAAATTACATGTTGCAATTACTGAAATGTCCATATATTTTACTGATGTATTTTGAAACAAGGCAGATACAATGGTAGGTCTTTTCTGGGCTAGCTGTATTGTCTTCTTCTAAAGGGGGTGGGGGAAGCAGCTGAGCTGACTAGTTTCTAGGTAGGTGTGGTCATTTGCTTGGAATGAAGCTTAGGGACTGACTTGAGGCTGTATCTGCAACCCACATACTGTGTTGACTTAAACGATAGCCTTATCTCACAGAGTCTGGAGTTTTAAAGAGGCCAAAGACCCCAAGCTCCCTTGAAAGAAAGTAAGGGGTTTACCTAATCTATTTAGGAAAACTGGTTACATTTACTAGTAGCAATATAATGTTTGCCTGTAAGCATGTAGGATAGATGTCCCAATGGGTAAATTATATGTTGAAACCTTTATTCTCATTCTCATATTTGCGTGTATATTCTCATTATGAGTATCAAAAGGAGACAGGAGGAAGCCCATAATTAGCTTGGAAACAGAGAAGCCAAGAAAAACTCCGAACTAATCAGGCTTAACAAACATCTCTTTGCAGTTCTGTGAAGTCTTAATGAAAACAGCAATCACTGGCGAAATGATGGCAAATGCCAATCTAGAAGAATCCATTAATTTGCTGGTAATTGATAGATAGCCTTGCCAAGGCACTCATGTGCTCCAGCATTAAACCACCAGATCTGAAATGAAATGTAGGACCTTTATCGTCTTCATACTTGAAAGACTGCAACTTCAGTTCTCTGCGGGGCACAGACTAGCACCATGTAAAGCCCTTGTGAGAAATGTCATTATCTGACTCTGGAAAAGTCTGAGGAAGTAGAAGGTTTCCCTGGGCCAGAAATTTCTTAATATTATACAAGACTTGCCCACAGAATTGGACATTTGGATGAGAGTTTTGATAGCGGTTGGATAAATTTCTTTTGGGCAATGGACCATTGAAAGTGGCGCGTTTGGAAATGTTTCTTTTTTGGTATTCAAGGTTACGATTGCCTTGCTGCTTTGAGAAACAAGAGGTGACTAGCATTCTCAGTGGGAACAACACAGTTTCCAAATTTGCCTTTTAATGACAATTGATTGAGGGTCAAAAGAGTTAGGTAGGAGAACAACACAAACTTCGTAAGAAAGAGGGTCTTGATTGCCAAACGGCTCTGGAGTGCGCCTTGACTGATATACAGACTGATCTGTTCCGGGAAATACAGGAAATACAGAACACAGGGAAGCCCCGGAGACCCGGAGATCAGAATCTCTAGGAAGGATGGATCTAGGGGATCGAGGGGGCTGCCTTCTGTTTGTTCCCACGCTGGTCTCTCACTGTTTCTCTTCTTTCCGTTTCCCATCATTTCCTCTTCTCAGGAACCACATTGCCACAGTCTCTGATGTGGACACCCGGTAAGCAAAAGAGAAACGCTCTTTTTCCGGAGCGTTATGCTGAGCTCCAGGAACACCTCCACTCAAACATCCCTGAGGTTCTGGGATAGGGCTAGGTGACGTGGTTCTTGTTCCATACGGTCCCTCCACTTGGGCTTCATGCCCTCAGCTTCCCTCTGGATCTTCCTGCCGTCTCCTGCATCAGATGTGTTCCTCTTACATTCTCATCATCATCGGGATGCCCACAGTCTGTTTTTGGACTATTTGAATTTATTATCAATCTTCCTAAAGCAACGTCGTATGCTTTCTTTGAATAACCCTCCATAAACTCCGTTTCACTTATGAACTCCAAGTCTTGAGCCTGGCATTACTGGCTCTGCTCCCCTTGTGCCTCATCAGACTTGGCACCTACTGAACTGAACGCTCTACCCTTCTGTATGCTGTTCCTCAGTGTTTTCCTTGGAGCCTTCCTGCTTCTACCTAGAAAGATTTGCTTTCTCTTGAGTTCTCCTATCTAAACAAACATCTTAGAAAAGCCTAGCTACTCTTGTCTTAAAAATCCTGTCACCCAAGATTGCACTATATTCTGAATTCTTGCAAGGTATTTATCTTGTTCCCTTCAGTTATCTACGTATTCGTTCCGCCGATACCTCTACTAACTTGTATAAAATACAGTGTTAATACGGAGCTTATTATATCACTCTTTTGAGCAGTTTGGAACCCAGGGACTCTAGGGAGCTAGGCTCTGCTCAGCTATGCACAGTCCCTAAACTTCACGTGTTTTAAGATGAATGATCAGCTTTTCTGTGCTGTGCCTCCTGTATGTCTTTTAAGTTATCCTTTGGTACCATTTATACCCACATATGTTGAGGTACCTGTTTTTAATCTGTTTGGGCATTACACTCTGAGAAGTTGTTTAGGTCTGGCCAAGAGTTTAGGAGGAATTACTTTCTCCTGTGTGGCTCTACCTTAGTTGATACAATTGCTCCTATCTAGGGATGTTTTTCAGGTTTGTTTTCTGTGCTGGGTAAAAAAATTAAAAATCAGAAAAAGTCTTGAGCACACCAGGTAGCAGTGGGGAAAATCTCCCACAGAGCTGACAGGACCCACCAGTGAGAAAAGACTTTTTGTTAGAGGTGAGGAAACACACCACAGTCAAGCACACAGAGAGATGTACACTCTGTAAAGTGGAGTGGAACTGGGAGGTAGGATGTGGAGTCGCGAAGAGAACTTGGGATCCCAAATCTGTCCTCTCTTTGAGCGGGGGAGTTTGATGTCTTTGAGGGATATCACTCCCACAATTTGGGTGTTGGTCAGTCTTGAACAAAGACAGGGAAGCTGATAAGTCCACAGCTTTGGAGTGAACAAGTCCTGGTCCTGGCCTTGAATTTGTCTTATTGGGGCACAAGCAGGGAGCCCTATAAAACCAGGCCTTTAGGCTTTTGTCTCAAGTCAGGAGTGTGCGGAAGGACCTATACTTTTGCATTGATTATTATCGATTTGTGACTCTTCTTTCTACTTTGGATCTAACTCCTAGTCCTTTACAATCATAGTACACTATGTATATAATTTTATTTGTGTTATTACACTTTTCTCCTTATGTGGCTGTATCTCACATGAGGTGTCTTCTCCAGTGAAGATTTAAACAAGCAGACGGGATGACCCACTCACCTCTTCAGGGGCTGACATCGCAGTTGGTTTATACCATGCCTGAATTAGACTTTTTGTTTGGAATTTTGGAGACAGACTCTCACTTCTTTAGGGCCTTAAACTTCTGAGGTTCCTGTCTTATCCTCTCAAGTGTTGGGATTAGAGGATGCTCCACCTTCTCCATTGTCTAAGATTTCATTAGGATTTTTTGAATCAACCTGTAAAGTTTGTTAAGGAGAACAGCAATCTGGAATTCCACAGTTAGAGGTCATTGCAGCAGGTAGAACACATGCGCGTATGATTGTAATGCATGCTCAGATGATACATCTGGTTAGAGAGTACAAACAGAAATGAGGCAGAAGCAGACCTGCATTTCCAGAGGTGGGGTGAGAGCGTGGAATGTACAGAATGAGTGGAGGTGGGGGCTGAGGAGGTTGTGGAGTTTACAAGGTGTCCTGACCTTTTCACTCTGGAGCTTGCAGAAGGCAATAATACAGGCTCTTCACCCAGAGAGTATGCAAAAGGCCCCTCAAGAATGCACACTCTCTCTCTTCAACAATACTTACTTATTTGCAGTGTTTGGTATCAAACATGAAAAACATGCTACCAGGGAGCTAGGTCCCTATTCTGTTCCTACAATCTTTTGGCTGGAATGATCATGTAATTATTGAATCTTTTTCTTTAGTACCCTTTGATTCTATGAAGCCAGAGGACTCTGGACATAGAAAGATAACTCCTGACTGAGGTTAATGGATGGCAAAGCTGGCAGTGTATAGCAAAAGAGGCATGTGTATGTACATGCGGCCACTGCATTTTTCTTGTATGTATTGCTTACTGTCACGTATTACATATTTTCCCTGAGGTAAAGGCAATGATAGATAGTATTGGGAGACAGTCTAGGGAGCAAAGACTATGGGTGGGAGAGATGAAGAACACATGTTCCTTTCTTCTTTGACCTTTTTGTGTAGAGATATGATAGGAATGCCTGCTGGTTCTCATGAGAGCCCATGTGTGGGATACAGAACGATGATGCCTGGCTCCTTGTTAAGTCTCCTAGATGAGGGTGCCCTGCTCCTCACTCCATCACTCTCACTTAAGGTGATCGTACACAACATGCTGTGTTTTCAGGCTTTGGTAGGATGATGGACCTGCATGGATCCTTCATTTGACTATGACGTCAAGAGCTTCATTTGCCTAGGCACCAGGTGTGGGTGGGATCCACTGAAGAAGGGAGACGCTTTTTATTCTTTCCATATCTAACTCCAAGTGTATGTCTTTTGCCCACTACCCCATGTGTCATGTGGATCCTTATGTGTAAAATGTAGGTAATTTTAGTAGGAGTTTCTAATATTTCATTATGCTATACAACCCTTCTAATTATTTTACTTTTAATATCACATTTTGTTATCACAACAGTCCTATAATAAAGGTCCCATGTTTTGTCTTACAGAACATGTCTTACAGCACAGAGAGATTAAGTACCAGGACTAATGGTATAAGTGGTAGAATCCTTGATAGCCTTGAACACTTTGCTGTAGTGCATACATTTTTGTTATAGCCTAAGAAAACATTTTATCCAGGTAGATAAACCATTACCTCATATTTTGGACTATGGACATCAGTTATCTGGCCCCATTGCTTAGTCACATGAAAGGAACAGTCATAAGGTTACAAGGGACCTAGTAAGGAAGACTGGTTCTTATTTTTAGTGTGTGTGTGGGAGCCCATACAGAAGCCAGCACGCAACTTCAACTATTATTCCTTAGTTTCTCCTTTTCCGTATTGTTTATGAGACAGGTTCTTTCACTGGCCTAGAACTTGCCAAGGAGGCTAGACAGGAAGCCTGAAGGATTTGTCTGTGTATGTCCCTCAGGTCTTCTTCTTTCTCCTCCTCCTCATCTTCACCCTTCTTCTCTTCCTCCCCCTCCTAAACATGAATTCTGGAATTGAACTTAGGTCCTTATGTCCTCCATGGCTGTCCCCTCCACTCTGTAGGGGCCTTTTTATGTAATTAGATGGATAGATGTGGAAAGTCAGTGTGTGAGACAAAGCCACACAGTTCTTGGTCTGGAGAGATGAATCACCAGGTAATCACCTCGACTTGAAGTCGAGGCTAATGACCTGGGTCTGAGTCTTTGGGCCCACATGGCTAAAGGAGAAGACTGACTCCTGCTAATCCTCTGAATTCCACAGGAGTGCCGTGGCTTGTGTGCCCACGAGTGATAAAGAAAAGAATACTGGGCAGGTCATCCCAGTCACATATGGGGGCTAGTGAAAGGGGGATAAGACATGTTTGTTAGTAAATGTGTAAATGTTGAGTTGAGAGTACACAGTCAAAACTTATGTGTGCATACACACTAAGTAAGTGATATAATTAGAAAACATACAGTGTTTAAATAATCCCCATAGCAAGCATACAAATCATACCACAAGGTCACATACACATGGCTCCCAGGCTACTAGACAGCATGGACTCTTAATTAGAAGGAAGAGGTATCCTTTTGGTCAGGAATGCCTTTGGAAGAGCCACAACTAAGTCAGCTCTGCTTATCTGCTTTGGTTTTAAAGATATACATTAATGGAACATCTGCCTATCCCAGTTGTGTGCATACCTTTAAAAACATGTTAGATTTTTCCAGAGAGTTACACAAATTTCCTTTCAGGGAATAAAATTTTCATGAATTTTATTTCATATATTGATTTTTTTTCTGCCCTCAGAGACACTTTGAGCTGCAATTCTTTCTTCTATTGCTAGACTTGAATATGAGAGAAACACCTATGTTATCAGGACGGCTTCCAGCCCAGCATTTGTGTTGAACTTTAGAACCGCCCCACTTCTGGCAAAGTCAAGTAGAAATCTTCCTTTATGTGGTCCTTGACTGCATCCTGCTGTGGAAAGTGGATGTGCATAGGTGATGGGGAGTGAGCTGAAGCAAGCAGGGAAAGCAGGTGAACAGAGCACGTCTACAGAGTCACTTGCTCTAATACGACGAAGCACCAGTAAGAGGCGAGTCTGAGCTCTTTGTTATAAGTACTGGGAGAATGAAGTCCATCCTCGACCAGTTGTCTTTTCTCTTTGGACGCTGCAAATAGAGTAGGCAGGGGAAAGGTTTGTAGCAGCCAGACTGTCCATGCTTCATGTATACTCCTGCTTCCTGGTTCTTCCCAGCATACAGGACAGCAATAGGCAGGGGTTTAATTTTTCCCATCAGGAAACCCATGGCTTTTAAACTATGACTACAGTTTTGGTGTGTTTTCTTCAAATGAAATGTTCTTTGGAATTCCATGTCATTAATTACTTTTGGTGGTAATAGAAGTTGGGGAAAAATAAAGGGAACATAAACAAGAATGGGAAATAGGGCCTAAAGTTGAGAAGAATGAATGAATGCTCTATACGTCAAGAACAATTAACTCCAGCGATGGCAGCTCAGTGTGGTTGCTTGCTGGAGTTTGTAAGTTAATTTGGTTCAGGGCAGTGTTCCTCGGGTGTTCACACATTACCAGGTGTGAAAAGTTAGGCTTTAGGTCATTTATTTACAAAAAAGTTTGGCAACACTAGACAATCTTAGAAACTATGCCATTTTCAGAGACTTCTCCCATTTTCAACTCACTGAATAATAGACTCCTGTTTGTAATTGATGCTAATTAATTTCTTCTCCAGACTATTTCCCAGTTGCCTGATTTTGTAGCCAAGTGTGTTTTTGGAATCTTGAGATTTATAAAGAAATGAAACTATCATCAAATTACCTTTGTGATTGTGGGATCTGAGAGCTGAGAACATCTTCAGAATGGAGCCTTGTTTAATTCGGTTTCTGTCTCCTTCCAAAGATTCTCTGTTATTTTTCTTGGCCTGAAGTTTAAGGAGATCAAAAGCAAAAGTTGATGATCAGTGGTGCTAACCTGAAAAGCAGTGTTATGTATTTTTAATCCAAATTTTAATATTATTGCTTCAGAGTTTTTTTAAAAAATATACACACTTAAATAAATAGTTATAAAAGAAAAAAAAAAAACCTAAAATGAATGAGCTCAGACCAAGTCCCAGAGGCCATTTTCGATCCCTGAGCCTAGCTCAGTGCATCCCATGCTTGTCAACATTCTGGAGAACCCTGGGATCTCTAACTATTCAGACAATGTTGCATAATGGTTAACAGGGTGGCATCTAGAGCCACTTACCACCCGCTCTCAGACTAACATTTAAATTCTGTCACTTAGTAATATATTAGTCCAGGCAAATAACTTACTTCTTTAATCCCAGTTTTCACCTTTGGGAGTCCAAAAGAATGAGCAAGATGGGTGGTTTGAATTGTAACAATGTAGTCCACGTGCTGCATTTCAGACCTCAAGTATCTAGTATATGACCTGAACTAATAATAAAAACAAAATTTCCATCCCTCATACCACTTCATACAATGAATAGTAAAAGAGACAAGGCTTGGAAAATGCTGAGCATGGGGTTGTCTCAAATCATGTGCTTTGTGCATAGCTGTTGTCTGTTACAATTTTATTACCCATAACACAGTTGTTACTTGTTGGGGACCGGAACACCTTAGCATCCTTCAGTTTATAGAGGAAGGTATGGTTGTGAAAAGACAACAAGGATTAGTGAAATAAAGAATTCACAGAGAAGTATGTCAACCTGGTGACTTTGGTCCCTGTGACTTTTGTTTTGAGAAAGGCTCTAACACTTTACTTCTCTTCATCAAACTCTGGTACTAAGTTCCTGAAGAGGTCAACCATAGGCATAGACTCTAATGAAAGAAACAGAGCACTTGAACACATATTGGAATTATTCCTTACCTTCCAGAGGACTTCTCAGGCTATATGTAGGCATTGGCTCTGCTCTATTGTTTTTCTAAACTTTACACCATTACTAAAATATGAGTGGCCTTAGGAGTCCATTTTGTGCTTCTAGAAATTGATTAGATCATGGTTTTTAAGCTTAGATCTACTTCTAAAGCCATGAAAAATCTAGATATGGATGTTGTAAGCCAAAGAATCCTGGGCCCTCTTAGTTCAGTTGAACCTTATTAGTTGGAAGAAAAAGAAGAGAACAGCCGTTTTAGTCTCACTGGGAAGAAAAAAAACAAACCACATGGCTCTTTCTGGATGGGAGAGGAAAACATTAGGCCAGGCTTCCGACTGGACAGTAAAGTCAGAAGTCTGATTCTGAGATGAGAGACAGATCATGTGCCCCATAAATTAATCGTGTGTTGTATGGCACACAGACGCTTCTGTTCAAGATTCTGTGGTATCAGTACTACTAGATCACTGGGTTTGTGTATAGAAGCATGGCGGATTATGGTTTCCCTCAAGAGGTGTGCTCAGCATTCAGCACATGCCACTTCTCCATCTATTAATATAAGACACAACCACTGGCTCTGTTCTTGATCTTGGGATGTGCACCATCAAAGTAAATGTGGGCAGTGTCTTCACTGCAGCAGGAAGCATCGAATTCCTATTATTCTAATAGGAACAATGGCTAGCACTTGAGGAGTGCATCTTATGTGCCAGCCATTGTCCTTAATGCTTCCTTCTGTACCATCTTGTTGGTTCTCACAGTCCTCTGGGGAGATGGGTCTTTCAACTTTGCCTCTCAGTTCTTTTCCCTTGTTGATCTGAAGCAAAGGTGATGCCTCAAACAGTTGTGTGTCAAGTTGACACACAAGTCAGTTATGCTGGCTAATTTTATGTCAACTTGACATAGGCTAGAGTCATCTGAGAGGAGGGGACCATATTGAGAAAATGTCTCCACAAGATGGGGTTATAGACAAGCCTGTAACACATTTCTAAATTAATTTTCTTAAGAGATTGATGGGGGAGAGCCCAGACAATTGTGGGTGGTGCTTTCCCTAGGCTGGTGGTCCTGGGTTGAGCAAGCCATTGGGTTCGAGCCCGTAAGCAGAACCCCTCCTTGGCCTCTACATCAGCTCCTGCCTCCAGGTTCCTGACCTGTTCGAGTTCCTTCCTAACTTCCTTCAGTGACAGACTATGAATGCAGAGGCATAAGCCAAATCTGCCCTTTCTCCCCCAGTTTGCTTTTTGACATGGTTTGGGTTACTAAAAGCAGGGAGGTAGCTGTCTGCTTTAACAGATGCCCGAGTTAACGTGGATTTCCACGTGTGCTGCTGCATTCAGTCTATCGTGACTTGAGCTATGCAGCCTCGATCGATCACCCATAAAGGAGTGAGGAAAGGAGAAGCAGTTAGCAACATAATGAGAATCATTTGACCGCACCCTTTCTCTGCCAGGGACCGAGCAACCTAGGTGTACCCAGGGCTACGGTTTGAGAACCAGAATATCTGTGTTGGACAAATGCTGTCCTTGTATGCAGTCATGAGGAGGTTTGAGGGTGAGCTGAAGATGTTTATCCCATGTACCTACAGAGAGAATGAGTAGGAGGTCTTCGGTGAACAGCAAGGCAAAAATGACCCTTTGAACTTAGACAACAGATTAAAAAAAAATCCACGTCTATCTTATAGTGACACAAAGTATGGGGGCTCCTGCTATTGCGACAGGTCAGGGTTGAGAGCAGGAACCCAGAGCAAGTGTCTGGTTTGACACTAGACCTCTCTTCATGGGTTGGAGGTCTTGAGAGATGGATAAAGGGTAGGATGGAGCTGGGAGACGTGCCAGTCCCCATGGTGGAGTCTGCAATCCTCTTTGAAAATGCAAGCTTATCTTTGAAAATTCTTTTTATTTCCTGTTTTTTTCTTTGGTAAAATCAACTTCCAAATTTGGAGCTGTGACGAAAGGATGGACCATCTAGTGATTGCCATATGCAGGGATCCATCCCATAATCAGCTTCCAAACGCTGACACCATTGCATACACTAGCAAGATTTTGCTGTAAGGACCCAGATATAGCTGTCTCTTGTGAGACTATGCCGGGGCCTAGCAAACACAGAAGTGGATGATCACAGTCAGCTATTGGATGGGTCACATGGCCCCCAATGGAGGAGCTAGAGAAATTACCCAAGGAGCTAAAGGGAACTGCAACCCTATAGGTGGAACAACAATATGGACTAACCAGTACCGGGGAGCTCTTGTCTTTAGCTGCATATGTATCAAAAGATGGCCTAGTCGGCCATCACTGCAAAGAGAGGCCCATTGGACTTGCAAACTTTATATGCCCCAGTACAGGGGAACGCCAGGGCCAAAAAGGGGGAGTGGGTGGGTAGGGGATTGGGGGTGGGTGGGTATGGGGGACCTTTAGGATAGCATTGAAAATGTAAACGAGGAAAATACCTAATTAAAAAAAATCAACTTCCAGTTCATCCTCCATGTAAAAACCTAGAAAAAGAGATGAAAATAAAAGAGAAAATAATGAGTCACTTTTTTGTTTTTTTTTTCTTTTTAAAAATTTGATATTTTCTTTATCTACATTTCAAATGTTATCTCCTTTCCTAGTTTCCCCTCTGAAAATCCCGTATCCCCTCCTACCTCCCCCTGCTTCCCAACCCACCCACTCCTGCTTCCTGGCCCTGACATTCCCCTATAATGGAGCATAGAACCTTAACAGGACCAAGGGCCTCTCCTTCCATTGATGACCGACTAGGCCATCCTCTGCTACATATGCAGCTAGAGCCATGGATCTCTCTGCGCAATTTCTTTGATTAGTGGTTTAGTCCCAGGGAGCTCTGGGGGTACTGGTTAGTTCATATTGCTGTTCCTCCTATGGGGCTGCAGACCCCTTCACCTCCTTGGGTACTTTCTCTAAGCTCCTTCATTGGGGACCCTGTGCTCCATTGAATGGATGGCTGTGAGCATCCACTCCTGTATTCGTCAGGCACTGGCAGAGCCTCTCAGGAGACAGCTATATCAGGCTCTTGTCAGCAAGCTCTTGTTGGCATCCACAATAGTGTCTGGTTATGGGATGGATCCCCATAGAAACACAAGTACATTGTTTAAAATTGGGAAAGCTAGATAAGCAGAAAGGAAAAAAAAAACCACTCATAATTTAGGACCTAGATACGAACATTCTCAACATATGGGCGTCTTTGTCTGTAAATTGCACTTTACCTGCCTTGTCGTAGCAATGCTATCTCTACACACGGCTTCATAAGGAGTTTTTCCTAATAGTGTCTAATTCATTAGACATTTTTGTCTTTATAATAATATATTCTAGAGAAGAAGTCTTCATATGCTCTTCAGAAAGACTTGGAAGAATGTATGTGTGTATGTGCACATGCATGCATGTATGTATGTATGTATGTAAGCATATTTGTACGTGGCCACGTATCTGTGTGATCTGATATATGTGTATTTCAGTATGTTTTAGTGCGTGTGTATGTGTGACTGTGAGTGGTGTATGTGTATATCTGCGTGTTCCTATGTGTGTATATATGTGTGTGTGTGAATGTGTGTTTGCGTGTGTTTCTGAATACATGCGCACCATTCAGCCCTAAGTAAGAAGCATAAGAAGGCGTGAGATAAAAATGGAAGCACTGATATCAGAGAATACTTGTCATCCCTAGTTCGGCCTCCTAGAGGATTATTCGTCTGGAGTGTTTCTTGCTCAAACCTTCTCTTTTAATGGTGTTAAGAATGTGTCCAAAAGTCAAGCCAAGAAAGATTGTGTCAACTCTGAAGAGGCACTTACAATGGTAGACTTGGGAGAGGCTGGTAGACAGCGAGCTGGAGACGCGTAAAGGGAGGGACACCAAGGTGTCTGGTCACCGAGTTAGGTAATCCCGTCATCACAGCGGACAGATCTGCCGTTTTCTCGTCCACTCCTGCTTCGAATGTTCCTGTTGTGTCATGCCTGTAAGCCACCAACCAGACTTTGTGACACCTGTCAGTGACCCTTGAAGAGATAAATCGGTGAAACGATCGCTTTTCTTCCAGGTTAGAAGAGACTTCCCGATAGTTACTTTCAAAGCTGCACTTTAAATGGTTGGGATCTAAGCTAGGTGCCCCACACTAATCTACTGTCACGGAGATTTCTGCACCTGTTTTGTTTCAGTTACTCTTGTACCTTTGGTTACATACACAAGCAGCCAAGAGCTCATCACTCCTTTCCACTTTATTTATCCCTGTTTTTATTTTATTCTTATTTTATTTTATTTTATTTGTCACCTGTCTACCAGGAACTGTTATGCGCCAGGCATTGTCAGAGTCCTATTAGTAAATATTACGGTAACATGAGCTCGTGGGATCTAGGTGGCTGCTTTCTCATCAGAGAAGCATTTTCAGTCTTCACATTTTCCTTCTTTAATGTAATCCATTGTCCTGGTCTCACAGAGTACGTTACATTACGTTACGTTACGTTATGTTACGTATGCAACGTGCGCAGCGGCAGTTCAGGTGCACTGACAGGCTGCCTCTGCTGTAGGAGAGAGTCCCGGATCTAAACAGCTGTAGAGAGTCTGTATCCAGATGGTCCACATTCATTGCTGGAAGCACGTGACCACGCCGGGCTCTCCCCAGCTGTGTTAGGAGTCTGAGCCTATGTTTGAGACATTGGGGTCAGTTGTTAGTTTCTGTTGCTTGAATGAAACCTTTGTGGACCCCAGCTTTCCCATTTGAAAGATGGGGATAGAAGGGAGAGATAGAACTGTATTTAAGTGATCTCTGTTCCCCACCTCCCCCGTCCCCACTCACAAGGATCCTAAGTAGTTTAAAGAGCAATTTAACTTTATGACCCTAAAAACTAGTAGGCCCAATAAAATACAGTTCCCTGCAGGATCCTGTGGATTTTCTTTTTATTATTTGAGTTACTCTCCATGTTTAATGAAGAAGACATAACAGTCAATCTCTAATTGCTTAGTAACGGGAAAACATGAGACTTGAATCTTCTCTTCACCTCCTATGAGCTAATCTTGGACAATTTATATTCCCAAGATGTTATTTCTTTGTCAAGGACCAGCCTTGGCATTGGAGTGGGGTTCTGAGAGAAGGGGTGTCTGGGAGTGGCAGAAAGAACGACTCAAAGTCAAATCATGGGTTCAAGCTGCCCACTCAGGTTCTGCTGAGATGGCTTTCCAGTCAGTCAGTCAGTCTGTCTGTCTGTCTGTCTGTCTGTCTGTCTGTCTCATCTAAAAACTGTCTGGTTGAGACAGCTCTCTCTGTAGGTAAAAGTTCTAAATGCTGTCTGGGTTTAGTCAGAGAAGCTGCTATAAAAAATTATTGGATCTTCCGACTAAGTCAGAAATCTTGGTAAGAAAAAATTCTTGAAGAGCTGTTTTGCTCTCCAGAGATTTCTAGAGAGCCCAGCTCTCACTAGAGAGAATTTCTAAACAACTGCTATCGCCTTTTGCTAGCTCATCTCATGCAGACCAAAAGCCCAGTTTTTTAATTTACATATCAATTCAGTTATTTATTCCAGGTTTCCTTTTGATTATATTTTGAATCAACATCCCGTGACCGCAGTCCTTTGATTCTTAAAAGACTGTAAGCATACATGCTGATCTTGAACTCAGGAATCTGCCTGCCTTTGTGTCTTTCTGACAGTCTAGCTCAGAGTGTAGCTGCCTTTGTTCCTTTAGATTCATGAAGCCCCCATAATTCATATTGCACTCTTATGTTTTGCATAGTTGAGAAATTATATATATTTTGAACTCATGTATTTATAGGTCTTTCCCATAGCCTTAAGGGCTGTCCTGAAGGTCCCAGCCTTTACCATTTTGCTGAGACATTAGCCACACCTTCTTCACCTGGACCCATGTTGTCAGATTATCCTGGAGACATTAATGTTAACAAAGAAGACATTCCTAGGAGGAATGTGAAATATGTGCATTATTATACAAACAAGCCTTATGCCCACAGCAGTCATCCATACTCGTGGAGGTTCACAACGGGGCCATGTCCCAGAGGCAAGAATCATATCACCAACTTACTCTGTCCCTGCCAGGGCCACACCTGGCTCGGCATCTCCTGGAGGTTCACACTAGGGACCTGCCCCAGGGTCAGGAGCCATGTCACTCTGTCCCCACCAGGGCCACGCTTGGCTTGGCATTTCTTCATCCACATTTTTCTGTTAATAGTAATTAATGTGCTATAGCTTTTGTTTCTCAGAATGCCTATGATAATTATTGTTTAGAAAACTCAGTTGTCGGTAAGTTGTGATTGAGTTTTCCTTGACTGGAAGCTTTTATCTCACCATGCCGTGTGCTTGCTTACCTTTATCATGTTTACCTGTTTTACATCTGTTTCCTGTGCTGAGGGACAAGTCAGTGATGGACATAACCCCTTTCCCAGCTTCTGCACCTGTGTGAAGAAAGGGTAAACAACCTATTTGGTTAATGAATACATGAAATGAAAACAGAGAGGAAGTAGGAAGGCCTCACAAGGGACAGAGGCCCAGAAAGTTGCCGGCAGGTTTGCATGCAGTTGGTTCACAGTGGCAGCCTGCCTAGAACAGGAGACTGTGCCTCACATGGTGTTGTGGGAAGGATGGCTTCCTACTCTTGGGTCACTGCTATCTATACACATGACAGATTCTACAAGGAAGCTGCATTTTTGCTGGAAACCAATGGCTATGGTAGTCAGTGGTGTAGCAGGCAAGGGTACAGAAGACACTAATAAGACATTAAGGATTCTTTTCATCTCGGACTCGAAGCCCTTGTCCCTCCTTCGGCTCTTTTGTTAAGGATTTGTAATAGATTTTTGTATAACTGAGTTACTTTATAATAAGGGAAAGTGAACTGATCTTGGTACTTCTTTCTAATTGTGATCACAAAATTGGCAAGTATTAAGTTACTCTCCCTTCCTCTACCAGTACAGAGAGAACACAGCCTGTGTAACAGAGTCACCCACACAGGGAAGCAGGCTCTGTATCAGAGTCCTTGTTGGGGATGCTTTTCTCAGAGTTCCAATCCACCACATAATCTGAAGTAGTCACTGGGGTGACTTTGGATGGTATAACATTTGCTTCTGGTTTGATTTGAAGAGGGTGGCAGCAGAGGCATAAGGGCATATGGTCTCATTGTCTGATTCAATGGGTGCTATTTGGCGAGACAGCCAAGTACAGGCCAAAAGAAGAATTGGGCAAGCTTTGAAGACTAAGAGAGCTTGTATTTGTCACCACAGGTAGCAGCCAGGCACTGTGACTTATGCCTGTTATCCTAGCACTTAGGGTGCTCAGGACTTTATAGTGGATTCTAAGGCTAACCTGAGCTACAGTGATCAACCAGACTTTCTCAAACAAATATAAACCAACGAGTGACTTTTTCCTATCAATTGGAACTCTTGCTTGATGAAGAAAAGAAAAAAAAAACACCAGTAACTTCCCTTCAGCTAAGAAGAGAATTCGTCCATCCAGATAAGCAGAGCCAAGGGGATATGAAATTCAGACATAGCCACACCCACAATCATGACAGTTTAAAAATCTTTTTCTAGGTCTGGATGTCTAGGTCTAAGTCATGTGTCACCTGGAAGGGCACAGGCATGATGGTGAGGTGCTCTGTGCCGACCAAAGGAGAGTGCAACCCAGGCAGGGAAAGGGCGCCCCCTACTCTTACTAGAGTTGAGTTTTCCTTACATTTTGCCTCTTTGGCATTGTTTCTTTCATTCTCTCTCTCTCTCTTTCTAGCTTCGTTGGTGCTAGGAACAGGGGTGGTGGTAGTGCCAGGGATTAACCCTAAAGCTTCAGAGGTTAGGCAACTAGTCTCCAGCTCCGCTGTATTCTCACCTGGTTTGTTTTGTTTTGCTTGTTTTGTTTTGAGACAATTTCAGCCCTTAGCCCAGGCTGGTCTTCAACCATCTCACGATTCGGTGCCTTGGCTTCTTGAATGCTGGGATGACACATGGTTATCACCATTTCTGGGTCTGTTCTCTGTATTCCCCAGGCACGTGCTCTCTTCCAAAGCATGCTTTCTCCTGACCCCCTCACACCTACCCTGCTATCACTGCTCCACAGAAGACAGGCACAGCCTTATCTCTGGCTTCTGTGCTTCTCAATAGAGCTCGTCACTCATCACCATCTGGTGTCCTGCAGGCATTACGAATTTAGATGTCTGAAATGCACTGGCCACCCTGCTGCCGAATGTCCTACCAGGACCAACATCCGCTTTCCATTTGCCCGGAGTTTTAGTCTCATGTTTCTTATGATTTCTTCTGCATACAACTTCTCCCTCTCATAAGATTTCTTAGTTCTTTATCGTATCTCTTAGGAACTTTACAATTTTCACTCTGCTTTTACAGTTCTTGGTGTGTGTGGGTCTCCCTTCCCCCACACCACCATTGTCGTTGAGGTCTCTTGATGGAAGGTGGTGTGTGGCTTATTGTTTCTGTTCTATTTCTCCCCTGCTTCTAGCTTCTTCTTCTCTCATCAATATTCTTGTCAGACTTTTAGGTTTCAATAAATATCTGTGTAAAGAAGGAAACAATGCAATGTGTGCTATAATGACGTGGCTGTCGTAACTTGATCACGGTTAAAGAAAAACACAGTTATGACAGTATAAGAATCTCTTTTTACCATTTTGAGTGCTGTCAAACTGTGGTTTTCTTTAACAATGATCAAGCATGACAGCCATGCCGTTGACCCCAGAGAAAATGAAACCCATAGGATCAAAAGATGGCCAGGTCTTTATTAATCCATACCTTCTTATATCCTTTGAGAGAGACACAGAGTATGGCTGGAGGGAGTAAAGGAGAGAGGGAGAGATAAAGAGGAGGGGGAGGGGGAGAGAAAGAAGGAGAGGGGAGGGGGAAGAGGGAGAGGGAGAGGGAAGAGGGAAGTGGGAAAGGAGACCATTAGGAAGATAAGTTCCCGGATCTACCATCTGCAAACTAGAGATCTTCCTGATGTAATTGAGTGTAAAGACCTGAGAGCCTGGGAGGTGATGGTGTAAATTCCAGACTGAGGTCCAGAGAAAAGAATATGGTCTCCAAGCAGTGAGGTAGGAAAATGCATGAAGTCTGTATACATTTATCTGTGCTTTACTCTGCTCAAGCCTTCCATAAATTAGTTAATGTTTTCTCATCTTTACTGAGGTCATTGATTCAAATGCTCACCTTATCTGAAAACATCCTCCTGATATGCCCACTGTAATCAGTGGCCAGTGAAGTCCATTCAAAATTACCCACTATAGGGGAAAGCATAGAACTGGAGTCTCTCCAAACAGCTTGGAGCAGCAGCCAAGGAGCTGGGGCGGGAAGCACCTGTGGGTAGAACTTTATCAAGAAGAAACACAAATACAGGAAGTATTTTGATTAAAGGACAGAATTCACCTCAAAGGCAGGCCAATGTAAAGGTACTAAGAGTCAGAGATGGAGAGTTTGATTTGAAAGTCGTCAGCCATTACTAGTGGGAGGATTCTTTCTAAACAACTGCAAGGTCTTTGCGAGGGCCTGGAGATGCTGGCCCTGTAACAAGGAGCGTCAAGGCTGAGGCCCAAGCTCAGAAGAAAATTCAGCCAAGCAGAGTCCTCGTGAGTATCGGAAACCTAGTGCTTCAAGTCTTGCCATACTCTTTGAATTCATTATAAGAAGACAAATCATTATAGCGATACTTTACTATACAGATTTTATTTGTAGAAAACGCAAGGGGAGGAGCTTTCGATCTTTCTCCCTCTCCTTCCATGCCTTAATGGCTGCTGGAGATGAAGCGTAATGAGAAAAGGGCAGCAGCCTCAGAAGCAGGAATGTGTGAACCTGTTGGCTGGGACCGTTTTGAGCATCATTTGGGGGCTTCGTGAGTAATGTGATCTAAGCCCCTTTTACCATTGTGAGTAGCATCCTTTGGTATCTGTGTACATCCCTGCTCCAGATCAGTGTACTGTGGCTGAGAGGGGCAAATATCAACCTCTGATGTCAGTGTCTGCACACTAGTCAGTCCCCAGGGCACAGCGCTTAGAAGGCACTGCAAAGTCTGGGAGGGACTCGAGAGAATAGGAATATGATGTAAAACAGTAAAAAGCAAAACCGTTGGTGGATAACCGTGACAGTCTGGGGGAAGTGCGGTGAATCTTCTCAATGTGATACCGATTGGTTATCACCCTTGAGTTGCTTTCCCAGGACCTTTTATGACCCAGGAATTCCCAGAAGGCACAGGGATGTGCCCTAGAGGGGTCAGACTTCCTCAGCAGTCACTGGTCCAACCGGTTTTGAGCCCTCTCCACATAGGCACTGGGTTTGCATTCTGTTTGCCCCTGTGGTGGAGACTCTGCCCTTTCATAGATATTGCCTTCTCTGGTGTTGGGTTTAATTTAGTAAATCAAGACTGAAACAGACGAAAATAGGCCGTTGTCCAAAATTATTTGCATCCCACTTCTTAGTGGATAAGTGATTTTAGACTTTATGCTTATCAGGCCTGCATCGATTCTGTTTTGACACGGTCTGTTCTCATCCTCTTAAAAAAAAAGCAACCTTTTGCTACCTTTCTTCATCTGGGTGCCTATTGGGCAGAGGCTACTGTCAAGTACTGTGATTTCTGTCCACCTGGCTAGCAAAAATTCTATATAGACTGTCTGATCATGGAGACTCTAAGTTGTCTCATTCATTCTATATTCATTTAACTGCACGGATTATTTTTTCCTTATTGTCCACAGGAGAATTTTTAATAACACACAATGGGCAATTAGGACATCTTTAAAAGCCATGGCATTTAAACTACTACTTCACTGAGAAATACTGACTATGCCTTAGCCAGTTGACCTTCCGATCTACAATTTGGATCTCAAAAGAATCTCTTTAGAGTCATCACATTTTGAACGACTTAGGCCTTGAACATTATTTATAGGGCATTTTTCTTTTCCCTCGCGCTTTTAGTTGGAGGAACCTGAAGTCCACGCAGGTTAAGACTTCGTTGTTGGGAATTAGTACCATTCTGCCTTTGTGCTAGCATATCCGTTAGTTCCTGGAATCAGAACTGAACCAAGTGTACTCTCTACCTGTTGGTTCAGGCAACCTCCTGGTTATGAATGAGCTGTCCTTTCTCATCTTTCCCTGATTGGCTATCCAGCTATTTCCTTAGTCTATTGGTCTAGTGTCCTGTACTTTCAGCTATAGAGATGGCCTATTAATACAGCATTGTTGGTTGTTTTGATGGACAATCCACAGCTGTTACCAAACACCAGAGGAGAGGATGCGATGAACAAGGAGTAGCTTATACATACTCATTATATTCTTAAATATTACATACTTACCACATATAATAATTACCATATACCCCCACATTTATATGAAAAGAGAGGCTAGGCCTTTTAGAGTAAGGGAGAGTTTGTGGGAGGATTTAGAGGGAGGACAGGGATGGGAAATATAATATTAAAATCTCAAAAAGTAAAGGGAAGAAAAAAAGTTTTTCAAAAAGAAAAAAAAAATCTGAGCATGCATTTTCTGTAAAGTAATCGCCATCTTAGTCTTTGACAATTGCATGCAGTCTGATATAGTTGATGTCTTTTCATATTTTCCTCGACAAAAGCATTGGTTTCCTGCATGAATGTTTAGAATTTTTAATTTCATTGTTTTTTTTATTGTAAGAGGTATTGAAGTGCTTTGTGGTAAAATACAGTAATTTAAAATATTACTTTTATTTCTGTGTATCTGTGTGAGCCTTCTTGTCTATAAGTGCACCGTGGATATGAGGTTCCCATTGCTTCTAGGACAGGGTTTCAGATGCTTTGGGGCAGGGGTTACAGGTGGCTGTGAGTAGCCCCATGTAGGTGCTAGAAACCAAGGTCCTCTGCAAGAGCACAGACGGCTCCTGACTGCGGAGCCATCTCTCCAGACCCCAAATCAACCATTATGTTCTCAGCTCAATACTATCTATGGTGTATTATAGAGAACAGGCTGCTATGGCAATATGCTGAACTTTAACCAATAGAAATTAATTTTTTTCGTAGTTCTAGAGACTGAAAGTCTAAGATCAAAGGGCTAGGACATGGCTTTCTGGTGAGGGTTGTTCGGTGGATGGTAGATGGGCTCCTGACTGTGTCCTCTCTACTGTCCCTTCATCTGAATGGACCAGGGTCCTTCTTATAACACTAATTATTTACGTAGACGATCTCCATATATCACCACACTGTGGATTAGGGTCCGACATGAATTTTGAGGAACACAGTTCAGTTTATGGTACAAAGCTAAGATTTTAGTGGGGTTAGAGTATTGACTGAAATAGACAAAAATATCTCTCAGTTGATTTTTATGAAAGACAGGCTTTTGTCTGAGGAAATGGGTATTTCTCAGCTTCTAATTTGTATGACATTGATTTATTAATGTTTCATCCATTTTACAGTGAAAATGCACTTGAGAGTAAATGACCCTTTAAAAAATTGCTTTTGCAGAGATTTCTTTTTCTAATGCAGATTCTTTGCCTCATTAAAAAGTTAATGAATTTCTAAGTGGCCCAGCACTATCCACAAAACTCTTTATAATATAGAAACCCTAATCATCAGCATTTAGAATAATTTAGTAAACAACAGCTTGAGCTAAGATATAATTTAAAACAATTTTGGAACTCTTTTTGCGATATTGATGGATATATTTTTAAACTATGAAATTGTAAGGACCCAAGTAGCCATCAATAAAGAATGCTGGAAAGCTACTCTGACAGCATCCACAAAATATCTATTTAAAGAACTAAAAAGGTAAATTGAGACAATTAAAAAAATCATCTCAGAGCCCTGTGTTCAAATACTACCATTGTGCCATTGGTACTTCTTTCCTGTTTTATAGTCTTGGGTACCCAGACTTTGTGTATGCTAGGCAAGCACTTCCCCCTAACCTGGAGTTATAGCCACAGCCCAGCTCTTATTATTATTTTTGAAGTCTTTCTCAACGTCTAAACCAGTTTTTTAAAATCTTATTTTGTTTATAATAGATAGGCAGTTGATTAAATAATTCTTTTGCTATTTTGTTTGTTTCTTTCTGGATTTAAAGAGGAACGGACTGGTCCATTTATTTCGGTAGTGAGTTCAGACGCAGCACTGCATGCCTGGTCGGAGTACGGCTTGTTTCTCTAGACCGTACTCTACATCTAAGGTTTAGTGTTCATTCATATGTGCTGGCTCATTACTATCTGTGTGCCTCTGTTTGCTCTGTTTCAGTGTTTGTCAGCAGAAGACATCTTTTCTCTTCATGGTTTCTCAAATGTCACCCAGATAACCAGCTCGAACTTCTCTGCCATCTGCCCCGCGATCTTACAGCAGCTGAACTTCCATCCCTGCGAGGATCTAAGAAAGCACAACGCAAAGCCCAGTCTTTCCGAAGGTACCGGAAGCCGCTTTCCCACTCCATAGGGAAGGAAGTCTGAGAGGCAGCGGGAGATAAAGCTCTCACGCACCCTTTTCTCATTTATCGCTCTTAATTAAGTTGTGAGAAACCTCCTGATAAAATAAGATTTAGCGAGTTTTTAGATAAGAATATTGGAAACTCATACAAACTGTATGCAATGCGCTTCTGCTTGTGGGATCAAGACTGACCCTAGTATGCGTTAAAATTCTACAATCCAGTCTTCTCATTTTACTTATTCATTTGATTTTTATTGTATAGATTCATCAAACATTGTGTTCTGTTACATATGAAATTTTCACGCAAATACACAATAATGCGTTGACCGTATTTATCCGAAGCCTTCCTCCCCTCCCCCTTTCCCTCTTTTTTTCCCCCAAAGTCTTTGTTCTGGTAAGAGGAGTGGTCCTCACCCTTCCGAATGCTGTGACCCTTTAATCCAGTTCTTTGTGTTGTGGGGACCCCAACCATAAAATGATTTCATTGCTACTTCATGCCTATAAGTTTGCTACTGTTATAAATCATAATGGAAATACCTGATAGGATATCCGATATACGGATCCACAAGGGAGTCGTGACCACAGGTTGAGAATCAGGGCCCTAGATGTCTACCTTCATGTCATCAACGTTATTTTATGTGTCAATATGCAACCATTTCTTGATTTTAAACAGCATGATGTGCGTACCAGGTTACTTATGTACTATTTGGCTGACTAGATGAGTCAGCTGCCATCACCTTTTGCCTGTCCTGTTATTTTAAAACTTGTCAGTTTGTCTGCAGTTGTGATGGAAGGCATAGTTCTAGCTGAACCCGTAAAGCATGGAGTTACTAACCTTTAACGTTTGTATATGGAAGAGGACACGGGACTTATAAATGTTTGCTAGAGTGTGTTTACATTTCTATAAGACTGTTACATGGTGATAGTTTATACTTTACATTTGAAATATATATATATTTAATGTATGTGAGTACACTGTAGCTGACTTCAGATGCACCAGAAGAAGGTGTCAGATCCCATTACAGATGGTTGTGAGCCACCATGTGGTTGCTGGGATTTGAACTGAGGACCTTCGGAAGAGCAGTCAGTGCTATTATCCATTGAGCCATCTCACCAGCCCTATATGTTACATTTGAAAATAAATGCAATGAAGTTTTTTTTTTAAATATATTATCAGTTACTAGCAATACAGACCAATAAAGGCCCAGACATCACAGTCCAACTCCATGGTTTTCTGGCCATTCTGGAAACATGCTTTGAGCCGCTTTACCTCAGTTTGCTCATCCAATCTAGCTCCTTTCTCACAGTGTCAGGATTAAATGACAACACTCATAAAGTACCTAGGACAATATTGGCTCAGTATTGCCTAAGGCCCGAGGTTTCAGGAACCAACTTCAGTAAAGCAAAGTTACTGGGATTCAAACATATTTCTAAATCTGGCTGAGGTGGTTTAGGCCTGTAATCCTAGCACTTCAGAGCCTGAGACAGGAGGATCACCATGAGTTCAAGACCAATCTAGGCTACAGAGAAAGACTTGGTGCAAGAGTGAGAGTATGAGAGAGCAAGAAAGCAAGCGAGATGATAGATAGATGATAGAGAGATAGATGATAGATAGATAGAAAGATAGATAGATGATAGGGAAATAGATGATAGATAAATGATAGATAGATGATAGATAGACAGATAGATGATAGATAGATAGATAGATAGATAGATAGATAGATAGATAGATAGATAGTTCAATGGGATAGAGGACACTGATGGCTGAGCACAGTGCCTGGTATGGCAGACACTTGCTGTGTGCTGGGTGTCACTTGTGTACTGCTCTGACAGGGCCAGAGAGGAAGTGGCCCAACATTTAAGTCAGTTTTCTGATGGATGTTTTAAAAGTGGCCATGAAGAAGCAGCTCTCTCATCTTCTAGACAGTGCTCTGTGCCACGTGTAGCTTGGTTAGATAATAGATGATAGATAGATGATAGATAGACGATAGATAGATAGATGATAGGTAGCTAGATGATAGATTAATGACAGATAGATGATAGATAGATAGATGATAGGTAGATGATAATAGATGATACAGATAGATGATTGCTAGATAGAGAGATGATAGCTAGCTAGATGATAGAGGATAGCTAGCTAGACAATAGATAGCTAGATAGATGATATAGATAGATGCTAGATAGATGACACAGATGATAGATATGGACAGATGATAGCTAGCTAGATGGTAGCTTATAGATAGATGATAGCTAGATAGATGATATAGATAATTGATAGAAGATCGATGACACAGATAGATAGATGATAGAGGATATAGATGATTGCTAGATAGATGTTATAGATAGATGATACTGATAGATGATAGCGGTGTGTGTGTGTGTGTGTGTGTGTGTGTGTAGGAGAGAGAGAGAGAGAGAGAGAGAGAGAGAGAGAGAGAGAGAGGAGAGAGAGAAAAGAGAGAGGAGAGAGAGGTTTTCTAATTCTAGCTGTTCAGGTTATTTTATGTCAGGTGGAGCTGGGAGCCAAGAACAGGAAGTAGGAAGCAGGAAGTGAGAGAGAACTCTAGGGTCAACACTGCAAAGCCATAAAGTAGAAAAGTCAACAGTTCTCAGTTTCGAGATCAGAAAGGCACCAAGTATTTGGACAGGGAACCGAACAAAGAGAGTGGAGTGCTTGTCTCTGCTAATTTGTTTAGTTTGGCAATGGCTCACCATTTGATGCTATTCTTCATAGTTTTATTTTAGTGCAGATGTGTGGTCTTGAGCAGTTGCTCAGCATCTTTTTGCCTGAGTTACTCCATCTGTAAGGCAGGTGTAATCACAGCTCCTTTATTGGAGAATTGTGGGTAGCACCAAAAGGAACCAATGTATGCAAGTGACTGGGACACACCTTGAAAGGATTATGTCTTTGATCGTTTTGTGTGTGCTCAGGAGTCTATGTGTGTCTGAGTATATGCATGGAGAATATGAACACGTATGGGGTGGGGTGACCTTATATACATTTGGGGGTCAGAGGATGATGTCAGTGGTCCTGATCTATCACTTTCCATTCACTTGAGAAACAGGCTCTCACTGACCATGAGCTTAGGCTGGCAGGCATCAAATTTCAGCTATTCTCCTGTCACTTGAAACACTGGTGACATGTTTTATAGGTATGTGTGGACATATGAGTTTTTGATATGGGTGCTAGACTAAGATCTTCATGGCTGTGCAGCAAGCATTCATATCTACAGATCTATCCTCAGCTTCTTATACACATGGCTATAGGTTCAGGGTCTTCCTTGGTCCTTCTGTAATGTTACTTTCTCACAAGGAAATTAAAAATAACCACATGTAGTAGATTCTGAATATAACTTCTCACTGCTTGTGAGTTGAATTTGAGGTCATTCAAGAGACTAAAAAAAAACTCAAAATAAATCTGATTTAAGGAGCCATGACACAAAAAGTTCTGGATATGTTTATATTGACATTTTAGTGGGACGATAAAGTAATCTCAGAGATCTTATTTGGAAGTTGCTTTTCATTTGCCTTATAAAACCACAATGATATAGGCAGTAAAAACCAATGATAAGTTTACTTCCTTGGGAGAGAAATTAATCACATCTTAGTAGTAACTGGAAGGTCCAAAATTGCTTCATTTCTGGAAGAGTTCACACAGTACTACTTAATTCAAATAAGATGTAAGCACAAGAGACTCTTCCTTGAAGCAGCTTTGACGATTATACTGTCCAACATAATACAAGCGGTGATGAAGCTGTGAGCTCCAGAGCGATGAAATCGATACTGCACAGTGAGTTCATCTAGGAACAGAGTCGCTCTCTCTGCTTATGGAAAGGATAAGAAGGCATGACAAGAAGGGTCTCAACACGTGGCCATGTTTTATTGGAAGCGTCTCTCTCTCTCACACACACACACACACACACACACACACACACACACACACACACATACACACCTGTGTGCACACATATATCCTCATGCACACACACATGGACTCTCATGCTCAAACACACACACACACACACACACACACACACACACACACACACACAGCATGCAAAGAGACAGATGCAACCCCTGGGGAGGAGATCTAGAATCCGAGTTTGTCTGGCAGAACCAAGACTTATGTTTGTGGGTAGAGTGGGTTCCCTTTGTCCCTCGGAACTGGCTGGATTGAGCTAGCTCAAGGCGCAAGACAGTTTAAAAAGGGGGGAGCGAATTAATTCTTGCCTCAGGATGCTCCCTCACTCCAAGGTTTAAAGTCCCAATGAGTGGTTTCTTCTGTTATGTGGGTGAGAGGAGTCCACCAGTTCTTTGTCTTGAAGAGGGAGAAGAATCATGAAGTTGGCCATATTAAATATTTAAGTGAAAGGCACATAATTCTATCCAGAACTTCTTTCTTTGTCTGTCTGTCTGTCTACCTGTCTGTCTGTCGACAAGAGATCTATCTGATGTCTCCTCCCTCAAAGCGGTTTCCATAGATGCATTGCCTAAGGGGGACAGAGAGCCCGGAGCTTTGTACCTCTAAGCCTATTCTGCTCACTGCATAACAACAGGGAGCCAAAGGAAGGAAGAAGTCTGCTTACTCAGCGTTTTGGAAATAATATTAAAAACAGCATATGTTGAAGCTGTGGTATATTCAGGAACAATGTAATTTATTTTACTTTTGTAAAAACTGTGCCTCTATGTATGTATGTGAACCGTGTACATGCCTGGTACCCTAAGAAATCAGGAAAGGACACTGGATGCCCTGAGACTGAGTTACAGAGACTTCTAAGCTCCTGTGTGGGTGCTGGCAACCAAACCAGAGTCCTCCACAAGAACAGCGAGTGCTTTTTAATTGCAATCTATCACTCCAGCTCTTTTTTATTCCCCCATGTTCATATTTAAAAATTAGTTTTAAAAATTATGTCTGTGTGTCTTTGTGTGTAGGCCTGTTTGAGTAAGAGCCATAAGCCTGCAGTACCCACAGAGGCCATAAGAGGGCGTTGGATTCCTCTGGGTCGGGGCTGGCATTTGAACTCTGGTCCTCTACAAGAGCAGCGACTGCTTTTAGCCCAAATTCAGAGTTTTATCTGTGTGATTTGCGCTTATGGAAACTATGTATGTTCTGGCTTCTGTAACGGTGGGAGGAAGGCAGTAGTATCTTCCTTGCAAGGCTGTGTGGGTTCAATGGGATAGAAGACACTGATGGCTGAGCACAGTACCTGGCGTGGCAGACACTTGCTGTGCGCTGGGTGTTACAGGGCCAGAGAGGAAGTGGTCCAACGTTTAAGTGAGTTTTCTGGTGGATGTTTTAAAAGCGGCCACGCGGCAGCAGCGTTCTCATCTTCTAGACAGTCCTCTGTGCCACATGTAGCTTGGCTGCAGTGGTCATGGGACATCTCAGACCACGCTGCTACAGTGGACTATCCTGTGCACGCTTCACTCTGTTCTTAAGCCAAGCCTCTACAATCCAGCACATCTAGTTAGGCATCAAACTAGGATAGTGTTTGTCATCCCCACCCCCTCCCGCCAGCAACATTTACTGAGTGGCCTTTGGGCGTCTGAGTGAGAGATGAACCACCTCTAGGTGTTGCCAGCATCACCCAGTCTTCCTCTGGGCCTGGCAATGTGAGTTGTGCAATGCCAGCTGTCCCCTCCCCTCCCACGTGGTCTTTATCTATATTCTCACGGCACTGGCTGACTCCAGGTTCTGGGAGGCCCAGCTGGGGAGAGCTGAGGAGTTGTTTGTGTTTAAAATTAGGAGAGTTTCTTTTTAAAGGTGATCTCAGGGGTCTTCAGACTAATGGTTACGAGAAACCAAGTGTCGGGCATGATGATTGTCAGTTTGAAGTGACATCATCCCAATTCACTAGGGCAGCAGCTTACGTCATCTTTCCCTTGACTCTCACAGTATCTTCTAAAAGACCACTTTTTTTTTTTTTTTTGAGTCAGGGTTTCTCTGTGTAACAGGACCCTGGCTGGCCTGGGTTTCTGCAAGTGAGTCCTGTCCTGGGCTCACTTTGCAGACCAGGGTGGTCTCGAATTCAGAGAGATCTGCCTCCCTTTGCCTACCAGCGGCTGGGACTAAAGGCCTGGTGCAAAAGGCTACATTATAAAGTCAGCCTTGAGCTGCAGATGACGGGAGGTAGCTGGAGCCTGTACACTGTACAGGGCAGGTCATTTGTCCTTCTTCAGATATTCTCCAGGTCCCTGCCAGCTCTGCACTCATTAATCTGAGGACCAGTCATAGCACAGGGCCACTTAAAGCCCAAGCACACCTTCCTAGTTCCTTTCCTTTGGAGACATGATTTCACATAGCCCAGGCTAGCCTTGAACTTGCAGTGTAGACAAAGATGACTTTGAAATGGTGATCCTCCTAATTCCCCCTTGAAAGTGTTGAGATTACAGGCATGAACCACCATACTTAGTTTATGAAATGCTGGGGACTGGACTCAGGGCCTCCTGCACGATAAATTAAGTCTTATACCAACTAAGCTAGATCCCAGACCCTACAAACATGCTTTCTATTAATGTTCAGACTACTGTACGTGTGATCTCAAATTTCTGTATAAATCTCAATGCGAATTTTTAGTGTTGGAGAAGGTATTTGTTAAAGCCTTTAAAGATGAAATGTTTCAAGGCTCGTGCTGTGCTGCAGTTAATGTGCATTTGACACCTTGGTTGTAACTAATTTTTACTCTTTTCCCCCTTTTCCTATAGTCTGGGGCTATGGATTCCTGTCAGTGACAATTATCAATCTGGCCTCTCTCCTGGGATTGATTTTAACCCCCTTGATAAAGAAGTCTTATTTCCCCAAGATTTTAACTTATTTCGTGGGACTCGCTATTGGGACTCTTTTCTCAAACGCCATTTTCCAGCTTATTCCAGAGGTAAGGGGGTGGGCTCTGCCTTTCTGTGAATAATTGCTCCTTTTAAACATTTTAGCACCTTCTGCATTTTAGCTTGCATAATCCCTACAGAATTTTATGATGGGTTTAGAAGGCTTTGGATAAGAGATATCAGAAACACGGTAAGTGGCAAAGATTATCTCGTGCTTTACGGAGTGTTGGAGTGAGAGACAAAATTATTGTTCTAGGAGGGCAGCCACCAGGACGTGCATGCTTAGACAGCACTAGGATACCTCAAAGAACTCAACACTTCATCCTGCCTTTTATTTGGCAAAATTTAATTTTTCTACAGTTCATTGTTTATTTTCTATAGGCTATCCAATGTCTAAATTTTATTGAAGCTAAACTACAGAATTCCCTTCTGTCTTTACTACAGCTGAACAAGATGAGAGGTTAACTGTGTGTCCTGTTGACAGGCCCCCTCCCCCACTTTTTTTTTTTTCAATTGACTGAGAGGAGAAAATCAGTCATGGGTCAGCAAATAAAGAACAGCTTGTTTTTCCCCTTTGATTAAAGTGTATTACTTGATAGTGACTGCAGTCATAATCACGGATTGTTATTTACTTAGTCAATATGAAATATGCATCCTTTTATTTCCTATCTGTTATGGCCATATTGGGAAAAGAGCTAGTGAAAGGAAAACAAGAGAGGGAAAGAAAGAGAGTAAGTCCTAAAGGCAAATGAGAAAAATCCACATACACAAGAGCCACATCTCCTTTTGTATTCTGCACACGGAAGGAGCAAGAGACAAGCCCCAAATAAAGAGAAAGCAGAATGCAGGCTGTACCCCTCTTTTAAGTTTTACAAAATAACAAAAGCTTTTTCTAGTTTTTAAGATTAAAAATCTTATGTATGTGAAAGTGAAGCATACATTCTCAGAGTTATAGTTTTTATTAGTATTTGTGTAGAAAGAACACAAGAGAAATATTTATTGAAAACCTTCAAATGCAAAGAAGAAAGATGAAAATCTGAGGAGATTAACTGACTTGAGGACAGCCATACATTGGCTAATTACTAATGAGAGCCACAATGCACATTTAATAAAAAAAAAACATTGTAAATGCATTTGTATCATGTATTTAGGACAATGGTGTGCTGTATGTATGTATGTGCATTTAGTATTTTGTGTGTTTGTGACTCACTTAAGGCAAATGTTGCTGCGGGTGTTCTAGAGAGGAATCTTTAAGGTCTGGTGGTTTTGCTCTATGGGGTGACTGCTAGAAGGAAGGCTTTAATGCATCGTGTGTGGTCTGGTTACTCATGTTTCAGAGTATTTGAGGGTGGACTTATGACTTCAGGAAAATTGTATACTATGAAATTACAGTATTGTTTTCCAGGAGTCAATTAAACTGTTTGGTTTTAACTGACGCGTCCTGTCTCCCCCTCCTTAGGCATTTGGATTTAATCCCAAAATTGACAATTACGTTGAGAAAGCAGTTGCTGTGTTTGGTGGATTTTACATGCTTTTCTTTGTCGAGAGAACACTTAAGATGCTACTGAAAACATATGGCCAGGTAAAGGGCTTGACTGAGGACATTTGATAGCTTGCTTTTCCAGGCTCATTAACAAAGGCAAGAATTGTGAATTTATGAACAGTCTGACTGTTATGCTAGCAAATATGAAGAGAATAAAAGTCAGTATATTGACAAGTATAAGAAAAATACCTGACTTATATAAAATTTGAAACTGTTAACTCCAATTCAACACAAAGTGATAGATGTGGATAATTTGTATGCCCTTGTATTATTTAAATAACCACATATATATCCCCTATCACAGAGAAAGCAGAAACCATGGAATCTTGTACATAAAAATCTCTTTAAAAAAGAAATGTTAGTACTTTAAAGAGATTACACGCAGATAGAGTAGATGTAAAAACTTTCTTTTATAAATGAAAAACAATGGACATTTTTCTTATCTACATGAATCATCTTTTTTTTTTTCTCTTCCTATAACCCACTTGCTTTATTCACACGTAGAATGACCATACTCACTTCAGGAATGATGACTTTGGTTCTAAAGAAAAAACCCACCAACCCAAAACGTTACCATTGCCTGCAGTCAACGGTGTGACTTGCTATGCCAACCCCGCTGTCACTGAGCCTAACGGACACATCCACTTCGACACTGTCAGCGTTGTATCCCTCCAGGTATGTCCTGCTGATTGCACTTTTCTCTTAATCTTCTGTGTAATTTTCACCATAAAGGTAGCAGGGAACGCAGGGAGTCAGTATTTCAAGTGCTCACATGTTAAACCTGCCCATCTCCATCGGAGAAGCCACTTCACGTTCTTTCTGCTCTCCCTCTGGATGCTTAGGCCCACGAAGTAAAGAAACTGTGAATTCATTGTTCTCCAAGGTTGCTTAGCTATACGAGAGCCTCCTGTTAGACTTACACAATACCTCTAGCCAAATTAACTCGGGACATTTCTCCCACTTCAGTTCTTTCAAGATCCCAAACCAAAAGATCCTTTGAGTGATTTTGAAATTGCGAGAAGATTTGAAGGTTTCAAAAGCTGTGCTTATTAATTATCTGAGTTAAAATTTATATTTGCACTGCCTGAAGAATATTAATGGGTACCATTTTTTTTAAAGCAAGTATTTCACACCAGGTAATATGCTAGGCAATGACTGATTTTATCTCATCATTTTTTAAATATAAAAACTACTGAAAGTAGAGGTTGTTCTCTATGTATTATGACCATTTTCATTTCAAGTGGTAGAAATCAAATTCAAATTATCCATGGCCAAAGGATTAATTGGTGGAAAGAAAACTGCTATCTTGTATGGGGAGCCAAGCTTCTGGGACAGAACTATCAGCACCATCAGCACCATCAGCACCATCAGCACCATCAGCATCATCAGCACCATCAGCACCATCAGCACCATCAGCACCATCAGCACCATCAGCACCATCAGCACCATCAGCACCATCAGCATCATCAGCACCATCAGCACCATTAGCATCATCAGCACCATTAGCATCATCAGCCCTTCTTCTCCACAGCATCTCAGTATCACTTTGTTCCTGATGCCTGAACTATCCCCTTTCAGGAAATAGCCCTGGACAGCTCCTGAGACTTAACATAATTTCAGTTTCTAGGATGGAACCGACTTCTTGTTTTTAAACCTCCAATCCCTTGTTAGCATCCTCTTGGTCTGCTTTCTATTAGGTAGTCACTTTAGACTGAACGAAGTGTTTAGAAGATGGCCAGGCTCCTTGTTGGGCTTTGAAGGAACACGAGGGTTAAACTAACAGGAAGTTATTTATTGTGGTGCCACAAATGATGCTTTTCAATAAGATTTTAAAAAGAAAATGGAGATGTCTAAATAGATAATTTTACATCATACTCACAATTGACATTTTATTGAGTGCTCCAGGTCCGTGCCTTTAACAATAGACTAATTATCTTACCACTCCATAAACTAAAGGACAAATACTATTTTAATTAGGATGCGAGGACTTAGAGATGTTAACCAACCCAATATAGAATACAGATGGAGCAGGCAGATGATTAAAGAGGGGTGCTGGGAGGACAGAGCCACTGGTGTGCACTGTAATTATCATCAGGCAGATGGAGAGGATACATCTTCGGTGTGACTCATCCGGTAAATGCAGATCCCCAAGCTACGAAGTCAAGCATACTAAGATAAGTGAGCAGTTGAGATGAGAAGAAAAACAACCCAGAGAAATAAAAAGGAGAAAAGAAATATTTGAAAGCCATTGTTGGGGGTGGGGTGGGGAAACAACAGCAACAAAACAAGGACACTTAAGTTTCTTCCTGGAAATAAAACATGCTCTACCATATTCTCCTCCCAACGGGTACAGGGAAGTTCTCAAGTGTGTTTGAAGTAACTTTGCGTTAATATTAAACTAACTGGAAATTATCTCAGGTAGTGTAATGAGTGATGGTTTTAATTAAGTTTTACAGGAGAAATCCTTTAAAAAAATGAACATTTTTATGTGCACAGAATATTAACATAATCCAACTCTCAGAAGGTGTGGGTCCTTGGCTTGGTTGACATCTCTAAGTCCCAGAAGCCTAACCATAACTGTGCTTAACCCTAGTTTAGGAGGATCCAGTACGGTAAACCATCTACCATTCAGACACAGATCAGCTCCTCATAAACCAGGGTTAAGCACGGGTATGGTTGGAGCTTGTCTAACACAGGGGCTGTTTGATGCTGCATTCTGACATGTTTTGCCGGTCTTCCTTCTTCACAACGCTAGAAACAAGATGACAACACTGGTGCTCCGTTCAATACTCTTTTTTTTTTTTCCTACTAGGAGAGGAGAGATGGATTAGCCCGAGGGTATTGTTTTCTATGGGCACAATTATGCAGGGTACCATACAGTGGGTCCTTGTGAAACCCTGGCTGAATGTTTGTGATGATTCCAAAGAACCAGTCAACTAAGCTGCCAGCTTAAACACCGATGAATGAATCTTTTACACCAGTCATGGAGACACAGCTCTATAAGCTCAATCCTTAAGAGGCTTAGGCAGGAAAATTGTAAGGTGAAGGCCAGTTTAGGCTCCAGTGAGCTCAAGGTCAGTCTGTCTTTGTGAAATCCCATCTCAAAGCAAAATGTGAAGTAAAAGAAAGAGGGTTGCGCCATAGTGGTGTAACTGCTAAGCCTGGGCAAGGCTAAGGCTAATCCTCGGCACGCCAAAACCTTCAAATGGGATCAAAAGTTCCTTCAGGTATCTGCTGGCAGGAAATTTGAATTCTCATTTCGATTCTTGTCCTGAGGAAGATGATTCTGTGTACCGGGTCAGGCAAGGCTGCCCTTCCACGGAGGACGTAACCCTGGTCCAGACCTGAGCACTGGAGTCTTCAGGGTCTATTACATGACACATAGAATTTAAAATGAGTTTAAGGAGCCGGGTGGTGGTAGTGTATACCTTTCATCTCTGTACTCGGGGGACTGACTCAGATGGACCTCTGTGAGTTCGAGGCCAGCCTAGTCTACAGAGTGAGTTCCAGGACAGCCAGAGCTACACAGAGAAACCCTGCCTACAAACAAACAAATTTAAAGGGCTAGTGACCACATTAACAGAGAACAAGTTATGGGAGTTGATCTTTTCTTCCATGATGTAGGTTCTGGGAATTGAAACCATGTCATCAGGCCAGCACCCTTACCTCCTGAGCCATCTTGCTGCTCCCCACCCTCAACATTTCCTTTTTTAACTAGCCACGTTGTTGAAAAGCTTGGGTTAATTAAGGTATTAGGATTCTTGCTTTAGAATTAGCGTCGCCTGAGGATGTTTCCGGTAAATCTAAGTACCACGACGAAGGTGGGCCCTGCTTTGCATAGTTTAAATATATCAATGGAAAGACTACTTGTACTGGACGTGGGCAGATTTTCCTTCTTTTTTTTTTTTTTCAGTAAATATCAAGTACTTGATCAGTGCCCTAGGCACAGGGGGTTTTGAGGCAAACACATTCTCCTACTTTCTAGTCTATGTAGTGGAAATAGTAGAAAGCATGAAACCAGAAGCTATGAGGAAGCAATACATATTTAGATGAAAAAAAAAATCAACCCTGGGGACTGACAGTGACATGCGGGAGATTCTTTCAACAGAACAGTCTGGAAGGATTCTCTCAAGAGGTCAGAGGAGGGTTAGGTCACGAGAAGAGCCAGCATGAAGGTATCTAAGGAGAGACTATTTTGATAATGGATAGAATAGTCAATCCTGTCTGGCAGAGGAGAACTGGAATGTCAATGGTATGAGATTCTCCAGTATTAGCATGACATACCCATGATGTCATTCCTCCAGTTTTGAAATAGAAATTATTGGATTTTCATACCAACATCAACAATGAATCCATGAGCAGAGAAGGACAAGGTTGGAGTTCTAGATCATACTTCCAGGAACTCCGTATCTGTTGAAGAGGAGGGAAAAAGCTATGTCCCCGCATGTTACCTGTGGCCCAGGTATCATGAGCTGCCTAAACATTATTGACATTGATTTCTTCTGGGGGTTGTTTTGTGAATATTCTGCTGAAGGAACAATCATAGAAGAACAAAAGTGTAAGCAAACTGGCCAGCATAACGCTACTTCCAATGTGCTTTAGATTATATAGAACTATGAACGATTTAAGGAACCAAGTTGAAGGCTCGGTGTTACATCATGAGGCAACAGGTGCTGTGGGGCAAGCTATAGCGGTCTCACTGAAAGAGTGTTTTCTGATATTAAATATCACAAAATAATTTATTCTAGATAACCCCATTAAGATGATGGAGCACAGTGTTTAAAACTCGTTTGTTTGAATTCAAGTGTGAGTTCAGGAATTGAATTGATACTGTTGGATGCTAGTGTTTCAACAGAGATAATTTTTGTTTCAAAATCGAAAATAAGAAGAAACTATTAAAATTATGAGTTAAGAAAAGTACTTTACGTTGACACAATATTGATAGAACTCAAATTATACAGTAATCTAGATTTATAAATGATAATTTTTGGTTTTTTTTGTGAAATAAAAGAAGAATGAAAGAAATATATAGTAATTAAAGTGTGTGGCTAAAGAATGTGATATTTTCTAATTTGTCCAACCAGTTCTGGCTAATCACAGAATAATCAGATATACAAGACGATTGAAATTTAGTCTGCAGTATTTTGTGTCCCATTGTATACCTATAGCTTTAAAAATTGTTATCATCAAAACCTGTATTTATCACCGTAAAATGTTAGTGTTGACAGTTTCCTTTCTAACTGTTAGGTATTTAGACAAACACTGAGATTTCTTAGCACCTAGTAAATGTGAAACACAGCAGGACACGTGACATGTGGGGCGTGCACACGTTCAGTTACTCGGTTCTCACTACATGATGTACCACATCCTAGGTTGATTTTCTGATATGGAGGGGTCGCGCTAACCTCTGTGTGGGGAACATTTCTTCCTCTAGGACGCACAGCTTGGAAATAGCTGCTGTTACCACTAGATCTTTCTTTATCCTTAGGAATGTTAGGCCTCCGTGGCTTGTGTTTCACTTCTAGGCCACTAGAGGGACCATCTAGTTCATTCCTCTGCAGTGTGCAACCATCTCCTACCGATTTTATAGTAAGAGAAAAAAAATTACTCTGCCATTTACAGAAGTCAAAAACTGTGCGTGTTATGTTTAACATAAGATACAACAAAGTGGAATTCGTTCACAGTGTAGGTGATGTCAGGGCACGGACTGTGTCAGCAGCTGATATAAAGTGATATTCCGCATATAAGAAGTATTTTTGAGATCCTTGGATCTCCCTGAGAGTCTCACAGATTTAAATACATCAAATCACCTAATAAGTATTCCCCAAGCATCTAATGTGTTCCTGGTGCTGGGAATGTGTCAGGGAGATGGAGGGACACGCGTCCTGCCCTTGGTATGTAACATTCAAAAAGGTTACAAGTGTTACAGAGAACTGAAATCACTCTCTCTTGAGTGTCTCTCTTACTAGCTTGCCTTCCACCTCGCTTGCTCTCTCTCTCTCTCTCTCTCTCTCTCTCTCTCTCGCTCTCCCACTACTCTAGATGAGAATGTGTGGAGCTCATTCTCAGTTCTGATTTTTTTTTTTTTTTTTGAGGGGGGAGTGGATCCTTTCTTCTTCCCTTTGGCCTGGAGGGTGAGAGGGCTAAAGTAGATTCCTGGGTACCTGTGTTTGGAGAAGGCTACTGGATACTAAAAGGACTATGACTACATATCTGTCTTCAGCAGGAGCTCGTTTCAGCCCTGTTTGCTTTGCCATGAATGTGGCTCTTGGATTTAGCTTTCCCAAACGAAAAAAAAATTCTTCAGTCATGGCGAGGACTCTGGATGCTCTGGCTTAGGAAAAAAAAAAGGATCTGGGATTCCTAATGTGTCTCCAATTGATATAATGTCAACGCTGTCATTTTTGGTCCCCCCCCCCATGTCTGCCACATATCAATTATTAACTAATTTTAAAATTAAAACAATAATTTTTGAGGCTGGGTCTCTCCCACTAGAATTCACGATCTTCCTGTTTTTACATTCGAAGTGCTGGGATTACAGGAGGAGCTGCACCCCTTGCCCCTGTTTACTATTTAAAATCATATAATTTGAATGTCCTATTATTTACAAGACAGAAGTCAGTTAATTTCCTCTGGGTGTCTGTGCTCAGAATTGGTTAATAAGCAGCACAATGTCAAGATTCAGTTAAGAAGAGAGCACGGAAGGGCCGCTTGAAGGACTTTTGCCTTAAAATAATTTTAAATTAAAATATAATTTCATCAGTTCTTCCCTTTAACACTTCCTAAGTCTCTTCCCTCCAACCCTTTTGCTATTTTACCTTTATTCACTCTCAAATCGATGTCCTCTTTTTCTTCGACTATTATTGTGCATATATAAACACATATATAAATATCACCTATTGAGTCAGTGTAGTTTGTGTGTGTATGATTTCAGGGCTGGTCACATTAGATGAGCAAGGAGGTCTACTTCACAGTCGCCAGTCTTTATGCTTTGCAATAGTACTTAGCACCCAGGGGCCAAATCCTGTCTGTGAGCATCTTAGGTTCCTCAGTGGTCAAGTCAACCTGAGATCTTGCTTCAACCTGGGGTCTTGCTTCCCAGCTTTGGGCTCCCCACGCTCCACACAGCTTCCTAATGGAAATGTTGTCTAAGTTCTGACTACAGAAGATCTTCAGGAACAATGCTGGCAGTGCATGGAGGTTTGCCTGCCGAATGAATCCTTGTTAATTTTGACTCTATCATGGGGCTCATCAATTAATTACAATTTGTTCCTTTTGACTGTAGGCTAGGCTGTAGAATATCTTGGAAATATCTATAAAAAAACACTGTCTTTGAGGTGTTTTTTTAAATACATGATTCTAAAGTTTTAATTTAATTTAGCCTAATTTTTAAGATTTTAAAAAGAATGCCAATCTAAAAAACAGTCTCTTCTGTAGCCACAGCCCTCCCCATAGATGCTGTAGGTTTTCTTAGGGATCTACCCACACTGTTGCTTGCTGCTGCAGCCTCATTTGTTAGTGTATGTCCTGAAATCAGTGAGTGCATTTATCTAAACATGTTCTATACAAAATTGCTTTCACTAATCAAGCAAGACTTATCCCTATTTAGAAGAATTAGTGAGGTTTTACTCAATTAGGCTTGATGTCAAGTTAATTTTTGCCCCATTAGTATAATGAAGAATTGCTATGCTGCTCTATTATGCATGGGGATTGATAAAAAGTAGAAAATTAATGCCAAACATTTTTTATTTGGAAAACAAGGAGAGGAGTGAGAGGTTTGAGTGAATTATCCTGGATACAAGAAGAGGTGCCTAATTTGTACCATGTAGAGAGCCCAGTTGCAAATCAGCAGAAGCCACAGAACACTTGGCGTGCATCCCACTGACGGAGGGTCTTTAGCATCAGCTTTCTCGTTTGATTTTTAACAATTATGTTATAAAAGGCATCTATCTTGTAATTGTCATTCTTGCTAAAGTAGGTTCCTTCCTTCCTTCCTTCCTTCCTTCCTTCCTTCCTTCCTTCCTTCCTTCCTTCCTTCCTCCCTCCCTCCCTCCCCCCCCTTTCTGCCTGCCTGACTCCTTCCTTCCTTCCTTCCTTCCTTCCTTCCTTCCTTCCTTCCTTCCTTCCTTCCTTCCTTCCTCCCTCCCTCCCTTCCTCCCTCCCTCCTCTTCCCTCCCTCCCTCCCTCTCTCTCCTTCCCTCCTCTTACCTCTCTGCCTGCCTGTCTTCCTTCCTTCCTTCCTTCCTTCCTTCCTTCCTTCCTTCCTTCCTTCCTTCCACCCTCCCTCTCTGCTTCCTTCATTCCTTATTTCCTTTTTAATTCTGCTATTTATGCTTTCAAAACTACTTATTTTGTGCTCTGTTCTTTACATGCCACATCCTGCAGCTTGGGAATCCCGAAGCAGGACCTGGTGAGTTTACATTTGCTTAGTAGGTTGCATGATGGAAATTTTCCCTAAGCCAAAGGGCTTTGTGGTTCTATGAATGGCATCCACGTTTCTTGACAAGTGCTTTAATTCATTCATGGTATATATTTTGATATATCTAATATAAAGATTCCAAACTAGAACAATGATTTTGAGTCTGACATCATGTTACAAAGTAGAGTCTTACACATATGCATCCTCTCACATCCATAATGCACACAGACATATAACTGCATAACATCTACAGATATTCATCTGCTTATAATGATGTCTGTTTAGTCTGAAGCAATCATCTAGATTTTTAAAATTAACATTATTATAGTGATAATTATGTTACTGATAAAGATAATGAATAAAACATAATTGTAGTCACTTGAAGAACAATTTTAGTGTCAATTCATAACAAATGAACCTTCAGGTTGGAATCAGATCATTGGTTGGCTGGTAACTTTGATCATACTGTATTTCTGTTTCTTTAGATAGAGAATTCCAATTATTCTGAGAAGATAAACCCTATTAATGACTCATCATTTATGTTAACCAAGTCTCTGGCCTTTGACTCTATCCAACATGCTTATCAGTGGTCCTTTATTAAGAAGCACTGTAAGTTCTGAGTTCTAATCAGTAGAGAGACCAGGGTGTGAACTTAATTCTTTCTGTTTTCAAAAATGTAAAAAAGAAATGGTAAGAATAATGGAGAGGGATTTTTGAGTGGAGAGAGGAATGGGAGGGTAAGTTATAGTGGGGAGAACTGATACAAAATTATTTGAAAAAGCTATATGGAAACGTATATAATAGAAGACTTTAAATGCTGTTACCCTAAACAGGGTATTTATTATCTTTTCCCAAGAGTCATAGTTTATAAATAAAAAACCCATTGCCAGATTCTGAGATATTACCCTGGGTTATTAGTCAGGAATATGCCAGAGACCTCCATAAACAATACATGTTGATTGCCAATGCTCTTAGTTTTCCAGCATAACTTACCATAACACCTGAGGACCTATTACTGCTGCAAACACCACACACTTGGGCCATAGGGCATGGAGAAATCTAATTCTAATTATGAGATGGAGCTGTCTTGGCAAATCCTGTAGAGAGGTCTTTTGACTGAGCTAACACCTGATGGCATGTCTCTAGGTAGGACAGAATTCAGGAACACAAAGATGATCTGAGAAGCTAAGAACAGTGTGGATCCTGCTACCCAATGACAACAGAGAAAATTCTAGATGGAAACTCTCCAAAGCATCTTTAAACTATCATTGTATTCTAACATAGTACTGATGATCTAAGCAAGATGTTGGTACTCAAATTACTTTTTATTAATATGACGAAATTAGAAGAGTCAGCCAAGAAGGAAACTATAATCTTCCACTTATGCTTGCAGTTGGAACAACAGAATGTGTGGGGCAGATGCCAAAGCCCCCTGATGATCTTTCTCACAGAGGTAAGAGTTACTTTAAGTCTCTATAAAGTATCAGCAGGCCTCAGAACAAAGTAATTTATTCAAGGACAGATGTGCTTGAGTCAATGACATTGCCCAGGATGGAGGCCAGGAAATAGCAATAAAATAATCCCTGGACCCAGAAAGCCTCAAGACTCTTGAGAAAAATGATGTCAGGAAAACCTGTATCCCCAACATAATACAAATGATTAACTGTTTGGCTCTACAAAATAACAACAACAGCAACAACAGCAGCAACGGCAGTAGCAGCAGCAGCAGCAGTAGCAGCAGCAACAACAACAATAACAATAACAACAACAACAACAATAACAGTAACAAAATAGGTTGCTGTCCCTTGGCTGTTGGCCTTTTATTGAGCAGGTATCTGAGTCAGATAGTTTGACTTTACTGTTTTGTTTTGAGTGTGTTTTATGTTTTTTAAACTGTATGATACTGGTCAAGTCCTTGCTTCTAATATTTTTTAAAAATTTATTTTGCAGTTAGAAACTTAGTGTCATTTATCTCAGGTGATTCAGAGATACTTTTTTTTTTTTGGTTTTTTGAGACAGGGTTTCTCTGTGTAGCCCTGGCTGTCCTGGAACTCACTTTGTAGACCAGGCTGGCCTCGAACCCAGAAATCCGCCTGCCTCTGCCTCCCGGGTGCTGGGATTAAAGGCCTGTGCCACCACGCCCCGCAGAATATGCTTTTCTAATAATAAGCATTTGACAGGTGATATGCCTTTTCTCCTACTACCTTAACGATCCTCTCCAAATAACCTAAAAAAAGCAAAAGTGTGTGTCTTGCAAAGGAAGGCAGGACCACTGTCAGGGAAAGCCTGCTTTATCCCAGGGAGTCTCTGGGATATGTTGCTGGACTCAGAGCTCGGTATCATCAAGCTTTCTCATTTGATGTCTCCAGAACAACCTTCCCTTTGCTTGTTTAGTTATTGAACACTGGTTAATTTCTAAGTACTTGGTTTTAAATAAGCAAAAAGAGTCTCCGCCCATCAAGAGCCTTTAATCTGGTTCCTAGGTTTTGAAGACAAGGAATGGGTAAACATATGACACATGCCTTTGTGCTTTCTGAGTCTTGTATTGCATAGAGAAGGTGAACAGGGACAATTTCCTGCACGTTTCTTCTATGTTGTATTCTTTGGAAAGATTCGAGTGGATGGTTCATGGGGTGACAATTTGTGGGTGTGTTCTGAGAGAAAAATGTTCTTTTGCTGTGAGTATGCTTTTGTTTATCCAGCCAACAACTATTCATGGAGTGTCTATTATGCTAGATACTTGCTGGAGAGAAATGAAGCCCAGGTGATAAGGCTCCATATTCCCTAGAGATAAGACTTAGGTTGCTTGGTATCGGATTTGGATCCTGTCTCACTTCTAGAGGTCACATTACTGGACCTCCCCATTCCTCAGCGTGCTCTCTTGGAAGATGGGAATAGTGTGTGCCTAAGATTGCTATGAGGAGTGAACGGCCATACAGCAGTCCTGGGATTGGAGGAAGTGCAGTGCCCTATGAACTGTCCTTACCAATGTTCTGTGCTGTGTGCTCTTGGAGTAGATTCTGCATCTTCCACCTTAAATTTCTCACTATAGAAATCTCTTTTCTCACAGTGTCCAGTGCATCTTTATAGCCCCGCCCCCATTAATGTGGCTCCCACCCCTTACACCTTCCACTTACAATCCAGACATTTCCTGTTTTCCTGAATATTGAAATACAGACTAACTCCTTTCTGGTTATCTCTCAGAGAAGGCCTTTTTATTCTGCCTCTGTGTGGTTCACTTCTCCTCCCCTGGCAGCCTGCCTGTTTCCTAACACCCCACTGTGGTTCTAATGGCTTTTTCAGCCTCCTCATCCATCCGTCATTCTTTACCTCTTACCACTATGCCCAAGCTCCACGCTCTAAAAGGCTAATCTCTACTGCCAACAGAAAGAACTCCCACTTTTTTTTTCCAGGGCCGTGTATCCAATCAATCAATCAATCAATCAATCATTTTTATTGCACTGGGTGCGATCCTTTATAGTTCAGTTCTTGACATACATAATACATGGTAAATGCTGTACATACAACAGGCAGGAGGCAGGACCAGGCTCCTTCCTCCTGATACCCCATGAAACCTTCCTGCTGAGCACTGAAGGTATTTCTGTATTTTGGAAATGCTACTTTTCAAGATACTAGCAGCTGTTTTTTTTCCCCCAGCTTATATTAAAACATAACTAATCTCTGGTATCTTTTTTTTTCCCCCAAGACAGGGTTTCTCTGTGTAGCCCTGGCTGTCCTGGAACTCACTCTGTAGACCAGGCTGTCCTCGAACTCAGAAATCCACCTGCCTCTGCCTCCCAAGTGCTGGAATTAAAGGCGTGCACCACCACGCCCGGCCTCTCTGGCATCTCTTGAAAGTCTCTTTGAGAGTCTTCAGTGACTGTGAGGGTTGTATAGGCTGGAGAATTCCTTATACAGGTTTATAGGATGTGATACCATGCTTCCTGAGTGCACCAGAAGATCAACATCACTGGTTTATGTAACAACAAGAGGCAGTCTTTCAGAGAGCTGGAAGTAGTCTATCAGGGTGACTGTACAAATTGAATAAGAATGTTGATTAAATTCTAAGGGCAAATAGTAGCAGATTTCTTGAACACCTTTAACGTTTCTCTTAAATTTGTTTTTTTTTTTCAAAGTAGTAAAGTGCTGCTGTTCCAAGTGGAACATGAATGACAATCATTTCTACTTATTTTAACTAAGACCCCCCCCATCCCAAACAACTTGACTCATATTCCACAGAAAGACTGGAGACAAAGAAAACAATTTCAAGTTTCTCGAAATTGTTATTTTCTCATTAACAGTTATTTTCATTACCATAAGGAGTTGTAGAAGTAGCTTTGAGATTTTTCCTGAAACCACATTTTCCTGTCAACTTAATGCATTTGAATTCTAGTTGGCTGTATGTGTTAATAACAGAATTAATTTCTCCTGACTTAACATGAAATTTCACTTTGGTGACAGTGAGCCGAGGAAGGACTCCTTAGCTGTAAAATACAAACATTGAAATCACTAGAAACCCTAGCCATAACAACAAAATGTTTGAATATTATACATTTTAGAATGCCTTTAATACTTTATAATCTTTTGTGCCTATTTACCAAGGTTTTATTTTTTTACTAAAATATGTGTCATGGTGCATATGCTATTTGTGAGCGCTATGTTGGGCATGGAGTTAGACCTCCCACTCCAGAAAGAAAACGAAGCATTTAGATGAAGATAAAAAATAAACAGAAGGGACAGAGACAATTCACAGAACTTGGGGATGGAAGAAGTGGTCTGCACAGGGAGGCACAGGAGCATGAGGCTGAGCTAGAGGCGTTAATAGTCTACAGAGGTTAGTCTAAGAACCAGAGAAGTAGGAAGGTACTGGAGGTGGAAGGCTCTAGTCTCAAGAGTCCACTGTAAGTGAAGCAGTGATTGTTAATTAGAGGCATACATAGCTAAGCCATATTGCTTCTCAAGGAGGGAGCCAGAGGAAAAGCATTCCCACCTTGTCTCACCTTTCCCTCTGATTGTATGTGTGAACTCCTTCTACGGAGGCAAGTGGAAGCTAGAGGCATGACAACCATACAGGTGTCATGGGGCACAGGGCTGGGGTAAAACAGGCATGCAGAGTATCTGAATTGGGTAAGTGAATGAAACCTGTGAGTTTCTGCCTTCTTTTTCTGTGAGCTTCTATTCTTATTCTTTATGTGGTTGGACAGTACAGCAGATGGACAGAACACCTCCAACTCTCACTGTCTCTCTGCATGACGTCATATGAAGATCATTGTAGCCTTCAACTGATCTGCTGACGACCACCAATGTTCTTCATTTAGGGTGGCGAAGGAGGGAGTGGAAAAGAGGCAAGTGAGAAGCACTAATTTTAACTGCCCATCACTCTCCTAGTTGGGTATCACTCTAGGATGATAGCTATAGCTTCCCATTTCCAGTTAAATCCATGTTTACCACAGTGTCTGCCATCACCTCACGTGGCAGGGACCATTTTCAGATCTGGCATCCCAAACCTTCATTTCTTTCAGAACTGAGCCCTTGGTGGTCTTGTTTTTATTGGGATGTTTTCCCTTGAGCAAAGACTGCCGGGAGTATTGAGAGCAGTCTCTCCAAATTCCCTGGGTTCTAAGGATGATTTCTGTCTCATTCTGTATCAGGATATTAATTCTCCCTGGAACTAGTGTAGTGACTTCATCTACCTGCTGGCTTCCACCCAGTAGGAAAGTAGAAAATGATGTTTCCTGATGCAATCATCAGTCCCTTAAGCAGTAAGCCTTTCAAAATCACCAAGTTCAATGGGTAGTAAGAATTCTTTGAATTTTAATTTAAGACTGGCTGCTCTCACCTATAGCCAGAGGTAAAGGTGTGCATCTTATTATCAGGGCTGTTTTCTGTGATCCTTTTTCAATGGGAAAATTTTTACGTGATTCTAGAAATACAGGTGTATCAAATAAGCATGCAAACAAAGCATTTACTGATATTAATTCATAAAAATATTTTCAGACATCTTTTGGACAGGTATAATTTCACCACTCATTAAAGACAAAAGCAAGTGTGCTTGTAAATGAGATGGACGTGCTTGCTTATTTTTGCATTAAGTATCCAATCTTAGCTGAGTGTTTGGTGCTGTAGGGCAAAGATCACCTTCAACATTTATTAGAGTTGATTAATATTTTGATTGCAAATGCCAAATACATTACTTAATATAAATACTTTTGAAAAAAATAAAAGGAACACATTTAATGCTATTTCAGATTTTTGGGGGTTTGTTTTTGCTAATCCCAAATCAAAATTCACGAAATGATTTATTGTGAAAACTGCAATCAGCAATTCAAATAGCAATTTACAAATCAAACACTTGAATATAACACAAACCAAAATATACTGAGGAGTGACAGTAGAAAAAATATTAAATGTCTTTGTTTTCCATAATTAAACTATTAATGTTTCTATAAAAGCAGAAATATTGTTCATAGGCGTGGCTAATGTCATAGTATGATCACATGAGTGGTGCTGAGAACACAAGAGTTCAGAATCAAGGCTGTCACGTGATCAAAGCAGGGGAACACTGTAAAAACACCTACGATTCATTTCTCATCTGATTTTTAGTAATAGGACGTACAAAAATCATTCACTGTTGCCAATTTTTTTGTGACCCCAAAATTTAGTCACATGAACCCCATCGGGGGAGGGCTCTTAACTCAGGATAACTGGACTTTGTAGCATACTACAACCATTCCTGAAGCTGTGAATTCTCTGTGATAGAGTTAAATATATATCTATATATGTATACACACACACACACACACATATATATATATAAACACACATTCATACATATATATGTATATATGTACATACACATATATGTATATAATAATACTATATTACACAATATATATGTATATGTATACACACACACACACACACACACACACACGTGTGTGTGTGTGTGTGAATGAATCTGCTGACAGGAGGCATTTGTCCATACTCTATGGACAGCATGGTAACTGTGTTGGTCCCTTGGCTTGCATTCTAACTGAACTTTTCACCACGGTTCCATCCGGATGCTTCTATGGGGACTAAGTGACCCAAACTACACATTGTATGAATGAATTGATTGTGTTCCTTCTTTTGCTGGAAACCAGTATGGAGGCCATTTTTACAGATGACCTTGGTGCGCTATATAAACCTCTAAAAGATACTACTTGCACAAGTATTGGCAGCAAAGAAGGCATGTATCAAACAAGTCTATCTTTGTGAGTCTAATGAGTGAGTACCCCTCACAATGAGAGGGGGCTAGGGTATGTCCTAGCCATACACAGCTAGCTGGGCCATGTTGTTCTTGGGCAGGGGAGCTTCATGCCATTTTGGCTTTCCACAGGTTGGGCCTTTCTTGAACTCTGGAAAGCCAGATCACCTCTGTAGAGGAAGAGGGTGTTGAAGCCATTAATAACCTCTTTCCCTACTCTTCTGGCATTTTTTTTCTATGTGGACTCATTAAGCAAATATCAAGATGGCTATTGAAAGACACAGAATGACAATTGTAATCAGATTTTGTTCACTTTATTGTGAAGGCTGTCCTCTGGGTTCTCCTTTATGAGATTTAGGCAAAGAGAATTAGCCTTGTGCCATGGGTTTACTAAGAACCCCACCCTTAACACTTCATTACAGGCATCTTCACTACCAATTTTCCAGTTTTGTCTTTGAAAAGTTCCACCCGGGTTTATGTAGTATGAGACCTCAGACCCACTCCTTTGTAGGGAGTAGAGAATCAGGCATTGCATCCAAATTCCTTCTAACTTGGAGGGTTGCCCTTTATCGCTGTGTCTCAGGTCAAGCTTGCAAGACTGGCTGGTGCTGACACACTCACAGATCTGACACAGTGAGCTGGCTGGTGGGAGCTCCTTTTGAAGCTTTGTTTTGAGGGAAAAGAGCTAATTAGGGTGAAATGTCATAAGACTGAATCATCTGGGACTATAACTCACATGCATGCATCTTCAAGATCCGAGTGGACCTCTTCTTTAGGTGCACATTAGTTTAAAAATGGAACAAAGTTGTGAATATCAAATTTTAAACTTTGCTGGATCAGATTATAGCCAGTTAGTTACACATGATCCTGCATCTACTGGGTTTTCTATGGCCAGAGATGAGTTTCTGTAAGGACCCACCAACCAACATCTAATGCTAAAGAGGGTATTGTTTTACTCTAAAATCCTAGAAGTCTGTGTATGATTGATAGACCACAGTTTGCCAGAAGATCTTTTGTAGCATCTCTGAATGCTATCGTCTCTTCCAATTTTACTGGTTCTGAAAGGTCATCAGGACCAAGGGTCAGGACGTACTAGAACCTGAACTTTGCAGAGACTGTATTCTTTTCTTCCCTTGGAAATGTAATATTCCTGATCTGTAGCTCTCCTTCTATTTCCTCTCAACTTTGAATCTTATGAAAAAAGCAAATTAACATTTCCTTTTGGGGGGGGGATCTGATTTCCTATGGTATTTCCAGCTACAATGATTTCCAGTAGGAAATAGTGGCACAACGAAGTGAATAAACATCAAAGAGGCCTGCTGGAGCCTGAAAGGAGAGTTGTCATAAGAGAAACTGTGGTCTTCATTTGAGGGATACAGACAGCTTGAGGTGGGCAGAGTACACAAAGAAACTGGAAGAATAAAAACGTGACTTCTCCTGTTTTCCTTTCTGTAGGGATTCCCCAGTGGCAAGTGGAAATACAAAACAAACCAAAAAAACAAATAAACAAACAAAAACCAAACCAAAAACAAAAAACCCAAACATTTCAGGAGTCATATTCAGAGAGAGGAGGAGGAGGCAGAAGAGGAGTTGAGTCATTTCTGAGCTATTTATCATATGCTTGTAGTGCTAATTCTGAATGCTCCTTTCTGGGCTATGAATTGCAACGAAATGAGGGTTCTTTTATTTATATTTACAACCTCACTTAACACAGTTCCTGCTGTGGAACAGATACTGTACTCAATGAATTATTAAGTAGTCTGACCCCATAACTACTGTGTGATTTTTTTTGAGCATCTTGCTTCTAATCTCAGATGGTCATTCTCTGTGTCTCCAAAATGAAAATACTGAAATGTGTGTGGTTTCAGTCTTGAGGGTGTTGTAATGACCAGGGGAAGATGCAGATGCTAGCAGCAGACCTGCTTTATATATAAATTGTGAAGTACTGTGGATGGATAGGACAACAATTCTTTTCACGTTCCCTCCCAGAGTCTGTAACTTTCTGGTTCCTGTTAACTTATGAGATCAGACCTTTACCAGAGCTGGAGTTGTGAGGTCCTTGGCAGCTCTTACAAGGTGACTTGGTCACCTGTCTTCAAGAGGCTAAGTAAACAGGCAGATGATCCATGCAGAGAAAGGAGATGCATTCCCAGGACACCTTGGGAAGAAGAATGAATTAGAGAGGGTCAAACCATTCTCCTACAGCACTGGCTTACGTCCTTCCTAGTTTTTGTTTTTGTTTTGTTTTGTTTTGTTTTTCTGTTTTCTTTTTTTTAACTTTTAGAGACAGGGCCTCATTATGTCACCCTAGCTTGCCTGCAATTCTTTATGTAGACTAGGCTGGCCTTGAACTCACAGAGATGTGCCTGCCTCTGCCTCCTGCTTGCAGGGATTAGAGGTGTGCACAACAACGCCTGGCTCAAACTGCTTTTCTTAAGCCACCCTTTGTTTAAAGTTGATGTCTGTCAACTCCAGTTTGTTACTTATGTTATATTAATTTCCATTCAAGGACACATTGTATTTTTTTTTACCTTTATTTACATAGTTTTCATTTCTTGACATCTAGACCCTTTTGTTACCAATGTAATTTTCTGTAGGTTGTTACGTTCCTTTTTGACTTCATGCAGCACAGGAATACAAAATTTAACCTTTCTCTAGAATGGTTGTTTGTCTTTGTCTTCTCGCCAATAAACTTTACAGGCAATAAACCATAGAAACCTGTTTGCAGATCCTGGCTCATGTCATGTGTGCTAACTGGAAACATAAATCAAACTAGGGTTGCTCTAGCGGGACAGTCGCTCTTTCCTTCATGCATAGCAAGCCTTGCAGGCAGCCTGCTACCAGAACCCTTCTAGTTAGCAGTAGGGTCTTTCAAGTCTTCAAGGATCTACAATGCCCATTTGGAATTCTCCCCCTCCATGTCTCTACCCCCAACCATGGCTCCACTCTTTTCTTTTTCACCATATTAAAAAAATATATGCAAATCATAAAAATGTATAGAATATCTAGAAAATATAAAGATGTTTTTACAAATGGCATCCCCAGCATTTTCTGCCAAAGAGCATTATGATGAGAATTTATATGTATGTATGTATGTATGTATGTATGTTTGTATGTATGTGAATATATATATATATTCAAATATATTTGTTCTTAGTCTATTAAGGACTTTTTAGAAAGGTATCCACCTTTCTATAAAACACAGTTTTATTGTTTTTATTCTCACATTGTGTTTTGGACATGTTTGCATGTGGAAAAATAGGAATTTCCAAAGTCTTTCATGGAGGGGAGAGCCATATTTATGTGATCGGTATTCTTCTGGAAGACAGCCATGACCTCTTTGTCCTCTCCTCATCTCCTTCTCACTTCCTGCTACCCTTTTAGTCTCGTCCCTTCCTCTTTTATCTGTCACCTCCTGTCTTCCTCCTCCTTATCCCCCTCTTTCTTCCTCACATTCCTCCACACTTGCCTTCTTGCTCCCTCCTTGCCCTTCCATGCCTCTTCTCCCGCTTCAACTTCATGTGCATTACTGAAGCTGTTCCCCTAGGGAACCACCTGATATGTGCATTTTTTTTTCCGAGACAGGGTTTCTCTGTGTTCCAGGCTGTCCTGGAACTCACTTTGTAGACCAGGCTGGCCTCGAACTCAGAAATCCGCCTGCCTCTGCCTCTCGAGTGCTGGGATTAACTTCTTCCTCCTCTTCAGCTTGTGTCCAGTGGTGTCTCCTTAGACTCCCATCTGCATTCATAATTTCGGGGAGTGATATTCTTCCGACCCTCATTCAGATTACTCTACATTTTGTCTGATTTCATTTGCATTCATCTATCAAATAACGGGCATTAAGTAGAGGGGTCAAGGACACCAGGAGAACACAGCCCACTGACTTAGCTAAGCAGGGCTCATAAGGGCTCACAGAGACCGAAGCTACAAGCACGGGGCCTGCAGGGTCCTCTGCACATGTTACAGTTGTGTAGCTTGGTATTTTTTTTCGGGGGGGGGGGACTCCTAACAGTGGGAGCAGGTATGTCTCTGTCTATTTTGCCAGGTCTTGGGACTCTTTTTCTCCTATTAGGTTGCCTTGGCCAATCTTGATATGAAGGCTTTTGCCTTGTCTTATTGTATCTTGTTTAGTTATGCTTTGGTGGTTGTCTCTTGGATGTCTGCTCCTTTCTTAAGGAAAAGGGAGGGGGAGTTACCTTGGGAGAGAGCGGAGCTCGAGGTTGACTAGGAGAAGAGGGGAGGGAGATTCTGGCTAGGATGTATTATAGGAAAGAAGAATCTGTTTTCAATTAAAAAAATTAAATAAAAGATTTGTGGGAAACAAAAGAGTCTTGCTGAAGCCCAGAGTGTCAATCTGCTCAGTACCCCGACCCCCACCCTGAACGCAGCTGTAGATCCTGGGCTCACAGTCTTTTAAAACTAGGCCTTAGCCTTATCGTGGCTGAGGATTGCAAAGTCATCTTGAAGAATAAAAGCAGACAAGGAACCAAGCAAGCAAGTGATAGCAGCAGGTTTGCAACTGTAGCACTAAGCAAAAGTTTAAAAATGAAGATCAGGAGAGGAAAATCCACTAGTGTGGTTAGCTTTTTCAGTGGTCTCTCCTTAGTGATTTACTCTGGGTGAATTATGAAAGAACGGCAATTGTTTGCCTCCTGGGTGACTTTGGTTTGTTGCAAAGCGATTAACAATGTATGGCCCCTAACTTTCTCAACGGTCTAATTTGAGACCTGAGCACACAGAGCTCGAAGGAAGTATAATGAACAAGGCCAGTGAGGCCTGTGTGTGCAGGCAAGAGGGTCATGCTGGATTTATCAGTGCCATTTGTTTTGTAGAATCAAAGGTGTTTGCAGAGTCACCTTGCATGTAGGTTTCCGAGGCTCGATCTTGCATATTTTTCCCTAAATCATCACAAGAAATAAGGAAATCATAAGCATAAGAGTGGTGAGGTAAGCCAAGTGGGGAAGTGAAGCAATTGCTGGAATTCAACTCTGTCCTATTAAGTGTAACTGGGCAACGTGTTTACCACACCCAGCTCACTTTCTCTGTGGCTTTCCCCATGGCGCCCTTTGTTTCAGGTGAGCAGTCACTGCTTCCTGACTCAAGGTCCACTTTCACCGAAGCTCATTAACATTCATTTGTCACGCACTTAAAATACAGGTATGAAATAAGAAGACCTAGTCTAAAGAGAAGATGGCATTCTCTCTGTGCAAGTGTTGAGAAGAGTTTTGGGGCTAAGAGTTCAGGAAGAATTCTCAATAGGAAGTGCTTTTAGGGTTCACCACAGAGGAGACTCCCCTCCCTCCTTAGCCATCAGTCAGTGACCACTGTGCCAAAGGGGACACCCAGCTTTGTTTTCACCTCCAGGTAAATTCACTAACTTTTCCACTTTAATTTCTTTCACTCTACAGAAATTATAATAGTTTTTCTTACCTCAGATTTATTTTTTTGAGGTAAATTAAATATATAAGGTGCTTAAAGCAGGGCCTGGGACCTACTCAAGCCATTTGACTTTGTGGTCACTACTTCATAACAACAACAGCAAGGATGAAGATGGTGACTACAAATGACTCTCTCCTTGTAGAGCAGATGCTCTCAATCTGTGGGTCATGACCCCTTGAGGGGGGCAGATGACCCTTTCACAAGGGTCACCTAAGACTATTGCACAACACATATATTTACATCATAATTCATAACAGTAGCAAAATTAGGGTTATGAACCAGCCACAAAATAATTTTATGGTTGGGAACATGAGGAACTGTATATATTTTTTCTTTTTTTATTAGATGTTTTCTTTATTTATATTTCAAATGTTAACCCCTTTCCTGGTTTCCCCTCCGGAAACCCTCATCTCCTCCCTGCTCCCCCTGCTCACCAACCTACCCACTCCCTCTTCCTGGCCCTGGCATTCCCCTACACTGGCATAGAGACTTCACAGGACCAAGGGCTCCTACTCACCATTGATGACTGACAAGGCCATCCTCTGCTACATATGCAGCTGGAGCCATGGGTCCCTCCATGTGGACTCGTTGGTTGGTGGTTTAGTCCCTGGGAGCTCTGGGGGTACTGGTTAGTTCATATTGTTGTTCCTACTATGGGGCTGCAAACCTATTCAGAAACTTGGGTCCTTCCTTTCTCTAGTTTCTCCATTTGGGATGCTGTGCTCAGTCCAATAGTTAGCTGAGAGCATCCACCTCTGTATTTGTCAGGCAATGGCAAAGCCCCTCAGGAGACAGCTATATCAGGCTTCTGTCAGCCAGCACTTGTTGGCATCCATAATAGTGTCTGGGTTTGGTGACTGACTGTATATGGAATGGATCCCCCGGAGGGGCAATCCCTGGATGGCCTTTCTTTCAGTCTCTGCTCCACACTTTGAACTCCTCCCATGGGTATTTTGTTCCCCCTTCTTTGTTTTTTTCCCCCCCCACATTTTTATTAGATATTTTCTTCATTTACATTTCAAATGCTATCCCAAAATTCCCCTATACCCTACCCCGCCCTGCTCCCCTACCCACTCATTCCCACTTCTTAGCCCCGGCTTTCCCCTGTACTGGGGCATATAAAGTTTGCTAGACCAAGGGGCCTCTCTTCCCAATGATGGCCAACTAGGCCATCTTCTGCTACATATGCAGCTAGAGACTCTGCATATAACCTTCATATAGAGCTCTGAGGGTTACTGATTAATTCATAGTGTTGTTCCACCTATAGGGTTGCAGACCCCTTCAGCTCTTGGATACTTTCTCTAGCACATATATTGGGGGCCCTGTGTTCCATCCTATAAATGACTGTGAGCATCACTTCTGTATTTGCCAGGCACTGGCAAAGCCTCACAGGAGACAGCTATATCAGGGTCCCTAAAGCAAAATCTTGCTGGTGTGTGCAATAGTGTCTGCATTTGGTGGCTGATTATGGGATGGACCCCCGGGTGGGGCAGTCTCTGGATGGTCCATCCTTTCGTCTTAGCTCTAAACTTTGTCTCTGCAACTCCTTCCATGGATATTTTATTCCGTATTCTAGGGAGGAATGAAGTATCCACACGTTGGTCTTCCTTCTTGATTTTCTTGTGTCTTGGAAATTGTATCTTGGGTATTCTAGTTTCTGGGCTAATATCCACTTATCAGTGAGAGCATATCAAGTGACTTCTTTTGTGATTGGGTTACCTAACTCAGGATAATATCCTCCAGATACATCCATTTGCCCAAGAATTTCATAAATTCATTGTTTTTAATAGGTGAGTAGTACTCCATTGTGTAAATGTACCACATATTCTGTATCTATTCCTCTGTTTAGGGACACCCGGGTTCTTTCCAGCTTCTGGATATTATAAATAGGGCTGTTATGAACTTGTTCCCCCTTCTAAGGAGGACCAAAGTATCCACACTTTGGTCTTCCTTCTTCTTGAGCTTCATGTGGTCTGTGAATTGTATCTTGGGTAGTCCGAGCTTCTGGGCTAATATCCACTTGTCAGTGAATGCATATCATGTGTGTTCTTTTGTGATTGGGTTGCCTCACTCAGAATATCTTCTAGTTCGATCCATTTGTCTAAGAATTTCATTAATTAATTGTTTTTAATAGCTGAGCAGTACTCCTTTGTACCACATTTTCTGTATCCATTCCTCTGTTGAGGGACATCTGGGTTATTTCCAGCTTCTCGAAATTCTAAATAAGGCTGCTATGAACATAGAGGAGCATGTGTCCTTATTACATGTTAGAGCATCTTCTGGCTATATGCCCAGGAGTGGTATAGCTGGGTCCTCAGGTAGTACTATGTCCAATTTTCTGAGGAACCTCCAGACTGATTTCCAGAGTGGTTGTACAAGCTTGCAATCCCACCAGCAATGGAGGAGTGTTCCTCTTTCTCCATATCCTTGCCAGCATCTGCTATCACCATAGTTTTTGATCTTAGCCCTTCTAACTGGTGTGAGGTGGAATCTCAGGGTTGTTTTGATTTGCATTTTTTTGATGACTAAGGATGTTGAATATTTCTTTAGGTGCTTCTCAGCCATTTGGTATTCCTTAATTGAGAATCTTTTCTTAAGCTCTGTATCCCATTTTTAACAGGGCTATTTGGTCCTCTGGAGTCTAACATCTTGTGTTCTTTGTATATTGGATATTAGCTCTCTATTGGATGTAGGGTTGGCAAAGATCTTTTCCCTATCTGTTGGTTGCCCTTATAATTCAACACCGTTCATGATATAAAAGTCTTGGAAAGATCAGGAATTCAAGGTCCATACCTAAACATAGTAAAAGCAATATACAGCAAACCAGTAGCCAACATCAAACTAAATGTAGAGAAACTTGAAGCAATTCCATTAAAATCAAGGACTAGACAAGGCTGCCCTCTCTCTCCCTACCTATTCAATATAGTACTCAAAGTCCTAAACATAGCAATTAGACAATAAAAGGAGGTGAAAGGGATAGAAATTGGGAAGGAAGAAATCAAAATATCACTATTTGCAGATGATATGATAGTATACTTAAGTGACTCCAAAAATTCTACCAGAGAACTTCTAAACTTGATAAACAACTTCAGCAAGGTAGCTGGATATAAAATTAATTCAAACAAATCAGTGGCCTTCTTCTACTCAAAGGATAAAAAGGCTGAGAAAGAAATTAGGGAAACGACACCCTTCACAATCATCACAAATATTATTAAACACCTTGGTATGACTCTAACTAAGCAAGTGAAAGATCTATATGACAAGAACTTCAAGTCCTTGAAGAAAGAAATCCAAGAAGATCTCAGAAGATGGAAAGATCTTCCATGCTCATGGATTGGCAGGATTAATATAGTAAAACTGGCCATCTTGCTGAAAGCAATCTACAGATGCAATGTAATCCCCATCAAAATTCCAACTCAATTTTTCATAGAGTTAGAAAGAGCAATTTGCAAATTCATCTGGAATAACAAAAACCCTAGGATAGTGAAAACTATTCTCAACAATAAAAGAACTTCTGGTGGAATCACCATCCCTGACCTCAAGCTATACTACAGAGCAATTGTGATAAAAAAACAAAACAAAACTGCAAGGTATTGGTACAGTGAAAGGCAGGTAGACCAGTGGAATAGAATTGAAGACCCAGAAATGAACCCACATACCTGTGGTCAGTTGATCTTTGACAAAGGAGCTAAAACTATCTATTGGGAAAAAGACAGCATTGTCAACAAACGGTGCTGGTTCAACTGGCAGTTAGCATGTAGAAGAATGCAAATTGATCCATTCTTATCTCCATGTACAAAGCTCAAGTCTAAGTGGACCAAGGACCTCAACATAAAACCAGATACACTGAAACTAATAGAAAAGAAAGTGGGGGAAGAGCCTTGAGGACATGGGCACAAGGGAGAAGTTCCTGAACAGAACAACAGTGGTTTATGCTCTAAGATCAAGAATTGACAAATGGGATCTTATAAAATTGCAAAGTTTCTGAAAGGCAAAGGACACTGTATATTAAAGGGCTGCATCATTAGGAAGAGAAACACTGTTGTAGAGTAAAAGACTATTTGTTCTGGATGATTTTTTTGACTACATTTTTAAATGAAAAACATTCCTCCAAAGACTCAGATTTCCACCATGTAGACAGTTAAATGATGTATTCTAAGACCTATACTTAGTTGTGAAAGAAGGATGCCACAGTGTCTTTAGCAAAGAAGCAACATTAGAATATATGCTAATGCTCTCAGACAGACACTCTGAAAAAAGTCCCTCTCTGTTGGCTATATATTGTGCAGCTTTAAACAACTCAGCCTGTAAAATTTCTTCTTCATTTCTCTAATGCAGATATGCCTCTCAAAGACAGAGACTTGACTTTCCCATAGCAGTCTTCACAGTATTTGAGAAATTGCAGCTGCTCAACAAATACTCTGACTGGACACTTAGATAGAGATGGGGAGAAGACTTGGGAACAAAATGTTCTCTAGTTAGGTGCAAACTGCTTTGTATTCACAGTCAAGTTTACATTGTACTACCTTCTTCTGCAAAGTGCTTTAGCAGGTGTTTATCATTGGGGTCTTTAAAAACTGTTGATTTTATGGAACTCAAAATTCTCACAAAAAAATCCTCACTTGAAAATCCTGCTGGAGGATTTTTCTATTTTTATTGTTATTTTAAAATCAAGTAAATGTTGGTGTTAAGGCAAGCCTGTGCTTATCACACTTCATAGAATATCTAAGACTCACAGAGATCTAGAGCACCTGGCACAGTAACCAGAACGCAGTCAACTTGGCGAGTTGCTGAGGAACAAATGGATCATTGTATAGTCGCTTCAGAAACGGACAGATTAATCTGCTAATGGTCACACAGTGACATGGGAAGTGGAATGAACGTTTCCTGATGTCATTGTGCTTTAATAATTGATGCCGTATTTAAATGGTAATACGAAGATGACTTTCATTTTAGTCTTTGAATAACTTTTAGATGTGCAAATGTATCAAACTCCTAGGTTAATATCTGTTACATCTTAGGAAGGCAGTTGTAAGGATTTGTTCATGCAAGTCAAAGGATTGATTTACAAGGCCACCAATTTAAAATGTCTGCTATGGAAGATGGCCTAGTCAGCCATCATTGGGAAGAAAGGCCCCTTGGTCTTGCAAACTTTATATGCCTGTACAGGGGAACGCCAGGGCCAAGAAGTGGGAGTGGGTGGGTAGGGGAATTGTGGGGGGGGGATATGGGGGACTTTTGGGATAGCATTTGAAATGTAAATGAAGAAAATGGGTAATTAAAAAAAAACATCTGCTATGTGGCTCATTCAAGGTGTGTCAAGTGATTCATTTCATCTGTCCCTTTGTAAGCATTCTCCCCTCTGTGATATGTTGTTAGGGTTTCACATACACTACCAGTGACTTTTAGTTGGAACAATTTGTCTCCCCTGGGACATAACCTATTTCTTTGTTCTCTGGATTTCTTGAATGTTCAAGCAATATTGGATATCATGTTTTGTTTTTTTTTTTCCTGCTGTTTTTACAGGATGGAAAAACAGAGCCAAGCTCATGTACCTGTCTGAAGGGGCCCAAACTGTCAGAAATAGGAACAATTGCCTGGATGATCACGCTTTGTGATGCCCTCCACAATTTCATCGACGGCTTGGCGATTGGGGCATCTTGTACTTTGTCTCTTCTTCAGGGGCTCAGTACGTCCATAGCGATCCTGTGTGAGGAGTTTCCTCATGAGTTAGGTGAGCACCTCAGGGCACAGGGCAAGGGGCGGTCGAATGTTAGACTGGGCAGACCCTAATCATACACGGAGATGAATGATCTGTTGTTGGAAGTTTTTTTTTTTTAATTATTATTATTATTATTATTATTATTATTATTATTATTATTATTCCAAAACAGAAGGAGGCACAACTCACTTGATATTCTCTTCTTCCAGGGGACTTTGTGATCTTGCTCAATGCAGGAATGAGCACCCGGCAAGCCTTGCTGTTCAACTTCCTCTCCGCGTGTTCCTGCTACGTGGGACTAGCTTTCGGCATTTTGGTGGGCAACAATTTTGCTCCCAATATTATATTTGCACTCGCTGGAGGCATGTTCCTCTACATTTCTCTGGCAGATATGGTAAGAGATTCAAGTATTTTATTTTGTGTTACTTTGATTTTTACAAATGAGAGCCTGGGTTTCGAGCTGAAGGGCAGCCTTCGGCCTCCCACTGGCTTCAAGGTCTTCAAGGCTGGGGATCCAGACCTTTTCTGGCCCAGCGTCTCTCGCTTTGTGAGTAACCTGTGCTAACAGTAGCTTGGAATGGCTGTCGTTGATTCTTTGATGACTGATCTTATGGATAAAGTAAGCACTTTTAATAGTGGGAGCTACTTTCTAAGGACTCCTTTTAATATGTGATGAATTAAACCCGTCTTCTCTTATAGTAGGCCTGACCCATCAGTTGCATAAGAATGTCACATTTAGAAGAATAAATAACTTGGTAGACGAAATACTTTTTTTATTCAAAGTGATTCACACTGAAAACTTTTGAAGTTAAGCTAAAATATTACACTAAATTAAGTAGAAATTAATATTGGACAATAAATATATATTTGAGTCAGTATTATTTATGTCTGTAGGTTGTGTGTGTGTGTGTGTGTGTGTGTGTGTGTGTGTGTAGAGAAAAATACCCTGTGTGTTTTCAAGCATACCTTGGACAGATTTCTAGAGAATGAAGTGTCAGAGTATAAAAAAGAGTATTTGGGTTATATTTAGAAATTAATGTATTACGTATAATTTAATAACATCTTTCCTTTGGATTACAAGCTCCAAACTGTAAGTGTCTGGCCCAGTTTGCTGTTCATCAAAGACCCTTAAAAAAGGCAGGATTTAGCTCTTAGACCCCCACAGTACTTACATTTTTCTGCCCAGAATTACCTTGCACATTGTCTTTATTCCAGATGGCCATTTCTTCCCATGACACAAAAAAGTTCTATCAAAGTTGGTACCTTTATGGAAGCGATACAGGTGATGTCCTATGTGACATAGTAGTTTCCTCATGTTAGAGATGTCACCAACTTTTTCCCTGTAAGAACTTCACGCCAGTTCTCTGACCTGCCTCTGGAGTCTGAAGATCCCTGGCATGGCTGCATCCAGGGTACCACAGCATTTATAACACATCATGCAATTTGTGTTTCTAAAACAGGACATACATGTCCCCTTGTGTAACCTTTGCAGTGGATGCTGTGGCTGAGAATGAACATTTATTTATTTACTAAAAACACCTAGGATTTTTATCTGTTTTCACTATAATGAAAGTATTATAATCTTCAACACTGGACCAATACACAATTTATTAAAAAATCTTGTCGCTCTGGGAGGAAAGAGCAAGCACAATGGAGAAACCAGAACAGTAAAGAAAGCTACTTCAAAGAACAGGTTCAGTCAGTTACACAAATGTTTTTCCCCTCCAGTCAGCCCGGAAAAATTATGAGATGGGCGGGGAAGCGGTTTCCATAAGTGTTTCTCTCCAGAGGAGCAAAGTCAGAATTTAAGCAAACAAAAATGTCACCATCTAACAAGAAAAAAACCCAACACTTCACCAACTCTGTGGTGGCACAAGGCAGGGTGATTATTAAGTCCAAGATCGTCATTAGTTACATAGTGACATAGTGACATAGTAGGGCAGCCTGGGCTAAGCAAGAAACAACAAAGTAAAACATGGCATACTTAAAAATACTATGAGATAAGAGGAACAATAGCATATCTAATGGGGATGAAGCAGAATATAGTATAGTATAGTATAGTATAGTATAGTATAGTAAGGGCTAACGGAAGTAAACAGAAATGCGTGCCTGAGGGTGAAACCCACCGGGTTGAATTCCTTAAAATTTGAGGTGTAGACAGCTGTATATGGGAAGAGAGTTGAGGAGAGAACGCATCAAGCCAGGTACATTCTATCTGGCTGTGTGACCTTTCGATAGTTTTACCGTGGATGCCGCAGAATACTAGGATTCCTCAATACCTGAAGCAAAACATTGATTGGTACGATCCAGTCCCAAATGAAAGAAATGCTCAGCTCCTGTGCAGAAACCCCAGACGAGCATTTCAGGATTCACCACAAGATGGCGACAGCCATTTAATAATGTGTCTTCTAGTTTCCAGAGATGAACGACATGCTGAGAGAAAAAGTAACTGGAAGACAAACGGATTTCACCTTCTTCATGATCCAGAATGCAGGGATGTTAACCGGCTTCACTGCCATCCTGCTCATCACCTTGTACGCAGGAGACATCGAATTGCAGTAGCCGGAAGTGGAGTATAACGTCAACGCGGGAAGGCATTTAATAACAACACAGAAACATCTCCATAGGGATTTTTGTTTTTTTAAAAGTATATCCTATTTAGTTAAAAGAGATTTTTTTTTTATTATTTTCAACTAAAGGCTAAGGAATCTAATGACTGGTTTCAGATATGTAGAATAGGTGAAATTTGTTGTTAAAATTTTTCCTTAAAAGGTTTTCGGTTTCAGACTGCAAAGGCTGGTGTATGGGGCCTTTGGTAAATACCTGGTTTTCAATATTTTATGCATATTAGAAAATTATCATGAAGCAAACACGTGCATTCACAAGCAGACATACAGATCCAGAGAAAAACACAATCTGGGTCATGTAAGGTTTCAGAACTTGCTTGGGTAAACAACAACAACAACAACAACAACAACAACAACAACAAAAACCTCAAGCGTTTTCAGAGTGGTTTTCTTCCAATTAATGTGTTTGACTGCTTTTAAAGGCAGGTGCATCAAATGAGGAAGAAAATCAAGACAGACAGCTCCAGTGCATGCAGGACCGATCCCAGTGCCTTAACGAACCCCAGAAAGATAGCGCACAGCGTTTGTTCAGCTTTATGTCTCAGTTGGCGACCTGTAGGATTGTTTTGAAAGCTAATACAAAGTAACATGAATTAGGAAAGGATGAAAGGCTTGCTAGCCCAGCAAGGCTTGGGCTCAGGGCTTGGTCCCTGAGTTATAAGCTTGAACACACCCTGCAGAAGACCAGAATTGCTTTGCTATGATTTATGCTGTGGTTCCAGCCAACAGAAATGCCTGAGGAGTATGCGAGACTGGTTAGAACTCAGTCTTGCCATGCTCTGGGATTGCTTTGTCATGGTGGAGAATATGTTGGGTGGGAGAGAGAAATTGAATGTAATTGTGAGCAATTTACTTTTTAAAAGATGAGCATAATTATTTAGCAGGGGGAATTTCAATAAATGCAAAAATCACAGCTGGGCTGGGCTGTGTCAGAGACTGATGGTGGAGGAGGCATGTGCTCATTAGGGGTGATTGACAGTCAGCAGAGACGGCTTCTTTTATGTGCAGTGTGCTTTGTTCCCATATGGTATACCGTTGGATGGAAAACCTCAGCATACTCTTTCTACCTTTCGTAAAACACACAGCTCACTGAGTGTTTGAGCACGTTGTAGACGATCAGTCTGAATTGAACATCCTAATTTCAATTCACACTCCCAAGTAACTTAAAAAAAAGATGATTTGACAGTGATGAGAATTAGTAATAGAAGCCAAGTTATCTCAGGAATTATGTTTTCCTATAAGCCCAAACACATTTTCATGTAATAACAGTGCAGATTTGATAAACTTTAACATATATGTTTATGTGTATTCTCACTTTATGACTGACAATTAAAAAATATTATTTGACCAAACAGTAAAAGCTTTTGAAACCATGTACCGTGTCAGTTATTTTTCTCTTAATATGTCTTTATTTTGAGTGACATCATGTGGCTGGTGTTATGAGAAGAGAGGCAAGTAGAGAACTGATGTTGTATTATTTTAAAAATATCTAGCAAAAAAATCCTACAAAGACTAATTTTTCATTTCAATAAACACAATCTATATTAGTATAACCTTTCGTTTCAGTGCTTAACAATCCTTGCTTTTTAAAAGTATATGCTGTGGGCTGGAGATATGGCTCAGTGGTTAAGAGCACAGACTGCTCTTCCAGAGGTCCTGAGTTCAATTCCCAGTAACTACATGGTGGCTCACATTCATCTGTAATAGGATCTGATGTCTTCTTCTGGTGTGTCTAAAGACAGCTATAGTACATTCATATATATATAAAACATTAAAAAGTACAGATTGTATGTATTTTTAATGAAATGACTTATGGAAGAATATTTTGAAAAGATAGTTTAGTGATTCTCAGTGTACATGCAGATTGACTCTTTGGCCTGCTTTTTGTGGGTCTGGCTCTCCATCCTTTCCCTTTACCATGGAGAATGAAGGACTTTGGGTGACGATGACTTAAAGACAAGAGGCAATTGTTTGTTGGAGGCAGAAGGAAAGTCGGGATGGCATTTACTTTATCCTGATTAACTTTCTTCAAGTGAGCATAATCCTGCCAACATACTTCCTATGGAGCATTTGCCATATAATCTTAGTTTTTTGAAGAAAAAAGGATTTATTTCATTTTGAAGATTACAAACCATCACTGAGGGAAGTTAGAACTGGTACTCAGGTAGGAACTCAAACAAAACACGTGGAGGGACATCGCTTACTTTCTCTTTTCCTGGCTTGTTTGGCTCACTTTGGTAGCAGCTCTCTAGTTAGACTTGTTTACTCAGCAAGATGGAAATCATGCCTACTATGGCAAACTTAGCTAGCCACTGAGTAGTGGATATTGGAGGAGAACCTACAACCACCATTTTATTAAGACAGCATAATCATTAGATTTTAGAGATGCTACCAGAATAAATAAAAAATACTGTATATTACTCATTGCTAAACTTTAAAGAATATGTATTAATTCCTGGCACTTATTGGGTACTGTAGAAGATCCTGTTACCATGGTAATGCTGTGTCACAAAGCACCTTAGGAAACTGAAGCTCACAAAGTGGGTGAGCTTCCACTAGAGGTGCTGATGGGTAGCCAGCTGATAGAGCCATGGTACTAGGGTGTGGCTCCCATTGTGGCTGGAACTGCAAATTCATGTGGAAGAGATAATAGATGCCTAAGTCCACTTATGGGTAAAGTGTAAACAGGTTCAATCAGTCTTAAGCAGTTTTTATAAAGTATCTGTTATTTTTCCTGAATGAAGATACCTGACATTAATGATAATTCATCAAAAGTCTCTAGAGGTATCTCCCTCTTCTAATATCTAAATAATAACCAAAATCTGTTTAATGAAAATAGTTCCTTTCCTTTACCTGTACAAGTTGGGATGTGTGGCTGTGTCATGGCTCAGAGCTAGTGAGGATAACTCAGGTTTACTTAGCTGCCAGTTGCTCATCTGTCCTGGTTTCTTGCCGCAGCAGCAGTGGAATGTAGCCAATGTGTGAGCTCAGTGTTGGGCATCTCTGGAGGCTATGTATGGTCATAATGATTTCTAGATGTTCAGCGAGACTCTAGGCACTATTGGGCATTTCTGGTTTCCTACATTTAAATGGCCTGCTTCTCCTAACTCTTCTCAGCATTATCTTCCTTTAGGTCTCCTTTTGATTTTAGCAGGAAGTTACCATGATTTCCAGACAATTTCTGTGTTAGGAAAGATCTGTTGCCGTACAAGAGATTCTCAAATGATCCTCTTGGCTACGATACCACAGATCATTCTTAATGGATACTTGGTTTTCTTTCTACACCACTGGTCGCAATTCCCGTGGTTGGTTTTCTGTCAGCTTCCTTTCCATGTTAAGGATGCGCAAAGCATGTTCTCATGTCCATTCGGTTTCCTAGTTGAAAACTCTAAATTTCTCTGTGCCTTCAGAACCAGAGACTCTGCTAATAAAATTAAAGTGAAAGAAACTGGATAAACTAGAAACTCCAAATATCATTCTGTTAATTACAAGGCATATTCCCTCCCACCACATTTTAATAGTTTCTAATGGCGTCTACAGGTGAGAAGAACATGATATTATGAAGGTGGCTCTTAGATGTTGTAAGAAAATGGTCGAATCTCCATGATGAGGGTTTGATGTATAAGAACTAAGAGGTCTTCTCTTAGTTTGATAGAAGAGCTGTGAGCTGCAACATGGGGCCCATGGGGCCCAATAGCTCTAGGAACCGAGTCTATTACTATTTGTCTACTGTGCTGACAAATGAAAGTCTCAGATAGACTGTGGCTCTCACTTCCAAGATGCTTCATATCTTAAGATGTCTCCTGGAGATCTGGCTTTGAACTCTTAACTCCACATAGCAGGAAGGAGGACTGGATAGGAAGGCAAAAGTTCACACTTGTTTCTTTAGTCACTCCTTTCTGAACAATATTTTACAAGTAAGATCCAACCATACCCACTTCTATCCACTGACCAGAATGAGTCACATGTATATACCAGTCAAAAAGAGAAACTAGGCAATTCTGCATTCAGTTGGATGCACTTCTATGAGAAAAAAAAATCAAGATTTTGTCATTAGGAAAAGTAAAGAATGACTGTGTGTGATTGGCCATCCTTCTGCTCTGTGTGTGATTGGCTCTAAACAGTTTGCATGCATTCTGCTGGTTCTGAGTGTGTGGATGGGTCAGAGGTTAATGTTCGTCGTCTTCCTCAGTCCTCTCCAAACCCACTGTTTTGGAGACAAGAGTCTCTCACTAAACCCGGAGCTCACCAACTCAGCTAGACTGGCCAGCGATCCCCAGAGATTCTCTGTCTTTGCCTCTCTAGCTCTGAGATTGCAGCCATGGGCCTCTCTGCTTGGCTTTTCCTGTGGTTGCTGGGACCTGACCTCAGGCACACATGTTTATACAGTAAGCACTTCACTTACACGGGCACTCCAGCCCATGATCAGGATTACAGCTCTTTCCTTCTTTTTATTAGCATGTATTAACGATGTAGAACAATTAGTTTCATTTTGTCATTTTTCACACACATGCACAGTGTATTTTGACCTTTGCGCTCTCTCTCTCTCTCTCTCTCTCTCTCTCTCTCTCTCTCTCTCTCTGTCGCGCGCGCGCGCGCGCGCACACACACACACACACACACACACACACACACACACAGAGTACTCTGATTGTGTCCCCCATTATTCCCTTCTCACTGCTGCTGATCCCAGGTATTTCCTTTCCAACTTCTTCCTCGACTTTCGCACCTTATTTTTTTGGTGACCCAATGAGTTTAATTCGTGTTGCCCTTAGGAGCGTGGGAGAGGACTTAGTTACAGAAGCAGAGGCTTCTTGCTGATAGTGACACCACTGAAGAAACACCCTCTTGCCTTCCCAGCAGCCATCAATCCCAAGAGAACCTCAGGGAAGGAGGATAGCCTCCTCACTGGCCTCTCCCCCTCCATGACAAAAGATCTACAGTTACATCCAGTATTATCTGTACACATCTGTACTCATTTTTCTGCCTCGGTCTATTATGAGTGGTATTTATTGGCCTTGAAAATGTTTTTTTTTAATAGACTAGTGTAAAATTTGAGAAAACATAAAAAATGATTTATGGATTAAAAAGAAATCTGATTAGTATGAATGTCCAGGACATTAAGTGACATTAAGTGCTATCAGAAGAAATTAGCAATAAATTCTAAAACATTTGTATGCCATATTCATAGGCTTTTTGTATAAGAAAACTTAGATCTGTAATGTTATATGATGTTTGTAGATAAAAACTTGAAAATATTTTTATTAGAATAAATAAATAATGAATAACTAATTAAATCATTTAATTAAACCAATTAATCAAAACCAAATCTCTATTTTGTATGCTCTGGGTTGACTTGAGAATCTGTTTACAACCTGGGTCAGAGGACTCCTCAGGCATCCCTAGTTTCATCTTGGAAATGTGAGACAGTTCTGAGTTCTAAAGCAGGTTCCGAAGGACGGTACACAATTAAACCAGCGTTGACTTTTATTTACTCCAGATATGCTCTTCAAAATTTAGTGCCTATAGCAATCCAATGAAATGGATTCTATTTGGAATACTAGGCCAGGATGGATCTAAGAAGAACCAGAAGGAATGCATGCTGTCAGGTCACGTCTTGTTAGAATTTAACCGTAGTCCTTCCACAGATGCTGCTGATCCCAGGCATTGGCATACCAGGAGAGCTCCTTCCTCATGAAACACCCACCAGTGCCAGCCCTAGAGAGCTCACCATGGTGCTTGCTTCCTTCTAAAGGGCTGGTGATTAAATATAGTCTGTCCATTGTTGCATAGATTGTATTGATATGTCAGTCTAAAGCTGAGCGGTAGTATGTCAATAAATGATACAAGTAGCATGTGATGATATTAGTCAGTCACATATTAGACCCAAATAACATTAATCACGATAAATAAAGCTCTATTATTCACTGTTCTGTATTTTTTTTTAAATTAGGAGTTTTTTAATTGGATATTTTCTTTATCTACATTTCAAATAAATAAATCCCCTTTCCTGGTGCCCCCTCCCCAAATCCCCTATCCCATCCCCTCTTCCCCTGTTTCTATGAGAGTGTTCCCCGACCCACTCATCCACTCCGCCTACTTGCCCTCACATTCCCCTACACTGGGGCATCGAGCCTTCACATGACCTCTCCTCCCACTGATGTCCAGCAAGGCCATCCTCTGCTACATATGTGGCTGGAGCCATGGGCACCTCTATCTGTACTCCTTGGTTGGTGGTTTAGTCTCTGGAAGCTCTGGGGGTCAAATTGGTTGATATTGTTGTTCTTCTTATGGGTTTTCAAACCCCTTCAACTTCTTCAGTCCTTTCTCTAACTCCTCCATTGGGGACCCTGTGCTCAGTCTAATGGTTGGCTTTGAACATCTGCCTCTGTATTTGTCAGGCTCTGTCAGAGCCTCTCAGGAGACAGCTATATCAGGCTCCTGTCAGCATGCACTTCTTGGCATCCACAATAGTGCCTGCATTTGGTAATTGTATATGAGATGGGTCCCTAGGTGGGGCAGTCTCTGGATGACTTTTCCTTCAGTTTCTGCTCCACACTTTGTCTCCATATTGGCTCCCATGAGTATTTTGTTCTCCCTTCTAAGAAGGATTGAAGCACCCACACTTTGATCTTCCTTCTTCTTGAGCTTCATGCAGTCTGTGAATTGTATTTTGGATATTCCAAACTTTTGGGCTAATATCCACTTATCAGTGAATGCATACCATGTACATCTTTGGTGATTGGGTTATCTCACTCAGGATGATATTTTCTAGTTTCATCCATTTGCCTAAGAATTTCATAAATTAATTGTTTTTAATAGCTGAGTAGTACTCCATTGTGTAAATGTACCACATTTTCTGTATCCATTCCTCTGTTGAAGGACATCTGGGTTCTTTCCAGCTTCTGGCTATTCTAAATAAAGCTGCTATGAGCATAGTAGAGCATGTGTCCTGATTACATGTTGGAGAATATTGTGGGTATATGCCCAGGAGTGGTATTGCTGGGTCCTCAGGTAGTGCTATGTCTAATTTCCTGAGTAACTGCCAAACTGATTTCCAGAGTGGTTGTACCAGCTTGCAATCCCACCAACAATGGAGGAGTGTTCTTTCTCCACATCCTTGCCACATCTGCTGTCACCTGAATTTTTGATCTTAGCCATTTTGACTGGTGTGAGGTGGAATCTCAGGGTTGTTTTGATTTGCATTTCTCTGATGACAAAAGGAGGTTGAATATTTCTTTAGGTGCTTCTCAGTCATTCAATAAAGCAATCTACAGATTCAATGCAATCCCCACCAAAATTCCAGCTCAATTCTTCAGAGAGTTAGAAAGAGCAATTTGAAAATCATTTGGAATAACAAAACAAAACAAAACAAACAAACAACAAACAAACAAACAAACAAACAAAAACCCCCCAAAACCCAAAAAACCCAGGATATCAAAAACTGTTCTCAACAATAAAAGTACTTCTGAAGGATCATCCCTGACCTCAAACTATACTATAGAGCAATAGTGATAAAAAACGGCATGGTGTTGGTATAGAGATGGGCAGGAAGATCAATGAAATATAACTGACGACCCAGAAATGAACCCACACACCTATGGTCACTTGATCTTTGACAAAGGAGCTAACCTTCCAGTGGCAAAAAGACAGCATTTTCAACCAATGGTGCTGGTTCAACTGGAGGTCAGCATGTAGAAGAATGCAAATTGATCCATTCTTATCTCTTTGTACAAAGCTCAAATCTAAGTGGATCAAGGACCTCCACATAAAACCAGATACATTGAAACTAATAGAAAAGAAAGTGGGGGAAGAGCCTTGAGGATATGGGCACAGGGGAAAAGTTTCTGGACAGAACACCAATGGCTTATGTTCTAAGGTCAAGAATCAACAAATGGGACCTCATAAAATTGCAAAGCTTCTGTAAGGCAAAGGACACTTTACCAACAGATTGGGAAAAGATCTTTACCAATCCTACATATGACAGAGGGCTAATATCCAATATATGCAAAGAACTCAAGAAGGTAGACTCCAGAGAATCAAATAACACTATTAAAAAATGGGGCACAGAGCTAAACAATTTTCAACCAAGGAATATCGAATGGCTATATTTTAATTTTTATAGAAAGCTGAGTTGTCCAAAATATTCAGTTGTTTAGTCAAATAGGGAACAACAACAGGGGACTGGTGAGAAAATGGAAAATGAGGTTAGTGATTGATTTCAGTGGTTGATTTCCACTAGGTTTTTGAGCGCCTTGTGGCTCACAAAAGGTCTTCTCTTTCAAAGGACCAGTGAGTGACTTTGGCTTATTCAAAGGCTCTGAAATCAGTGTCTCCAAGAAACATGTGCACATGTATGTAGCTTCAGCACTATCCACAAAATACAAAGATCTGAGGTGTCTCTTGGCATATAAATGGAAAAGAGGAAATGGCATATTCCTACAATGGAACAGCATTCTATTTACAAAAGATGAGGGCCTGCCATTTTTAGCAAAGTGGACATTATGTTAGGCATAACGAATTAGATCAAGAAGACAAATAGTACATATTTTCTCTCACATATGGAAGCTAAATCTCATAGAGGTAGAAACTACCATGTTGCCTTCAAGAGCCTGAGAAGATGAGAGTTGGGGCCTGTAAGTGGGAAGGGAAGATACTAAGGTGTGGGAAGCTAGCTAGGAGCAGTATGGTATAATGTTAGGACAGCAAGATAGTGACCATGATTGGCAACAAAAAACTGAAAATTTAAACAGAACTAGTACAGAGGATTTGTATTGTCCGAACCCAAATGAGTGTCAAATGTCTGAGGTGATAGACTTGGCACTTACCATATCTGATCATTTTCACTCCACGCCTGTATTGGAATGACATTGTACCCCTTAGATAGGTACAATTGTGTCTTAATTTTAAAAAAGAAAGCTTTCTCTAAAGCAGAGCTGCTTATCCTATGTATGGTGAGGGCCCTGCCCAGGTTATTTCCAGTTTGTCACAGATACAGGAATTACTAGAAAAATGAAACCACATTTAGAATAAAAAGAGGAAATCTGAACTTCACTTCATATTAGAGATAATAGACATATGTACAATGATACCAGGTTACTGCCGGGATAGACTGATGGATGCTCTCAGTTCTCTGTCTCCCACTTTCTGCACTTGGCTCATTAAAGGACCATTTCCTGAACTAGCAACAGTAGGGCTTCTCCTCAGCTTCTGTGACCATTGTCTCTGTACCCTTGGTCTAGGGTAGCCACAGACTTGCTGACTTTTCAGATGTTCTTTAATTACTTTGCATAAGTAAACCATTTTAAAAAATAGAGTAATTAGGATGTTTTGAAAGACCAATTAAGAGTGGTGCTACATTTTGAGGAATTAAAAACCTTGATTACTTATAGATATGCACAGCTATTCCCTTATAAAGGGACTACTAGTTGAAAAAATAAGGACTAATTAAAATATCAAATTGATAACATTCCAATTCCCTGGCAACCCATCAGCATCACCCATTCTAAGATGAAGAATGATCTCTAGAGAGAGAAGCGAAATAGTTCTACAGGCTATGCACTCTGACTTGTTGTGCGTGGGCCTGGTGCTGTTTGTGTGTTTGATGCTAATTCCGCTCGCGGAGGGGTTGTAGACAAGGAGTGAGTCAGGTGACTTCTTGTAAACCAATCCCCTAATGAACAAAGGAGCCAATCACTGGGTGAGTAGGTGGGACTTCTGGGTTGGATGGAGGAAGAGAGGAAGGAGGAGAGAGGCCCTTTTGTACGAAGATAGCATGAGGACAAGCTGCGAGTGTCTCCTGGTTTCAATGGTGGATCTGTCAGGATTTGCCACCAGAGGATTTAGATTTAATAAGGCTTACAAAATTAGGATTTTAGTTGTGTGCCCAGCGACTGAGTTACCGTTGCTTCTGAACTAAGTTTTTTGTTGTGTTTTCCTTCACACGGTGGCTTGTCTGGGTTCCAGAGAGAAAGTGGGGGTTTGCCTAAGGTATACCACAAAGGTCGCGGGGTTTTGAAGCAGGGGGTTGGCATGGTAGCGAGCTGCCTGTGGGAACTTAGCGAATCAGGTCTGCCATTGTCCGCCAGTGAATAGGCTGCCAGGGCAGAGGCACAAGTGCGGGAATGAGCCGGTTCGTTCATTTTTAATATTTCCCGCAACATGACTAGATAGCTCATGCACACAGGAACTGTCCCATGCAGTGTGTCACTTAAAATGCGTTTTGGATCCTGTGCCATTAGCAGACGAGTTAGGAAGCCAGGGGGTGCAGCTGATATCCATCCTGCTGAGAGCATCACATTGGTCTCAGGGACGCTGGGAAACAGGATGATGCTTTCCCCTTGGAAGCCATTTCTCTTGTTAGTCTTAATGTTGCGGCTCTTATGACTACATAGGAGCTTGTGAGTGAATTGGGAGGTGGTGGCTGTAGACGTCTGAGAAATTGTAAAGGTATTTCACATGTGTCTGTATGAGTTACTCTTGTCTTGCTGGGATGGAAGACCATGGCCAAGGTGTTCGATGCCCCAGGGTAGGGGAATGCCAGGGCGGGAAGATGGGGGTGGGTAGGTAGGGAGCACCCTCATAGAGGCAGGGGGAGGGGATGGGATAGGGGGTTTCTGAAGGGGAGACCTGGAAAGGGGAAAAACATTTGAAATATAAATAAAGAATATGTCCAAAAAAAAAAAAAAAAAAAAAAAAGAAAGAAAGAAAGGAAGGAAGAAAGAAAAAAGAAAAGAAAAAAGAAGGCAACTTGGAGAAAAGTGCCTTTATTGATTTGCACTTAAGGTTCCAAGGGACCAGAATCCATGAAGGTGTAGTGGAGGAATGGCAACAAGGAGTGGGAATTTCAACAGGAACAGGAAGTCGAAGGCAACAGCAAGCACAAAGTAGAAAATGTAAGAGCTATTTAAGTCCCCAGAGTCTGTTCATAGTGAGTAGTCCCTTCAGCATGGCCACACCTCCTGAACTGCCTTAAATAGCACAACCAATCACAGGAGACTATGAGGGCGTTTATCATTCAAACCAGCCCAGTGTCTTTTCTCCATTCTTTCTGTGTTTAGATAAGTCTTAGGCCTAATGATCCCACGATCATTTAAGACGAAAAGATGTTCAAAGTATTTTGGACTAGTGAGTAGTACTGATGACGTTTCTTAAGGTGGACAATGAGTTGCCCTGAAACTGAGAAGAAAGCAGACTCCATCAAGATCATTGATCAGCACAGTTGGAGTCATGGATTTCTGTTGATTTTTTTTTTTTTTTCCTGTTCATCTTGACCCCTGCCCTTCCTGCAACTGCTTCACACTTCCTGTGACAATTCGGTTGCTTCCATGTGCAATGGCTCAGGAGAGTTGGTTCTGCAGCTTCCACTTCTCAAGCTAGGAAAGTCCTGTGGGCTGTGCTGACCATCGTTTCCTGACCACGTCTGTGGAACTTTCCAAAGAGGCATGGAGCAGAGCTGCACCTCAGGAACAGAGAGAAACGAGAGAAAACAAGACCGATCCCAGAGGAAGCACAAGAAATGTGGGAATCCAAATAGAGAGTCATTACATTGACTTCTGTTTAAGTCCCTGCCATTCTCTTACTGTGTGTGTGTGTGTGTGTGTGTGTGTGTGTGTGTGTGTGTGTGTGTGTTCTGGCAATTCCTCCAGTTTTCTGGGTTATCCACTTTACTAATGAATTCATAAATATTTTCTTTTCTACTGTTAATAAATTTGATTTAAGCTCATCTTACTTTGATTTATGTGTATGTGTGTGTTTGTGCATGTGTGTGTGTGTATATGTTTACATGTTTTTGCATAGGTCAGAGGTCAACGTTAGGTGTCTTTCTCAATTGCTCTTTACCTTGCTTTGAAGAAGGATCTTTTACTGAAAAATTGAAGTTGTGATTCACCAATTCATCCAGGTTGGCTGGCTAACAAGCCTCTGGAATCCTCTGTCTTCATGTATTCTGTTGTATCATATCTGTTGTATTTACAGATGTACATTGTGAGGCAAGACATGTTTTTACAAGGATATTGGGATTCAAACCTCAGGTCCTTGTGCTTGTGTGGCAACATTATAGCAACTAACCCATCTCCCCAGTCTCTTGGCTTTCTTTTACTTTAAATTAAGCTCCTTTTCTTTCATTTTACAGCTGATAATTATATAAATATTTTTGTCAAACACAACCCCAACTCTTATTTTAGCACCTTCTTTCAGAGGTCTCAGGTCTCCATGATCAAGTTATGAAGGCAACTTCTTACTTCAGTACGTATAGCAAAATCTTTATCATATTTCAATAGTAGTGACTAAAAGTCCCAGAATCTCTCCACTTCATTTTCATTTACATGTGAACTACATAGGGACCATTGAAGATATTTTAATCTTCGAGTTTAGCGTAGCTGGCATATCAGATGTGATGATGGGTTCTCACTGATGACTGTAGGAAGTAACATTTGGTGCCTCAAAAATGCTTTGGCGTTAAAGGGGCCCCAGTCTGTCATGTCAACATATGATGACTCAGAACAGCTAATGGTGCTGAAAAAATATTCTACATATAAAACAATAAGTGCTGAATGCCAAGGGCAGTCTAAGCAAGGAAATAACTTAAACACTTGGACAAACCAGACAGAATCAGACTTCTTAGATAATTCTAAGGAAGATGCCTAATGTAAGAGATGAATTTAGGTCACATTTTATACAGCATGCGTTCATAAAGCTCTGCAGTTTCTTGGCAACTGTCACCTGATTGTCAAGTTTTTACTTGATTTTTTTAAATAGACACTTGACTTTTTTTTTTTTAAAGATATGGCCTCACCAATGCTTAAGCATGGCATCCAGGTTAGTGTTAGAATAATTAGATTCTTCTGTTTAAAATAGTTCTAAAATTAATTGTTCAAAGTTTGCTTCTTTTAAAAACTAGATAAATTGTTCCTTGATATCATTGTAGATAATGTGAGAAAGAATTTTGAGTTTCTTCTGTGATTGACTGAACACATTTGCTCAATTAAATGTATTTAATAATCTGTTATAGGCCCAGGAGATAAAAAAAAAAGAGTCAGAGTTCATTTTGCTCTCAGGGTATTATGCCCTGTGTGTGTGTGTGTGTGTGTGTGTGTGTGTGTGTGTGTGTGTGTGTGACAGAGAGAGAGAGAAAGAGAGAGAAAGAGACTAATAGATATCATAGAAGAAAACTGGGACATACAAAATGTAGAGGTTGAGCACAAATGGAAGAATTCATTTTGGGAGGCATGGGACCAGTCAGAGTAGCATTTGACTATTAAGCCTTGGTATTTCCCTCTTGGTCATATTTTGTCTTTCTCTCACAGCTGGAATTTATCATTTTACCCCTTAACACGAGAAGAAACTTTTAAATTAGTGCTATTGAGAGGACTGTAATATATGTGTACCCTAGGGGTGAGGTGCTCCTGACAGCATGATTATTACTGATGACTATTATCATGTAGATTATTCTACATAGAGAAGGGAAATGTAAACAGCTAAACTATTCCTATTTGAAAAGTCAATGACCATTCACAGTCATCTCAGCTTTTGCTACATATGCATCACATTCTGTAGGAAATAAATACACAGGCATGCAAGATAATTTTTTCTGTTTATAGGAGCTATTTCTGTAGGATTGTTATTCTTTTAAGTTGGTGAGTCTTAAATGGTAGTTTTTAAAAAATGAACATGTTTTTGAGTGCTTTAAATGATATATTACTTTTCTATTGCTGTGCTAAAACGCCACGACCAAGACAACTTATGAAAGAAAGTGTTTAAATGAGATAAGAAATCTAGATGCGTAGAGTCCATGAGTGAAGGCATGGTGGCAGGGTCATCTAAGAGCTCCCATCTCAAACTGCAAGCAGGAGGAAGAGCCCACACCAGAGATCTCATAAGTCCTTTGACACCTCAAGTCCACTCCCAGTGACATACTTCATCCACAAGACCACACCTCCCTATCCTTCCCAAACAATTTCATCAACCGGGGACCAGATATTCAAACATATGAGCCTAGAGGGGCCATTCTCCTTCAAACTACCACAAATGATAAAACGCCAGCGGGGACTTTGGTTTCAATTATCATTCAAAATTTGTTATTTCCCAATTTTCAATTTTCCAATTGGCACATGTTCTAAGTGTTAGTAGATATGATTGGGGAAAAGGAAAGCACTTATAATTAAGGAAGGTGGAAGTCATAGGGTGACAGGTTTCATTCACTCTTTACCAACTCTCCCTGATTAGTTTATAACAGGTGTTAGTAACTTCAATCCTTGCAACAATGTATCTCCAGATCTTTGCAATGCACTGCAGGTGATGGGTGAGAGGGAGGGGTGTGGGGTGGCTGGGACCTCTGGGACATGACAGCCTGTGCTGGGGACCCGACCACTTAAAAAGAGTAAGGAAGATGGTCCCTGGTCTACCTCGAGATACATATGACTTGTTTAGGGGAGTAGAAATGGATTTTGAGGAAGAGAATAATTCTTTATCCTTGTATAAGACATGTGACCATGATTTTCAGATGGAATCCACAAGTGGCTGTCCTGCTTCTGTCTGTGATACTGGACACAGATTTAAGGAATCCACTAAAAAATCAGGAACCTGGACTCTTACTCATCCACTGAAGAGATGCTGGTGGATTGAGGCTCAGGGCAAGGCATTATGAAAATGGTGTTTGTCTGCTGGTGGATTAAGGCCAGAAAGTGTCTTTCCCAAACCGTTTTATTTTTCAGAACTGAAATTAATGTCTTGTGACACACCTGCACAGAATGTGTGGAGTTAAAAACGCTTTTGAACAGGACTCAGCGGGTGCAAAGAAACTAGATCATCCTTCAACCTGGTTTTAAAATACAGAACTTGCAGTTCCTATTTCAAGATCAAGTATAAAAATAGGTAATGTATAAATGTATAATGTATAAAATGTATAATGGAGAAATTTTCATGAAATATAGCATTTGTGTTTTTTAGTGCAGGGTTGTTGTTGATCAATAGGTATCTGCCAAGAAGTGTTTTCATGACTTTAAATTGTTATATCGCTCGTTCATTTGCCATCTATTATAACTGCTATATGTACTAAATGATAACTCCAGTAAAAATCGTTTTCTTTAAAAAAATTTTCTATATATGTATAATTGCCAACATGACTCTGGGGAAACTATAGAACATTTTCTTACTAAAAATTTGCGTATTTTCAGTAACTTAAGCTTTGAAATTTAATCTCATGTTACTAGAACATTTCTTTTAATTTTAAAATTTTTTGTCATTTTATTGTTGTTATAAATATTTGTTTCCAATCAATGAATTTCTAGGCCAGGTTCAGATAATCGAGGGCTATATGAGTCGTTTATGTTTGATCTAAGTTGCTCTGTAACCACACTCAGAAGTAAAGGGAAATGGTATCTTTCTGAAGACAAGCTTAGACACTCTAACCCAGGAATTTAATGTACTTTCTTTCTGTGGCAGAGGGCTTGATGCACAGCTGGCACATCCTGGGTATCACCAAAAAGACAGGAAACAGCCCACCCTGTTAGAACAAAGCAAACAATCTACTCATTGTCACAGTATGGGTCTCACAGTTCAAATCACCTCTACTCAAAGCTAAGCTTTTTGAAATCTTTGTAAAAAACCTTCGCTGTCAAAGATGAGATGACTGTCACCAGTAAGCTGGAAGCTATTCAAACTTGTGTCAGAAGATGTTATGTCACTAAAACAGCATCCAGTTCAACAACGTATGTTGACTCTTGGTCACTATGATTCCTTTCTGATCCAGGAAGCTGGCTAGTCCTTCTGGATATGATATCATTAATTAAATTTCCTTTGCTAGTGCTTGGTCTATGATTTTTCCATCTTGACCTGCTCTGTGGGATTACAGCACACTATGCCTCGCTCCCAGCAAGTGAATGCTGGTCCAGGTTTTCCTATGCTAGGGCTCATCACAATATTTATTCTTGTCACCTGGGTTCCTCTTTTCTAGGACATTTCTTTGTATTTGTTTCGAATTTTATAATTTTTGGCCTATTTACTTGGAAACAACCATATATTTATTTAGACAAGAACAGATATGTTGTGGGCAGAGTAGTTTTGGAATCAAAGCGAAGAAGAGGTCTTAATCATATCCACTGATATCCAGGTCAGGTGTCTTTGTACCACAGTTTCTCTCTATATAAAATAAGGATAATAATTTCCATCTCACAGAATTAAATGTGACTACATGAAACATATGTGGTCAAGTAGTAGATGTGTCTTGTAAGTGACTTAGATTATTTTATAATTTCAAAATCCTCTGAATAACACTTGGGGACCATGAATGGTTTATATTTTTTGGTTACAAGGTTGTAAAATAATTGCCGATAGTTTTAACTAATTTAATTTAACTTATTTATTTAATTTAATTTAATTTTTTAGTATTGCAGTGAATTCGAATCTAGCCTTGAACTTTTGAGTTAGCTTCTGAAAGGTCTATCTATCTATCTATCTATCTATCTATCTATCTATCTATCTATCTATCTATCTTAGTATACAATAGTCTATCTGCATGTACACATGCAGGCCAGAAGAGGGCACCAGATTTCATTCAAGATGGTTATGAGCCACCATGTGGTTACTGGAAATTGAACTCAGGGCCTCTGGAAGAGCAGCCAGTGCTCTTAGCCATCTCTCCAGCCCAATCTGTCACTAATTTTATGGCCTCATTCTTGTCCTAGAATTGCAAACTGTTACTTTGAGTAGGGGTATTATTGAAGCACCCCCATGATATTTTCATTTAAAGCTCCGATGCTTAGCAAGATTATTGGTATCTCTGCTTGGATTCAGATGTACTTATTAAATAATGTGTCATCTCCAGTTTGCCCAACTGAGAGATCTGTTTTAATTTTAGGTTCTCTTTGGTATATCCAGTTTCTTTGTAGTTATGGTGTTTTTCAGATATGCATAAGTAATCTCAAAATGCTGCAGAGTTTTTTCTTATATTACCTTTTTTGGAGGAGACATGATTTAATGTAACCACAATACAATTCTAATATTTCCATAGAACTTTATGTTCATCAGAACTTCTCTTAATAATTTATATAATTTCATAGTCATATTGACTTTACAAAAGATGTGGAACAAAATAATACCAGCATTATGATCTAGATGAGGAAAGTCAGTCCCAGAGGAGTGGTGATTGGTTAGAATTAGCTGTTAAAACACCTCATTTGCATGACTGTGTTTGTTTTAACTTGTTGATTAGTTATTGTTACTATTATCATTGTGTGTGTGTGTGTGGGGGGGGGGGATGAGTGCCCCACTGAATGCACGTGGAGCTCAGAAGGAAATGTCCTAGTTATGTTTCTTACTCTCTGTAGCGAGTTCCACGTATCTGATTCAGGGAGCCAGTCCTTCATGGCATGGGCCTTTACCTGATGAGCCATCTTGCAGACCTTGCTAGATTAATATCATCAAATAAGGTACAGTTTATTTCATAAAGTATCCAGTTCTGGACCCTGAATTCTCTGAATCTTTAATGCACAAGACTGTCTCTCTCCATGTCATAGAAGGTATGTAAAAACATATGTCAACATTTCCCCCTTCCCCAGTTCAGCTCTTAGTGAACACCAGTACAGTAGTGATGCTTAGAGAGCCCATTGCACCCCTTGAGAAAACAAATGGCCCCACCAAATCCAAGGAATAGAAGTGGAGATGTGGGGTGTGGTAGAAGCTAGATTTAATGATGATCTTGCAAGATTGGGTTGGTAGCAGGAATACCCAAGCCCTTAACAGTGATCAATATTCCCTAGCATGCAGGTCCCTCTACACATTCCCCATTGGTTCAATATTTTGTGGATGCAATCTTCCTGGATCTCTAAGTATTATTTCTGCATAGGGCGTTCTTTTTCTTTTTCCTCAATTACGTCCTTCTCGCTGTCTCTTTACTTGTATTTGTCAAAGACTTTGTTTTACTGACTGCTTTATCTTTATCTCCAATCTCCTATTTGCCTTTTATTTCAGACACGCATTCCAGGCACGTGTGTTTAGTAATGTCTGCAAGCTGTTTGTAATTTTCCACCCTGAGCAAACTTCTTTTTGAGTGAGAGCAGCCAGGAGGCCCCAGCAAGCAGGAGCTGGCTAGCAGGGGCTCAGTGTTCTTACTTATACTGTAAATTTAAAGCCTAAGCCTTCCTAAGACCGCCACGTTTCTACTTCCTGCCTCCTACCTAATAAGGCATCCCCTATGCTGCATGATGCTCCCAAGTGTGTGTGTGTGTGTGTGTGTGTGTGTGTGTGTGTGTGTATGTGGATGTGAGGACCCAAGGCACACAAAACAAACTCTCCCAGCCATGAGCTCCCATAAATCTCATTCCAGAAGAAGAATAAAGATAAGTTCATTCCAACAGCAGGCCAGGGAAAATGGGCAAGCTAAACATGGTAACAACTTCGAACTAAGAACAAAGAATGCTCTATTCAAACAGTCACGTTGCTGTCTCGGCATAAAGGTCTCCTGCAGCGTGCCAGACTCCTGCAGTAAAACAACCTGGGTAAGTCTTTAAGAGCATTTTTGTTAGACATATTTATCTTATTTTATGTGTATGAGAGTTTTGCTTGCATGTACGTGTACCCCGTGAGTGCCTGGTGCTCATAGATGTCAGAGATGGTGCTGTATCCCCTGGAACTGCAGTTATGGATTGTGAGCCCCTGTGTGGATGTTGGAAACCACACCTGGGTCCTCTGCAAGTGTTTTTTGCCTCTGGGCCATCTCTCCTTTGTCTTTTAACTTGGCTTCTCTATATGTTTTCAGACAACGTAATATTTTTCCTCTTGCCCATTTAAAATGTTCTGGTCAGGCTAACCTTGGAACTATGGTGGCTGCCATGGCTCAGTTGCCATGGTCTTGCTACATCCACCATTTATCCCAGGACTTGCTCACAATGTGGAGTGTGTCACCATTTGGGGAACCTGGAGCCACCCAGTCCTTAGTCCCTTCCTCTTTCTGGTGTAGTCAAGTTCACCCCAGCTAGAGGTTAAGACCATTTCTTTGTTGTCTTTTAGGTCAGTGTATACAGAAGCTGAATTTTTCTAGTTTTAATTCTAAGTGATTTTAAAGACAAGAGGAATTAAATTTACTAGATAGTTTTAGCCTTTGGATTTTGTGAATGTGTGTACATATACGTGTGTGCAGCCTGTATGTGTGAATGCATGTGCAGGCCATCATTCGCTACTGCTGCTGCTGCTGATGGTGGCATCTTCCTCTGTAACCATCGAACTTATAGTTTTGGTCTTTCACTAAACTTGAACTCCCTGAAGACTGGTTCATCTGCAAGCCTCAGGGATCCTTCTAGACATACCTAGGGGATCACAGGAGCTCAGAGCGGTGTGTTTTCCCACACAGGTCCTCATTTGTGTGCAGTGGGCACTACCCTCTGAGCTACCTCAGCAGCCTTCATGCCCTGGAGGCGTCCCCAGCGCTTTACAAGATTATTCTGCTTTTCAGTGATGGCTGAGATTGAAACCCATCCTTTTGGAATCTTTCTGGGACTCTCCTGTCACTGTCTAGGTCTATGAGGCAGCACAATGCAAGTACATTGCTCCGGGGCTGAAAGACTTCCATCCCAGGGCGCTGTGAACCAGCTCTGGGAGTCAAGCAATGGGGCCAAAACACACCTGCAAAATGCAGGGAGGAGTCACCTTACCTCCAGGACCACCGACTGGAAGCACTTGACGTCTGCATGGGTTTTAAAGCTGAGCCTGGTTTGTAAATGAGTTCTTGTCCCTGCAGACCAGGTGAGCTTGTTGGTCCTGCCTACACTTATGAAGGACTTGAAGAGCAGCTATTGCGACCATCACAATTCCCTATATACCTCCATGTTTGCACCATATCATCATCTATTCCTCTATCTGTATTTTCAGTGCAGGGCATAGAACCTACAGCCTCACTTAATTAGGCCAATGCTTTGCCTCTGAGTTATGTCCCTTGACATTTATAATGACGATAACGCCATTGATTGTGTTCTCATTATTTTAAGTTATTCATTTTAGATGATAATTTTGATAAAACTGTTTATAGGAATTCCAGTTCTGGTGCCCAGATCTCTTGTTATAAAACTGAAATATTATCTTGTTGTTGATTTTTTTTTTATTGCACATGCCCAGTAAAGTACAGACTGTTTTCTTGCTCATTTGAACTTTGGTGCCAGACTGGACCTGAGGGCAGAGGAGCTGTGGGTGTGGGGATGTGTCAGGATGTGTAGCAATACGTTTCAGGAAGGGAGAAGAAGACTCAATTATGTTAGATCTTCTGTGGATACGCAATCATCAAGGAAGTCACAGTTAACAACAAAACAACCCAGCCCTTAGTCCCGTGTTGATTTCTTTACCCTTGACCATTTCATTGTATTTGTAGTGGGCTGAAATAACAGCTTTGGTGTATGTAGGTTCAAAACTGAAATGGGTTTAGTCCTCTGTTTTCTGTCTATACTTACACGGTCTTAAAAAGCCAAATTTATCCTTTCCCTCTTATTGTGGGAACTCACGCTTAACAGTTTGAAGTGTGGAGTAATTTATACGAATGAGGGCTACTTTCTTTTTGAAAGAAGAGATAGCCAGCACCAGATAGATTCATTTGGGTTGGTTGAGAGCCATGTTTCAATAATTGGAGTTAGGACCTTTTGAAAAAAATGGGTCAGTTTTGTTTGAAAGCAGGTAGGCTGGAGGTCTGTGGTAAAGTCTCCACTGGCAGCCACTGGGTAAAGATAAGTAAGAGGCCTCTGTAGAGAGGATGCCCCAGGCTGTGTCAGGAAGTGGCTTTCACTGCTTCTTAGTTTTTCCAAGGTAGGGCTAAAGGTCTAAAACATGACAATTTATTTGGACCCCACCTTGGAAAAAGAGGCCATAGAAATGCAAGGCTATTGTGCACTTGGGAGCCAGTTCTGACTCTCAGTTTCTCCAAGATTTACACTCAAACAAACAACAAAAACAAAATGAAACAAAAAACTTCAAGGTTTAAAAACTCCAGATCAATAGAATCCAAGAATAGCCTTGTCAAATTTGCCATTCCAAGATATTAAATGAGATACGTTAAAGTTGTTAAACTTATTTTTCATATTTGCTTTATTTTACTTGTGTGTGTGTGTGTTTGTGCGAGCGTGTGAGCTCAGGTACTTGATGAAGTCAGGAGGGTGCTGGATTCCCCTGCAGCTGAAATTATTGGCAGTTTGGAGCCTACCATCATGGGTACTGGGAAACAACCTTGGGACCTCTGTAAGAACAATATGCTCTCTCTTAACCACTGAGCCATCTATATACCTCTGAATTTCTCATTTTTTAAAAAAATGTATAATCACAAAGAAGGTATAGCAAAATTTCTGGAAACACGTAGGCAGTCAATGTTTTAGGCTTTCTGGACCAATTTGCAAAATGTGGATATGATATCCATGCTTAGAGGAGACGGATTCCCAGAATTTAAAATATAATAATAATTACAATCACCATGGAGTCTAAGCTCCATAACACAGGTTGGCTAATGAGAAGAATTGAGTTCTCTTTTAAAAAATAGCATTTTGCTTAATTGGGATCCAAGTTAATGTTCCCCATCAGAAATTGATTAGAAATGTTCATCTGTACAAACACTTCTTAACTTGTGAGCTGCACAAACACAGCGGGTGGGGCTTTGATTCATGGGCCTGTCAAAGACCAAACTGCTAAAGACAAGGCTGCTCCCCAGCCTCAAACTCTCTGCTATGGGGTGAGGTGGAGACAGATTACAGTTCCACAGTGGCAATAACAGAGATCCATCTATTTGTTGCATGAATACAGTCCTAAATTAATTAGCTCAATTTCTCATGAATTTCACCACGTATGATTGAAGTATTGGGTCCAATAAAGTTGCTTGGCCCAAGTTAAAGATCTCCAGGAAGTTATATTTAATAGGTCATAGTTGTGGAACCCTGTTCTGGAATAAACTTCAATCAGAAAATCAGCAATTAGGAGGATACTTTTTAATTATTATTGAATATAAATTCTGATCTCAGTTTTCCCTCTCGCAACTCTTCCCTGCTCCTCCTGACTTCCTGACCTGCCCACAGTCACACAGTTTCCTTCTCTTCTTAGGATAAAAACAAGACTCTCCAACAAAATAAAATTAGATAACGCAAAAACAAATAAACCAGAACAGGACAAAGCAAGCAAACAAACAGAAGAAAACAAATAATAATTAAAAAAAAAAAGCTGATGAAATGCTCTCAATGCACAGACACAGCTGTAAGGTTCATTTTACAGCAATAGCAATGGAACATCTTCTCACTGCTATTATTTTGGCAATGTTGTTCTATTTGCAGGTGAAACTACAATTCCCGGGATGGATAAAGTTTTATTAAAAAAAAAAAAAAAAGGAGAAGCTCAAAAATCCTCTGTAGCGGTCTTTTTTCAGAAAGGAATTTGTCAAAACATGTCAAGAAAGCTTAAAAAAAAAAAAAAAAGGTACAGACATCCTTTGTTTGACCCAGGAATTTCATTTCTAGGAATTTAACCTAGTGAGAATTGTATCAGAGTTTGAAAGCAAGGCTGTTCACTGTTCCTCTCAGTGAGAATCTGTGCACATCTTAAATGTTTGGTAGTAGTGTTATCGGTAATAGAAATTACTATAGATATAAAAGGGGTTGTTATGGGTCCATTTTGAGGTTCTATAAGTATTTGTGGATAGAAAAGTTGTTCATAACATGTTTATGAGACTTTTAAAGAAATTAAGCCACAGCCATTATTCACACTACCACTCCCTCACGGCAGAAAAATATATGCAATGATTCATATGGAAAACAAAAGAAAAAAACTACATAGGAAGCATCAGCGGTGGTTAAATAGGGATCAAAATTTTAAGCATTGTAATGATAACTAATATTTCACGCATGCTTGGCAAAGTAGTCTGGGAAATACTTTACGCACAACCTCACAGAATCCTCACCGTATTACTGTGAAGCTCCTCCTAATAAGAATGATGAGGTTGTGGAGTGGAGGAGTTGAATAGCTTCCCCAGTTTCACAGAAAGTATGAACACCTCTCTGATTCCAGAATTCAGTGCAGTGTCTTCTATACCGGATAGGTTCTCTAACTTTCTCCTTATAATTCATTGTTCTTGCTCTGGCTCCTAAATATCTATGCTACTTTTAAGTTGAAAATGAGAACCTTGATGTAAGTATATTAACTCTAAATGTACCTGCAGGTTTAGTCATTCCTAACCCTCCATTATCCTATGTTTCCATGAAGACTAGAAGTGTAGACACCATTTTTGCTGTCAAGCAGGGACACCCCATTTGCCTTCACACTACTGCTTAGCTCCCCTAAACTTGTTTCCTCCAGCATGAAAAATGGACATGTGTACCTTTAAGCAAATTCCTCTGTTTGGGGAGACAGTCTGACTCTAATAGCTCTTTAGAACTGATGCAGGAGGAGCGAGTGGTTTTCCAGGTGTTGATCAAGGGGCAGCATGACTTCCAGAGGATTCTAACTTATTCAGATAAACATCCCAAGCACTTAGTTGGATAATAACATGTCTACTACAAATAATCACCTGGATTTAAAGAAACTCATGCTACAGTTATTTATTTATTTTTTTTGTGAGTGTTAAGGTTATGGATGCTATAAAACCGATGATTGTTAAAGGTAGACATTTTCTATTCGCTGAAGGAGATGAATTGCCCTCGGCTGCTGAACTGCTCTTTAGGATAATGAGGTCTGTCACCAAAGGTCTATGGTCATTTTACATTTTAGTTTATGTGATTACTGGGTGATGTGCAGACCCAGCAGGATCTGTGCCCATCCCACCCCAACATTTCATTGCAGCTTTTGTTCCCAGCCCTTTGGAAACAGCATCTGTGTAAGTTCATCTTCTACAGCATTTAAGAGAAACCATAGTTTCCTCCCCCTTCCTCCCTCTCTATCTCCCTCTCTCTATCTCCTTCCTTCTCCCCTCCCTCCCTCCCTCCCTCCCTCCCTCCCTCTCCCCCTCCCTCCCTCTCCCCCTCCCTCCCTCTCCCCCTCCCTCCCTCTATCACCCTTCCTCCCTCTCCCCCTCCCTCCTTCTCTCTCCTTCCTTCCTTCTTTCCTTCCTCCCTCCCCCTCTCCCTTCCTTCCTTCCTTCCTTCCTTCCTTCCTTCCTTCCTTCCTTCCTTCCTCTCTCTCTCTCTCTCTCTCTCTCTCTCTCTCTCTCTCTCTCAACATAGGTTCTCAGCTTGGAGACCAGGCCTAGAATTTCCTGTACTGAACTGATGCTGACAAGTTCCTGCCTCAGCCTCCTAAGGACCGAGATTATAAGCATGTGCCAATTCACCTACCTCCATGATTTTGTTAACTGTTGTTAAAACCGTCTTGCATGAAACAATCTCAGACCATGGGCAGACAGGTAGGGACAAATAAAGCTATTATAAGAAGCTCAGGAAAAATCTTGAACAATGGTGAACTCAAAGTGGTTAGTTACGAAAAATGTGCTTATCCCAGCTACTTAGGATGCTGAGGCACGAGGAGCCTACCCAGGCTACATAACAAGTTCATGCTGTTCTGCCGCAGCTTGCTGAGACCTTGTGTCACAATAAAATTAATAAAAAGGGTGAGGGTCTAGCTCATGGGTGGTATGCGTGCCTAGAATGTGCAAGACTATGGTTCCATTCTCAGTATGATGAAACCGTCATTGTAAAGAGGAAGCCACATTTTGATTGAAAATGTAAGAGTTTTAATTTCTTTATTGATTCTAAGTACTGTTGCAGTAGAGAAAACCATGCACTGTGGGATGATACAGTTAAACTGTAGTAACTGGGGGCAGAGCAGGAATAGACAGCACACAAATATGGAGAGCTTTGTCTTCTGTTAGCTGCTGTTCCTCCATTCATTCATTTAACAGCTACTCAAGAAGTCCTCGGGTTGAAGTTAAATCGGGCAGACCCGCCCTGCTCTGATGGGACCTAGTTTCCTGGATACTTGCTGGGGATCTTGTAGTGTCCTGTGACTCAGAAATCTGCCTGCCTCCTCCTCCCAAGTGCTAGGATTAAAGACATGCGACACCACTGCCTGGCTTTGAAAGCACTCTTATGCCAAAGATTAAGAACAAGTGGTATTATTATTCTGACAATTACTAATTTTTACATTTTAAAATGTTGTATTCTACATATGTATCTGTCTATATATGTACCTGTCTATGTATGTATGTATGTATGTATGTATGTATGTATGTATGTATGTATGTATCTGTCTGTCTATTGTCATCTTGGATTGATCCCAGGGCCTTGCACTTGCCAGGCAAATACACCACTGATAAGCACTGACTTTCCCATGTTGCTAGTACTCTTACAGTTTGGGCTGGCTAGAAAGTTGCCTCAGCTGTCTCAGTGCTGGGATTATAGGCATGAGCTACCAAACCTAGATTCATTTATATTTTATTTTTAACTCTCAAGAGTTGGAGCCCAGGGCTAACAACGCAGAGCTCTCTCCTTTCCCGAAGGGTTTGCCCGAGATCATAGAAGGACTCTGACTGCTTGATTTTTTTCTCTGCTTTAACAATGAAAATTTCCAATTCAGTGTATGTGCTTTGTATAAAATAGCATTAAACAAAAGGGTAATTTTCAAAGGCAATACTTTTAAAGACAATTAAGAACAAGATGTTGCCATTCCTACTTATAAGAACATTTTCTTTATCAAGTCTTCAAAATCCGGAGTTGGAAGCAGCAATCTCCCTCAGCAATTTGTTCTTGATCCTCATCTAGCTGCGTGTCAATGTGATCTTGGCTGCTTGTCTTTGGTTTCTTTTAAGTTAATTTTGACGTTAGACACAATTAGTCTCTGATTTTGGGGACTTTGTTCTTACAGGGGATTAAGAAATTTTAATTGTTATCCTCTTGGGATACCTGGTTGGGTCTGAGAATGAAAGTGACTTGAGAAAAGTGCACACAGATTTTTCGTGCACTACTGTATAGAATGTTGAATAATGTATGGTGATTGTGAAAAATCTAACGTGTGGAGACTGAAGAAGAAAAAAAGTATTTAAATGATGTACGTTCATAAAGATATTTATTTATTTATTTATTTATTTATTTATTTATTTATTTGAGACAGGGTTTCTCTTTGTGGTCCTGGCTGTCCTGGAACTCACTCTGTAGACCAGGATGGCCTCGAACTTAGAAATCCACCTGCCTCTGCCTCCCAAGTGCTGGGATTACAGGCATGCGCCACCACCGCCTGGCTATAAAAATACTTTTTTGCCTCAAACCTTCATCACAAGTGACAAAATATTTATTTGTTTATTTTACTTCTTTATTTTTTTATTAGATATTTTCTTTATTTACATTTCAAGTGCTATCCCGAAAGTCCCCTATACCCTTCCCCTGCTCTGCTCTCCTACCTACCCACTCCCACTTCTTGGCTCTGGTGTTTCCCCTGTACTGGGGCATATAAAGTTTGCAAGACCAAGGGGCCTCTCTTCCCAATGATGGCCAACTAGGCCATCTTCTGCTACATATGCAGCTAGAGACACGAGCTCTGGGGTACTGGTGAGTTCATATTGTTGTTCTAACTATAGGGTTGCAGACCCCTTCAGCTCCTTGGGTACTTTCTCTACCTCCTACATTGGGGGCCCTGTGTTCCATCCAATAGCTGACTGTGAGCATCCATTTCTGTATTTGCCAGGCACTAGCATAGCCTCATATGAGACAGCTATATCAGGGTCCCTTCAGCAAAATCTTGCTGGCATATGCAATAGTGTCTGGGTTAAAGGCCACCAACAGATTGGGAAAGGATTTTTACCAATATTTTTCTTTATTTTTATTAATTATCTTATTTATTTACATTTTAAATGCTATCCCCATTTCCAGTTTCCCCTCTGCAAACCACTTATCCCACCCCTCCTCCTGCCTCTATGGAGGTGCTCCCCCATTCACCCACCCACTCCCACTTCACCACCCTAGCATTTCCCTATGCTGGAGCACCGAGCCTCCACAGAACCAAGGACCTCCCCTCCCACTGATGCCAGATTAGGCCATTCTCTGCTACATATGCAGCTGGAGCCACGGGTCCCTCCAATGTCTACTCTTTGGTTGGTGGTTTAGTCCTTGGGAACTTTGGGGGTCCAGGTAATTCCTACTGTTGTTCTTACTATGGGATTGCAGTCCCCTCCAGCTGCTTCAGTTCTTCCCCTAACTCTCCCATTGGTGTCCCTGTGCTCAGTCTGAAGGTTGTCTGTGAGCATCTCCCTCTGTATTGGTCAGGCTCTGGCAGAGCCTCTAAGGGGACAGCTATACCAGGCTCCTGCCAGCAAGTGCTTTATGGCATCAGCAATAGTGTTTGGGTTTGGTGTCTGCAGATGGAATGGATGGTATCGGAAAAGGAGAGGTCTGAGTGCTCCCCTTTCACCAGCTGTTTAACACAAAATAATCCTAATGGCCATATGCCATATTTTAGGGTGCCATATTTATTCTATTGTCTTAGGCTTGCTCTTAGTTTCAGAAGCAATAAAATATAAAGTTATTTTGGAGGACAGGATGGCTATGGAATCACCAAGAATCATGTACTCACATTACAGTCTCTGCAAGAAAGTGTCTGCCCCCCCCCCCCCCCAGCCCAGAGCTCTCACTCACAGGCCAGGGTGGCAGTGGCAAAGGATCCTAGAGCTATTCTGAACTCGCCACCGGTCTTTGAGCCACTGATTACCTTGCAGCCAATGGCTTCTTTTAGTGTTGCTAAGATGAATTCAGTTCAGTTAACTGACACAAGAGAGTGGGTGGTTTTTTTCAAGTTAATGTTATACATTTTGGTGAAAAAGTAGTTTTTCCTCTTAGGCTTGTTAAAATGTTTCTTGCTTCCAGTGTCCTGATATTTCTTCACTTTTTAAATATTTTCATAAAACTCATTATTCCTAGATACAGTCAGTGTTGTTTAGAACAATTCACTATAGAATTTGGTGTGCTGTGATGGCATTGTAGTGAGGCAGTTGTATTTTTAGAACGACTTTCTCAGAGTTAAGGAATTAGAAATGCAGCAGGGAGAAAAAAGTTTACAGGATTTTGAGAGAGAAAAGAATCATGGGTGAATGTCTCCATTTTTTTGAGCTGTGAGACCCACAGCATTTACATCTCCATCTCTTTAAGAGTGCCTCTTGAGGCATGTGGAAAGGACCAGGAGAGTGGAAGAATGCTATCACCAGTGGGAAGCAGTAATATTCTTCACTTCCTTTATCAGCCTTAAGGTTCCTTAAGGTTCTAAGCAAGTGATGTGTGAACTGTGGGGAGGACAAAGAAGTCATTTCTAGCCACAGCAGAAGGGTGGCTGCCTAGGAAATGCAAAGCCTTAACCTTTTCTCCTTTCTCCTTTCTCCTAATGCCAATGATATATATATTTCTCATTTGAAATACTGACTAGAAACTTATGGGTGTATAGAATGCACAGTGAGACAGCTAGTAACAAACTGGAGTCAGTACTGACTATAGGTGCTTCTGGGATTTATATAAGTTGAGCTGAACATTAGAGCTATCCAACCATTTCTTGTTTAATTTGAACATTATGTCATTTACTACTAATATATTATGTATAATATTATATGATTGTATTACACCATTATATTATATTTATTATATTATATAACCATAGGGTTTTCCACTGAAATTTATTTTGCTTTGAGAAATTTTATATCTTTCTTTGGTATAAAGCCAGAACTCTAAAGTTCAACATCAAGGACAATTTTGTTTGAGTTGTACTTGCAGCAATTAATAAACTGAGAAAACATGTCAGCCTGGAGAGGTTCACACAATTTTTCACGCTATAGAGGACGGAAGTTGGGAAGATTGAGGGATGTAAACATTTTTGCTCCATTTTCTTATGAGGAAGAAGACCAAAGACTGACATATCTGCAACTAGCCTCTAAAACCCACCTTCAGTAGCCAGGGTCGTAACCATGATTCATTACTCTTTAGGAAGGACTAATGTTTGAGATGATGATGAGGAATTCAGGAGTTCAGGGACAGAGCTCTGTGTGCTGAGTACTTGTCTACTGTACTAGAATGTTCCTCCCCTCTTTCTGTCTTTGTCTCTCCTAAACGCTTTTCTATTTTTGATATTTTATTTATTTTTATGAGTATGAGTCTGTGTGTATGTCTGTGCACCACTTACATGCAGTACCCATGGAAGCCAGAAGAGAGAGTCAGATCTCTAGGGACTGAAGTTACAGATGGTTATGAGGTATCCTGTTGGTTCTGGTCACCTCTGCTTCTCTTCGAGAGAAATCAGTGCTTTTAATTGCTGGTCCATCTTTCCAGCCCCTACGGTCTATTTGCAGTTCAGATCCCTCTACGCACAAGTCAGTTGATAGAATTTCTCTGTTCAAAATATTCCCCTAGTTTCTCTAGAGCTCACTGGAATAAAATTCCAGGATCATGATATGGAAGCTGGGAAACAGCTCTGCAGGCAAGATTGCGTGCAGCATAAGCATGGCAATCTACGTTTCCATGCCTGGAACCCTCCGGAAAGGTTGAGCGTGACTGTGTGTCTGTGTGTACACCTGTAATCCCTGTGCTGGAGGGGTGGATGGGAAGACAAGAAGATAGATGGTTGGAGCTTGTTGGCCTCCAGCCTAGCTGCACTTAGTGAGACATGGTCTCATCACCACTACATATGCATGTCACACACACACACACACACACACACACACACTCACACACACTCATCCCCACTCACACACATGACACACATACCACATACTCACCCCCCACTCACACATACAACACAGACTCACAAACACACTCACACTCTCACACATACAGTCACACTCATACACACCATACCACACACACTCACACACACACACTCACACACAGTAATAGTCACACTCACAGTTGCACTCACACACACCACACAGTCACACATACTCACACTTACTCACACTTACTCACAGTCACACATACACTCACACTTATACACTCACACACATACGCAGATCACACACCATTCTCTCTCTCTCTCTCACACACACACACACACCACACTCACACACAGCACACACACAGCACACACAGTCACACATATAGTCACACACACATTCATACAGAAGACACTCGCACCCACCCCACACACTCACAAACACATTCACACACATTCACATAGAAGACACCTTCACTCCCACCCCCATACTCTCTCCTCTCTCTTACACACACACACACACACACACACACACACACAGAGAGAGAGAGAGAGAGAGAGAGAGAGAGAGAGAGAACAAATTATAAAATTAAAATTTTAAAAAGGTTGGGCTACATTCTTCTTCCACTGGAGTCATATCTTATGAATCTCTCTCCCCTTAGCGATCTCTCTCCAGTCTCCCCTGGCCTCAGCTTTTTTGCCTTTGAGTTTTTCATTTGATTCCTTTGCCTTAAACTCTGTCTCACCAGGTATTTGTAAGATGCCCATCATGTTCAGGTTTTCAATCTCATGCTGCCTTATTTGTGAGATCTTCGTGTACCAGTTATTTAGATTGCAAGCCCCTCTGGCTTTGTATTTTTCTATTGCTCATTCTATCATTTGACATCGTAGATATTTCACTCAGCTGTGTTTCTTCTCTGTGTCATGGCCTGAGGGTTGACGTCTTTACCTCCAATAGATCACTGTCTGTGTTTTAATTAGCAGTGTAATAGAGACTTAATAAATATTTGAATATGAAACGCATGGAAAAATGGATGCTGTCTAAATGCAACTTGTACAATGATTCAGATGGTAGGAAATAAAATAGCTTTAGGTATCTCTCTTTTAATATCAGAACTAGCTTGAATAAAAAGGGACTCTCTTTTATGCTAAATTAGGTAGTTATTATTATAATTGGTATGGTGAGATAGGGAATTAAGAAAAATAAACCAAGCAAAAGTTTACACTTGTCTTTGTTACTTTAGAATTACTTTCCAAAGTCGATTCTTATTCCCTCCCACCTTGGTGTTTTTGAGTCCTTAATTCACTGTGCTCCCAAATGGATTATCTTTATAAGATACTCATCTATAGATCATCTACATGAAAATGGAGTTTGTCGCATTTATAAATAATCTTCTGTATGTCAACAGAAGCAGACTGAAGAAAAGTTAGTGCAAGTTAATATTTTTTAGTAACTGTCAGGTTCTCCCAGGAGGTTCAGAACTCCAGGGTGGCCATGAACCCTGGGAGCTGCCACACAGCATCCCTGCCTCTCTTACAGACTCACCCTGTGGAGCTCCTGCAGGCCTGACCCCTGATCCCTGATTAACAATGCCGCTGGGATTCTGCAGCAGGAGCACCACAGCCCTTGCTTTGAGACTTCCTGCTCTGATCTTTCAAAAGATGTTCAGTGTCTTTCCTGGAAACCAAGCAGAGGTTCATAGTAAGGCGACAAAGATCAGATTTCATTTCTGCAGACACCCATTTATCTCTCTCCCAACTGTGGCTTAAAAAGGCCCACCTTCCCCAGGATCCCATTTTGTGTAGTGACTTACCAGGAGAAAAGAGAGAGAATAAATAATTTCAACTAAACCCTGCTTGGTCAATATTAACCCATTGCTCTGACTGAGAAAACAGTTCTCAATAAGGACATGCCACATAACTGTGTAGAGTATTCTGGGGCCACACTTGCTGACCTGCCATCGTTCAGTACACAGATAGCTACAGTTTTCATCATAAGGTTTTTGTCTCCTCACTCTTTTCTTTATCCTAAGAGAATCAGGTGATTAAAGGGGGCAGAATATGGCACTCTGTTACCATGGAAACTGGAAGTTCCTCAGCTCCTATGCTGGTTGCTTGCTCTCTCTAACCAGCTGTATATAATTCCAGCAGAATAAAGGATTTTCGCTAAGTGAAAATATGAACCTCAAAGATTGTTTCCTTCAGTGTGTGAGGGAGAAGAGCCAATATTCCCACAATTCTGAGATGCAGCCAATTAAGATCTGGGCTTTGGGTGGTTAAATTTCCTGTCACTATAATATCTAGTCTCTGCACTTGTGGTTGTTTTCTTTGTAAAGCCCTTTAAGCACCTTACAGCCATGAGAAAGCAGGGAGAGCGTGCTTTCGATGCAGTTCATTCCCGCTGTGAGAGAAACAATTACAATGTGTTTTATAAAATTCTCTTTGCCCCTTTGAAGACTTTCCTATGTCTGTGTTTACCCACACTGTCTCATTTGTCTCTCCCTAAAATTATGAAGTGAATTCTATTCTTTTCACTTTATAGGTGGATGTATTAGTTATTCTGTTACTGTGTTAAAACACCATGACCAAGGCAACCTTGTAGAAGGATCTATTGGAGTTATGGTTCTAAAGGTCCTTGGTGCCAGAGTGGTGGTGGTAGCAGGTGGCAGGAAGACAGTGCAGCTCAAGTAGCAGCTGAGAGCTCAAATCTCAAATCACATACAAGAAGGTCAGAGAGCAAATTTGAAACGGCACAAGTCTTTATATTCTCAAAATCTACACTAGCTTAGTGACACTGGGAACCTCCTAGGTTCCCTACGTGCTGCAGACAGCCTGTATATGTGAACTTGTTAATGACTCACTAGACTGCTATCTTCATCAGTGTTCTGTTGCTCTGAAGAGACACTACGACCGTGCCAGCTCTTAGAAGAGAAGGTATTTAATTGGGGCTTGATAATGATTTCAGAGGTTTAGAGGTTCATTTTTATCATGGTGGGGAGCATGGTGGCACACAGGCAGATGTAGTGTATGTGTGTGTGTGTGTGTGTGTGTGTGTGTGTATGAGAGAGAGAGAGAGAGAGAGAGAGAGAGAGAGAGAGAGAGAGAGAGAGAAAGAGAGAGAGAGATCTACTGGGAATGGCTTGGGTTTTTTCATGTCATTTTTATTTTTTTATTAGATATTTTCTTCATTTACATTTCAAATGCTATCCCAAACTCCCCTATACCCTCCCCCTGCCCTGCTCCCCTACCCACTCATTCCCACGTCTTGGCCCTGGCGTTCCCCTGTACTGGGGCATATAAAGTTTGCTAGACCAAGGGGCCTCTCTTCCCAATGATGGCCTACTAGGCCATCTTCTGCTACATATGCAGCTAAAGACACAAGTTCTGAGGGTACTGGTTAGCTCATATTGTTGTTCCACCTATAGGGTTGCAGACCCCTTTAGCTCTTAGGTACTTTCTCTAGCTCCTACATTGGGGGCCCTGTGTTCCATCCTATAAATGACTGTGAGCATCCACTTCTGTATTTACCAGGCACTGGCAAAGCCTCATAGGAGACAGCTATATCAGGGTCCTTTCAGCAAAATCTTGTTGGCGTATGCAATAGTGTCTGAGTTTGGTGGCTGATTATGGAATGGACCCCCAGGTGGGGCAGTCTCTGGATGGTCCATCCTTTCGTCTTAGCTCCAAACTTTGTCTTTGCAACTCCTTCCATGGATATTTTATTCCGTATTCTAGGGAGGAATGAAGTATCCACGAGTTGGTCTTTCTTCTTGATTTTCTTGTGTTTTGGAAGTTGTATCTTGGGTATTCTAGGTTTCTGGGCTAATATCCACTTATCAGTGAGTGCATATCAAGTGACTTCTTTTGTGATTGGGTTACCTCACTAAGGATGATATCCTCCAGATACATTCATTTGCCTAAGAATTTCATAAATACATTGTTTTTAATAGCTGAGTAATACTTCATTATGTAAAGGTACCACATTTTCTGTATCCATTCCTCTGTTGAGGGACATCTGGGCTTTTTCCGGCTTCTGGCTATTATAAATAGGGCTGCTATGAACATAGTGGTGAATGTGTCCTTATTACCAGTTGGAACATCTTGTGGGTATATGCCCAAGAGAGGTATTGCTGGATCCTCTGGTAGTACTATGTCCAATTTTCTAAGGAACCGCCAGACTGATTTCCAGAGTGGTTTACAAGCTTGCAATCCCACCAACAATGGAGGAGTGTTCCTCTTTCTCCACATCCTCGCCAGCATCTGCTGTCACCTGAGTTTTTGATCCTAGCCATTCTGACTGGTGTGAGGTGGTACAAGTTGAGAATGTGAAGCTTCCAAATAGTCAAAATCTCCTATGCAAATAATTCTTCTGTTTATTAAAATGCTGTGGGACAGCGAAAGGTAGTCTGTGTTCTGGTTGAGTGAGGCTTACTCCGGAGACTCAGAAAAAAAATCCTACAAGCGATGGAACAGTGAGCTACCCTCCAAGACACAAATGCCTGACACTACAAGCCCTCATCTCTATCATTCTGTGGCCATCAGTCAAGGAGGCTGTCTGGACTCCACCCCCACAGTTACCTGGCAATAGCCAGCTATGCTCCTCCCCAAAGATACCCTCTAATAGCCCAGCCCACTATAAAAGGGGCTGCTTGGCTCTTCCTCTCTCTTATCTCTCTTGCCTCTCTTGCTTCCTCTCTATCCCTTCTGTCTCCCCTCTCTCCATGTGGCCATGGCCAGCCTCTACTTCTGTACTTCTCTACTTTCTCTCTTTCTCTCTCTCTCTCTCTCTCTCTCTCTCTCTCTCTCTCTCTCTCTCTCTCTCCAAAGAAGCTCTAAAAACCATGGACCATCTCTTCTTATCAGGACCTGCTGTGCTGGAGCAATGGACCAGGTTTTCCTCTAATGAGCCATGTGTCTAACCTCCTTCCAGGAGGCCTTCCTGTGCTCTAACCATGGCCACCAGCCAACCCAAGCTGCCTGCTGAGCTAACAGCCTGAGCTAGCCAGACTGTCACCCACCCAGAAACCACCCAATGCTTTCCTCCCTGCCCCTTTTCCTTTTGGCTCTAGGGCAGACAGAGCTGTCCCCAGGACCCTCACTCATTCTCAGCTCTTCTACAGTGTCCATTGATGTCCTGCGATGCCCAAGAGCTAGAACCTGTTGTCTCTGACCTCTGTGAGGCCCAGAGACCCCAGAGCTGACTCTCCCATTGTACCCAGAGGTCTGTGGTGCCCTAGAATCAGAGCTTAGACTGCACCTTCCCCACCCTCCAGAGAAGAATCCTGTGACCTATGAGGCCTGACGCCTGTCCTGAGGCAGTTCCATGGGGTTCTGCGGCAGTCTCTCTGAGCTCTGGTCAGATGCGGGTCTCTCCCACTGTTTTATTTCCCCATGTCTGGCGTCCCACAAAAATGCGTCTAGTACATTAAATGTAGTGTCTTTCTGTTAAAGAGATAACACAGTTAACAGTAACTGGAAGTTTATGCCTGTACATTGGATCTAGAGATGCCTTGGAAACAGGGGAACTACCAACCAGAAAAAGAGAGAGTACTTATCCCAGAAATCTCAAAATTGCCTCTCATGGCCATTGACAGCATAAGTGAAGTTCATAACTCTACTTGGAGGCCTGTACCTGTTCCCACACCCAAAATTTTAGCAAGAGTGACAGAAAACACATCTTGAGTATTCAGCTACGTGACCCTAGAGATGATAGAAGTCATAAAGTGAGAAGTTCATAAACGTTTTCCACTACAGGTCTTTTTGGTATGAGAATCGTTTTTCTGCACAACTCTGGGTGGATAGGAATATAAAGTACCAAACAAACCGAACATTAATCATAAAGAAATTAAATTGACAAATAAGGAATAAATCACCGATTGATTTTAAAACGATTTTGCTATAGTACACTTTTACCATTTATTAAAAACAAAAGCATATTTGAATACTATTAGCTTGGATATGCTTGTTTATTTTTGCATAAAGAATTAAATATTAGCTGAATATTTTACTCTATAAAGCATCCTCAACAGTTTTTAGAGTTTATCACTGTTTAGATTTTATACTTTTCAATGCTAACTATACTGTTTTGAATAAATAGGTAGTGAAATATGTTAGATGTATGTTTGATGCCATGACAAAAATTGTTGAAAAATTTGGCCTAATTTCAACCTCAAATTCATTTAAGTATAATTAAGTATATATATTACATGAAACCCAAGTCAGAACTCAAGTAGCAAATTTTTTAAAGCAAACATTCCAATGCAATAAAAATTCCAATGAATTTGAAGATACACTGATTTGGTACTTACCTACCGAGAATGGTATTAGAAAAACAGGAAGTGCATTTTTCACAATTAAACCATTATATTCTGCAATAAGAGAAAATTTTGTATATACAATAATATGCCATGATTCACAGAACATAGTAATCTTAAATCCGAGCTGAGGTGTTTCAAGTAAATATTTCACTATTTATGGCATGATGGCATGCACAGTGCAGTGGAAATGTTGGGTGCTCAGAGCCATGGCTGCATTGAACTCGTATGATGCTACATGGAAACCTGCCAACAACTTTGGATTAATTACACATTTGATTTTGAATTAATTTTTGGTTGAATGCTCAGAAGACTTTATTTCCTGTTGCCAGATTTTTCATGACCCTCACCTCAGTTACTCCATCTGGTGTTGTAAGCAACCTATAGTTCAAGAAGCTGTGATCTGAACTGCAGGTCTTTCCCCCCCTACTCTTACACATTGCAAGACAGACGTGGAGAATGGCAACACTAGTTATCTATGCATGCATGGTTCCTCCCACCCTTATAGGTGCTCAGGAGGGACGAATACTCACAGCACAAGTTTGTAATTTGCCTTCAGAGAATTTATAATCCAGTGAAGGTTCTCATCCATGGAGAGCTACTAAGAGTGATCAAGAATTAAGTGATGTAAAATTCAGAAAAAGAGTGTTTGTGCACGTGTGTGTGTCTGTGTGTGTGTGTGTGTTTGTGTTTTGTGGAAATGTCCTAAGGGAGAAGGACTTGAAGTCTGAATAAGAACAGAAATTTACAGCAGGATGGAGAAGAGGTGGAAAGAGGTACTTCCTCAGCAACTGAGCTGACAGCAAGCATCAACTCAAGGACTTGTTTCAGGATGCAGAGCTATTGACAGAGCTCCTTATTTCCAGCAACACTGGACCCAAATAAAATGTTTCTGTGGATCTATTATAGTACCATAGTTTATATTTCTTCCTACGCTGGGGTTCTAGGTTTAGTTGTCACTGTTTGCTTGCTTGCTTGGTTGATTTGGGTAGAAATGTGAGCTTAAAGTTTATATTGGCCTCTTCCTTTTATGACCTCCCTAACAGAAAGCTCTAGATGCAATTAAACAGATTGATAGCAGTACCAGAGCTCTGGATTCATTTTCTATGCAAATGCAAATTTAGAAACACATGTGGCTGCTAGGATCCTAAGCTGTTTTGCTGACTTCAGCTCCCTATATTGCGAGCATGTGATATGGGTTATATGGCTTAACGGAATTAAAATGTGAAATGCTAACAACCCTTGATGCACAGGAAACTCCATTTTATAGTGACACTTTCTGACTCTTACCCTGGTTCAGTCTTCCTTTATGCTTAGGGTAGACTATTTTATAAAATGCATTCACAAATGAACTATGCTATGCCCATGCACATTTAAACACTGCTGACTCATTTGGCAATCTTCAGAAGGTTAACAAATTAGAGAATCTGCTGTCCACCCATCTTCAGCCTTGACATGGTGGAGACACTGCCTTTTTTCAGAAAATGCTTCCAACTTCACTCTCCTGTCTCCATTTAGTGAGCCCAGGCCTAAAAGAGTGAGGAATGGTGCTTTGACTTTCTTTTATGGGTCAAGCATACATCTCCAAAACTCACAATCAAAGATATTTATCACTTAGAGGGGGATAGAGGTATATCCCATGGATCAAGGAAAAATAACCTGTCTCTCAACCTCACAGTAACATACATGCTCCAGGATATCCAAGCCACAATGGCACCTGGAGGAACCAAGAAGCATATCAAAGTACATACCTATGAATGTTCCTTTATCCCAAACAGTAGCTCATCCTGGAGGTAACAGTTGCTGATGCTGTGGCTTCTAAGTTCTTTTCAGCCAAAATTAAAGAGACTGCAAAAGCCATCATTGCAAAATCAACATTCATAAAGGCTCTGCATAGCGACAGAAGAGCTTTTAAATTATATATTTTCTAGTGTGCAAAATACTGGGTTCCGTTGTGACATTTTCATACATATGATTGAACTCTGCTCACACGCGTTCTCCCCTTGATCTCTCCTCTCCCCACTGTGACCCCCTCCGAGCAGTTTTTATAAACTCTACCTTTTCAGATTTAGGTGCCCAGTCCACCTTATTCTGATATTGTTTTGCTCATTTGTCATTTATAAACTCACACATGCAATACTCTTTCCCTGTCAGGAAGACTATGTGGGGTAACTGGTTCTAAGGAAGAAGCCTGATGTCTTATAATGGAAGGGAAGAAGGGAATGGTAGCCAACCTTCCATCTCTATCCTAAAATTACTGAAGCAATCAGCAAGAGAAATCTCTTAACTTGGCCCAGAGTTTTAGAAGTGTTAGTCTATATTGTTTGGCCCTGTTGTTTTGTGCCTCTAGTGAGTCAGCGTACCATGTAAGAGGGCATTGTGGAGGAAAATTGTCCACATCACATCAGACAGAAGCAAAGAGAAACAGAAAGGGGTAGGGCCCAGTATCACCTTTGAAGATATTCCTCAAATGACCTTTCTCCCATCGGGTTTCATGTCCTAAGTTGCCCCATAGATTAAGCCTTTATCACATGGACATTTGGGGAACATTCTGGACTCAAACCATAGCAGAAGAATAGGACCACTGAAGGAAGGACTGTGGGAAAGTGGACCACTGAAGGACTGTGGGAAAGTGGACCACTGAAGAAAGGACTGTGGGAAAGTGGACCACTGAAGAAAGGACTGTGGGAAAGTGGACTAGTTCATGCGAGTAATACATCACTAGAAGGCATTTATGTATGTTAAAGAGGAGGGTTTATTGGGCTGCCATACATGGGAAGGGGCTACGTAGTCCAACAATAGCCATTTTGCACGTGAGACAGAGGGTGCTTTAGTTACTCTGCCCATGAAGTTGGATGTCTGAGAAATTCTGATCCAGTTATTAGCCTGCAAATACTCTCAACAGACTACACTGGTACCTAGGACAGTGCATAGAAAGGCTAAGGAATCAAATTCTGATGGTAGAGGGGGAGCGTGGGAGCAGCCAGCATGTACATTCATTCTGAAGATGTGGGGCTTACAGGCATGTCCTTCTGAGTTTGCATATGGACCACCAGCCCAGTGGAAGGAATGGATCATACTCTCTAGTAACTGGGTCATATGCAAGCCCTCTCTGGAATTGTTTCTCTAGACACCAATCCCAGACATCCTTTAATCTAGTCAAGTTAATAGCCAACACCAACCTCTACAGAATGCCGGTGGTCAGGACTTGGTTCCGAGTAGGAGTTTTGTGAGCCATCCTTTGGGGAGCAAATTGTCCGATTTCCAAGATGTCACTGCCCCAGATAGTCCCACCCCAACCCCTCCCTACACAATTTGACTAGGTTGCATAACTTGACTGACTTCTTTGCCCACTGTATAGTGTGTTGTTTTAATTTTTACATCTCTCAGAAATAGGAACTCCTTAACAAAAGCAGCTGTAGGTAGCTTTCTCCGTTTCACAATTTCTATTTTTTTTCCAGTAATGCTTGTTGCTACCCTCCGCAGAGGGTCATGTGTATAATTTCTTTCTATTAGAAAGTGTAACCTGGCAAAGACCTGATAATATCATCAGTGATTTTTTTAAAAAACATGAAAACAAAATGTAATAAAATATTATTTGGGGAAAATAAAATATTTTTAAATTTAATGATGATGCATTTATTCTTGAAAAAGTGCAAAGAATTGATTTTCAGTACTATCCCCACAAGAGAAATATATGAGCGAATGCACCTGTTAACTGGTTATGCGTGTTAACTATTCTGTATATATACATATATATACTTAAAATCATAATGTGAATGATAAATAAATGCTATGTAGCACATTTTTATTAAAACTTTAGTATCATGCTTTGTCTTTTTAACATCTTTAGATGATTGATTTATTTTTATTTTATGTGTATGTGTGTTTTGCTTACATGTATGTCTGTGTAGCATGGGCAAGCCTGGTACCCAAGGAGTCCAGGGAGTTACAGATGGTTGTGAACGCCCCCTTGTGGATCCTGGGATTGAACTCAAGTTCTGTGGAAGAGCAGCCAGTGCTCTTAACTACTGAGCAACCTCACTTTTCAGCTCTGTGTAACAATTCTTAAATGTGAAACAGGAATAAGAAAATTATATATATTATTTCTTTTACATTTGTAACATTGCAGTGAAATACCCATTGCTATCCACCCTCTTTTTTAGTGGAGAGGAAACTGAGATGTAGTTTTCATCTATATGAGGTCAAATAACATTATTGAAAAGATTTGAACTAAATTTTAATCCTTACAAATGTAATCATTATGTCAGGTTATTTTTCCTTGGGCTTTATTGTGCCTTAAAATCACTTCATTTGGTCTTAACTATTACTAGAAATTATAAAGTAGGAAGTCTGACTGTTTGATCCCAGTGACATCACCATGTGAGTTCTTGAGTGACTGACTTCTTATCTGAACATTGAATGAGAATTTCGGGGTTGGGGTTGGGAAAGTAAAACCTGTTTGTTCCTGGCAGCGTATCCACAGACATCATCGTGCCTTAGTGTATCTGACAGCTCTGGGTGCTGCCTGGACCTTCCCTGGAAGACCAAGCTTAAGCTCTGCCCCATTCTAAGAATCTCTTCTACATCTCAAAAGGAACTTTCTCTCCTGCCCTTATTCAGTGTATTAACATTTTGTGTACATAATCACATGGAAAAAAAAACCCACCTACACATACAGGAAACAGAATACTTCACTGGGTTTGGAATCATTCGACAAAGAAATGATATCCCAGCTCCATTTTATAGACCTTGAAAAAGTTGAAGATAATGATTTTCCTGGTGCTCATGTTATATGTATAAAAACTTCCCTTCCCATACTAATTGGAATCCATGTTTATGTTCCCTCATTAAAATTTTTCTTTATGCATGATCTACTTTTATTTTTCTAAAGAAAATTTAAATTTTCCACGGTAGCTGCTCTTCGGAGTTGGCCAGACTCAGTCTGATATACTGCCAAGCAACCGATTCCTCTTACTCAGTTCTTTTAGTGGATGGATTCCCTAAAGTTGCTTTTCTGAAAGGAGAACTGAGTGTCCTCTCTTTTTAAGCCAATCATGCTCACAGCTCTGATTCATGAGAACAGTTCATGCTACCTGCAGAACTACAATTAAGTGGCCATCTCCAGTTATGCCGTGTTGTAAGGAGAATGGCTATAAAGTTTTAAAATGATGTTAATTTGTACTGTCTTATGGTTAAAATGGACAGCAATGTACTGGCGATCAGCTTATAGAACCTCTGTATCCCTTTGGATTTCTATTTTTCTAGGTGTCTTAAATTCCAAATGCAAGACCGCAGGCACGCTGACAGAATCATGGGAGTGAACTATGATTACCTGGCGTGCTGTGCACTGCATGCTGACAAGCATCGGAAAGGTAGGAGAAACAAACTAGACCAAAACAACTTTGACAGAAGCCCCCTGCAGGGCAAATGAGGATGGTGCAGTCTATCAATTTTCTGAGTAAGTGTGTACAGCTTCAAGTGATTTATTGAAAATTACATACCCTACATCTGAGGGTGCAAACAGGTCCTTTTTTTTTTAACACTTTAATGGTGGAAAAAGGGATTTTGTAGGTGCTGGGTAAGTGGAAATAAATACTAAATAATTTAATTAGAATTCAATCTAAATTCATACTGAAACTTGAAAACAGGAGTCTACCCAACAATAACACAAGAGGTCTTGTTTGAATAGGCAACGACTCTCCAGTTTTGGAGGATGTATTTATTGATTCATTGTTCATTTTCCTTCCTTCTTCGCTGTATGCTCTTCACCCCTTAGGTTCTCCGTTCTTCTGGGTGATAACGATGCCGGGAAGAGGAAGCCAGGGATCTGTCAGCGAGCTTCCTGATTGGGGTCCCTGCTCAAAGCAGGAATGGAGTTAGCACCCCATCCCTAGTCCCCTAGGCTGGGTTGGTTAGTGCTGATTACCAGCTTGTGCTCTCGGTCCTCTCCAGAGCAACCCGTGCCCATCTGAGCACTCTCGGCCCTCCTCACTAAGAGTGAAAAAAGGCACGGTTAAAAATTGAAAAAAAAAAAAAAAAACTACTAGAAACCATCATAACATTAAAAACTATTCCAGTTACATTAGCTACTTATCTGGTTTCTGCTACAAGTATCTGACTCCTGTAATTTAGGAAGGCAGGCAGGCTTTATTTTGGTTTGCGGTCCGAGAGTGCAATCTTTCTGTAACCGTGGGGATTAGAGGGAGTGGGTCACACAGCAGCCTCCGTGAGGAAGGCGGCATCTACTGTGCTCAACTCCGCTTCTGCTTTTACTTGGTCGAGGATCTAAGGGATGGAAAGGCACTGTCCCCGTAGGTGGATCTTCCCACCCCACGTGGCCTAATATAGACAATCTCTTGAAGGCTTCCTCAGACGTCTGTCTCCTACAGCATTCTAGATCTCATAAAGTAGACAGTCAAGATTAAGCAGTGCTGCTCCAGTCTACTGTGTGGGTTGGGGGGTTGAGCTCAGGAGAACAGGTGTGGTGGCAAGCCCTGGACCCACTCATCCATCTTGCTAGCCCTCTGCCTGCCTAAATACTATAGAGAGTTTTTTCTTCTTTAAATTAAAGTAATATTTAAACTTTAGCAATAATATGATCTGGCGCGCGCGCACACACACACACACACACACACACATTTTTATTTTTTTGGAGGAAAATAACCAAGCAGTAAATATTTTGGGTTGTGGGCTACATAGAGTCTTATTGCAACTATTCATCTTTGGTGGTACAGTATAAACGCAGCCATAATCAATATGTAAACACACAGATACTGAAATTTTACTTCATATAAATTTTAAAGCACAAAATAATACTTTCAATGGTATTTTTGAGCCAGATTTGACTTATGGGCTAATCCCAAATTTAGTAAGTACAAAATAATGTCTCTCTCTTTTTTTTTCTCCCTTTCACTCTTTTAATGGCACCTACCGCTCGTGTCTCTAGCTGCATATGTATCAGAAGATGGCTTAGTTGGCCATCAGTGGAAAGAGAGGCCCATTGGTCTTGCAAACTTTATATGCCTCAGTACAGGGGAACACCAGGGCCAAAAAGTGGGTGTGGGTGGGTAGGGGAGTTGCAGGGGGGTATGGAGGACTTTTGGGATAGCATTGGAAATGTAAATGAAGAAAATACCTAATAAAAAATAATACAAAATATGGATTTTAGCTGTTGCCTTTGTTTCTTCTTTTCATATGTTTGTTTGTTTTGTTTTGTTTTTAGTTTTCTGGAACAGGGTTTCTCTGTGTAGCCCTGGTTCTCCTGGAACTTGTTCTGTAAACCAGGCTGGCCTGGAACTTTTAAAGAGATCTGCCTGCCTCTGCCTCCCAAGTGCTGGGAATAAAGTTGTGTGCCATGTCTGCCTGACTTCTTTTCTCTTTTACAACATATTAAAGACAGATTAATTATCACATCAGGTGAACAGATTCATGGACCAAAGAGAGGATTTTAAATAAGAAAAAAAAAAAAACCACCAAAAACCAAAAACCCCAAACCAACCAAACAAAAAAACCTCCAGATGAGAGAGACTATGGTTGGCTCGCTCAGTACTGTCTCTAACCACTCTTTGCATTACCTTCATCTGCCAAGATAAGAAAACCAAACACTGGCCTGCAGGAGAGTTGTGGAGCCTGACTAAGTGACTCAATCATAACTAATGAGACTGGGAAAGCCGTCCTCCTGAGGACTTCTGAGAAGACTCTGCCTGTCCAGCAGAGGAAGGTCCTCTGCCTTACTCCCTTCTCTCTGTGCTTCCACGGGATGGGGGGAGGAGTCACTACCTTCCTACCACTGGGGAGAAATAGGTAGTTGGGAAAAGAGGCCTTTGACCCTCATTTGCACTCTCTTGTCTTCCATTTTATTTTTATTTTATGTATAAGGGTCTTCTGTTTGCATATATGTCTGCACCATATTTTTGAAGTGGCCAAGGAGGCCAGAAGAAGTTGTTGGATCTCCTGGGACTAGAGTTACAGGTTGTTGGGGCTGCCAGGAACCAGGTAGGTGCTCAGAATCAACCCTGGACCCTCTGCAAAAGCAACCAGAGTTCTTTACTGCTGAGCCATCCCTCTGGCTCTACTTTGAACTTTTGAGTTGATTCTGTAATTCCCGTCAATCTTTTACTATAAAATAAACAGGCTAACTTGTGTAAGCCACATGTAACGAGTTTTTCTGTAACAGGAGAATTCCTAACTGACTCAGCTAGGGAATCGGGCTTTTGCAGCAGAAAATACATTTGCATAAGTTCTACTAGAAAAAGCACAAAAAGTATGATGTCTTCAATAAAGAATGCAGTAGGGGGGTTAAGTAGCCAGGTGACAACAATGTAAATAAACTACCAGGTTAGATAATCAAGCCTTTCTGAGAGACATCAGGAAGGGGATAAATATACTGACATAACACAAAACTAAGAGCTCTGGGAAATATGGGCAGAAGCACTAATATCTAAGTGAGAATTATTTCTAACGGAAAAGCTATCCTAGTGAGAAAACAAAACAAAGATACTCATACAATTAAAGAGAAGGCTTTATGCAGTGTAAAACAGAATAGCTTTAAAAAAAAAGATTTAGATATGTATAGGATCCAAGCCTAAGAAAATTTCAAACAGCTTCAAAAACTAAACATATATTTCCCAATTCTTCTTGGTAGTGATGATTGAGTCCAGGGCCTCACATACTCTAAACACATATTATGTGCCACTGATATATATAAGCACATATTATATATCACTGTCATATATAAGGATATATTATATACCACTGTTATATATAAGCACATATTATATACCGCTGTCATATATAAGTATATATTATGTGCCACTGTCAAATATAAGCACATATTATGTACCATTGTCATATATAAGCACATATTATATATCACTATTATAAACACATATTCTACTCTTCCATATAAGCACATATTATATACCACTGTAATATATAAACACATATGATATGCCATTGTCATACATAAGCACATATATACCACTGTTGTGTATAAACACATATTATATGCCACTGTCATATATAAGCTTGTATCACATGTCACTGAGTTGCACCTGAGTCCCAAGAATACTGTTTCAGGGTGTGGAGTAGAAAATATTTAGGTCTAGACTTTTCCTCCAGTAGATTATCATTTTGATGCATTAAGTAAGTGCTTTATAAAGTTTATAATGAAATGATTCTTTAAAAACACAATCTAGGGTAAATATTGGAAAAAAGGAACAATGAGGCAAAGTTTGCCTACATATATTTTTATAAAATTTCATTGTGACCCATTTCTGCTCATTTATTTATGTATCATCTATGGCTTTGTTCCTGCTAGCATAGCAGAATGACAGAGTTGAGTAGCTATGACAAAGAATGTGTGTTCTACAAGCCAAAAAATTTTACTCCTTTTAAAAGAGTTGGCCAATCTGCTCTAGAATAAAATATTTAAACAAGAAAAGAAATCAAAAGTATTTAACAGAAAGCAATTCAGAATGAGTGAGTAACTTGGTGACATTTCTCTGTTTAAATAATGAAGGGCCAAAACAAATTTAAACATATTCCCAAAGTCTAGAATTAGAGTATTTTACATCCAAATGCCACATAAATAGGAGGGAAGATTACATGTTTGTAGTTGTGTTTGGCTTCTTTGTGCAGCACATTGGGTTTGTTTTTAACAACAGCATCACTGCTATAAAGGTATTCAGATACCTTTACATGCAGAGATAATTAGAGCTCAAGTGTGGTAGAGAGTGTTGGAGAAGGTTGAGATAGGGGATTTTATATGCTTCCAAGATGCCCAAGTTATTAAAAGAGTAGTCAGTGTGGACACATAGCCGGCTACCTGCCCCAGCTCTGGGAAACCCACTAGGCTTAAAATTTTTCATTTAAAAATGAAAAGTTCTTGAGGTAGATGTTTCTGTAAGCCATGTAACTTCTCTGTGAGGAAGGTCCCACTTTAAACAGGGGTGATGTAGCTATGAATGGGTTTGCAACTTATAGGAGAGGCAAACAGGTGTGTTCTATCAGTAATTAACACTAACTACAGAAAATAAAAAATAAATCAGAGGAAGGATAATCTCTCTTACCAAGGGAATAAATGAAGGTGGAAGTTTAAGAAAATATGGGAAATAGTAATGCTAAGTAGATTTCCAGGGGGTAAAAGAAATACAAATGCATAAAATCAACCAATCCAAAGACATATGCTCAAATTAGATCGTTCAGTGACTGTTAGTTGGTCAAGAGAATCAAATGACTGTATTTTCTGAAAACATAGGTACAAAGTAAAGATTGTAAAGTCATGGTTATTGCTGAACTCTGATTGTGTTAAGTTAATTATCTGAACCCAAAATAATGCATAATGTTCCAGAGTCATAGGCGGGCTGCCCAAGGTTTCCCTCAAACTTAGAGTCTATTCTAGCAGTGTCTTTGCTTAGCAACATCTTAATTGATTTAGAGATTGAAACGCAATTCTTGGTCTTTTTTTTCCCCAGAGTGCTGAATCTTTCATATTATTTTATATGAAAAGTTTCTGCCATAGTTAAAAATAATACTCAAAGCCGTTCGTGGTGGTGCATGCCTTTAATCCCAGCACTCAGGAGGCAGAGACAGGCGGATTTCTGAGTTCGAGGCCAGCCTGGTCTACAAAGTGAGTTCCAGGACAGTCAGGACTATACAGAGAAACCCTGTCTTGAGAAACAAAAACAAACAAACAAACAAACAAACAAACCAAACAAACTAACAACAACAACAACAACAAAACCAAAAATAAAAAATAAAAAAAAAACCCCTCAACAACACAATAGGAAATAGCAATCATGGATTTATCATACTAGGGCTATGAGACATGATAAAAGGAAGAAAGTACACCGAGTTACAGAAGGCTTTGTTCTAATGTTTTACATACAAATTGACTAATTAATTATGATGGCAAGCCAAAGCTTTATTTCAGGGAATCCTTTTTTAGACAACTGAGTTGACTATACTTTATTTATTCTTTCTTGTTTTGCTTCATAAACTTCGAAATTTAATGACACTGAGCATGGCTGTCTAGGCTCGTTATTCCAGCCCTTGGGAGTCTGGAAAGTTCAAAGCCAGCCTGGATCACATGACATCCTGTCTCAAGAAAAAAAAAGTAATGAATAAAAATTTTAGAAAGAATAAAAAAAGTTGGTGTGTTCTATAAACTTCGTTCCATTCTACTTAATGTTTTGTTTTTACTGGATATGATCTAGCTTTGAACCAGGCAGCAAGAACTAAACTCACCTCCATTGTCTATAATTAAAACTATATTTTTATAAAAGTGATGAGAACATGCAATAGGCAATATCATGGAAATAATTTCTAATTTCCAGCAACAATGAACATCTACCCCCATAATGCATCTTAATGCTAGGGTGAAGCCACATAAAGGGCACAGTTTGCTTTTAGGAGCTCAAGAAACTAAAGCCACTGTATACCATCTCCAGACATTGATCACCACACTGGTCCTTCCTCAAAGTAGCAGAGGTTGCTTGTGTCAGAGAATGCTCACACGGGGGATTTCCCACTTTGCAGCACATTGCTACACATGTAATGACAACAGGAGAGAAGGTTGCCATTTGCAGACATGCCGCCTCATGGCATTGATGACTTCAGTTGCCTGTTCATCTGTTGATGGTTTTCCAGCATTAAATACTCAAACCTCTAAATAAAGTCCAAAGTCCAAGGCCATGAAATGTAAGGAAACTAGTGAGAAAGAAGCATTGTGAATTAACAAAGGTGTGTGTGTGTGTGTGTGTGTGTGTGTGTGTGCGTGTGCGCGTGCGCGTGCGCGTGCATTACGTATATGCTTGTGTGGAAGTGTGCACAACATGTGCTGTGTATAGAGGGTGGTCTCTCACTGATCTGGGAGTCCACTGATTGGGCTAGGCTTGCTGGCCAGTTGTCTTTGAGGATACTCCTATCTCTGTCCCCTGTCCTGGGATTACTGACTCAGGCCACCATGTCCAACCTTTAAGTGATTCCTGGGGATTCAAACTCAGGTCTTCATCCTCATACGACAAGTCCTTTATGAAGGGAGCCATTTCCTTAGCCCCACAGTTGAATATTTAATCAAATATTTAAATATTAGATTAAATATTCTAAATCATGTCAGACAAGTCATACGTATTTGGAGGTCAAATTGACATTAGACTTAGCTACAAAGTAAACATTCTGTGTCTAATAATAACATGTTATATGAAGCCCAGGGAAATGACAGGGCGGAAGAGAGGGAAGAGGAAGACCAGCAGGTAGGGAAAAGCATTACGGGGTCAAGACTAGACAGAGTAATGAAGAGAAAAGCAATGAGGTCCTTTCTTACGGGTAGTATTCAGCACTGCTCACTGAGGGAGCAGCGAGACATCTTTTTGGTTAGTATTGATAAGGATGGGCTGAGGAGGTGCCTCAGTGGGTAAAGTGCTTGGTGTGTAAGCCAGATGGTCTGGATCCACATCAAAGCAAGATGCCATTGTGAGTGTCTGTGAGCTTAGTGGTACTGTCTTACTTTTCTATTGCTGTGAAGAGACACCATGACCAAGGCAACCTATAGAAGAAACAGTTTACTGGTGGCTTACAGTTTCAGAGGGGGAGTTTATGAACTTCCTAGTGGGGCCATGGCAGCAGGCAGACAGGCATAGCACTGCAGAGTAGCTGAGAGCTTACACTCTGATACCCAAACAAGGAGATGAGAGAGGGCCAACTGGGAATGGTGTGGACTATCAGTGACAACTCTCCTCTAACATGGACAATCTTCCTAATCCATTCAAACAGCTCCGTCAATTGGGAACCCAGTATTCAAATATAATGGCCAAAAGGAGGTCATTCTCTTTCAAATTACCACATTCTATTCTTTGGCTCCCATAGGCTCACATATTTGAATATTTTGCATCCAATTGATGGAATTGTTTGGGAAGGATTAGGAGGTATAGGATTATTGGAGGAGATGCATCACTGGAGGCAGGCTTTGAAGTTTCAAAAGCCTATGACAATTCTTGGTTTATTGCGTCCCGCTCGACCGGCAAGAAAGACGCAACAAACCAGAATCTTCCACGGCAAAAGCTTTATTGCTTGCTTCTCAGGAAGATTCCGAACCGGGAAAATGGCGCTGCTTTTATAACCCGCAGCGTGACGTTTCAGCACCTGATATGGCGTGACAGCTCCCGATTCGTTGCTTGCCCATCACCCCACTATTACACCCCGAAAATGGGAGTGACTAGGAGTGAATTCACTCTTGCACCTGCGTACAAGGCTTGTTTACTAGTTAGGCACAGCGGAGGCCCGCGCCATCTTATAATGGCTATTGCTCGCTGCACACACGGCTCTCCTCAGAGATTACTGGCGGCACACATGCGATTGCTCGCAGCACATACCGGCTTTCCACATTGGTTAACTCTCTTTGTGCTTTGTGGTGGTATCTTAAAATGTAAGCTCTCAGCTACTGCTCCAGCACCACACCTGCCTGCCTGCTGCCATGCCCCATACCATGATGGGCATGCACTTACCCTCTACAATTGGAAGTCTCAATCAGATCTACAAATTGCCTTGGTTTTTGTGTCTCTTCTGGAAACAGAAAAGCAACTAAGACAGCTATGAAGTGTGATGGGAGACAGAGGCTATAGAATGCTTGTATGCTTGCAAGCCCTCAACTTGCTATACCCGACCACTATGTGTGTGTGTGTGTGTGTGTGTGTGTGTGTGTACACGCGTATTAAGGGCTAAGTACTTTGGGGAGTTGTAGTAACTATTTAATCTCAATCAGGGTCTCTACTCTGCCTTTGATCATCTAGTTCCCAGATAAAAGACACACAACTTTTATATTTATAATAAGCGTTATACACTAGAGCTGGGTGGTTATCAGTTCTTTATGCTATGTCTACTTCTCTGCCAATAACCCTGAGTTATAACTTGCTATATTCCATCTGGGCTGCTCTTAACTCCATTTGGCCAGCCCTAATGGCCATGTTTTTATGACTCACCTATGTCACAGTTTTTTCTTCTCTCTCCACGTTCTTCTCCCTCTCCTCATGGTCTTCCTCAGACCCAAGCCTGGGAACCAAAAGCTGCCTACCTTTCTTTTGCCCAGCTATAGTCAGTCTTCACTTTTATTCAACTAATAGTTTTAAATTAAGGAGCAAGGTCAAATAGCATCACTTGGTGTATATGATGAGTCTCTTGTCCGTGTGGCAACCAGAGTCAGTATTTAGCTTTACAGTACATAGCAACAGACCAAACCTCAACAGGGAATAATTGGTTCAGAGCCCCTGTGAAAGTAGTGTCCTTAAAAATTAGACACCAGAAAATGTCCTGTCCCTTCTGCAAAGGGAAGACAGAGAGATAGAAGGTCTGTGAACAGAATGTGGGTCCTCTCCAACAGTGACTCTACCATTTGGATTTTTGGATTTCTTAGGTTATAGTGTTGTGAAAATGGTGTTTGGTTCAAACCTTTTTGCTATAGCAGCTCATTTTAATGAACAAACTGACATTTGGTTTGAGTTGAAAAACAATGTGTATTTTATACCTCTCTTTCTTTCTCTGTTCTCACAGTTACATGTTGTTTATTTTGCACTTGAATGAAAAAATTATGGAGACCTGGTTTTTGCCAGGCAGTTTTCTTGATGTAATAGTTAACTTGCTTCTCGGGATGAAGTCATTCTTTCCACAGTGCAAACAGTTTATGGGTGGAGACTGGAAAACACACCCAAGCAACTGCAATATGATATGCAGTTATAGATTGTTTTGGGGCCCACAGAGTGTGCTTGACTCCATTTTGGAAATCAAGGAAGCTTACCTGTATAAAGTAATGTTTGTATTTGGGATTGGAAGCATATGTACAATTAGTCTGGGGAAGGCCAGTGGGTCAGGAGTGGGTATGTAGACGTGTACTCCAGGCTGGTAAAATGTACACTGCAGGCTTAGGCTTTGAACACTGTTGTTTTGCAAGGAACTGTTCTTTATAGTTCACAACTAGAGTGCCAGGTTGAGGAAAGGAAAGAGAGAGATTAGATTGTTAGGAATCATTCCATAATCCATGGCAAGGTATATGTATTTCAAGCAAGCATGGAAGCCAGTGGAGTGTTTAACCGAGGATATATGATGTGATTTACACTCTTAGGGCCTCTAAGAATCTGAACAGTAGAGACTAGAAAGGAAAACACTGGAGCCAGGGGAGATGTTGGGAAGTAAAAAGCGGCATTTGCTTCAGTTGCAGAAGCAGATGACAATGTTGGGATAAGTGGGTATTTGTGGGAATTAGAATTACTGATTGATTAGACATAAGGCACTCCAATGCATGCATCCCTCACCGTTTAAATTAGTGGTGGGTGATAGTAGTCTCAAGACAGGAGAATCAAAGGGGGGTTATGTTGTCTAAGATTTTAAAAGCAAATATGCCTAATCGCCATTGTTCTTGCAATGTGGAGTCGTTTGTCTTCCTCCACGAGCCCCCATTCGGTTTACATGTGAAGACTTACCATTATCTATCTGCCTTTAATTTCTCTTCTGATGTATTTTATTTTCACTCCAATATTTTGGACTCAGTCACTGAAGTATGACATAAACACAGTCATCTCGCATCTCAGGTTCAGAGCAGCTGTGAATACCTCCACGAGATCTCTCAAGATTGGGGCCAAATAACATTCATTTCCTTATGGACCTCCTGAGGCAGGGACCAAGGGGCTCATGTAGGTCAATCCTGATATATCCACTCTTCCGCCCGAGGAATGGAATGCCACACTTTCTTGTTGCAGTAGCAGTTGTAATGTGCCTGCTGTGGGTGATAAGACATGACACAGACTCTTTGATCTGAAAGTGGAGTGTCTATGGAGGGATTTCCATGGTAAACATCTTCCTCTTTATGGCACAGAGTGGCTAATCTTGATGAATGGGGTCTTCTAATGTGAATACAGGGATTTACCCCAAACAGCAGATGTACTAGAAAATATATTGTCATCTATGAAAGTAGCAAATATGGAACAAGATCAAAGGAAGCTTGTGGCAAAAGTTAAATCTCCCCTGCCATGGGTGATAAGGTTACCAAGTGAGACTTAGTGCTCAGTCTGCCAAGACTTGGCCCCATCAGGCGGTAATTCCAACAAGAAACAGGAATACACATGTTATCTTCTACACTGGCCTATGAGTTGGCAAGAACAACGGAAGAGAGGAGGAGATGGAGGTGCTGGCTTGCACTTCTTATGCTTGGAGAGTAAGTAAGGGAAGGAGAGGACAAATTGGATTTGTGATAGATAAATTCTTCTGGGATTTCTGAACTAGGAGGCTATGAGAAAAATAAGGCAGTGAGGAGAGTAATATAAAAGTGATTAAAAACAAACAAACAAACAAACACAGCCTCAAAAATTCATACCCTCATGTCTGACCTTTAATACAAAGAAAGGGAAAAGTCCAAGGCTCAGGATGCAAATAGGCCTGTGTAGGAAGCTGTGACACAGGGAACAGTCTGCCTCAAGTTCGCTGAATTGGGATTGGCCCTTGGGAAAAGGCCAAAGTCAGCCTGATTTTTTAAGGTTATGGGACACGGGGCAGATAAAATCAGTTTGAGTGTAGTGGGAGCATAGACAATGAGTAATACAACCTCCTATTCTGACTTGTGATAGGACCTGCCCTAAAGTATAGTGGGGATGGATGTCCTGCTAGGATATATTCTGCAAACCATGACTGAAGAAGCTGACCTGAGCACAGTAAAGACTCACAGTCCTGAGTGGGTGAAGTGGGAGCCTGTGAAGTTGTCCACTCCACATAGAGTAGTAAATACCCAACAACATAGGATGCTGAGAGGATGCTATCAAAAGAGTACACTATTTGCTCAGTCCAAGGCCCTTTCAACAGCTCAGTATGACTGGAAGGGACAAAAAGCTGGTGGCTCATGGAGAATGACCATGAATTAGTCTTATGTAAAGCAGAGCTCCTCATCCATTCCTCTGCATTCAATATTGCTTTTTATTGGCAGAACAGTTAGAATTATTGATGAAATATTTCCATGCTCTGTTGGACCTTGTGCTTTCTTTCATATTTTCCTGCCACCTCAGTTCCAAGGTCAATTTTATTCTCCAGGAAAGGTCAACATTGCACTTCAAAGTACTTGCCCAAGGTTACCTTTGTAGTTTCACTGTCTGTCATGGGCTGGTGGCCTAGGACCTTCTTTTATTAACCTCCCCACCCTCTGTGAAAAGGCTTCATTGCATAGATAATATACTGTTGATCTGTGAGTGTCCTACAGATTGAGAAAAGCATACAAAAGATGTACAAGCTCACTCAGTGGTATCAGTCTGCACAAGGTACAGAGCCAGTTGCAGCTGTGAAATTCATGGGGATTTTATAGCTAGGTATGACACAGATGACATCCAACAGGGCAAGAAAAATTCTGTGACAGTTTGAGCAGGTAAGTGTAAGAACCATTAGTGAAGAAGTTTAAGTGCGCAAACCTACTCTGTGTGGATAGAAAAAGGCATACGTGTTTTGCAGCATTCATATTGACTGAATATCCAAAAGCCAAGGGTGGGCTACCTCCCTGTAAGATGTTGTCCACGGAGGCCCCAAATACTATAGGCTATTGCTACTGCTGTGAATATGCTACTGCATATTCAAGTTGGTTGGTAAGACTCTTTTTGAAGGTGTCATATGCTTTGGTTATCAAGCCAGGACTAAGCTGTAAATTTCCTCCATACCAACTTTTAACATGTCAGAAAGTGCTATACTGGTTGCTGGGGGGAACATTATAACCAATTGTCTTACTTGGTTATGAACTTCACCATGCCAGGGAAGGTGGGCCCACTGCTGAAATAGTGGCATGACTCTTAGCGGTGAAACCAATGGCTTTCCTGTTACACTTAAAGCTCACTACATGAGAAGGAGCCTGGATTTTATACTGTAAACAGGTATAAAAACTTATGGATGGGAAGGTTATAGATTCTGGTGTGGAAGTGTGTTATTGTTTGTTAAGTGTATATGGTGTGCTTGTCAAATTAAGTTCACTCCTATAATGTATTGTTGTTGCAAATCTTGGGTCAAGAAACCTTGTTTTCCAATGGGCAATAGCATGTGTGGAGATTAACAGCGGCTCAAAATGCTGTGAATGACTGGTTTTGTAATAGAGGTCAAATCCTCAACCTTTGATTTGAGAAATTATATATATATATATATACACACACATACATATATATGTATATATACACACACATATATGTATACATATGCACACATATATACATACATACACACACATACACACACACACACACACACACACACACACACACACACACACACACACACACAATTTTCCCCCTAAGGCTCAGGAAATGTGAAAAAGGCAGTAGAAGAATACAGGAGTGGAATGCTGTGGAACCATTCCTTGAGATTGTAGTGGTTGGGATAAGAAATGTCTTCATAGCCTCAGGCACTTAAAAACTTGGTTCCCCATTGGAGGTGCTGCTTGGGGATATTTAGGTGATGCAGCCTTGCAGGAGGATGTTTGTCACTGGGAGTGGGCATAGCCTCATCCTATGTCTAGTTCTGTCTCTGTGTTTCATGCTTGCCTGTAAAGATGTGCACCCTCAGCTTCTTCCTCCTGCTGGGATCCCTGCTGATTGTAGCCATGCCTCCCTTCCATGATGGAATGCTATCCTTCTGGAACCATAAGCCCAAATAAACTCTTCTTTCTCAAGCTGTCATGGAATTTTATGACAGCAGCAGGAAAGTAACTGATATGGGCATTACATGGGCATTAGCACCCGAAAATGACAGCAGCTCTGCTTTCCTGATGAAGAGCTCACAAGATTGGACTCGTTATGACAAACTGATGCACGAGACTTCCCAAAAGCAGCCCATAGGCAGCATTGTAGGAGGCAGTGTGCAAGGTGGCAGAGGAGGAGAGGGAGGCCTATTCAAGGATGTATAAATGGATAGCAATTTAGGAGAGGGGACTTTGATGGTGGAGCTGCCACATACATTTCCCTAGCTTCTACAGGTAATCTCAGTTCATCTCATTGCTTTACCAAACATGACTTAGGTAGAATAATTGGTCTCTTGTTGGTGCCTGGGGTGGAGAGATATTTGTTGACTACTCCTAAGTAAAGTCATGAGATATCTACCAAAAATGCTGCTTATCATGACAGTTTTATGGGGACTAGCAAGATGGCCCAGCAGGTAAAGACACTTGCCACCAAGACTGATAATTTGAGTTTGATCCTTGGGACTCACTTGGTGAAAGGAGAGAAGCAACTCTGGCAAGTTGTCCTCTGACCTCCACACTTGTTCTGTGGCATGCCCTGCCCCCAACACACATAAAGAAACAAACAAAGAAATAAATGTAAACATTCTAAGAAAACTACTAGTTCAGGTTGTTTTATTTTCACTTACTATGGGCCTTCAGATGCCACATGAACATAAAGAGAACTATTGTTAATTACTGTCTCTCTCTCTCTCTCTCTCTCTCTCTCTCTCTCTCTCTCTCTCTCAAGTCTATGGTTTGAATTTTCATCCCTCACGTGTTTTAGATCGTCTCTTTGCTAGTCTTTTCATTGTTATGCGCCAGTTTCATGGAAGTTTGCCCTGTTTGTAGGTGGATTATGGAAGATTGGTTTTAGCCACCCTAATTCAGAAAGCATATTTGCAGTTTCACTACAATGGCCGTTAGAACACGAAGGCTGAAATTGAAGGTAAAACCATGATAAGATTAAGAGCTCCCTCTTACTAGTTTTCTATTGCTGTTATAACAAATTAGCACAATATTAGCGGCTTGAAATAACAGCCATTTATTATTTTATAGTTATATAAGCCTGGAGTCTAGGGGGTCCTAACTGCTAAAATCACAGTGTTGGCAGAGCTGTTATTTTCTCAAAGGCTCTAGAGAAAAATGTTCCCTGGCTTTTCAAGCTGCTAGAAGCCAGTTATATTCTTCCACCATGGCTGGTCCTCATTCAAAATTATCAATAGTATGTGGACTCCTTCCCACCTCACATAACTCAGACATAAATAGTCCTGCCTCACTCTTCTGTTTTAAAGCACTGTTTGAATACACTGGACCATCTGGTCAATCCAATATAATTTGTAAAGTCCATAAATTAGATTCTACCTATAATCTTAATTCCCCTTTTCCACACTGCATGATATATGTACAAGTTTTGAGGAGTAAGAAATAGACATCTTTGGCCATTCTTCTGCCTACTAGATAACAATATAAGCCATGAGATCATTATTTTGTTAGGATTTTTTTCTTTTTCTTTTCTAATTTAGCTTCATTATCCTCACCAGTCCCTTTTACATTGCAAATTACAATGGTTCACCCTCTCTTTTCTGCTTTACTTTTCCTTAATGCTCATTTGCCTGGGTTCCAAGCCTCATAGTCCAGTAGATTTCCCCCTGCCTTACCATTTATTCTCAGTGGATACGACTCCTTTTTTGCTTAGCAGTTGATGCTAAGGTGCCTAAAGGTTCATACTTGATCTGGCCTTGTCATCTTCTCTGCTGATATCCTGATTACCTTAAAAACTTTCATGGATTTTTAAGGCTGTTCACGTGTGATGGCTTGCTAATGTTATTATTTTGTTTGTTTATTTATCGAACAAGGTTTATCTCTGTAGCCCGGGCTGCTCTAGAACTCACCATGATAGGCCAGGTAGGTTGTGAACTTGTAACAAACTCCCTGCTCAGCCTGGAAAATACTCCTAGCTAGCTACTTTGCTAGTTTTTTTTTTCTTTTTTAAGTTGGATATTTTATTTATTTATTTATTTAAATTTCAAATGTTATCCCCTTTCCCAATTCCTCATCCTCCAGAAATCCCCATCTCATCTCCCCTCCTCCTGCTTCTATGAGGGTATGTCCTCACTGAACCATCCACTCCCACCTTCCCACCCTCGCATTCTCCTATAATGGGGCATGGAGCCTTCATGGGACCAAGAGCCTGTCTCCCATTGATACCTGACAAGGCCATCCTCTGCTACATATACGGCTGGAGCCATGAGTCCCTCCATGTGTACTCCTTGGTTGGTAGTTTAGACCTTGGGAGCTCTGGTTGGTTGATATTTTTGTTCTTCCTATGGGGTTGCAAACCCCTTCAGCTCCTTCAGTCCTTTCTCTAACTCCTCCATTGGGGACCACGTGATCAGTTAAATGTTTGGCTGTGAGCTTCTGTCTCTGTATATGTCAGAGGCTCTGGGAGAGCCTCTCAGGATATATATATATATCTCCTGTCAGCATGCACTTCTTGGCATCCACAATAGTGTCTGTGTTTGGTGATTGTATATGGGATGTATACCTAGGTGGGGCAGTCGCTGGATGGCCTTTCCTTCAGTTTCTACTCCACACTTTGTCTCCATATTTGCTCCCTTGAGTTTTTTATTCCCCTTTCTAAGAAGGACTGAAGCACCCACACTTTGGATTCCTTCTTCTTGAGCTTCATGTGGTCTGTGAATTGTATCTTAGGTATACACCCAAAAGTCACTAGTTTTTAATCTCTATGTCTAGAGCACTCAAACTTCAGACTTTTATTTCATTCAACTACCTCTTCCCACACCTGCATCTAAATATTTAACAGATATTTCAATATGAACATCCTTGAAAATGAACCTCTGCTCTGCCTGTCTCAGTCAGTTCCATTTTTGACTGCCTCTGTCTATTGACAACAACTCCATCATTCTATAGTCTTAAAGCCATCAGGATATCAGCAGAGAAGACAAGGCCAGATCAAAGTATGAACCGTTAGGCACGCAAGCATCAACTGCTAAACAAAACAGGAGTCATATCCACTGAGAAGAAATGGTAAGAATTAGTTTTTCTTTTATTGCTTTTTTCTTTACATCTCATATTTATTATGTCAGGAAATTTCATGGCTTTAACACGTGTAAGTAATTCACCATATCTCAATACTGCCACTGGCCTACTTTCAGGGCTTCATAATACTGAGAGATTACCATTGCAAGAGATACCTCATTCAAGAATACTGAATGTTTAAAAACGAGGAACTTTTTACTCTTCAAAGAGGCAATCTCAAATCTTTTAATGAAATACTTTTAAAAACTTTTGATTCCTGGTCACACACACACACACTGTGAGTGAATACTTTCTTCAGATCCAGTTTCTGAGATGTTTCATTTTTAAAGAAAAAAAATAGCCATTCCATTTAGCTGCAGCAGTCAGGTTAGCCAATTATGGATGTACATAAGCGCATCCTCAAGCTATGGAGGAAGGAGCAGTCTGAGATGCCGTGCGTTCTTCTGAGGGTCTGCTGCTGGCAATTCTGTCACTTGGCTAGATAAAGCATGAACGTTAGGGTACAAGGCTAATCAAGGTTATGTTATATATGGGATCTGAGTCCAATGTGGTTGCTGCAAATGCCACTTTCCTAACGGTGCAACTTATAGCAACCCTGGCTCACCACAGTGTTAACAAGTACAGAGAGATGCACAGGGTGACATCTGTAGGTCTCAAGAGCCAGGGTCTCCAAAAGGCCACAAGTTCCACCACACTATCCATTGTTGTTTCTGTGAAGCCCAGTGAGGGCTCAATCTACACCATCTCCAGTTACTGCTGATACACATAATGCTGGCAAAATTTACAAACAATAAACAATTTAGCACAGTCAGAAGGAAATGAAGAAAATCATTAGAGTTATGAAATTACAGCATCTTTTCATTATTTTCTAAAACTGGCCAAGTCCAGTAATGCCACAGATATGTTTCTGGACAAAGAGCTGAGATGCGTGGATTTCCAGTACATCTGCTTCTACCTTTACCACCTGTATTAATGGCCTTTCCTGGCTGCGATGAGACCCAGTAGGGCAAGCTCCAAGCCACAACATTGGTGTGTTGCCCTGCACATGGCCAAAATAGTTGGGCAATTTCCAACTAGTAAGGGTCCCAAGTAATATGAGGAGTGCCAAAACAAAATTTAATTACAGACACGACTGCCTTTGATTTCACTACCAATTTGATCTTCTCTGAAGGTAAAAATTGAAACTGGCAATCCAAGAAGGAGAGCCTATTTCAAATAAAACTGGATTTTTGAGGTCGTGCCTTTTTTGTTGTTGTTAAAAATGTTTGTGTTTCTAGTTACTGATTTTGATTAAACTCTTCCTTACAATTCATCCTCTTGGGGATGTTTGTTTTAAATAAATATTCTAGAAAATTTTTCTTTGCTATTTTTCAAATATCACTCAGAACACTTTTTTTCCCATGGTATTTTTTTGTGGACATGTTTAAGAATAATTGCTACAGCAGCGTGCACACTGGAACCTCTCATAGCAACCTTAATTGTCTCTTAGAATATTGATGAGGATACAGTTTGTCCCCAGTGATGAATCTAAACTCGTCTTTGTCTCTTCTCCAAAGAGATCCATTAAAGGAAAGAAAGATGTTTTGGACTTTCAGAAACAAATGCCATTTAAATAACTTTTTGGAAGGAGAATAATCCCTCTAAATTAGTAAAAGAGAGGCATAGGAGATCCTTAATATTTAGGAAGATGAGTGGAAAGAACAACGAAAGGGAGAGAAAAAGGACTTTTCTAATACCCAACACAATTATTTCACATTTTTAGATATGACATGCCTATGATCCAATAGCATGTCCCCAGCAAAGCCAGGCATGATCTTGGCTCCTGTGTCTGTGCATCCTCATCAACCACCCTGTTTACTTAGCATGGGATGCAGACACCCTTTGCCTGGGACTGGAGTCTTCATCACTAAAGTATTGCTGAGGGGCTGCTTGGAGTCAGGGAGAAAGCAATTGCTTAGCCACTTTAGCAATAGCTGACAGTGGGTGAGGATTCCCTAGATGCTAAGAGTAACAAGTAGTGTTTCTAAAGAGAGTGTCTGTGGCCTTTCTCAAGCCATCTTTTAATACAGCAAAGGTACAGGTCCTAACTAGACCTTACTACTCAGAGATGATGCTGGGTGGATGTGATGGGAGGCAGGTGTTCCATGGGGGATGGGTGTGCCATCCTTAGCTTTACTGCCTGGCTTGAGCTCCATCTGTTAGGAATTTTGGCACTTTGGGCACACTGGGGAACTTCCTTGCTTTTCAACTTGTTTATTTGCAATAGAGATTAATAATAATAATATTATTATTAATAATAATTAATACCTGTCCCTTAAGCTTTTAAAAACTGTTATCTTATAGCAATGTTGGACATGGCCATGGGCTTGAGGTGTTTAAGATTATCAACAAAAGTTTTAAATCAGAATACAACCTTTGAAACACACAGCGTTAACCCTAGAGTTATGAAGAATACAGCCTTGGAGAAGTCTGAGCAACACTGAGAGCATGTTGTGAAGGCGGCCTTATGATGAGAATGAGCCGTTTGAGAGTTTAGTGGAGTATTTCACACTGGAAAGATAAACCTTAAATTAAAGTTAGCAAAGTTAGTTTTGCACAAGCTTACACAACACTCGCGATTCCTTCTTGTGCGCTTGATCTGATTTAAGATTCAGCAATGAGATTCTCTGGGAACCAAAACAAGAGATTTCTTCCTTTTGTAAAGAACATGTTCCCTGAAATTCAGAATCAGGTAAAGCATCTATCTTGTGTTTGGAATTTTAATTTCCATGAGTCAAAAATCAAAAAAAGTAAATATTATATTTAATTTGTACTCACTAATAGTGTGTACCAGAGGATCTTGCAATATGTGTTTTGGAATGTAATAATATTGATGGCCATAAAATCAACACACAGAAAACACCCTGCATATGTGGGTTTAAAGTTTCTTCCCTGCAAACGAGTATTCCAAGCCCCTGTCTAGACTGTTACACACTTTCCTAGACTCAGTGCTTAGGGCCTTGGAAGAATGAACTGAAGGAGAACAAACTACATACAGTTCAGTGTGGTTCAACCTAACTCAATCAAAGGTAAGAACCTATTACACACCAAGAACAGTCTCATGGGCCAAGAATACAGAACAGAGAGAGCAAGTACAGGGGCAAATACAATCATTTACAGCTACGTACTCACAGCTGACTATGTGGATTCAATAGTCCATGTAATGTATAATATGAGCTGCTTGGTGTTATAACTGTATCATGTACGTGTATCAGGACCAGTGGGGGCTTTTATATAAGGCAATAGCAGGAAAACCTCACATGGAGGTGATGTTTAAAGAAATATCTGAAAGGAACAAGGAAGGGCTATTCTGAGGGGCTTTCCAGGCACAAGGGCAAGCAAACACCAGTGGTGACACTGAGAGCCTGCTTTCTATGGTTTAGCTCAGGTTAAGGTACGCCAGATCCTCCTGAGTCAGGATGACAGGAGATCGGGACTGACAGTCAGTTTAGAGATGTGGTGGAAGACCCTTTGGACCATATCATGAAGTCTGACTTAGGTTTTGAATAACAAAATGCCATTGGAGGAGGCTTTTAGTCTGAGGAGTTGAGGAAAAAAAACGTGATGATTGAGAAGAACTGAGACTAGTTAGGGTGCCTTGCAAGGTTCCAGGAGAGGACAGTGGTCTGGGGTAGGGTGGTTAGAGTGGAAGTTGTGAACATTGCTAGGTTCTTACACACTAGAGGTGAAACACACAGGATTGTTCTCAATGTGCAAGTGAGATCTATCTATCTATCTATCTATCTATCTATCTACCTACCTACTATCTATCTATCTATCTATCATCTATCTGTCTGTCTATCTATCTATCATCTATCTGTCTGTCTGTCTGTCTATCTATCTATCTATCTATCTATCTATCTATCTATCTATCTATCTATCTATTGATCTATGTATCTATGTATGTGTCTATCTATCTATCTGGAGGGTTTGAGGATAAAAGCAAGATTATTGTTTGAGAACTGGAAAGATTGGATTTGTTATGAAGGGAAATGAAATAGGGCCTGGGGTAGGGGCACGCAGGATCACAAGATGTTTTAGTCAGATGATATTTGGAAATTTTGTTCACAGATGGAAACAGAGAAGAAAAAAAAAATGACTGACGACATAGGGAAAAGAGGGAACAACCATAGAACTGACATTTTAAATAGAATAAACTTTAAAGGATTGGATTGTGCAGGTATGAGAAGTAGTTTTGGTCAACTTGACATAAACTAGAGTCAACCAGGAAGAGTGAACCTCAATTAAGTCAATGTTTTCCCTTCCATTAGCTTAGCCTGTGACTATGTATATGGGAGATTGTCTTGATTAGTGATTGGTGTGAGAGGGCCCAGCTACTGTAGGCAGTTCTACTCCTGAGCAGGTGGTCCTGAGCCATATAAGAAAGGCAGCTGAGCAAACCTCAGAGAGTAAGTCAACGAGCAATGTTCCTCTATGATCTCTTCAGTTTCTCCGTCTGCGTCCCTCAACGACACTGTAACTGGTAAGCTAAACCCTTCCACGTTGGTTTTGGTCAAAGTTTAATCACAGCAACCAAGAACCAAACAAGGATGGAACTTGGTATCAGAGGGTGGGATATTGTTGCGATGGACCTGACCGTATTGTTTTTTTGAAAGGTTGTGAAAGGATTTTGGAGATCTGGGTTAGAAGCCTATTGTGAGCTTGTGCCTGCATTTTTTGCACGAGACTCCGATTTTGTACCAACCCAGTCCTCCCATTCTTGAGAACCCTGGAATGACCGAGGCAAGTTCTCAGAGCTCAATGAACTGTTGTGGGGAGTTGCAAAAAATAGGAGCTTGTTGAGAGAGGTCCAGATGATGGGGGTTTGGCTTACAAAGTTTCAGAGAGGTGCATAGACTCTATTAGGGCATTTATGTGATGTTTTGGATTAAGGATGTGTGGAAGTGCAAACTTTGCTCTGGCAGGACGATTGATGCTGGTTGCATGAGACTGAAGAACCATCTGTGAGTAACAGGCTATCAGCATCATTCAGGTGGAACCTTCTGGAAGTTATTTTCTCAGAGTCAGTGCAGAGACACTGTGGTCTGAGGAGCTCAAGGCTGCATCTCAGAGCTGACAGCTGAACTTGGTAATGTGTAAAAGTCTCCATGTGGAAATAGTATAACTGGTATGGAAGCTCCAGGGTTAACTGTTTCAGGGAGAGCAGCTGAAGCTTCCCACAGTGAGAGGCCAGGAGAGGCCTTGGTGAAGGTGAACCCTGAGCTGCCCTGAGTTGTTCAGAGAATGACTGTGGACCACTGAGCTCCAGGTAAATATGATGCTGGGCAATGAAACCATGAGGAGGGGTGGCTGGGCTTAAAACTGTCCAATGGAATAGCACCCAATGGGGGTCCTAAGAAGTTTGGAAGGAGTTGTGTAGCGAGTACTGTACTTGAAATGAGTCTCCTGGGAAACTGGAGGGCACTGGTGAAACCTCATTTTATTATAGAGGTGAGTTACTAGGGAGGGGAGGGGAGAAGGCCTCAGAAGGGAAGGAGATCAGGGATAGGGAGACCTGAATAAGAGAATTGTTTACCTTATTCTACCAATCTTGACTATGTATTAAAATGACCCCTTGAGCTTACAGAAAATACCAAACTCCGAGGCGCCATCTCAAGTAAATTAAACCTGCATTTCTGAGACTGGACTGCACGCACTAGTGCTTTCTAAAATCTCGTTATGAATTTCAATTTGCAGCCATACTTGAGATGTACCGAGAACTGTGCATGGTAGATAATGATGGAGAAAGAGAAAATAAGCTAGAAGGTAAAACCTGTGAAGAACTGAGCAGAAGAGGTGATGTACAACACACGCACACTGTAGACATCTGTAAAATAGTAGCAGCGTGTATACATGAAATGTGTCATCTAGTCTACAAGCATGGGCTGGGAAGTGCCTTAAACATTTCTTGCAGGCTTGCAATATATTCAGGTATTAGAAGCAAAGCTTGAGTTTATTAAGAAAAGGTTTTGGGTTGGGCCTCAGTGGGAGAGGATATGCGTAGTCCTGCTTGGATTAGATGTCTCAGGGTAGGGTGGTACCCAAGAAGGCCCCGCCCCCCCCTGAAGAGCAGGGGAGGGGCAATGGAAGGAATTTGTAAGGATGAGAAGAGAGGAAGGAGGATGGCTGTGATTGGGATGTAAAGTGAATGCAAATTAGTGGAAGAAAGAAAAGGTTTTAATCAGAGAAATATAAGAGAAGAAAAGTGATATAATGCCCTGGAGTGGGTGCTGCTTCTCAGAGAGCTGCTTAGAAACAATCAGGATTTGAAATAAAGAAAGGGCCCCACTCTTCAGTTTTGTCTTATTTTTGGTATTTTGATGCTTTCGGGTATAAGAGATAATAATCCTGAGTTGTACTAAATGTTGTGCTTTGATAAACAGACAAAAACTTACTCAAATACTAAAGTTTTCTATAAGATACTGAATGAAAAAAAATGAATTGTGCAAGCCAATATGATTTCTGATATTATAATTTCAACAAATGAAATATATAATAATTTTCAAAAAGGAAAGACATGAAACATCTTACTGGGTTGCAGTTTGAATTCTCTCATAACTTTGCAATGTCCTTTTGACTGGACTTTGCAACTCTTGGTAGGGTAGTAAGGCGGTCTTCTGGTGTAGAATTAAACCGCATGTTGCAAGTGCAGATGCTAAAACTCTCTCTGCTTCATTATTGTGCCTTGCTGTTACATGCACTTATTAAGGTTGCTAGTCTAGCAGCAAGTATGGATTTTTACTAAGTGTCATGGAAGAAAATTATCCTTTTTTAATGTACATATATATGTACATTTTTTTGTTTTGTTTTATGATTGGCTGACACAATCCCTTTGGAAAGACCAAGAATATGGTATTCCTGGTTTAATAGCTCTGCTGGGGGAAGTTGGGTCCTAGGCTTCACCTCACATTCCTCTGTACCTTAGAGATGAAACAGAGGGAGAGTCAGTTTTGTGAGTGGACAGGAGAGAGAGCTTAATGTCAGCAATTTAAGTAATCTTTCAGTGACACTGATTGAGAATAGTCTGTGTGTGTGTGTGTGTGTGTGTGTGTGTGTGTGTCTGTAACTGTGTATGTATGTGGGTGGCATATGTGTGCTTGTGCATGCTTATGTTTGCATGTGTGCACCTGTGCAATCAGGTATGTGTGGAAACAAGAGGTTAAACATTGGGTGTCTTCCTTGTTCACTCTCTACCTTTTTTTTGGTTAATTAATACAATTAATTAATTGTGTATAAGGTGGGACACACATGTCATAGTATGCATCTGAAAGTCAGAACAACTTGTAGACAATGTTCTGTTCTTCTGTCATGTGAGTCTGGGGATCAAACTCAGACCATCAGCCTTAGTCAGTCTTAGTGGTACATACTTTACTCACCCAGCAATCTTCTTAGCTTTATCTCTTACTCTTTTCTCTTTCTGTTTTTCACTTTCCTTTTTCTTTTCCCTCTCCATGTCTTACTATTTAATCCTTATGGGTCTGAAACTTGCCCTGTGGATCAGGCAGGCCTCACACTCAGAGATAGATCTACCTGCCTCTACCTCCAGAGTGTTGGGATTAAAGACATGTGCCAATATTTCCAGTGTACCTTAATCTTCTGAGTCAGAATCTTTCAGTAAACCTGGAGCTCACCAATTTGGCTATGCCAGTCGGCCAGTGAGCATCAGGTGTCAGTATGTCCATCCCTCCCAGAGATGGGATTCCAGGACACAGGTGTGCTTTCAGATTTTTATACCAGTACTAGGGATTTGAATGTAGGTCCTCATGACTATGTTGCCAGCTCTGCACTAGCTGAGCCATCTCTCCAGCCATTTCTCAACTTTTATTGCTAAAGTGCTTCTACTTCAAATGCCAGTAACACTAGGAAACAGTATCATGTGATAGTGGAGTGCTGAGGACACAGAAAAGAGACAGTCAGAATGGGTGGGAGATACAGGAGATAAAGAAATGCCAAGTAGGAGCACAGGAGTGGAGCAGGGTAAACTTAGATTGAATTAGAGTTTTGACTTCTATGATTCTTGGCCACAGGCCCAATGGCAGTATATGGAGTGAAGAAGACAGGAACCCATGTTATTGGTTATTTTTGTGCATTCATGTGTGGGTGGTGGCATAGGGCCATGATTGACACAGTTAATTTATACAAAGGGTATTTTATATGAGGAGCTGAGTGAATCATCCAAGAGTGCAATTGATTTTTTTTTAAATTCATAAAATGTCAAATATAAGTGAAATTACCAAAGCTGGAATGTTATAAGACTATGAAGCCATCTTCAAAGTCAACCTTTACTAAAGTAGAATTCTCGATAATGAATAATCACTTCACATTTAGCAACTCTTTAACAAAGAGGTGTCATATAAGGCTGATGGTAAACCTTTCTCATAGGTAGACCATTGTAACTCTACTTTCTATAATTATATTCCAGTGAAACAAAAGACAGGAAGGAAATACTATAAAGGATTTTGTTTTTGACCCAAACACTTAAACAGCCCAGGCTGGCCTTGAACTCACTATGTAGCACTGAGAATGACCTTCAGCTTCATCCACCTCCCAAGGGATTATGGGTATGCTCTACTATGCCCCTGTATGATGTTCTGGGGATAGAATCACTGCTCCAGTTCTGTAAGGTGAGCATTCTTATCTACTGAGATGCATCACTAGCCCTAATATAGGATCTTTTGACTCAGGTTTAACTCAATTGACACAGCTTTGCAGAAATACATCATGTTATCTGAGGTGACAATTCTGGAAGTTTTGTTTCTTTAAACACAGAAGAATTGTAAGAATGTTTGTATTTTAATTCCCAGGTCTGTTGATATGGGGCAGCTTTTGACTGTCTGCAGCAGTTGAGTACAATTTGCCCCTTGGGTGGCTTTGCCAACTTTAGATAGTTTTTGAGAGGGCATGTGAATGTTAGGGCCCAGAGTGGTTGGTTGTTGGTTGTTGGTAATTCAGGGGAATTGGTTGTGGTCTGTTAGTAGTTGCTCTCAAAGAAGAAACAAGAAAAGAAATTAGATTCAAGCATCTCTGTCTCTGTTTCCCCTATCCCTCCCTCCGTCTTTCCCTTCCTCCATCCTTCTCTCTCTCTGTCCTCTATTCTTCTTTTGGTCCTATCTAGTGATAGGAGGTGAAGCCAGGGAGATAAAGGGTGGGAAAAAGAACCCACAAAGTCACAAAGATTAGCTACAAGCAAAGAAGAAACAAGGAGAAAGAAATTAGATTCAAAGATCTCTCTCTCTCCCCTCTCTTTCCTTCTTTCTCTATCTAGTGATAGGGAGAGAAAATGGGAGGGGGAGGGAGAAGAAGAACCCATAAAGTAGCAAAGTGCAGCTATTGCTATCTACATCATTTTATTTTTACTATGTATTATTTTTGCATGTAATTCAGTTTGTGGTGTTAAGATATTTTTGTTTGGTCAAAGGAAATTTTAAATTATGAAATATTAATGTTATCTCAAAGTGAAAACCAAAGACTTGATTTCACATACACATGTGGTACACATATTTTATACACACATATATATATATGTGTGTGTGTGTGTGTGTGTGTGTGTGTGTGTGTGTGTACATGTGTGTGCATATACACACACATACACATGCATGTAAGCCTAAGCTTATGAAGTAATTAGACATATGAGATATATTGAACATTTCCACCCAAAGACAGTTGTTTGAGTGCATGGAAGGAATGAAGACTTTTATTTGACAAAAGGAGGAGCGGATAGGTGGCTGTAAGTGGAAATGAGTTGAAAGAGGCCGAGGAGACAATAATATTGGAGTGATAATTCTGAGGCTTCAGATTTCATCAACTGTGCTAAGCTGGATCTGTGTCTCCCAGAATCCCCTTGTTCTATGGTTCAGTTAGGGTTAGTTTAGCAAGGTTCAGTTAGGGTTAGTTTAGCAAGGTTCAGTTAGGGCTAGTTTAGCAAGGTTCAGTTAGGGCTAGTTTAGCAAGGTTGAGAGCTGTAGAAGGTACTGTGAAAGCACTGGCTGTAACATTGTAAAAGTGTGGGGACTGGGTAGAAGGTGCGTGTACTCTGTAGCTCACCCACCATCTCAGCTTGGAGCACAGCTCCGGGCTCTTCTGGCTCTTGCTCTGTCAGGTTTTCAAGTCCTGTGCAGGATACCAAGTCCCACAGAACACCAAAGCTGAAGACAGAACACAGCGGCTGATATCAGACCCAATCTATCCTGTGTGCTCTCATGGGTTTTAATAGGGCAAACCAAATAAACCCCTTGCTTTCTAAGTTGGATTCAGTATTTTATCACAGTAACTGAAAAACAGACTGGAACAACTCCTTTGAAGCGAATCTTAAGAGAAACCATGGTGAAGGTGCTTGTATAGAGTTGCAGTATGTGGACTTTTTATTTATATAGGATAACTTAAATATAGTAGTAGCTCGCACTGTTGAGTTTTCTGAAAATAAAGCCTGAAGGCTCATTATAAAAGTGGTTGTATTGTAATATTAAACTCTTTTATGTAAAAGCTGAGAGAAGTTTGGGAAAGATTAGGATTCTGAAAACTTGGATAGAGATCTTTAGGGCAACTCTGTTGCTGTCAGGTTGAACTCATGTGTTTTATAAGCTCCATTCGCCAGTTTTAGCAGCCAACGTCTCCCCACCTGAGCATGTTCCATCTTTCCTGAAGGACCTCTTATAGCCTCTGCAGACACAGTGCTAACCTCAAGACCTACTGGTAGCAGTTGCTACTGTTTCTAGAACTAAAATCAGACTCAAGTTCCAAAAGATCTGGGGGTGTGAGCCAGGATTAAGAGATTGAAATTTTACCTCTTTATAATAACATAGACCTGGAGAACTAGACTTTAGGAATGGTGTTTGAGGCATCCATTAACATCGATTTGAGGTCTTTTGTGGGTTTGGAATGGCTGAGAGAGGCTCTAACAAGTTTTCTAAAGTTTTATTTAGTTCACTGTTAAACCTGAACCCAGGGTGCCTCTTGTAAAATATTAGAATTTCTGTGAGAGACTGAACTGTATGCAGAGGCGTAGGAGAAATGGGATGCTAGGGTGCGTGATCTTCTGAAAGTTGCTTTCCCACCTCCCCATTATGTCAAGATAGTCCGGGGGACATTGATTTTGTCATGGTATAAGAAGTGAAGCTCTCTCTTTAGGTGCAGAAAAAGCATTTGACAAGATCCAACACCCATTCATGATAAAAGTTTTGGAAAGATCAGGAATTCAAGGCCCATACCTAAACATGATAAAAGCAATCTACAGCAAACCAGTAGCCAACATCAAAGTAAATGGAGAGAAGCTGGAAGCAATCCCACTAAAATCAGGGACTAGACAAGGCTGCCCACTTTCTCCCTACCTTTTCAACATAGTACTTGAAGTATTAGCCAGAGCAATTCGACAACAAAGGGAGATCAAGGGGATACAAATTGGAAAAGAGGAAGTCAAAATATCACTTTTTGCAGATGATATGATAGTATATATACGTGACCCTAAAAATTCTACCAGAGAACTCCTAAACCTGATAAACAGCTTCGGTGAAGTAGCTGGATATAAAATAAACTCAAACAAGTCAATGGCCTTTCTCTATACAAAGAATAAACAGGCTGAGAAAGAAATTAGGGAAACAACACCCTTCTCAATAGTCACAAATAATATAAAATATCTTGGCGTGACTCTAACTAAGGAAGTGAAAGATCTGTATGATAAAAACTTCAAATCTCTGAAGAAAGAAATTAAGGAAGATCTCAGAAGATGGAAAGATCTCCCATGCTCATGGATTGGCAGGATCAACATTGTAAAAATGGCTATCTTGCCAAAAGCAATCTACAGATTCAATGCAATCCCCATCAAAATTCCAACTCAATTCTTCAACGAATTGGAAGGAGCAATTTGCAAATTTGTCTGGAATAACAAAAAACCTAGGATAGCAAAAAGTTTTCTCAAGGATAAAAGAACTTCTGGCGGAATCACCATGCCAGACCTAAAGCTTTACTACAGAGCAATTGTGATAAAAACTGCATGGTACTGGTATAGAGACAGACAAGTAGACCAATGGAATAGAATTGAAGACCCAGAAATGAACCCACACACCTATGGTCACTTGATCTTCGACAAGGGAGCTAAAACCATCCAGTGGAAGAAAGACAGCATTTTCAACAATTGGTGCTGGCACAACTGGTTGTTATCGTGTAGAAGAATGCGAATCGATCCATACTTATCTCCTTGTACTAAGGTCAAATCTAAGTGGATCAAGGAACTTCACATAAAACCAGAGACACTGAAACTTATAGAGGAGAAAGTGGGGAAAAGCCTTGAAGATATGGGCACAGGGGAAAAATTCCTGAACAGAACAGCAATGGCTTGTGCTGTAAGATCGAGAATCGACAAATGGGACCTAATGAAACTCCAAAGTTTCTGCAAGGCAAAAGACACCGTCAATAAGACAAAAAGACCACCAACAGATTGGGAAAGGATCTTTACCTATCCTAAATCAGATAGGGGACTAATATCCAACATATATAAAGAACTCAAGAAGGTGGACTTCAGAAAATCAAATAACCCCATTAAAAAATGGGGCTCAGAACTGAACAAAGAATTCTCACCTGAGGAATACCGAATGGCAGAGAAGTACCTGAAAAAATGTTCAACATCCTTAATCATCAGGGAAATGCAAATCAAAACAACCCTGAGATTCCACCTCACACCAGTCAGAATGGCTAAGATCAAAAATTCAGGTGACAGCAGATGCTGGCGTGGATGTGGAGAAAGAGGAACACTCCTCCATTGTTGGTGGGAGTGCAGGCTTGTACAACCACTCTGGAAATCAGTCTGGCGGTTCCTCAGAAAATTGGACATAGTACTACCGGAGGATCTAGCAATACCTCTCCTGGGCATATATCCAGAAGATGCCCCAACTGGTAAGAAGGACACATGCTCCACTATGTTCATAGCAGCCTTATTTATAATAGCCAGAAGCTGGAAAGAACCTAGATGCCCCTCAGCAGAGGAATGGATACAGAAAATGTGGTACATCTACACAATGGAGTACTACTCAGCTATTAAAAAGAATGAATTTATGAAATTCCTAGCCAAATGGATGGACCTGGAGGGCATCATCCTGAGTGAGGTAACACATTCACAAAGAAACTCACACAATATGTACTCACTGATAAGTGGATATTAGCCCCAAACCTAGGATACCCAAGATATAAGATATAATTTGCTAAACACATGAAACTCAAGAAGAATGAAGACTGAAGTGTGGACACTATGCCCCTCCTTAGATTTGGGAACAAAACACCCATGGAAGGAGTTACAGAGACAAAGTTTGGAGCTGAGATGAAAGGATGGACCATGTAGAGACTGCCATATCCAGGGATCCACCCCATAATCAGCATCCAAACGCTGACACCATTGCATACACTAGAAAGATTTTATGGAAAGGACCCAGATGTAGCTGTCTCTTGTGAGACTATGCCGGGGCCTAGCAAACACAGAAGTGGATGCTCACAGTCAGCTAATGGATGGATCATAGGGCTCCCAATGGAGGAGCTAGAGAAAGTAGCCAAGGAGCTAAAGGGATCTGCAACCCTATAGGTGGAACAACATTATGAACTAACCAGTACCCCGGAGCTCTTGACTCTAGCTGCATATATATCAAAAGATGGCCTAGTCGGCCATCACTGGAAAGAGAGGCCCATTGAACTTGCAAACTTTATATGCCCCAGTACAGGGGAACACCAGGGCCAAAACGGGGGAGTGGGTGGGTAGGGGAGTGGGGGTGGGTGGATATGGGAGACTTTTGGTATAGCATTGGAAATGTAAATGAGCTAAATACCTAATAAAAAATGGAAAAAAAAAAAAAGAAGTGAAGCTATGTGTCATCACAGGTCTATTTCATGACTGTGCTCAGGCCCAGAAGGATAATGCTGACTAGTGTCATCAAAGTCAGGCCTTTGATATTTACATACACACACACACACTCACACACACACACACACACACACACACACACACACACAGACACGTGCGCAGGCAATATGTAAATGCAAGTGAGTTCCCAGGTCATTCTGACTTGGAGATTTCTTTTGGCATTTTACTAATTGATCATGGGATATTTAGAAAGAGAAGATACTCTTCTCTGATTTCCCACACAAGTCTTTAGACCTTACCCTCTCACTAGAGCTGCTTTTTCAGCAATCGCATACATGTGCCAAGGGTTTAGCAACTTGCCCTGTATTTACCAGTTGTTTAAAAACACAGTTCTGACTTGATCAGAAATCTCCTCTGGATTGGTCAGTGATGGAGGATGCAGGCTATAACTGCTGCTGTTGAGGTAGAATTCCAAAGGAGATGGAGAGCTAAGAATGGTAAGGGGTAAGTTCAGAAAAGGAATCACAGCTACTTTAATGAAATTGTTTCAGTTCATAAAAGAGGCAGAAGATAAGGTATATTCCCGAGACTGTGTCTGACAACAGGGTGTTAGTCAGCAAAGACTCAGCAGGGAGGGGAGCAAGGTTGTCTCTGCTTCATTAAATGGCTATGTCCATAAAACACGTCAAGGAGAGGTATGAGTGGATGTGTAGATGTGGTATGGTAAATGCTAAGTATTTTTTGCTAAAAGTACTAAGCTTTGAAGCTACAACAATAACTCACATCAGAATAAATCTCTAGCTGGATTTTAAAAAGCAAAACCAAATAAACAAACTAAACAAACAAGTTTACCTTAACCAAGAAAGCAATCTCACCACGTGATATATTTAATTAAAAATGTAGATAACTTGCTTACTATTAACTTAAAGCTTCTAGATTTTTCTAAGATTTTTCTAAGATTTCATTTGCTTTTAAATTTCTTTTATTTTTGCAACATTAAGTATAGTACAAGATGATTTAAGCAAAATCTCATGTTGCACGTTTTTTTTTCCTACTTCAATGTATGATGAAAATAAAGAAGGGGCACAAGGGCAGGGCAATGGGAAGATTACTAGATATAGTGCATCTCTGTTCATTTTGCAAGATACAGAGTTCAAATAAGTCTACATTGATGAAGTGACAGACAGCAAGCTAGATGATATTTTTCAGAGCTTGCATTTACTGTGACGCATCCCTTAATTTTCTAGGATTATATGTTGGCCCACAGAGCACCCATCAGTTTAGAAGGGATTCCATATGTGAATATTCACCAGGACATAAACACATGTTCTAGTAAGGAAAATCGTGCATTGTCTTATGTGTCAGTTCTTCAGGGAGAATGGTTTTAAAATATTAGCCAAAAATTCTACCTCCTGCCTTTACCAAGGACTGGGCATGGAAATTACATGACTTCAAAATGAAGTAATGGTGTGATGGTCATTCATTGAGTTGCCTAATCAAGGAAGTGAGATCAGGTTTTGTTTGTTTGTTTGTTTTTGTTTTTGTTTTCTTGTTTTTGTTTTTTTCTGAAACAGTTTTTTTATTAAACAGCAAAGCAGAACTTGAACACGATTTTAAATATTTGTAACAAGGTCACAAAAGGGTTGCAAAATGTCTGCAATGTGAGGATTACACATCCATATAGCTAACGCCACTCACCAAGGTTTACATTAATACATTAGATAGTTCCACAAGTCAAAGCAGCCCACTCTAAGAGCCACCAGCTGCATTAGTGGATCTTTCCTATTATAAGACCTTACTATTATTTCTGATATCAGCTCCTTATCAAATGGAAGCTACAAACTAAATTTTTAAGATTTGTTAAAAGAATGACTAAAATTCTGCAAACTAAGTAGGTGAGTTTACAGAAATTCTGGGAAAACAACTGAGATAAAATACTGAGGTTAATAATTATCACATATACAAAACTCTCTTATATTCATTATTCTGATACTAATATACTCTCAATTAATTTTGCAAAAATTCATTTCCTGGGCACAAATAAAACTTGAGACCAAACTCTTAACTAGTCTCTCTTAATCCACTAACATTAGACTCAGTCCACTTTCATATATGTCCCCAAAGTGCAGCTGTGGGCCAGAGGTAATACACATTTAGAGGGAAAACACTGTGAGCTGGTTATTTCTGTTAATCCAGTTTTCCTTCCTATTCCTATCTTTTCTAAAGTTTTTTTTTGTTTGTTTGTTTTTTAATTTCTCACACACATATGACCAGCATTCCTATATTTTTAACACCAAATGAACTATTTTATGCAATAGGGAGTTTTTAGCTTCTCAGTGTGGCAGTTTACATTTCAAAGAAAACCCTTCATTTTCTTTTTTTTTCTTTTTTTTTATTACGTATTTTCCTCAATTACATTTCCTATGCTATCTCAAAAGTCCCCCCCCCCACTCCCCTACCCACCCATTCCCATTTTTTTGGCCCTGGCATTGCCCTGTACTGGGGCATATAAAATTTGCCTGTCCAATGGGCATCTCTTTCTAGTGATGGCCGACTAGGCCATCTTTTGATACATATGCAGCTAGAGTCAAGAGCTCCAGGGTACTGGTTAGTTCATAATGTTGCACCTACAGGGTTGCAGATCTCTTTAGCTCCTTGGATACTTTCTCTAGCTCCTCCATTGGGGGCCCTGTTATCCATCCAATAGTTGACTGTGAGCATCCACTTCTGTGTTTGCTAGGCCCCGGTCTAGTCTCACAAGAGACAGCTATATCACGGTCCTTGCAACAAATGCTTGCTAGTGTATGCAATGGTGTCATCGTTTGGAGGCTAATTATGGGATGGATCCCTGGATATGGCAGTCTCTAGATGGTCCATCCTTTTGTCTCAGCTCCAAACTTTGTCTCTGTAACTCCTTCCATGGGTGATTGTTTCCAATTCTAAGAAGGGGCAAAGTGTCCACACTTTGGTCTTCGCTCTTCTTCAGTTTCATGTGTTTTGCAAATTGTACCCTATATCTCGCTATACTAAGTTTCTGGGCTAATATCCACTTATCAGTGAGTACATATCATTTGAGTTCTTTTGTGATTGGGTTACCTCACTCAGGATGTTGCCCTCCAGGTCCAACCATTTGCCTAGGAATTTCACAAATTCATTCTTTTTAATAACTGAGTAGTATTCCATTGTGTAAATGTACCACATTTTTTGTATCCATTCCTCTGTTGAGGGACATCTGGGTTCTTTCCAGCTTCTGGCTATTATAAATAAGGCTGCTATGAACATAGTGGAGCATGTGTCTTTCTTACCCGTTGGAACATCTTCTGGATATATGCCCAGGGGTGGTATTGTGCGATCCTCCGGTAGTACTATGTCCAATTTTCTGAGGAACCGCCAGACTGATTTCCAGAGTGGTTGTACAAGCTTGCAATCCCACCAACAATGGAGAAGTGTTCTTCTTTCTCCACATCCTCGCCAGCATCTGCTGTCACCTGAATTTTTGATCTTAGCCATTCTGACTGGTGTGAGATGGAATCTCAGGGTTGTTTTGATTTGCATTTCTCTGATGATTAAAGTTGTTGAACATTTTTTCAGGTGCTTCTCAGCCATTTGGTATTCCTCGGGTGAGAATTCTTTGTTTAGCTATGAACCCCATCTTTTAAGGGGGTTATTTGATTTTCTGGAGTCCACCCTCTTGAGTTCTTTATATATATTGGATATTAGTCCCCTATCTGATTTAAGATAGGTAAAGATCCTTTCCCAATCTGTTGGTGGTCTTTTTGTCTTATTGACGGTATCTTTTGCTTTGCAGAAGCTTTGCAGTTTCATGAGGTCCCATTTGTCAATCCTCGATCTTACAGCACAAGCCATTGCTGTTCTATTCAGGAATTTTTCCCCTGTGCCCATATCTTCGAGACTTTTCTCCACTTTCTCCTCTATAAGTTTCAGTGTCTCTGGTTTATGTGAAGTTCCTTGATCCACTTAGATTTGACCTTAGTACAAGGAGATAGGAATGGATCGATTCGCATTCTTCTACGTGATAACCAGTTGTGCCAGTACCATTTGTTGAAAATGCTGTCTTTCTTCCACTGGATGGTTTTAGCTCCCTTGTCGAAGATCAAGTGACCATAGGTGTGTGGGTTCATTTCTGGGTCTTCAATTCTATTTCATTCATTCTATTCATTTTCTATAGCTTCAATCTACCTTCGATTGATTAAAGAGAAATCAGCAACCCTATCTTAATACTAAATATCACAAAGGGCAAGCCTTAGATAAGGAAGTATCTTATTTTGGTTAAGTGTCAACAAGTCTAGCTCAGGTTACTCTTGTAGGAGAAACTACTGAAGTTACCGTCAGGGAGGCAGATGGGGAGAGGCACAAGACGGTGCACAAGCTACAGAAGCTGTGCATTCAGTACATGGCTTTGGTCACTTTTCACAACATGGTTATTTTTTTTTGTGTGTATATTTTACTAGTTAGGCTTATGATAAAAGACAGTGCTAAACATATATATATATATATATATATATATATATATATATGTATGTATATATATATATGCAAATTGGCAAAACATCCATCTTCAAGTTTCATAAATATCTGTAATTCTAATATAAAGTCTCTACATGTGCACATTTTCATAGACTAACGTATACATATAGCGTTAACTCAGAGATGCTCCTGTTCAGCATTAGTGTTACCTAGATCTGACATTCTCTTTATAAATACTCAGGGAAGAACAAAGATACTCTAACTTTTGGATCATATCCAAGCCTTAAGGGGGAAGAAAAAAAAGCAGCAATCCATAGAAGAGAGGGAGGTGAACCCTTTATCTCCTCTTGCTTTTTGTATCAATTGTTTGAAAAACACTAGAAGCAGACATGAGGTTTTCTATATATTGTCCAAGAACTTGATTTTCTGACTTTAGCTTCAGATTTTCTTCCTTAACTGCATCGACTCTTGCAGAAAGATCTTCAAGTGTGTGTTGGAGTTCCAAAACCTGATTAATAAGTTGAGTCTTTTCTTCCAGTTCCACTTGATTTTCAGCATCAACTGCATTCATGTCAGCATTCATCATCTTGGGTAACAGACTTCCAGCTCTCGAACACAAACTCTTTAATGAACGGTCTTGTGTCTGAAGCGCCGGGAGGAGGCGGAATGGGTAGGAAGCCCCAGGCCGTGTGGCTCTCCGACCAACTCTTGTTTTTGTTTTTGTTTTTTAAAAATGTGGGTGTAATGGATGAAAGTTCAGGAAGAGGGCTATATTAATTACAAGGTAAGTCCTTAAATAATGGAAATGTATCTTTTATAATATAAATATATTAACTCATTAAACATATTTGAAGACTCAATTATTTGTAATTCTTATAGAGTCTGAGAATTTAAAGCATGCAGATAAGCATATCAATACATATCCTTATGTTTTAGAATACAAATATAAAGAGTAAATATGACATTTGTAATATATATTTATGTACATGTCTTTATCTCCATTTTCCTACATTGGTGAGGTCTGCGGAGTCCTCTTGACAGAGGAGGAAAAGAAGAAAAGGAAATTACAAAACCTTAAATGGGTGTTGTTTGAATTCTTTATCTGTTGACTGATAGCTGTCTGAAGGAAGGAAGGTAGGCATTGCTGTCCCAGTGGATGAAGTGTTGAGTTGTGTTAGAAGCAAGCGCATGTCTTGCTTGGTAGATGGAAAAGAGGCAGCATGGCTTTGGAAGAGAAAGAGCAGTGACAGACAAGGTCAGGGATGAGGTCAGAGGGGCACAGGTTGCATCAGACATTCTAGCCATTTTGATGAGTGAGACTTTTATGTGGAATGGACTGAAAGTAATTGGAAGGTTTTGAAGTAATTGATGATCTTGGCTTGGATATCATTTGGGAAGTATGGATTTGGTTTCTGAGTTGAGAACAGAACAGACACGGCCCCTAATGGAGGAGCTAGAGAAATTACCCAAGGAGCTAAAGGGAACTGCAACCCTATAGGTGGAACAACAATATGAACTAACCAGTACCCCGGAGCTCTTGTCTCTAGCTACATATGTATCAAAAGATGGCCTAGTCAGCCATCACTGGAAAGAGAGGCCCATTGGACACGCAAACTTTATATGCCCCAGTACAGGGGAACGCCAGGGCCAAAAAGGGGGAGTGGGTGGGTAGGGGATTGGGGGGTGGGTATGGGGGACCTTTGGGATAGCATTGAAAATGTAAATGAGGAAAATACCTAATTAAAAAAAAAGATTAGTTAGGAGACCCTGACAGTAATGCAGGTAAGAGATGGTGATAGTTCTGTGTAGGCCTTTCCCCTCCAATCCCTGGCACGTCCCTTCCCCCTGCTCACAGCTCCCTCTCAAATTCATTACCTACTTTTTCTTAAATTATTTATATTTATACTTGAATCTGTGAGGCTTGGCAGCTTTCTGATGTTGGCAGAGCCCAAAGAGGCTAGAGGAGAGCATTGGATCTTCCGGGAGTGGAATTGCAGATAGTTGTAAGTCACCATGTGGGTGCTGAGACCCTGACCCCAGCTCTCCAGGAGAGCAGATAGAGTAGTTAGCTGCTATGCTCTCACTCCAGGCCCTGGAGTTTACTCCCCTTTGACCCCAGTCTGTAAGAGAATGTTTTTCATACTGTTAAACATAAAATATTTTCCTGCATTTTCTAAAATGATCATAGTTTCTTCCTTTATGATTTTATCTTCTCTCTCTCTCTCTCTAACTCCAGATTTTTATTCCCCTCCCAGATCATTTTATCCTCTGACTGTTCCACATCCCATACCTCCTCCCCATCCCTGTCTCTACTAGGATGTCCTTTACCCCCCACCTGGACCCCACCTGACCTCTAAATTCCCTGGAGCCTCAAGTCTCTTGAGTATTAGTTGCATCTTCTCTGACTAAGCCCAGACCTGGCAGTTCTCTGTTGTATATGTGTTGGGGGCCTCATATCAGCTGGTGCATGCTGCCTGGTTGGTGGTCCAGTGTTTGAAAGATCTTGGGGGTCTAGATTGAGACTGCTGGTCCTCCTACAGGATCGCCCTCCTCCTCAGCTTCTTTCAGTGTTCCCTAATTCATCAACAGGGGTCAGCTGCTTCTGTCCATTGATTGGGTGCAAATATCTGCATCTGACTCTTTCAGCTGCTTGTTGGGTCTTTCAGAGGGCAGTCATGATTGATCCCTTTTTTTGTGAGCACTCCATAGCTTTAGTAGTAGTGTCAGGCCTTGGGACCTCCCCTTGAGCTGGATCCCACTTTGGGTCTGTTGCTGGACCTTCTTTTCCTCAGGCTCCTCCCTATTTCCATTCCTGAAATTCTTTCAGATAGGAACCATTATGGGTCAGAGATATGACTGTGGGATGGCAACCCCATCCCTCACTTGATGCTCTGTCTTCCTGTTGGAAGTGGGCTCTATAAGTTCCCCCTCCCTACTCTCTGGCATTTCATCTAAGGTCCCTCCCTTTGAGTCCTGAGAGTCTCTTACCTCTTAGGTCTCTGGTGCATTCTGGAGGGTCCCTCCAACCTCTTATTTCCTGAAGTTGCCTGCTTCCTTCCCTTCTGCAAGTCCTTAGGGCTTCAGTACTTTCCCCTCACCCAATACCAGATCAGGTTCCCCTCTCCTTCCCTCCCCTTCTCCCCTCCACTTTCCCTCCCAGGTCTCTCCCTCACTTTTGATTGCTTTCTTATCTATCTCAAGTGAGACTGAAGTGTCTTCACTTTGGCACTTCAGCTTGTTGACCTTTTTGAGTTCTGTCGACTGTATCTTGTATTCTGTACTCCCCCCCCCCCCCCGCCCTGCTAATATCCACTAACTAGTGAACACATACCATGCATTATTTGTGATGCCCAGAAGCTGGAAACAACCAGATGTCCCATGACAGAAGAATGCATACAGAAAATGTGGTTTATTTACACAATGAAATACTACTCAGCTATTAAGAACGAGGGCATCCTGAATTTTGCAGGCAAATGGATGGAACTAGAAAATGTTGTGAGTGAGGTAACTTAGACCCTAAAGGACATGCATGGTATGTGCATGGTATGTAGAGTTTCTAAGAAGCCCAGTCTGACCTTAAATTTGCTATTCTCTTGTCTCCATTACTTGGGTGCTAAGATCATAAGTATATACCACAATATCTAGAGAACATTTTAAAATTGATATTTATATATTTAATAAGTCAGACAGTCAAATCACATTATAAGGACAGGTTGTTGGATTTTTGAGGAGTAAAAACATTTAAAACAACCACAAATGAGACATAAAACTTTTCCATCACTCCTAAAAGGTATGTATGTCATAGTAGCTAATTTCCTCTATAATCTCCAAAACTGTGGCAGTTGCTTAGCTATGCTATCTTGACCAATGTGGAATGGAATCCTATAACAATTGCATGCCTTTGGCTTCCTCTGTTTCCCAGAATGCTCTCAAGTTTGGTGTAGATAATTACATATGTAAAGAGCTGGTTTTCTTTTTTAAATTTCCCCCTGGCTAGGTCATTATTGTGTGGACTCACTATTGTTTTTCCAATTAGTGAATATTTGAGCATGTCTTATGAATAAATATGCTTTGACACACACTCTGCTTCCTTCTTTAATTAATCTTAGAACAAGCAGGATTTTGGTACCATAGAGCATTGGCAAGATTAATTCCATCTGAAGCTGCTTTCTAAAAGCAATACCATGGTGTACCACTCTGCCAGCTTATGAAAACACTAGTTGTTTTGCATTTTAGTTACTGTCATGGCCGTTTATTTACTTAGCATGTTTATTGGTGAATTTAAACTTTTTACCACTCTAGTAGCTATGGAGTGGTTTATCATTCTAATTTAATTAAGGGCCTTTTCCTCTCTTAATCTCAGCATAGGATAGAGTCAGATGACTATCTTTATTATCTACTAGCCAACTGTGTTATAATGTTCATCACCATGGATCTCCACGCCCCCCACGCCCCAGGATTATTGTGTAGGTGCTTCTGTACCCCAGAGGATACTGGAAGGGATTCTCCGACTTGGGATAATGGGGGGTCCCCAAAATACGATTACTCCTACTTCATTCATCCTCTAGTGAGTGTTTCTCTCATAGATGAGAAGGCTAAGGCTGAGTGAGCTTGGATAAGTTGCCCAAGCACTAAGAACTGATAAGCAGAGGTTCTAGAACCCAAGGCCAAGTTTTGTGGCTGTAAACATGAATTTACACTTACTCTGAAGTTTGGCTGATAAAATGTTTTGAGATCCCTCTGTTTCAAAAGCTGAACAACATCTCTTGAAAGTCTTATTTCCCAAACCTGGGGTGTGACACTGTGATCTTAGCTCACATGAAGTTGAGGCAGGAGGATTACTAAATTGGAGGTCTGGGCTACATAGTAACTTACAGGTTAGCCTGGGCTTCTGAGCGAGACCCCCAGCTCAAAACCAACAATTACCATAAAAAAAAAGCAAAATACTAAAATGCACATAAATCCTAATTTTTAAAGCCTTTGATATATTTATGAATTTCCTGGACTGTTGTACTCCCTGTGGTACATCTTGTTGTCGTAGCTAGTCTTGAATCAATAAGTTGAAATTTACTCCATAGTCACAGTTATGGTCAGTACCATGTCAAACAACTCTGATGGGATGTGTGACTCTCAGTAAATGGTACCTAAGGTGTTTGGATGGGGTAAGTACAGGATGTTGTGATGGAGCTTTATGTACCCCAAGTGTTCCTGAATGCATACACTGTACCTAAGTAGGTCAATCACACTCTTGTTCCCTTCCCAAAGATGCAGAATTTGCTTTAATGCTCATCCTGTAGTAATTAGCATAGAGCACTTGTATTTTAACCTTATGTTCTCTAACCAAACCTAGCTCCATCTAGATTGTTGTTGTTATTATTTTTAAAATATTTATTTTTAATCTTTTTTTTTTTACAGTCCAGTCCTTATCCCCTTCCGGTTCACCCTCTGACAGTTCCTCATCCAGTTCTTCGTCCCCTCCAAATGCCCCTCCCCTATGTCCACCCCCCACCCCACCCCCACCCCATGAGGCCTCTCTCCACTTCCTGGGGCTTCAAGTCTCTTGAGAGTTAGGTGCATTTTCTCTCACTGGAGCCAGACCAGGCAGTTGTATATGTGTCAGGGGTCACAGACCAGCTCATGCATGCTGCCTGGTTTGTGGCTCAGTGTCTGAGAGATCTCAGGGGTCTGGGTTAGTTGAGACTGCTGGTCTTCTTATTGGATCTCTCTCCTCAGCATCTTCCAGCCTTTCCCTAATTCAACCACAGGGGTCCCCAATTTTTGTCCACTGGTTGGGTGTAATATCTGTGTCTGCCTCAGTCATCTGCTTGTTGGACCTCTCGGAGGACAGCTATGCTATGATCCTGTGTGTAAGCACACCATAGCATCAGTAGTAGTGTCAGGCCTTGGAGCCTCCCTTTGAGATGGATTCCCCAGTTGGACCAGTCACTGGACCTCCTTGCCTTCAGTCTCTTCTCCATTTTTGTCCCTGCAGTTCTTTTAGACAGGAACAATTCTGGGTCAGAGTTTTTGACTTTGGGATGGCAACTCTGTCCTTCCACTTGATTCCTTGTCTTTCTACTGGAGGTGGGCTCTACAAGTTCCCTCTTCCCACTGTTGGGCATTTCATCTAAGGTCCCTCCCTTCTCCCTTTGAGTCCTGAGAATCTCTCACCCCCCAGGTCTCTGGTACATTTTAGAGGATTCCCCCCACCTCCTTCCTCCTGCAGTTGAATATTTCCATTCATTCTGCTGGCCCTTGGAGCTTCCCTCCTTAGATTGTTTTTATTATAGGTCAATGATTATTACTCTAAAGGACTAGGGGTGGCTGACATGTGGCACTGATCTGAACTCACTGATTTACTCTACTTTTGAGTTGCATCAGGATTTGAGGACTTAGCATCATTTCCCTCCTATTCAGTTTCACTAGGAATTCATTTTCTGCTGTCAGCAAAAAGTTCAATAGCCATATTCTATAATATCTGCTGAAATCTTTGCTATTCTTTGATAATTTGTTCACAATAGCATTCTTTTAAATGAAACTTATTTAATTATGCAGAGACAACCTCTTGGGGGCAACAAGCAAGAGATCGTTTCTGACATATGCATATTTTTGGCATGGATTACTGGCAACAGATGAAATTGCAGTTTATTAAGTTTAAAACCAGAGGACATGGTTATGCAAATGCTAAGCTGATGAATTTGAGCATACTTTTGATTATTTGGAGAGTTCTTTAAGTATAAAGAGCAGCCAAAGAGGACAAATAGAGAGTAGTAATATTTAAATGTCTAGGCCTGGCAGGATTGCTCAGTGATGGAGCATGTGTTTAACCCTCGCAGGTTCCAAGTTTAATTCCCAGTACCAAATAAATAAATAAATAAATAAATAAATAAACGCTAAACATGAAAACTTAATGTTCTCTTTTCTTTTGTCTTTCCAAGACTTCTGTCCTATTTTCCCCCAAGTATTCAACTTCCCGGGGGAATAGGAAGGGTGAGTGGGCAGAGAGTAAAATCTCTTAGGGGAGGAAATAGCAAGAATAGATCAAGAAGAACTTCAGCCTTCTTAACACCACCATAGATTCCTGGGGCAGGGTCATAGTCCTGGGAATCTGTCTTAAGAAGAGTGTCCTGATTTCCTTTAGAGCTGCCTCTGCCCACCCACAGCCAGATGCAGAGGTTTCAGGGATGCTGCGGATGTCAGGGGGATGGAACAGCCTGCCATGAAAGATTGCTAGAGAGGGAATCCCAAGAGATGTATGAGAAGGAAATGGAAAAGCATTTATGTTAACATACTGAAGATCAACTCTGTGGTTGCTTCTCTCTCTATATAAGAACATTTAACTATGTATGTGTGCCAACTCTTTTCATCCTCTGTGGACCCATGAGGCAAATTTATGCCTCATTTCCATTTTGCATTTGGGGAAAACTGGTACAAAAGAGACACTCAGAAACTCATCAAAGATCATACCTAATAGGCAGCAGGGCTGACTGGGTTTTGTTTTGTTTTGTTTTGGATTTTTTTTTTGTCTCTAGTAGCTCTAAAGGAGAAAGGTTATGGATATAACATGGGTGGGCAAGGGCTGGCAGCTTCTCTGCTTGAGACCTGTTCAGAATGATGAAATAGCAGTGAACATCACTGTTACTAACAGTAGGCTTGACCATCATAGTAGTTACCCCAGTATGGTCAGAATGTTCCTGGCAGTGGAGTGTGGGCTAGAGATAGCATTGCAGACTCCTATTCTGCAGCAGTTTGAAGGGTTCTTCTCAGAGAGTTGGAACTCATGACTTTACCACAGGAAAGAATTTAAGGTTTAGCCAGTAAGAGGCAGAGATAGAGTTTAGTAGAAAGTTATTTTAATGTAGATTTAATCATAGTGATAAGAAGACTGTAGCCCAGGAAAGGGAAGGGGAGACAGATTGTCTTTTAAGAGCCAACTATCCACTTTTGGTAGGCTCCGAAGTTGTATCTTAAAGGACTGTCATGGTTTTGAGATCATCAGGTGGCTTCTAAGGTGCACTCACTGGATTAGATCACAGCTGATCACAAGGGTTGTATAAAAAGTAAGGCTGCTTTTCTGTAAAGTTAATAGTCTTTTTTTTTTTTTTTAAATGAGATCTCCTAGAAGGAATCTGGTATAAGGGTAAGACCATACTTAATATTATACATGGCTGGGCTTAAGCATGATTCATTGCTATCTTAACATTCTTTATCTGAAACTATCTCTACATAAAAGGAATATTATCTCTACACGGGAAACCTTCACTTCAAATTTTGGTAACTGCGCAGGATTCCTTGACTCCCACAAGATCCCTACCAGACACTTAAGCAGACTCAGGAGTGAGGGTTCCTTTCCCTTCCAAAGTATCCTTAATTTCCCTATCTTTCTATCCTGTGTCAAAAAGAGACAGACCATATGGAATCAGCTTCCTGAGCTGCCTCCAAAGCTGAAGGTGAGATGCTACACTGAGGCTTCGCAGCTGGGGAATGGAAGCCCACCTGACCCCAGCCCAGAAAGGAAGCTCTGACGACTATGAAGAAAACCTGGTCAGTGGCACGGTGGCAAGTCAAGGTTATACTAACCTGAACTTGGTATGGCAAGACAGACTATACAAAAACCCTAAGTCTCATGGACACGAAGTGAAGTTATGCATCCTCACAGCAGGGAAGAGATACCCAGGAGCCTCAGGTTGCCATGGAGATCTGGGCAAGCAGAACACATCACATCTTCTTAAAAGCATCACAAACCATAGCCTCCACTCCACCACACAGTGTAATGTGTCATTTACAGAGGAACAGGCAGGGAGAGGGCTGCCAGAAGCAGTAGTTTATCTTTTCTGAGAGAATATTTCCCCCGATGAAGTTGGAACTATTGGAGGAGATTAAGGAGACTAAGTGTTAATTGAATTTCGTTCATTTGTTTCTTCCGTTAACTAGTGTAGTTGAGACTAACACAGAGGGCCAGGGAAAGTGCAGGAAGAACGCTCATTTTCTTTTCAGTCTGAGTTACAGTGGGAGTTAAAGTTTATAAGCCTGCTACAAAGAATGGCTCCGCAGAACAGAAAATATAACGAGAGGGAACAAATGTTGTCAATCGTATAGAAAAATGAAAAGAAACCATATGTAAAATAGCCAGGAAAATTAAAGGGAGGAGATGGAATTACCCAAGACCAGCAGAAGAGGGCCTGACATCTTCATGGTGTCTACTTACATGGGAAGCTCACTTAACACCAGAGACTTTGTAAGACACTTAATGCCAGTGCTCCCTAGCTGTTACAGAAATATATGTAGTTGTTGAAAGGAAAAACAAAAACCCAAATACAGTGAGTAGGATGGGGAAAGAAATGACAGCTACAGAGGGAGAATAACAATTTCTGTGTCTCAGTGGGCTGTTCCAGGGCCACCCACACCTTCATTTGTCAGATTGTACTGTTCTTTCTCCCCATGGTACTCCCTCCCGGCTCTGGTCTGGAGGGTGGTGGGTGGAGGGAGAACAGAGTATGGCTATCCCCCCACCCTTCCCAGCTCTCCAACTACCTCAGCTTATTTCACCCTTGCCTGAACACGCCCACAGCCTCACTGTGCAAAAGCCCCTTGCACGTTGACTTAGACAACTGTGAAGGCTTCCTGACTGATTCTGTTCCCTGATCCGTGTCATGTGTCTTGGCCAGAGCCATCACCCCAAAACCTGGGTGTTGCAGTTCCATCCTCCCACACACCTTCATAGTCTCCACTTTGAGATGGAGCTTGTAGGCAAGGCTCTTCAGAAGATTGTAGGAGCTTTTCTACCTCCTATCCCAAGGGTTATTTTTTGAAGCTTTGTAGCGACTATACAGCACCCTAATTTGCTTTTATAGAATCTATTATTTTGATCATTCACCAATCAAGACATAGAGATAGTTTTCTTAGTTAGGGTTACTAACAAAACACCATGACTAAAAAGCAAGTTGTGGAGTCAATGGTTGTTTGTTTGTTTGTTTGTTTGTTTTCCTCCTTTTTTCTTTTCTTTTGGTTTGGCTTACACTTCCATATCTTCTACACTGCTGCTCACCACTGAAGGAAATCCGAACTGGAACTCAAGCCCAGTAGCATCCTACAGGGGTGCTGCTTCCTGGCTTGCTTCCCCCTATTTTGTTCAGCCTGCTTTCTTATAGAACTCAGGACTGCCGGGCCAGCGATAACATCATGCATGAAGGGCTGGGCCCTCCCCCACTGATGACTAACTGAAAGAAGGTTTTATAGCTCCATCTTATGGAAGTATTTCCTCAGCTGAGGCTTGTTCTTCTCTGATAACTCTAATTTGTGTCAAATTGCCAAAAAAGGGGGGAGGGCAACACAATTGTGAAATAGGAAAGAGAAAAAATATAATGAACATAGTCACATGATAAGGCCTGGTGCTATCAAGTGGGACCTCACAAGTATCATAGTATCATGCTAAAAACAGCTGTATCTATGGTCCCTAGAAAAGAGGCTTAAGACTTTTTCTCTGGGACTGATTAGATGGAGAAAGGCACTTGCTAAGGAATTAAATTTGAGCTTCAGACCCTATACAGTGGAAGGTGAGAACCTTCTCTGGCAAGTTGTTCTCTGATCTCTACAACTATACTGTGACACACACACACACACACACACACACACACACACACACACACACAAACACCCACACCCCATATTTAAAACAACCCAATAGGCCATTACAAATGTACAAGGGACAGGCTAGCCAAAAGAAGGATGTCTTTGCTAGTCTTCATGTGTGCTAATAAAAAGAAAGATAGAAATACTGGGTTGAGAGTAGACAGGTGAAACACACACACTCGACTCTTCAGTGTTCTTGAAAGGTAATTTATATATAATAAGTCTGTCAGCTTTAGGTGCACACTTCAATGAGCTTAACAATGAGCCACCTACATAACCACCGCCCCATCATGCAGAACGCTCCATCACCCTGAGCTACATTCCTGCCCCTCAGAACCTAATTTCTTTTCTCTCAAGCACTGATCTGTATCTATCACTCCAGTTTTGCCCTTTCTACCATTTGTTTGGTCAGAATCTTATTCTCTATATTCTTGTATGCTGGGTATCTTTCCCTTGCTGTGATCTTATTGACACCAGAGAACATAGTTTTATGTTAGTCGACAGAAGCTGCATCAGGGATTATAAAAAAAAAAAAAAACAAAAAACCTTGGGATTTTCTTTAGATTTGTAAGACTCAGAAAGTGATGAATTAATTTCTAGGTTTGATGCTTATTTTTGGTGAAGTTGTGGTCAAGTTAAACAACTTTTTTCTTTTTTGAGGATTGCTTTTTTTTTTTAAGCCACTAAAATAGAGGCAAAAAAATAAAATGTTATGAATGTTTTACTAATTATTTGGCTTTAAAATGAAAATATTAGAGTGTGGAGTCTGCAACTCATATCTCAATAACTGTTCTTGCCAGCACAAGTACATGTACCGATTTACCCGTATTCTCTGGTTTAATTACTAGTGCTTCCTTCTTATACCCATACCGAGTCTCCGTTTTAAAGGTAAATTACATTGAGACTCCAGTTTCTTCCTCTGCCTCTACAATAGAATACTCAAAATAATGATGGTACAGGATGAGGCTGTGTCATAGCTTCCTCAAAGCAGGTGGTCCATTAACTAACAGTTGACTAATGAGATGTGTGCTAGTGGGTTTTGTAGACCTGATACAAATCTAGACATACTGGGGAAGAGAAAAACTTAACTGACAGAAAGCCTCCCTAAGATTGTGCTGTAGTTAAGTCTGTGGTGAAGATATTACCTTGGTTAATATTTGACTTGGGGGGACCCTTCCGACGGTAGGGCAGTGCAATCTCTGCCTGGGCAGGTAGTCCTCGGTACTGTAAGGAAGCAGGCTAAGTGAGCTGTGTGGAGGAAGCCGATACACAGTGTTCCTCCATGGCTTCTGCTTCAGTTCCTTCTCTGACTTTTCTTAGTGAAAGAGTGTGGTCTGAGGGTCATAAGCAAAACAAACCCGTTCCTCTCCAAGTTGCTTTTGGTCATGATATTTTAACAGAGAAATAGAAATCTTTACTAGGATAAGATGTAAGACTGAATAAGTGAATCTGGGGAAATATCCTGATGGGTGGGGCTGTGTCTTTCTCTTTGTTTTCTTACTTCCTCTGGCTGAAGTGGGGCCATGGTGGTCAGAGTCATAGAGGCCATAAGGGGAGTTTCATGATGGGATCCATTTGAGCAGTCAGTAGATAGAAGTCTTCAATTTTAATTAATAAAGAAGCTTTTATTTACCATTGAAGTTAGTCTGATTTTACCTTTTGTTGTCAAACTTCTACAACGAACATATCAATCTCTACTCTCAAGTAACACTGAAGCCGTGAAGTCCTAGAGTGCTCAGCACAAAGTGTTCTCTAGCTAAGTATCACAAGAAACTTTTTTTTGTTGTCAGTAAAATATAGTGAAGTATAAATATTCTTTATTATATTTCTGTTCTTCAAGTACAGGACATATTTATGTTCTGCCTGCAAGGTAGAAGATTGGATTTTATGAGCATCTGAGGGTGTCTAGACTAATGAGTTTGTAATTTGAAGACTCGGGAAGCTTGGTCATAAAATAAAATGAGACAAGAGATTCTTCTCTGTATAACTGCCACCTAATCACCAGCTCTTCACTCACAACTGTAAATTGAAGTCGCTTCGTGTCTTCTAAGAGATAGAGAAAAGGATTTAAAATGAAATCTCCTTTCTGGAACCTTAAGAGGGATATTGTTCAGCCAGGCAGCGGTGGCACATGCCTTTAATCCCAGCACTTGGGAGGCAGAGGCAGGTGGATTTCTGAGTCTGAAGACAGCATGGTCTACAGAGTGAGTTCCAGAACAGTCAGGGCTATACAGAAAAACCCTGTCATGAAAAACCAACCAACCAACCAAAAAAAAAGTAAACAAACCCAAAAACCAAAAATAAATAAATAAATAAACAGGGATATTGTTCAAGTTTTGTTTAGCTGTTCTTTCATCAAGGTACAGAGGTTTTGTGGTTGTTGTTGTTGATTTTGTTTTGATTTACTAATTACAGGGCAGGAGTTTCTCTCTCTCTCTCTCTCTCTCTCTCTCTCTCTCTCTCTCTCTCTTTCTTTCTCTCTCTTTCTCTCTTTCTCTCTCTCTCTCTCTCTTTCTTTCTTTCTTTCTTTCTTTCTTTCTTTCTTTCTTTCTTTCTCTCTTTTTTCCTTTCTTCTTTCTTTCTGCATTTGAATTTCCTCTCTAACCTCTTGGCATTTCTCTAGGGCCACTGCTTGATACAGGGGTGAAGACAGTTAAAAAAAAAAAGGCTTACTAGATCACCTGTATCACTGCTGCCTTAGGACAGCCATGGGGTTTGTTGTATCCTATGTGTTACTGGACTGAGTGCTCTCCTGTGGGCCATTACAGCAGGTCAGTCCCTGAGTCCCTTTCAGATTACTACCTACATGATCCCTATTTCTTTCTAGAAGCTGAATTATATACATAAGATGATAAAATTCTGCTTAGGAATCCCATGATCCATAGCTCCAACTCTCCAGTGCCCCTGTCTTGTCTTATTTCTGTGCCTTTGCTCATTTAATTTCAGACAGAATATCACTATCTCAGTTTATCTCTCTGTGTAAGAGGAGAGTCTTTGCATCTTTATAATGAAAGAACTAGGAGCCGAATGGCTTGGAAACAACAGAAATTTCTCAAGGTTGTAAAGGCTGAGATATCCAAGATGATGTGTATTTTTAGAAGATTTGACAGTTGATGGGAGCCTGCTTCCCAATTCCCGGTCGTGATTCTTCTTACTTGGTCCTAACACGGTAGAAAGCACAGGACATCTCTATGCTGTTTCCTTTATAGGGACACTAATCCTATTCATAGGGCTCCATTCTGGTGACTGAAGACTTTAAGGACTGAGTGACTAGACCAGTAGTTCGCAACATTTTTTAAAAATTTTTTTTATTGGTTATTTTCCTCATTTACATTTCCAATGCTATTCCAAAAGTCCCCCATACCCTCCCCCCCACTCCCCTACCCACCCATTCCCACTTCTTGGCCCTGGCTTTCCCCTGTACTGAGGCATATAAAGTTTGCATGACCAATGGGCCTCTCTTTCCACTGATGGCCAGCTAGGCCACCTTCTGATACATATGCAGCTAGAGACAAGAGCTCCGGGGGGTACTGGTTAGTTCATATTGTTGTTTCACCTATAGGGTTGCAGAACCCTTTAGCTCCTTGGATACATTCTCTAGTTCCTCCATTGGGGGCCCTGTGGTCCATCCAATAGCTGACTGTGAGCATCCACTTCTGTGTTTGCAAGGCCCTGGCACAGTCTCACAAGAGACAGCTATATATGGGTCCTTTCAGCAAAATCTTGCTAGTGTATGCAATGGTGTCAGCGTTTGGAAGCTGATTTTGGGATGGATCCCTGGATATGGCAGTCTCTAGATGGTCCATCCTTTTGTCTCAGCTCCAAACTTTGTCTCTGTAACTCCTTCCATGGGTGTTTTGTTCCCAATTCTAAGAAGGGGCATAGTGTCCACACTTTGGTCTTCCTTCTTCTTCAGTTTCATTTGCTTTGTATCTTGTATCTTGGGTATTCTAAGTTTCTGGGCTAATATCCACTTATCAGTGAGTATATATCATGTGAGTTCTTTTGTGATTGGGTTACCTCACTCAGGATGATGCCCTCCAGGTCCATCCATTTGCCTAGGAATTTCATAAATTCATTCATTTTAATAGCTGAGTAGTACTCCATTGTGTAAATGTACCACATTTTCTGTATCCATTCCTCTGTTGAGGGGCATCTGGGTTCTTTCCAGCTTCTGGCTATTATAAATAAGGCTGCTATGAACATAGTAGGGCATGTGTCCTTCTTACCAGTTTGAACATCTTATGGATATATGCCCAGGAGAAGTATTGCGGGATCCTCCAGTAGTACTATGTCCAATTTTCTGAGGAACTGCCAGACTGACTTCAAGAGTGGTTGTACAAGCTTACAATCCCACCAGCAATGGAGGAGTGCTCCTCTTTCTCCACATCCTTGCCAGCATCTGCTGTCACCTGAATTTTTTTTTTTTTTTACCCAAAGGGGAAACAATGGTACAAAAAGAGTAGCAAACCATTAGGGGGATAATGAGTGTTAAAATGATGAAACTTAGGAAAGAGAATAATCACAAAATAGAATTGTCACATCTTCAACTATAAATACTTTATTTTTCAAAATTCAGTTTGAGTTCACAGACATAATCAGCCATCTCTGAAATGCTCCAAATATGTCCATTACACATATTGCTATTAGGGATTTAGAGTTCTTTATTTATACTTCAAGCCCCTGTCTTTTTTTTCTGTATTAAAATGTGAATCTTCATGTCATATTGCAGGTAGTTTTGAATCTCCACTTCCTAGAGTCGTGATACTTTCTACATGATTAATACATATACACAGGCTGACTGCAGACTATTGCCTCTACTTTCTTCTGCCTTTTAAACATTATTTAGAAGACATTAGTTATGAATCATTTTCATCTAGAACTCGATGATTTTCCACCAGGCTCCAATGTATATTCTCAACCTAGTGGTCAAACAAACGGCCCTGATCAGGTCAGACAACAAAATCAAAAGTCATGAATCTGAGACATGGACAGGTAGGGAGGTGGGAGATGGCAGGGATGATAGGGGAAGAGGGCAGGTTGGGAGAAACAAACCAGAAAGTATTGTATACATGTATGAAATTGTCAAAGTAACTAAATAGAAATGGAATTTTATCTCTCGTCCAACCATTTTACTTATAAAGAAAATTAAAACAAGGAAAGCTGCTTGTTCATGCTGACATGAATGTTCAGGAACACTGAGGGAAACATAACCGAAAGCCTCCTTTGTAGAAGATAAAGAGCTTTCACTGTAATAAGATATACATCTAAACATAGAAGGTTAGGGTAAAAATAGATGATTCATCTGTGATTTGCAGATCCCAGGGCTCTAGCTTCTAGGAATGTTACAGTATTGACTTCCTAGAGGTTTCATGGGCTCGTGAACAGTTATGGGAAGTAACATTGGCTTCTATGGATGATCATTATAGAAAAGAGTCCATCAAGTGAAAAAGAGTAACAGCTGAGCCCATTGATAAGATGGTGTACTGGCTGGTTTTATGTGTCAACTTGACACAGGCTGGGGTTATCACAGAGAAAGGAGCTTCAGTTAGGGAAATGCCTCCATGAGATCCAACTGTAAGGCATTTTCTCAATTAGTGATCAAGGGGGAAAGGCCCCTTGTGGGTGGGACCATCTCTGGGCTGTCAGTCTTGGGTTCTATAAGTGAGCAGGCTGAGCAAGCCAGGTGAGGCAAGCCAGTAAAAAACATCCCTCCATGGCCTCTGCATCAGCTCCTGCTTCCTGACCTGCTTGAGTTCCAGTCCTGACTTCCTTGTTGACGAACAGCAATGTGGAAGTGTAAGCCGAATATACCCTTTCCTCCTCAACTTGCTTCTTGGTTATGATGTTTGTGCAGGAATAAAAACCCTGACTAAAACAAATGGCTTCATTTTAAGTGACCCAAGACTTCCCTATATTACTAATTAGCAACGAATTCAAAGAAGAATTTCATGTTTTAGCTTCAGATTTCAAACCTTTTATCTCCCTCTCTCTCTCTCTCTCTCTCTCTCTCTCTCTCTCTCTCTCTGTGTGTGTGTGTGTGTGTGTGTGTGTGTGTGTAGCATGTGCACTTTTCTATGAGACAAGTGTCTACTTCCAAAGGACTCCTTGGGAGAATAATTGTCCAGGAACAGGAAATGATCTACTAGATATAAGTAGTCACTTTCATTCCCTCTGTTTCCTTTTTTTTTTCCATTTTTTATTAGGTATTTAACTCATTTACATTTCCAATGCTATACCAAAAGTCCCCCATATCCACCCACCCCCACTCCCCTGCCCACCCACTCCCCCTTTTTGGCCCTGGTGTTCCCCTGTACTGGGGCATATAAAGTTTGCAAGTCCAATGAGCCTCTCTTTCCAGTGATGGCCGACTAGGCCATCTTTTGATATATATGCAGCTAGAGTCAAGAGCTCCGGGGTACTGGTTAGTTCATAATGTTGTTCCACCTATAGGGTTGCAGATCCCTTTAGCTCCTTGGCTACTTTCTCTAGCTCCTCCATTGGGAGCCCTATGATCCATCCATTAGCTGACTGTGAGCATCCACTTCTGTGTTTGCTAGGCCCCGGCATAGTCTCACAAGAGACAGCTACATCTGGGTCCTTTCAATAAAATCTTGCTAGTGTATGCAATGGTGTCAGCGTTTGGATGCTGATTATGGGGTGGATCCCTGGATATGGCAGTCTCTACATGGTCCATCCTTTTATCTCAGCTCCAAACTTTGACTCTGTAACTCCTTCCATGGGTGTTTTGTTCCCAAATCTAAGGAGGGGCATAGTGTCCACACTTCAGTCTTCATTCTTCTTGAGTTTCATGTGTTTAGCAAATTATATCTTATATCTTGGGTATCCTAGGTTTGGGGCTAATATCCACTTATCAGTGAGTACATATTGTGTGAGTTCCTTTGTGAATGTGTTACCTCACTCAGGATGATGCCCTCCAGGTCCATCCATTTGGCTAGGAATTTCATAAATTCATTCTTTTTAATAGCTGAGTAGTACTCCATTGTGTAGATGTACCACATTTTCTGTATCCATTCCTCTGTTGAGGGGCATCTGGGTTCTTTCCAGCTTCTGGCTATTATAAATAAGGCTGCTATGAACATAGTAGGGCATGTGTCCTTCTTACCAGTTTGAACATCTTATGGATATATGCCCAGGAGAAGTATTGCGGGATCCTCCAGTAGTACTATGTCCAATTTTCTGAGGAACTGCCAGACTGATTCAAGAGTGGTTGTACAAGCTTACAATCCCACCAGCAATGGAGGAGTGCTCCTCTTTCTCCACATCCTTGCCAGCATCTGCTGTCACCTGAATTTTTGATCTTAGCCATTCTGACTGGTGTGAGGTGGAATCTCAGGGTTGTTTTGATTTGCATTTCCCTGATGATTAAGGATACTGAACATTTTTTCAGGTGCTTCTCAGTCATTTGGTATTCCTCAGGTGAGAATTCTTTGTTTAGCTCTGAGCCCCATTTTTAATGGGGTTATCTGATTTTCTGGAGTCCACCTTCTTCAGTTCTTTATATATATTAGATATTAGACCCCTATCTGATTTAGGATAGGTAAAGATCCTTTCCCAGTCTGTTGGTGGCCTTTTTGTCTTATTGACAGTGTCCTTTGCCTTACAGAAGCTTTGCAATTTTATGAGGTCCCAGTTGTCAATTCTCGATCTTACAGCACAAGCCATTGCTGTTCTATTCAGGAATTTTTCCCCTGTGCCAATATCTTCGAGGCTTTTCCCCACTTTCTCCTCTATAAGTTTCAGTGTCTCTGGGTTTATGTGGAGTTTCTTCATCCACTTTGATTTGACCTTAGTACAAGGAGATAGTAATGGATCAATTCGCAATCTTCTACATGATAACAGCCAGTTGTGCCAGCACCATTTGTTGAAAATGCTGTCTTTTTTCCACTGGATGGTTTTAGCTCCCTTGTCAAAGATCAAGTGACCATAGGGTTCATTTCTGGGTCTTCAATTCTATTCCATTGGTCTACTTGTCTGTCCCTATACCAGTATCATGCATTTTTTTTTTTATCACAATTGCTCTGTAGTACAGCTTTAGGTCAGGCATGGTGATTTCACCAGAGTTTCTTTTATCCTTGGGAAGAGTTTTTGCTATCCTAGGATTTTTGTTATTCCAGATGAATTTGCAGATTGCTCTTTCTAATTCGTTGAAGAATTGAATTGGAATTTTGATGGATGGGGATTGTATTGAATCTGTAGATTGCTTTTGGCAAGATAGCTATTTTTACTATATTGATCCTGCCAATCCATGAGCATGGGAGATCTTTTCATCTTCTGAGATCTTCTTTAATTTCTTTCTTCAGAGATTTGAAGTTCTTTTCATACAGATCTTTCACTTCCTTAGTTAGAGTCATGCCAAGGTATTTTATATTATTTGTGACTATTTAGAAGGGTGTTGTATCCCTAATTTCTTTCTCAGCCTGTTTATTATTTGTGTAGAGAAAGGCCATTGACTTGTTTGAGTTAATTTTATATCTAGTCACTTCACCGAAGCCGTTCATCAGGTTTAGGAGTTCTTTGGTGGAATTTTTTTTTTTTTTTTATAGAGACAGGCTTTGTTTATTTTTAGATATACAAAAGAATCATATGACTGCTTAGTACAAAGATGAAAGGCAAGGAGCAAAAAGAAGATGTCTTTTTGTTTGTTTGTTTGCTTTGTTTTTTTGAGACAGGGTTTTTCTCTGAGGCTCCCTGGAACTCACTCTGTAGACCAGGCTGTCCTCGAACTCAGAAATCTACCTCTCAAGTGCTGGGATCAAAGGTGTGCGCCACCACGTCTGGTGGTGGAATTTTTAGGGTCACTTATATACACTATTATATCATCTGTGATATAAAAGTGATATTTTTACTTCTTCCTTTCCAATGTGTATACCCTTGATCTCCTTTTGTTTCGAATTGCTCTGGCTAGGACTTCATGTACTATGTTGAATGGGTAGGGAGAAAGTGGGCAGCCTTGTCTAGTCCCTGATTTTAGTGGGATTGCTTCCAGATTGTCACCATTTACTTTGATGTTGGCTACTGGTTTGCTGTAGATTGCTTTTATCATGTTTAGGTATGGACCTTGAATTCCTGAATTTTCCAAGAGTTTTATCATGAATGGGTGTTGGATTTTGTCAAATGCTTTCTCCCCATCTAAGGAGATGATCATGTGGTTTTTGTCATTGAGTTTCTCTATATATAATGGATTATGTTGATGGATTTCCATATATTAAACCATCCCCGCATCCCTGGAATAAAACCTACTTGGTCAGGATGGATGATTGTTTTAATGTGTTCTTGGATTCGGTTAGCGATAATTTTATTGAGTATTTTTGCATCGATATTCATAAGGGAAATTGGTCTGAAGTTCTCTTTGTTGGGTCTTTCTGTGGTTTAGGTATCAGAGTAATTGTGGCTTCATAGAATGAATTGGGTAGAGTACCTTCTGCTTCTATTTTGTGGACTAGTTTGTGCAGAACTGGAATTAGATCTTCTTTGGAGGTCTGATAGAACTCTGCACTAAACCCATCTGGTCCTGGGCTTTTTTTGATTGGGAGACTATTAATGACTGCTTCTATTTCTTTAGGGAATATGGGACAGTTTAGATCATTAACTTGATCATGATTTAAATTTGGTACCTGGTATCTGTCTAGAAATTTGTCCATTTCGTCCAGGTTTTCCAGTTTTGTTGAGTATAGCCTTTTGTAGAAGGATCTGATGGTGTTTTGGATTTCTTCAGGATCTGTTGTTATGTCTCCCTTTTCATTTCTGATTTTGTTAATTAGGATGCTGTCCCTGTGCCCTCTAGGGAGTCTGCCTAAGGGTTTATCTATCTTGTTGATTTTCTCAAAGAACCAGCTCCTTGTTTGGTTGATTCTTTGAATAGTTCTTCTTGTTTCCACTTGGTTGGTTTTGCCCATGAGTTTGATTATTTTCTGCTGTCTAATCCTCTTGGGTGATTTTGCTTCCTTTTGTTCTAGAGCTTTTAGGTGTGTTGTCAAGTTGCTTGTGTGTGCTCTCTCTAGTTTCTTTTTGGAGACACTCAGAACTATGTGTTTTCCTCTTACAAATGCTTTCTTTGTGTCCCATAAGTTTGGGTATGTTGTGCCTTCATTTTCATTAAACTCTAAAAAGTCTTTAATTTCTTTCTTTATTCCTTCCTTGACCAAGGTATCATTGAGAAGAGTGTTGTTCAGTTCCCACGTGAATGTTGGCTTTCCAATATTTATGTTGTTATTGAAGATCAGCTTTAGTCCATGGTGATCTGATAGGATGCATGGGACAATTTCAATATTTTTGTATCTGTTCAGGCCTGTTTTGTGACCAATTATATGGTCAATTTTGGAGAAGGTCCTGTGAGGTGCTGAGAAGAAGGTATATCCTTTTGTTTTAGGATAAAATGTTCTGTAGATATCTGTTAAATCCACTTGTTTCATAAGTTCTGTTAGTTTCACTGTGTCCCTGTTTAGTTTCTGTTTCCACCATCTGTTCATTGATGAGAGTGGTGTGTTGAAGTCTCCCACTATTATTGTGTGAGGTGCAATGTGTGCTTTGAGTTTCACTAAAGTGTCTTTAATGAATGTGGCTGCCCTTGCATTTGGAGCATAGATATTCAGAATTGAGAGTTCCTCTTGGAGGATTTTACCTTTGATGAGTATGAAGTGCCCCTCCTTGTCTTTTTTGATAACTTTGCGTTGGAAGTCCATTTTATTCTATATTAGAATGGCTACTCCAGCTTGTTTCTTCAGACCATTTGCTTGGAAAATTGTTTTCCAGCCTTTCACTCTGAGGTAGTGTCTGTCTTTTTCCCTGAGATGTGTTTTCTGTAAGCAGCAAAATGTTGCGTTCTGTTTGTGTAGCCAGTTTGTTAGTCTATGTCTTTTTATTGGGGAATTGAGTCCATTGATATTAAGAGATATTAAGGAAAAGTAATTGTTGCTTCCTATTATTTTTGTTGTCAGAGTTGGCTTCCTGTTTTTGTGGCTGCCTTCTTTATGTTTGTTGAAGGATTACTTTCTTGCTTTTTCTAGGATGTGGTTTCTGTCCCTGTATTGTTTTTTTTTTTTTTTTTTCTGTTATTATCCTTTGAAGGGCTGGATTTGTGGAAATATAATGTGTGAATTTGGTTTTGTCGTGGAATACTTTGGTTTCTCCATCTATGGTAATAGAGAGTTTGGCGGGGTATAGTAGCCTGGGCTGGCATTTGTGTTCTCTTAGTGTCTGTATAACATCTGTCCAAGATCTTCTGGCTTTTATAGTCTCTGGTGAAAAGTCTGGTGTAATTCTGATAGGCCTGCCTTTATATGTTACTTGACCCTTTTCCCTTACTGCTTTTAATATTCTATCTTTGTTTAGTGTATTTGTTGTTCTGATTATTATGTGTTGGGAGGAATTTCTTTTCTGGTCCAGTCTATTTGGAGTTCTGTAGGCTTCTTGTATGTTCACGGGCATCTTTTTCTTTAAGTTTGAGAAGTTTTCTTCTATTATTTTGTTGAAGATATTTGTTGGCCCTTCAAGTTGAAAATCTTCATTCTCATCTATTCCTATTATCCGTAGGTTTGGTCTTCTCATTGTGTCCTGGATTTCTTGGATGTTTTGAGTTAGGATCTTTTTGCGTTTTGCATTTTCCTTGATTGTTGTGCTGATGTTCTCTATGGAATCTTCTGTACCTGAGATTCTCTCTTCCATCTCTTGTATTCTGTTGCTGATGCTTGCATCTGTGGTTCCAGATTTCTTTCCTAGTGTTTCTATCTCTAGCATTGTCTCATTTCGCGTTTTCTTTATTGTGTCTACCTTGCTTTTTAGGTCTAATATGTTTTTGTTTTTTCCATCACCTGTTTGGATGTGTTTTCCTGTTTTTCTTTAAGGACTTCTACCTGTTTGGTTGTGTTTTCATGTTTTTCTTTAAGGACTTGTAACTCTTTAGCAGTGTTCTCCTGTATTTCTTTAAGTGAGTTATTCAAGTCCTTCTTGATGTCCTCTATCATCAATATGAGATATGCTTTTAAATCCAGGTCTAGCTTTTCAGGTGTGTTGGGGTGCCCAGGACTGGGTGAGGTGGGAGTGCTACGTTCTGATGATGGTGAGTTGTCTTGGCTTCTGTTAGCAAGATTGTTATGTTTGCCTCTTGCCATCTGGTATTCTCTGGAGTCAGTTGTTATAGTTGTCTCTGGTTAGACCTTGTTCCTCTTGTGATTCTGTTAGTCTCTATCAGCAGACCTGGGAGACTAGCTCTCTCCTCAGTTTCAGTGGTCAGAGCACTCTTTGCAGGCAAGCTCTCCTCTTGCATGGAAGGTGCCCAGATATCTGGAGTTCGAACCTGCCTCCTGGCAGAAGTTGTGTTCTACTCACCAGAGGTCCTAAGATCCTGTGGAGAGTGCTCTGGGGACCTTGGGGATGTCCACCGGCTTTGTGCTCAAGGTGACCCAGTGCTGGGGCTGACTGGAAGAGTTCGCAACCTTTCTGATGCTATACCTGTAGTACAGTTCCTCATGTTGTAGTACATTTCCTCATGTTGTGGTGGTCTCCACCATAGGCTTCTTTTGTTGCTACTTCATAACTGTATTTTTGTGACTGTTATGAATAGTATACATTTTGGAGCTAGAAGTTTGTCAAAGTGGTCATGACCCACGGGTTGAGAACCACTGGACTAGGTCTTCATGAGTGAGAGACTGTTACAACTGACAGAATATTACAAACTGACACACAAATGCTCTTAGAACATATTTAGTCCTTTTATAAGCAATTTACTACTGACTTCTGTATCTGACCAAACTCTCTGTGACTATTAGTTAAGACTTTGGGACATATTATTAAATTTAACAGACCTTGCACCTGTCATGAAGTTTAAATATCTGCCACTTACAGAAAGGATTTCCGTGGATACTGGATCCTGATGGAAAGGTAACCCAGCTCCCTGTTTTCTCCAGTAAAGTATTTAATGCATAAGTTTACTTACAACTTCTTTCTGTCCTGTGGCTAAAGAAGTTGTAACATCTATGATAAATTATATCATTATTATGCTATTAATATGTCAAGTATGTTAGTTGCTTTTTCTGCTGCTGTGATAAAATACTATGACCGTAAGCAATTTAGGGAAGAGTTTATACTGGCTCACCATTTCAGAGCGAAAATAGGCCATCATGGAAGGGTGGCGGGGTAACAAGTGACAGTCATCGTGGTGGGAGCAGGAAGCTGGAAGATCACACTTCAACCCCAAATAGGAAGCAGAGACAGCAAACTGGAAGTAGGGTGAAGCTATGCACTGTCAAAGCTTGGTTCCAGTGACATACTCCCTCTAGGAAGGCTACAGCTGTAACTGTATTTTTTGGTTACTTTTATTGGGTTCTCTTTCCTACTATCCTTCTCCCTCCTTGTTCCTGCCAACAGTAGGTAGGGGAGAAAGAAGGTTACAGGAGAAAGGGGTTATCAATCTTGTTAGACTACTTCTTGCTCATTGGGGTGTTGAGTTTCTTGCCCCAGTCTTCCTTCATCATCAGGTTATCTCTAGCAAGGAATCCAGAAATCCAGCAAACGGTAGCCAGCAGAGACCAGCCGCAAGAGGGGAAGTGGCAGCTGTCACAGCCCCTTGGGGCTCTGGCATTTTTATACCCTCTCAAGAGTCCCCAGAATTCTCAAATGTAAACTATCTTTATCTAGCAGAATCACATCCAGACCAGACAGCTGCTGTGGACAATCTGAAGTGACCCATATCCAACCCCTGGGATTCAAACAAAAAACATATCACATAACAACTGCATTTCCAAAGAGACCGAAGTTCCCACTATACACTGTAAACCTCCCCAAACAGTGTCACCGACTGTCAAGTTTCTGAGCCTATGGGGCAATGTTTCTCATTCAACTCAGCATACAGGGTAACTTGAATCTGTGTTCCTGGGCCATGGCCACCCGTATTTGGTTCAGAAGGCTGTGCTTTGTATCTATCTGACTCACCCACCTTCTACAGGTCCTGGGTCCAAACAAATGGAAGACTAGGTCAACATATGACTGGGAGATAAACACTGATTCTATAGAAGGTTGGAAGCAACAGATCTGGATAGAGAACAAGTGCTTGATCTGCACTGCTTTGAGCCTGTAACCTACAGTTTGTGTAAAGTATGCTTCCCTCTCTTTTGGAGTTATATTTTCTTCCTTGAGCAGTAAATTTGACTGCATTTCATCTCAGCCCATCATCTGAGTCCCCACTTTTCTTGATAATTTTAAGTATCTTATGTTCTTTTTTTTAAACCCAGTTTTGCTGGGATTAAAGGATCTTAGTTTCTTATCTCAATAGAATTTGAGGTATGTTTGTTTTGTTTGTTTGTTTGTTTGTTTGTTTGTTTTGTCTGAGACAGAGTCCTTTTGTGTAGCCCTGGCTGTCCTGGAACCTGCTCTGTAGAGCAGGCTTGCCTCAAACCCACAGAGATCTGCCTGCCTCTGCCTTCCAGTGCTGGAGTTAAAGGCACACACCACCACTACCCGACTTTGCACTACTTTTAAAACTTCCTTATCAATTATTCTTTTCATTCCCAAATAAATTATCTTCCATTTTAGGACAATTTTATTTATGTTCCTAGAACCTACCAGGCTAACCCAGCCAACTCTCAGATGGCAGACACTTTTATCTTTTCTTACTGAGTTTTGGAACTACTTAGGAAAATCCTCTAGGGAAGAGATTGGGAGTATGTAGTGAGAGTCTCCCATGAGCAACCCCCTGAGCTCTTTGCTTATCATATTCCATTTGCACAGGGGTCCTCTTTGGTCTTCAGGACAGCTACACATTTAGTTCAGTGGCCATGGTTATTGTCTCTCAAACATAAGGTGTTCTTTCCCTTTTTGCTTAATTTTTATACTAGTCCACCAAGCAGGTAAGCATCATTGTGCTTATTTAGATAGCATTGAAACTAGATATTCAGAGTGGGAAGCTACATTTGGTGATCTGTTAAAAGACATATTAAATCCTGTGGCAGAGTGCTTGTTACCATGTGTGAGGCCCTGGACTTAATTACTAGTACTTAAAATTAAAAAGCACCCTCCCACCAAATCAACACCATCATCACCAAAAAAACATGTTCTACATACCTAATTTAGATGTTTCTATTTTATTACTTGTCACAGTGAAAATTTTTTTATCCTTTTAATAGCTAGTCATCTCTGCATGAGGTAGTTCTAACAAGATCAATACAATTTCATCAACATATAATTCATAAGAGGTAATAAATATTAAAGCAAAAATATACTTAAGTGCCCTATGAATGTGCAATCTTAGTTTAAAAGATAATTTGTCAACATGTTCATGCAAAGCTGGTGGTAAGTCAAGTGTGGCTTGGTAAGTGGCGAGACAAGGGACTAAATACTTAGTTTTTACTTAATTACAGAGGCAACATTAATCACCATCAAAGTAAGTATTTAAGCTTCATAAAAATGCAGAGGAAGAAACTCTTTCTCAATGGCCTGTGACTATTACCTTAACTATGCATGCTTATGTTCCTGTAGGCTGGCAGGTCCTCACTCTTAATAAATTGTAAGCAGTATTATTGAAAGTGCAGAATGGAATTAGCATGGCAGTTTCTTTATGTGCATCCAAATATACACACATATGGAGGAGTAGAACAGCCATGCTCTCTGGTTAGAATTTTCATGGAGATATTGAAACTATTATCATTTCTCAGAGTAAATAAGGACACGTTCCCCAGTTTTAAAAGACAACAGACTGAGCCTGAGAGTGTTATGGGATCAGTTCCAAAGCACTGGTATTTCATAATCAGTGAGGACATTTGCATAGAATATTGGGTCTATTAGTACTGTACTTATTAATTCCTATTAGTGCAGAGGCATTGATAAGTTAGCGTAGGAGATGAAGGAAAGGAACAAAGCTTCATCTCTAAGTTCACATAATGTCCTGATTCTAGAGGGACTGTAAGACTCTGTGGTTCCAAGTTGTATGTACGTACGTACGTATGTATGTATGTATGTATGTATGTACGTACATATTTGGTTATTTTATTCAATATTTTAAATGTTGTCCCCTTCCCATTTTTCCCTCTGGAAGCCACCTTCCCTCCCCTGCCTCTATGAAGGTGCTCCCTCACTCACCCACCTACTCCCACCTCACTGCCCTAGCATCTCTCTATGTTTTCCAAACTATTCCCCGCACTGCTTTCCTGTGCTGTCTTTTGGTCAGCACAACATCACTGGAGTAATTTTCTTCATGGTCTCCTCACATCTGAGCCCACTGTATTCCTTCTTTCTGAGAGTAGCTAACTGATTCTGACCACTGGGAACCTGAAGTTGCTTGGTTATAATCAGATATTGATACCATGGAAAACTGAGGAAACAGATGTGTAAGATATACACAACTGACCCATGTTCAAATGACACGTGTGTTGATTTAGATTACATTGAATTATGGAAAGAATAATAATGACCTTACAGTCGGAAAGAGTTGCTTATATTTTCCTGTCCCACCACTTGACTTGTGAGTATGGGCAAGCTTTGTTTCTAAATTGCATTTGCCTAATGCATTCACTGTTGTGTAATGCAAACACCAGTAAGGGTGGTTAGTGACTAGTAGATACCAGGCATTAAACACTAAGTAGTTAAGTTTCTGCAGTGAAAGGATGCTGTCTTACTTCTGCATGCTTTCCCCTGATGGCATCATCCCACAGTGTCATTACAAGATACGCACAGCTGCGTATTTCTGTGTATGCCTATCCTTTGCTTAGTTTCCAAGTTTTCAGTTAAGGCATCTCACTGTTGGAGAGTAGTGCTTGAATTCCTTTGCCGGCTTCCTGCAGTGCACCAGACAGTGCAGCACCACAGCAGAGCCAGCTCCTGTTTATTGGGTTTTGAAAATGTTTGGGAAATTTATGACAGCAGTAAGTCTTAGGAGCTTCACCTTTGCAGTAGAACAAAGGGGGTTCTGCCCTGTGGATGTCTGTTTTGGCTTCTCTGTTTTAGGGTGTTCTTCCCATGCCCTTTGTGCAGGTTATCCTTGGGATGGACCTCAGAGCTCTGAACGATACCTTCTCAATGGCCTCCATCCTCACCTTATGGCACTGAGCCTTATTTTATTGGCTGGGGTTTTGAGTATCAAATCTGTCTCAAAAAGACTTCTGAGTGTAGCGTCATTAAAGCCCTCAGTATTATTAACTTTTAATCTCTTTTAACCTTAACCTTTAACTTCCCGGTCTAATAGTAATTTCCAAGCTTATTAAACTATTAAATCCTTTCCTAGAAAGTAAACGTTGGCTTGTTGCTATAGCAACCATAGCTTTATGTGTCTTTGCTTCTGTAAACCGTGGTCTTGGTCAAAGCTCCCTCAGAAAATTCTTACTGATGCTTCTCATTAACTAATTACAATTTCTCACTTCTACCTAACATTTCCTCAACTGCTCTTATTTTGTTAGAATTTCACAGAGGGTGAAGTTGGCATTGTTCTGTGCATGATAACCTGCAGCTATGCCTTTGCCCGGAAGAGTAGAACAGATTTAAGACAGGAGATAAAACCAGGAGCATTGGCAGCCAGCAGGCACAGTGCAGCCTTTTACTTGCAGAGCTGCTGATTCTCAGTCTCATCTCAATTATAGCAGTAACCAGAGCAAGGTCCGAACTTGAACCTCTGCGTATCTGCAGGAGTTTGTCTATCTATGTGTTAATGCTGCTGCCCAGGATTTGGAATCATCATGGAATTTGATTTTAATGCTTTAGGATAACATAGTAAAAGAAGCCTGGCTTTGTGCACTGAGAAGCCAAACAGTTCCATTTGGGTTTTGTTTTTATTTCTGTTTTTAATTCCCTATCAGCACATCAATGGGGATGTGAAAAGTAGTTTTCCCAACTCCCCACTCCCTCAAAGTTTGCACACTAAGACACAGGTATTTCAAATCGTCCTTTTTGCAGCAGTCAAGAAGCAACTGGAGTAATTTGAATCTTTGTCCTGGAATCAAGTCACAGGGTGAGAAGGAAAAGGAGAAAGAGGAAAGGAGGGAAGAAAGAAGGGAGGGAGGGAGGGAGAGGGGGAGGGAGAGGGGGAGGGAGAGGGGGAGGGAGAGGGGGAGGGAGAGGGGGAGAAAGGAAAGGAGAGGGAAGGAGAGAGGGAGAGAGGGAGAGAGAGGGAGAGAGAACAAAGCACCTATAATTTATTATTCAATTGGAAACAGAGCTAGTAGGATACCATCTTCTTACCATTTATAACAAAACCCTGTGATTACTTTCTCTTAGAAAGCTGTGATAATGTAAGAGGTTCAAAAGGCTGGGGATTTATGTACCACACTGTGCAAACATGTGATCTTAGGTAAATCACTTAGAAGTGTGTCTTTGGTTTGGAATTATAAAATAGAGTCTTTTGTAGGGAAAATTTGGCATGAGGCTGTTAAATACTGGGGCCATCTGAAGTAAGGGTGGGAATTAAAAACACACATCCCTAAATTCAGAAGGATTACATAGGCCTTATGCTACTAAGGAGATATACTATACTTGACTAGGAAATAAAACTGATTTGTCAAGAGAAAGGTTAGTGGTTCTAAGTTTCATTAGAAAAGGTGACATTCTAAACACTAACAGCCATTCTATAGAGAGGACGGCTGTAATGAACCATTCTCATGAGTTCTGAACTAAGCAGTGTCTTCTCAGCTTGCATTTATAATTTACTGGAATTTTGGACAGAGTCAGACATTAAGAGGGTCCACAAACTGGAGATACTATAAAGCACTAACTCAAGTGTGGGTATTTAATTAGCTTCTTGTTGAATCTAAATCCAATTAACCACAGAATCATTCACAAATGCATATTATTGGGCATCTGCTATGGGTCAGGAACCTTGGAGTTTTGGACAAGGCAACCTCTCTGTTTTGTATCATTTCACTGACTGTATGTTTTCGTTTGCAAATGCAACTTTTTCCTTGCCTTAATTTTACTTATAAAAAATCACCTCCTTCTTACTATAGAGTAGGTTCTTTATGTTTCTATATGGTATATTTTATATCTCTTGAGAAGTATTTGGCTTTTAAAGGTTAGTCCAGTCTCATAAAATAATGTGTTTTCTTTTATGTTTTGTAGTTATACTATCATTACATCATCCCCTCCTTCCCCCTTCTTCCTCCAAACCTCCCATAGAGTCTTCTTTGTTCCCTTTCAAATTCATGGCCTTTTCCTTCCTTAAGTGTTTTATATATATATATATATATATATATATATATATATATATATATATTTAATTTAACTTAAATACATACATATAAGCATGCACTCTGCTCAGGCTGTATAATGTTACTTGAATGCATATGTTTTCAGGGCTGACCATTTAACATTGGCATGCTCTTCCCAGGGTGAGACTATCTCTCCTGCTCTCAGCATTCTTTAGTTACCTGCAGTTCTTGTGTATGGTTGAGGTCTCATGCACTGTTCCCATTCCATGTTAGCATGTCAGTAGTTGTCCTTGTTCAGTTCATGTTTAAACAGGTACAAAACATGTCTGGTTGCAAACTTATGTCTGCCCACTTCTAGGATTCCTTTACTGTACTGGGTTAGGAAAAAGCTAGAGGTAATGGAACATTCTTCTAGGAAGGGAGAGAGGGAGTGAGGAAGAGAGGAAGAGAAAGGGAGGGAGTAAGAGAAAGAGGGAGAGATGATAGATAGATAGATGATAGATAGATAGATAGATAGATAGATAGATAGATAGATAGATAGATAGATAGATAGATAGACGGACAGAGATAGATGATAGATAGTCTAAGGCATCATATAGGGTTCTGGCCAATTTTCAGACTATTTGTCCTCTTCATTCTAGTGAAGGTACTTACCATATATATTTTGTATATACTTCCTAACAGGTGATTTCTCCAAGATGCTCCTCTATGTTGTGGCTAAACGAGAACTATTAGACTTAAAACAGTTGCTAAGTCATTTAGGAATTTTCCTTCATGCCCATAGCTAATCCCTGTGTTTCTTGATAAAATGGTAATGCAGTCATTAGTGTATCTCACATGACTTTTGTGAAGTGTAAGTTAATACCGGAAGGAAACTGAAATTGCTTTTGGCTCACAGGAAGCATGAAAGGTCAGTGATTACTCTTGTCACCACCTTCCTTTCAGGCTGCTAATGCCAGGTGACAGTCCTAGGCAATGGGTAGGACATGTGGGGAACAAAGGATACCTTACACAGAATGAAGAGTGGAACTAGCTATTCTGATGACTGACAAATCCCATGTGAATCACTCATTTACATCTGAGTGGGACCAGAAAGGCAGGAGTAAATGAAATGACTTCTTGCAACTGTATTCAGGCAAGTGCTATGGAGTCTTGATGCGGTCCCCCTAATTCTGTATTTGAATGATAGCTCATGCATCCAGCTTAGTGACATTGCCATTTTTTTCTTTTTCTTTCTTTTTCATTAGATGTTTTCTTCATTTACATTTCAAATGCTATCTTCTTTCCTAGTTTCCTCTCCGAAAATCCCCTACACTCTCCTCCCTACCTCGCCCCTTGCTCCCCAACTCATCCTCTCCCACTTCCTGGCCCTGGCATTCCCCTATACTGGGGCCTAGAATCTTCGCAAGACCAAGGACCTCTCATCCCACTGATGGCCGACTAGGCCATCCTCTGCTACATATGCAGACAGAGACACAAGCTTTGGGGGTACTGGTTAGTTCAAATTGTTTTAAACTACAGTAGAGACATGATCTGTCATTCTCTGTGAAACTGATCAAGGGCAATTCTTGCTTTTTGTAATTTTTGGGATCAGGTTATTTTCTAGGTGTGGGTGGTAAAACGCTGGCTAGACAGTGGTGTCATTTCTGCTCCTGAGAGTAGTTCCTAAGCATCAAAATGCTTCTGTATGTACCTCTGTATCCATAACGGGAGCAGTACTCGGCAATTCAAACTTGGCTTGGGGTCACGGAGTTGGAGTGTTTATTGATTGTTCCTGTGTTGAACACTTTTAAAGAGCCGTAGATTCACAGTCAAGAAATGATAGCTTGCGGATGTTAATTTCTGCACATTGCAATTTCTCATGACCTAGATACAATGAACATGAATTACCTGTATAAATACTGGGCCAATATGCCATTAATAGAATAATGCAGTTTCCATTATTTTGCAGCTGTTGTGCGGGCATTTCTAAAAAACCACATATCAGAATACTATTACACTCATAAGAAAATATCCAATTTATCTGAATAACCCCAATTTCTCCAACTCCATCACCTTTTACTTGTTTTTGTCTTTTGAGTTTTGTCTGTTTATGGATTTCATTTACTCTCAGATTCAAGTTGCTCAAATTCACCCATGCTTGAGAGGCTGAACTGAAAACATCGTCAGCCAGGCTCTATTCCCCATGATGTCTCTGCGCTTTCGTGACCCTTGTCTTTCACTTAGCTTGTCCTCTTGTTGTCATCACTGAGAAAGCTATCCAGGGGCCAGCCTGCAGCTGGTAATAGCTATTGTCTCTTGAGGGAGAAGAGAGCTTTCTTTACCTATTTTATGTTTGATTAATTACAGGATTAAACTCACCAAGAAACAAGTGTAATACCAGGAATGGGTGTTTTAATCCTCTTTCATGCACAATATAATGTAATATGATTTGAATGCTAAAAATATATTATTTTACTTTCTGATTGGCGGTGTGATGAGATACACTGGACAGGGATGCTAGATTTAAGCAGTGATGAGTTTTAAGTTAGCTCTTTTAATCATGTGTATTTCCAAGTTACAGTGTTTTGATTAGATGAACACAAAGTGCAATGATTTAACTAGATTTCCAGCTACTTAAATGCCATAAAATGCCTTTGAATTGTGAGAGTTGTGCACATTTATATTGCACGGCGTGTTAGTTAATACGTACACTGATAAAGTCAAGGTCACTAATATCCTTATCACTAATCTGTGTTTGGAATCTATGAGATCCTTTCTTCTAGTTCATAAAGCATTCCTCATTTATTGTGAACTACATGCCATACTGTAGAAAAGTAGCATTTATTACTTCTGTATTTTTGATATCCATTATTCAACCTGTTTTGTTCTTTCCCACACCTTTCCAGGCTCTGGTAATCATAATTCCACATTCAGATCTACTTTTGGGCATCCATCTATGAGGGAGAATATGGGAGATTAGTCTTTCTGACTTTGAATTTTTTTTCACTTGGCATAATATCCTTCAGGTTCATCCATTTTTTTTTTCTGCAGATAACAGGATATCATTCTTTCTTAAGACCAAATAATCTTGTATATACGTGTCACATTTTTCTTTCTACTTTTGGATGTGAGTTTAGCCTTTGATGGCTGAGCCATCTCTCTAGCCTACATCTGCATTTTCATTTTTATATATAGATTTTTTTTTTACTGATATATAGCTATTTAGTTTTTGGTCACCATGTAAGACTTTTAAATACATGAATAATTTAATGTTGAAATTTAAAAGTTGTCATTATTTTCTATTTTTAAAATTAAAAAGCTATAAACATTTTGCACATAAATAGCGGGTTTCATCATGGCATCTCACATGTGTGTACTGTGTACTTAAAGCACAGTCACCCTCTTCGCTGATCCTTGTTCCACTGTCTACCCCAGTGTCTCTCACTTCCCCTAAACGGGCCCCTTTGAGTCTGGATATATCTTTAAAATCTGGATATGAGAGCAAGCAGAATATTTGGCCTTCTGGGTATGGTTTATTTCCCTTAAGATGACGATTTCAAGTTGTATCCATTCTCTTAGAAATGACACAATTACATGTTTTGAGGTAGGGTCTCACCTTGTACAAGCTTTTAAATTTGTTTAGTGCGTGTTTATGTGCATATGGGGGAGGAGAGAAAGAGAGGGAGAGATAAACAGAGACACACAGACATAGATACAGATACACACAAAGAGTCTGTACATGTAGAGGTCATAGGACATCATGTAAGAGTCAGTTCTCTCTCTTAAGGATTCTACCTGGGGACTGATGGTTGTCAGGCAAAGTAGCAAGCACCATTTCCAGTACTCTGAGAAATCCTTTAACTCTATTGCATTATTTTCTTTATGGCTGAATTATAATCCATGGTCTCTATATACCACATTTTACAGCTTATTTATTGATGGACACCTAACATGATTTTTAACTTTTCTGTTATGGACAGAGCCATGGTGAGGATAGCTATGCTGGTATCTCCGTGGTACTGACTTTGATACCAGTGGGTTTGTACAGTTTTGTGCAATCCTAAAGCAGGATCACGTAGCAGTTCTATTTCAGCTTTTCGCTGCAGCAGCATACTTGTATCTATAGAAGACAAACTAATTTGCTCCTACTAACAATTTATAAGTACTCACTTTCTCCAATTCTTGATGATACGTTTTATTTTCTGATAGGAGCTAATCTGACTGGGATGAGGTATAACAGCTGGACACATCACATTTACTATCAGGAATCAGAGAGAGCAAACAAGAAGTGGAGGAGGCCTATAAAACTTCAAGGCCCATTTCCTGTGACCACATGAAGGCCCCTCCCACAGCCTTAACAAAAAATACCACCAACTGGAGAGCAAGTGTTCACATACCTGGTCCACACAGGACATGTCATAAACCCATCACAACATTCTACCCCTGACTTTCAAGGGCTCATGACCGTCTCATAATATGAAATATATTTGTTGCAACTTTCAAAGTCCCTATAGTCTTTAACAATGAAACCTTTCAAAAGTCCCCTATCTTCTCTGAGACTCAGCAGTCTCATAATTATGAATGTCTATAAAATTTTTTTTTAAAAATCCAAGTTATATGCTTCAATGTACAATGATAGAATGTATACTTCCAAAAAGGAAGTGCAGGGACATAGAAGGGACATATCAGTCCAAAGCAAGACTGAAACTCAGCCTGGAAAATACCAAATCCTGTACCTCCCTGTCTGGTATACAGGATTGTGGTAGAATCATCAGGGCTTCAGACAGCTTGGGTAGCTCTGTATTTTCACTTCCACTGTCCAAAGCACACAAATATTTGTTCTTTGATCCAGTAAACACTATGCACATAGTTTTCCTCAGCAGACATCCTATGGTTCTGGTATCTTTATCTTCCTGGGTTCTCCATTGAAAGTCTGCTTTTCTTTCATACCTTCATGCAGGGACTTGCTAGTAGGGAGTCTAAACATGACCCACACTGTCTGGCCTAACAGCTATGATACTCTGGTGTAGGACTCCATAATCCTCACAAAATAGAATCTTTCATGCTCAGAAAACAAGTTCTGGCAGCATGCAGTGGAGTTTGACCACCATAGACCACAGTTAAAACAGTGTCTGTGGCCTGAAACTCTGGAGAATCACATCCCTCAACAGTTTCTTTCAAGCAAGGAACTCTGATGGCAGCATTTATAGTTTAGGCTGTCCCTTTTTAAGTGGCTTTGCATTTTGACAAGTTTGAGGATTTTTTGTCAGGAGATCTTAGTCTCAAGGCAACTTTGCTATTGCCCCCTTTGCTAGGAAGCAGAAGGGTTTCCTTTAAAAATTAGAGGCTCTTTTGCAATATACCATGGCTACAACTTTAAGCTCGTGTGAGTTACTTTTAAACAAACCGTGCACTTTAACATATTTCTATATCACTTGTTCTTTTCCGTGCAGACCTGGATATGAGCGGTGAATAACAACAGCTCAAGTGCTCTCCTGCCTGGAATTCCCTATGCTGAATGCCCTCATCCAGTCCTTGTAAAGTCAGCCTCATGAATGTTCTCAGGACATGGACAGAATGCAGCCAGGCTCTTTGCCATAATGGAACCTGAATGGTCTTTTGCTCGGTTCTTGATAGAATCCCTGTTCCTCTCAGAAGTTCCATGAGCCAGGCTTCCATTGTTCCCAATGCTCTCAACCTTGTGGTCTCCCAAACTCCCACCAGAATTGCTCAGTAAGCTTACAGCACTGTCAGAATTTCTTAGCTCAGTGTACAACTACTTCACAGAGCTACGCAAGTTACCCATGGTCATCCCTGCCACATTCACTTCCAAAGGCCTAAGAACCAACTGGCCAGGCTAACTCCACCAACAGTCTCACTTCTCAGGCCCATTTCTATATTAGTTACATTTCTTATTCTTTGACAAAACACCTGTCAGGAAGTAAATTAAGATAGGGTTTATTTTCTTATAGTTGGAGGTGGTACATTCCATCATCTAGAAAGAATCTCTTATAAGCATCACCTGTCAATAAAAAAGCCAATGGACAATAAGCTGAGGGAAAAAAAAGGAGATGGGACACTGACAGGGAAAGAGAGGATTCTCAGAAAACGGGAATAAAGAGATGAAGGAAGAGATGCTGAGGGATATTTAAGAGAGATTCAGAGGGAGAGATATAAAGGGAGAGATTTGAGTGGGATGCTGAGAGAGATGCTGAGAGACATGATAAGAGAGAAGTAGGTCTGGACTGAAGAAGGGATAGTTATCTTCTTGGTTAGTTATCTCTTTTGCTTAATTTTGGTAGACCTTGTATATCTAGAACCCTATCCATTTCCTTTACACTCCTAACTCTTGGAATGTAGTGTTTCAAAGAATATCCTAATAATTCTCTGAATTATTTTGGTATCTATCATATTGTCTTTCTTTGTACTGATGATTTCTTTCAATTTGGGATTTTTCTCAATTTCTTTTGGTTAAAATAAGATTTCTACTATGTGGAACACTGCCTGGATCTGACTGAGAGCCGTCTCCCTCTAGCTAGAGGTATTTCTCAGACAAGTACTCAGGGAAGATGCTCCTGATGTGCCTGAACCCCCAGCATGGGCCACACAGGGGAAGCCTCTTGCCTTAGAGCTGCATAGCTCTCAACTCATCAGGGTTCTGTCTTAAAAAGATTTCTTGCCATTATTATAGTTTTAGTTTATTATATATTAATAATAAAGTATATTATATATTTAGTTTATTACAGAATTCTGAGAACAGGAAATTTTCTAAGCCCTGCTATTATATGATGGCCCTAAGACTCCTTCCCGGTTGGACTGAAGGTCTGCTTGGTGATGTGTCCACTCTTGTTTATGACTTTGGAGTTTGTTTCCATTTCTCACTGCTGATCTCTCTCTCCTCTGTTTGCCAAAGTGTGTGGCACTATAGGGCTTTACTTTTATGAATTCATCCTGTCTTGCTCTCTTTGCCTCTGTAAATTATCTAATTCTGAGATCAGGGTATTGGTACATCCTCTGTATGGGTACATTCCACTCTCCTCAGACAGGGCAGAGCCCTTTGAATGGATGTTGGACCCTTTCCTTAGTTTTGCTTCCCAACATTTCTTTTCCTGTTTTGCTACCAAAAGTAGTGTATCCCTAGTCACTGCCCACATCAAAGGACACTTGATCCCCAACTATCTCTGGTTTATTCCCAAAATGATTCTAGAAGACACTGTGTGGGTCTAAAATGATTCTTTAGATCTTTCCAAATTTTATCATGCATATTCTCCTGACAGCCCTACCAGTTTTTCTAGAAGGAATCCTAGCTCTCCATAACACTATAAGAAAATTTGATGGCTTGGTTCAAGTGGAAGGTTAATCCAGCCTTCACCTGGTTATCTTACCTGTTTCATTTCTCTAGTCATGGCTGGCTCTCTCTTGCCCTATGTGTCCTCTACCAGAATTTAAGTTTATTTTTTGTGCAGGCACAATAATAGGCATAATTCTGGTCACCTTTGAAGACCTAGCTCATAGTACTCCTTTCAAGAGGCAGTTTCTGTAATATCCTTCACACTTTTGGAAAAAGAAATTCCACAGCTTTGGCTTCCAAAAATCATTGGACTTTGTATATAATTGTGGTGGACAAAGTTAAATGCCCTTACTTGGTGCTAATATACTTTTGTAATTCTAGGACTTTGTGGTGTGCCAACACACAGCCCCTCTTTAATAGTTTGTTGAGTGGAGATTTCATACTTAATTGTTGGGTCCACGTGACAATGTGAGTTCTTAATGAGTTGAGGTGGGGTGTTATCTACTGCAGAACTGTGTGCCCTAACTACTGATAAACTTGCCCTGGAAAACATCAGCTACTCCACCTCATTCCAGGAATATGTTCACTGTAATCCACCCTTCCTTGCTTTGCCTTGTGCTCTTGGCAACAGCAAGAGCACAACCCTGCAGGCAGGTGTGGCTGGTAATGGATGGAATTGCATTTGGAACTTTCTCAGAGATTTACTTTGGATTCTGATGTTTCAAGCTCTTGATTTTGGCAAGCCTTTCATTTGCTAGTTGTCAACTGGGCTGAGTCATTAGGTTGGCTTTGACATCTGGAAGCTTCTAAATGATTGATATGGTCCTGTGCCATTTCCCAATGGTATGATTAATTTGTCCACTCAGTGCCATTACCTGGTTTTGTAAAAAGTGAAGTAAAATGAATCAGTTGTGCCATGTCTATATACCTGTGAAAGCAGCAAGCTGGGAATGAGTTCACACCAGCTGTTCACTCTCTGGAAGTCAGGAAAAAAATTCCTATGGCAAACTCAAATATCTGAAGACTTACTGTCCTAACAAAACAACTTCCTGTATTGTGTGCTATGTGTGATGGTTTGTGTGTGTGTGTGTGTATTCTTTTACTTTGAGATCTTATGTAGTTCCTTTGACCTGTAATTATTAACCTGCCAGGCCCAAATATTGGACAGAAGAGCTTTCTGAATATGGTATATACCTATTATGCTCATCTCTGATAATCTAGTTCTGATGTTTATGGTTGTCTGGTCTTTCTTTTATAAATGTGTTTTTAAAGATATAGGAACTCTCCAGGTGATTTTGTAGTGAAGCAAAGTAGGTAATATTGATTCATCCAATACCAGGGTAGGAAGCTGGACTTCTCAGGTGGTATAATCAGCAGCTAAGAGCCTAAATTGCAGGGCTGGGTCGAGGGGGGCAACTCAATCCCAGAACTGACTAGAAATCTGTGAGACAGAGTTGTTCTCTACTTTCCCACACAAATGGTTCCTTCCAAAAGCAAAGTGCTTATTGTCTCCAATATAATGTGGCTCTTGGATGCTATCCCATCAGCAAAGTGGAAACTCATATCTGGTGGTGGTGTCCCAATGTGCTGAATCAATAGGAAATGGCATTGGAAAAACACAACACCAAGAGCAATAAACGGCTTTGAAAATTTCCAGCCAAATATATAGCACGAATGGTCAAGAGTTAATCACATGCTAGCCGCTTTCCAATGACAATACACAACTCTGAATTTTCACCTGTATAAACAATATAGCCTTCTGTCTTCAGACCAAAACTTTTTTTTTTGAGCTGAAATTTCTCCTTGTATAGGCCATTAGTTTTCTTACTTTGTGTATAAACAAGTCCCTAATCCCTATGAAAGTGTTGGATTTTATCCCTAACATCCCCACTTAAACATATTTCCCTTTATCTCCCCATCATGAATATGAGGGTAAATATCAAAAAGGAGTTACTGCATCATTTCTCACCCATTCAGGCAGTCAGGCTGTCAGCACGAGTAGACAGGGAGGTTGAATGGCTGGGCAGACACCAGAGCATCAGAATTTAGAGGCCATGGATAAGATGCCTGGCAAACACAGAAGTAGATGCTCACAGTCATCTATAGGATGGAACACAGGGCTCCCAATGGAGAAGCTAGAGAAAGCACTCAAGGAGCTGAAGGGGTCTGCAACCCTATAGGTAGAACAACAATATGAACTAACCAGTACCTCCAGAACTCGAGTCTCTAGCTGCATTTGTAGCAGAAGATGGCCTAGTTGGCCATAACTGGGAAGAGAGGCCCCTTGGTATTGCAAACTTTATATGCCCCAGTACAGGGGAATGCCAGGCCAAGAAGCAGGAGTGGGTAGGTTGGGGAGCAGGGCGGAGTGAGGGTATAGGCAACTTTCAAGATAGCATTTGTAATGTATATAAAGAAAATATCTAATAAAAAAACTTATCTAAAAAAAAAAGAATATTGTGAGGAGGAGGTGTGAGCCCTGAAGCACTATTCTCGGGAAGTTGATTGTAAGCAATGAAAAAGGTCCCTTATCATTAAAAATGGTTTTCTTTTCTGTTGGTATTGCCACTTCCGTTTTATGATGTATTAGTTAGCTTTTGTGACTGTTTTATCATTGGAAAAATACATTATTGAAAAATATAAATATTTTTAGCAATGTTTTGGATTGGCTGTCTCAGATATATATACACACACACACACACACACATATATATATATACATACACACACACACACACACACACACACACATATATATATATATATATATATGCGAATTGATTTGTTTAGATAGTGTCTTTATTTTTGACTAATGTTTGTGCACTTCTGAGTCGTTCTAGAAGAGAGTTCTAGGACATAGGCAAATATCTAATGGGCTCCATTCTATTCCTGTATCATAAAGATTGGATTAGCAGGCAGATTCTGTGGAATAGACCAAGATGGCAACTCCTTCATACTTTCTTGCTACACATTGCTTTTCCTTCCTCCAGTTAAGGAAATGTGGAAAATTTAAACTAAGTTTATGGTTTAAATATGACTAATGTCAAAGCATTGCTCCAATTGGCCATTATTTCCTCATGTTGATAATGATGATGGGGAATATTTATTGAGCATTTATAATTGGTCAGGTACAGAGGCTGATCTATTACATACATGTTTTAAACATATTATTCCATTTATTGTTTTCAATAAACTGAGGAATTATTATTCTCACTTTAAAGGTAAAACCAGAGGTTTTGAAAGCCTAGCCTGCCCAAGGATACCCCACAATTCACCAGAAGAGCTAGGATTTGAACTTCCTAGTTCAAAGCTCTATCTTATTCTTTAGATATTTTTGCTGCTGACATTTTTTTTTTGTTGTTTTGTTTTTTGTTTTATTTTGCTTTGTTTTGTTTTGTTTCTTCAGGAACCTGAAAGTGTGTGAAATAAGTCTCCTAGAATGATTCTATAAAAAGTTTAGGTAAGTGTTATATGGTTGTTTGAATGGGAATGGCTGTCATAGGCTCATATGTTTGAATACTTGGTCCCAGCTGGTGGAACTGTTTGGGAAGGATTGGGAGGTATGGCTTTGCTGGAGGAGGTTTTCACTGGGGAATGGTCTTTGAGGTTTCAGAAGCCCATGCCATTCCCACTTAGCATGCACGCACTCTCTCTGCTTCATGGTTGGTATCACAACATATAAGCTCTCAGCTACTGTTGCAGTGTGAATCTTGCTGCCAGGAACACAGCCACAATTGCCATGGACTTAGTGTCTGAAACTATAGGCTCAAAAAATTCTGTCTTCTAAAAGTTTCCTTGGTCATGATGCCTTAGCACAGCAATAAAAATGTGACTAAGAAATGTTATAACTGCCACAGAAAATATAGGCTTACCTTTGTACTTTTAATTTTATATTTTAACTATTTCAGCTGATTGGATGATTGACTACATATCTATATAATTATTAAAGTATTTCACTTTCTTTACTCTGATCCTTCAGAAACATGGGGCCCTATTCTTGATATATGAAAAGATAAAGACAAAGATAGCCCCCAACATTACTCACACCCCACTTAATTATTTTACATGCCATTTTATCTTCATAGTCACTGAGATGTGTCAGAGCAAATGATATTATTCTGTTTGCCCATGAAAAACAGCCTTAGGGAAACTTGCAGTTGCCCTTTTGCAAGTTGAAGAGTCAGATTGAACATCGGATCAACTTAACTCACTTCAGATCAATTCCAGGCATGTGCATTGATCACTTGTAAGCCAGAAGTAGGGAATTCAGATGGGACTAAGGCAAATGTAGTCTATTATGGCTTGATATAAAGCCTCTCCTGCCAAGGCTCACATGTTGAAGGCATTGGGTGGCTCATGGGAACACTAGACTCATCAGTGGATTAATATATTGACTATGGTGTTGAGGTCTGAATGACATATGTGGCTGTGTGGCCTAGTGGCAGTAAGTGAGTCACCGGATGGCATATCTTGGAAGAATATATTCCATATCTGGCCACTTCCTAGGGACTACGAAACACACAGCTGCTCTCCACCACAGAATCCCTGCCAGGACCTTCTTCCCCACTATGGCCCAGAAGCAAGGGAACCATTAAAGACAGACAGATACCATAGAAACTACGAGCTTTCTCCTTTTAAGTTGTTTCCTTTCTCAAGGATTTTATTATGGCAATAAAAAGCTAACCAGTATTTGACTTTGTGGAGCTCACAGGCCAAGGCAACATAATCTCTTTTGTGTAGAACATCTATATAAATGAGAAGACAATTATTGTATATATTTATAGTTTATACTATATTCTTTGGGACAAGAGCTACGAAACACTATAGTAGAAAAAATATTTAAAAAAATGAGTATTAGGAAGAATTGTGTTTCTGTTGCTGCCACTAAGCAGGATCAGCACTGTTAATAATTATGTAAGATATGCTTACAGACTTGGTACACTTTCAGGCTTTATGGTTAATAAAGCTTACAAAGCTTTATTTAATAATATTTATTTATTTAATATTTAATAATATTTATTTATTTAATATTTAATAATATTAATATTTAATAAAGCTTACAAAGCTTACAAAAGGCAAAGGAGTGGGCCCTTTTACTGAACAAAAACACAACAATAAGAGAACAGATACAAGATTAAAATTAAACAAAATTTCCCAAAGTAATTGCCAACTACAAGGCCAGTTATACATTTTAAGCAACTTTTCAGAAAACTTATTCTTGAAAAGAATATTTCTCTTGAACATCAGTGGAGGAGAAGATTCAAAGTCAGGTGATAATTGCTATAGCTTGCAGAAAGTGCCTGAGACTGCCACAATGACCTTGCTTGAGGCTGTCCTTTCGAATTGCTGTCTTTGTTACACACTTCCATCATTTCTAAATTTAAATTCTAGGAAGTCGTATGACAAGACTTTTCCTGAGGAGGTGCCTCCCTCCCTCCCTCTCTTTCTCTTCCTCTCTCCCCTCCCAGCCCCCGCTCTCTCGAATATACCAGAGTCCAGATACCACCAATGTACAACTTGGTGAGCTGATGGTTTAATTGAGGTTACTTAGCAGAGTATGGGTGAGTATTCACTTCTAGAAGCAGACTCAGTGACAGCTGCATTACCAAGACCCACCCTACCAAAGGGACAGCTAATACAACCTGGGCAAATGGAGCCCACGGAACGGCTTGCAGGGTGCTCAGCAGGTTGGAGACTGTCCCTTCCCAAAAACTCTGCTTTCATCTTCTTCTAGGCAGCTCAGGTGCTTTCTGTTTCTCCTGGTCGGAGATCTGATCTCCTAGACTTTTTGCTTCTTGGCTTCTCAGCTTCTATTGTTTACTCTGGCAGGGAGGAGGGGCCTGGTGAATCTGGTCAGTTTCAGGGACTTCCTAACACTGTTTTGAGTTGTTTACCTTCCTGCTTGAAGAGCTTACCTGCAGAATGCAATTTCAGTCTTGGAGGAAACTGGTACTCAGTAGCTAAGAAAGTGCCACTTTTATCATGACATAAAAGATGGTCTCTTTAAATTTTGAAAAGCATTTTGGTGATTTCTGCTACTGTGGGCCATCGACAAAGCAACTCAATATCCCAGAAAAAAAAAAGTGTTGTTTGTTATTATTTTGTTTCTCCTCCCAACCGATGATTCTAATTTTTTCTGATCCCCTACATTAACTCTATATATCACATAGTTTTTTTTTTTTTAATTTAAACAGGACACCGTTTAGTTTGTTGCAGCTGAGTGAAACCAGAGTATGGAGTTCTATGATGAAATACCAAACCTAATGAATGAAATTCATTTGAGAGCAATTTTAATCAGGTCAATATATTTATGATGACCTTATCAATTTAGGATTTATATGAATACTTCTTTTAAAACAGATAAATATATTGACATGAGAATTTTAGCTATCTCTAACAATATTACTATTGACACAACTATAATTTTCCATATACTGTATTGGTCGCCATGAATAAGCAATATATATTGCATATCTATTTTCCAGTGATACCCACCACGAGTGTAGAACATATTTGTGCCATATTTTACAGAGAAGAGCAATGTCTTGAATCAAGTGAGGACTCAAACACAAACTGCAATATTGTATACCGAGGGAGCATTCGGTGATCAGCAGTTAGCTCTGGGGCACTTACCATGGAGGAGGTGCCGGGGAATACATTAGGAAGAACAGCTCTGGCTCTTAGAGTATGCAAGTCATCTGGCAGAGAGACTGTCTGAAAAGGTCACACAGAATGACAAGAATGACAAGCCCCCCACAAAGAGATGCTGAATTTGCGCTGCAGCCCTGTTCAGAGGGTAAACAAGGAAACACTTTCCAGAACCTACTGTTTAAGTTGCTAGAAGAGTAATGAGCAGGAAAACAGAAGGATCTGGAAACAGTGAGAAGGGCAGTTCCGGGTGAAAGTAGGAGTGAGGACAGAGTGGAGACAGGGGCACAGGGGACTGGAACTGGAACTGGGGCTGGGGCTGGGGCTGGGGCTGGGGCTGGGGCTGGGGCTGGGGCTGGGGCTGGGGCTGGGGCTGGGGCTGGATCTGTGTTCTGGGGCCAAGGCCAGAGCCAGGGCCAGGACTGGGGCAGAGCAGTGAGCGCTGTCGTGATAGACATGCCTTACCAGCACTGCTAAGGCTGGCCTAGCACATGCTCCACAGCATGGAAGAGCAGCATTCCAGCCCCATAACAAGTTTTTCCTTCTGAAATGTATAGATTGCCACAGCCCCTAACCCTCCAATGACTAGACTTGCCCTCGGAGATGTTGACACTCCCTCCTTGGTTAAAGCCTTTATTTTCCATTGTTCTCTGTACTTCTTGCTTGCTCTATTCTCTGCAAGGCATGCACTCCTCAGGGTTACTACCTTAGCATGAAAGTACAAACGGAACAACTGATCTGAGAACACTGCATGCCTAATGTTAATGTTGATGGAATGTCAGAATCAGCGTCGGTGGTGATGTGAGGTCTCAGCCCTGCCTTCCTGGACTTTCCAAGCACTCTGCCCTCACTTTCTAATCATACACAGACCCCAGAGACCTCTCGAAGCACGGGCTGTGAAGGAAACCATTAAACAAGATCAAGCTGGAAATGTTGTTTAGTTTCCACGATGCCTGGTGGCTACTCCAATAAGCACCGTGCATTTCTCTCCTTCCAGCGTTCACTTTTCAGCAGAAGAGAATCCATTTGTTTCCATATCGTTCCTATTTTTAGGGGGAATACTTGCTTTTTTTTCTTCGGGAAAACCTGCAAGCCAGGAAAAGTTGCAGCTTGAAGCGTTATCAGCTAGTGATGACAGGTGGAGCTGTTCAAGCCTCCCAGTGACCTAGATGGCGGCGGTGGGAGGGGCGGGAGAGGTGGGTGGAGCAGAACAGCTTAAGCATCTTTTCCCATGTGGTGGTATTCTTCACAGCACAGATGATAGCGTTTCTGTATGCAATGCGTTTATCCTCAGAGAGCACTGGGAATTCTGCCAGATTTTTGTTCCGACTACCATTTGTCTCTGCTTTAAGCATTTATGTTGCAAATTCTTCATCAATCTCCTAAAAGGCTGTGTCAGGAAGGCAAAAATTGTTATTCTTATTTTATGGATGGGGAAAATTAAAGGAGAGGGAAAAAAAAAACTTGCTGTGGATGTGTTAGCAAGTTATCAGGGCTGAAGCTTTCCAGTGTGTTCCTAAGCTTATTTAATTTTCCTGTAGTAGTGTGTTGTCTCTATTGAAAAGAAAAACATCAGATCCCAAGAGGCACAGATTAATGTATGGGTTACCATGTTTCTGGCATATATCACCCCAAATCAGCAAATCTGTTTGCATGTTTTATTTTTTTAAGTTGTTGTCTCTTTGGAGGTTATACTTTTGCATGCACATGTGAGTGTGTGTATGTATGTGCATGTGAGTATATATGGAGAGCAGAAGTCGCTGTTAGATAGCTTCCTAAATCACACTCCACTCATGCTTTGAGGTAGGGTTTCTCACTGACCCCGGGACTTGCTGATTCAGCTAAACCAGTGGTTCTCAACCTTTCTTTCCCCTACACAGTTCCTTGTGTTGTGGTGTCCGCCAACCTTAAAACTAGTTTCATTGCTACTTTATAACTGTAATTTTGCTATTGATATGAATCATAATGTAAATCTCTGTGTTTTTTGATTGTGTTAGGAAACCCTAACATTTGATCCCCAAAGGTATAGTAACCCACAGGAGGCTCAACCCACAGGTAAGAACCTTTGCGCTAAACTGTCTTGCCAGAGAGCCTTAGGAAGCCCATTTTTATGGCCCAAGTCCTGGGATTGCAGGAGGCCGCCCAGCTTTTTATAGTGTGCTCAGATTTGGAATTCAGATTCCAGTGCTTGTACAAGAGTCACTTTACCCACAACATCATCTCCACATTTCCTAGAAACTGTATTTTTTCCTTTCCCCTGTATTTATTTCACATATTTGAATTGCAAAGTATTTTCAATTGTGTGTCACTCTCAGAGATTGCACTTTGGAGAGCAGAAAGAAGCAATAGGGTCAGACAACCTTATACTTAATGAAAGGAGAAACAAGGTTTTCTTCTCCAGCCTTCTGTTTTATGAATCACAAAGCAGGTAAGTAAGTTCAAGCCTGATTTACAAACCCCATGATCTGAAAGCCTTACATATCTCTCCTTTGTGCTTGCTTAAAAATATTTTTTTGAAGCTCAAGATTAACGTAATTATATGTTAAAAAACCCTCAACCATAGGCAAGTTATAAAATCAAAATTGTTTTAGCTCACCATGGGTCTGCAGATCTTTATTCTTCCCATTTCATTTCAGAATCAATGCTATTCTTATTAATTAATTAATTAATTACAAAACATTCTGCTGGAGTTTTAATTCCACCTGCAATGTCTTTGAAGGAAAATTTGGACAATACTGCATCTTATACTACTATTTCATCTATTGCCCCCTTTTACCAAATTAAGAAACTATTTCTTAGTTGAAGCATTTGATTTTCTTCATAAAACTTTGGTTATAGATTTCTGGTAAACCTAGAAGAATTCTATTTGAAAGACTTTTCAAATCATTTTCGTTGTTGTTGTTATTGGTGGCATCAAGAAATATTCTTTTTAAGAGCTAACTATTTACCTAATAACTTTATTGATCATTCTTTACAACATCTAGTAATGTGGGTTGTTTGGTCTTTGTTAAAGATGATGGGTGGTATCTTCCAGTAACGACAGCATCATTTCTTACCCAATTGTAATATTACTGCAGAGGGAACACCCGAAATACCCCTTGCAGTTCCACTTGGTTTTAGGTGACTTTAAAAACTAATCCATTTTGGAAGTCACCCAGCTGGTCTCTCACTGCTTCAAAATAGATAGTGACTATTCCTGAGGCTGCCTAACAGGGTCAAAGTGCTTTATCGGGGAGTCCTGCCTCCTCCTGGCCTTTGGGGGAAGGTGCTTTTGAAATCTTATTTTAATTTCTTTTCTGTTTTAAAAATTTCTTTTGGCCTCTGACTGAGACTAGAAACATACTGCTATCATCTCCTATTCTCCCCAAAGATGACCATTTGTGTATTCTAAAGACTCATAATTCCCGGGGACAAGATCTGAAATGAAAGGAGTCATGGGGCTCCTTATTGTTTGCTTTTCTTTAGATTTATAGGACCTGTATTATTTGGTGGCCCACAGAGGATGACAGCACATGCACCAGAAAAGCAAACCACTCAAAACTGGTGTCTCTATTAGATCTGTAACCACACTGGCACATGTCTATCTGATACGCGCCCCCATCGCTAAAATGTAAGCCCTGGGCATGTGGCACTCAGATGTGGCGGGTCTCTGTTCAGCTACAGCCTCCTCTTTTCTAGTTTGTTAGCTTTCTAAATCAATCTTTCCCTCCCTAGAACAAGAACAAGTTTCCCCTCGAGTCACTGGAGTTTATGAGTGGTAAGCAATGAGTTTGGCTTCACAGTGCCTCCAGCCCGAGTGTCGAACAGTGAGGATCATACTTTTTATGTGGATTATAATCACAAAGTTCATGTGATTTTCCTGAACAGCCCTAATCAAGTCCAATTCCCAGGCCATAGGTCTTCCTTATTATTTGCTAGTTTTTGCTTTTTGTCTGGAGCTTGGAATCAAAACCAGGTCATGAACCATACCAGACAGTCCTTCATCACGGCTGCATCCCAGCCCTCCTCCTTCTGCATGACTGATTTTTTCTTTCCATAACAATTGTCAGATCAATTAAGCTATTTATGCAAGTTTTTTGTTTTGGACATGGAATGACTGTACTAACGGTTTTAAATTACATTTACATATAATTATCATGTAGTTGGCAATTTGATCACAGTGTTTCCTTTTCTTAAGTGTGGATATTCATAGGTAATATTTTGTTTAGCAATTATGTATCACTTTCAGTAATTGTTTGGGTTGATATTTCTTTTTTTTTCCAAGCAGATTTTTCCTTGGTTATAGAATCAAGAGTGAACACTTCAATGAGCAGACAGGTCTCCAACGTTTTTTTTTTTTTTTTCTTGAAATGAGTTTCACTAGGTAGTCCTGTGCCTTGCCTATAACTTACTGTTGCTCAAAGCTCCTCCTGCCCCCGCCTCCTGAGGACTTGGATTAAAGGTGTGTACTTTAGGTACCTCCCTAACTTTCCCACTTTTCTTTTTTCTTGGAAAAATTTTCACGAGATAAGCAATGTCCAATCCTTTGTTGAGCTCTCCAAAATATTACCAGACAACTTGCTGATAAACAGTAAATGTACATGAGCCATTGCAGCAATGTAGCATACCGTGCTGACAAAGGCCCCATGTCTCAGAAGGAAAGGCTCCAGTGAGTATTGATCTAGTTTCCTTTTCTGTTTCTGTGATTGAACAACACTGTGACCAAGGACAACTTAGGGGAGGAATGAGTTCATTTAAGTTTACAGATTATTATCACTTTGAGGAAAGTCATGACAAGAAGCCAAACAGTAACACTTCAAGGAAGGCCTATTGACTATTCCACAAAGCATACCTAAGCAGGGAACTCAAGCCAAAGATGAGCAGCAGAAACCATGGAGAAGCACTGCCTGCTAGCTCACTCACAGGCCCATGCTTAGCTAGCTTGCTTATATAGTTAAGGACCACACACAGTGGGCTGGACTGAGTCCTCCTAACAACCAAGACTGTTGCCCACAGATAAACCCAAAAGGCCAACCTCATATAGTCAGTTCCTCACATAAAGTTGTTTGCTTGTGGAAGTCTAAGTTGTGGCAAGCTGACATTAAAAAAAAAAAAAACAAAAAACAAAAAACAAACAATCATTATAGTCTACTCCTTCAATCACACCATGAATCCTGGGTATAGGAGAAACTATTCTATACTGGACACTGCTTCAGAGCATATGACGCCCTCTGAGGAACTCGAACACAGCCTTTCAGGCTATTGCTACCCAGATGGCACATCCAATGTGTCTTTAAAAGGTTGTTCCACTATTCCATCAAGCCAGCTGCCTGGGGATAGTGTGAGACATAGTAAGAACAATGGATCCCATGAGTATGAGCTCGTTACTGCACTTTCTTCTCTGTGAGGTGAGTTTCACTGGTCTAAAGCAATACTGTGTAGTCACTTGGATGTGAGAAATTCCTTCACTGGAGTGCCCTCTCAGAGGACTCTAGGCTGAATTAAGTAGACAGTTAAAAGCTAACTCAGACAGGGCTCTATCTGGGTGGTAGACTAAGAATGTTTCTGTTTGTCAAGAAAGGAAATGAATTTGGATTGGAGAAGATTGTGAAATGATTTAGGTTGCTGGTAGGTGAAACAAGGAAAAGGTTTTAAAGACAATTATTGGTGTGTGTGTGTGTGTGTGTGTGTGTGTGTGTGTGTGCATAGGAGTGTGTATACCATCTAAGTGCAAGGGCCTGCGGTAGCCAGACTAATATGTAGAATCTCCTGGAACTAGAGTTTCATGTGGGTTTCCAGATTTGGGTAATGAGAACTTGGGTAGTCTAGAAGAGTAGGAAGTATTCTTAGACATTCAACCATTTCTCCAGGCCTAAGGCAGGGGACATAAAGCAGTCTGTGGATTATCATTTAATGACTAAATTATTTCTTCAGGTCAGGGTAATATGTTATTTTAGTTACTTTTTTATTACTTTGACTAAACACCATGACCAAGATAAGCTGTGGGATTGTTTCAAAGTGATGAACTTGAAGATGTACAGTAGGAGATCACTGGCAGCACTCTAGAAACAACTGGGGACCTCGGAAGGAGGAGTTCACTCGGAGTACTGGGGGAGAGACAGATTGGAAAGGTCACAAAAGAGATGGAAAAGAGTGAATGGAAGGGTTTTGCTAACTCTTTTGGGGAGGTTTGCTGCAACCGTGAACTGAGAGGGGAGGCAGTTTAAGGGGAAGAGGCATCTAGAAACGTTTTCAGTCAATGGGGATAATTTTTTTTTAACCTTTAGTTTGTTTTCTTTTTTTTTTTCCTTTTTTAAATAGATATTTTCTTCACTTATATTTCAAATTTTATCCCCTTTAGCTGTTTCCCCTCTGACCCCACTCCATCCCATTCCCCCTCCCCCCTGCTTACTAATCCACCCACTCCTGCTTCCCTGTCCTGGCATTCCTCTACACTGGGGCATCGAGCCTTTACAAGACCAAGGGCCTCTCTCTCCTCTCATTGATGTCCCACATGGCCATCCTCTGCTACATATGTGGCTGAAGCCTTGAGTCCCTCCTTGTGTACTCTTTGGTTGGTGGTTTAGCCCCTGGGAGCTCTGGGGATACTGTTCATATTGTTGTTCCTCCTATGGGGCTGCAAACCCCTTCAGCTCCTTCGGTCCTTTCTCTAGCTCCTTCATTGGGGACCCTGTGCTCTGTCCAGTGGATGACTGTGAGCATCCACCTCTGTTTTTGTCAGGCACTAGCAGAGCCTCTCAGGAGATAGCTATATCAGGCTCCTGTCAGCAAGCACTTGTTGGCATCCGCAATAGTGTCTGGGTTTGGTGACTGTATATGGGATGGATTTCCAGGTGGGACAGTCACTGGATGACCTTTCCTTCAGTCTCTGCTCCACACTTTGTCCCTGTATCTCCTCCCATGGGTACTTTGATTCCCCTTCTAAGAAGGACCGAAGTATCCACACTGTAGTCTTCCTTCTTCTTGAGCTTCATGTGGTCTGTGAATTGTATCTTGGGTATAATTAACAGGAAATGAATAGATTGTGCTGCTCAGCAGGACCATTGCTTGAGTCACAGTCCTGTGGTCTCTTCCTCTGTAATTCTGCCTGAGTTTGCACTACCTCCTTTGTGCATACTATTTGCATACTGTTATCTGCAGGAACAGCCCTGTAATCAAATGCTCATCCTTGCTCTCTCTCCTCAGGTGTGTAGCCATCTTCCCGATGCTGTACATGGTTCATTTGGCATGGCTAGGGTTTAGTATTTGCTATCATAGTTGTGCTTTAATTTGAATTTGCCTCAATACTTTTATTCTTCGTTTACTTTAGAATTTTTCAGTATCCTCTCGCTTTTAGGTGCACATCTGAGAGGTAGCATTGCTAGTCCTTGGTTTTCTTTCTTTCTTTCTTTCTTTCTTTCTTTCTTTCTTTCTTTCTTTCTTTCTTTCTTTCTTTCTTTCTTTCTTTCTTTTTTCCCAGCCCATTTCAAATGCTATTATTTAGTTTGTGGGCCTACTTCACTTAAGTTCAATTGATTTTATTACCTACTTTTGACATCTTATTTGCTGGAAGTATATTTGTCTTTCTGTTTTCTTACATTTCATATTAGAGGTCCATTTTTATGCCAGTTGAAGGTTGTATAGTTAGAATACTCCTTTAGGAATTCTCTTCACAGTATTAGGAGCAATGTACATGTTGATTTTTCTGTAAGGAAAGAAATGCTTCCATAATGTGCTGCTGCCTTTATGTCTATCTCCAATATGAGTTTTGTCATCACTTTGGCTTTTTGTGTTAATTTGGATGCTTGCTGTTCCCCAATTTTATTTCAGTTTGCTGCCTTCTGGTTAGCTTCCTCACCCACAATTTATTGTGTTATTTGTTTATTTATTTTAGATATTTTCTTTATTTACATTTCAAATGTTATCCCCTTTTCTAGTTTCCCCTCTGAAAATCCCCTATCCCCTCCCCCCTCCTTTAGCTTCTCTCACTTTTCCTACCCCCAGGAGTGGCTTATTCTTTTCCCTTTTAACAAAATATTTAGGAGTTTCACACATGCCTACAAATACAATGGTTTGATCAAGTTCACTCCTTGTTTGTTTATTCAATTTTTTCTCCATCCTCCCATTCCCCTATCACTGTTGCCTCCCAATGCCATGGCCACCCCTAATTGAGTCCTATCAATGCTGCCAATATGTTCTGGGCTGCAGAGTAATCTACTAGATATCCAATTGGAGCAGGAGTAAGCCTCTCAGAAGCTAAATCATTGAATAAAACTCTCTCTCCCAGAAGCCATCTGTTGTCAACAGTTTCTCAAATGATGGTGGGGCTATGTGAGTTTTCCTTTCTCCATGCTGGAGAGATCTTGTGAAGGTCTTATGCATACAGTCAAAGTCACTCTGAGTTCCTATGTGCACCTGTCATGTAGACGTCCACTGCCTGTGGCCCTTACAGTCCTTTTGCCTCTTCTTTCCTGATCCCTGAGCCCTGGGAGGAGAGCCGTGATACAGATGTTCCCTTTAGGCCTGAGCACTAAGAGTGCTTCTTTTTAGAATGTTTTGTCCCTGGTTTTTGTATAGTAAATTTTATGAGGTCTCCCATGTCTCATTGTCTCTTGATTTTCCTTTGAAATATATGTGTTAGAGATACATCCTACACTCAAATACCCCATTCCTTCTAAATGCAAGAAGCATTACTTCATTGTACTTTTCCTTCCGGTGTCCCTGTTGAAATATGTGATGTCAGTTTCATTATTGTTCTTTTATAAGTTTGTTCTTTCTCTCTAGTTGACAGCATATGGAATTTTTGCTTTGTTTTTGATGTTCATGTAATTTATGATAATGTGTTTAGATGTGGATTTTTTTTTTTTTTATTGATTCTGCTTGGCACTCTTAGTTTCAACAGTGGAAAAATACAAGATGTGGTTTGGCTATAGATACACAATACCAAATACATTTACCAACTCAAGTATTTTCCATATTCATCTATGTGCAGGAAAATCACTTATCCATGCACCTAATCTACCATTTGTTGATTCTCACTGTGTTAGTCTTTGTGTGGACTTTTATGCACATTGTTTCCTTATCTGCTGAGCAACTTCATGGAACACTTTTCATGTTTTGATGATGTGAAAATTGAGCCTAAAGCTTGTAACTTTTTCAAGATCTAAGAAATGCTAGACAGAGATGCCATCTAGACCTAAGTGTTTTGTCTGGACCTTTCTCTCATATCTGCCCCAATTTGTGAGTTTTTTTTAAAATGTATTTGGACTTGACTAATACTTTGTGGTTTAGGAAGGAATTTTATTTCAGATTAAAAATGATATAGTTATTTATATTTATGTGAAGGGAGAGTGAATTTCATGTAAATTACCTTGAGGATATTCTAATAATTTTGTTCAATTATGACGATGGCTCTAATCTTATTATAGAAGAGAATGTCAAGTTAAATGCTTTAAAGACAGTATTTGCTTATTGTTTGTGTCGCCTACATGTATTACAATGATTACTGCTGAAATAATTATTAGTAACATAAATATAAGGTCTGCATTTGGAAGAAGAAATATTGTAAACCAATAGTGGCAGGCATGTAATAAACTTCTAGAAGCCATTGATTGCCAGTACGGAGTAGCTGTTTGATATCTATATGTCCTGCTAATTCTTTTCCAACCTTGTTCCACAATGTCTATTTCTGTAACCAAAAGAGAAATGGATAAGATTGCCTAGAGATGTCAGAATAGTACTGGCAAGAATGTAAACTTTGAGTTGAGAATCATTGCTCTTAGATTCAGTCTCCGAGATGAAGCTTCCCTCTCCTTAGATTATTCGTAGATGGGTTTCTACCATCACCAAGTACGGTGACAGTGTTTTGAATTGTCATTGCTGTTTAGCATTTTCCCCGTATGTATTTACAACTCTTTAATGATTTTGGAAGAATATTAATGTGGGCAAAAGCAATCTTGACCATACCAGATAAAACTCAAAGAGAACATCTCCATTTCTTCTATACCCACTTAGTTCTTTTGTTTGTAAACTTGTTCACAAATGATCAAATCCTACATCAACCTAACTAATAATGTTCACTAGGGAAAAAGAGGCTCTTGTCTTCTAGAGGTAAATTATGGCTTGGTTCAGCTCAAATGATACTAGTTGTGAGTGAAGCCTGCATAGTTTTTTTTGTAATACTAATAGTAACTATTGGTTATTGAGATGTACCAGCAATTTGCAACACATTGTCTATGTCTCTGTTGATAATATGCATGGTTAATATTATTGTCACTTTGAAGATTAAGAGACCAGAGCCCATTTCCCAAATTCACTCAGCTGTCCATGCCAAAGTGGGGAGTCAGGCAGCTCTACCTACTGTGCACATAGCCCTGTTATCTCATCCCGCTCTGTTACCCACACTTAGAATCATCCATCAGCACTTTATCTTTCTGGTGATAATTCCTTGCTGTTATTGAAGTCCCTTTGGACCTTCGTGCTTGATATCATGTTATTAATAATAAGTTATGAGTAACTTCATTGTTGAGGTACAGGATCAAAGCCTGTTTGTAATTTCAGATCACAATAAAACACTCAACATCTCTCTGCTCAATAAGTGGAATAATTTGAGTAGATTTGAATTATGATCAGTTTATCAGTGGATTGGTGGTAAATTATCAGAAATTATCTAAAAACATGAAATTCACTTATATATGTCTAAAAGCTTTAGCAAGAAGAATTATGTCTTTGTTCCATACAACACTTAATGGATTGCTACCAGAAGATTTATAGATTTGACTCAGGTAGGAGGCTGTCTTAGACATAGCTGGACCATTGGATGCATCTTCTGACCTAACATTACATCATGGCTACCCTCATTAATTCTCTGGACTCTCCTCAGCTCAAAGGCTTATTGCTGACTCAGCTAGCTATGTTAGGTGCACAGGGATACCTGTCTATCAGTGCTCGATCCAACAGTCACTCATCATAAGAGACTACTCACAGTCCCATTTCAACTAATGAAAATAAAACAAAAAGTGTTTTCTGCCATACTAGCTCAATTACAAATCACTTAATTATTTATATATTTATATTTTTTATGTATGGGCGTTTTTCTGTATGTAGGATTCTAAGTGACAGAGTGGAGATGAGGTAACAGTGTCATGAGCCGAGTAGACAGGACTTCTTGACTTCACTATGACATGGATGTACCTGACCTTGTGCCCACTGAGGTCGGAAGAGGGTGTTGGATCCCTGATAACTGGAGTTGCAAATGGCTGTAAGCTGCTATGTGTCAGCTTGGAACTGAACCTTGTTCCTCCAGAAGAGAAAGAAACCAGTGGTCTTAACTAGTGAGCCACTCTCTAGACCCATTAATTCCATTTCAAGTGCTTAATAGCCCCACTTGTCTAGTTGGTATGGCATTACACAACAAAGCAGAGGGGTGATGTCATCTCCTCAGAAATCTCTGTCAGATGTATTAAGAATGATTTGTTTCTGTGTTCTTTAAGGAGGGTTACTGCATAGACCATACTGGGTGGTCATGTGATGCTGCCTTCTTAAATATCTGTTGGAGAGGGGATTTTGGCTTTGTTTATTATTATGTCACATAGCACAGTGATTGACTCACAGAAGCTCAGTAGATACTTATTCAGTGTTTCGTGAACAAAGAAACAAGGAAATGGCAAGTGGAGAAGAGCTGAGAAGTGATGGCATATGGCATCTGGGTGGCATCTTGGTGGCATGAGTACTAATTTTTATAAAAATAAAACAACTAATCAAACAGTGTTTTAATGAAGAGATGACAATTGTCCAGACTCTAAGGCCCAAAGCTGCCTATCACCAGGAAAGAAATGAAGCCAGTGTTTAATTGCACTGTCAAGTTCAGTTGTCTTTGATATAGAATGGGTGATTGTCAAATTCTGGTGGGATGTTACAGTGTTTCTAGATGAAAGTGACTTTTTTTTAAAATATTTTTTTATTACGTACTTTCCTCAATTACATTTCCAATGCTATCCCAAAAGTCCCTCATACCCTCCTCCCCCCCACTCCCCTACCCACCCATTCCCACTTTTTGGCCCTGGTGTTCCCCTGTACTGGGGCATATAAAGTTTGCGTGTTCAACGGGCCTCTCTTTCCAGTGATGGCCGACTAGGCCATCTTTTGATACATATGCAGCTAGAGTCAAGAGCTCCGGGGTACTGGTTAGTTCATAATGTTGTTCCACCTATAGGGTTGCCGATCTCTTTAGCTCCTTGAATACTTTCTCTAGCTCTTTCATTGGGGGCCCTGTGATCCATCTAATAGCTGACTGTGAGCAGAAAGTGACTTTTGAAAGAAAAAAAAAGATTGTTCTTTATTTTATGCCAAAGAATTTATGTTCTCTTCTTGAGGAAGTCAAGAAAAGAAATCTGAAGTTTTTATCATACAGATCTTTCACTTCCTTAGTTAGAGTCACGCCGAGATATTTTATATTATTTGTGACTATTGAGAAGGGTGTTCTGAAGAAAGAAATTAAAGAAGATCTCAGAAGATGGAAAGATCTCCCATGCTCATGGATTGGCAGGATCAACATTGTAAAAATGGCTATCTTGCCAAAAGCAATCTACAGATTCAATGCAATCCTCATCAAAATTCCAACTCAATTCTTCAACGAATTAGAAGGAGCAATTTGCAAATTCATCTGGAATAACAAAAAACCTAGGATAGCAAAAACTCTTCTCAAGGATAAAAGAACCTCTGGTGGAATCACCATGCCTGACCTAAAGCTTTACTACAGAGCAATTGTGGTAAAAACTGCATGGTACTGGTATAGAGACAGACAAGTAGACCAATGGAATAGAATTGAAGACCCAGAAATGAACCCACACACCTATGGTCACTTGATCTTCGACAAGGGAGCTAAAACCATCCAGTGGAAGAAAGACAGCATTTTCAACAATTAGTGCTGGCACAACTGGTTGTTATCATGTAGAAGAATGCGAATCGATCCATACTTATCTCCTTGTACTAAGGTCAAATCTAAATGGATCAAAGAACTTCACATAAAACCAGAGACACTGAAACTTATAGAGGAGAAAGTGGGGAAAAGCCTTGAAGATATGGGCACAGGGGAAAAATTCCTGAACAGAACAGCAATGGCTTGTGCTGTAAGATCGAGAATTGACAAATGGGACCTAATGAAACTCCAAAGTTTCTGCAAGGCAAAAGACACCGTCAATAAGACAAAGAGACCACCAACAGATTGGGAAAGGATCTTTATCTATCCTAAATCAGATAGGGGACTAATATCCAACATATATAAAGAACTCAAGAAGATGGACTTCAGAAAATCAAATAACCCCATTAAAAAATGGGGCTCAGAACTGAACAAAGAATTCTCACCTGAGGAATACCGAATGGCAGAGAAGCACCTGAAAAAATGTTCAACATCCTTAATCATCAGGGAAATGCAAATCAAAACAACCCTGAGATTCCACCTCACACCAGTCAGAATGTCTAAGATCAAAAATTCAGGTGACAGCAGATGCTGGCGAGGATGTGGAGAAAGAGGAACACTCCTCCATTGTTGGTGGGATTGCAGGCTTGTACAAGCACTCTGGAAATCAGTCTGGTGGTTCCTCAGAAAATTGGACATAGTACTACCGGAGGATCCAGCAATACCTCTCCTGGGCATATATCCAGAAGATGCCCCAACTGGTAAGAAGGACACATGATCCACTATGTTCATAGCAGCCTTATTTATAATAGCCAGAAGCTGGAAAGAACCCAGATGCCCCTCAACAGAGGAATGGATACAGAAAATGTGGTACATCTACACAATGGAGTACTACTCAGCTATTAAAAAGAATGAATTTATGAAATTCCTAGCCAAATGGATGGACCTGGAGGGCATCATCCTGAGTGAGGTAACACATTCACAAAGGAACTCACACAATATGTACTCACTGATAAGTGGATATTAGCCCAAAACCTAGGATACCCAAGATATAAGATACAATTTCCTAAACACATGAAACTCAAGAAAAATGAAGACTGAAGTGTGGACACTATGCCCCTCCTTTGAAGTGGGAACAAAACACCCTTTGAAGGAGTTACAGAGACAAAGTTTGGAGCTGAGATGAAAGGATGGACCATGTAGAGACTACCTTATCCAGGGATCTACCCCATAATCAGCATCCAAACGCTGACACCATTGCATACACTAGCAAGATTTTATTGAAAGGACCTAGATGTAGCTGTCTCTTGTGAGACTATGCCGGGGCCTAGCAAACACAGAAGTGGATGCTCACAGTCAGCTAATGGATGGATCACAGGGCTCCCAATGGAGGAGCTAGAGAAAGTACCCAAGGAGCTAAAGGGATCTGCAACCCTATAGGTGGATCAACATTATGAACTAACCAGTACCCCGGAGCTCTTGACTCTAGCTGCATATGTATCAAAAGATGGCCTAGTCGGCCATCACTGGAAAGAGAGGCCCATTGGACACACAAACTTTATATGCCCCAGAACAGGGGAACGCCAGGGCCAAAAAGGGGGAGTGGGCGGGTAGGGGAGTGGGGGTGGGTGGGTATTGGGGACTTTTGGTATAGCATTGGAAATGTAAATGAGCTAAATACCTAATAAAAAATGGAAAGAAAAAAAAAGAAAAGAAATCTGAGAGTGGCTGAAAATTAAAAACAAACAAACAAACAAACACCCCCAAAACCACACAAGCACTCATCCTTTGGATTATGAGAAAAACAAGAAGGTGCTAGGTCAACACTTATAAACAAAGCAGTGCTCCTGGTTACAGGAAATCTGGACTCCTGGAGCCTTCTCAGGACTCACATGTTCTGTGAGCCAGTCTTACGCAGACAACATATTTATATGGTGATGGCAATAACAGAGGCACACACTTCATGTTTGTGATGACAGAGTCTAGGGTACAGAACCCTGAGATTCTTTGTACTGCAGAATTAAGCTTGCTTTTGATTATGCTTTTACTATTTATTTGATGATAGCTGCCATTTCATATGCTCACTTAAAAAATATGAAAGACCCATATAATTAAGCTTGAGAAATAGGTAGTTGTTCTGTGAATGCTATTCTCAGTATCTAAGCCACAGTATGGCTGCCACACCCAATTCTTCTTTGCCCAGGGCTGCATCTGCTGACCCATGTCTGTTACTGTGCCCTGGAATTGATCTTCTGTTGGACTCTGGAGGGTCTCTTTGCTCAGTTGTTGTCATCATTTATGCTGGACAAACACTTTTTTGACTGTCATAAAAGTTTACTTAACAAAACTATTAATGTAACTATGTATATGACTTGATAATTTTCTTGTGCTAGGGATGAACCCAGAATTTGCAAATATTGGTAAGCATGCTGTCACTGAGATATTCCTCCAGATCCAGATATATTTTAAATTAATTAATTAATTAATTAACAGTTTCATAGAGATATCTAATGTATTTTGATAATTTTTTCTCCATTGCCTCATTGACAGTTTTCCAATTTCTCTGTACCCCTCTTTTTCAACAAGTCTCTCTTCTAGTCTCATGTCTTTAAGAAAGCCATAATACTGGGCTTCATTAGGGTTTCTTAACTAAAACTTGGGTGTGGGTTTATTTAGGAACACAAGCAACATACCAGAGGCTTTGCTACTGAGGAACCTGTCTCCCTTTCCTCAGAAACCATTATATACCACCAATACTCTCCCATAATCTGATTTTTAATCTCACAATAAAGTAAGCTGTTTGGAAATGGGACAGGTTTCCCTCTGCAGTCTTATCTTGGCAGCTAAACAGTTATTCATACTTGTTACCAGGCTTCTCATGTGATGATTCTATTTCCTCTTCTTACAACCACTCCAACTGTTCTGTCTCCCACCAATTATCTCCACACATTGATCTATCACAAAGTCCAGAAAGTTCTGAAATCCTACAGCATTGCTTACTCAGGCCCACCACCTATAAATTTCAGTATCAACATCATTCTCTCACATCATGAGCTTTGCTAGTGGTGTAGATTTGGCAAGTTCACAGCTGCATTCACCCGGACAAACAGATTTGATTTAGTGAAGTACAGCTATAGGATAGAATGAGAACATCTGAGTCCAACATGAATTGGAGTTGCCTTAAGTCTCTCTTCTTGTAACTCGAGAGCTGTGATGGGAGAGGACATGCCCTTGGATTTGTTCCTCTCGCTTTTGCATGTGTGACTCTGGAAGCTAGTCTGAAATGAGGACATGTATAGTAGGGTTCTGGTGCACAGCAATCTTAAATTAGAAATCAAGACTGGGAAAGTGCTAGATTCACCATTCTATAGTTTACAGTTTTTATGATATCTAAAGCTCAGATGTTGAAGTTTTGATTCCTAGGGCAGCAATATTGGAGGTGGTGCTCTTGGGGGAATCAGTAGCTCTCTGATCTCAGGAATAGCTTGTTTCACTTATAATTCATAGTTTGTTGACTCTTGTGGAAGATACTTGGTTATTGAAGTGAGCTCTTGTCTGCTTTCTGGTCGCTATGAGCTGAGCAGCTTTGCTTCATCCCATGGTTCATGTCATCATGATTTCCCTTCTTGTGGGCACAGTCCAAGTTAATTGTGGACTAACTCCTCTGAAACCAGGAACTGAAACAAATCTTCTCTCTTTTCTAATAAATTGGTTCAGGTATTTTATCATACCAATGGGAAGCTTATTAACATCTACATTATAGTCAGTTACTCCAGATGGTACAAGAGAAGAAAAATGGGACACTCCAGAAAATTTATCTGCCAATAGTTTTTTCAAAAGTATCTTATGAAAATAGGTTTTCATTACGTAAGTATATGATCTTACCTTTTCTACAAACTATTTATGGATCTGGACAGAAAATAGTTTGTTTATTCTATAGGACCACCAGTTCAAGTCTTATTGATGAGAAAGAAGTGCTTAGCTGCTCATGATTAAATATATAGAAAAACAGTATCATATATATGACATATATATATATATATATATATATATATATATATACACATATAAACACATAAATGTTATTCCTTCATACTCATTATTCTTTTCCTTTACTAAAACATAAAACCTTTGCTTTAGTTTGTTCCATCTGCCAGTAGTGTGTAAAAAAAAAAAAGAAAGAAATTAAGGAAAAAAAACACCTTTAAACAAAATTTAGATCAGTGGCAGTAAGTAGAGTAGAGAGTTGGAAGTGTCTTGTCTTCCATTCCTACACGGCAAGAAATGTTCTAAGTTAGCCTTGTTGGGAACATGGACTCAGAAGGTATCCTTCTCTTTGCTTTTATAGGATACTGTAAGCTATGATTTAGAAGGAGTGTATCAAGTTACAGACCTGTAAGAAAAATCCAAGGACTGTCTGTATTTTTTTAACCCAGTTTAAGAAAGTTTTGGCTGTTTGACTGTCAAGGTGTGACAGTGTTTTCCTTGAACTTTTGGATAGCCCACAGTATATTGTCCTCCTACAGCTCCTGCATTATTGAGAGGACCTTGTGCACCCTGAGGGTGTTTAGTGGGATTGGCTCTGGCAGGCAGACCCAGAAATCTCAGCTGGAAAACTCTTCATTTAGAGGAGATCTGAAAGCAGTTGTGATGTGGCTGAACTACGCTACTCCATCATTGGTATGGAATTCTGGGCTAGTGAATGTATTGCACACACACAGGTGTCTTTCTAGACTTAGTATTTAGTTCTGCAGCTATGATGGATAGTGTTTTCATTTTATACTAGATAAAAAGCCAACACAAACTTTGAAATTCAGTTTTATGATTATAAGACATGCAACGTTTTTCACTGTTGGTAGATGGAATGTTTGATTGATACCTGATTGGACAAGCCTTGCAAACCCAGGAGAAACCCCATTTATTGGGATACATAGTGTTGTGATGTATCATCAAATTCCATTTTCTTCCTGATTGAGGACTCAGTGTGAGCAGCTGCCTCATGCTAACTCCTACTGCCATAGCCAGAGCTGTCTTCACAGCCCTGCCTTCCCAGCTACACTCACTGTACCTTCAAATGAACTATGAGTCACTACAAATCCCTCCTTCTTTAAGTCCCCTTTGTCAGGTATTTTATCACAGAAAGAGGAAAAGTAACCACTATTTTGCTAAGGACCTTTTGGTCTATACTCTGGGGTAGTGGTGTGTAGTTGCTGGTTCTTGTGTTATCTTTGATGTTAGGCTAGGACTAGTTTCATAGGATGAGTGATGCAGTATTTATTCTGCATCTGTCCTATGAAGGAGATTATGAGTAATTATCACAATTTATTCTCTAAATATTTGGGAGAATTTGCCAGTGGTCCCATCTGGCGATGCTGTTTCTGTTCTGGAACCTTATTAGTCATGACTCTATTCCTCTAATGGATACCGACCTGTTTAGATTGGTTGATTCTGCTTGTGTATATTTTGCTAAACTACATTTGTCAAAAAAAATTGGTCTTAGCTTTCTAAGTTAACAGATTTGTAGTAATTGATGTGTTCATCCTCCCACTTCAAGTTCCTTGACTTCTAATCAAGGCTTGCTATTTCTTCCCACCCCTCTGTCTCAAACTTGATTTGCTCCCCCCAATTTTTTGAATGTGGAAAACGTACGTCTCTTACTTCACATTTTATTTTCTAATTTTTAACGTTTGTATTAGGTTTTCACCTCCCACCTTTATGTGGGTTTTGAATATTGCACTTTCCTTGTCAGGTTTCTACATCAAGTGCCTTTACCTGTTGGTGAACCACATTGCTAGCCTGGCATTATTTCTAATATATGTATTCAATGCTATAAATTTCTTTTTCAACTTTGTGGTTGCTGCAAAGTAAAACAAACACTGAATGGAGCAAAAGACTAAATCCTTCTAATGGTAGAAGGGTGAGTTTTTGAGGTCAAGGAAATAGGACGTCCAGAGGCACTGAAGAAGGGAAATACTTGAGCTGCTTGATGAACATCCTATCTGAGTGAAGTGAGTTAGGCAGGCAACAGAAATACTGGAAGGAATTGTACTTTCATTGTTTTGCTGCTGCATCAAATGCCTTTACCCATAGCATTTTGAGGAGCTACCATGAAAGCACAGGGGAGCAGTAAAAGCCAGTAGAGAGAATAGGCTTGATTTTAGGATAAGGCAAGTTCTCTTGCTGTCCTAAAGATGCTCCCTGTCCTCAGGAAAAAATCCTCCCCATAGAACTTGTTTCTTCTCATACTAGATAGATGATGATTCACAACCCAGTCATTGTGATTGTGACTCTACAATGCTTCTCAGAGATCCCACTCCAATACAATTTGAACCACAGCTTGGCTTTCCCTCTCCTTGCATAGACCCAGGTTTCTAGTTTCTGTCTTAGATTTTCTTCTCTCTGTAGAACTTAACATTTCATGCAAGCCAAGTCTAACAAAGCCTGCCAACTTTTGATCATTGAGAAGCTGTCTGGTTGTCCTTTGTATTTGAGAGGGATTAAGTCATGGGCTTCCAACTTCTTTTGTATTTGTATGGTCATGGGCTTCCAACTTCTTTTGGGTAGTTTTGTTTTCTCTGTACCATAAGTATTTCATCACTTTGGCTTCTTGCTTGAATGCTGTGAGCAAAGGTCACATAGCTATTCTTCCACAGGTTATGTTTTCCTGCTTTGGCTTCTTCCATGATTTTCCTTATCTTTGACTTTCTGTGATTGGAAATGACACACCTGTAGGAGCATTTCTCTTGGGTGTTCATAATAGCTTGGTACTAGCTGGGATGGAAGGGTCTGTGATTGGAAACCTGGCACAAACTTACGTGACTTTTTAGTCATATTGTTTCAAATACACCTTCTGTCCCACTCCATGCTTTTGACAGGTATGTTACTCCTTCCCAAGTTACCCACAGCTCTAAGCTATTCTCTGCTGTGTTTTCTGCCTCTGCTCTCCTTGATTTCCATTGTTTGAGGTGCTGACCAGCTCACTGATTTTGTCAGCAGGGCTCAGTCCACAAGTGAGTGCATCAAAATCACTGTCCATTTCTATTAGAAAACACTTTAGCAATTCAACTCTTTTTCTTAGGATTTCCATGACTTTTCAGCCCATACCTTCTGTCTACTTTATCCAGTAGAATTATTAGCTTAAGAATCAAAGTGGCTTCACTTCCTGGCCTGATCATTCAAACAGTTCTGCAACATCTTATTCTGATACTTGCCACGCATCTTCAAATTGTGTTTTTCATCACTTCTATGCCTTTTCTATTTTGCTTTGCCAGCTGGACATGATGCACCAGGTAAATGAAATGGTTATAAATTGCATTTTGTTAATGTGCTTTGTGATCTTATAATTCAGTCTCAGACTAGAAAGTGAACTTTACAAATGTTTAGTTGTCACACACATCCAACACACACTTTGGTAGAGGCTAGTAGGGCTAGAATTCTATTATTTCTTTCTCTGTTGTAGAGGAGACTGATGGATGCTTGGCTGATACCCTTCCAGCAGATCAACGAGACTCTGATACTTCCCCATGCAGGCAAACATTTGCTACTAACTCTGCAGAGAGCAGCTCTTTCTGAGAAGAGTGCTAAGGCATACTTTAAACAGGTCCTTTCCCCATTTATTCTTCAGGAAGCACTGTTGAGGGATTGATTTTTCTCTAATTTTTCCTATGGGAATCTCATGGAGCTCTGCAGCTAAAAGCTCATAAAAGCACAGGCGCTTAGGAGCCTCCAGGGCTTGAGCTCCTGGAGTCTGTAGCTCTCAGTTGTCTACACTGAGTGTACTGGCTGGTTTTATGTCAACTTGACACAAGCTTGAGTCATCTCATCAGAGAAGAAGGAGCCACATGGAGGAAATGAATCTATAAGATCCACCTGCAAGGCATTTTCTTAATGAGTGATCAATTCTGGAGAGTCCAGCCCCATTGTGGGTGATGCCATACTGGGGTTCTATAAGAAAGCAGGCCAAGCAGACCATATGAAGCAAGCCAGTAAGCATCACCCCTCCATAGCCTCTGCATCAACTTCATCCTCCAGACTCCTGCCTTGTTTATGTTCTTGACTTCCTTTGGTGATGGACAGCAATGTAGAAACATAAGCTGAGTAAACCTTTCCTCTCCAACTTGCTTTATGGAGTTTTGTTACAGCAATAGAAACTCAAAGCAAGACACTGAGCCTTCAGCAATCCTACCCCTGCAGCTGCTTTTCCCACCTGCCTTTCTTTTGCTCTAGTAAGGAATGGCCCCCTGTATTTGCCTGACTGTGTCCAGTCCTGCAGATAGTTGTTTGGTCTGTGTTCTCTACTCTCTTAGAGAGCTTAGACAAATTATTCAGTTTACAGATTTTCTTGTTTTTCTTACTTGTCAGGAGAAATAGCGACGTCTAAACTCTGTATTGCACAGCGTTGTAAACCAGAAGTCTCCTTTCATGACTGTACTCTTTGCCATGAACTTACTTAGCAAAATCATCAAGGGATGTTGTCAGTCAAACAAAATTACTATAGTTTGTCTCTGAAGACACTGTATGTCAAAATGTTGCCATCTTGAATGGCACAACAACTGAAAGGCAAATTAAAAGCAGATGCTGCCATCAACTTTGACATCACTAGGGACCTAGTTCATGCAGATTATAGACCAGATAAAAAGGACCACTATTAAAGAGGTTAGATATTTATACTAGATAATTGGCAAACATTATTGTTAGCAGATGAAGTTGTTTGAAACTGGTGTGTTTGCTTCTGAATCAGATGGGAAATTCGTGGCCTTAGGCTCATCTTTCAATTTCAGCTTATGAGGTGTATGATGCATGGGGCAAAATTTTATTTTCTATATTGAAAGTCTGTATTTAAGTAATTTTTGCAAATGAGAGTCTTCATTCACTGCTGGTGTGTTATTATGGATCATGTGCATTTAATGCATTTAATGTTGCTACTGGAGCTTCTGCAGCAGATGTGGGAAGAGATTGATGTGTTGATGGCTTTATGTTTAGAAGTCACAGTCTGACTATATTCTACTAGTTCCATCGTTTATGTAGGATTTTAAGCAGTGAAAGTGAATAATCTGGGAGACTAGATTAGTAGAATATTACGGCATCCAGTTTGGATAGTCCCTAAAACCTTCACTGGTAAGAATAAGAATTCTATTACATTGTAGTTTTAAAAATTATTTTATTATATTTAATATATTTATATAGTCCTTTCAACCATAATTTTCAGTATGAATACACCAACCAGGTGCCCATTTATTTATTTAGTAAGATGTTATTTCTGAGGTTCCACGATCATTAAGTTGTAGTTTGATGGTTGTGTTTCTGCATGCTGCTTTGATAGAGTTAAGAATATCCTAGGTGCGTTGCTGTAATAAAAAAAGTTTAAGCTTTGATTGTTTTACTTTTTGCCCATAAACTGGTTCCTATTCTACATAGTGGGCAGTTTTTATCTATTAGGGGGTGTAGACACAACAATGCAATCAAGATGAACAGTAGTAAAAAGATTATAGTTCTGTCTTCAGTTAACAGTCTTTGTATCTCTTTTTTGACACCAACTATGCATTTTTATAAGAAAGAATTTTATGAGGCCCCTCACTTGGTTACCTTTTTTGTTTGTTCTATTATTTTATTCTATTCTGGCTTCCTTGTTAAATGTAATTACATTTGATATCAAAGTTCTTTTACTGTTTTTAATGTATTTTATTGGAACATTTTCATTTTCTTTTAAATTTAAGGGTGGCTGTTTACACTGTAAAGAGGTTGACAGGTCTGTAATGTTACACTTACATTTTCAGTTTTGTCTATACTTTAATTTTCTGTAAGGAAAATTCTGCTTTTAACTTTTGATTTTGTTATCATTATTTACTTTTCATTGTTATCAGTTGTTTGAGAAATTAGATTTCATTTGATCATATCCATGCCCCCTTACTCTACCCAGATCTACCCTACTTCTTCATCCACTCAACTTTTCATCTTCTCCCCCCTCCCCTTTTAAACCCATTTGTGCTGTCTATATAAGGCCTTCCACTGGAGAATGGTCCACCTACCAGGAATCACACTCTTAAACTAATTCTCCCTTTCTTTTGAAGTTATTAGATTTATCAGAAGTCATTAGATTTCTTATCAGAAGTCATTAGATTTCTTGCTCACCTCCCCCCTCCATGTTGGGTTTGGGTCTGGTTTGATCTTAGGCAGGTCTTGTGCATGCCTGTTACAACTGCTGTGAGTTCATAGGTCCAACTGTCTTGCTGCATCCCCCAAACACTGTTGTCTTATAGTCATCTCTGGCTCTTAGAATCATTCTTTCCCTTCTTCTGCAATGATCAATCCTTGAACCTTGGATCAATAAAGTAGTGTGGTATAGATGTCCTGTATAGGGCTGAGCATTCTCAGGTCTCTTATTCTCTGCACCTTGACCAGTTGTGTGTGCCTATGTTAACCACCATCTACTTAAGAGAGTGGCTTTTCTCCTATGGGCTGGGAAATGCAGTAATCTATCAGTATAATAATAAGCCATTAGAAGTCAGTTTAATACTATGTCCACACTGCAGAATAATAATGGCAGATTCTTCCTAGTCACAGGTTACTGGCCTGATAATGGTGCCATGTGTGGGATTTATCCTTTGGAATAGGTTTCAATTCCTATTAGAAAGCAGTTGTTTACTTCCCTGATAGTTATGCCTCTGATGCAGCATCAACGACATGTCTTTCCAGGCCAGTTATTATTATAGCTCCCAGGGTTCATAGCTGGGTCAAACTGAGGATTGGTTTTCTTTTCTGGTAGGGTGTATAACGGTTTCCAGCACCATGAAAACTAGGCAGTGGGAATGGAGCTTCCAGGTAAGAGTACCAGCTTGATTACAACAGCATCAGACCATCAAGTTCCAGGAGGGGGCGTAACAGAAACATTGGTAATAGCTTGTAATATTTGGGAGAATATGAGCTCACTGGCCAACATCTCCAAAAGAGGTAACCTATTTCTGATGCTGAGCTTTTTATTTGTTATTCTATGGTGTAGAAGTTATATTGTTGTCCTGTTACAAAGTAACTTCATTTAGTGTGTATATATATATATATATATATATATATATATATATATATATATACATATATATATATATATATATATACACACACACACATATATATATATATATATGTACACACACACACATATACATACATACATATATATATGAGCATATATTTCAGGAAGCTTATTCAATAGGTGTTTATGGCTTTTTAAAAAGGTTTTCATGTTATTTAGCCATCTCTCTATTCCCTCCTGTACTCTGTGATCCCACCCCCTGGCTAATTCAAGTCTCTCTCCCCACCCCCCACACTTATTTCCCTTAGACCTTCGCATCAGTGGATTTAATTCGCCCTTCTTTGAAAGCCCTGCCTCCATGACCCCTTACTTATTTTTTGACCTCTGACGGCATTCCCAATGGAACACCCAATCCTGAAAACTCAAAGCGACCATCAACTAATGGGAGAAACCATGCAAAATTTATCTTTTTGGTTCTGGATTACCTCACGCAGAATGATGTTTCCAGCTCTATCAGTTATCAGCAAATTTTATAATTTTGTTTTCTTGGCATCTGAATACAATTTCATTGTGTAAATGTACCACACTTCCATTATCTGTCTATTATTAGCTGATGCACATCTAGGCTGCTTCTATTTTCTAGCGATTGCTAATAGAGAGCCATGGGCATGGATAGGCAGGTATCACTATAGTAGGATATAGATATATGCCCAAAGTGGTATAGTTGTTCCATGGGGTAGGTGTGTTTTGAGCTTTTTGAGGAACTTCCACTTGGATTTTCATGGTTCATGTGGCAGCTGTATCTTTCTTTTTATTTCCCTTTTATAAATTTAGAGTATGACAACATAATTCAAGATTTTTTCGTGTCTTAGAAACCCCCTCCCCTATTTTTCTCAGTATCATTTTCTTTTAAAAAACTTGAATGTTGTGCCTTTCACTTAGTGTTGATGGTTACATTTTCTTTTTTTTTTTGTTTATTTTTAATTAGGTATTTTCTTCATTTACATTTCCAATGCTATCCCAAAAGTCCCCCATACCCTCCCCCCACTCCCTTACCCACCCACTCCCACTTCTTGGCCCTGGCCTTCCCCTGTACTGGGGCATATAAGTTTGCAAGACTAATGTGCCTCTCTTCACAGTGATAGCCGACTAGGCCATCTTCTGATACATATGCAGCTAGAGACATGAGCTCTGGGGGTACTGGTTAGTTCATATTGTTGTTCCACCTATAGGGTTGCAGATCCCTTTAGCTCCTTGGGTACTTTCTCTAGCTCCTCCATTGGGGGCCCTGTGATCCATCCAATAGCTGACTGTGAGCATCCACTTCTTTGTTTGCTAGGCCCTGGCATAGCCTCACAAGAGACAGCTATATCTGGGTCCTCCTTTCAGCAAAATCTTGCTAGTTTATGCAGTGGGTCATTTTGAGCTCTAAATTTTATAGGTTTAAAATATCTTCCTTGCATGTATTGTTTTGTGAATTCATATTTTAATTTTCCTGAAATTAAGATTATAGTTCTAAGAGTACACTTGCTTTCATTATTATATTTTATATTTTATAATAATAAAATCAGGGAACAAATTTCTTTATTAACAATCTTTTTATTGTTAATTTTGATCATTCTTTGATTGTAACTTTTAGAGTTGGTTGAAATGAGACCTTTGGAAAGACATTTCTTTTGTATTTCTTTTGAGCCACTTTAATTTTCTTTGACATCAATAATGTGGATATCAACTTTATAGCTATTGGTTTTACTGCTTTCATGCTGTCTTATACTTTCTGCTTTTCCTTTTTTATAAATAGAAATTGATGTAATATCAAATCATATATAATATTATATATTAATTTTATTTCGATGTATCATATCTGTATAATTTTCATCCATTTTAATGTTGTATTTTTATGTTTTCTGTACACTTTCCTATATTTGCTTTTGCTTTAGATCTAAACAAGCCATCTTTTTTGCCCAGCACCAGAATACTTAAGAAAATGCAGTTGTCCACGGTCAGATATGGACGTGGGCTTCTCAACAGAGTGAAGAGCTGCCTTATTTGTCTTTCATTGTTGCAGAGGCCTCAGGCTGAAGCCCTGCAGCTACTACACTAGACCACATTCTTGTACTTGGCATCCCACGTGTTGATTTTCAGAAAAATTTAGAACATAGTTAATCTGACAGGTCTTGCATATAAAATTCTACTTCATGCTTTATCAAAATGTTGAATAACTGGCTCAGCTACATTTGCCCTTCAGACCTTTCTTGGTGACCAGCATTTCCCACATTGTCACAGTCTGAGTTGATTGCCGATATCAACCAAGAAAACAGTTTTTCTTAGCTCATTTTGCTCATTAAATTATTGACCTTGCCCTTGAATACATTTGAATTCCTGATGTTTGGACTAGAGGTTAATTTTAACTGCAGATTTTATTCCTTTAATTGTCACAAGCAAAAGTGAAACGGTTTTCTTTTAACTCTTGGGTTGGACTGCAATTCTCCAATAAACATCTTGATGTTTTATTTTTTATGCTCTGTGTTGAAGAATAATGTAATAAACTAGTCAATTTAATTGTATAAATTGGTGGATATTAGTGGGTGTATGCACCCAATCTCTGACAGGAATAAGATACACAACAATTTTCTCAGATATGTAAGTTCTCTTATAGTTTCTTACAGTCGATCTCTTCCCTCTACTCTCTAGTAATGAGGGACAACTGGTTATTTCTGGTTTTTTATTTTAGCTTTTATTCTAGAAGATTACATAAATGTATTTTCATATCGACATCCATTTATTGTAATATCTCAGAGATTCATCTTGTGGTTATCGATACTGGCAATCAATTCCTTTTCATGGGTGAGTTGTATTCTATGACATAGGCTAGCACTCTTGTCTTAGCTCTTCACCAGTGATAGATAGGTTGTTTTGCTATTTCTTTGACAGTGGTGGTAGTCTACTACATTGCTTTATACATTCCAGGCGAACATTGTACCACTGAGTCACACCTTCAGCCTTCATCCGAATTGTTGAATAGTAAGAACTAAAGTGTTTTGGGCTTTCATACAGTAACATTCATTTAGACACACGTTTTCATATATCTAGGAATAAAATGCCAAGTCATTTCAAGCATATGTTTAACTTATAAGCAAACTGTTGAGCTGTTTTCTTGGAGTGGTATAGCATTCTCCAGGCTTAGCAGAAATGTGTGTGCGTGTACGTGTTCTGTGTGTGTTCGGGGAAGGGGTTGTAGCTGCTCTGGGGATATGGAGTAGTTCATAGGTGCTTTCAATTGCATTATCCCAAACTACTAACCATTCTTTCACATGGTTTTTGAGACATCATGTCTTCTTTGGTGGCATTTGTTTAGAGTCTCTTATACTTTTGTTTTAAATGCAATATTTATTTTTTAAATACTTTCTCCAGTTCAGTCTAAAGATTAGACCTTTTTTTAAAAAGTAGTATTTTAAATTTATAAAGAGAAATTTTAGTTTTTGTTTATTATATTCTAAGAAAGCTATGACTATCCCCAAAGATTTTTCTCATATGCTTATTTAGAAATTTTGTAGTTTGGTTTTTATGATAGGGACTGTGCTGTATTGTCTGTCAATGTTTGTATGTGGTCTGAGTTAACAAGTGAACTATCTATCTTTTTCCTGTGGCTATTGAATTGTTCTGAAACATTCCTAAAGAAAAATATCTTGGTTTCCTTCTTCTTTTCTTTTCTTTTCTTTTCTTTTCTTTTCTTTTCTTGTCTTGTCTTGTCTTGTCTTGTCTTGTCTTGTCTTGTCTTGTCTTGTCTTCCCTTCCCTTCCCTTCCCTTCCCTTCCCTTCCCTTCCCTTCCCTTCCCTTCCCTTCCCTTCCCTTCCCTTCCCTTCCCTTCCCTTCCCTTCCCTTCCCTTCCCTTCCCTTCCCTTCCCTTCCCTTTCCTTTCCTTTCCTTTCCTTTCCTTTCCTTTCCTTTCCTTTCCTCTTTCTTTCTCTCTCTCTCTCTCTCTTTCTCTCTCTCTCTCTTTCTTTCTTTCTTTCTTTCTTTCTTTGAGGGTCTCTCTGGTTTTATTCTTTTTTTTGTCTTTTATTGATTTTCTTTTTTAACTAAATGCTTATTATTGTCAACTATCCATTGACTGATATGCATGGATTGATTCTTGGCATATTTATTTTGTCTTGATGGTCTGTAGAACTGTCTGTTAGAGAATATCTTACTGTTTTGTTAGTGAAACTATGTAGTAAATCTTTAAATCAGGTGGTGTAAGGACTACTATTTTGCTTTATTTTAAAAATAATGTTGGACTAGTTTATATTACTTTTAATTTCAGCTCCTCACTTTCTGTTTTTTAAAATTTCACAATTTCCTCGATAGAAATTAGCTATTAAGTGACTGTACACATCTCCACTTAACTAGTTCTTCCTTAATTTCTCTTAGGAGTACCATATAGTGTTAAGTATTGTTCGTAGTTTTTTTCTAGCTTATTTATCTCTTTTATTTGCTTGCTGAATGAGTCTGTGCAGGCTCTCACTTCATATGTATGTGTGAAGACCAGAGGGTCTCTTGCAGGATATAATTCTCTTTCTAGACTGTGGGTTGCAGAAATCAAACTCAAATTTTCACCGATTCTGGTAAGCATCTTTAGCTACTCTGTCAACTCAGATTTTCCAGAAATGTCTTAAAATTCATGATTGTTCTCTGTGCAAATTTGAATAATCTGTTATTACTCTTGAATTATTGTCAATATTTCTCAAATGGAAACTCTTTGATTCTTCTGAGTGTTGCAGTAGTTTGATGGGATCAAAGATGACGTGCTCAGGAGAGAAGGCATGACTTAGCATGTATTTTAAAAATAATACTGCTAAATGTGGTATCCATTTAGGCCAAGGGACCCACATGTAGTCAAAGAATAAGTGATATCCTAAGGAATTGTGCAACTACAGGTCCTACCAAAGCATGTCTTTTAGATAGCTCTCAGGCAGGCTGTCCTCATGGATAGCTGACTTGTTCTTTTTCTAAAGATGATCTGAAGTATGGAAGTGGGTACTTGTAACCCTGGGCTAAGTCTGAGCATCAGCCTTTGGGATATTCCTGTTGCAGGGCCTAGACAACTCTCTATCCCTACAGTTGATTCGAGGTCTGGTTGACTCCACTAGAGCTGGATCTGAAGGTCATGAACTTAGCAGTGGCAGTGAACTCCTGCTGTTGCTATGGCTACTTGATTTGTAGCAGTGCCATCTATGACCTCTCACCTAATTTATCTAGACTCTCTTCAAGATTCATGCAAAGACACCACAGGCAAAATGCTTGAGCTATATGGAGAGCCCTTTGGAGTGCAGTCTTGAAAAGCTGATTTAAAGTTGCTGACACTCCATGGTCTTCAGAGTGAGCCAGCTGTTCTCTGGGCTGGAGAAGTGTCAGTGTGGGATATTTTCTAAATTCCTTTCTGCCAACTTTGGTAGCAGCAAATGTCTTTCCTGATGTCTGGAAATGTTGGAGAAATGACTTAAGAATTTACCTAGCAACACAGTATTTGAAAATAAGAAGAAAGAATCTTTCTTTGAAGTAAAGGTAAAATTGCATACAATTACCTAGACCCTTCAGAGGCAGAGAGGAGAGTTTAAAGTAGCAGCGCACCCTGAAGTGGCTTCCTCATCTTCCAGGCTATTATTCAAGGAAGATGCTTTTTGGAGAGCCTTGCAAGTGAGGGAGTTGCACCGGTTCAAATAAATGCTGCTCGCTGACCAAAATCTACCAGTCTAGTGGAGCATAAAAATTACTGTTCATGCATACATATCTACTTCTTATTTATTGCTAAGGTAAGAAATATCTAGCTACCTCTACTTTTCAAAATTACTATGCAACAGATACTTTCCCCACTATTTTAATTGTTAGATCTCCCAGGGTGTTTGTATTTAAAGAGGGCATTTGACTCATTTTGATCTTTGTCCTTTCTTGTGGTTTTATTGTTTGTTTATTTATTTAAATTTCCTTAGAACCTCACAGTTACATTACAGTGTCTGCGATATAAATAACTTTCCCAGTACTTTTTCTTTCTCAACCCTGTGTCTCATTTTTTCTTTTCCTACCTCCCTTCCCTGCATCGTAGACTCATTGCTCTTCCTCCTTTCTCTGGCCCCTTCGCCTCTGTCACATCAGTAACCCTAAGGCCCCTCCCTCTGTCACTGGTGCCTCTCCTGGGTTACCCTCAGGAAGAATAGGGTTTTGCTCATCACCTACAAGTACCTGCCCTTGTCCTCTCTCCTTTCTTAAAGGGCAGGTCCGGCTCCTTCTATCTAAATTGCAGATTCACAAAGAAACTCAAAAGAAGCACTGCATGATTTTTACTGAGGATTTCAGGGACTGATCTGGTTTTGTTGATCTGTTAAAGGAGGTGAATATCTGAGCAGATTGGGAATTAGCATTTTTTTGTTTGTTTTGTTGTTGTTGTTGTTGTTGAAACTCTCATTTAAGCTTAGGGAGTTAAAAGCTGATTTTAAAAGTTGAAATGAGTCTCATCTTCTGGTTCCTTTGGTGCTGATTTCAGCGTGTGACCTCTGCAGACTCCTAGCAAGTGTCACATTTCTCTCTGCTTTCCTGCCCCTGTGTTGTGGAGCTGTGGGGGCTGCTGTGGGGGCCTTGGGATTCCTGCTTTGTCATCCTCTATGCTCTCGAAGGTTCTCTCCATAGAACAGGCACTTGCTTATTATCTCTGCTTACATGATGCTCTCTAAAGAAATCTCACCCTCAACATCTGTCCAAACTGTAGCTCTGTAGCTCTGTTCTTTCACTGTTCACAAAGAAAAGAAGTCATGCAGGTGATACTAGAGGGTGGTTTTGAGCAAAGAATATAGCACAAGGACGGGGAGTGAATTAGGAAACCCTGGAGTCTGTTGATGTCTGGCAAAATGTGGCTAAGGAAGATTTGCTTTGCATAGGCTCCAGAGTGAGTTCACAATTGTGGGCAAGTCTTAATGCAGACTTAAGCTAATAGCTATGATAACATGATTTCGATTTGAGCAGCACTACTTTCTGAAGCCAAGGCTATAAAGATGAAATTGATTTCAAAATGCACACTTAAACCTTTCCTTTCAACACTAGAACACACAAAATGTGGAAGGTTAGAATTAACTAAGAGAATTAATTTCCTTAGAAAATGGTTACATCTGTTAGAAACCTGTTCATTTTTTATCCCGGTAACTTTGTGTCAGTGTCAGTAGGACAAGTGTGACTTTGGGCTAAAGAAAGCCATAGATAAGGTTACAGAAGGAAGGCCAAGAAAAGTGATCCTCTATTTGAAATGGTTTGCAGGGAAGGAACAACAGTTCAAACAGGAAATTAAAAATTGGAAATCAGGTATGCTATGTTGTAAAAGAGAAAAATGGTAGTTATTACTCTGCTGTTCATAGTCAATATCAAGTTTACAGTGTCTAGCTATTATTTGTTTTCTACAAGGAAGATGGGCTAGGATGACACTGAAGTTAGGTTGATAGCAGTTTAGGGCTTCCTGGAGGTGACAGAGTGAGAAATGCAGGGGACTTACTGGATAGGACATTTGTGGACAGCAGAGGTGGACACAGGCTGGTAGGAGCCTTACTGGATGGGACATCTGTGGACAGCAGAGGTAGACACAGGCTGGCAGGGGCGGGGTCTAGATTGCACTGCATGTCTGGCACCTAAGAAAAGAGGCGCAAGGAAGAACGGTGAGGCTGGAAGAGTTGAAGACTTCAGTGCCTCCTCTCCAGAGGTCTTAATGAGGTTCTGAGACCACTCAGCTACTCAGAACAAAGCTTACCCCTTGAAGAAATCCTACACTGGGAGAGGGTAGCCTGGCTACAGCTCTCACACAGTGCTCAGGTCTTGGTTGGGAGCAACAGGTAGGCAGAACTTCAGTGTAAGTGGCGCTGTGGATTCCAAAGTTCATTCATTACTTTTCCCAAAGCTGGCCACCCCCATGGAAAGGGCAATCTAAGTAGTTCCTCCCTATGTCTCTCTTATGTTATATGATGAGAGCTGTGCTAGTTAAGACTACTATAATAGTATTTCATAATCAGATGGGTTCAGAAACAACAAAGCCTTACTCCTCGTTGTTTTGTGAGGCTAAAATGTCTAAGATCAATGTACATTCAGAGTCTAATGGGGTTCTGGTTTTCTTGCTGGGCTGTCTTGCTGTGTTCCATTTGTATTGATAGGCAAAGGGTCTCTCTGGTGTCATTGGTGATAGCCGTGACCGTCTAGATAAACAGCCACTCCAGACTTCTACGTGTTAATGCCATTTTCTTTGGATCAACACATGAAGTTTAGAACTGGGAGACCAACATTCTGAGCAACTACTATTTGAATTCTGGCAGCTTCATTCTTTGTCAGGCAGGTTCACAGGTGTTTGCTTTTGTTTCTGTATTGAAGCCTAAGGATTTTAGCAAATATTTCTTTAAGCTTCATCCATTTATAACTCTGTAACTAGCATATATACCCAAACCACTCTGCTCATTTACGCAGTCTTTTTCATAAGTGATTTGAAGAAATTTGTCTGAGAATTGTGAGTAGTTACTGTCCCGCGGCTCGGGTTGTGCAAAACATGTGCTATTTATAATTGATTTTCCCTAATGTGTTTATTAAATCTTTGTCTCAAAGTATGTCAAGCATATGCTGCTAACAATGTAGTGAATCATTTTGTATTTCTACAATAAGGGGCAGTTAAAAAGTACCCAGTATCCAGCCTATTTCAAAGGACCTTGGGTGGGCAAGAGATTGACTATCAGTCCTGAGTGGGAAGAATGGTCGTCCTCCCAAAGATTATGATAGAATGCACCAGTTCCAATCACATCCCATCTGGAAGAAGTGTCTGAAGGCTCACAGGCTCTGCTTTCCATCTAAGCACACCCCGGACCACATGTCTGAGGGGGTGCTCAGCCAGCAGACACCCACAAGTTTCATCTGGTGCTAAAAAAAAAAAAATGGCAGATCAGAAAGCTTGGAGTGCAAGGCTGAAATAAGTTGCCCTGAACTGACTCTTGGGCTCTGTTCCTTGCTGCAGTTAGGACGCATGGGGACGGGATGTTTTCGCGTTAAAGTTGAAAAACTCTGAGAAGGCATTGGGAAAGTAGCTCAAGTATCACCATGGCATCTTTCTAAGAATTAAAAATTGTGCACTAGGAACAGTTTTAAGGAAAAAAAATGATGAAAGAAACTGACTTTGAAATAACTACTTTGAATAAACTCTACCTAAATAAGCTGAGCACCGAGTCTCTTGTTCACTTGAGCCAGCCCTTCCATCCTTCATCTCAGAATCAAATCTGGGTACACTTAATTTGTCTAGACTCTTTTCTTAGAATTTCCTTAAAAAGAGTTGATTGTTCTCTTCTGTAGAGAGATAAGGCTGCTTCCAGAAGATGAAAATGCATGGGTTAAAATAAATGATCATGAACATCGAAGTCATTTAAATTTCTTTAAATTTTGTACTGGAGTTGAGTGAGGTAACACAGGCACAAAAAATTAAACACCGAATGTTCTCCCTCAAAGTGGCTCCCAGCTTGAATCCATAAGTGAGCATGTGTAACTAGGAATTCTGTAGGAGAAGGAACTGGAAAGGAGCCCCTGAAGAGAGCTTGTCTTAACAGAGGGGATAGTGAATGTAGTGATTACATAAGCAGAAAGGGGGGTTCAGAGCAGGTGGGAAGGTTTAAAAACTGAAAGTGTGTAGGAAAAGGGGGATGAGGGAAGGAGGAAGGGTTAACCAAAATGACAGGAGAATGAAAAACATCCTTATATAATCTTATAACCAAACAAAGCCAAAACGAAATGAGCAAGCAGATTTGGAAGTGACATATCCTTCAGGATTGGAAAATAATTCTTGAAGCTATGGATTACTAAGCAAAAGCTCCAATGATAGGTGTTGGATAAATTCTTAAGGGTTATTATTGACTGATGTTGGTTGTAGGTGCCGTAGTACAGAGAGAAGCTCACCAAGATGCTAAGCCATCACTTTGCGAAGGAGCAGAGGGGTATAGCCTTTCAGGTTAGACTAATACCCAGCTAGCTCACTCCAGCTACTTGATTCAAACATCATACAAGGTTAATTGGGGCTGGGGAAGGTTCCAGCTACCAAAGTTGTCTTGCCCTTGCTGCCCATGAGAGCAGACACCACACACAAATTTCAGTTCTTTTTGACCATGGCTAGCCATAACGAAAAGTAAGAACTCCAGGTTTGCCAGGAGTGGGTTAGGTCTGAGATTAATACAGCTTCAAGCTCTCCTGTAGCTCCAAGTGCAGACCTTCCGGAGAGACAACATTTCTTCAAAGTTTGCACAGCCTCATAACAATTTCTTAGCCTCTACTGAATGATCCAAACTTAGCAAAGACTTTGGTGAAACATTTAACCCAAAGCCAGACATAAGGCTTTGCTCTACATATCACTACAGGTTATTGGTCAGATTATAAGACCCTACTGCTGAAGAAACCATATGTCTTGGTTGCATGATATAGAGAAAAAGCTGGAATGAACTAGAAGCCTCTTCCCTGCTAGCCTTCTTTTTATTTTAAAATAATATATCACTATTAGTTTTTTAATGAGAATAAATAGATAAAGTCTTTTTGTTTGTTTGTTTTGTTTTTAGTAGAGCTTAAAATATTGGCTCTTAATGTGGTACAAACACAAAATAAGAACAGTTTTTGGACATGGGAGTTTATTGTAATAAGGCTGTACTTGAATGTTCCTCACATCAAAGGATTTTACCTCCATAGTAGATAAGAGTTGACAGTTCTGCTGCACCAAGGAATGAATTGTAGGCATGATTTTTGGATACAGATTTCCTGCTATGGTCAAACCTATTTGACTTGAGTGATTGTCATCATTCTCAGCCCTCAGGGAGCAGGTTGCATTCATTGAAGAAATGGTATGTGTATTAAGATGGTATATCCATGAAGTCATTCATCAACTGTTTAAATGAACAATGGTTCTGCTTGGAGGGTGGCACAGACATTAGGTGAGGGTAAGATTCTGGTTCATTGGCTATGATGATTTTGAAAAGCACTCATCTCAGAATACGAGTAACTTATAAAGTCCTCTTCTTCAAAATTGATACAATAATTATAAATATCAAGCAAGGCCTTCAGTCTCATGCTTTGCTGTTGTCTTACAAGGCACCTCCCAAATTAATTGTCTACATTGCTCTTGGCTGTATAAATAATTTTGAAATACGTAAGCTGTTCTGAAAACCATAGTATAGTGTACAAACGTCAAATAATCAATCCTACTAATAGAGAGGCTGAGATAGGAGAAGCATGATTTCAAGACCATCCTGTTGCACACAGAAAGACCCTTTCATGTACAAACAAGCAGAAAGTGCATATGGATTGTACAATATAGGACTTATTTCTCCCATTACCAAATTAGAGGGACCATGGGATGACAGCTGGCAAATTTCTAATTCTTCATATTTTTGACTTTCAATCGATTAGGATATGTTGGTAATATTAATTTTCATATTACAAGATATTAAGGAAAAGTGATTGTTACTTCCTGTTAATTTTCTTGTTAGAGGTGGAATTATGTTTGAGTGGGTTTGTTTAAAGATTACTTTCTTGATTTTTCTAGGGTGTAGTTTCCTTCCTTGTGTTGGTGTTTTCCATCTATTATCCTTTGAAGGGCTGGATTTGTGAAAAGATATTCTGTAAATTTGGTTTTGTCATAGAATATCTTGTTTTCTCTGACTATGGTGATTGAGAGTTTTGCTGGGTATAGTAGTTTGGGCTGGCATTTGTGTTTTCTTAGGGTCTGTATGACATCTGTCCAGGATCTTCTGGCTTTCATAGTCTCTGGTGAGAAGTCTGGTGTAATTCTAATAGGCCTGCCTTCATATGTTACTTGACCTTTTCCCCTTACTGCTTTTAAAATTCTTTCTTTGTTTAGTGCACTTGGTGTTTTGGTTATTATGTGACAGGAGGAATTTCTTTTCTGGTCGAGTCTATTTGAAGTTCTGTAGACTTCTTGTATGTTCATGGGCACCTCTTTCTTTAGGTTAGGGAAGTTTTCTTTTATAATTTGTTGAAGATATTTACTGGCCATTTAAGTTGGGAATCTTCACTCTCTTCTATACCTATTATTCTTAGGTTTGATCTTCTCATTGTGTCCTGGATGTTTTGAGTTAGGAGCTTTTTGTCTTTTGCATTTTCTTTCACTGTTGTGTCAATGTTTTCTATGGTATTTTCTGCACCTGAGATTCTCACTTCTATCTCTTGTATTCTGTTGGTGATGCTTGCATCTATGACTTCTGATCTCTTTCCTAGGTTTTCTAACTCCAGGGTTGTCTCCCTTTGTGATTTCTTTATTTTTTTCCAGTTCCATTTTTTTTTTATCCTGGATGGTTCTGTTCCTTTCCTTTGCCTGTTTGATTGTGTTTTCCTGTAACTCTTTGTGTTTCCTCTTTAAGGACTTCTAGCTTTTTACCTATTTTCTCCTGTATTTCTTTAAGGGAGTAATTTATGTCCATCAAGTCCTCTATCATCATCATAAGAAGTGATTTTAGATCTGAATCTTGCTTTTCTGGTGTGTTGGGGTATCCAGGACTTGCTATGGTTGGAGAATTGGGTTCTGATGATGCCAAGTAACCTTGGTTTCTGTTGCTTATGTTCTTATGCTTGCCTCCCGCCATCTGGTTATCTCTAGTACTACCTGCTCTGGCTATATCTGACTGAAACCTGTTTTTTCCTATGATCCTGCTTGTGTCAGAACTCCTCTGAGTCAAGCTGTCTCTGTGATCCTGTGATTCTGAGATCCTGTGATTCTGAGATCCTGGGATCCTAAGATCCTGGGTGTGTCAGAGCTCCTGGGAGTCAAGCTGCCTCTGGGACCTTGAGATCCTGGTGTGACGAAGCTCCTGGGATCCTGTGATCCTGGCCATGTTAGAGTGCCTGGGATTGGAGCTGCTTGTGTCCAAGGTCTGCTCATGGCGCCAGCCCAGACAGACCAGAAGGAACCTGCGCCACTGGTTTGGCGGAGTTTCTGCATGCCTGGATCTCACCGGTCCCAGTAACTCCCTGTGTTGGGGACAGATGTTGTGTTCTCCTCACCTCTGATCCTTTGATCCTGGGCATGTTGGAGCACCTGGGAGTGGAGCTGCCTCTGGGTGTTATCCCTGCTAGCTTTCATAGTGCTGCAAAGTGATATGACTACTGCTGGGAAAGAACTCTGTGAACTATAGGATAGCCTTGCCAGGCAAGATGTTTGTCCACTCGTGCAATAGTGGCACAGTTGTTATGGGAACAACCAACTTATCAGTAATTGAAGTTGAGGCCCAAGTCACAGGGAAGAGTCCATATCTGACACTGAAAACTCAAAGCTCATTCGGGCACTTCAATCTGTTGTTTAGCTAAATTGGCATAGTGTTGAACTTCCTTCTAAATATATGCTTATAAATATATGCTTATTTGTTTATATCCATAAACAAAATACATTTTCAGTCTTAGAGATGTCACTCTTTCCAGTGAACCATGACAAATGCAGAGATTTATGGTGTTAAGAAAAAGTGATGGTGGAGTTCCAAACCTTAAAGTATCACATTCATACCATACCTTCTCTGTGTCTCAGGGAATGCTGAAGAAGAAAGTGTGGAAATATTACCAAAGCTAGAAGATAGCAAGAAGGGCTGGGAAAACCTCAACATTTGCGCTATACACAGCTATTGTGACTAAGAACTTTTAAGAACTGGAGATGACTGTATTGGGTTTACTGAAGAATGGGTCCATCAAGAGCCAGACAAGGATTGAAGAGGAGCTCACGGGGTCCTACACTTCACTATTTGCCTATTTATTATAGTTTCAGGGAAAGGGAAGTTGTTAATTTCAGTTATGTATCCACTGGATACATAATGGATAGTCTCAACCCAATGGCCCCAGAGATCTTCCTTTTTGAACTAAATTGGTCACAAAACAACAATCATGAATCTGAAAAAGGGTCAGGAAGTGAGAGGGAGGTTGATAGGTGTGGAAGGGAGCATCAGACTGGTGGTGGTGGGAAAGAGGTCTCAGGATGTGTTAGATACATGTATAAAATTCTCAATCAACTTAATGTTAAAGATGGCTTAAGAAAGTTCGCTCTTTCTCAAAACATACCTTGAGACTTGATTCCAAGGACCTATGGTAACATATGGGAGCACAGAATCATTTATTTAGTTGCTGCTGTTGCTGCTTTTTATCCACATATTTCTAAATCAGGTCGCCACCAAGTCTGCAGGTCAAGATCCCTGTCCATTTGTTCTTTTCACTACATGAGGGAATCTTGTCCCTCATGTTGTTGCTGAGGGCCTGTGTTCATTATAACAATTCCATCAGGAGCATGTTTAGAACATGACATCATTAGATACACAGCAATGGACAACTCCTCAGTAGTTGTCTGGGAGTATGTGCTAAGGTTTATCTGGATTGTTGGATATTAAGAAGAAACTGGGTTTACTGTTATCCCATAAAGGTGCCACTTGCAAGGTTCCACTCTGATTGTGACCTTAGGTAGCCACACAGTCTGCTATTTAGTTGTCCAATGGCATTAAAGACAGATCACTTCCATATTTAACAAGATGTCTTGTACAGCGGGAAAGTCTGAGCATTTCTTGCACTTGGAAGCTCTTACAGCACAAGTAGCATGAGTCAGTTGTCCACTAGAGCTATGCAAAGATGCTGCTTATTTGAAATGGTAGTCTCTAATGGAGATAATGAAAATATAATGTTGGTAATATTGAGCTGATTCTTGACAACAGCCACTGTAAAAGTAGGTCTTTGTTTTACATTCTTACCAAATCTCTAAATTGAGGCCATGTTTTCTATGTCGTCTTCAAGTCTCCTCTTGGCACTGTGGCGGAATTGTGCATATTTAAAGACTGGTATTTTGGAACTGTGCAAACCACATAAGTGTTTTTTTCCTACAAGTTATTTCTGTTAGTTGCCTCCTTTACTTGCAAGTTGACTATAAATGTCATAAAGTTTATGTCCTATATAAATTGCTTTAATTATGTTGGGTTTATGTAACTGCTTTGTGCTTGTAGGGGCTAAATGTATAAATGCATTTTCTTCTATAAACTCTAGAAGTTTGCTGAATGTCATAGTAAATAAATATAACCCTATTTATATGAAAGTGTTTATTCTCACTGGTTTAAAGTCCAAATCATGGAGATTGTTGTCACCGCATGATGACACTACATTTTAGTAATTAATAGAGAGGGATATGCCAGTGTTCTCATCAAAGGAATCCCATATGGGAAGCATCATTCTTAGATTTCTAGTTTACTAACATAAGAATCCTTCCTTCCGTCTCCTCTGCCCTACAGAAACAAACAGAGCCCAGATGCTACAAAGAGTGTGTGGGATCAATCTATATTCTTACATGAACATTTGTTATGGCCAACTCTAATATAAGACCAAGAGATGTTTTTAGCTGTTTCTACCCAATTGCTAAGTTGAGTGGCAGTACCAGAAATAAATGTTAAAAAAAATTGAAACGACTCAGTAGTTAATTTGTAATGAAAGTCCCAGTAGAAGATTAAAACACCAGCAAAAAAAACCTCTAACACTTTCCCCCAATATCCTGCAGTCAAATTTGACTTGGCTAAATAAAATATAACAGAACCCAAAGGCAGTCCAAAAATCTAATCATTGTTCACTTTAAGTATATTGATGGATGTCTGGTCACCTAACAAGAAAACTGTGTGCTGTGTTAGCTCTATTATAGCTGTGACTGAATACCTGTGACAACAGTATAGGGGAGGAAAGATTTATCTTGCTTGAAGTTTCAGAGATATCTCTATAGTCCTGGGCTCCCATGATTCCAGGCCAGTGGTGAGTCAGAACATGAAGCTGGCAAGATTGTGATATGGAGGACATTCTTGACCTCCTGGTTGGCAGGAAGTAGAGTAAGAGGAAGGGATCTAAGACTAGGCACACCTCTTAGGGACCCACTTCCTCCAGCTAGGCTCCACATTCCAGAGTTTTCAGAACTTCCCAAGAAAGAATCATCAGCTGGATATCAAGCACTCAACATATGTGCCTGGAGGGGACAATGCCCGTGCAAACCAAACACCCGAGTGTGTAAGCCCGTTCTGCATATTCTCCTTTAGTGACTTGATTTTTCTTTTAAGCCTTTACGCATCCATCAAGTGTGACTAGCGCTAACAAAACACTATGAATGTCCTCTTTATTTACATAGTCTTCAGCGATGTGACAGCATTGTAGTGGAAATACAGATGCTCAGAACATTTTGTATTACTATGTTACATCTATTTCTTAGTTTGGGAATATATGATATTCAGAAAACGGTGTAACTGGTGATATAAGGGGCATCTTGTTGATTTACAAAGATGAATAAAAAGCTGACAATCTTTGGAAAATACTTACCATTTCAGGGGAGTCACATATAGCATGGACATTTGTATGTTAATGGATGCTGACTGGGTTCTCCATTATTCTGAAGTTGAAAGACTAATACCCAAGTCCTGTTAGAGCCTTGCTGCCTTTGAACAATATACAGGGAAATGCTTCCTGAACCATCCTACCTTCTAGCAGCTTGGCTTTCCTAAAAATAGAGTTCAACACTTCTCTGGTAGTTTTGATTCATCTGTCTGACTTCACGAGGTTTTTAGATTCCTGTTTGCTTTTCTCTTATCTTCCCATGAGGACATTCGGTGTCCTAGATTATAGGACTACACACTCAAGCATGACCTCATTTTATCTTAGTAGCCTTTAAAATATTTATTGCTGAAAATAATATGTTTCATAGGTACTAGGGATTAAATTTGTGGGAGCACAGACTGAAATCATCTTGGCATACCCTAAAAGGATAGAAGACTCGGTTAGGTAAAGACACGGGAAATAGTAATTTTCTGGGGGCTGAATAGACAAAATTGTTTCTCAGGCTGTCCACAGAAATAGCCAATTGAACCTCTGCTCCTACAAAGAGATGCACGTTTTCTTAGCTATTGATTATAGGCACAGAAGTGAAGCTCTGTTGGCAGAGGTTAGGGACCTGGTTCTGACAAGAGTCACTTAAAGAGGGATTCCTCTTTTTAATTTTTGGTGTGGGAGTAAGTTAACTTATGTTATTTGGCTTTGTTCAAAACTATAGTGGTTTTCACCCTGTGGGTCATGACCCCTGTCGGAGTCGAACCTTCTACAAGGGTCACATATCAGATATCCTACATATCAGATTTTCGCATTACAATTTTTAACAGTAGCAAAATTATAGCTACGGAGTAGAAATGAAATAACTACTTTGTAGAGGGTCACCACATAAAAGGAACTGTACTAAAGAGTTACAGGCCAAGCACCACTACTACAGGTAGTGGACACAGTTCTCAAAAAGGATGATGGCAGAGACAGTAGAAAAAAAGCAAGAGATACCCTGATATGGGTCCAATATCAGGGTTTATGATGACTGATGGCTCCCGGATATCTATGTCACCAAGTGTCATTACATAAGTTTTGGGTAAAAATGCCCAAATTCTTATGTAAGCTAGATTGGACTTTCCCTCCTTCCAGGTTAATTATTGGTCACTGATATGGGAAGGGAGACAACCTAGAAACGACAACTATTAATTTTTTGAAAGCTGGGTAAAAAAAAAGTGCCATTTCCATAGGGAGTTTAGCTTGCATAACTTCTCAAAAAATTACAACCGCACCGAATGAATGGAAAGGAAGCTGTGGTATGGAAATATAAATCATAGGCATTGTGACAAATGATCTCAAGCATAAACGAAGGGCAGATTGTAGAACTGTTTATCTTTTTATAGGATTGAATACTTTTGTTTCTGCTTGGAAATCTAGATAGTCTAGAGATAAATAAAATAAAACAAAACACAAGAGAAGGTAAACATAACACCCAGTGATGTAAAAGAACGCATCTTCAGCTCAAAGTTTCTGTCTACCAAAAATTTGTCTGCAACTTGGAGAAATTTGTGTGCAGCTCTGCCAGGTGACAGCATTAGCAATATGCATCTCTCCAAAAGTCCTCATTAGAGTCTTTTGTTCCAGATTAATCCTTTTTTTTCCATTTTGTTCTTTTTTACTAATGGATAAATGATGCAAAAATGAAAAGTTTGAAAATGTTAAATTTCCATACTTTGCTATCTATTTTTTCAGGCTACCATGATTGTCAACAGACTTATTAGATGTTCATATCATAATGTTGTGTTATGTTACACAAATTGTGAACACTGTCTACACATATTGCTTAGTGTAAATTGGGTTGAGTCATGAATTTTCTCATTCTCCAGAATTTCCTAGTTTTGTTGTAGTAGGTATTTGCATCTGGGATAGTGGTATAAAGAATTTTTTAATATCTGTTTCTTCCACTTAAATAAATTAAATACAGTAAGGCACGTAGAAATGTTTATCGTAAAATCATCTGTTGAAAGAAGGGTTTAATTAATGTCTAAAACCCTTCTGCTAAATATTTGCTACCATACGTCCTGGGGCTGTGGGTACATGGCATCCCTTAGAACTCAACATTTGTGACAACTTCTTAGGGCCAGGCTTTAAAACCCCAATGGTAATGGCATTGCTTTCACAGGCAGAACCTTCACAGCTAGTTTGAGCCCACTGATTTCATTAAGAATCAGGTGTTAAAAACAAGTAAATAGAATGGCCAAATAGATTAAAGTGTTTTAAACCCCTGAGAGTTCATAGACTGGTTTTAGGTCATTTTTTTTTTTTTTTTGGTTTGTTTTGTTTTGTTTTTAGGAAACGGGACTTTCAGTGAGCAGCTTATAGGTTTGGCCAACCACGTTTCGTACACTGGGGTCTCATATAGACCTGCAGCTCAAAAATCCAAGTCTGACATCATTTTTTGTCTGTGCAGAAGAGGTGTGCGTGTGGCCACTTCTGCACCCTGATGAACGTGATCCCTCGCTGAGAGTTCTTCTCCAGCTTTATGCAGGCCTCTCTGATGGCCAGGAGCTCATGGTGGAGAACCTGCTGGAACTGGCCCTCAGAGATGCCACCTTGATAGAAGATGATGTGGGTGGGCTTGAAGCATGCAGATCTGTAGAACTGAATGAGCAGCTCTTGCATAATAGCAGCCATGTCGTGGATGACCTTCTGTCAGGGATGCTGCACATGCACGGTGGCACAGTAGCGGTTTGGGGTTGTGTCCATGCCACCCATGATAGCAGTAATCGAAGAGTTCTTCCCATCCCCAGCTGGGTGGGTGATAATGGCTCCCAGGAAGATGATAGGTTGCTGGAACACTGGAGACCTGCCCTGTGGCAGCAGGATGTTGTTGACGCCTGCCAGTTTGACACTGATCTTTAAGCAGAGATTGGATGGGGTCTGCGGCATGGTCCTCTGTGCGTTCTTCATCTGGACACACTGTGTGTCCATCCCCTGTGTCTCCCACACACTTGACTTCCTCATACACAGGAGTTTTGCCAGACAGGATAACCACCACCAGCTAGAGACCAGCGTATGAGTTCTTCAGGTGCTGGAACATGGACTCCACACAATCTGCCCCCTGTGCATATTTATAGAAGCAGGGCTGACCCTGGATTGGCATCCCAGCATCTCTTAAGGTCTTCCTCAGTTGCTCAGGGAAGTACTTGAGATGGACTTCTGTACACTGGTGCTGGGGTGCGAAGCAAACGATGGCCCACACATTGACCTCCATGCCCATATGGAACTGCTTGCTTCTCATGTCCCACACACCCTGGGCAGGGGGGGTGACAATCGCTTTGTTCCTGTTTCCATAGAGGATGGAGGGCAGCTGCAGAACCCACTCAGTCACCTCTGTCATCTCATCTTTCACCAAGGTTCCGAATTCACGAACATATGGGTCTGTATTGAAACTCACACTTTGTATCAATTTGCTGATCTCTTGTCAATCGGGTGCTGACCTGGCAGTTGCTCTGATCATGGTTGAGGTCTAATTGCTAAATTTTTTATGCATCTCTGTCCAGCAACTATGTTACAAACCTCCAAATGAAGGTAGGTGTGTTTCTTCTCCTGTCCAACTTGTAAATATGAGAGGTGGGGGTAGCTCAGAACCTGCTTGTGCCTGTCCTTGAAGTACTGGGCCACTGTACACTCCACCGTCTGCCCACTCTCCTGCTGCAGTGGGAACATTTGGTGACTGGCAGGCGGCTGGGTCACATTGCAAACACAGTACTTCCTCTTCATCTGACCACAGTGCATTATCTCAACCTTTTTTAGACCTTTAATTTCTTTGGTAAACTTTACCCTTTGGGAATCTGTCAGAGGTTTTTGTTATTCTTCAATGCTTTTAAAATCCAAAACTTGACAAACTCCATTGCTGGCTGTGCCTTGTCAGACGCTGTTGCCGATATGTCAGTATCCAGCATCATTTTCCAAAGAGAAGGTTGGACGGACTGATGTAAGCCAAACCACACTTCTCTGCCACCACCCAGAGGGTTGGAACAGCCTTCAGATGGGGTGAAGAAGGAATGGCCAACAGGGGTATACTTCATGAATAGCAAGTGCCTCGTGACAACATCCAGGGCCTGGATCATCTCAAAGGGGCAGCAGCCGCCCCGAAAGTGCATCCTGTAAGGCCTGCAGGCTCAAGCATGACACCCACTTGATGGATACCTTAAAGATAACGATCTTTGCCTTCTGGCAGCGTGACCTCAAGCTCCACCTTGTCCCTGCTGATTGGAAGGGACACTGCTGTGTACAGATTCTTCCTTCCATCAAATACTGGCTTCTGGTCCCTAAAGATCTAGGTTTTAAAGTCCTGGTCCATGTGCTCCACTATTTCCCTGTTCACACTTTGAGGGCATTTCTCAGGTTTGATGTCCAATTCATAGTGATAGATGTCAATTTTGGGGATGTCCATTTCAAAGAAATTAGCCTGTAGTTTCTTCTCCTGGTCCTGCCGAAGTCCAAGGTGGAGGCTTGTAGGCATCTCCTGGGGTGGGTGATGTTGTCGGAGCAGGAGACACAAGAACAGGCCGGCTCCTGAGTGCATGGTGTCGCTGCTGAGGGCTGTGGTGGAGGGCTGGCCACGACCTGACAAGCAGACATTTCCATTTGCCCCTGAAAGGCCACCTCGAAGAACAAAGAGATTTACCCGGCACAGCCAGGGCAGCCCTTGTGTTCATTTTCCCCCCATTTTTTATTAGATATTTTCTTACTTACATTTCAAATTTTATCACATTTTCCCTCCAAAAACCCCTGTCTCCCATCCCCCTTCCCCCTGCTTACTAACCCACCTACTTCTGCTTCTTTGTATTGGCATTCCTCTACACTGGTGCATCGAGCCATCACAAGGCCAAGGGCTTCTCCTCTCATTGATGTCCCACAAGGCCATCCTCTGCTACATATGCAGCTGGAGCCTTGAGTCCCTCTTTGTGTACTCTTGTTGGTGGTTTAGTCCCTGGGAACTCTGGGGGTACTGGTTGGTTCAGATTGTTGTTCCTCCTATGGGGCTGCAAACCCCTTCAGCTTCTTGGCTCTGACTCCTCCATTGGGGACCCTGTGCTCAGTCCAATGGTTGGCTTTGAGCATCTGCCTCTGTATTTGTCAGGCACTGGAGACAGCTATATCAGGCTCCTGTCAGTAAACACTTGTTAGCATCTATAATAGTGTCTGGGTTTGGTAACAGTATATGGGATGGATCCCCAGGTGGAGCAGACACTGAAGGAAAGGTCATACAGTGACCGTCTTTGTGTTCATTTTAATCTGTCACTTTCATGCAACACGTGGGAAGAGAACAACCAGTTCCCCTCTCTTCAACCTTCTCAAATCAAAGGATAGGAGCTGTAGTAAAAAAAGGGATTTTTAAAAGAGAGTGAGAATCATTCCTAGCTTACCTTTGCCTATGAAGTAGTCATATTTCAACTGCCACAGAATGCTTGAAAAGACGCCACTTGGGCCATTTTTAGTTTTTGCCAGCCCAGTTCATAAGCACAAGACTCAGGAGGTCTAACATTTGATTTTGGCATTAAAGACTTGAATAAAATCCAGACTTTCTTGCTCCCTCATATATAATTGAATCTCAGAGAAGTAAATTAATGTGTTACCGTTATTAAAGTTGCCACTTTATGTATCACTGAATCTCACATTTTAAATAAAAATAAAGTCAATGGCTTAACTGTGGGCTTTGGTCATAGGTTGTTGTTCTGGGATTTGGAAAATATATCAGTTTTTCTATTGCTTTCCAGTCGACAGAGACAATGTATAGAAATGTGTGTGCAAGCCTCTGCCATTTCTGAAATATTGAATGTGGAACTGCATTGAGTCTCAGAAGCACCTTATATTAGGAGGTGATTCTATAAACTAATTATTTGGAAATATTAATAGATATGAGAAACATAATACCAGCTTTAGGTAGATATTCTATCAGTGTTCAGAAACGAGGAAAACAATCACTCGTATTCTATTGCAACATTCCTATCTATTGAAATTAACCATATTATTTTGATTGTTTGGTAGTTTACAGTGATGAAAAGGAAAATTTAGTGGTTAATCCTGATAAACTTATTCTGGAGAACCAGAAATATTTTTAAATATTCAACCAGTTGATAGCATTTTACACGAAGATCAGTGTGATAAACTTGTATTCTAGTCTAAACTAGCAAACTGTTTTTATGAAAGAGGCAGACAAAGTCATAGGCGCTTGATAATAATAATAAAAAAAAGATTTGCAAAAGTACTTTTTAATTTGAGAGAAAGACATTTAGTAAGTCCTTGGGGACAGGGAAGCATGGGGAAATACCTTCCAGAAGAGCAGAGGATGAGCACAGGCAATGTGCGAGGCATCCATGTTCTGAAATATTACTGTGCACGTCATTAATTGATAGAATTAACATGACTTCAGGAATCCGTGTAGAGGGCTGAAGACTTGGGCACTGGTAGAGTGCTTGCTTATCACCCAAATACAAAACACCATCAACTAACGAAAACTGCGAATAAAAGTACATTTCAAAGGTACATGCAAATAGGCAGTAAATAAAAGAAGCTATCTGAAAACATGGCATCACAAGAACATTATGGCTCTGAATGTGAGAAAGGCAGACAGAAGATGGTCATTTAAAGAGCAAATATGCAAAACGTTCTTAGTTGAAGGAGGAAGAATAGGAAGAATAACCTATATAGTTTGGGTCCTTAATTTTGCTATTCTGCATTTAACTTTGCTGATTTTTTTTCTTTAATTTTCAAGATGGGAGAATGAGGTGCTCTGGTGGCAAAAGTTGTGGTAAAAATGAATGGATTTTCAGAGAATGCTATGAGTCTCCATCTTTTGTTGTATCCATCTGAAGTGGTACAGTACCAATAAATTGTGGTGCTAACACACTTTGAAATCCAAAGGCACACTTGTGTCCTGTGTCCATGCAGATTAGCCCTGGAGACCAGGTATTCCAGAAGCAGGCTGGCTTCACCGAGGCGCAACATGTTGGCAGATTCTTGAGTTTGATTATAATAGTCTGAAAATAAGATCACAAGAAATGGATTAGGGGATGGAGAACCATACATCTTTGTACATTTACTGCCTAGCTTAAAATCGCCCATCTATAAATCTTTCTAAGGAACATTTTTCTTTGCCTGAAAAACAAAGCAAGACAAAAAACCACACATTTATTCTTCTAAGAGAAGACAATGAAATATTTAAAGACTCCTGATTCTTAAATTATTGATTGAAACCCATATCATCCCCAGTTTAGGTTTCTTAAGAAACCATGTTACCTTTTTTAATGATCTTTTTTGCAGCAGAAACCAAACTCCTTTTCAACTTGGATTCGAGCAGGAAACTAAAAATTAAAACAAAAATGATATAGAAGCAAGGCGTTTCCATTTTAAGGCTCAAGAAGGAGACATGAGAAAGCATAGCTGCCATTCACAGTTCTGGGAAGAATACCTTTATAAGGTACCTTGTAGGTAACGCTCTATCTTGAAAGGAAACAGTCACAGTAAAGCTGTACCAAAATCTTAGGGTTCAGTTTCGTTTCCTGCGTGATCTCCTTGCATCATCTAGGCTGACCTGGCATATGCTCCCTCCCTGTCTTGGGTTGTCCAGCGCTGCGATTACAGGCCAATGCAGCATGCATGGCTCAAAGTTTGCTTTCATTTTAAAAGTAAACCAGTAGGCATTGGGAACTTATACCCTTTCTTATCCAAAGTTTTTCATGATTAAAAAAAATGAATTTCAAAAAGTAAATATACATATATATGTGTATATACATATGTATATATTAAAATATATATTCCTTCAGATTTTAATAAGGCTCTTTGGAAAAACTCTTGTGCTTTCTACAGCCTCCAATTCTGCACTCCAGTGAGTAAAAGAGTTGGCAAACTCTATAGTGGGCCATAAAATCCAGAAATGTAATCAAATTACTCTTAAGTGTATGTGACTTTAATGAAAAATATTTATTTGAAACAAGATAGCTAAAGGGTTAGTTCTACTTTGGAAAACTAAAATGCTTTCATTAGGAAGTTTACCAGGGACTTTTAATCTTGTATTTTAGCAAGAAATCCAATGGCAACAACACTCTTGATGACCATGCTCATCTCTTGTGTCACATGTGCCAACAGCAGAAATACTGTGCTTTTCTTAAAGAATCTGCAGGCAGGACACTCACTAGTATTTCTTCAAGTATCTGGGTTTCCCGTCATTCTCTTCTAGCTTAATGTTCTTCTTATGTAATTTCTTATTTATGATATGAAATGATGCATATTTGCAAAATCGATATTTTGGGGGCTATATATTTCCTATAAGTTGTCCATAAAGACTATGCTTCCCGAATAAAATTTTTATTCTGTTTATATGGTTAGAACTGATATAGTTAACTTCTCAAACTTTTAATTTTCATGGAAACACTGGGTTCTCCCCACCCCTTAGGAATTCCATCTTTATTTTTTCTAAATAATAAATTTTCTGAAATTACTATTCATTGGTATTAAATATGAATGCTCACCTAACTTTTCTGAATCATATTAGTTCAAAGAATAGGCAAGATGGAAATTTTTTGTTATTTAACAGAGGAATTCTTTCTCTACATTATAAAAACAAAAAAATGAACAACCTACCTTACTGTTGAATGGACTGTTGTACAACATATTTTCATTGTGGGCAGTATTACCTGTAAATGCAGACTTTTACTATATGTAACTAATGACATAATTGATTTCTTCATCAATTAAAGTAACCTAAAGACCTGGATATGAGTATTAAATGGAAAAAGTATAAACAGATAAATGAGTACTCTTGGTGAACTGAACATTATGTCCATACAGACTGACTTGAGCTGTATACAGAGGAGTCAGCTGTGCTTAGAAATAATTTTCAAATCCTAGCAGTAACAGCCTCTACCTCTGATTTCTCTTTTGGCATTTGACAGACTGGCCAGTTGCAAAGCACCATTTTCTAGGCTCTGCACTGGCTGCTTACGATGTTCCCCTAGTGTTACCACGAGAGCCCCCATTTCCAGCCCATCCACCCAGTACAGTCCCACTTCTTCTCCTTCTCACATTTACTGGTTTAGGCTGGTTCTTCAACAGCTCTCTATCTGGCTTCTAACTTTTCTTTTCCCTCCCAATGTTTTCACATATTTCTCTTCTCATCATGCTCATATGAATCATTATGTTGAGTATTGCACAAATTTAATTTCCTCTATCAGTGACTTCTATTTATCAACATCAGAATCCAATTCCATAAATCATCATCCTTTATAACAAATTCCCATGTACATTTTTCTTTTATGTTTTACACATGAAAAACGGAGACTGATTCATTCATGAGAACACATGAAAGAGTTCATGCCATGAGGTGAACTCACTAATAAGAGGTGGTAAAGGATCGATTCTCCCCAACCCAGGTAACCAGCAGACTTCCAACACTAATACAAGAGGAGGAAAAGGAAAACTCTAATGTAGCTAACCACAACCATGGGAAAAAGCAAGCCCCTCTCATCAATAACTTTAAATGAAAATATTCTCAACTTTCTAACAAGTCACAAGCTAGCTGACTGGATTTAAAAACAAGATTCATTTATCTGTTGTCTCCAAAAGTTCACTTACCCAGCAAAGACATTTAAAATTGGAGTGTAAAGGGATGAAAATCTGCCTACCAATCAATGGAAGGCCATAAGTAAGCAAGCATAGCAATTATGCTTGCTAAAGCAGACATCAGACCAAAACTACTCAGAAGAGATAAGGAGGGACATTACATATTAACAAAGAAAAAATTCATTAAGCAGATACAACAACGGTAAGTATGTAAATATACATGCATTGCATATTGTATGTTATACAGCAAACACTGAAAGGCATAGAGACCACATAGGCACCAACACAATAATAGCAGTTGACTTTCACTATTCTATTATTTATATAGATCTTTATATTGATCAACAAAGACAAATCATGTTTGAAAATGCCATACCTAATACTTTACTAATTAAAGAATAAAACTAGATGAAGAAGAAGAGCTTAAATTATGTGCCAAAGGACACAAATAGTCAAATCACAAAGTCCCCTTTCTCCATTATGATGGAAACTCACGGCTGCTATAGAGACAGCACACTTTTATATTTGATGTCAGATAGTTTTACACATAGATTGCAATCTATGCAAAGCTGTGCACTGACATAGAACTACTGGGTTTACATCAATTAAAAACATTTAATGTGTGCTTTGCTTTAGTTTAAGTCCTTGTTTTAATCCTTAACACTTACCACTTGGATGGTGCACAATGGTCAGTTTATCTACAAGACAAAACAAAACATATTCTGTGAGGTTTGTTTAATATTTATCCCGAGACCCTTTTTTATTGTTTGATGGCTTTATGTCTTTGAGGTGATTTAAATTTACAACAAGATGAAAAGACTAATCTTACCTCTGGATATTGTGAGACTTCAAGCCTCTCTTTATGCCTTTTTTTCCCCCGACACTTGTCCGGAGTATTATGATCTTGCTTGAACACTGATAGAACCATGCTTTCTGTGCACTGATATTCCTTTAGTCTGAAATACTTCATTTGTTATAGAAATGTAAATTTTTAAAAATGGCTGCTCTAGTTTAACCATTCCTAAGTTTGCAGGCTGACAATTTTTAAAACAAATCCATTAACTATGTACCTACCAGTCCAATAGGTTTCCTAGGCACAGGATATCTACTCAGAATCCCTTGTTAATCCTCATAAGAATGTTATTCCTCACAGCCTTGGATCTGCTATTCACTTTTCATAGAGTAACGTTGTTTATATTAGTTTTATCTAGAGAGGCTGCAAATTTGAATCTTACAGCAGGTTCTGCTTTATGTCTGGTGTCTTTCACTCAGTACTACACAGTATTACTGTAGGCTGGGATTCACTTACATTCATTCTTTTTTCTTTTTATATTCTATTAAAGGAATGTTTATTGGGAAAGCTACTGTCAGGTGGGTGAGTTGAATGGCCCCAAGGACCAAGGCCAGGGAAGTCGCCATGGGGAAAGGTGAGATAGGGGAGGAAGGAAGAGAAAGGGGTACATGCAGAGAGAGAATAGGAGAGGAAGAAAGCAAAGCATTATCACAGCATAAATACAGGCACAGTGTAATAATGTATGTTGCTGTTTGACAGTCTGATTGTTTCTAGATAATGATGAATCAAACTGCCACAGACTGTATGAATACTTTTTTTTTTTTTTTTTTTTTTTGTGGTACAGGGTTTTACTTGTATTAGAAAAATATCCAGGGCTGGGATCATCAGACCATACACTAAGCATGTATCTGACCTTTTCACAATCACTACGTACTTTGACCTTCCATCAGCAATCATGCACATGCAGTTCCAAGCGTAACTCATACTTAGGTCGGTCTGGCAGCCTTTGGAAGCCAGGCTCCCGACAGTCGCTCACTGGCATCTCATTGACCTTGCGTTTTCCTGCATATTAATGATGTCATTCATCTTTTATGCAATTAATTGGCATCTGTTTGCTTTTGTAAATTAAGATCTGGGGGTTAGGTGTGTTTGTAAGAGCTGGGCTATCATTGTTCTTAGATCCTCTCAGCAGACAGATTTATATGCATATATATGAGTGTGTGTGTGTGTTTACTTCTATACTTACCTATCTGAAATGTATATATTACCAGCCATAATTTGTTATCTTTCACCTCTAAATTTGATGGTCCTTCATGAGATTCATATCAGCTTCCTTTTAACACAGCTTATTCTCCCATCTCTGACTAAGGAACCTATCATTATCTATGGTATATTTATTTGTTAGACCAGCCCTAGACCATATGAAGCTTGGAAATTGCTATACTACAACTGTGTGGAGAGATCCATAAAGGAAAGCACATTTTTATCTACCTTTTTTTGTTTGTTTGTTTACTACAAAGCTGAGAATATAGTTTTCCCTGTTTATATTCTCTTCTGACAATCTTTGTATCTCTACTTTCTTTGACTCTGTTTAGATTTCCTCTTCTCCCAGTTCCCTATTCAATTCATATTTCCTTTTTTTTTTGTTCAATTTGTGTTTCTTACAAATCTAAGATATTAGCAATCTCTTAAGAAGCCACATAGAAATAAGTATATGCTTTTCACTTTTGTGGCCATAAATTTCCCTCATTGAACTGTTAACTGCAGTTTGTTTCATTCTCCAATTTTTAATTTTCTATACTTTTTTCTTGATAGAAAGATTCTTTTTGAAACACTGTCTTAATTCTTACATATTTGGAATAAATCTGCAGCACGTCGGGAACGTTCTCTTAACGCTTTGATCTTCCCGGGTGTGCTGAGGCTTTTGAAGCCTCAGCACAAGCTCCATCCTACTCGCCATCCAAGCACACCTTAAACAAATATGCGAGCTCTGTGTTTTTACGCCTTATTCAGTAAAGGACAAATTGGTTGAGTTAGTTGTGATTCCAGTCTCAGTATTCTTATTGATTTCTGTCAGAAGTTTGGTTAACTACTGAGAAAAAGTGAGACCGTTTCTGAGTATTGCCAAATTTTGCTTCATTGGCTGTGATGAAACTTATAAGCATATCTGTAACAAAAAAGATAGAAACATCTAGGCTGTTATACTTTATTCTTATCAAATGTATTCTTTTATCTCCTGCCGTGGGTTTTATCTTTATATTATCTTGTCCTGTAGTAACAGGGCCACCACAGCTTTCTTAACTCTTGGTATGGTGATAGTTCTTCACTCTATAGCTATCTAACCTTCATTTAAAATACATGTTTTTTTAGACTGTCTGAATTTATGTCATCTTTTTGTGTGCAACATAAAGATATATTCTTTTAAAATTAAGTGTCTGTTCAATTTGAATTGAGCACAGTTATTGATATAGATATTGATTGACTCAAATACTACCACCATTATTCTTCTTGATTTTTTGCTAACCACTTTTTTAGGTACAAATTTTGCAATGTTCATGATTCTTCAGAATTAAATCCATCTTGAAATTCCAATTAATTTCCTCTAGTGATTTCCTAGGTTTGCTTCTTTGTTATTTTTTTTTACATGTGTGGGTGTTTGCCTGAGTACATAAGGCAAGCAGTTCTCATACAGGGCAGATGAGGGAGACAGAACCCTGAGAGGACTCATTTGTGAACCATCACCTGGGCGCTGGGAAGCCATGTGGATGTCTTGCAGTCCTCTGCAAAAGCAGCAAGTGCTTCTTGCCATTGAGCCATCTCCATTACTTTTATTTTTAAATTGTTGCATTGTTCAATTTCTCAAAGTACTTTGAGATAAGAGAGCCCCTGTCCCGTTTCCTGCCTTATACCCCCTCACAGTTCCTAATTTACCCCCTTCTTCAAGTGTCTTAATTGAGTTTTCACCGTCTACACTTTGTACTTTATCATGTACAAAATTTGCCCAAGTCAACTTAACTGCAGCCTCTGTTCTTTGTGCTATTATTGAAATATCTTCATTCTTGAATTTTTGCTTTAAATTGTTATCATTAAAATAATTTACTAAAAGACAGAAAACAAGTGTCTATAAATACCTCATTTATATGACTTTCCAGGTTTTTATCCCCTTAATGTGGATCTGAATTTATTTCTGTTACTATTTCTTTCTACCTATATGAAATTCTTTAATGTTTGTTACATTGTATTTTTTCTATAGATCCTCTAATTACATCTATCTACAAACATTATTATTTCACCAAAAGTTTCAAGGATATTTTCTCCCTGTCCCTCCTTACTCCTTCCCTCCGTCTTCTCCTCCCTCCTTCCCTGTTTCTTTCTTTTTTTTCTTTTTTCAGCCTTTTGAAGATACTACCATATGGTCTCCAGCTCTTCACAGACTCTGACAAGATATTAGTTAATACCCTTAAGCTTTTCCTCTATATGTGATTCATATTTTTTTCTGACATTGGGAAGATTATATTGATCCATCTTCATGTTCAATAATAGTTAAATATGATATACTGATTTCATCTAGAAAAGATTTCTTATACTTTTAATGTTGCTTTCCACAACTTTCACTTGGTTATTTTAATTATTTAAAAATTTCTCATGTTATTTTTTATTTATCTCTTTTGGAAGCCACCTTTTGCATGCTTATGAAATATGTTAATGTCCTCTTATACAAAGGTCAACATGAGACCATCAGTTTTTTTTTTTCTTCGACAGATGAGATTCTGTGTCTTTATTATAGATTGCTATTTATTGTTAAATAATTTTTAGTCGTTTTTGGTGGAATATTGAATATTGCATGTCCTGTATCCTTGGATTCTCTGTGTAATCTTGTTTTAATATACAGTTTAGCTTCTGACATGAACTTCTATAGATCTGACTTCATTTTTTTTTTGTCAATATTCACCAAGAAAAACCTCTAACTATTGCATAAGGCCTCGGGTACAGACTATGTTTTTCCTGTTGGTTGTATATTTGGGTTTTGAGGTTGTCAGGCATATCTTTAATAGAGGTTACTGTAAGTCAGAGTCCTGGTATAGCAGGTTTTGGAGGTTTCTGGGAAGTGTTAAGATGGGGCCACTCTGATCAGGAAAAAAAGGCTTTCCCTAGGGGCCTCTGCCTAGCTCCATTCAATCTCCCTCTGGTCTCTCTCTCTCTCTCTCTCTCTCTCTCTCTCTCTCTCTCTCTCTCTCTCTCTCTCTCTCTCTCTTTCTCTCTCTCTCTCTCTCTCTCTCTTTCTCTCTCTCTCTCTCTATGCTTGTCTCTTCTCTTTGTGTGTTTCCTTGCTTTCAGAATTCTAGCGGTGGCTAGCTTGTGCTCCTTGGATAGTGTTATCCTGCACACAGTCACTCAACTCCTCTTTCACCCACAGACTTAAGTTTCATCTGCGTGATTCTGAGCCCACTCTTGCTCAGTTCAGCACACACTCCAGGAGATTCAGTTGTCTCAACTTTTATCTTTCTACATTCTGAGGGTCACAGGGCTGACATGCCTTGCTTTTACACAGTCTGTTAATACTGCTTGGCAGAGATATGAGCAGTGGTTAGATTTACCATTTGAGCCCTGCCTGCCTCTGACCACAAAGGCTTCAGCTGCTTATTGTCTACCTCTCAAAATCATGGTTTGTTCCCCTGTGGCTGATAAGAGAACTGATGCTTTATTAAGATGTTGGTGATGATTTTTGAATTCAAACAAAATATACGTGGTAGATTCTAATCTATGTGCTTTTTTTCCAGTTTCTCAAATCCCATTTACTTATTTATAGATTATGAACAAAAGTTATCTAGTATGAATATTGGAGGAAATAATGGTATTCAATATGAGCTTTTTAGATACAATTGCTATCTTTTACATAACCTTTAATAAACTTATTTATAAAATTTTTAAGTTTATAAGTTTTTTTTTCCATTTTTATTAGGTATTTAGCTCATTTACATTTCCAATGCTATACCAAAAGTCCCCCATACCCACCCACCCCCACTCCCCTACCCACCCACTCCCCCTTTTTGGCCCTGGCGTTCCCCTGTACTGGGGCATATAAAGTTTGCAAGTCCAATGGGCCTCTCTTTCCAGTGATGGCCGACTAGGCCATCTTTTGATACATATGCAGCTAGAGTCAAGAGCTCCGGGATACTGGTTAGTTCATAATGTTGTTCCACCCATAGGGTTGCAGATCCCTTTAGCTCCTTGGGTACTTACTCTAGCTCCTCCATTGGGAGCCCTGTGATCCATCCATTAGCTGACTGTGAGCATCCACTTCTGTGTTTGCTAGGCCCCGGCATAGTCTCACAAGAGACAGCTACATCTGGGTCCTTTTGATAAAATCTTGCTAGTGTATGCAATGGTGTCAGCGTTTGGAAGCTGATTATGGGGTGGATCCCTGGATATGGCAGTCTCTACATGGTCCATCCTTTCGCCTCAGCTCCAAACTTTGTCTCTGTAACTCCTTCCATGGGTGTTTTGTTCCCAATTCTAAGGAGGGGCATAGTGTCCACACTTCAGTCTTCATTCTTCTTGAGTTTCATGTGTTTAGCAAATTGTATCTTATATCTTGGGTATCCTAGGTTTGGGGCTAATATCCACTTATCAGTGAGTACATATTGTGTGAGTTCCTTAAAGGTAATCTTTTTATGTAGTAATGCAACTCTGTAGATCTCAGTTATAGATAAACGAATCTCTTGCTTGTGATGTTAACTATTTTACAAAGTGTATTTGTGAATTAGAAAATATTTGTAAAAAGGTTTTAAAAATTCTCTCCAGGGAAAATAGATATCAATACAATAACACATGGAGAAGAAACTTCACACACTGAGTCTCCACATGATATACAACCCAAAAGTTATATAATATATACACGTAGTAGATAGATGCAGATTTTGCAGTGCTTGTTCTTAGTGGTTGTTTTAAATTTGTTCTTGTAAGAGGAGAGATTTGGTAAAAGAGTGGCCATATATTAATAATATACCTTACTTTCAATTATGGAGTGTGTTATTCATCTCTGAAATAGATTTACCATCTTAATGATATCGAGTCTGTTAACACTGGTGTTTCCCTATTCCCATGGCAACTTCTAACTATTATCAAGGGAAATCTGCACTGCCAAGAACCATGTGGTTTCCAGGGAGACCCACCTGGTAAATGGTAGGTAAAATGATCCACATGTAGACAATTGTAAGACTTAACTGTCTAGGAGTGACTGCCTATTTGATTCCCCATATAATAACCAATAAAAATGTGGGAACAAGATAATCTTATTTGTAAGTTACATAGAAAACAAATGGATAAATGGTGAGCATTGGCTGCTCAGACTGGGTCAGTAGAGCACTGCTCAGTCTGGGTCAGTAGAGCACTGTTCAGTTTGGGTTAGTAGAGCACTCGTGAGGGACATGTGACTAATCCTGTTTAGTAGAGAAGGAACCAGAAAGATTAAATCCCCAGCTCAAAGAATGGAAAGTAAAGATTTGAGCTGAAGCCCATTCAGACCTCCAGTTCCTTCATTTCTACTCAACCCCCTTCTCATTTTGAGGAGCAGACAACTTGTACTCACCATAGGCATTTTCATCTTCTGGCCTTTTCCCAATAATGTTGTCTCGTAGTTGCCGTAGCTTTTCCTTAATGGAAGCATAGGATATAGAACCAGGACATAGATATCAAGATTTAAAAATCTTTAATGGATCAAAAATGAAAGCATTTATCACTATTACCACTACTCCAAACTACTACTTAGGAATAACTTGCTAATTTTAAGATGTCCAACCCATTTTTGGCTTTCTATACATAATCTTATTCTTCATGAAGTAGATGTAAAACAGTAGCGTCCTGTTTAATAGAGCTAGAAACTGAAGTGTAGGGAGGCTAACTTCTCTAAATCACAGTTCTAAGTCAGGACTAGAAATGGAACTTAGTTTCATGCCTACGTCTCTCATGGTCCAGCCAGCTACACCAGATAGCTGAGTGCTGCTTGCAGATAGCTGAATGCTGCTTGCAGCCCATCTCCAGCCTCCATGAGGTATATTTTTTCCTGGAACTGTTATTTCTAAAAAAAAATTAAGTTACTAGGGGAGAATACTATGAAACTAGATTCCTTTTCTCAGAATATTTGTGACCTTTATTTTCAAAATATTCTGCTTAGCACATTTATTATCATTTTAGCAGAAACAAAAACCACTCCAGTGTTCCATACATTTCTTTAGAAGAAGACCTTAGAGGGCTTGGTTGGTTGTCTTCAGGAATGCCTCTTTTCCAGGAGCTATTTCCATGGCATTGAAGATGTTCTTCTCTGAGTGGAGATGTATGCCCCAGGCATGCTAATGAGTGAGGTCAAAGGTCACCACCTCATCTTCAGGGCTAGGGATTCTATTTGACTCTTCCCAGCCCTTCAAATTCTTTCATTTCTATACATGAAAATAAGCCATTTTCCCCAGAGCAATCCTCCACCAACCATGTCACAAGAAACACTGATAAATTCATTTCCAAGGTACAAATGAAAACATTTGCAGCTAGAAGAGGAAAATGGAAAATAATATGAGTACATGTGTGTATGCGCTGCCTTAAATATGGCCACATAGGTATAAACATACATGCAAAATTGAAACAAGTGTTTCAAGAATGAATTAGGGAAGTAATTTCTAAGAAGCTGTATTCCAATAAACTGTATTGAAATCTTTATTTTTATAAGGGGTTGAGAAGGGTAATGTATATGTATTCCTTGGGAGTAAAATGAATTGTGTGAGTTTGTACTTGAGTACATTTTACCCATGTTAGGATTAGAGTAATTGTCAAGGTGATGATATTGATAAAGATGGAGAAATAATGCTATTCTGCTCATGAGGAATGCACAGGTGCAGAATTCTACCCTCCTCTTTCTTTAGCATTTGTTTGGAAAAATAATTGCCTTTGATTAGTACTGTGAAACCTGGACCACTTTCAGCCACCGACTGGCAACCAGAGCTGCAGTTCTAGGTAGGTAGTGTCTGACAAGCTATGATCTCAGATGCTTGGAAAGACCTATCACCTACACTGCTTTGGCCAAGAATCTATATTGTTTGAAATTTCATCACAGTGACTCATTTTTCTATTATTAAGAAGCTACATTGTCTTTTAAAATAAAGGCAATCTCTTGGTAGGTGTGGCATCTTCAGCTAATATTAGCTCTCTGTATTTTGCCCTAAGTTGGCTTATTAAATATGTTTAATCAAGCAGATACAAGGAGGCTTCCTGCCGTGGAATGAATAGAACCTTAAAATATTTTAGGAGTGGGAAACTCCATGAGATAAGTAGAATATGACATGGACATCTCTTACTGAGCACAGGCAAGATGATATAGGTGACATATTTTATAAGAAGAAAGAGGTTAAAATTGGTCATATTTAGGACTAAATGCTTGCTGTGATATCATTTTTTGTTCTCTTTAATTTTAGTCTTGTTATAGATTTTAGAATACTGAGCCCTTGTAAGGATGCTTCCTCTTAATTTCAGCAATGAGATAAAAACAAGTGTTCTCTGCACACAGGGCAGGGATTATAGACCGACTTGGTGTTTGCTTTGATGTATGGGTCCCAAGGTTGAGTCCATACAAATAACTCATCAGTGCAGACTTCGGATATTTTTCTCAAGCTTCCAGCTGATTGTTGCAAACATCATTTTAGTGGTGCGTTAAGAACAAAAGAAGAACTGTCTATATTTCTTGTGAACACTAAATGTGTAAAGAGTCTAGAGGGAAGTCTGTAAGTGAAGGAATGTTCCAGAAGATCATATTACCTGCTGAATCATTTCCAGACCACTCTTTCCCATCTGCCAATGTTTAAATTTCTCCAGAGCTTCATCCACAGACATTTTCCCATTCTTGACTCTCTCCTGCAGGAGGATCAGTTCTTCCTGCCCAGTAGTCAGATAATCCCTTGTACTAGGGAAGGTTGGGCCCTCCATCCGAGTTTTGTCTATGATACAAGAAGAGAATATTTTAGTAGGAAATTTACATTCGAACTACTGGGACAAAAATCATTTCACATGATAAACCATTGGATTCTCTCCCTCTTAACTGATATTCACAGTTGAATAATAAGCTAGTGTAAAATTTTTGTTTCACTATTTTTGAGAGAAGTTATCACTGCATAACCCAAGATGACCACATACTGAAGATCTTCCTGCCCCAGCTTCCCACCTACTGAGATCTCATGTCTGTGACATGCTTAGACAGTACAAAACTTGTAATATATTGCATCTGTATTATGGGTAAAAGAATAACTTTATCACTAAAAGATTAGGGATAAGTGAAAGTCCTGTACTTTCATAGACAATATCATTCCCTCACCCCATTTGTGTGTGTGTGTGTGTGTGTGTGTGTGAGAGAGAGAGAGAGAGAGAGAGAGAGAGAGAGAGAGAGAGAGAGAGAGAGAGAGATTAAAATGAGATCCTGTGGGTGGGGATTTCATGGTGACTAAACAGAGGAATACAAGGCCTGCCTCTTTTTCCCAAAGGGAACTAAAGCAAAAGATGAGAGAGCTGCACTTTGAGTTAAGTGACTGTCAGGGACCTATGACATTCATCCAGGCAGAAACTGGAAGCTTTGAAACCCAGAGACTGCAAAATGGAATCAGAGCAGGAGGAGCCAACAGCTGCAACCTGGCTACCCAGTGGGGAAGAGAGACACTCTTCAGAGAAAATGGAAGAGACCCAGCAAAGTTCATTAGCACAGATATTGGCAATCTTAGCTATTGGAAAGTTTTCCTGTTGTCATCAGCATGTGGGCCATTTAAGGAAGCAACCTAAGCCTTCCTGTAGGTGTAGTAACTTTTCTCTAGAGGAAGGACTCCTATCTCCCCATAAACCCCAAGAGCCCATCCTGTTATCATGTGAAGGCAGCTATTGTCTCAATTATACTTACCCCTAGGGGTCAAAGACCTGTGCAGATCCCAATATCTGGTCCCTAACACCAGATATCTTACCATAATAGCAAAGCCTCATAGACCCAAAATGACTCAGCAGAGCACCAATGACTCTTGAGCACAGCTACTTCAGGAGACAAATTATATACCACAACAGCTACAAAGTGGGGGTAGGGAGGATAACTAGGATACACTTACAGAGCTATGAGACCCATGCAAATGAAAATTACAAAACTTCCAATATAAATTACAGAGAGGACATTATAGCATAGAAATATGTTTGAGGATTGGAAGGTAGAATATCCATACAATCAGGGCAATCTTCAGGGTCAATAGCATCACCATCAAACTACCAAAGACATCCCTCCCAGAACTAGAAGAAAACACTAAAATTCATATAAAAGCAGGCTCCCAAGCACAAATGGAAGTCATCATGTTAAATAAACTAAGACACAGCATGAAAAAAATATCTGCATGTTCCCTCCTACATGAGACTGCTACAAAACTCAGTTAGAAGATAGAATTCACAGAGCTACCTGGTGGGAAGTGGTGGAGAAGAGGGACAAGAGGAGGCTGACGAATGAGCACATAGCTCGAGAGAAGTAACAAGTCCTAGTGCTGTCCAGAAGAGTGTAGGGAAGAATATAGCACACAATAACCTACTATGTACTTTATGCACAGCAGACGAGGAGGCTAAAGCTTCCACACAAAGCAATAATGAAACAGAAACATTCATTCCCCTGGTTTGATTGGTATACAGTGTATAGACACATTGAAGAATCATACTGTTCTTAAAATGACTCTAATTATTATAATTATTATAAGTATTTAGGGAGAAGTAACTGAAATTCCCTTGCCTCGATCATAACAAGATCATATATTCATTCTTGTACTGTTCCCTATACATTTCTAAAGGTAACAAAAGAAATTATAATGAAGATATTATGTGGACAAATGACTTAATCTAGGACCTGCCATATATAAAAATATTGATGTCGTTAATATTAAACATTCGTTGAAGAAACACTATCTCTAATTTTGAGAAAGGAGACCACAGTTTAAAAAAAAATCTAAAGGTCATCAAAGACTTAGGGGCCTTTGAAAACCTTATCTCTAGAAGATGGAAATACTGATTGATTTTGTAATTAAATGTTTTCTTTTTAAAAGGTTTTATTTAGGAGGTTACCATGTAATTTTTTGTGTATCACAGACGAATAGAAAGGCCCTGAGTCCTATGTGATTGCCAATGGAACACTGGAGGCTGGTATAAGACAAGGGCGGGGGGGGGGGGGGGCGGGGGGTGGAGTAGGGAGCCTACTGGGAGAACACAGGCAGATTCATTTGCTCACTGTGGTATTCAAAGACATAAGTAGACCCACATGTCTTTGGGGAGGCTATGGCAACTCCAGACCACCTCAATCCCTGTAACTGAGTAACAACACACTTGTGCAACCTGCCTGGCCTTGGGACTCATCTGAGTTTTCAACTTCTTGTTTATGTAGCTTTTTAATCTAATCATTGTAATGTCTCAGGGGAAGCATGTTTTTAACAGGTTGTTATTTCACAATATGCCCAGTGCAGAAGGACATAAAACTATCCTATTCACTAGAATTTGGCTACCTAGCCCTGGGGGAATCTTTAGGGATCCTTTTCAAAAAAGGAAGAAACTGGACAAACATGAAATCATAACATAAAAGATTTGAGAGATGGCAGAGGGGTGTTCTTATCTATAAATGTGGTCACTGATAGAACTGAAAATGATTTCTCTGGAAGGAAGATATTTTAAGCTCTAGGCAGTACCTTTAATTATCTGAAGGGTACCAAGCCCAGTTGTGTGGACTGACCCTTGATGTCCATTTCGGTGAGTTCAGGTCCAGGGACACTGGAAGACTCTTTCTGAAAGGTTTCTTTGCATCTAAATCATGTCTATGGCAATCATTTTGCCTTCCTGGAGGGACTTCCTTGACTTTTCAGAAGTTTATTGCTCCAGAACTAACACATTGTCAGCAGATTAGAATCCCAGGAGAAATGAAGACTGCAAGCCAGCCTGAGGGCTAACTGGTTGAGCAGCAAAAAGCACCAAGAGCTGTTGAGATTTTGTTTCTTTTACAACTTGACATTTATCAGCTTCCACACAAACTCAGCTCCTGAGCTCAGCTTCCTGTAGTGCTAAGTGCCACCCTACCACTACAGAAGGGCAGCATCCCCTTAGAAGCTATACCATTAAGTTAAACCATTACCTTATTTCTGACATCCTTTTGCCTAAGCCAGAACCCATTTTTATCTCAAATAACACATGTAGCTAGCTACATTTTCTGTACCCACAGAAGTTATCTCCAGCAAACTATTCCCAATTATGCCAATTACAATTTTGCTTCATGAATAGGTTTCACTGAATTAAAATACTGCATCTGGGGGTGGGGGGGGGGGCGTGGTATCAGGATGACTTACTGGGTAAAGGTACCTACTGCCAAGTCTAGAAACAGCAATATGATCCTGAGACCACACATGCCCTATGCCACTCCTCCAACACATATGAATTAATAAAGAACGAATCTTCTTAATAATTTTGTTTCAATTACCCCACCTAATTTCAAATTCTTAATTTTTTAAATTGTAAACAAGATGATTTCAAGGCAGAAAGACATGTGTTTTGTTCCTTCATAATTACGTAAACACAACAGCATCAAATCGAGAGAGAGAGAGAGAGAGAGAGAGAGAGAGAGAGAGAGAGAGACAGACAGACAGAAAGAGAGAGACCAAGACCGAGACCGAGATCCAGTCTCAAGTCTTAGTAGTGAGCTGCTTGTGTACAAGCTAATTTCTCTCATCCCTGCTTTTCCTTCTCATATGAAATAGGCTAAAGCACCTCCCTTGATAAATTATTATTAAGTGGGATATGCGCCAAAGAAAAATGATCTAGAAACTTCACTACCTCCTCCTTCATGGCAGGTTCATTATTCTAAAAGTAGGGCCTATAAGTTTTGGCAATGTTGGCAGTCTCTTTTTGCCACTCCCAGATGTAGCAGAGGCAGCCTTTCCCCACATCCCACCTTTCTGTTTCGGTTTACTTTGAGAAGAGTTAATATGATTATTATATAATTTTCATCAAAAAGTTTTTGTCATCCTGCTAGCTGCTTGTTTGAAACCCTTGGTCACATGATGTAAAAACCTCAAGACCGACTCATGGTTTAGTTCCTTTCAATTTCTCTCTTTAGTATTTTTTTTCATTTGATTTGAATATTGTTCACAAAAGCAACAAATCATCTCTTATGTGAATATTTGAGTGTGTGGAAGAGGTCAGAGAGCATTGTGCTGAAATTCTGCTGGTGACCGGCTGGCTTGGATATATTTTACTAAAGCTTTCGAAGGAAACAAATCTGAATAGGGCTGGCTGTTAGATAACAAGGCCAAAGTGAACCATTTACTTCATAAATACTATGCAGTTGCAAAGAACATAATGAACGAGATGGCTGCCCAATACAAGAGCTTACTCTACAGAGACAAATGCAAATGCAGGCTAAAAACAATAAGCACAGAAGAGAAAATTAAAACAAATTCAAGGTGATTATTGGGGAGAGTACTTCCTCTCAACCTACAACTTAATGTAAAGATACCATATTGATTTGACAATAAAACCTACTGCTCTTTCCAGCTCCGCTTCCCCTATGGAGTATGTTACTCTTTGTCCTGGCAGGAGATGCACTACAGTAGGGACTACCCACACTGTAAAGACCATTCTGGTCCTTTTTTTATCTATTCTCTTCTCTCCTGTTCCATGTTCCCCTTCCCTTTTCCTCTTCTGTCTTTCTAGCCCCATCTCATTTTTCTCTTCCCCTCCTTTTCTTTCTTTTCTATGTGTGTGTATATCCATCAGAGTTCATGTATGTGGAGGTCAGAGGTCAATGTCAGGTCTCTACCTTAGTTATTCTACACTTTAGTTTTTAAAGCAGTATACCTTGCTGAATCTAGAATTTTCTATTTGGCTTAGATTGCCTGGATAGCAAGCCCCATGGATCTGCCTATCTCTGTGCCCTTAGCTCTGCCCCTAGCTCTGGTATCACAGATGCGCTTCTCTGTCCAGCCTTTTATGTGTGTCAGGCATCAATACTCACGTAAGCACGTTACACACTGAGCAATCTTCATAGCCATTTCTTTTCATAGTAAAAAGATTAAGGAATGTTGTATACTATATATTCACAGCAAATTAATCTGTAACATTGGAAAGAACTCCTTTGTAATAGGGCTTAGTCAGTGGCTAGATTTAAACCTGGTTGTGTTTTATTAATGAGCCTGAGAACTGGTAGGCAATTAGAGCAAGATCCACAGAGCATGCTGAGTGATATCTGGACTACAGACTTGTTTATAAACTCTAGAGCCTCCACATATCCTTAACTTGAGGGCTGCATATATATTTGTTATCACTTCATTTGTTTATTGGCTTTAAGTTCTGTTTTCTCCTAGCACTTGGAAAACACAAAGGTACTAAGAATCGACATGATTCTCATTCACTAGTGGATGCCTCCCAAGTGCCTTGGTGCTTATTCATGTAGAGTGTTCATTCCCTCTGTTGTTGCTGTTGTTGTTGTTTTTTTACTTAGGATTACACTCATGTGTACTGATTTTTTTCTCTTTGTCTCACAACCCAAGAATCTTATGTTGTTCTGTAAACATTTTTAATGACTGCATTTGAGTCTCAAAGTCTACGTAGTCAGTGAGGTATTTATCCATTCTCCTCTCAGATGTTACTTGTTTTCTGTTGTACAGTCATGCATCACCAGCACTACTCCCACAGGTCTCCTTGCCCACACTGGTGGTTATTTTGTAGTGATCGTTTCTGAGCATGTGATTTCTGAGTGTAAACATGTTTAAAGCTCTGAATCCTTTCTGCCACTCTCATTTTCCTGGAACTGTTGTGTCACTCTGAGCAGTGGGGAAGTACCGTTTCTATTGTACTTTTGATTGTATTACATTATTTAATTAAAAATAAAAACAAAAAACAAAATAAGCATACCCTCCTTGGGCCCTCCTTCTTATTAGGCTTCTTTGGGTCTGTGGTTTTTAGTACAGTTATCCTGTCCTTTATGGCTAATATCCACTTATAAGTGAGTACATACCATATTTGTCTTTCTGTGTCTTGGTTACCTCACTCAGGATTATCTTCCCGAATTCTATCCATTCACCAGCAAATTTCATAATGTTGTTGTTTTTAATGACTGAGTAATATTCCATTGTGTAAATACCACATTTTCGTTATTCATTCTTGAGTTGAGGGATACCTAGGTTGTTTCTAGTTTCTGTGATGAACACATCTCCCTGAGAAGGGGAAATAGATTAGACATTGGGGGGAGGGTGGATGGATGGAGGGGAATGAGCGAAGAAGGGTCTAAGGATGGTACAAAGGGGATAAAGTGGGTGATTACTGAGGGAGAAAGTACTGGGAGAAACAACTGGATTGGAGGGTGGTGTATCTCTGGGATGAACTATAAATCTAGAATAATAGAAACTCCCAGGACTTTTGCATGACTCTAGATCAAACTCCTAGGTATAGGGGGTGTTTCTGACGCTTGTGAACGCTGCATGTGAACTGCATGTGAATGCTGAAGATCTGTTCCCCAATTGGTTTTTGATCGATCAATAAAGATGCTAATGGCTAGTGGCTGGGCAGAAGAGGTGGGAATTCCAGGTTCCTGCACACAGGCTAGTAGATGCAGGAGGAGCAAAGGGATTTCGTCATGCTTTGGATGGAGAGAGAGCCACCAGCCATGTGAGATCTCAGATGGAGTGGTCATTGGCTGCTTTCCCGACTGGGCCTAGGGTAGTAGGTGAGAATTTAGAAACACAACTAAGCTGAGGGCTGCTTTAGGGTTCTGTTGAGAAAAAGGTGATAAGGCAACTAAGTTGAGGTCAGATTTAGAGATGTTTAGCCAGGAACACTGAATGGAAGGGCATATTAGCAGCGAGAAGCTTAGAAATGCTCAGCCATTGAGCTGAAAAGCATATTAAAAATAAGCTAACGTGTATGTGTATCTTATCCATGGATGTAGGGGAACAGGGTGGTGGCTGGTAGCATGGTCTACTTGGAGTTTAACGCAGAATAGTACAATCTACATGCTACACCTAGCAATGGGGAATATGGAGCCTGAACAGGCCATCTCTTGTAACCAGGCAAGTCTTCCTTCCAATGTAGGGATTGGGCACCAACCCAGCCACAAAACCTGAGACCCACAATCAGTACTGCCTAAAAGACGTGCAGGGGTAAAAGATAGAGCAGAATATGAGGGAAGGCTCAACTTGAAACCCATCCCATAAGAGGGAGCCAAAATCTTGGTGCTGTTAATGATATTCTGCTATCCTTGCAGACAGGAGCCTGGCATACCTGTCATCAGAGAGGTTTCACCCAGCAACCAATGGAAACTGACATTGAGACCCACACTTGAACGTTAAGTGGAATTTGGGGAATCTTGTGGAAGATGGGGAGGAAGGATTGAAGAAGCCAGAGGGGTCAAGGACACCATATGAAAACCTACAGTATCAACTAACCTGACTCCATAAGGGTTCATAGAGATTGAACTGCCACCCAGACAGCATGCATGGGCTAGACCTAGGCCCTCTACAGATATGTAACACTTGTGCAACTGAGTCTTCATGTAGGACTCCTAAAGTGGGAGCAGCAGCTATCTCTGCCTCCATTGCCTTCTTTGGATCCCTTTCACCTAGGTAGGTGGCCTTGTCTGTCCTTTCTAGAAGATACACATAGTCTTATTGCAAATCAATAGGCCAAGGCTGATTGATATCCTTGGGAGACCTCTCCTTTTCTAATTCTCAGTAGATATATTAATTTAAGTGATAGGCTCTGAGAATATCTAGAATTTTCTGAAAAGAAGAAGAATGTTCACAATGAACAGCTTTATTTTATTCCTAACCAACCTCAGCAGAAAACTAGAAATTTATTTCCATTTATTTTTAAGAAATTATTATTTATTTTGTTATAAATATTAAAAGCATAAATGTTAAAATAATGAATGTATATATCATCAATCAAAATTACTATGTATTTCTTAATGAAATAACTGATATATTAGTACTTCTATATGGAATAGTTATTATATTCAAACTCTTTTACTGATTTCAAATTGATTGCTAAAATTTATCTCTATAATATTATACAAACATTTATTAGTCTAGTAGTATTTAAAATTTTATTTTTTTTACCTCATTTGATGTAATTTTCATAATGTATTTTTACTAAAACAATGCTATGTTTTACATGAAAAAAGTCTTCTTGACATTACATTCTCCTATTTTACTACTGATTTTCCTGTTTCTTCCTTTTTCTTTTTCTTTTCTTCCATCCTTTTCTCCTTTCCCTTCCTTCCCTTTTCTATGATTTCCTTATTGATGTATTCTTTCAATTGTATTTGCCATAGATTTTGATAATTGCCTTTAAAAAGTGAACACACACACACAATATGTGACAATTCATTTTAATTGTCAATTAGAGACAACCTAGAGTCACCTGCGTAGAGTCTCAGAGAGGAATTATCTAGATCAGGTTGACCTGTAGAGATCCTGGTGGATCTCTACAATTAACCTTGATTGTTAATTGATGTAGAGAGACATACACATGTTGTGGGTAGCACCTTTTTCTAAGCATGGAATCACAGACTGGACAGTGGATGCTGAGTGCCAGGAGATGGGCCTGGCTTCCTTTCTTCTGCTGTTGATTATGGATGTGATGGAGCTAGCTGCTGTACGTTCCTCTTCTAGACTTTACTCCACTGATGGAGTGTTACCATGAATTGTGAGCTAAAAACACCTATCTCCCTAAGCTGCCTTTTGTCAGGATATTTCAACATAGCAACAGAAAGGAAACTAGAACATTCTGCATTTTTGTAAATACTGATTTTTCTTCCTTCAAATTAGTTATTTGAGAGTTTCCTACATTATGTTTTGATATATTCACACCCCCAACTCTTTTCAGATCCCACCCAACTTTGTATCATTTTTTTCTTAAGCCTTTACGACCGTTATGTGTTGTCAAGTTATTCTTGATTATTTGATTATATGGTCTTTCATCTGAGTGTGGCCAAACTACCAGATGCCCCTCAACAGAGGAATGGATACAGAAGATGTGGTACATCTACACAATGGAGTACTACTCAGCTATTAAAAAGAATGAATTTATGAAATTCCTGGCCAAATGGATGGACCTGGAGGGCATCATCCTGAGTGAGGTAACACATTCACAAAGGAACTCACACAATATGTACTCACTGATAAGTGGATATTAGCCCAAAACCTAAGATACCCAAGATATAAGATACAATTTCCTAAACACATGAAACTCAAGAAAAATGAAGACTGAAGTGTGAACACTATGCCCCTCCTTAGAAGTGGGAGCAAAACACCCTTGGAAGGAGTTACAGAGACAAAGTTTGGAGTTGAGATAAAAGGATGGACCATGTAGACACTACCATATCCGGGGATCCATCCCATAATCAGCTTCCAAATGCTGACACCATTGCATACACTAGCAAGATTATGCTGAAAGGACCCTGATATAGCTGTCTCTTGTCAGAGTATGCCTGGGCCTAGCAAACATAGAAGTGGATGCTCACAGTCGGCTATTGGATGGATCACATGGCCCCCAATGAAGGAGCTAGAGAAAGTACCAAAGAAGCTAAAGGGATCTGCAACCCTATAGGTGGAACAACATTATGAACTAACCAGTATCCCGGAGCTCTTGACTCTAGCTGCATATGCATCAAAAGATGGCCTAGTCGGCCATCACTGGAAAGAGAGGCCCATTGGACACGCAAACTTTATATGCCCCAGTACAGGGGAACGCCAGGGCCATAAAAGGGGAGTGGGTGAGTAGGGGAGAGGGGGTGGGTGGCTATGGGGGACTTTTGGTATAGCATTGCAAATGTAAATGAGCAAAATACCTAATAAAAAATGGAAAAAAAAAAAATAAAATATATTTGAGGTAAACACTTAAGTGTTCTTCTGTCCTTTGGTTCTGTTTCTTGTTCAGGTCATATTTTATTGTCAGAGCTAGGACTGCAGAGGGTTTTGATAGAAGCAGCATACAAAGCAGGTCTTGGGAAATAGCAACTTTTCCCTGTAGAACGGAAGCATGAGTTTCTGGGACTACATTCCTGCCAAGGCACATGTGACCAGTGGGTTACCTGCCTATCCCTTCTCTCCATCCTGTAGTTTTACTTGAGGCCCCCAGGAAACTAACAAAGAAACCTCATCTTCACACCTCCTCACTGTCTACTGGAGGGCACTTTCTGTATGTATAGCCATAAAAGCTGAAGAGGAGAAGAAGCCTTTGAAGAGAGCAGTAGGCTGGGCTGGGGCTCCATGGTGAGGGAGGGATTTGATGGCCTCCTTCTCTATGGGAAAATGGAAGCCTCATTTCACAGACTGCAAGGGTATACTTTTGACATTGGTTCTATCAGCCACAATTTTTTTTAAAAAAAATTAGAACTAGCCCTAGATTCCTCTGAACTCATTAAAAAAAAAAAACTTTTGTCTTCATTATTATTAGGAAGTTTGTATCTCTCAGGGTTTGCCTTCATTTCTGACAGAAGTTACATAGCGCACATTAGCACAGTCCCATTTTAGGCAAGAAATGAGAAACTGTATCAAAAAAAAAATCAGGTATAACTTTAACAACAAAAAAATACCCTTTGTGAGCAATATGACAAATGGAAATATGAGTTATACTGGAAAAAGCAGCTGAAGCCACTATTCTTTTATGGAGTACAAATGTTCACATTTTGACAATTTTCCCTCTTTTCTATTTAATATATCTAAAATTGGCAAGCATAGCCTGATGGAAATACCACAGGGCTCAGAAGTCTCTTTTCCCCACATAAGAGTAATGCCTTCCACGTTTCTCCAGGTCTCCTGCTTAAAGACAATTTTATTATTTAACATTTATCAAACTGGCCAGCACTGTGTACTCGGAGAACACAAAATATGCTCCCTGACTAAATCTTTTCCACGGGCATGCAAACCCCTCTGAAAGACAAGCCCATAATAACTCTGTAGTTTGGATTGAAGAATTGGGCAGAGACTTTGCCAGGATTACAAATTTATAAGCCCATAGGGCCAAACACAAGGTTGCAAAGCAAAGTTTTAGTGATTGATTATTAAATATACCCAAATAACATAGTCATTATCACAAACAAATATGTTCTTTCAGATTTTTGGTGCTGATAAAATGACTATTGATACATTTTTATTTTATTCTTTAGATAGAATTATGACTTAAGGGAAATGTATTTCAGACATGAGAAATCCACATGGAAAGAATGATAATGTAAAAGTTATCTCTGGAACATTTACATATAACGTCTACATTTACATACAGAGTATGAATGGTAACCAAAATTTGGAAGTTCTATAAGTAATTCTTATGCTTATGTAGATCTGGGGCTGCTTGCTGTAGACATTTGATTAGAATTGGCATACCCTTGTATTAGGGTTTGCCCTGAGTAACAGCAACTAGGAATCCTTCATTTGGCTTATTAATTAACTGAGATGAGCAGATTATTGGTGAGTGCCATGACCAGGGGGGCTGTTTGGTAATGTTTCTGTTCTTTGTTTGCTGTGTTTCTAATGGAGTTGGTCTTGGCATGGTAGAAAAAACCCAAAAGAAATCACACATTTAGGAACCATGGGCAATCTGGAAGCTGAGAATAGGATATAATGTATTCATGTTCTCAAGGAACTTCCTGTGCCTCTAGTGATCTTTGGGGATTTCTGGATCATGGTCTAGTGGCCCGATAACTGCCAACCTATTTTATAGGATGCTTGATATTTGGCAAACACCCAAATGATGCAGAAGCCCTTCCCTCCATGAGAATTTCATAAATTCATCAGCCCTCAGAGAACTCTGCTTTCCAGAACCCTGGCTCACTCCAAATATGCCGACAAGATCTATTCCCCTGGTTTGTGACAATGAAGAGGCCTTCTTCCTGGCTCAGGGCTAGGAAATGGAGAGGAACGGAAGCACATTATATCTGTGACACCATTCTTCTGCATTTTCTGATTTCAAAACCATCTTGGGAAAATTGACTTTAAAACTGCATTTTGGTGAAAAAAAATTTATCTATGATCCCCAGTTCTTAGCACTTTCCTCTTGTATTTCTTCAAGATGTAAAATTCTAGTCAAAGAATTCCTTTGAGTTCCCACAGAAATGGTGCCAATTAATTTTTTTTTTTCTGTTCCTCAGGAAAATTCCTTGGCTCAGCAATAATGTAACTTCCTGGTAACCCCTTGGCAGACTTGAACATAGAGATTCTGAAGTGCTTTCAGTTTCCGTGGGGAAATAGTTGGCTCTTATGAGATCCTTTTCTTCCAGAATACAGTAGGAGGAATACATCGTTTAACCATTTTCAGGAAACCTGTCTAGGTCCCTTAGAAAATCTTAACTCATGAACATTTCACAAACATTATCCCCCTTTCCCTCCAGAGACCTCAGTCCTGGAGAAGTATCTACTTTCATGCCTACTGCCTGATGAAATCCCAGGAGAGTTGGAAAAGGTTCTGAAACCTGTAAGAAGCAGTGTTTTTCCATGATCTGGATGATCATAATACTGAAACAGCTTCAAGAGATAAGGCCGGACAATGCAAATGCAAAATGTCACTAATGCAAAACGGCTCATGCCCTGCTTGCTCCCAGGTGCTGCTATTTCAGGAGGAGGTTCAAACTTTACAAAATACAGAATATCTGGAGGGAGCAGGCCACTCTCTCTGCTTTCTGGCAGCTGTGACATAAACTTCTCCACTCTGCCACTCTCAAAACATGAAGGAGTGAGACCTCTGAAACCATGAGCCAGGATAAACCCTATTCTCAGGTTGGTTGCTCAGGTATTTTGTTACAGTAAAGAAAATTCTGCCTAATATAAAAAGCCATTTAAGCACCCAATACTTTCATAAAGATCCTTATTATTATTATTATTATATTTTTCTTCATGCTGGAAACTAATTTTCCTGAAGGTTATAGTCATCAGGGAGATTCTGAAAAAAATTTTTTTAAAAAGATCCGATGTTCTTTTTCTTTTAGAAATAGCACAATAGTTTGTTCTATTCTCGTAAACTCTTGATGTCTAAGAGTAAAGAATATCCTACTGTGACTAATTTAAAATGCTACAAATAAATTGGATTTAAGATTCAAAATAAAAAGACATAAAATAACATGGGGACTTTTTTTTTTTTTTTTTTTTTTTAGTCCTGAGAGGTCTCTAAAAATGTCTAATGAAAATTGACTTTTGTAAAGCAAATTAGTCAAGAGTTTAGATCTAGGTATATAAAATCAATAAAACATGGCATTATTGATAAGGTTTATTGTAAAACTGGTTTCCTTTCACCATTCTCTCTTCTATCCCAACATAGGTGAAAATTATTTCCCTACATAATGGTGGACCATTAATCTATCCTAGGCTCATAGGAAACTTTCAGCTCTTCTTAAATGGTTTTCTGTGGGGTAGATATCCAGCTGCCGAGAATAGACTCTCCCCAAGTTTCTACCATGGTTGATCTCCTATGAAGGAGAACAAATTCTGAAATTTCAAGATCTCACCTGCAGTGCTAGCAGAATTGGATTATAACTGCAAAGCAGAAAACACTTGACCTGGGAGTGGGGCTGTGTCGAACTGTCAAAAAGACCATACTGACTTTCCTACTTCCGTAATCCACTCTGTGCCCTTTAAAGCTTCTACAATTTCCTCAAACAGTACAATCAGTTAGGGACCTTCAGGGGAACAGTCTATATCCAACCCTTAGTGTGGAATCTGCCCTAGTCACTATTGCATTATGCAAATGGCAATTAATTCAACTTCAAAAGTTGTATCAGTATCAGTACTACTCAAAAGTTCTGAGTCTCTTCTAAGACTCAAGGCAAACTCAGCTATGAGCCTCTGTAGAAGTCAAAAATGTTGCTTAATTCTGACATACAATGGCACTTGATTCCAAAAGGGAGGACAGGGAGGACAACAGAGAAAGTTTAGACCAATACAGAAACCCAGTAGGGAAAACACTCCCTACCCTCACACACAGCTCCATGAGACCCATTCCTACTGATGGCTGCTTTCAGCACACACAGCCTCTCTCTTGGGATCGATCCTGTCAGTGGCTACAGGTTCTTTTGGGAATATATCCTACACTTTTTGTACATCTAACACTCTTGGTTCTCCATCCCAACCCAGACTTCACCTTCATGTTGTCACACACAGGGGCTCTATGAAGGGACTCTGATTCTCCTACGCATTATCTAACTTCAGTGCTTTTCTGGAACTTTGATACTAACTTCTATGACTCTAACTCTTACATCCTGGCTGCCTGCCACACCTATGGCACTATGTAGATGACAATACTGAGCTTTGCCACTAGATCAAGATATAGCCTTGCCTACTTGGATCATGACTGTAGTCGTGAAGTGCATGCATGAGTACATTTTCCTAGGTCGATATTTTCAAAGGAATTCTTTTAGAGACATCCTCTACTCAGGAACTCTTTTTTTTTTTTTTTTGTCCTCCCCTGCCCTAGGTGCTCTCCTTTAAAATGACTATTTTTAAAATTTGGGTTTCAGTTTTATATTCTGAAGCTTTTGATGGCTGGGGATTTCTTACATTAAGGTGTTACTTCTGTTGTGCCAGTACAAGGTGTACACCTACTTTTTATGCTAGGCATTTTCCTTGCACTTTTCTGCTCTCTTACTGTAAATCTAGCTAAAGGCAGTGAGTAAATCTGCTACAACCCGTAGACTATGCTGCCTTATATTTCATCTGAAAGCAACTCAGTTCATTGTTTGTGAATTCTGGCTCACCCACATTTTCATGACATGAGTAGCTGCTTTGCCAGCATGTCCCATCAGGGCTGCCTAGTTCCATTACTTGCTCCTGCTTAAAACCTCATGAGCCTGGTCTTTCTGTCTGGATTTCTAACAGCATTATGGTCTTCTATACTCCCACCAGAGTACAGAGGCTCATTAATCTCTCTATATAGCATTCCAAGGCTTCTCTGAACTTCAGCTGTAAACTCCTCCACGTTTCTTCTTGTTCTAATGAGCTATATGGTCAGGTTTATTAGAGCTACAGCCTACTTTCACTCCCAACATTTAGTATTAATTACCTTTCTTGTTGAAAGTGCCCAACAGAAGCAAGTTAAGGGAGAATAGATCCATTGCTTGCTTGTAGTTTGGGAGGCTATGGCCCTCATAGTGGCAAAAGCTTGAATGCCGAAGCAGAGAAGTTTGGGGCTATGAGAATTTGCTACATCTCAGAAAACCAAGAGGCGAGGAGAGAGTTTGTGTCAAATCTAGGGCTGGTTATAAACCTCAAAGTCCAGTCATGTGACCTGCTTCCAGCCGGGCCTTACTCTGTTTTGTAGCCTCTGCACAACAAGCTGCAGACAAGCGTTAAAGCAGAGGGAAGCCATCACACGTAAATCATGACATGGCTAAATTATGAAATTAATGTCAGTACTGGATAACTGCTATTTAAGGAGAGTGGTTGTTTTGCATATAGACTTACAAGCTGTGCATCTAAAGAATTCATAGAAGAGTTGAGGCTCAGTTTCCTCCAGCATTGTGTTCATGTGCCATGCGACTCATCGTGAGAACAGTCTAAGTACAACTTAGCTGCCATGGGGAATGCTACTTGAAGCGATGAGCGATAACCATTGAGAATGCAGCTTTGAATGAGTGACAACTCATAGCATCCCAAGAGTGGGTCCTTTGAGGTTCTGAGCTGAATATTGTTCAGTGAGTGTCAGAAGTAGATACAGCCTGTTCCTAGCCTTTTCAAAATGGCACAAAAGGAGATGGCATACGTGTGTGTGTGTGTGTGTGTGTGTGTGTGTGTGTCTGTGTCTTCTTTATTTCAATATGTCTTTCTCACTAATTACCTGGTACTAGCTTCAAGGTGACATGATTTGGGACTGAAATTATATCAAAGGTGCAACTACATCTGCTCATAGGTTACCAAAGATGATTACCCCTAAGACCTGTGTCAACCAATTTTTATGATTTTTATATTTGAACATTTATTCAGTCCCAACTGTTGAAAAAGAGTTGTACTAAATTGCCTATTAATAGGCTATTAACAGGCTATTTAGTACATTTAGGCTATTGTTAGTGCATATTAGGTTATTTGGTCTATTTAGGCTATAGAGTCTATTCTTGAAAAAGACAAATGTCCAAATGAATACTAGAAGTCAAAATGATTCCACTGGTTTGGCATGTTGGTGTGACTATAGTGGTCTTCAGCTCTACTCCGCATGATAAATGATGGTTCCTAAGGTATTTCATCAAATGCTGAAAGCAAGAACACACTAGGAAAATGGTTCTACCTTTGATTGGCGTCTACAGCTGACTAAAGAAACACCCAAGCTAGTCTCATTTACAGATCTATAAAAGGGGCCTCTGATACAAGTTATGGAATTTGTCTTATTTGTCCTTCCTGGTGCCATGAGAACAACATCCCCACAGGCAATATGATGAGGGGCCTTTCCTGTTCTTGTTAATGAAAATAATTGATTTTACTGTGGCATAGTTGTTTTGGGATAAGATACAAACTTCAAAGTTAAATCAATCAAACTCAGTTGTTTGTATCTGACCTGCGAGGCCTCCTGCAGATCCCCACGATTTCTTTAAATCTTAACTAATCTTAGTGGTTAACTAAGTTGAAGTTAATCAATACCGGGTTTCTTAGGTAGACTGTAGAACTTATCACCATCAGATTGTCTTCGGGCTGCCTTTTGTTGGAACACTGTAAAAAAACATAGAACATAAAAGTTTATTAGGCAAAGGCATTTAAGAATATGAAATATACCATGGGTGCCTCCATGAAGACAGAGTGCAAAGTATCATTTTCCTTAATAACAGTATCTGAACTATATTCATTTCCAAGTACAAGGTTTTTCTTAGTAATATTATCTGAACTGTATTCATTTTTGAGTATAAAGATTATAAAATTTGTAATTTTCTCATGTGTGCAGTTTATCGGTAATTTTGGAAAGCATTTTCTTTGGGCAGAGTCTGTTAATGTTGATGGGATGCATTCCTAAGCCGATTCCTTCTTGATATCAGATGAAGATAAAAAGCTCCATTTTTTAGAAGTGATAAAGGCTAAACCCACATGAGGGTAAAGGTTCATTTGCGTAGAGACTACTCACTCAAATCAGGCTTATGGGTGATAAGCAACTAAAGAGAAGCCTGTTGTGTTCCACAGATGTAATAATAAAAGAGGCACTTTACTCTTGCGTCATCTACCCCAACCTCAGACCTATTAAAGCAGCTTGTTTGAATTACTTCATTATCTGAAAAGTGCTTTGTTCTCATTTATTATTTCGCACATGAAATTCTGGGAATTAAGTCAGCATTACTCACCCTGTTTTGCAGATGAAAGGTAAAATTCAGTGTTTAATATTTATTAAGCACCCACAAAGTTCTGGATACTTTTGGGTATTTGTTAATGAAATAGAGCAGGTCCTTGACTACTTCACTTTTTGGAAAATGAGCATCCGGAGTTACATTTATTTTTTTATGGGCAGTCTGAATTATGGGGTTTGGGAACTCGAAGAGGCCTGGGAGATTTAGTCCAGCCTCATATGTTTATAGACGAGGAAGTAACCAGCTTGTAAAAGAGCTACGTGAATTTTGAAATGATCCCAGAGTTGTTAGCAGAGAAATGATTTAGACCCTTAAGCCTTAGCCTTCAGCCTCTTGCTTCCTCCCGACAGTGTCTACTTCTTAGTAACTATTCCCTTTTAAAGTTAGAGGAGGAGGCTGGGAGGAGTTACAGGAGCAAGGCTGTGCTCTTGTTCCTGGCATCTCAGCAGGATCTTCCTATAAAAGGAGACAGCTGCCTGGCACTTGGCCACTGTGACCTGGGGAAACAGGTCCATGACGAGATCGTGGAGTTCTGCTGTGGTTTTGCTCTTACTTAAACAACACTAATATCAAGGTCATATATGGGCTTAATCAAGAATACATACATTCAACTTTAAAAAAAAAACAAATGTCTCAAATCAAATCAACATTTATTAAACACTTAATGTCTTAGATGATGTCAAGAGAAAGATTATTCCTCTCTCTGTCCCCAGGAGGAGTGAATATACTGTCAAATACGATGCATTTGGGAAAAACTATACATCTAAAGTAACATCTCTGGTTGAAAATCAGTTCTCTTTATACATCCTGGGTTTGTTGTGTTTTTCCTAAATAAAACACAATGAGGGGTATTTGTCATGTGACTATATTTTAGGATATTAGATTCCACCCCCTCCTCCCAAGTCCTATTTGCTGTTTTCTTCCGTTAGTTCTACAGTTGCCCTAGCATAAAGTGATGACAGGCAGCCCATGTTTTTGCTAATATTGTTTAGATGTAATGGAGAGTGCCTAAGACTGAAACACTGTAACCTGGCATCGTTAATATGGGAAATGACTTGAACTCAAAGGCTAATGCAAACAGTCATGTCTCCAATTAAACAGCAGGTTACTTAAAAGTTTGTGGATTCTGCTGAGGTTTGACACTGCAGAACATTTGCAAAGTAGACTTCTCTTCCCAGCTTTCTTGGTGTGAAGTTTGCTGTAAATCCAATTTACCCTGGATACTGTTTTGAAATACTTTCTGCTGGCAACAAATGTTTGGCCATGTGATGAACAGTTAATGCTGATCTTGACCTTCAGTTACTAGGCATTAGTGTTATTTCTCTAGAGTTGAACCAGGGTCAATCTGGAGTCGAGAGCTGGCCAACTACTAGGATTGGTGGTGGTGTGAGGAGATGCTGATAACAGAGATGTAGGTGGAGGTAGGAAATAGATTGCAATGCTAAGTCCTAGTAATGTCTAATCTGACTTAGAATTCCTTACCTCACCCCCACTGCACCCATGTGCCTTTCCTTCCCCCTGAGCTTACTGATAAGTTTCACATCTTGGCAGAAATTTAGACTTAGCAAATAGTCTTCTCAATGTGTTTAAAGTTCAGAAGCATTTTTCACATCCCACATAGCCACGAGGAAAGACCTACTATTTGTAGTCAGAGGGCGTGGACTAATAGAAAAAGTAGAAAGTTGAGTCACAGAGCAGAATGATTTTTCAAATGTATCGACAATGCTGACTCTATCTATATGCTGGATTCTTGGTAAGCACTGTTTCAAATGCATTTTACCCAGTCAGTGTTCAAGGCATGGTACCAATGCAATTTCTGACATGTCAATTTGGATAACCTTTACCCAGTGTAATCTTATTTTTCTCTTGCTAACTGTAGTTAGAATTTGAAAAGAAAAAAAAAACATGAACACAGTATATATCTTGTCTTTACCTTTAAACACAAGAAACCAGGAGAGGGGAAAAAAATCAACAAAACAAGATTTGAGGTTTAAAATAATCTCAAACAATACAAATGTCCCAAATGACACCCTCATTTATTTTACATATTGGAGAAATGATGTCTGTAAAAGTTTCTCCAGAATATAAATGACATTGAATGAAAAAATTAGCATAGTGTTAAATATTCAAAAATGCTAAGCAGAGCAGAAGTAGCAGAGGAAGAGCCAGTGAACGGAACAAGTTCACTTGCACAGTTTGTCTTTCCAGACTGTTCTGCAGCAACACTACTAATGTCACGCTTGTTTACTGTCCCCTGAGAGCAAAAGAAGTCATTGAGAATGCCTCTTCCAAGAAAAATGGACAAAGCACCTCAACGTTATTGTCTGTGTGGCAAAGCTGATAAAAATCTGGGGGGAATGCAAATGTCATTCATGCGGATTCGAACTAGAAGTCACAAATCCCATGATGCTCTGTGCCCATCACACGTGAGAAATGAAAACAGACACTCTATCCCGTGTCCTGAGAAGGGACTTCTTTATATTCTGTTGCCCAGTACACAGCCCAGCACTGTATAAACAAGGTCCCAGGGTGCACAGGTATATCACAGTTTCCAAAGCTTCCTGCACTTTGCAGTGTTCATTTAGACAGAGATCAATCATGCTACTGGTACCCACTGATGAGAGAGGACAGAGGCAACGTAGTCAGGGAGAACAAGAGTCAATACTCAGTCCTTGTAGCTTTGCTTTCCCCATCCATCTCCCCACTATGTGCGATATGAGAGCTAACCATAAAAGGCAGAAGAGGAAATAGAAAGCAGAAAAAACAACCCTTTTTCTGAAGGCTCAACAGAGGAAGAGAATGCTGTCACCTGATAGGTGGTCCGAGTGACTCACATGAAGCTTAGGGAAGATATGCCACCCCTATAAGAAAGTGCAAACGCTTTGGTAGCTTGAAACCATTTCATCGTACTGACATTTTGACATTAGTTCCACCTCCTTGTGTGGAATGTTTATCCAACACAGGTCACCACATTGAACAGGAATGTGGACACGGTCATATCTGCCATGCAATGTGAGGCTCTTTCTCCTGGCAGGGACATCAAGACTAAGGAAAATGGAAACTATGCTTTGGTGTCCAGGGAAAATGTGTGCCAACTCACCAGCCAGCATGCACACACAGTCATTAATGCTAGTACATTCTCCTTTAGAGATTGGCAGAGATAGAAGAGCGGAAAGCACAGAACGACCTGGCGGTAAATGACATGGAAACTGAAAGGCAAGGGTGATATTCACAGATGCTTAGCTTCCTAAGGAGAAAACATTCATTTTCGTTCCAATTCATAACAGAAATGTGAGCTTTATCAGTCAGTTACTGTGAAATCTTCTTTCCACACAGGATATCTCATAACCAAAATTACTTCCTCTAATTTTAAGCTACTTAATTTAGGGGGGAAGGGTAGAAAAGAAACTTTTTATTTGAATACTTAATTTATACAAACAAAACTACTTCTGTTTTAAACACCTGTCCTAACTAGGAAGTGAGTAAATTCTGGAAAAAGACAGGTTGTTTTATGGGACTGACAGCTTGAGGCCATCACCGTGAGTTTGTATTAGCTAAGGCTCCATGCATCCCTGGGTAGGCATATCCTCCTTCAGGCGAGGAACATACACACAACACCTGCTGCTTGCCCAGCTTCAGGCTGACTTGTTTTTGGTCATTTCCACTCAGTTAGAAAATCGTATGAGAGAGTAAGTACTAATTGAGTAATAACCCAAATCTTTTATTTTTATTTCAAAGGGAAATGACTTGAGTAGTCAGGAAGCCATTGGAAACCTTTCAAGCTATTAGGCTTACACATTTTTGGTTCATCACTGGTAATAATTGGAATGGAATTTTCTTCTTTTCCTCCATATGTGTCAGGAAATGCTTTCATTCTAGATATCAGTGGGTTTATGTGGTTTTTTTTCCATTGTATTTCATAGGATCTGGCCTTCTAAAGTCTAATTTTACAATCCATTTGGTTATATAAACTTTAAACAGCCCTTAAATACATATATGCTAACAGAACTCACCCTATGTAGATCAAAAACATCCAAAGCCAGGGCTGTGCCCATTTGTTCTAATTGTTTTCAATACGTGTAGCTGGTAAATATTTTGGAATGGCTTGTAATCTAGTATATCTGCACATGGATATGAGAGGAGAGAAGCAGAAGGCAGGCTCTAACAAGGAGTAGAGGTTGCTGTACCCTGTGTCTATAGAATGACCTAAAGTATCATCTGCCCGTCTCCTGTATTCTGCCCCAAGTCAATCACAGGTCATATGCAGCTTCAGTCCTCATGAAAACACAGAAGAGCAGGTACTATGATTTAAAGAGGTAAATTTCTAAAAAATGAATTGAGATTGTATCAATTGCACCAAGTTATACAGCCTTGGAGTTCACAGTGATATCTAGTTAATTCCATCCCTTCATGGGGGTCATGAATTTTACTGATGAACTTTCTTCAGAGGGGATGCCACTCACAGGGATAGCTCCATACAGCATCTTCTTCTCTAGTCACTCAAATCTAATCACTCGAATTTCTAATAACTCCAGTCAGAGTTAAACAGATGCTCACAGTAAAAATCCTAGAAGAAAACAGTGAAAATTCAAGAAATCTAAAATGGTGTGTGTGTACGTGTGTGTGTGTGTGTGTGTATGTGTGTGCAGTTTGTTAAATGAACATTATCTAGAGATTTCAAATGTTTATTCTTGCTTAATCATGGTAATAATGTAGATCAGAGTTTGTCAACACCGGTACTATTGACATTTTATATATACTACATAAGCTTTTACACTGGAAGTATAGAAGCCTGATCTTTAAATTATAGGATATTCATCAGGTACCTCTGAGTTCTATCTCCTAGGTGCTGCTAGTATTATTCTACTTGTGAATGTCAAAGTCTCTTTAGACATTGCTAACTGACATCTGGGAGACATTGAGAATTACTACTACAGGTAAATTAATCTTTTCCCCATGGACACATTCAACATGTCATATTAAGGATAAAACTACAAAATAGTTGTGGTACAATTGAAAAAAAAATAGAAGTGCTTGGTGACACTTCAATCATTTGCTCACACGTTCAAATCTGTAATGTAAGTTCACACCAATTTAAATATGGCTGCCTTTCCACTTTTACATGACCATGGAACTGAATCCTTGAGAGATAAGAGCCATAAGATTTATCCTTGTGTCAGTGCTCTAACAGACGGTCTGGAAAGTTCCCCTTGGTTTCATTCAGTGAATGAGCCAGGAGACCATGGTGTTCTGCTCTGAGGACAAGGAGAACAATTCATTAAACCCAGGTTACACAGCTGTATTGCTTCTGTTCAGTGAACGGTACATGCTCGGTCATAATGATAGCTCCTTTGTGGAACTGGACCTGCAGCCTTTCACAGAAAGATAAAGAACTTCACCTGCAAAGGCAGGAACCCTAACCAGACAAACTGAAGGATGACTATGTCATTCTGTTCTGACAGTACCTGTAACCTGCATAGTGTGTGCTGAAGTTAAATGTTTTTGGATGAGGTCATGTAGGCAAAGAGTGGGCTGCAAGGCTCCAACTCTAGGACCCACTTCAACCAACTTGAATATAGTCTTTGCTAATGAAGACAGAAGCCATTCTACTATGTCACAGTTACAGTGATAGGAATTAGTTTTCTTCAGTTTCTATAATAACCCCCCTCCAACACACACACACACACACACACACACACACACACACACACACTCACTGTATGTGATCAATTCTAAGTACAAGTGAACTGTAAGTGGAAATTCACTGAAAGTGAAGGAATTGTACTTGACATTTAGGGTCTTCTCAGCAGAGAATCCCTCGAGAAGGTCATCTACAACTTTCTTGCACTGCAAAATGCCAAGATTACCTCGAGAGCAACTGCAAATTGAAAGGGGAATTGTATTGTGCCCCAAATTAGCCATATGGACTCAGCACTATTTCTCTTCTATTAACTGAATGAAGGGGGAATGAGAAATGATTCCTTGATAGGAAAAACTTTTCCTAACAGGAGTTTACATCTTTGCATGGTCTAGGATGGAGATGTACTACCAGTCTATCTACATCATATTGATAATAATTTTTTTCTTTGATTTGTTTTACATCAAGAATTCTGTCACTAAAGATAGCAATCTATAGAAATCTCTATATTTTTGATGCCTATGTGCCTAATCTTGTCCAATATAACAGGAGGAGTGAAGTGTAAAGAACATGAGATCTGAGAACAGGGAGATCATAGATGAAAAATGTGTTTTTAAAAATGAACAATTCTTGTTGCAGTTCTTAATCTTAGGGTGCATTCCCCACAACAATCAGAATCAGGAACCTGTCTCCTGATAAAATGGATGGATGTGTGTTCAGTTTGAATTAAGTTACATTTCTGGGATGGACAATGGTGGGGTGCTACAGGCAGGGCAGAGCTATGCTTTGATATGTGATCCACAGCAGGAAAAAGGAGTTATCTGTGGATGTCTTGGAGCTTTGTTAGTGCTTCAAATATTGGCTGTTTTAAGGCAGAAGAAAAGGAGTTCATATGCTGACATAGCCTTTGAATTGTCTTCCATACTGTTAGTGAAGTCTTCTACTGAAGTCACGTGGATGTAGACCCTGCCTCCTCTACCATTTGTTCGTTAGCTAATATTTATCAAATTCTCTGTTCATGAATTCTGCATTCAACAAGGATTTAATGATGGGAAGGAATATTCAGAGAAAACTGATCTCTTCCTCTGTGACTGTTGTAGGTCAGAGGGGGAAAATAAATATGAATGTAGAAAAGCGTGAATATATCGGTGGAAGAAACTCACAGTTCATCCGTCACTGGTGTAGGGAGCAGAATGACAGGGATGCTTTCTAGTGTCTTCCTGTCTGCAGCACAGTGAAACTCTTAGCATCAGTTCCCTTATCTCTGGAATGAGGCTGGCAATGTAAACTACACAGGGCTTGCATGGGAGGTTGCCTCTATTGCTATCCTGAGTGGCAGTCCAAGCCCACATATCTCAGTAGGCCACAGACACTGTACTTTCTTAGCTAGTTTCCCTAATGTCTGACTTTACTAGAACCCCAAATGCATAGAACCCTTTTCTTTATTAGAATTAGTGTATCAAAGCCATTTTTCACTCAGATCCTGAACAAAGTCCTCGTGGCTTCCTCCATCCTTCTGCCTTATTCTCTGAAATGATACACTTCGATTCTTTACTCTCTTTTCTTCTTTTCTTCTATACTTTACACATTCCTCTTTGGCTATGTTACACTACAGGCATGCCAACATCCTGCTGCCATTCTGTGTTTTGGCAAGAATCAAGGATGGGGCATGTCTTCCTACTAATGAATGGATGGTGGGATGGATGACTTTCTGGGAAATGATGGACATTCCATTTGGTCGATCCACTTGAGTGTGAGGAATAGGAAAGATGTGGAAAGCCTTCTATAGCTGGAGCTATGGGCATGTATATCTGTGCCTGACTTTTCACTGGGATTTAAACTCACACCCTCATGCTTGCATCTGAAGCTCTCTCTCCAGTCCCCAATTGCTTATTCTGAATACTTAACCCAAATTTCTGTCTTTCTCTCACTCTAATCGACTTTTGTAGAATTATATAAGAGACATTAATTTAAATTCATCCTTATTAATGAAGACTTAGAAAGCATGATCAAATTTAAAAATTTCTCTATTCATTTTTTTATTTAAAATTTTCATTTCCTTTGAGAGCTTAATATATGAATAATGCATTTATACAATCTCCACCACTCATTTATTCATGGTTTTCAAAAATGTAAAAAAGAAATGGTAAGAATAATGGAGAGGGATTTTTGAGTGGAGACAGGAATGGGAGGGTAAGTTATAGTGGGGAGAACTGATACAAAATTATTTGAAAAAGCTATATGGAAACGTATATAATAGAAGACTTTAAATGCTGTTACCCTAAACAGGGTATTTATTATCTTTTCCGAAGAGTCATAGTTTATAAATAAAAAACCCATTGCCAGATTCTGAGATATTACCCTGGGTTATTAGTCAGGAATATGCCAGAGACCTCCATAAACAATACATGTTGATTGCCAATGCTCTTAGTTTTCCAGCATAACTTACCATAACACCTGAGGACCTATTATTGCTGCAAACACCACACACTTGGGCCATAGGGCATGGAGAAATCTAACTTGCACTAAGAAGTATGCTTTCTAATTTCATAGTATAGAAAGGTAGTATGAGTCAACCCAGTTATAAAACCAATCAACTACAATAATGATGGTCATCTCAAGCTATAGCCATGGGTACCATAGTGGTACAGATGTAATGGAGGTAACTAACTGGCTGTATTTAAGGCCCACTCCCCAAGAGTAAATCTGGACAAGAACATATGGCTGGAGAGATTACAGGTCCCAGGAATGAACATACTATTATTTTGCTTAATGGATACAATATCAAACTACCATGTAAGTTCTTATTATAGCTCTGTGACCTTACCAGAGAAGCTTATCAGTGCAATGGATAGCATAGTTAACACAGAAACTCACAGCTGGTCAAAATGCAGAGAGTAAATAACTGTGGAGTGCTGAACCACAAATGGGACATCTATATCACCTCCATGTCACCAAGGCCCAGGGACCATCATGGAGAAGGAACAGGAAGATATTAAGAGCAGCAAGAAAACTAGAGTGAAAAAGTGTTTTCTGGACAGAACAAGACTGATTCATTTTTGCTCTCACAGCAGCCTGGGCTGCCTGTGTAAGATCTGCACAACAGCACATCCTTCCAGCATGGAGGGAGGAAGGACTCAGATGACCCACACCTCAACACGGACAGTTAGTGGCCTCTAGGAGTGAGAGAGTCAGTTTTCTTTAAGGTTCCTTGTTGGTAAACTTTGTTCCAGTTGATAGCTCTACCCACGTGAGTATGTAGGCAGCATAAATTGGACTGGGTAGGTTATTAAAGATAAAGACAGAAAGTTAGGAGGGAGGGTGTATTTGAAGGAGCAGAGTGATTATGATATTATATGCATGTAGGAAATCCTTCAAGAATTAAAAATATTAAAAATTGCCTCAATATAGTTTCTCTGTGACTTGAAAAGATACTCACAGCCTTTAGAATTTTGAATCACCAATTGCCTCACTTTTTACCCCACCCTCTAACCCCAGGTCTTCTATAAACCAAGGGATTAAAAACATCAATAAATAGGGGCTCTTAGCATGGCTCAGTGGTTAAACTTACTGGTAGCTCTTTCAAAGGACCCAGGTTCAATGTCTAACACCTTCATGGTAGCTTAGAATGCTCTGCGATTCTATTTGCAGACGGTCTGATGCTCTCCCCTGGCCTCCAAGGGTACCAGGTATGTATGTGTTACATAGACATACATACAGGCAAAATATCCATGTACATACAACTTAAACGTTGAGGAAAAAGCCCACAAACAACAAAATATTACCTTGAGCTATGTAAGGTGTTGTTTCTTCTTTGGGAGGGATGTGCGTGGGCCGGGGTGTGGGAGCCGGTGGTCTGTTTATAATGAAAGACCGATTTCCAGTTCTTTTCTTGACACTCTTACTGGCCAGTATCAGGTCATACTCATTGTCTTCAGTCTCTGCAAATGCATATGGGTTTTCTTCTTCTTCCTCCTCCTCCTGGGCTTCTTCTTTCTTTTCTTCTCTGCTGGATTCCTCTCTTGTCTCTGGTCTTGCATTGAGATCATTCCAGTTTTGACTTCTTTCCATTTGGTCTTCCAGTACTTTTCCTGCTTAGGAAACAGGGTTTGGGTTTAGTTTGGGTTTTCTCTTATAAATTATGCAATATTCTTGCTGTCTTTAATTTCGTATATCATCTCGAATCAGTTTACTCAAATGCCATTGAAAACAATACGAAAAAGGTGCCATCTCTAATAAAATGTTTCTATACTATTTACAAAGAAATGCCAGCTTTGTGACAAAATACTTTAATATGTGTTTTAAAATATTATTTTTCAAACATGATTTTTAGGTATGTATTTATTATCTGAGAATTGAGGTATACATTTATATATCAACTCCAATGCTTTGAAAGGAGGTTTTTAAAAGCATACAACTTGTAGACATTTTTTTTTTTTTTTTTAGTCAGTAAGTCATCTTCCCTTCTCTACTGCTTATATATTTCACCTAAAATCTAAAAATCTCTGAAAATGATTTGAGGGAACAGTCAGACATACTGCCACTGTCTGTCCTAACAAGTGTTTCCCTGCTATGACAAACTGACTTTTAAGAGTGTGGCTCATGGTTTTCAAAGGTGACCATGAACCTCATCCAAAAACATGGCACCAAGGTAGAGATCTGGATATACTAGAGAGTGTGGGCAGTCACTGGCTTAAGAGCTAGTTGTATGGTTAGAAACCAGTCACATATTTGGAGTCTTTAGGGGTTCATATTCAGTAAAATATTTACCTACTTTGAAAGAACATGCTAAGAAACCTTAGCAGCAGTTGTTAAACAGACAAGCATTTGACGCACTCTGTGCTTAATAAGCAAAAAGGAACCTGTGGCTCTTTACTAAGCCAACAAGAAGGTCTTTCACTATGAATATTATTGGTTGCTCTTTTTATTTCTATTTGCCCTTGTTCAGATAAACATGAATCTGATAATAATTATTATAACTGGGATTTTAGTGGAAAATCTTAGATGCTCAGAAAAAGTACAACTAATAGAACCGCACAAGAGGTTTTTTTTTTTTTTTTTTTTTTAATCAAGAATTGCTTTTGGTAGTTCTGGGAAAGGCCAACATGACAGCCTCCCTAAGCATCTTAAACTTTATTCTTCTGGTTAGCTTCACTTAAGAAGTGTTAAATACCTCTGCGCCTGGCACCAGCTTTAAAAATCACTGTGTCTCGATTCTTTCTGCATGAATAATACGGCTTTGGGATTTTGACTCCATGACTTCTGTTTCCCTGACAGCCTCTGGGTGAAACATGATTAAGTGTGTGGGAAAGACTTTTATAGCACTTCATTTTTAGCAAAATGTGTCAACTGTCTCACTTTTATGAACCCATTTCCTGAGCTGTTAACTCCCTTTGTTCTCCACCCACTGTGCTTTCCAATGCACTCTAAAGTTGGACTCCTACTAGGAATCTTACATTTGACTTCTCATCTTCCCAAGGGTTAGATTATACTTTCTGTTAAGAAGTTGGGTCTGGGTTTCTTTAGTCCAGGTTGTATACTAATAATTAATAAATGAATCACTCTTATGAGCAAATCATTTCAACTGGTAAATTAATAGGGCACAAGTATCTAGAATGAGGACATCCTGGGTTTTGCAGTCAAATGGATGAACTAGAAAATATCATCCTGAGTGAGGTCACTCTCCAAAAGGATATGCATGCATGGTATGTAGTCATTAATAAGTGGATGTTAGCCAAAAAAAAAAAAAGTACAGAATACCCAAGATACAGTCTACACTCAAAAAGGTCAACAAGCTGAAGGGCCCAAGTGAGGATGCTGCCTCAGTCCCACTTGGGAGGGAGAAGAAAGAAATCACAAGTGGAGAGGGAGGGAGAGACCTGGTAGGGAAAGTGGACAAGGAGTGTGGGGGGAGAGGGGAACATCTTCTGGTGTTCAGTGAGGGAAAAGTACTGAAGACCTGAGGGCCAGCAGAAAGAATGGAAACAGGCAACCTCAGGAGTTAGGAGGTGGGGGGGGGGCCTCAAGAATGCACCAGAGACCTGGGAGGTAAGAAACCCTCAGGACTCAAAGGGAGGGACCATAGATGAAATGCCTGACAGTAGGGAGAGGGAACTTATAGAACCCACCTCCAGCAGGTGGGCTCAAATGTGGAAGAGGGGGGCCATCCCATCATCACAACTTGGACCCATAATTGTTCATGTCTGAAAGAATTACTGGGATGGAAATGGAGAGGAGCCTGAAGAAAAGAAGTTTAGCAACAGGCCCAAAGTGGGATCCAGCTCAAGGGGAGGTCCCAAGGCCTGATACTATTACTGAGGCTATGGAGTGCTCACAAAAAGGGATCTAGCATGACTGCACTCTGGAAGACCCAACAAGCAGCTGAAAGAGTCAGATGCAGATATTTACACCCAACCAATGGACAGAAGCATCTGACCCCTGTTGTTGAATTAAGGAAGGCTGAAAGAAGCTGAGGAGAAGGGTGCGATCTTATAGGAGGACCAGCAGTCTCAATTAATCTGGCTCCCCGAGATCTCTCAAACACTGGGACACCAAACAGGTAGCATACACCAGCTGATATGAGGCCTCCAATACAAAGAGTAGAGGACTTCTGGGTCTGGGTTTAGTCAGAGAAGATGCACCTAACCCTCAAGAGACTGGAGACCCCAGGAAGTTTAGAGGTCAGGTGGGGTGGGGAGGATGTATGGGATGTGGCACAGTCAGAGGGTGGGATGGGGAGGACGGGAATAAGATATGGAGTGTAAAAAAAAAAAACCCAAAAACTGAAGGATGGCTCTTCATTTCTCCTGATAGTTTATAACAGTGTATAGTGTACTATGTATATATCACCTATACATTTTTGTGCCTCTTTTATGTTAAAATTCTAAGCATGAATAAAATTCTTCAAATGAAAAAAAAAGACAAGAAAGAACCTTGAAAGTAAATATTTAACATATTCTAGTTGTAGGCTCTCTGGCCTTGAGTCCGAGTGGCAGATGGGTCATAACAATAGCTCAGTTTCTTGATTATTGCAAAGGTAAAAAGATGTTCTATAGTGGTATGTCTTAGTAATTTATATAGTATGTCTGAAAATCTCATGCATGGAATTTGCTGTCTTGTCTGTCACTCAAGGACAGATCTTGCCAAAAGCACTTGTTGCTTTTGCAGGGGATGTGAGATCCATTAGCAGCCACCATATAGTGACTAACACATTTGTACTCTCAGTCCCATGGGACCCAACAGGAATATACATGGGACACATGCATTTGTTCAGGCTAACCAACACTCATACACATAAAGTAAAAAGTGAATACTTCCAAAAGAGAAAAAATTTAAAAATATGTTGCCATTTTCTTTTCTGCTCACTTTTTAGTGCTATGATGAAAAGATGAATTGGAAAAAAAAGATATAAAATTAAAAAAGGGATCAATTGGCAAGAGGAATGTGACTAGTGAGAAGGGGACAAGAAAGTGGTGCTGGCACAACTGGCAGTTAACATGTAGAAGAATGCAAATTGATCCATTCTTATCTCCATGTACTAAGGTCAAGTCTAAGTGGATCAAGGAACTCTACATAAAACCAGAGACACTGAAACTTATAGAGGAGAAAGTGGGGAATAGCCTCAAAGATATGGGCACAGGGGAAAAATTCCTGAATAGAACAGCAATGGCTTGTGCTGTAAGATTGAGAATCAACAAATGGGACCTCGTAAAATTGCAAAGCTTCTGTAAGGCAAAAGACACTGTCAATAAGACAAAAAGGTCACCAACAGATTGGGAAAGGATCTTTACCAATCCTAAATCAGATAGGGAACTAATATCCAATATATATAAAGAACTCAAGAAGGTGGACTCCAGAAAATCAAATAACCCTATTAAAAATGGGGTACAAAACTAAACAAAGTATTCTCAATTGAGGAATACCGAATGGCTGAGAAGCACCTGAAAAAATGTTTAACATCCTTAATCATCAGGGAAATGCAAATCAAAACAACCCTGAGATTCCACCTCACACCAGTCAGAATGGCTAAGATCTCAGGAGGCAGAGGCAGGCAGATTTCTGAGTTCGAGGCCAGCCTGGTCTACAAAGTGAGATCCAGGACAGCCAGGGCTATCAGAGAAACCCTGTCTCAAAAAAAAAAAAAAAAATCAAAAAAAAAAAAAATTCAAGTGACAGCAGATACTGACAAGAATGTGGAGAAAGAGGGACACTCCTCTATTGTTGGTGGGGTTGCAAGCTGGCACAACCACTCTGGAAATCAGTCTGGCAGTTCCTCAGAAAATTAGACAGTACTACCGGAAGATCTAGCAATTCCTCTCCTGGGCATATACCCAGAAGATGTTCCAACTTATAATAATGACACATGCTCCACTATATTCATAGCAGCCTTATTTATAATAGCCAGATCTGGAAAGAACCCAGATGTCCCTCAACAGAGGAATGGATACAGAAAATGTGGCACATTTACACAATGGAGTACTACTCAGCTATTAAAAAGAATGAATTTATGAAATTCTTAGGCAAATGGATGGATCTGGAGGATATCATCCTAAGTGAAGTAACCCAATCACAAAAGAACACACATGATATGCACTCACTGATAAGCAGATATTAGCCCAGAAACTTAGAATATCCAAGATACAATTTGCAAAACACATGAATCTCAAGAAGAAGGAATACTTAGCTTCTTCGTAGAATGGGGAACAAAATACCCATGGGAGGAGTTACAGAGACAAATTTCGGAGCTGAGACAGAAGGAAAGACCATCCAGAGACTGCCCCAACTGGGGATCCATCCCATATACAACCACCAAACCCAGATACTATTGCATATGCCAGAAAGATTTTGCTGATAGGACCCAGACATAGCTCTTTATTGTGAGGCTATGCCAGTGCCTGGCAATTGCAGAAGTGGATGCTATCATCTATTGGATTGAGCATGGGGCCCCTAATGAAGGAACTGGAGAGGGCACCCAAGGAGCTGAATGGTCTGCAACCCTATAGTAGGAACAATGGTGTGAACTAACCAGTATACCCCAGAGCTGTGTCTCTAGTTGCATATGTAGCAGAGGATGGCCTAGTCGGCCATCACTGGGAGGAGAGGTCCTTGGTCTTGCAAAGATCATATGCCCCATTACAGGGGAATGCCATAGCCAGTAAGGGGGAGTGGGTGGGTTGGGGAGTAGGGTGGGGGAAGGGTATAGGAGGCTTTAAGGATAGCATTTGAAATGTAAATGAAAAAAATCTAATAAAATGCCTTAAAGAAAAACAAAAGAAAGTAGGGGAAAATGAATATGATGAAAAAATATATACATACAATGTGTATTATAATGAAACTCATTAGTAAATGTTATATTCAAAATATAAAAATATTAAATGAATGGAGCAATATGATTTTTAAATAAATAATTTTTTTCTGGGGTTGCTTCTTATATGTGTTAGTTTTCAGGATATGTATTAGCCACAATTATAATTTTGATCATAGGTATCCAGTTAAACTTATCAAAGAATGATAATAGGTTTCTTAACCTACATATTGTATATGAAGAATTATAATATGAAAAATATGATGTAATATTATATCTTATAGATATTTAACCTGACACAAGGCAATATTTCATCTTATAATCTTCATTATTTAAAATTTTCAAATATAAAAAACGCAGTAGAATTCTGTGACCAGTCTGCTGCCAACCTGTTTTCTTCTCCTACAGAGTTTTATGTACCAACTGCACTGTTATCTCTCAAGGGTCCACTGAAGCTTGACACATAATAGGTGAGCAATGAATGCAGGTTGAATGGTCAAAAAAGTGTCTCCCAGTCTTTGGTTTTCTGACATAGTGTGGCACCTTAGTGTAGATTATGGTGATCAACATGAGCCTTCCCAGAGGTGGCGCCTTAGAGGTCATAATGCTAAATTTTATGATTTCAAACATTCACTTGAAGAAATATTTCATTTCATGTATATAAGTATTTGCTTGCACGTATACATGTGTACTAAGTGTATGCAAGGTCCAAAGAAGCCAAAGGAAGGGACAGATCTCTTGGAACAGTCAAAGACTATTGTGAGCCACCACATGGTTTCTGGAAACAGAATCCAGGTCCTCTGCAAGAGCAGCAAGTGCTGTTTACTGCTGAGCCATCTCTCCAGCCCCTTCATATCCCACCCTTTAAAACCAATTTATACATCTGATAGTCTTTTACGATCTGATGACTAAAATGTATTATTTATGACCTATGATGAATAGTGGCATTTTAGTCTTTGTTATGAAACTTTCATTGTAAGAACAGTTTATAACTTGAGAGGTTAAGCACAGACTAGATGAATAAAGTAGGGGATGACAGTGAATGACCATGGATCTGGGAGAATCCAAAACTACGGAGAACTCCAAGCAGATTAGTCCTACAGGAAGGTCTCACTATAAGATGAGTAAAGCGACCATGATCATCTCGCAGTCTCCTGTAGCAGCCTTCCTTCTGGCCAGAACATTGAACTTTCCCACAGAATGCACCATTCTCTTTATGTTCATTCCTATAGATTTTTTCCAAATTATATGAATATTTTATTATTATTCATTATATTTACTTTCCTAAAGCCTTGCTGGAACACTTTATTTGGGGAGGGAGGCAGGGAAAAATGGTAGATAGATCATTTCTTGTTTTCAGGGAGTCACCCTTGGTTTTCAAATCTGATCATGCGTCCGCAGATCCACCCTCATACCATATGTTGTGTAGAAGCCTTGGAACAAACTGTTTCTCTGCAATTTTTAGCTGGACACTTACCTTGTGAGGTAAAGTGAGGTCTTTCTAGCTGGGAGGCAGCAGTGCCTGGTCGTGGTGGCAGCAGAGGTGGCCTGCAGTGTGGGAGAGGCTCTTCAGAGTTGCCTTCGGTGTCAAACCCAGGGATGAAAACATACAGATCGTCATACTGGTTCTCGGAGCTTTCCCTTTCACCCTCTGACAGGCTGCGTCTTGCCTCAGCACCTGCTTCTTCCTCCTTCATCTCCACAGACCTTTCAGGCTCCTCAGATCTGTCTGTGTTCCGCCTGTGTGTCTTCCTGAGTTCATGAAGGGATGCCGGAGACGGCATGGCTATTTAGGATGAAGATTGAACAGTTTCACTTACACTGTCTGGAAGGTGTTTTGAGAATCTTTACAGAAGCAGCAGTAGTTAATGTACTTTTATCATCTGCTATATAGTAAGAAGCTGCCCACTGTACAACTCCTCTTTAACTAATGGCTGGCTATCAAAGTTCCATCTACTCTTGTTTCAAGAGTATATGACCTAGCCACATATTTTGATACTGTAGAGTAATTGTAGGAAATGAATCCATGCCTCTACTTAGTATTTCCATATATTTATTATATATTACTTAATGTAGCCATTGTAATAATTTGTATAATTAATTACCATGAATTTATTATGGGTGTTTCATTAATTTTTGAAAACATTACTTGTTTAAAAAAATGTCTTTTCCCCCCTGGCGAAGCATACCTATTGATAAAATGCATTCTGTTCTAAAATTTAACCAAATAATTAAGTCAATGTCCCTATACTAAGGAGCATAACACATTCACTTGTATAGTATACGATAATACTCCAGCAGCCCAGGAATGATACAAAAATAGTGGGCTGCAGTAACTTCACCGCTGCACAACAACTTACATAATCTTCTCTTTTTGAAAGTGAAAATGAAAGACAGCCTTTTTGATCTTTCAAACAGGCGTTGGAATGTGTCTTATCATTTTCAATGAAAAAATTGTTTTCAAATGACACTCAAATAAAATATAACTTTAAGTATCAAATAAAAAGTGGGGAGGATTTTTTTTTTGTTGTTGTTGTTTCAAAAATTGAAGTTACATGGTAGAAAACCTTTAGCAGTGAAAGAAACCTTAGGCCTGTGGAGGCGAGTGCCTGAAGCAGGGAATCTTCCTTTCACATGAAGAAGAAAGACATGCTTTGTGCTTCTAGAACTGAACTTAGATTCTATAAATACTAGTCTGGGAAGAGGAGGTAGGTGTGGATGAGTGTTCATGTGTATGTGTGTTGTGTATATGTTGCATATGTGGGATATGTGTGTATTGTGCATGTGTTGTGTATGTGGGGTGTGTGTATGTCTCAGAATATATATGTGTGTTGTATCTGTTGTATGCATGTGTACTGTATGTGGATGTGGTGTCTGGGGAGTGTGTGTGTATGGTGTGTTGAGTATGTGTGTTGTGTGGTGTGGTGTGGTGTATGTGTGTGTGTTTATGTGTATGCACGTGTGTGTGTGTGTGTGTGTGATTTTTGTCCAGAGGTTTCATAAATTTTCCTGTCCACAACACCTAAACAGTGACCCTAAAGTAAAGTAATCCATTGAAATTTTGATGTATCTGATGGAATGACTGGAAGGAAGGTATTGTTCAGTCACAAGTCCATGAAGATGCTTGACTATTTCATCTAAGAAAATCAGTCATCAGCCTAGAAAATTAGTTAAAATCCAGGACCTTGCATATCAGCACCTTAGTTTTAGAGTCTGCATTTGGCACTAACAAGAAACAAAGTTTCAGGTGCTTGTCAGATGTGTCCAGATCTGGAGTACAGCCCTAGCAAGGTAGAGTTAGTAGGTAGATGGTTTCAGGGTGATACAGAGTGGGGTACTCTGACCTTCCTCCAGTCCCATGAAAACTTGGGGCTGAGCCCAGTCACAGTTGCACAGATGAGAGAACTCTCAGTTTCAGCTTCAGAGATGAGACTTTTCATTAAAAGGAACTGCTATAATCTTCTCTTGTTATTGGCAGTACTTTAGAGGGTGGAATTTTATGATAGATGTGTAGTAAGTATTAATAATGAAATTTATCATGATCTTTTATTATTAAGGTCATAAAATATATAACCTATAACCACATTAATCATTTTCAATTTTATTTAATATATGGTATTCTTATATGTATTGTGATAATCTTTGGAAGATTTTATCAAAGTAAACTTGGTAAGCATTGTATTAAATTTTATCTGATTTGCATATTGGCCTGTCTTTTGAAAAGCTTGTGGTCAGTAGTGTATAATTGGGCATTGATGATGTAGTGGTATAGGCCATATGCACAGAACAAAATAATCTTAATCTCCTAGGATGGGTATTGGAAATGAAGGCAACAGGCCATAAATGAAAACCCAGACAGATAAGTAAAATATAATGCTGAATGATGCTGACAACAGTGGAGGAGGGTACAGGCAAAGGGACATGACAGAAACAAAACAAAATAAAACAAAACAAATAAAAGGAGCCAAGATCTGTGGATGAAACAGGGCAGGAAGTTAGGATGTCCCAGAGAGGAAGAACACCTGAAGAGAGCAGAAACGGCATACAGTCAATGGCAGAGGCGGCATACAGTCAATGGCAGAGGCATGCGTATTCTCTCTCTCTAGGGTAGATAACAATGATCAATGATGACTGGTTGAATGCTGGCAATACTTTGAAAATACAGTCAATAGTATTAGGCTGGACTGGATATAGAGTGGGAGAGAAAGAACAGAAGTTCAAAATGACTTCAATATTTTTGAATTAACTTAAAAGGAAAAGAAAAGAACATTTTTGTTGGCTGAGGAGGGAAGTCAGCAGGTGGAGACATTGGGTACTCCATCATCATTATGATACAGAGTGGGGTGCTCTGGAGGAAGAGGGGGGAGGAGGAGGAGGAGGAGGGGGAGAAGGAGGAGGAGGAGGAGAGGGGGGAAGAGGAGGAGGAGGAGGAGGAGGAGGGGGAGGAGGGGGAGGAGGAGGAGAGGGAGGGGGGAGGAGGAGGAGGAGGAGGAGGAGGGGGGGGGAGGAAGGGGAGGGGGGAGAGGAGGAGGAGGAGGTTGAGATGCTCATTATAAATGCTGGTGATGATGGTAAACAGGCCACTGTATGCTAATAAGACCTGACCTGAACCTGTAGGAACACAGAATTCATCTTCAGATGTTAGACATAGAGATGCATTGAAATCTATGAAACATCCTAGCCTCAGCTTTCTACTTCTCAGCTGAGAGAACTCAGCTCCACAAAAAAAAAAAAAAAAAAAAAAAAAAAAAAGGATTCAGTTTTGAAAAATCGACTTGGAAATACAGGTTTCAAAAACTTAGAAAACTGTATCAAAGTGACTTCTATAATTTTTCAGGGTAGGAAAACTCATATTTCATTATTAGATCTTGACCTTGTTAAAGGCATTTAAATTATCAAACGTGAGGCAAGAAATTATCTTTACCTCAATATTTAAAAATTCTTCAGTTGATGAAATAACTTTCTACATTTTGTTCAGTCTTATTTTTGAGTTTAATACACCACACTCAAAACCTATCTGTATTCATGGAGTAGAGAAAAACTTACAGGGTGAATATGTGGAAAATGAGATTACATCTTCTTCATAGTCATTTTCTTGCTTGCTATTTCTGCCAGTGTTTTGGCTCTGAAATGAAGGAAGGTAATTTTTAATAATATGTTTTAATCTTACCTAGAGGGAAAGAAATGCTGTTAAAGTTTTATTAAAGACTTATTTCTTCATTACCAGTTTTGGTTACAACCATCTACATGTGTTCAATGATATATGGCACAAATATCAAAAAGAACAAATGAGAAAATAAGACATCCATCTTGAATAACAGATTAATTTGAAAAAGAAACACAACAACTTGAAGAAAATCATGAGTTTGGGTGTGGTAAAGACCTCCCTGAAACTGAATATAATTGTTTCTCTTAAAACTGTTGCTTTTATTATTTGAAAGATGAGAATTTTATTATTTGAAAGATGAGAATTTTAAAAATCAGGTATATTATGTTAGAATGAAAGTAATAAAATTACAGAGATGTCTATTCCAAATCTTTATAAGGAAGAAAGGAAGCTCACTTATTTCCACTTATTTGTCAATTTGAAGTCAGTTCTAGTATTTATTTATTTATTTATTTATTTATTTATTTATTTATTTACTGACTTACTTATTTACCTGCTGGGGAGTTTCAGCACAGGGTATCCCACATGCTAAGTTTTCACTCCACAACTGAATCACACCCCAGGATCTACACGCCAGGTGCTACTATATTTAGAAAAGAGAATTACCAAGAGAGGACAAAATCCTGCTATCACTGGGGAGATGGTGCTCCTATAATTGTGGAACAAAGACAGCCAAATAATAGCAACTGCATTTGTCGAAATTACATAGAGAAAAGGATGGGATATGACTGTGTTTACTAGGGACCGCAAGGTTTAAAAACACATTTCAAGTGGCTTATTCAAAATACAGTTTTTTCTTAACAGAATTGACAGAAATGATGAGACCATTTCTTATATGTTACAAGCATCCGCATTGGTGCACTCAGCCAAGGTATTCTCATGTATTTGACCTGTACCCTGACCTCATCAATTTTATTTGCCATCTCTGTTGGCCAATGAAAACCCAATGGAACTGATTTATTTTTTAATGAGTGCACTTCACAAAAGCATCATAACCTCTATTTTTCCTGGGAATCATAAAAATAAGGAAGAAGTGTCTCAGTTCTTTATTGAGTTAATAGATCATTCTAGACCTCAGTCCCTTCTTCTAATTGTAATGTATAAAATGATAACATTGATGTGTTAGATAATATTTGCAAGTATTAATATTTTAAAATCATAAAATCTTGTTTTATATAGGTACCTTTGATTTCTAATTAGCATAAGCTGACATTTTATATGTGGATCAAGAATATAGCTTAGAAGTCTATAGTACTCTCAAAATTACACAAAGAATTTTTTAATACCTGTTAGACATCAGAAATAATTTCCAAAGACTTGAAGATTTATGAAAATTACTATACAATAAGAGCTAGTGCCTAGATATGATTGTAAAGAAATACAAATATATTGGAGTAAGTTTTGTGTCATGGTTTTAATCAGTCCGTATCTGTAAATAGCCTAAACTCAAGAATATCCCAAAGGAACCTCCTTCTAAATTTTATCTTAGCCCAAGATCTATGCAATTAATATTTTGTGTATTTAATGCTATGTGAGTAATTGTATTCTCTAGCATTTGAATCAGAATAATCTGAAATTATTCTGAAATATTAATACTAGAAAAACAAATGTTTACCTCTCATCTTACAATTGTATTTTAAAAATATGCTTGATTTGATGATATATCAATATAATAACTCTTATGCAAAACCAATGATGATGTCAAAGATGAGTCTCACTCTACTCTGATATCTAGACACTAGTGGTTGGCTGTGAGTCCTATTGAATGAAGTGTGGACTGTAGATTAATTGAAAGAGAAATCACAATTGAGTAATTCATCAGCTATATGATGTCAGGTGAAATACTTTAAACCTCAACTTTCAACCCTGTGAAATGTGAGTAGTATTATCTATGCCCCTCACTTTATTAAGGCTTAATGAGAAAAATATAGACTTGATAGATTTTTCTTCTTATAAATACTTTTAAGGAAGCATGGTTTCTTTTCCTCTGTCTAACATTATTTATACATTTGTTAAACATTCAGTAAAGTTTCTATATAGTACATATGCTGTTATCAAAGGAAGAAAGTTGAAAACTAAAGTCAAAATTATCATATTGCTGCTGAAAGATAAAGGGAAATAAAATATACTATTTTATTTATTTTAATAAAGCTTCATTACAGATAAAATAGAGAAATAAAATAGAAAATTAAATTGACCCCAATAGAATGATGGTTGCTGATTTTAATTCCCCAACTCTACCAATAGACAGGTCACCCAGATAGTGTCCAAACTTGAAGTTAGAGTCTAGGCATCATAGACAGAGCATGGAAGGACAAACAAAAGGGGCAGTCTGGAGATAGATGCTGCAGAAAAAAACAGGACAGAAAGCTGCAAATGCATCCTAAAGATAAAGGCTTCAAAAAGGTCAGAAGAAAAGCTGTACCAACCAGTTCATCTGGATTTTGGGACAGTTGCTGGGGAGCCTGGTAAGAAGAAGCATAATAGAATTATGTGGATTCATCAGTTAGAGTAATCTTAAGTAGCTAGGTATGGGCAAAGAATGAAATACATCATGTACAAAATTTCCTTTCAGAAACTGTGTGACAAGGGTCAGAGGGTAACTATACTCAGGATTTGGTTTTCAAAATAAGAACTGACAACATCAGAGTGAGAGTGCCTCATTATAGTCAAGGACTTCAGTGAGGGTGTAGACAGGACGTGGTGTAGACAGGATGTTTAAGAACTCTGATCTCAAAGGCTGGAGGAAGGGAGTTAAATATGACCATGAAAGTTTCTACTCCACCAGTATCTGGTGACCAGCTCTCAGCCTAAAGCCTTCCTTTAAAGATCATTCCTTTAGAGAATTCTCTCCCCTTCTCACACATTTTACATTAACAAGGCATTTTTCAGTGCAACCTAGAACTAAGCTAGCAGTCTAGAGAAGGACATGTTCAGTTTAAATATGCTTTGTATTGGATCTAGGAACACTTGAAAATATATTTGGAGTAGATGCATGACTATGAAGTAGTCCTTTAATCTCTGAAACAAAGTAGTTTTATAGTGGACAGATAAACTATTGATTTGATTAGTAACACATAACTGAAAAATAAGACTAACAGACCTGAACTTCAAGTACAGAGTCAAAGTTGTGCTTTGAAGATTTCAGAAGAGCAGTTAGATATGGGCTACTGAGCATCAACTATAAAACATACTTGTTCAACTACTGTCTTACTCCTTTGAAAAACATACAATGATAAACTGGCCATGATATTAAATAGATAAGTTTGTTACTACAAATGTCTGAACGGTACACTGAAAATGAAACCCACAGAGCTGTGTCCATATTGTAGAGATGAAGCTGGGTGGGAAGAAAGCAATGGGAAGAAGGCTTTAGTGAGTACAAGGATGAGAAAAAAGGCAGAGAAACAAGAGAGGTTTAACTACACACTCAACAATCTAAACTAAGAAAAGAGTTGTTCTTAATGAACTATTCTTGATTTCAGAATGATATTCAGAACTGAGCAGAGACATCTTACACAAGGAAGAGTTTCTGGCTTAGGGATCTTTACCCAACATTCTCACCAACCTCAACCCAGGAAGTTCTCAGCATACCATTCACAAGTAACAATTTTAAACATGACCATTATCACCAACATGGAGAAATCAGGCAGCAAACATTTCTTAATGATTTTTCTCTGTGTATAAAGCTATAATATCATTCCCCAAAGATGCTAAATATTTAGCTTGGGAAAAAAATCAATATAAGATACACTAAGGAATTATAATTTTGTCTTTTGCTTAATTGAAGATTTCAGTATAAGATACTAGTGAAATCATTCTTTATAACATAGCTAGGACTGGGTTTGGAAGGATGAGAAAGGTTGAGAGATGCATCATGAATCCAATTGTAGAAGTTGATGTATGTTAACTGATCTAACAGATGTAGGTGCAACAGATGATTTGGAGGAAGAACAAATGTCGCTGTTCTAGTAAAGAAAAGCAAAGGCAAGGCTGGGTGGTTCATGCAAAGAGAAAACCATGTGATCCAAACAGCAGCTGACATTTTGTCAGATGTAAATTGTGACAAGAAGCAAAATGGCAATCCTTCTTTACAGTCGCTTAGTTGAAGAGGTCTGTAGTGCAGCTGCTGGTGATTGCAGCCTGCCTTCGATCATCAGTATCCCTTTGGAACATGTACAGATTCGATAGGTTGTGAGTTCTGAGAATGGAAAGCCATCACACAGATCTGGTTTCAGGACTTTCTCTCCCATTAATACTTACATTAGCTCAGCAAGTTCCTCCCTGCCTTGGCTTCCTTAGATGTCAAAGAGCTTGAATATATCTCACCTAATAGAGTTATTGTAAAAGCATAAGTGATAGCAAGTACTTGGAATAAAGGTTGGTGACAGGAAAACACTCTGCAACTGTTATCTCTATTATTTTAAGAGTGTTTTACTACAGAACTGCATTTTATGTTGTCATAGTTTGCATACAGTCATGGTCATGTTTATGTCAACATTTATATTCAGTTACAAGGTTGAATAAAGATGAGTTGTATTCAAAATATAATATAAAGAATAAAGCCAAAGAGTCTAAAATGATAAAATATTAAATCTGGACACCCCGGCATTAATGAGAGAATGGGCCCTTGGCCCTGTGAAGACTTGATGCTCCAGTGTAGGGGAATGCAAGGGTGGGGAGGCAGGAGAGGGTAGGTGGGTGGGAGCACACCCTCATAGAAGCAGGAGGAGGGGGGAATGGGATAGGGTTTTTTGGGGGGGGAATTGGGAAAGGGGATAACATTTGAAATGTACATAAATAAAATATCCAATTAAAAAAAAAGAAAATGGTATGATATGAAAAAAGATCTTTTGAAATTACACCTAATTTAGGTAAAGGGACTCAAGCATAAATTTTATTATAGGTTCGTGCCAGACCTCTTTATACACATAGGCATTAAGCAGGATTCCTGGGCATGGTGTGTAGGTTAGGCACTCATACCTGCTTGAGAGTCCATCTGGTATAGCTTCATTTGTAAACCCATGAAAGAGATGGAAATCCCAGAATACAGGCTGATGGAACCTCATATTATCCCACACATTATTAAACTTAGATTTTACAACACTGACACTACAAATATTTGTTTACAATAGTTTCAAAATTAACTTCCCTTCTTCTAACACAAAATGATGGGAGGTAGGACTCATGGCACCCACCCATAAGGCATTGCATAATGGGAATGCAAAGGAAGGGACCAGCTATCCACATAGATGGGCTACAGAGTTGATATGTAAGCAGTGAGAAGCTGATAAGAGATCTTGACTGAGCATGTGCATTGCCACACCTAGAGCATCAGTCGCTCTAGTTTTCTGTTTATGTCAAGAATAGGAGCACGCACAAAGTTCACTACCGAGCATTTCAAAGTCTAGACATTGGGTTTCACCTCAAATTTAAATCTAGTAAAAAAGTTCAATAGAGGACACACAAGGCACCACCATGACGAGGATATAAATCATTAACCTGTTTGGAATATTCTAATCAAATCAAGCTTTAAAATATCATATGAAGGGACACCAAGTAGAAAGTAGAGAGCAAACAGATCTACATGGCTTCAAATTGGCAGACTGAAGTTAGTGAAGGCAAAGTGCCAGGTCTACACTTGTGCCAGCCATTTCTGAAAGCCTGTTGTCGGCTGTTTTCAAGTCTTTAATAATTTGAGTCAGGGTTAAAGAAGCAAATGGTCAAAATAGCAGAGCAATAGAGGTCTGCGTTGCCATCCTTACCACGGGAGGATACTCTATTCATCTAAAATAAGAGGTATGAGTGGTTTCTGAATGCAAGCTAGAAGCAAATGTAAAATGCCAGCTAGACACTTAGCAATTTCCTACAGAAATTATACTCTTCAGTTGTTAGATAATAAGTGTTATTTGACAAATGAAACAAAGGACTGTTTAATTTTATACTATTACGATGAACAAATAAGTGTTATTTGACAAATTAGACAGAACTATCCTCAGTGCCTCTGTTGCTGCAAACCTACTCTCAGGATTCATGTGGCTGAGATCATCGCAGTTTCCAAATATGGAATAAGGAGAGCTGGATCCTATTGATCAAAGTATTTGAGACATGGATGATTGATAGCAAGGAGAGGTGAAACACTTATTCATTGAAGATGTGGTGGGAGGCTAAACAACATTTCTGCTCTCAAGGCTCAAATGATCATTGGTGGGAGTGAAGTGTTTTATAAAGAAGAAAAGGAATAAGACCCCTTGCGAAACCTATACATATCTCTGATGAATAATTTTCTTATTAAACCTATCACAGTCACTTCATCCCAGTTGTCAGGATCCGTTGGCGTCAGTGAGCAGGAGGCAGTTTCAGTCCTACTGCACTCTGGCGAGTACATTAGCAGCATACATACCCAGATTTTTCTTCAAGGAATATCACTTCTGCATAAGAGACATACGTGGCGCATTCCAAAGGAGCCACAGACTGTAGCAAAGTACAATGAGAGGTTGATAATAAGCACAAACTTCTTAACAGTGCATTTTCTGTAATTGAATGTATTTAAGGTAGTGTCAAACAGAAACTTTCCTGGTAGAAGGGAAAGCATTGCTATTAAAGAAATTTATTTCCCCCATACTTGCATAGGAAATCAAATTCAGAGAGAATCAGTAAAAACAATAAGCTCACATTGGCAGAAAAACATCCTTTTGTTTAGTTCAGATACAACTTTTTTAAAAAAGAAATTTGTAATCCTGAAATAAATTTTATTTTATGGGGCCCTTTGCCAAGATAGTAAATAGTCACTGTATATTTTATGACTATTATACAATAAGCCCACACCACTTCATTCTGTCACTAAGCATCAGGAGTTTGCTTGTAGTGAAGGAGACTTAGCATTTTAAAGCCACAAGGGATTTACTACACAAATTTCATCTATGGGTGACAACAATTTCTAATCTTCATAGGCATAGTCTGAAAGGGATCACAGCAAGTCTAAAGGGAGCCAGAACTTAGCTAGCACCCATTTAAATCTGGAAGCAGCATTCTTCAGAGTGTAGAGGCATGTGGATATAAGTCATCTTGTCTACTAAGCCCTGCCTTCAGCTTCAGCTATTTGTGAGAAGGCATTTCCTTCTTTATAAATGAAGACCACCTCTTATTGCTTAAAGGCTGAGCTAAGTATTTGATGGGTGGGATAGGTTCAAGCTTGAATATGTATATGCCCAAGGAGTCTTAAAATAATCCATTTGGAAAGAGGGAAAAGATTCATGATAATCACTTTGTCTTAAAGTGTCTCTGACAGTGGTAAAAATCCATACCAACTGACAATGGCCTAACACAAAGGGAATAAGGAAACACTATCTCAGATCATCTTCCAACATGCATGTTAACATTTTGTCTAGTTATCTGAGCAATTTTGGATCACTATGGAATGTGGAATTATAACACCAAGGTAAGGCTTTCTTTATCTTCCTTGGGATTGTCATTTACTACCTTCTGAGTGAAGAGAATGAATACCATGGTAAGCAGTTTGCCCCATGACAAACAGTTTTATAAAAATTTACAACTCACTAGAAAGTCTTTAAGACAAATCAGAAGCAATATCAACTCAACAGAAGCAAAGTCCAGACAGTATAGAAATACAATAATGTTGAAGACAATAATTTTTAGTTTTATTAAGACACTTACTCAAACTGTATTAAATATCAGAAATTGGGAAAGGAAGAACTGGAGACCAAATTAAAAATTAAATTGTTTCTTTTAGTAAAACTCATAACATATATAATAGCTAAAATATCTTTATTATTAATAGTTACTAAGGATAAAATTTTACTTACTATGTCTCAGAACATGCTATAAGCTTTATATTTGGGCTAACATATTTAATTTTCAAGGTACCTTTTTTGAGTTAGGTTACTATTATGATTCTCATTAAATGAATGAAAAATAAGAATGATGGGTTAAATCACTTGTCCAATGATATACAGTTAGTATTCTTACTGGAAGTCTCACACAATAAGACAGATAAGAAAATGAATACCAGAATTAATCTAATATACATGACAAGTTACTGACTCTATACACTGAGTCACAAATGTCATAGAAGTGATGGCTCAAGAGTTTTGGAAGAAACTAACCTCAGGTTGGTGGCATCTAAGACTTCTAGTTAGGATCATAAAACATTGAAAAGAGATAAAGGCAGGGCAGGCCACACCACCGTGTACAGTAAAGAACATAATCAAAACAGCTGAAGAATAGAGCAAGAGACCATAGGTTCTATTTGAGGGACAGGAACTGTCTGGCTTAGCCAGAGGGTTGGGAAATGGGTATCTGTGTATAGAATTAAGGAAAACCTGACGTGTTCAGTTGTTCTGATTCCCCAATCACACCTGACCACTCAGGTCAGGGGCTGGGATTTGCCAAGAAAGAGCACATAAGACAAATATTCTGGATTACTGACAAACTTTCATAGAAACAGAAGGCCCATTCTCAAATCATAAAGAAGAGATGAGCACAATTGTGATAAGGACACTTTAAAGTAGAAAACATTATCAAAGAATCCCATAGTATGGATGCCAATTAAGGAGTGTAATGAAGGGCCAGGGCCAGATCACTGAGGATCAGCCTTCCAGGAACATTTTTCTTGTTTTTTTTTCCCTTAATGATAAATAGCTAGGCAGTTTTGAGTGCGCGACACACACACACACACACACACACACACACACACACACACACACACACACAGAGCTTAGTTACATGTATAGAGAAAGTACCTTATATTTCTTGTGTTCAAAGAAGATAAACAAATGAGGTGAATGGTGATATATTATGTAATCAGAGAATTCTGCATGCTGCTTTAGGTCTAAGTCTTTCAAAAACAACAACAAATGTTTCAAAGTGAAAATGTTACAAGTATGCAGCTTACAAAAGACTTCATCTCCCTAGTAGCATTGCACTAACTTAAGTCTGGCTCCACCTTCCAAACCTTTCTCAAACAATGTAACAAACTGCTTACTGTTCTTAGCAAGTCAGAAATGGGATAGAGAGGCTAGCAGGTTCCTTGAGTGGTTGCTTATAGTCACTGGATGAACGGAATGTCTTGTGCTCGGTTCTATCCGCCACTCCTCATGTGGGGATATCAGGTCTGTATGCAGACACCCTTACTTCCCTGTCTTCCAATCAAGCCGAGATTGCATCAGGAGGGAAGAAAACAAATAAGTACAAGGAAAAACATATCAAATGCCCTGAGTCATAAATACTTAGAGGAACAGAAACAGCTTGGCAGTCATGAACCTGTGAGCCCAGTACTTAGAAGGTGGAGATAGGAAGGGCAAGCACTGGAGACCAGCCTGTGCTATAAGCTATGTAGTGAGTTGAAATCCTGTCTTTAGTTATTTAGTAGACTATTGACTCAAAATATCAGAATAAAATGATCTGGATTATGTTGTATATAAAATAATGTGTTTTGATGTGTTTACATATACCCCAGTCTTTGCATTAGTCTCATAAGCTTGGTAGGAGAGTTGTATGGATGGTGAGAAGAAGAAGGAGAAGGAGAAGGAGAAGGAGGAGGACGAGGAGGACGAGGAGGAGAAGGAGAAGAAGAAGGGAAGAAGGAAGGAAAGAAAGAAAGAAAGAAAAGAAAAGAAAAGAAAAGAAAAGAAAAGAAAAGAAGGGAAGGGAAGGAGAAGGAGGGAAGAGGAAGGAAGGGAAGGGAAAGGGGGAGGGGAGGGCAAGAGAAAGAGGGAGAGGGAGAGGGGGAGGGGGAGGGGGAGGGAGAAGGAGAAGAAAGGAGAGGAGGAGGAACAGGAGAAGGAGGAGGAGGAACAGGAACAAAAGGAGGAGGAGGAGGAGGAGGAGGAGGAGGAGGAGGAGGAGGAGGAGGAGGAGGAGGAGGAGGAGGTAGTAGAGGTTTTGGCTTACCTAATAAGCAGGGAAGGAAACCCAGAATAAGCCAGTGCTTTGGGGTTAAGAACTTAAATGGACCCAAGTCTAGTATTCTATACTAGAACTTGGTGCCTCTTCCACTGTCTAACTCACCTGTCCTGTGGACAGATGACAAGACACTGGGAAATGAAACTTGTTATTCAGTGATGACATCATGGCTGACCACAGTTCAACATCCTTCCATTTTATACAGAAGGATGAAAAATTTTAAATCTATGTTGCTAGTTCTTGGACTTTGAAATCCAATTGATCTCTTTGGTTAATGATGTGATAGTCTAAAGACTATTAATAAGTAGGAAACATAAAATTAATTCAATCAGATCCTGACTCATGTGGTATACTTAGAAGGAGGCAAGGCCACCACCACTTTGTACATTAAAAGATGACTCTGGATATTCCATATAATATTAGAAAAGTCCATGTTCTCCTTCTTATTTACCAAAAATTCACTTTATAGACAGTGTTATTGAGTTCAGAGGAAACATTTTAGTGAGTAGGCTTTACCTATCTTGTTAGACAGAAAAAGGCCAAAGAAAAATTCTAAACATCGGTAGATATACGTGTCTAAATTTTATGAGACCATTAAAATTAATTTTAAATGGTGATTTAAGACTACTTTGATTTCTATACACTCATCACCACAGACAACTTTATATTGATATTTTCATTCTTGTTTTGTTAATTTTTAGCCAAAAATTCAAATTCAAATCAAAGTGCTAAAGTTTTCCATCCTGGTTCATCCAGGGACACAGGACATCAAACTACCTCATGGTTTGAGTGACTCTGAAACCATCCTCAGCTCTGCTAGCTCAAAGCCTAATGAGGAGTTCTCTCCTTCACCAGTTTTCTGCTCTGTTCTTGTGTTTCCTCATTCTTTTTATCTGGTCCAGTAACATCTGTCCAAATTTGCATTTCAATGTTACTCAGTACCCAGCATACTGTGATAGACTTCAGGAGTTCTGTCTCAGGGACTGTATCTTTTTCACTTGTATGATAACATTGCCAGACTTGCTCATTAAGACACTACTTCCTTTTGATTTCACTTTGAACAAGAAATACATATAGACGAGAGAGGAAGATGAGCTTTTATATAACATCAAGTGAGAGACTGTGTAAGGCATATGATGTGTTTCAGCTTTGCTGTGCAGAGGCTGAACATTGCACCTTGGCCTCGCTCCCACCTGAGGCTGTTAAGCTAGATTAGGTCTGGTAGAGTTGGGCTCTGCCATTGGTCTATTTCATTAGTGACTCTGTAGCTCATTCTACCACATGTTCAGGAAGAACAACCCCAAGATCTGGAATCAGATAACCTCAAAGTGATGGCTAAATGTTGATACAAACAAGTCATGTGAATTTAAAATGAATTTTGTGCTCTGTTCATTTCAAACACGTGCATAGTGTCTATGGGTTGCTCTCCAAAGCCTCTTCTCTCTCACCCCCTCTCACTTGTATCAATGCCCACCCACCTCTAACCTGACGAGTTCCTTTCCCAGACCCACGACTTTTTTTTTTTTTGCTTTTGTTATTTCATTTTTCTCAGTCAAATTTATTTTATTAATCCAAGTGCCGCCATCTTGGCTTTTTTGATACACATTGACAATGTTTACCATTGAGCCATGAGGGAAGGCTATTACACAGGTGAAACTGAAGCATCACTGTGCTTCTTATACTGAAGTGCGTGCTGACATTCCAGAGTTCCAGTGCTGTCTCACTTCCTAAATTAGAGGTTTGAATCTTTCTATAATCTAGTAGGCAATGCTGCACCTTCCTGAAGAAGCATAACAATACAGGTGAAGGGTCAAGTTCCAGTCTCAGTCTGGATAACACCATGAACCTGACGCTACCATCGAATATTTAACTTTTCTGTTACTCAGTTTATTCAACTGTTAAATATTAAATTGAAGAATTATAGTGCCTTTCTCAAAAGAATTATGTGATTAGGAAATTCTTAAAGGGGTACATTCAGGTAAAGAATTGATGATTTTCCCTGCACACTGAGGAGCAGTAATGGTTGTCTGTCACAGTAATTGCAATAACAATGGTGGCAGCTGAACTCCTCCCCTGCTGTTTAACTGTGCCTATTGTCCATGAATGGAGCACTGAACACTGGACCACCCAGTTCTTCCCCCTTATCCTTCCATGAGCCACGTTCACTAGAGCCAAGGGTGACCAACACAACTTTTAATCCCAAACTTCACACTTCTTTTGTTTATTTATTGGCTCACAGGAATTTTGGAATGATTCAAATGAATTACCAAGGATGGTCGGGAGGAGCATGCCCCTGTGATGGTAAATACATGTCAAGGTTTTTTTCTTGTGTTTATGCATTTTTGAACTGTATGTTATAGGCTTATATGTGCTCTTAGCTCATGGCAAATTTTAAAAGGAAAATTAGAAAGGTTTATGAAGTTAGGTAATTTTACAGGTCTCAGTGATGTAACAGATTATGTGCTTTAACAGAAAATTATTTTGATGAAATCTTGATTATGTACACTTGATTTTCTCCAAAGAGTGTTAACTAGTAGAATGCAACATTTTATATTTTTTTTATCTGCAACCAAAATTGAAGACATTTTCAAATGCTGTACTATGAAAACTGTATAACTCATGAATTTTTGAGTTGTTTTTTCCAATTTAGAACAAAATAGCATTTCCTTAGAATGTCCATGTGTATGGAAGATCATAGATATGCATTATAACGCACCTCCTATCTGACAAAATCAAGTAAGAATCTTTTATTGCTTTTAAGGCTTTAAGGGCTTTAATTTTTCTAAAGGCAAGTAGAGTCTTTTCTCATCAGTTTCACATGACTCTTAATATGGCAGAAGGTATTTGTGAACTACAGCTCTCATGCTTTTCAAAATAAGTGCTGTTATGAACTACTGGAGAGACCTCAAGGCAAAACAGGAAGCTTATTAACTGTGATTTTATGAGGCTTCACGAATTCCATCTTGTGGAAGGAAAAAAAAAAAAAGCTTTGAGCAAAGGCCACTGGATGTGAAGTAAAATACAGAGGAAAGGTGATTGTAGAAATCATATTTTCCATGGAATTGAAACAGAGTAGAAGGAGTTTGGATGATAGCCGTTGTCATGTGTGAATTCTGTGATATACGGAAGGCAGTGCCATGAACCACCACGTAGCTGATATCTCAGCATTCAGTTTGAGAGTCCCCAACGATGCTACTGAATTTATGGCCCTATATATTGGTGAGTGCATCCATGCATGGATGAGTTCATTCATTCCATAAATAAATGGATACACACTATGTGCCAGGGAGGGATCCAGGATACAGCCATAAAGAAAACAAGATAGAGTTTTCTGACTATGTGCTGCCTTTGCTCTAGTGGATAGGAAACCGATAATACAAAAATCAATAAATAATATGACAAATGTTCCTAAAGTATAAATAAAATAAAGGAGGGCACTGCCAGAGATTAGTTCTCATTTACATAGCTCAGTTTATATAAACATGTAACAATTATGGAATATATGTTTAAATATATGTTTATATTAAAATATATAACTTGCCTGAAATGTACAATTATATTCATAATTTTTGTACATATATTTACCATTCCATGGGTTCTTACAGAACCTCCACACTCCTTACAACTAAGAAGTACTCATGTCTCCTCCATTTGAAGGGTATAGAGTTTTTATTCTTCATTGATTTTACTCTAGAGTAAGCATAAGTACCTCTGTGCAATTTGTATATCCAGATCATAGAAATAACACGTTTGCTTGTCTTTCTCACAGAATGCTCATTTTTAGACTTGACCACAGAGATGAAAGGTAGTTCATGAAACATAGAGGGTTTTATCTTCATGGAAAAGAACAGATCTCACAGCTTATTGTCAGCTGAACTCAGCCCAGGCTCAACCTCCATCACTCAAGTCATCTAGTTTGGAAGACTATCCTCCATATCCCCTTTGGGCTGCCGTATCTGAGTCACCATAAACAGGCCATGTGCAAAACACAGGCAGACTTATGAGCAAAATCAGTCACTGTCATGGTTTGACCCACGGAATTCCATGATGGTTTATAAATCAATCATAACTAGGCAGGCTGTTGTGTACAGATATGCATAACTCATCTGGTGAAATCTTTGAGTGTGTTGCTTCTAATTTTCAGGATAAAATGGCAAATGAAACAGCTTGAAGTCAACATTGGTGTCATGAGAATAAGATCACAGGTTCTCTCTCTTAGCTTCTAAGAGTTGCAGAGTGGCTCATTTTAGTAGGATTCCATCTGTAAATGGTCCTGTAAGACTGATTTATGAAGTCTGATATTTTCTATCGATTTCTGGTGGTTTTGCCTGTTGGGAGCCGCCCCCACATTCGCCGTCACAAGATGGCGCTGACATCCTGTGTTCTAAGTGGTAAACAAATAATCTGCGCATGTGCCAAGGGTATTTTATGACTACTTGTACTCTACCTTTCCCGTGAACGTCAGCTCGGCCATGGGCTGCAGCCAATCAGGGAGTGATGCGTCCTAGGCGAAATATAACGCTCCTAAAAAAGGGGACGGGGTTTTCCGCCATTCTCTCTCGCTGGCATCTCTCTGGCTCTGCGCGCCCTGCGCTCGAGCGCGCGCGCCGGAGCTCTGGCTCCTAAAGATGTAATAGAAGGGGCTTTTTGTTTTTTGGGGCTGGGCGCTGGGCGCTTGCCCTCCTGGCTCCCAAAGATGTAAGCAATAAAGTTTTGCCGCAGAAGATTTTGGTTTGTTGCGTCTTTCCTGGCCGGGCGTGAGAACGCTATTAAGAATTGGTGCTGAAATCCGGGACGAGAAAATCCGGGACGAGAAATTCCGGGACGAGAAAAAATCCGGGAAGAAAAAACCCGGGAGGAAACTCGGGACGGGAGTTTCACCGGCGCAAGGAAGATCCCTCATTCCAGAACCAGAACTGCGGGTCGCGGTAATAAAGGTTCCCGTAAAGCAGACTGTTAAGAAGGATTCAACTGCATGAATTCAGAACTTTTCAGCTGGGGAACGGCGGTAACCCGTAAGTATAGCTTTACGAGGTACGCCTGGCCTTGAACTTTCTAAGGAAATTCAAGACAGTCTATCAGAAGTAAAGTGGAAAATAGCTTTATAAGGTATGTTTGGCCTTGAACTTTCTCTAGTGTTAGAAGCCCTTTTGTTCCTTTTCACATGTTATCAAGTGGTTAAGGCAGGGCGGATTCTGGATGAAGTTCAGGACAATCTATCAGAAGTAAAGCGGGGAGAGAGAATAGGAGCAAAGAGAAAATATGGTTCACAAAATAAGTATACAGGCCTTTCCAAGGGTCTTGAACCCGAGGAAAAGTTTAGGTCAGGTAAGAATACCTGGGGAGAGATTAGAAGGAAGGAGAAGGAAAAAGAAAAGAAAAAAGATCAATTAGAGAAGCCAGTTCTTAGTAGTTCTGAATCAGATGAAAAGGCTATTAGGGCCTGGAAGGCGCTCTCCCGAGCAGGTGAAGCCACTGGACAATAATGACAGAGGCAGGCTCTTGCAGCCTACAAGGTCTTATTGTCCACCCTAGAGTTGTAGATCAAGATTATAAAGGGGAACTTCAGGTTCTCTGTTCTTGTCCTCAAGTTGTCTTTTCTATATCACAAAGAGACAAAATAGCTCAACTAATAATTTTGCCAAGCCTACATGGCTGTTTTTTCTTCCTCTGGTATTCCTAGAGCTGCCAGAGAGATTGGTTCTACTGAAAATGATTCTGATTACTTAATAATGCCTTTAGATTGTTGTCAAATTTTATCTACTCACGTAGGGGTAAACCCTCGTGGCGTCAGGCCATTACAGGTCTGACAAATGGATGTCACGCATATTTCCTCCTTTGAGAGAAATCAATATTTACATGTTTAGAAGAAACCCACTTAAAAATGGGATTGTGGTATATACTGATGGATCAAAAACTGGCATAGGTGCCTATGTGGCTAATGGTAAAGTGGTATCCAAACAATATAATGAAAATTCACCTCAAGTGGTAGAATGTTTAGTGGTTTTAGAAGTTTTAAAAACCTTTTTAGAACCCCTTAATATTGTGTCAGATTCCTGTTATGTGGTTAATGCAGTAAATCTTTTAGAAGTGGCTGGAGTGATTAAGCCTTCCAGTAGAGTTGCCAATATTTTTCAGCAGATACAATTAGTTTTGTTATCTAGAAGATTTCCTGTTTATATTACTCATGTTAGAGCCCATTCAGGCCTACCTGGCCCCATGGCTCTGGGAAATGATTTGGCAGATAAGGCCACTAAAGTGGTGGCTGCTGCCCTATCATCCCCGGTAGAGGCTGCAAGAAATTTTCATAACAATTTTCATGTGACGGCTGAAACATTACGCAGTCGTTTCTCCTTGACAAGAAAAGAAGCCCGTGACATTGTTACTCAATGTCAAAGCTGCTGTGAGTTCTTGCCAGTTCCTCATGTGGGAATTAACCCACGCGGTATTCGACCTCTACAGGTCTGGCAAATGGATGTTACACATGTTTCTTCCTTTGGAAAACTTCAATATCTCCATGTGTCCATTGACACATGTTCTGGCATCATGTTTGCTTCTCCGTTAACCGGAGAAAAAGCCTCACATGTGATTCAACATTGCCTTGAGGCATGGAGTGCTTGGGGGAAACCCAAACTCCTTAAGACTGATAATGGACCAGCTTATACGTCTCAAAAATTCCAGCAGTTCTGCCGTCAGATGGATGTTACCCACCTGACTGGACTTCCATACAACCCTCAAGGACAGGGTATTGTTGAGCGTGCGCATCGCACCCTCAAAACCTATCTTATAAAACAGAAGAGGGGAACTTTTGAAGAGATTTTACCCCGAGCACCAAGAGTGTCTGTGTCTATGGCACTCTTTACACTCAATTTTTTAAATATTGATGCTCATGGCCATACTGCGGCTGAACGTCATTGTACAGAGCCAGATAGGCCCAATGAGATGGTTAAATGGAAAAATGTCCTTGATAATAAATGGTATGGCCCGGATCCTATTTTGATAAGATCCAGGGGAGCGGTCTGTGTTTTCCCACAGAATGAAGACAACCCATTTTGGATACCAGAAAGACTCACCCGAAAAATCCAGACTGACCAAGGGAATACTGATGTCCCTCGTCTTGGTGATGTCCAGGGCGTCAATAATAAAGAGAGAGCAGCGTTGGGGGATAATGTCGACATTTCCACTCCCAATGACGGTGATGTATAATGCTCAAGTATTCTCCTGCTTTTTTACCACTAACTAGGAACTGGGTTTAGCCTTAATTCAGACAGCCTTGGCTCTGTCTGGACAGGTCCAGACAACTGACACCATTAACACTTTGTCAGCCTCAGTGACTACAGTCATAGATGAACAGGCCTCAGCTAATGTCAAGATACAGAGAGGTCTCATGCTGGTTAATCAACTCATAGATCTTGTCCAGATACAACTAGATGTATTATGACAAATAACTCAGCAGGGATGTGAACAAAAGTTTCCGGGATTGTGTGTTATTTCCATTCAGTATGTTAAATTTACTAGGGCAGCTAATTTGTCAAAAAGTCTTTTTCAGTATATGTTACAGAATTGGATGGCTGAATTTGAACAGATCCTTCGGGAATTGAGACTTCAGGTCAACTCCACGCGCTTGGACCTGTCCCTGACCAAAGGATTACCCAATTGGATCTCCTCAGCATTTTCTTTCTTTAAAAAATGGGTGGGATTAATATTATTTGGAGATACACTTTGCTGTGGATTAGTGTTGCTTCTTTGGTTGGTCTGTAAGCTTAAGGCCTAAACTAGGAGAGACAAGGTGGTTATTGCCCAGGCGCTTGCAGCTCTAGAACATGGTGCTCCCCCTGATATATGGTTATCTATGCTTAGGCAATAGGTCGCTGGCCACTCAGCTCTTACATCTCACGAGGCTAGTCTCATTGCACGGGATAGAGTGAGTGTGCTTCAGCAGCCCGAGAGAGTTGCACGGCTAAGCACTGCAGTAGAAAGGCTCTGCGGCATATATGAGCCTATTCTAGGGAGACACGTCATCTTTCATGAAGGTTCAGTGTCCTAGTTCCCTTCCCCCAGGAAAAACGACACGGGAGCAGGTCAGGGTTGCTCTGGGTAAAAGCCTGTGAGCCTAAGAGCTAATCCTGTACATGGCTCCTTTACCTACACACTGGGGATTTGACCTCTATCTCCACTCTCATTAGTTGGGTGGCCTATTTGCTCTTATTAAAAGGAAAGGGGGAGATGTTGGGAGCCGCCCCCACATTCGCCGTCACAAGATGGCGCTGACATCCTGTGTTCTAAGTGGTAAACAAATAATCTGCGCATGTGCCAAGGGTATTTTATGACTACTTGTACTCTACCTTTCCCGTGAACGTCAGCTCGGCCATGGGCTGCAGCCAATCAGGGAGTGATGCGTCCTAGGCGAAATATAACGCTCCTAAAAAAGGGGACGGGGTTTTCCGCCATTCTCTCTCGCTGGCATCTCTCTGGCTCTGCGCGCCCTGCGCTCGCTCGCTGCCTAAAGATGTAAACAATAGAGCGCGCGCGCCGGAGCTCTGGCTCCTAAAGATGTAATAGAAGGGGCTTTTTGTTTTTTGGGGCTGGGCGCTGGGCGCTTGCCCTCCTGGCTCCCAAAGATGTAAGCAATAAAGTTTTGCCGCAGAAGATTTTGGTTTGTTGCGTCTTTCCTGGCCGGGCGTGAGAACGCTATTAAGATTTGCCCACTGAGGCACATAGATAAAGGCTCATTATTTTTTGTTTTGTTTTGTTTTGTTTTTCTTTTTCTTTTTACATTTTTAACATATAAAAGAAATAAATGTAAATAAATGTAATAACCCAAATACATGGACAAAACATACAAGAATCATATGATCATCTCAATGGAAGCAAAAAAAAAAAAAAAAAGGAAAGAAAAAGAAAAAAGTCTTTGATAAGATTCAACATGCCTTCTTAATAAAAGTCCAAGAACAAGTAGAGCTGTAGGAAACATATTCCAACATAATCAAGATTATGTATGAAAAACTCATGGGCAATATCATCCTAAATGGATAAAACCATTAATAAGTCTCATTAAAATCAGGAATAGGAGATAACTGCCCAGGCTCCATACTGCCCATCCATAATGTGATTGAAGCATTAGCTGAAGCAATACAGCAAGAAAAGGGATACAAATGGGAAAATATTAAGTCAAATTATTTTCAGTTGAAGATTGTATTTTCTTATATTCAATGTTCCCAAAATTTGACTAGAAAAATTGTAGAAATTATCAATAATTTCAGCAAAGTGTTATGATACATAATTGACTTACAAAATTTACCAGTCTTAATACATGAGTAACAAGCATGCTGAGAAAGAGATCATGGACATGCTCCTTTTCCCAGTTTCTCAAATAAAATAAATATTTAGAATGTATATAACAAAAGAGGTAGAAAAAAATCCTCTAAAGTGAAAACTTTAAATGTATGAAGAAAAAGACTAAAAATCATACTAGAATTAGACCTTCCTACCAAAACAATTTACTGATTCAATGAGATCACAATCAACATCCTCATCTCATTCTTCACATAAATAGAAAGAAAATACTCCATTTGACATGGAACAGCAAAAGACTCAGAATAGCCAATTATTCCTAGGTAAGTGTTTGTTTCAGTGCATTCTGCTTGTTTTAAGTGCTAAGTGCATCTCTCTAAAATCCCAAATTTTATACATCTGTTTCTATTGAGTTGATTTTGTTGGATATTAGAATGGCTACTCCAGCTTGCTTCTTGGGGTTATTTGCTTGGAAAAATGTTTTCCAACCTTTTACTCTGAGGTAGTGTCTGTCTTTGTCACTGAGGTGCATTTTCTGTATGCAGCAAAATGCTGGGTTTTGTTTACATTTCCAGTCTGTTAGTCTATGTCTTTTTATTGGGAAGTTGAATCCATTGGTGTTAAGAGATATTAAGGTAAAGTGATTGTTACTTCCTGTTATTTTTTTTTATGATAGAGGTGGAATTATGTTTGTGTGGCTATCTTCTTTTGGGTTTATTGAAAGATTACTTTCTTGCTTTTTCTAGAGTGTAGTTTCCCTCTTTGTGTTGGTGTTTTCCATCTATTATCCTTTTTAGGGCTGGATTTGTAGAAAGATATTGTGTAAATTTGGTTTTATCATGGAATATCTTGATTTCTCTATCTTTGGTAATTGAGAGTTTTGCTGAGTATAGTAGCCTGGGCTAGCATTTGTGTTCTCTTAGGGTCTGTATGACATCTCATCTACCCAGGATCTTCTAGTTTTCTAGTCTCTGGTGATAAGTCCAGTGTAATTCTAATAGGTCTGCCTTTATATGTTACTTGGCCTTTTCCCCTTACTGCTTTTAATATTCTTTCTTTGTTTCGTACATTTGATGTTTTCATTATTATGTGATGGGAGGAGTTTCTTTTTCTGGTCCAGACTATTGGAATTCTGTAGGCTTCTTGTCTGTTCATGGGCACCTCTTTCTTTAGGTTAGGGAAATTTTCTTCTATAATTTTGTTGAAGATATTTACTGGCCCTTTAAGTTGGGAGTCTTCACTTTCTTCTATACCTATGATCCTTAGGTTTGGTCTTCTCATTGTGTCCTGGATTTCCTGGATGTTTTGGGTTAGGAGCTTTTTGGCTTTTGCATTTTCTTTGACTTTGGGTCAATGTATGGTATCTTCTGCATCCAAGATTCTCTCTTCTATCTCTTGTATTCTGTTTGTGATGCTTGTATCTGTGATTCCTGATCTCTTTCCTAAGTTTTTAAACTCCAGTGTTGTCTCCCTTTGTGGTTTCTTTATTGTTTCTACTTCCATTTTTAGATCTTAGATGGTTTTGTTCATTTCCTTGCCTGTTTGATTGTGTTTTCCTGTAAATCTTTAAGGGATTTTTTTGTGGTTTGTCTTTAGGGCCTTCTACCTGTTTACCTGTGTTTGCCTGTATTTGTTTATGTCCTTCTTACAGCCCTCTATCTTCATCATAAGAAATGATTTCTGGTGTGATGGGGTATCCAAGACTTGCTACGTTGGTAGAACTGGGGTCTGATGATGCCATGTAACCTTGGCTTCTGTTGCTTATGTTCTTATGCTTTCCTCCTATCATCTGGTTATTGCTAATGCTACCTGCCCTTGCTACATCTGACTGGAGCCTGACCTTCCTATGATCCTGGCTATGCCAGAACTCCTCAGAGTCCATCTGTCTATGTGATCTTGTGATCCTGAGACCCTGAGATCCTGTGATCCCAAGGTCCTGGGTGTGTCAGAGCTCCTGGGAATAAAGCTTCAAAGACATATCATTAGAGCCTTGTAAATTAAGGATGTCTGACCTTGGAAAGGCCTTTTATCTAAGTTCTATAGCATTCGGATTGGGTAGAGGCATATGTATGTTCTATACCCATTTAAATGTTTGTTTGCATTGTCTATCATGTAATGCTAGCAAAGCTAAAAGCTTAGCAACAGTAATAACAACAGAAATGATAATATTTGTGATTCATGGCCCTAAAGATCTTACACATCTTCATTTTATGTTCAAATGCATGCTACTCCATTATTTTCACAGAGGAAGGACCAGACTTACAGAGATAGTAAGCAAATCGCCCCAGATCAGCCATTAATTATTCAAGTGGAATTCAGGGACCATCCTTATGCCAGCTGAGTCAGGTCTTTTAACCACTCTGCAACATGCCATGCATGGAGACATAATAAAGTGCTGAAGGTATGCAGGTGAACCATGTAGCAGAACAATATTGTCCATATTATGGGACAGTTCTATAGATCTATAAAAAACAAAATGTGACAGAATTCTGGAAGGCCCAGGGCCACTGGAACCACCCTTCCCACACCCATCTAGTAAGAAGCAGACAAAAATGGAGGTGTTGGAGACATGCAGCTACATGTGATTTGTTGGCTGGAGAGTGGAAAAGAAGCAGAAACCCCCATTGTGGCCTTAATGATGCATATGACACCCCCAACTACCATCAGTGGGAACACCTTTAATTATTACTTTTGTTTCTAGGGTTTGGGGAATGAACTTAGGCATAGAAAAGTCTCCTAGCCTGAGTTCATGCTGTTGCTGCTGAGTTTATATTCCTGTTGAATCCTCTTGCCCTCCTAGGTCCTAACTCTTAAGCCACTCTGGTCTCTGCTCTTCTGTTTATGATCATTAACTTAGCATCTTCCACAACTTCATGAATGCTCCAAATGACTACAGACAGACTATGTTTCTCTCTCTGATCTTTAATTCTTTTCTGTTGCTATGGTTTCTTGGAACCTGGTGTTTCATCTTGCAACTTTGTATTACTAATTGCTTTTTTAAAAAGAAGTGACCAAAAATTGACAGTATAAGACAAAACAAAACAAAACAAAAATCTCAAACCAAACAAAAACCCGATCTGACAAACAAGCCTTATAAGTCTTCAATAAAGTTGTCTATGACTTTGCCCCAATTATCTGGACTCGCATTTATCCACACCTGGGAAAAGGACAATCTATACATTCCTTTGGTCTCACTGCATACTTTGATTTCTGAAGTATTCATGGGCTTTCTAGACAACCCAATGGATTGTCCCAGCACTGAATACAATCATTCATACAGGCAGCTCAGATCAACAGGTCTTAGTCTGATACTCTGAAGAAAAAAAAATCCCAAGCACTTGTTATTATTAATTTTAATTTCCACCTCAATTGAATTAAGAAACACTAGGATATCAGTGAGGTCCACTCTTATGTGTGTCTTTGAAGGTGTGTCTAGGAAGTTTAACTGATAAAAGAAGAGCTGCCCTGAATATGTTTGGCAACAAACCATGAGTTACAATCCTGGAATGAATAATAAGGGGAAAGGGAGAGCAGAAGCTGAGACCAGCATTTCCTTCTTTCTGCTTCCTGACCTCATCACATGGGGACAAAGAGCCACCTGCTCCTGCCATCAGAGCTAACAGTCATTCCTAGACATACTCTCTCTGCCAGGATGGAATGTGTCCTCAAACTAGAAGCAAAAGGAATCCATCTTCTCCTAAATTTCTTCCTGTCATGTATTTGATCACAGCAATGAGAAAGCATGACTTGTATACTATCAATGTTAAAAAAACAAAACAAAAACAAAAACAAAAAACCCCTATGCTTAACACAGTTCAGGTTTCTTCTAAGCAGCACCATTGGGGCTGATTGCAATGGCCACAGGTGCCCCCAAAGACTGCTCCTCATACCTGAGGAGCGTGCACTCCAGATACTGGTCCATTACCTCAGCACTGTTTCCTGATTTGTCCATGCTGATATGACACATATCTCTGAAAGAGATGCTTAAGTTAAATAAGGTTGTTTTTCTCCTTGTAAAATCTCTACTACAGTCTTTTCATTGTTGTCTGCATTCACTTGGTTAGCTTAGGAAACTTCTCTCTGGCAGGTGGCTGCTGGGAAGAGCCTATGTAGAACCAGAGAATTCCAAGATTTTTTAAAATATCATGTTGTTCCTCTTTTTAGTTGGTAAATGACTAAAGATATTATTAGAAGTAGTCATTTTGTAGTTGTCAACGGCAGGCACAGTTAATCTATTTTGGGTCCATTTTTAGTTATAGAGAACATTTAGTGAATGATTCAGATAAATTCTTGGAAGATTGTGATTTGAAACAAAATTGCATAGACTTCAAAAGATGCATATTTTAGTAACACATCAAGAGCCTACACATTTTTTAAAGAAAGATATTTAGCCATCAGATAAGTACACATTTTCATATGTGTATATGAAGTTTTGATTATTGAATGAAACTAGTCTGAAAATAGACACTCTGCTCAGCAATCTAGGCATAGACAGGATTGCTCATAAACTAATGAAGATGTGAACACTAACGAAACTTTCTAGTGTGGGTTGTACTTGCTTAAACACAGCCACAGGAAATAAGGCTTCTTACCACCATTATTTCTATTCTAGACTGCACTTGTGATGCCAGTCAATGAAATAAAGCAAGAAAAAGAATTAGATCACTAAGATTGATAGGATGTTAGCATTATTAGTGCACATAAAGATTATTATTTTAATTAAAATTAAAGATAAAGATTGTCTTAGATTATAAGACAGATACATAAAGATTTTCATGAGAGGGAAGGATGTTCAAAGACAGAAGAAGATGAAGAACAGAAAGCTCTACTCTTCTGGTTTTGAGAGAGAAAGGATCCAAAGTCCCCAACTGAAGAGTACACGCTGGAAAGGCAAGAAATCAAATTCTTTTCTTGAGCTTCCGTAAACAAAGCCAAGCAAGCATGTATATCACCTTCAAACCCTCCAATGTCTTGGTGTGTGTTTTGCTAATCAGCAGTTAACACCCAATCTATGCTTTTAACTTATGGTAAGTATAATACTGTCAGCTATGGCTATCATGTTGCAAACATATCTTTACAAACATTTCTTCAGTGAGGACATACAAATTCTCAGTAAGTATGTGAAAAGGGGTTCACCATATCTAATCTGCAAGGAGATATATACCAAAGACTATAACATATATCACTTCTTACCTATTACTATTATTTTTAAGAGCTATGTATTGAAGTTCTTTTGCATTCTGCTGAGTCACATAGTAAGTTTGCTATATTTTTCTTCCCATTGTGATTACTGTAATAAATGTTTTTAAATGATTTTTAGTTTTAATGATTTTTATTTTTATTTTATGTGCATTGGTGTTTTGTCTGCATGTATGTTGGTGCAAGAATGTCAAATCCCCTGAATCTGGAGTCACAGAGAGTTATGAGTTTTCATGTGGATGAGCAGACAGTGCGTGCTCTTAACTTGTAATAAATATCTTGAGATAGATTTACTTCCATGCTCATAACTTGTAGTAGTCAAGACTTTTCAAACAATGTATCCATTAATAGATAAAAAGGATAAAGGAAAATGTGGTACAGACACATAATGAAATATTAGCCCTACAAAAGGATACAGCTTCTGCTGTTTGTGACAGTATGGATAAATTAAGGGGACATTATGCTAAGTGAACTAAGCCACAAGACAAACAATGATGCATTTACTCTACTGACCTGAGGAATCTAAATAGTCACATTCACACAGAAACAGTCTAAAAATTGTTTGCCAGGGTTAGAATGAGGAAAGGGGGATTTGCTTTTTCAATATTTACCACAGTTTTGTTAGGAAATTTGCCCACATGTTGACTTTGGCTGAGGTACTAGAACATAAATCTGCATTGTTCTATCATCCAGCTTGTTGTGATTTGCTACTGCAGAGCAAACCCTGCAAGGTTACAATGGCTATGCCCATTTCTATTTCTGTTGTTCTATCTTTGCCAGATCTATGAGAAGTGGAGAGGATTGCCGAAACCAATGTATTGAAGTATCCACCAGTGGAGGCATGGGCATCAATGGTGAGAAGGTTTCAATGACTATTGAGCACTGGTGGTGGGGAGAACCACACCGAATGAGCAGTGCTGGAAGCTGAGAGGCTGTGGACAGTGTGCTTTACAATTCCTACAAGACTGCAATTCCAGACAAGGTTTTGAGAGATGTCCAGATGGTTAATGTACTGGCTAGTTTTGTGTCAACTTGACACAGGCTGGAGTTATTACAGAGAAAGGAGCTTCAGATGGGGAAATGCCTTCACGAGATCCAGCTGTAAGGCATTTTTTTAAATTAGTGACCAACGGGGGAGGTCCCCTTGTGGGTGGTGCCATCTCTGGGCTGGTAGTCTTGGTTCTATAAGAGAGCAAGCTGAGCAAGCCAGGGGAAGCAAGCCAGTAAAGAACATCCCTCCATTGCTTCTGCATCAGCTCCTGCTTCCTGACCTGCTTGAGTTCCAGTCCTGACTTCCTTTGGTGATCAACAGCAATGTGGAAAGTGTAAGCTGAATAAACCCTTTCCTCCCCAACTTGCTTCTTGGTCATGGTGTCTGTGCAGGAATAGAAACTCTGACTAAGACAGTTAAGCAAGAGGGATACTGACATTTTCTATACTATCGTTCTCAAAACATTCCTTGTACCATCACCAGCTCTCTACTGATGAATGCGTTCTTTCCAATTCAGAAGTGAAGAATCAAAACAGTCAGGAGTAAGTATGGAAACAGTTTACATGCCACAGAGGCAGTAAGTGACTGAAGAATAGTGAAGTCCTTTCTGAGGCCCAGGAAGCTGTCTATGGAAAACAGAACAGAGAAGCTCGGATAAAAGATGAAACTGATGACTTTGCATGTCCTTAGTTGAAGATTGCGTTTGTGTCTCAGAGTTTAGATGTGAGTTATTGACAGTGTGCAGGACAGAAAGCAGGTGCAGAGGAATACCTCATGCTGACGTGGAATTGAGTGAGACAGCAAATGCAATGGCTTAGAGCAAGTTAGTTGTGATAATATTCATTTAATTATAAACATATGAAAATAAAATATTAATCTCACCAAAAGAAAGGCTACAACTTTTGGCAAGATGAGGATATGAACACCTATGAGAAGAGCTAGATTAAAACTGAAATATTTATATAACCCAGTAACACTTCAGTGGTGGTATCTGAAAAATGATATACACAACTAATGATCAGGTGCTAAGGGAATCAAGCTCTTGCTTGAAAATGTGCAAGTGAAGATTACCAACAGCCAAAGAAATGAACATGGGCTTTGAGCATGACAAAGGTTCTGAGCAGAAGGAGAGGTGAGAACATCTATTTTCTGTTGTTGTTGATATTGTCACAAATCTTGTCAAGTGACTTTTCAACACCCACACGAGAAATGTATTAATGCAAAAGAAATTTAAAGGAGACTTTGTGTCTTTTAGCCTCCTTTCATTTAGAAATCAAAGGCATTTAGAACTATGTTTGCTGGTAACACACTCAGACAACAGAGATGAGGGGATACAGGCTCTCTGCTGCACTCCTTTTAGCAAATGCAGGAGGATCTCAGAACCTCCTGCCAGTCTCACGTCTTACTTGCTATGTTTCTGATTCCACTGTCATGCACGATGTACTACAGAGTCTAGCATGCATTTGAAGATTGTAATTGACACAGCACATCTAAAAATCCCATAGATTCTATCAGTTAATCAGGAAAACAAACAACTGCTAACATTAGACAGATGGTAAAATCTTACTAAGTCAGGCAAGCGGGGCAGTGACAGCCATATCCAGCAGCAAATGCTTTCTTTCTGAGTGAAGCACGTTTGCGGAAATCCCCGGATGATCTCCATTGGGAATGATTAGTACAATGAACTACAATGAACAGTTTCTTGCAGCAAAGTAAATGCCAAATCAAAGAGTGATTTTTTCCCCCTAGGAACTTAACAAGTGTACCCCCTTTTTTTTTGAAACATGAAAGAGAAACATTTTTCATGCTTACACATAACTTTGAATCTAAACATCAACCAAAATGTACAGTGACTAAAGATGACTTCGCTCATCTTCCCAGGTCACAGAAACAGGAGCCAGGTATGATCATAGGCCATGCTAAAGTCACAGGCACAGTTACTAGCAGCACTGCCAGGGTCAGGGCCTGAGCCTCTGACCTTGGCACCAGGATGGGAAGGTAAACTGTCTACTACAGCTAGTGTGAATTTGTTACTATGGCTGTGTGAGTGAGAATGACCATTACATGCTCACATATTTGCATGGTCAGTGCCATGTGAAACTGTTTGAGAAGGATTACAAGGAGTGGCTTTGTTGGAGGAAAGGTGTCACTAAGAGAGAACTTTGATGTTTCCAAACCTCATGTCAAGCCCAATCTCTCTCTCTCTCTCTCTCTCTCTCTCTCTCTCTCTCTCTCTCTCTCTCTCTCTCTCTCCTGCCTGAGAGGATGTAGAACTCTCAGCTTCTCAGCTCCTTCTCCAGCACCATGTCTACTTATATGCCGCCATGTTCCCTGCCATGATAAGAGACTAAACCTCTCAAAGTGTAAGCCAGCCCCAAGTCAAATGGTTTCCTTTAAAGAAGTTGCCTTAGAATCTCTTGGTATCATGAGCTAGCATGCTATCTCCTTACAGCAATAGAACAGTGACAAAGAGTTGCTAGAGTCAAAGTGAAAATGAATCCCGAGAAACTGAACAACCTTACAGGACAGGGAAATCTGGAGGGCATGGGCAGGTTCTCCCTGTTCTTCTAGAAGAGAGTGATCACAGGGTGTTCACCCAAAGCGTTGCTGCATTTGCTGTGTGCCATTCCTGCAATCAGATACCCTGTCGAGGATTGGGGGCTATAAGAAATTAATGAGCCAAGTTTCTCCTCTCTATTAGATAATCAGTGGCCACCATTTTCCAAGACAGAGATAATACAATTCCATACGATAAAATGCTCCATCAGCAGGTGCTGCTTTATTGCCAAGTAATTACTCATGCTGCAAAGGAAACATGCTCGGTCAGCTTTGGCACAAACCTCAAAGTCTGCACAATCCTATGTCTTTAGTGACTGTGAATGCTTCTCTCAGCTCACAGTTCCCCCTCTTGTTGCTCTCTGAGATGAAAGCTCTGATTGTGAAAGCTGAAAGGTTCTTAGGGAGATTTGCAGGCTAGTGTTTAAAGAGGGAACACACTAAATTATCTACTAGAAAGAATAATTGCTACTTCTGGTGAAAACCTGACCAACAAACCTGTTTCTCTCTGTCTCTGTTTCTTTCTCTCTGTCTCTGTCTGTCTTTGTCTCTTTCTATTTCTGTCTCTTCTCTCTCCCCCTCTCTCCCCCTCTCTCCCCCTCTCTCTTTCTCTCTCTCTCTCTCTCTCTCTCTCTCTCTCTCTCTCTCTCTCTCTCTCTCTCTCTCTCTCTCTGTTGTGTTCCCATCTGCCTTGTTTCAGGCCCCCTTTATTTCTTATTCTTACAAAAGAAGACTACTGCAGACATCATGTATTAAAAGCTACTCAACTGACATATATAGAAACCCGCTTCAGAGTAAAAGGCTTCCTAAAAATTGTGATCTAGAAAGAAAGAAGGGAAATAGGCTAGAGACTGTGAGAGCAGATTGCCCTCTAAGAGTGGTTATCATAGCTGCTGGGGGCGGGGGACAAATGACAGCTCTCTCGAGGGTCTGGGCACATATATCTGACACAGAGTTGCACTGATTATTCCTTGAGCGGATGTACTTTATGCATACCTTATGTTCCTTGTCAACAGGAATCGGGATGTCACTGATGTAATGGGGTTTTACATCTTCATGTACTGAGGGGAAATCACAAGAGCACAATCCATATTTGAATATTAGGAAATTAGCATTTACTTGCATATGTTTTTGATATGCACCAAGTTTTGGAGTGGGAAAAATACACCATGGTGCTCTTCACTTCTTTGCAACTTATAAAGATTTCAGCAGAAGCCTGGTGGGGAGGACTGGCATGCAAGAGAGCCATCCTCAAAAGAGGCATGTGGAAAGAAAAGCAATCCTGACCAGAGGCTCAAGGCTCTGCTCTGAGTTGGCTCCTGTGATTTGCTTGGCCCAGCACACTCACCTCAGAAATTGAGAAGATGACGGTGAAAGCATTTTGGATCAAAAGCAAAGAAACTAATGTAGTGCAATGAAAATAAATGCTTTGACCATAGATTTGGTTAATTCACTAATAATTGGTTGATTCACTAATAACGCGTATTTTGAAGCCCTATCTTGTCAATGTGGTCAGTTTGTTTGGAGAAGGACCTTTGTTCCTGGTCATCTAGTCATGATGGTCCAATATTTTCTGTTGAAATTTTTTCTAAAGTCATGTGTTATTATTCCCATAGACCAATATGGACATTAAATTTAGCTAGGAATGGTAAAAGTGTGTGTGAAATCCTTAAGTTGTCTACCAGCTAGCCACATCACTTTAAAGTGCTTACATATCTCTGAACTTAGCATTTTGATATATAAATTAAAGGATGTCCTTGCAAAGGATTGAAAACATCTCTTCTACTCTAGACAGCCTTCTGAGGCAGGTAGCAACAAGAGCCTTGTTATTTGCTTCAGGATTCTAAAAGAAGAGTCCTAGTTGGTGGGAGCATTCCATGAAATTTATTCTTTTGGTATCCTTTAAAGATTTGATTCAGGCAAAAAGGAAGTAAGAGAAAACAAAAGAAAAGAAAAAAGAAATAAACCAACTTGATATTTTTGTGTATGTATACTCATGTATATGCACACATGTACATGCACATATACATTGGTTTTGTTCTTCTTTGGAAAATGTACTTTATGCTTCCTCAGGCAGGCGCAGAACTGGTTTTTATCGCCACATGAAATATTAAGAAAGACTCATAGGGTCTTCATAATGAGTCTGACTGTGGCCTGTTTTAATTACAAGTCTATGTGGTCACTTGCCTGTGACCATTTTCTGGGATATTTTTAAATGTTAAATTATCAAAAATAGAGTGATCACCTGGACTATGTCAGAAGGCCTTCTCAGCTCCTTCCTGACTCCATTTAACCTTTGCTAAAGAGATCCACAGGTGCACAATATGAAAAGCAAACAAAGCCCAAACATTTGCCCACTCAGGAAAAGAGTTATTTGAGACAGTGCCCATGGGCCTGCCCTCCAATAGTGTGTGTCCTACAAATAGTTCACATTTTAAGTTGTAAGCTTCAGAACGATCACAATCAAATGTGTTTAACTTCTAGAAGCCAATATAAATGGCCCAACACTTCATAGACCTAAGGAGGGCAGTGCAAAGAGAAAAGGCTTTGGAATCTGCCTGGTGGGACTCTCAACTCAGCTCCCACTTACCAGCTTCATGTGAGCACACAGAAAATGAAGCCACACTGTTTATGTCATGCTCTTGATAATGTTTGCCCTCCACTACATGGGAGTATATCCCAGCATGATGTCCCATGTCACAGGTTCAACCACTGGAAGCCAGTAGGAGAGACAGCACTTCAAAATATCTTACGGTTCTACATGTGAACACTATTCACAGCATTTCCATGATTTTACACTGTAGAGTCACAACAGCTCAAGCTCAATGCTGTCATCATCTCAATTTTGTGGATGGCAAAATGGAGGGACATTAAGCAAATTGCCTGAATCCGCCTGATGAAGGCAGAGGTCTGACAACCTTCTGTTTCAAAACTACATTTCACTCCGTCATTCACTATTCTGTGAAAGCTAATGGAGCTATACAAGACACTGATGAGTGATGTAGCCAGGGTGAAGATGGGCTTGGGGGCTGAAGGTGTTCCTTGCTTTCCTGCAGCTATACCTTCTTTCTGAAGTTCCATGACTCTCTTAAGTCTAAAAGGAATTGTTTTTGCATGTCAAAACTGTTTGGACTGAAAATTTTTCCCACGCAGTGTTGGCAAATGTGACTTCTCTGTGAGGAACAGAGCAGCAGCAAGCTTCAACGTAAGCATGGTAACTGTTAGGAGTGGAACTGTTGAGTCTAGTGGGGAAGTGCCCTATCTGAAGAGTTTCTTGAAGATTTAAAGTACGTAAGGAGCGTCCAAATAGAAAGCCTCTAGAGGGGAAAAACAAGTCATTTGTGTTTGTTTCCAGCCAAAGTGCAAGAATGTTGTTTCTATTTGCTGACAAGAACGTTGATCCTGTGAGCTGGACAAGAAAAAATTGTTTTATAAATGTAAGATACTCTGAGGACATTCCTGTTCTCTTGGATCTGCGGTATCTAAAGATGTAGCTGAGACAAAAGATTGGACTATCTAGAGACTGCCATATCCAGGGATCCATCCCATAATTAGCCTCCAAACGATGACACCATTGCATACACTAGCAAGCGTTTGCTGCAAGGACCCTGATATAGCTGTCTCTTGTGAGACTAGGCCGGGGCCTAGCCAAGACAGAAGTGGATGCTCACAGTCAGCTATTGGATGGATCACAGGGCCCCCAATGGAGGAGCTAGAGAAAGTAACCAAGGAGCTAAAGAGATCTGCAACCCTGTAGGTGCAACATTATGGACTAACCAGTACCCCGGAGCTCTTGACTCTAGCTGCATATGTATCAAAAGATGGCCTAGTTGGCCATCACTGGAAAAAGATGCCCATTGGACAGGCAAACTTTATATGCCCCAGTACAGGGGAACGCCAGGGCCAAAAAATGGGAATGGGTGGGTAGGGAAGTGGGGGGGGAGGGTATGGGGGACTTTTGGGATAGCATTGGAAATGTAATTGAGGAAAATACGTAATAAAAAAATATTAAAAAAAAAAGAAAAGACTAACTTTGTGCCTTTGCACTAATTCAGTCATAAACTGGATTGGGCAAAAAAGCATATGATTCTGCTCTGTGGACTCACGGTAGAACTTCGGATTGGAACACATTGACTAAACACTAAGAAAGCAGTAGTAGACAGTGTGTCATGCTTTTCAGGATCTGGTGGGTCTGAATTGAAAACAATTGCTCTGTAGCAGAGGTTAATCTGAATACAGCAGTGTGGGACTTAGGATGATTGATCAAAAATGACAATATACTAAATTCCTAGTAACACCTTGGTTAATCAAATCCTATTTCCCATCTCTGCCCATCTTCTCCTTCTCAGTCCCTCTCATTTTAAAATATGATGAAAACCACTAATATTGAGATGAGTTTAATATGGTTTTGGACAAAATTCACATATTCTAAGACTCAGCCTCATTTTCTTAAATGGGGGTACTGGATTTAACTCATATAGTGCTTTTAAGAACTTAAAAGGATTCATGAGAGTATCATATAAAATATTAATAAAGTAAATATTCACTGCTATTTAAAATATTAAATAAAAAGTCACAAATACTTTAACAGCACAAAATATTATTCAAATAAAATTATTTATATGAAGAAGATAATGGACAAATTCTGATCAACTTCCCATTATTAATCAGGCAGAGAAACACCAATCTCTGTCTCCCCATCTGATGCCAAATATAAGTTTTCTGTCTCCTATTTCTTACCCTCAACAATGTTCAGGTCTATTGTGGTCCCTGTAGGCATTCCTTGTCAACCAGCTTCATTGTTACAAAGCAGACTATTTTCCTCTTGTCAGGTTGTATCCTGGTTGCAATTGGCCACAGAGCCATTAATTGCTCATTTGAAAGGTGTGAGATCATTGCTCTGGCCTCTGTGAACCTTGGCTCAAGCTCAGTCATGCTTAAGTTATCCAAGTACCAGATCTAAATTCATCATTTTGCACTGCCAGATGTATATTGGATTCTAAGTGGTTTTGCTTTCAAGGTACTTCCCTTCAATTATTCAGTATTGAAGATTGAGTTGAGAACAGGAATGGCTGTTAGAGTAGAAACATAAAAAGGAAAGGGACTTAGTAAATAGGAGTCATCTGCTGTAAGTTTTCATGTTGCCCAGTATGAAATAGAACTTAATTTTGTTTCATTAATGCAATAGCTAGAAGGAGGAGCAATCCCAGTTTTATGCTGAAGCTTAAGGTTCCAGGGTAGAGGCAGCTCCAGTCATTTCTTATTTCACTCTTCTGTATTGTTTCTGTAGGAGCAAGGATGTATTTTGGAGCAGTATTTTAAGAAAGTCCCAAAGATGCCATAGGATAAAGTATCTAAGACAACTTTAGCCCACATCTATCCAGACAAACCCAAATTTAGCATCATGGCACAAGGTTGTCATCTACTGAGACTTAATAAAAAGGTATTTTTCTGTTGAAAATAACTACCTCCTGTCATGGGTCCTTTTCTAGTTCCCTGTTATCTATTTTCTCTCATTCCAATGTAGATATTCATGCTTGAAAATATGAAGCTAGAGATCTTCACGTGATAAAAAAAAAAAAGTTCAGTGTTTGTCTTTCTGGGCCTAGGTGACCTCACTGAAATCATACTTTTTAGTTCCACATAATTTTTGCAAATCACAGAGAAATGTTCCATTTTCTTTATGGCTGAATAAAATCCCACCGTGTATATGCACCACATGTTCATTATGCTTCCATCTACTAATAAAAATCTAGACTGATTTCCTTTCACTGCTATTGTGCATAAAGCAGCAATAAACATGGATGAGCAAGTATTACTGTGGGAGGATATGGGGTCCTTTGGGCAGATGCCCAGACATGGCATAACCAGGCCATATGCAGTATTTTAATATAACTTTTTGTAAGTAAGAAATTTTTTCAGACTAAATATTTTAGCAACAAAATATATGAACCTAGACCACATGGAATTTGCCAAGTGCTGAATCACATACTAGGAAGTGGTGCCCTACCCAAGATTTTTCCTAGGATTTTTCATGCCATGACTTTTATATCTAAGAATACACCACACACACACACACACATGCACACGCACACACGCAGAGAATTTCATGCGTTTTTATGATATTCTGCTTTTAAATACTTTAAAAATATTCTACTAGTAGACTCAAACACTATATCATTTTGCACTAGTTAATAAGCAATGGTTCCTAAACAGTTGCAGACAATACCCGATTTTGATTGTCTGATGATGAATTTTTGCTTAATAATGATACTTCAAACTGATAGCCTTTGGAAGAATCAGTCCTTTGAAGTTTGAGTTTCAGTCTTTGTACAAGCTTGTAATGTGCTGTCTGCTACTCTCAGGATATTATAAGTGACAGAGATCTACAGCTCTGAGCAGCCTATGGCCGTGAGGGCAATGAGCTGCTTCCCCAGATATTTGGTAGATTACATCTTTTAGTGTTTTTTTTTTCCCAGCTCCAGTGTTTAATATATGATCAGTTTGTTAGAATATTACCTTAGCATAAGTTGTGGGCAGGTTTTCATTAAAGCACATAACTAATGTCAGGCTCATTAGTTTTAGTGTGAAGATAATGCCTGAGGTATCTTTCCTGGGTTTGCAGAAGAAATTTAAAATTAATTACTTAATAGTACACTTATCTTATACCTATCCAATGCAGGAGGCAGTAGCCTGTTAAGATGTTTTCGTGCTTGCTTTATGAGAATGACAATCATCAACTCTGATTATTTTATCAATATTTTACAGTTAGAAATAGCAAGGTAAGACTTATTTTTTTTTTAGCAAACAAATAGTGAAGATATTTGTTAATATAAAACACACACACACAAAAAAAAACCCACAGTAAAAAAAAAAAACTAAGATTTTGTATGACTCATGCTTTTATTTTTACCAGAATATATATCACATTTATTGCTACAGATAGATGAAAATTACTCTATTGAAGACAGAAAGCTCTGCATCTGGGGAAAAAAACAGCCATGCTCAAAATACAAGCCATGGTGTGACAGAAGAACTGAGCCTTTGGATAAACAAACCAAAGCAAAACCACCATAGTTATCATGAACAGCTGAAGCTATTTTCTAAATATTTTAACATCACTTCACTGATATTTCTGTCTCATGACAAAAGTGTAAATGGCAAAACCTCAGAGATGGGATCCTTTTTTCCCCAAAGATGAGCGTGCTGAATTTTTGGCCAAACCCCTTGTTTGCACGTTCTAATCAATTTGTGCCATCATGACTCTCAAACCTTTACCATGTCACCTCCCTAGTTTTCCTTGAGACCCCACCCCACAGTTATGACACACACTTTCTCTTACTTCCTCCAGTAACAAATTTAAATCTGCTGCTTGCAGGGCCTTTGGATAATTAATGAGCCTTGTCAAATGTGACTTTACTTCTAAGAACAATCTCGATTGGCAGAGCTTTATTTTGTAATTTTAAGAATTTGATGCAGAACTACCTAATTCCTCTATAAAATCATCAGGTCTAATGCCAAGAGGCAAATGATCAGCTGCATGACAAAGGAGGTGGAATCAGAATCCAAGCAAAATGATGTATGAGTCTGTACGGATCTATGATACTTTCAGAGTGAGGATGAGGTGCAAGAAATTCTGTCTCGTGAGTGATTAGAAGCCAAGATTTCTAACCTTGTATGCTTGTGAGAATTGTCTAAGGGGAATTTAAAACTGTAGATTTTCAGGGAGCATCTTAAACAAATTTAATTAAACTTCTGGAAGTGGGACCCAGAAATCTATATTTTAAAAGCTGCCCACATGACTCAATTTTTTTTTTAAGTAAAGTGGAAAGAAAATATCTGCATTAGGGATGCGATGTGATACACTTCTGATATGCTTTTACAGAATGCTGACATAATAAAGCTATCCTACCACATAGTATAAAACAGTGTAAACAAAGAGAAGAGAGTTGAACATTTAATACACTGTCCAAGTCAAGACTGACTTGAAAGGAACATAATAAATCCCTGAACTTAGAACCACTGAAAATGGAACAGGAAAAATGAGATCTGGAAAACTAGTGTTTCTCTAGGATGTAGGTTTTGCACACAAGAGAGGGGTCAGACAGCCACACAATGGACACAAGGACCTGGAGATGATTTGAGATGGCATGTGTAAGAGGGCAGAGGCCTTTTCCTCCAGGACAATTTGTCTCCACTGACAGGCAGCTAAGGAAGTTGGGGAATAGCTTAGGAAGGTGGAAAGTATCCAAGGAAGTTGGGCAGCTACCAGAGTGGGCAGATGAAAATGCTGTCTCAGTGAAACCTTATGCAGTGGTCTTCGGAGCCAAGTATTGGTGTCTTTTATATCAGTCTGAGTTTTGAATTGATGTTTAGCATCATTCTCTGTGGTGAGGTTGAGTAATAAAAAACAATTTCATTATAAAAATTAAATTCAAGAATGGTCCAGACTGGAATGACTAAAAAACCATTATGATGTAGGCTTTGAAAGAGCTTCCAAAACTTTCATCAAAATATATTTTGTGAATGAACAAAACACATTGTACAAGTAGCTGTATGAAGTCACACTTATGATCTTTGCCACTAGTCAACAGTGATAAAAATGAGAAGGCAACGCTATATCTGGAACATTTATGAAGAGTTATGTTAACAACTTTGAAGAGTCTCTTGGTAGTGCTCCCATACCACTGATGTACAAATTAGAGAAGATAAATATGAAGAGTGCCTTGAAAATAGCAAAAATACAGAAGAGGAATGGTCCTCTCCAAGGTGAATTTATGAGTCTTTATTACCCAGGGAACACTCTGGAAAGTGAACATATTCAGAAACTGAAGAATAATGCTCATTTACTACCCAGGAAAATGCCCTTTTTACGGTTAAAGAAGACATATGTTCCAAAAATTAATAAGCAGGCAACCTGAATCTGTCATATAATTTGCGAATTTCAATATAGCTGAATTATTATACTTAAAAATATTAACTATACAAGGTCTCTAATAACTAACCCATAAGTATCCAGATACGTTTTGGCAGGAAACATCAATACATAAAAGGCTCTAACTGGGGACAGCTTTACTGAAAGTTGCCGAGGCCCTTGCTCTACAGTTATTCTGAAACCTGGGTGCTTTTTATTCTATCAGCTCTTCTCTGGTCACCTATGCCTGGGAAGCAATTTGTAGCTTCATGCACCAACTCTTACTGCTCCTTTCAGAGCAGCACATGTGACTCCCACTTGCTGCTCATTGCTTTCCTTAGCTAGACTAGCTCTAGTTCCCTGTGCTTGACATCAGGGAGCAGGTGCTGCAACATGACCTTGTGTCTAGAAGAAAGCTCACAACAAAAACATTTTTTATACTTACATACTTTTCAAATTTAGATTTATTTATTTTATGTTTATGAGTATTTTTTCTGCATAAATGTACATATACCATGTGCATGCCCGGTATCTGAGGAGGCTGCAAGAAGGCATTTGGTCTTCCAGAAATGGAGTTACAGATGATAGGTACTGAGAACCAAATAGGTCCTATTAAAGACAAACTGTTTTAACTGCCCAGTCTTGTCTCCAGCCCCCATTAGTTAGAAGAATGACATGGGCTGGTTTTATAGAGATATTCCCCAAATAATTCCTTTCTTTTATTATTAGATATTTTCTTTATTTATATTTCAAATGTTGTCCCCTTTCCTGGTTTCTCCTCTGAAAACCACCTATCTCCTCCTTCCTCCCTGCTCACCAAGTCACCCACTCCCTCTTCCCTATCCTGGCATTCCCCTACACTGGGGCATAGAGCCTTCACAGGACCAAGGGCCTCTCCTCCCATTGATGTCCGACTAGGCCATCCTCTGCTACATATGCAGCTGGAGTCATGAGTCCCACCATGTGTATACTCTTTGGTTAATGGTTTAGTCCCTGGGAGTTCTGGGGGTACTGGTTAGTTCATATTGTTCTTAATGAGACAAACTTCGTAAGTATGTGATGTTTTTGGTTTCTGACTAGTTGAATTGATTGTGTAAGATAATATATATACTGAGATGTGGTACACTTTGTGGTTAAACCCACAGCACTGGGTTTACATCATAACACTGTCACTTATGTATAGTGTGATCTTGAGACATATTTTATCCTTTTTCTTACTCAGTTTTCCCTTATTTGTGAACATTTAGTATTAATTCCAATCCCCCCCCACAGACACACACACACATACCCTTTAGTAAATATTAATAGATTCTCGATTTGATATCATAAACTAGATTGATCATTCCTTTGACTGATTTCCTACAGGGTTGAGTAAGTAAACAATTAAGGATAGATTTTTGCCTGAGAGGATGAATAGCCATAGTTCCTAAGAGACAAAATTATTTAGATCGAGTACTGGAAAGCTGGCTCTGTTCCCACTTCTGCCTTTAACTGGTCGTGTCACGGATCATCTCACTGTCCCTTGCTGTTCTCTTTTGTCTCCCTAGGCTAGGTGACCTTACTTCTATTTAACATACATTTTCTAGGGATTCTGCAATGTATATAATTAAGAACCTCACTATGTGTTAGAGAAGTCATCTCAATAGATAAATTTATGAATGAGAAATACAATTGATATGAAATACAGAATTGCAAAGTTAGAATTTTATCCAATGATTTTGGTAAAATATATTCAAGGTTAGACAGTAAAAAGATACGCTTTAACATCCACTGGCTGCTTAAAATACCAAAACGAGATTCACCCTCATCTCATGTTATCATCACACAAAATGAGAGATGTAAGTTTACCAGTCACACGTTAAAGTGCAGAAATTGAGGCTCAGCAAGATCCACATAATTTAAATTCTGTCTTATCTGACCCTAGAATCCAGTGATTTAGTTTATCATTTCTTGTATCGAGACAGGAAAGTAAGTGGCAGCAATTTAAGTTACATCTACTGGAACAGTTTCCACATACACTAGCTTTACACATAGGGTCAGAAACAGCCAATGATTTGGTTTGCTGGGCTGGTTGGTATATTTATGGAGTTTCAGGAATATAATTAATTCAAAAACTTTTTTCTTGTTTGCTATCTTTCTTTCTCTCTCTCTCTTTCTTTTCCTTCCTTCCTTCCTTCCTTCCTTCCTTCCTTCCTTCCTTCCTTCCTTCCCTCCCTCCCTCCCTCCCTCCCTCCCTCCCTCCCTCCCTCCCTTCTCCCCTCCCTCCCTCCCTCCCTCCCTCCCTCCCTCCCTCCCTCCCTTCCTTCCTTCCTTCCTTTCTTGCTGTATTAAAACATGTGTCTCTGTTATCTCAACTTGAAATCTCTAGAAACAATCTATGTTTCCTGAATGCCTGAAGTATGTGTCTCGGGGGGCCCCCACAGCAATTTAAGCTACATCTACTGGAACAGTTTTCACATACACTAGCTTCTTACATATGTGATTGGAGCACTTTCAATTATTTTTGAATCTCTAAGACCAGAGAGTCTCTAGAAGAACCATGATTTAGTCACTTTCATATTTCAAAGTTTCTATCATACTGACTGGTAGAATATAACTGAATATTTGTTGGTGGCTAGGCAAATATGGAAGTATGTGAATTAATACATTTAGGTATGCTAGTTATAGTGATTTCTTGATGTTCAGTAATCTCTGTCAAGTCCTTTGATATCCCAAAAGATAGAAATCTTTAATAGGTGTATAGAATGTACAAAGACCCATCTTGGTAGAGATGTTTTGCATCTGTAGAAGACATGGATAGGAAAATATTTAATATGCCACTGTTATTGTTTGTAATTATAATTGCATATTCCTTATGTATACATGATCTTTTGGGTCTTTTTTTTTTGAGTGAATAGGACAATGTTGCATACAGAGCTCAACATACTGTTGTGGTCTTCATGAAATCAGTGGCTATTATAGGCCTCACTCTTCCTCTAACACTTGCCACTTCAGGGTGTTTCCTATCACGTGATCTCAGAATTGTTAATATATTCAAAGGATCTGTCCCACACATCTCTTTCCAAAGACATGCCTCACAGAACTCCTTACAGTCATTAGGTTGCCTCCTGTCTGAATTTTAAGGTCTGAGACTATATAGCATATAGATGGCATTTATTTCTCTATACTGAATCTCATTTTTATATTTATCATTGATTATCACTAAGCTTGTTCTTATACATAATAGGAATTATGTGTAATTTCCATAGTCAGGATATAATAGAAGATCCAGAGTTCTGATCCTAATAACAGCACGAGTCTCTACCAAGATGTGTCTTTGTAGATTCTTTCTTTAGTTAGCTAATTTAAATAGTTGGTGTCTAGCCTTGGAACTCCATGGTATGTGAATAGTACACTGATGTCAATGGTGAAGTCAATGTGTTCTTTTTTTCTGGAGGGAGAAACTTTATCAAAGTTAGAGGGTTTCCCTGCCAACGAAGTGGCTTTAAACTGGGACATGGCGTCTTTCAAACATAAACAACTGTAGCCCATAGATTAACTCTACCATAGATTTAATTCGAGGATGATAATGGTCTTGGCTTTTACCTTTTAAGACTCAGTATTAGAACCCTTAATAATTTATTTCTAGGATTTCATTTCTATGTTATTGTTTTTCTTTGTTTTTTTTTTCCCCAAGCTTCCTTGGGTCTTTTATGTCTCTCTGGAAATATGACAACTTTATGAGGTAAAACTATGGCAAGAATTAACTTCTTTTGATACAAATAAACTTCTCACCTAAGCCAGCTGTTTTATACCTAGTAGCCAGCACGTTCTAAAGTAGCTACACATTCAATTTCATTTACAAGTGGAACAGTGATTTAATACAGGGGAAATTATTATTATGGAATTTTATTTGTCAAGCATTGCAGGCTTTTCCATGGTCCTCTGAGTCCCATTACTCTCCATTACTCCTTCACCAGAACATTACTACCCAGTATGATATTTGGATTACATTTTGGCAACTGTGTGAAATATATTGAAAATGAGTAAGCTAATCTGGGGATATGGGGACGCTGACAAATCAAGGCTTTAAGCTAAGTAATTTCCTTCTGTATTAAATATTAAAAGGCTTTCCTCCTCCTTCCAAAATTTGCTCTGTGGTACAAAGAATTTACTCAAATTATTTCACTCTTGATTAATTTTTAGAGATCGGCAATGACTATGTCCTACTGTAAGAAGATTATATGGTTCTACATTAAGAGGAGACCTTTAAGAGATGAGTGTTCTGAGATTGGAATAGCTGCCACCCTGTTCCAGAAATTATCATCAGCACTTCACATATTTTAACTCCCGTTCCTTCATAACATTTCCTTTGAATAAATGATGGAAGGTAATATTCTAAAGATGATGAAATTAAGGCATAGTAGTTTAACAGTTTTTCTAAACTCGTAAGTACTAAGTAATAAAGACAAGAATAGAAACCATGTAGTCTATCTCTGGAGTCTGGCTTTTTGAATAGTATGTTAAATTTCCAATAACTTGTAAAAGATGTGTGTATATTTTATTTAGTTTTTATCTAACTTTATCAAAGCTGAATGTTAATAATGCACTGGGGTGTAAAGAAATACACCTGCCTCTGCTTCCCAAGTACTGGGATTAAAGGCATGCACCACCACTGCCCGGCATAATATTTTAACATTAAAAAAATCACTTCCACTTTCAGATTTATCAGTGTGCTTTGAAAGAAAATAAAATTAAGGTACATTTAAACTAAATCTATATAATTTATAAACAGAAAAATTTTCAATCACATATTTTCATTATGTAAGGAGGATAAATTTTAGAAAAAGCCACTACATGACTATGGAATTTCTTGCCTAGTTATATGAATATTCATAAAATATGATTATTGAATATATAAAACTAGTTGAATTCTTTGTATTGGTTGGGAAGTACTTTTAAATCACACTTGATTATATTCATTGAATAATGTTAACTGAATGAAATATAATATGACTGACTGATCCTGTTATTTAGACATGACATTAAAATATTATTAATATTAAGGGTAAAAATATTTTGAATGTATAATAAGAACTATAGTTTTTGAATATAGCTGTTAATGAAAAAGTACTCCGAAGGATCATTGATCATTCTCAATTTATGATAAGGAGATTACTATATTTAAATTAATCATATTTACTTACTGCAAACAAAAAGTCTGTTGATTTGGCTGAAGTACTCCTTAGGTGTGCTGAACATCAGTGAGTGGAAAGGCAGGTTTCTTACTAGACGTCAGAATAGATTTCCGGGTAACTAACAGCTATGAACATTGTATTGCTACAAGGAGACTGACCATGATAAAAGTCACAGAATGGATGACAGTTTACACATCCCATTAAAGTGCTGTCATCAAAAAGCTAAAATGGGATTCACGATGCTGTGACATCACTTTCCCTCTGATTCACAATAGTGTGACGTCTCTTTCCCTCTATGTTTCAAAGTCATTTTCAGAAACAAGAAAATGAAACCATAAATCTTGTTGAAGCAGAAGAGAAAGAAACCCAGGAGTATAAAAGGCTACCCAAAGGTACTGGGTTATCTTACCAGTCCTCATTGGTGAGTCTAGGGCAGTGAGCTGCTCCCATTTCCTCACAGTGAGAGGACCATGCAGAAGGCGAAAGCCTTGCTTGGGATTGGAGGTACTGGGAGAAAACAGATGGGAAACAATATGCAATCCCAGTCCTCACTGTGCCTCGAAGCTTAGTCGGCCATCACTGGGAAGAGAGGCCCCTTGGTCTTGCAAACTTTATATGCTGCAATACAGGGGAAGGCCAGGACCAAGAAGTGGGAGCGGGTGGGTAGGGGAGCAGGTCGGGGTGTGTGTGTGGTAATAGGGGACTTTCAGGATAGCATTTGAAATGTAAATGAAGAAAATATCTAATAAAAAATTGGAAAAAATACACATAAACTAGGAAAAAATAAGAAAAGAAATGGAGAGAGGGTTACCCCGAAAACGTCACAGCACAGCCATGTTCCCAGGAAGCTATCCTACTTTCTTCCAGGTGAAACCTGAATAGCCTGTAGACAGCCTATTTTCCTGACAACTATGGGTGTGTATGCTTTGTGGGAAAACCTTGTAGAAGATTCATGGGTCAACCACAGAACTGTTACAATAATCCAGAACATATTTTCAAACTCTATTTACATCATGACTAACAAAGCAATAATGATTTCAGAAACATGCACTGCAAAACATTTTCTTCTTGTATGCTAATGTTAAAATATATGATTCAGCCATCAGAATCCATTGGTACAGTACATGTCTTCATCCATGCACTGATCCATTGATGGATTTATGCATTGATCCACTGATGGATTCAGAACTTGAATAGAACTGGGAACTGGAAGAACTATGGACGGTAGGCTATTGGAAGAAACAGGTCCCTGGGGGATTATCCTTAAAAGACAAGTTTTCTCCAGTCTATTGTGGCTTCTCCCTGCTTCTTGGCTGCCAGAACAGGAGCTTCTCTGGTCCCTAACAGAGTCTTTTGCATGGTGTCCAGCTTTGCTGCAGATCCACTGCTGTGAAACCAGCCAACCAGCATTAAACTCTGAGACAAAATATGTCCTTTCTTTACTTTAAGTCCACTTTCCAGGGTGTTTGTCAAAGTGGCAGTACAAGTACTTAAGATGGAGGGAACGGATTCAAACACTACAATGGCCCATCTATAAGAAAAACTAAAACAGAAACAGAACAGGCCAACAAAGAATAGAAAAATAAACCCAACATTTTATGTGGGCATTTTTTGTTTGAAAATAGAATATGATATCAGAAGAGGAAAAACACAGCCTGGGTGTTATTTAGATACCCATTTCTGAAAGGAAAGACCTAATTTGCACTTATTTACTAGGATAAAATCTGAAAGAGTGTTTTAAATGTTAAAAATGAAGATAAAAGTAATGAAATGCCCATCCTAGGATTCTTTGTAATATTTCCTATACCTTTGCAATGTTTACTCAAAAGTATATGTTATTGAAATAAACAGCTAACAAATTGGCAACACAAAGGTGGTAATTTTTCACAAGATAGAGTATTGTGAGTAAACTCAGAAAACAATAGATGATTCAGGAAAAAAAAAAACTTTTGTGTGTAATAAGTGATGGTTGCATAATAAGTGATGGTTGCATGGAGAACCCATCCAATTGACAAGGGAAAAGACCAATAACATAACATTAGTGAAAATGAGCAAAAGATGCCGCCTGTTTAAAGAAAGTGTCAAATAGTTTGACAACACATGAAAAAGATGCTTGATTTCATAAGAGAAGTGAGATTGCATCCTATTAAAGTGGCAGAATACTGAAGTTTGATAATTCATAGCATAGAAATCAGGCAACAGCCTTTATTAATTAATAAGAGCATAAATTGGTTTACCATGTATGGATCGCAATTTTACAGTCCCTCCCAAAACATATAAACATATATTAATTAAATATGTATAGAAGTCCATGTGTAATATATGTACTCAGAAATTTACAAATTACTAATCTCAAAGAACATGGTAATCAAAATTATAACAGAGATATATGTCTAATCTAGCTATAACTATCTCTCGCTCTCTCTCTATTCCTATATCTATCTATCTATCTATCTATCTATCTATCTATCTATCTATCTATCTATCTATCTATCTACAGAGAGCTAGAAAAAGATAAAATTTTGTTTTAATGATCTAGCTAAAATGTAAACTTGTAAATCATTTATTTAACACTTCATTGTGGTTTTCACAGCTTGTATTTCTTCTAAAATGTATTTTAAAATGCTGAGACTGTGGACGTAAGCCTTTAATAGCATTGTGAGTCATTTATGGTATTTCAGCAAGAATCAGGTATTTTTCCTATTCAGAACAATAACTGGTTGTTTATTGATATTTCCTTTTCTGGATCATCTCCATAGATTTCTTGATTTCCTTTGAAATCACTCATACAAATTAATTTTACATGGTCAGAAGCCAACACTATACAATTTTAAGTGCTACCAGTCTTTTATTTTGCTGTCAAAAAAGTCTTTGCCACAGTGAGACACAGCTCAAGGGGAGGTCCCAAGGCCTGACACTATTACTGAGACTATGGAGCTCTCACACAAAAAAAAGATCTATTATGACTGCCCTCTGCAAGATCCAGCAAGCAGCTAGAAGAGTCAGATGTAGACATTTGCACCCAACCAATGGACAGAAGCAGCTGACCCCTGTTGCTGAATTGGGGAAGGCTGAAAGAAACTGAGGAGAAGGGTCATCCTGTAGGAGGACCAGCAGTCTCAATTAGTCTGAACCCCTGAGATCTCTCAAACACTGGACCACCAAACGGGCAGTGTACACCGCCTGATATAATGCCCCCAACACACATACAGTAGAGGACTGCGGGTGTGTTCATTCAGAGATGATGCACCTAACCCTCAAGAGACAGGAGACCCCAGGTAGTTTAGAGGTCAGGTGGGGTGGGTAGTGGGGGCATCCACATGGAGAGAGGGGGTGGGGAGGAGGTGTGGGATGTGGAGCAGTCAGAGGGTGGATGGGGGTTGGTGAGTGGAATATGGGGTGTAAAAAATAAATGAAAAATAAAATAAAATTTAATAAAAAGAATGCTATCATTCTTCTCAAAGTGTAGACTTTTATGTCAGCTATTGCCTTGCAGACATACATGCTAAATTTGCCTTTCATCTTCCATGTAACAGGTATATGAAAGTCCTCTTTTATAAAAGTTCATGTCAAGTGTATGGAGCACCACTCTTTTTCATAGCCTCTAGAGGACTCATAAAAACATGACATGTGACAAAATCATGCTGTAAAGCACGCTGTAGCCCAGACTCAGTTATCAGCAAATCCCTGCCAAATGTCATCTACTGATTCCTCATATAAATAGAAAAACTAAACCTCAGCTTACAGGGAATTGATAAAATGAGATGAGAGCTTCTGTGTCTCATTAAAAAAAAAAAGGTGATGTCAGTTGAATGCTACAAATTCTGTCCATCCAAGTCAATATAAAAATGGTAAAATCTTAAGCAAAATTCTGACATTAAACGAGATTAAAGAAAAATTTTTTTTGAGATCATGAAATTATCTTTATTTTCATTTGGAAAAAAAAACTTTCACCAAACATTTCTAATTTCTAAGTTATCTTGGCATATTTTTAAGATATTGCCAAGAAATCTTTTAAATATGTTTTAAAAGCTCTATAATCTGCAAGTGTTTGATCAAGAGCTACATGTCTATAGAAAGAGGACTCGTGAATCAAGTGTTAGGAAGCTTAGCAGACAGGCCTGCTCCGAAGCTCAGATGCATGATGATGCTCAGTGCTGAGAGAGGAGGGGCTGTATCCCAGACGTAGCACATATTTCATTTCAACTAAATCAAATTTGTAGTTTGATATCATATTTTGATAAAATTTAATATGAGAGCAGAAACTGCTTCTTCGCCATTTGTCTTCTGGATCTTGGTTTTCTTACCTGTCAATGATTATCTGAAGTTACATGGGATCATTAACAATGGGGTCTTTTTTTTCCCCAATGTGTATCTCAAAACTGAGTAAATGGAACTATTTGAGTTTCTCTGTCTTGCTTTAGATAAAAGTTGCCTCCTCTTTTTATTACAACTTTCAAAAATATTTAGAAATCCTCCAGTGAAACTCAATTTCACTACATCATATTTTTATTCAGATTTATTAAAGGTTAGAAAGAGAAATACTTAATTTTTGGAGAGTATATGTGTGTGCCTTTATACCTACTGAATAGAAGAATCTATTTTTGAAATAGCAATTCTTATAATAGTTCTATCATTTTTCTCTATGAACAATGGAGAAATAATAGAAGTGACTTTTTAAAGTTTTGGCAAGGGTAAGATTTTTGGCTGGAATGGCCATGGGTCTGACTCAGTATGATAATTCATGAGGTCTTATTCACATAAGGTCAGAAAAATACATGAAAGGGAATTAGAGGAACTTTCTTATTTTATGGGTTTGGAAATTAGATTCTTAGGCATTGCCATTCTAATCCTGAAATTAATTTAACAACCAATAAGGTAGAAGAATGGCCCAAGCAATGCAATGCATGCAATAGTAGCTGATTTGTTATAACAGTGGCAAGAGGCATTTGGGACTGCTTTGTGTTGAGAGGAGTATTCTGGGTTTTCCTTTGGGTGTATCACGAGGTCAAACTGCCCTGTTTCTCTTGAGTTTGGCTTGGTCATGAGCCTGGCTTTGTCAGAATGTTGGAAATTCAGCACATGAATCATCAACTTTCCTTCATCCTGCTTCAAGAAGACTGTCGTTATGAGTTGAGATGGAGTCTGCCAGCCTTAGTGACTTCGATGGGCAGATGCCAAAGTTCATCTGCATTCATGATGCAGGGAAGTGAATGAAACCTGAGCTTACTGGAGTTTGATGGTGTTCTTACTGGTGTTAGTAGGGCAGTCTTGATTGTAATCCATACCTTTTTCTTACCCTGGCTGTACATACATATCAATCATGACTAAATGCATAATATTCAGACAACTTTTACAACGTTGTCATTTTACTTCTGATGCATACTACGATTGCCTTTGTTATAATACGAATTAATTCAACAGTATGCACTATATGTAATTCTATCACATATATTCTATCCAGAATGTTCCAATATGCACTGATCAATTTGCATAAAATGTCTCTGGTACTATTAATCTTCTAAAATTTACATCCATAGAAAATGCATGTTCTATTGCTTACAGATCACTTGATTTATTAACCTAATTACTGTGAAGGACATACTTTGAAGACTCTTTAGCTGTAAAACCTAATAGACTCAGAGCAAAATTTCATGACATAACAAACCATATGTCTTTCTGGTGAGAATGGAATTAGCTTAATAATTGACAATGAAAATATGATCACTAATTTGGCATGTGAAGGGAGCAAACCTGGACTCCTCACTATGTAAATCTTTCATTACAGATATATCAATTGTAGTAGATAAAATTGCCAAACCAATAGCTGCCAAATCTACATGTACTTACCAAGCTGAATATTTCATTAAAAACGACTAAAGCGAAGTCTTTCGGCTATCTTTGGTATATTATTTTTCTATGTTCTCTACCAGCATTAATCCAAATCCTGTACAGTTCACTATTTCCTGGGTTCACAGGAATGTCTCAGACTTAGAAGATTAGTTTAGAAATTGGAGCAACCTAACCCTTGCTCTCAGCATCTTGTGTTATTACTATTGATTTTCCTTGCGACATTGAAGTATAGATCCAGAAGACATTCAGGCTGTATTTAGAATACTGAAGAGAGGCAGCAAAGAACAGTATTTCTAATTCACTGCTTCTGCCCATTTGTGCTTTGGAAGCTTGCGCAAACCAAGGACTGGGGATGCTTCTATAATTGCTCTTTGGTGCACATTATACACGGGCAGGTATTGAAACTTAGTTACTTAATGACTTACACAGATCTCTGAAGATCCCTGCCCTTTGGAAAAGTCGTTGTGGAAAGATCTAACTGGAAGAATACTAAGGTATGGGGAGAACTCTGATAAATAGGAAATTGGCAGAATTTGGCAGAAACGATTATCGAAGTTACCAAGCACCACTCATGGCTGAAATCTGTTACCAAGTTCATTCTCATGGGGAAAAGCATGCTGCATTTTTTAGTCACCCATTTATTCAGATGACAGCTAGTGATTAATCACTTGCCAGTTCCTAAGCTGGTGCTTCTTATAGGATGAAGGATAGAAACAGAAACTGTGTTCATAGCCGACATGGCCCATCAGAAAAGCCAGTGAAACAAAACAAATGATAATAATTTGAGCTAATAATTAGTATTATTGCCAGAAATTAATGAAAGCACTTTGAATTTGCTCATTTAGTTCTCACCATGATCTTTGGACACAGGTCCTTTGGTTAGCATTGGCAGTGTACTGAGGAGAGAGGCACAGAGAACTATTAGCAAACAACTAGAAAGAGTCTGAGCTAAGTCCGAACCAAAGAAGCCTGCCTGCATGCCTGTGCTCTGGCCATTACATCCTTCTGTCCTTCTAGTGGACTGAAATTGCTTGTCAGAACATGTGTTTAAAGTAGCATACATTTTATGGTAGTCCAGATTCTCATGAGGATCTTATCATTAATATTTGTTCTGATGGCATTAAATGTTTTATACCCATTGCGCTCTATCTGGATAAAGGAAATATTTAGCTGAACACATCCAATAAAATTCTCAATCTCCAAAATTACTTCTGTGACAACTTTAGATTAGTCCTGGCAGCATTATAGAGTCAGTGCTTGGATATGTTACGGAAGCTGGTGCTCATTTCTTTATAGATACTTGGAAGAGTTTTCCCATTGATATCTCTGAAAGTGAGATTGGAATAAAGCACAAGACCCCCCAATTACTCTTCAGAGTTGTTTTATGTGAGACAAGTGTGGCCATTTTCCAAAGGTCTGAAGATGAAGCCCTTATAGTAAAAAGTCATTGTGTTCAATAGTAGGCAGGATTTCCATAAAGTATAAGCACAAAAACTGCAGTAGGAAAACCATAAGAGCATCTAAGGGTGCATTTTCTCTGACATTTCTAGCAAATGAAAGCTCACAGCAAACTTCCTGTTCCTCCAACTCTTATAACCTTTCCATAGTCATTATGCATGACATTAAGCTTTAAGAACTTTTGTTTTAGGGACGTGCATGGACTTACTCTATAGTTCAGCTTGGTATGTATATTTATGGTGTATCTACTATCTCTCTTATCTATCTATCTATCTATCTATCTATCATCTATCATCTATCTATCTTTATCATTTTGTATGATAAACATCCTATATTCTTTGGTCTCTATTTATAGCTGTATATCATATACATGCATTACCTGAGGAGGCCAGGAGAGGAATCTGGATCCGCAAGGATGGGAGTTATATATGACTGCAAGCTATCATGTGGATGCTGGAAATCAAACCCAAAACTTCTAGAAGAGTCACCAGGGTTCTTTACCATTGAGTCATCTCTCCCTTGCATATCTCTGAGTTCCATTGACCACTTCATTCGTTAGATAGTCTTTCATATCACACACTGCCTATAATTTTGTAATTTACCATACACTGGGAAAACTAGATTTTTTTTTTTTTTGGTCACTATGACACAAGCTAGGGTTATCTGGGAAGAGGAAACCTCACCTCAGGAAATGTCTCCATCAGGTTGCCTAAAAGCCAATCTGTGGAGACATATTCTCATGGTTGATGTGTGCGGGTCCAGTCTGCCATGGGCAGTGCCACCCCTGGGCTGGAAGTCTTGGATTGTATAAAAACACTGGTTGAGCAAGCCGTAAGGTATAGGTCAGTAAGCAGTGTGGCCTCTGCTTCTGTTCCTGCCTGATGTCCCTTCATGATGGGCTATGATAGGGATTGTAAGTTTTTCATCAGTGTGTTATCACATTAATAGAAGTAAAATAAGACAAGTATGTACTGACACATTTATATATCTATTATATATGTATATATTTGTTATATATATTTGTTATATATCTATTATATATGTATATATTTGTTGTATATATGTATATAGTATATATAATATGTTTTCCTTTCTTTTTCTCTTCTTTCTTTCTTTCTTTCTTTCTTTCTTTCTCTCTTTCTTTCATTTGACAATTTTTCTTCTTCATCTACAGTGACATCAAATTGTCTGAAAGTACATTCCAACATTCTTTGTGGTCATTCATGATCTGAGGCACACCTATGACTCCACTTTACCCCTGAAAAGCTGACATGATATGGGTAGTAACTTGCAGCTAAATGGGTAGAGAGCTACTAAACCGGAAAAATTTTAACATAGACAAAACTTAAGAACACTGTCTTTCTCTTGTTTCATTCCAGGTTCAATCTAACAAAGCAAACCCAGATTCTGTTAGTTTCCAGTTCTTTGTGGAATCTACCCAAATTAGGCAAGAATTTTCAAGCAAGATGCTAGACACTGGCCAGACGATCAGTGAACATATTCACAGCCTTTGTTTTTCATTTTCTAATAGCTCATATGTAATCTGCACAGGCTCACATGGTTTTATCAAAGCCAATTTTCATTCTAAATGAGGTGTCCTGTGTTGTAGCAAGAGGTTCCTTTGCGTGGGTGCTGCTGTTTCCCTGCCTCAAGTAAAGTGATGGTACTAAGGCAAAGACATAAAATTACACAGATTGGGGATTGCTTATTTCTTAAGCTTTTTCCACCTCTTGCTTCTGGTTGAGGTCATTTTTGGCTATTTGGACCATTATTTCACCAAGTAATTGCCTAACTTTTAGTCGTCTTCAACAGCTTGCCTCATCACCCTTCGTTTTAATGGGTGTCATGTGTAGCACCTTGGTTCCCGGTGCTGCGTTTCTTTTCAGCAGCATCACCAGGCTTTTGCTTTCTGGGAAGTTCCTTTCCCATCCTCCTCTCAACTTCCCTGGTCCTCTCACTGATCTGTTAGCATCCTATCTGGTTTTGTTCTACCACTACAAAACTGGACCCTGGGGACTTCAAAACTCATTTCCATCCACTGGGATACTCAGGTCAATCCTTGAGACCACATTTTGTCATGAAAAGTAAGTCTTCTGTACAATTCTATGTTTTATGGGACTATTTTCCCCTTTTCTTTTTCCATTAATTTGTTTATTTGTCTACTTTCCATCCCACTATCCACCCCCTTCTCCCAGCCCCCTTCCAAATAACTTCCCCCCATTACTCCCTCCTCTTTTCCTCTGAGATTTTTACTAATGAAGTTTACCCAAAACATTGGCTGGCATGTCTGTGACATTCAACAGCCATTGCAGAAGACAGACTGCTTTGCTCTTTGTGTTCAGTGCCTGAACTGAATACATCATTTTCATCCTGTGGCGGTTTAAGGTTCTCTGCAAATGCCTTCCAGCAATTTTGTGGCTTTCCTGAGTATTTATTTTAACATTTGTCACATATTTTGTTTCAGTAGGTTAAGACCAAATTATGTCTTTCCAGCAATTTGAGTTGCAGCAAAGACATTTCTGACATAATAGCCAACAAGCTATTGATGTCCCCTCCTCCCACAGCCTCTAGTGAATTTTTCTTTCCTCCTTCAGAAGCTCATGTCTTCCCTTGCTTACTGAACACTTTCTTTCCTTCCCTGCCAAGTCTTGGTAGCTATGCCCACTATTTCCTGTTTTATCTAATGCTGCTTCATTGATGTTTGTAGCTCAAAACAAATCAAGTTACATGCAGTCAGAGTCCTTTAAAATATCTTATTTAGGTCTGGAGAGATAGCTCATTGGTTAAGAGCACTGACTGCTCTTCCAGAGGTCCTGAGTTCAATTCCCAGCAACCATTTGGTGGCTCACAACCATCTGTAATGGGATCTGATGTCCTCTTCTGGTGTGTCTGAAGATAGCTACAGCATACTCATGTAGATTAAGTAAATAAATAAGTAAATATTTTATTTAGTATTCACATATGTATATAATGTGTGTGGTTCAGACTTACCCCTTATTCCCTTCTAACTAATTCTTTCTCTATCTCCACAATTTTCCCCCTTCCAACTTCTTGTTTTTTCTTCTGTTTGTCCTTTACTATACTTCTTTCTTTCTCCCTCTCCTCCTTACCCTTACACTGAGTCCATTGAGTACTGGATAACTTCTGCTCAAAATTCTTGATTCCTCATTATTTTCCTTACATTTTATCTCAGTTTCTTGACCTCTAATGTGAGAATCATGATGGTCTTGACATTATATGACTATTATCGAATAAAATACTTGATGCTTGTAAAGGATTTGAGTGTGAGACACAAGCTGCTGAGTAAACCCTATGTCTCTATTGTACTTTGACCCCATTGGTAGCAATACTTTGGTTTCATGAAATGATTTCTCTTTAGCAGTGAGCATATCACTGCCAATAAAATAAGTGCTCAATTAATGTTTGAGGAATTGGAGTTGAGGAAAACACCTAGAATTTTTTTATTTTGTTTTATGTAAGGTTCCTGAAAAATGGTTAATATTTGTTATCCTTGAAGACATTTTCACATGATATTTTATGGCTTATAAAACAAAGCATGTATGAGTCTGTGGTTAGTAGTTTGAAATGTGAGTGAGAAAAAATCCCAGTGGTTCCAATTTATTTGTAGGCTAACTAGATGTCTTTGAGTAAGAAACAAAACAAAACCAACCCACCAAACAAACAAATAAAAACAAATGGGAGACCTCGAGAGAAATGAATCCCTTTGGATAAATGGAAATGATTTTTTTTCTCCATAATTTCCAAGTTTTCGAAACTTGAAAAACTGAACCACAGTAACTTCTCATTGGCCCTCTAGAATGTCTATGACTGGAAAGTCAATCCATGAACAAGAACAAGAACAAGAACAAGAACAAGAACAAGAACAAGAACAAGAACAAGAACAAGAACAAGAACAAGAACAAGAACAAGAACAAGAACAAGAACAAGAACAAGAACAGCAACAGCAACAACAAGCAAACAACAGCAACAGCAATAGTAACAGCAACAACAGCAACAACCTCCCCCTATATAACAAAACATTGCCTTGTTTCCTGGCCTTAAAAAGAAGCCTATAACAGTCTCTTTTAACTGGCTGTCTTTGAATTTCTTCTGTAGACCAGGCTGGCATATTACTCAGAGATCTGCCTGTTTCTGTCTCCCAAGTGCTGGGATAAAAGTGTGTACCACCACTCCAGCTTATAAAACTCTCAATGCAAAATTAAAATATATATACTAAACCTTTTAAAAACCGTGATGCTTATTTTATTACCAAAGAAGGAAGAGGGGGAAGAAGAAGGAAGAGGAGGAAGAAGAAGAAAGAGGGGGAAGAAGAAGGAAGCATTTATAAGGGAGTGAGTTATGACCAGCAATGGTTACAGATGCTGTAGCACCATGGCTTCCTAGAGTGGTTTCCCAAATTAAAATAATTTTTAAAAATTGTGTCATACAGGTTTTAAGAACCCCAGAGTTAAGCATATTGCTGTTAGAGAAAACAACAGGACAATGTGCAAGGGAAATAAATGTCTAGCAGAAAACAACCTTTTATTAATGTAAATCCTCTCATTTTATTAATTGCATATGGGTTTGATTAAGAGAAACCACAAGATGATTAGATACTGGCCTTTGAGACAGAAGGTCACCAAATGGTTCTGAATATCGAAAGGTCCTGGTTAGCTCAAAGTGTATTTCCCAGCAAGCATCATATGGTTAAAAAAATAATGTTTAAAGAGAGATCATATCAGTGTAGCAACTTGGAATTACGGGAACTTATCTGACAACACTGCCTAATAATCAGAAAACTCAGTGCCTGGTCAATATCAACATCAAGTCCCCTCTCAGGGGACTCCAACTACTTTAGGATCTGTGGTGGTATAGAAACCATGATCTGGGACTGGGGATTATGCACTGTGACACACTTTACAGGATTTGGGTGTCTCCGTGTAGAGAAATGTGACTGAAGCTTAGAGTGAGTTAGCCAGGGAGCCATTCAAATGAAGAATGGACAGAAATAAAGCCAGTGTGAAATCCTCTTTAGACCTAAAATGACAACAAAACAAACTCCTTTTATTCTGGGGTTATTCTGCCTTTAATTAAGAGGACACAAGGCTCACTACCATCCAGGACACATAAGCCTGCTTGTTTCATTGCCTTGAATCTGGACATAATCAAGCTTGCCTTCTGTTTGTGAGTCAAAGTACAAGTTCAAGCAATAGTCAGAAGACAAAATCACTATTTTGAGCATCTATTCCTTCATTCAAATATATTTCTTTCATTTATTTTATCATAATATCATCTACAATAGAAAAAATAATTTAGCTGCTCTATCCCCAAGATAGATTTAAAAAAAATTCAGTGAAGGAACAATTAAATGCAGAACCTTGGTAGATATTATTCTCTGTTATAGCTTTTAATATAAATGGATTTTGTAAGTTTTATAATTGAACTCCAAAGTACATACTAGTTAAAATTACAATATAAAATAACATTATGTACCTATAAAATACAAAATTGAATTATAAAAATAAAATTGACATTTTTTTCAAAGTAGAACACTCTAACTTCTATGAGAGAAAGTAATTAAATTTCTCAGAATCACATTGTTTTTATGAGGCTATGTGATGGCGCATTTAATAGGTAAAGTAGAAGCTTAATTCATCAGGAAGAAATGAGATCCCGTTTTTATGAGCACATAGGAAACTCAATCTTTAATTGTTCAGTTGACCTCTTCATGTAATTAATATTGCATTTTTATAGCAGTGCATGACAACCCCATGTTGAGCCCAAATGTGATCAGTAAAATCAAGGGGATAAATACCAGAAAGGATGCCTAGATTAGGGGTCTAGGCTACAGTCTTTTGAGATGTTAAGTCAGAGAAAATCAAATACTGATTTCTCTGACAATATATAGCAGGCAGTATGAGATGCTGCAGAAGACTGAGAAATGACATCATTATAGTCCTTGCCACCAGCTCATATCTGATGCACTCACTGATGATACAAGTGTGTACTAAAACCACATGCTATGAAAGCTATCGAAGTATAAGCAGGACTCTAAGAAGAAAAGGCAGAAAGAACTTGACTATAAGGAAGAGACTTTCTTAAAAAGAGAGATTTTGAATGGTAGGCTGCTTGTGGGCAAGAAGGAAATGGGACTGGAGGACAGGACAGCACAGGTGAAGGGGCAGAATGACCTGAAGGGATCAGCCCAGCAACAGTCATGTAACTAGACCTAATAGGAACAAATGGAGAACAATAGTTTTGATATTTCTTTATAAACAAAAAGGTAGTTGTTACATTTATGGTTATAAAAATATTAAATCACATATTAACAATAAAATAATACAGAAGTATAGCAATGGAATCCAGAAAGCTGAAAAGAATTTAAGAAATTAATCAATGATGACTTAAGTATAACATTGCTCTTACTAAAGAAAGGTTGAGAGCAGTTTGAACATATATCATTAATATAAAAACTATGGATCCCAAAAGAGTACATAGCCATTAAAAAGAAAACATCGATGATACAATCAAGTTATAAAAGACACATTATAGAACACTGTTTTCAATAGGAGTATAGAATTTTGCTTTTGTGCAAAAATCAAAAGATAATTCAAATATCAAAGAGGATTCAGGAAGGTCTACCAAATTTTAGATAGCAGGGTAAAGGTAGAGCTTCAGAATGAAGAAAGAAAGCAAGGGAGAAGGGAGGAAAACAGGCAAGCAAGAAAGAGGGAAAGAGCAAAGGAAGAAGGCTGGCGGGCTGATGACAGACATGAGCTGGTTTGGTACAGATAATGAAGTAATTTTGAAACTGGCTGCAGCTTCAGAGTGTGTTTGGGTTGTAATTGGGAGAAAGGGTTTGCAGCCAATGGAGACTATGTAGGGAGCAGAGTGGACCTTTCTATATGGAGACAAAAGTTAGGCTGTATTGAAAATGTTATAGTGGGTAAGAATATCAGAAGAGAAAGATCAGTTGAGAGCACATCTGACAGGACCTGTGTTTAGGTAAAAACGGAGAGGTGGGCACAGCACAGAATAAGACAATGACACTGGTTTACTCAGATGGCTCAATGGGCTGGGGCTCTTGTGCACCGGCCAGGAGTCCTGAGTTTACTCACGAGATCCAGAAAGATGGTGTGGTGGTTTCAATACCAATGGCACCCATTGGCTCGTAGGGAGTGGCATTATTAGGTGTGGCCTGATTGGAGTAGATGTAGCCTTTTCATAGACCTTTTATACTGGGCACTGGCTTTGAGGTTTCTAAAGCTCAAGCCAGTTCTAGTGGCACATTCTCTCCTCCTGCTGCTTTTGGATCCAGATGTAGAACCCTTGGCTAACTAGCGCCACATCTGCTTGCACGATGCCATGCTTCCTGCCATGGTGACAGTTCACTAACTGAACTGTAAGCCAGACCCAATGTGTTGTTATGTTTCATAAGAGTTGTCACCATCATGGTGTCTCTTCACAGCAATGAAACCTTAACTAAGACAAATGGAGAGAACAAGCCCTATGATGTCAGTGGTGCTCCACTCACATCCACACATAAAAATAAGAAGCAAACATAAAACCTTAGAACAATTAGAGACAGTGGTACAAAACATAGTTCATGTGATTCCAAGGTCTGAGGAGGGTGAGCTTTCTCCTGCATCACATGAAGACTTTGGAACTCCACTAGAAGGTAGCCGGGCCACATTATTGACACTCAAAATTCCTAACAGCGCTTGAGAGCAGAGTTTTAGAGAATGCATGAGAAGAGAAAGCAGATGGGAAGAGAGTAGGTGGTAGCAATTATGTGTTTGACTTATTTCTCCACCTGCTTTATAACCTTTCTAATTATTTCATCAGGTAGGAATCAGGAATAAACTGGAATTGAGAGATGCAATGACTGTGGAATAACACCCAGTGACTAAGCTTACATAACAGAGCACTGGTAGGCCTTTCCTGTTGACATTTCAGCCTTGTTCAATAGACATCTGAGCATAACATTCAAGTAGAGGAGATGACTTCCTAATCTAAGAAACCCAGATGAATAGATTTTAGAGAAGGCTGCTAAGACTGAGGGTAACAATATTTCAGACAAAGCTGAAAGACCTATATTTAGCTTCTCTCTTTAACAAAGAAAATATTCCATGTAAATTACATTCTCTAATCTATCTACAGTCATCAGCTTCCTTTTCTTAACCTAAAAGAAACCAGCACTTAAAAAAAAACCAAACATTGATTTGTTTTATATTTGCCTCAGAAATAAACTATTTCAAAACATTTTTGACACTAAGCATAATGCGATCAGAGAAAACTAGCAGATAATGGAGATCCAAAGCAGAGTAGAGACCCTCAACGTTGACTGAGAGTCACCACCATGATGATGTTTTTGTTTTGGTTTGGTTTTTTATTAGATATTTTCTTTATATACATTTCAAATGCTATCCCGAAAGTTCCCTATACCCTCTTTCCGCCCTGCTCCCCTACCCACCCATTACCGCTTCTTGGCCCTGGCATTCCCCTGTATTGGGGCATATAAAGTTTGCAATACCAAGGGGCCTCTCTTCCCTGTGATGGCCGACTAGGCCATCTTCTGCTACAAATGCAGCTAGAGATATGAGCTCTGGGGGTACTGGTTAGTTCATATTGTTGTTCCACCTATAGGGTTGCAGACCCCTTCAGCTCCTTGGGTGCTTTCTCTAGCTTCTCCATTGGGGGCCCTGTGTTCCATCTTATAGATTACTATGAGCATCCACTTCTGTATTTGCCAGGCACTGGCATAGCCTCATACGAGACAGCTATAACAGGGTCCCTTCAGCAAAATCTTTCTGGCATATGCAATAGTGTCTGGGTTTGGTGGCCAATGATGCTTTTACTCACTGGGGAAATTACCCTGCTTCTGACTTGACAGCCAAATGCCAGTGTCCCTGTACAAGTCTAATACCTCTGGGAGATGAAGAAGTTGAAGAAGTTAAAGTATGCAGCCATGACAGGGTGGAACAGCACCATGAGGGTCTGGAGATGCCATCATTACTGCTTTATTTAATATAATGTCCACCCAAGCAAAACCACCAAACACTGTGTATTGATGACGGATGAGAAACTCAAGCCTAATCGTGGAAGAATTTAGCTTTGTGTCTGAATACCATCCACCTAGTGTATTTATTGGCATTTTACCAGTCAATTTCTGTTTTTAAATTTGATCCTTATAAAGGGCCAAAAACTTAGGGAAAATATTTTAGAAGGAAAATCATTTTTCCTTTTATATATTTTCAACATCTGACCAATATTTATTCATTTTCTCTATAGAAACAGAAAAAAATGTGAAAGTTTGAGAGCCACCAGTGACCACATAGTTAATTACTTTTATTAGTGACAGGTAGTTTAAATCTTCAGAAAGTTGTCTTCCTGGATGTTTTAAATGTTGGGCAAGGAGCAAGCTAAAGACTCCTACCCCTAGTCAGTATATATGGTCAGTTGGAGAGTTATCAAGCTTGCTCCATGTAAATGGTATAGAGATATGCTGTCCAAACTGCTGTTGATTCATGAACAGAGCTCAAGGAGGGGTAGAATTCTAAAGAGATTCTCCATTGCCTTCATTCTACCTCCATTTTCTTTCATCATGGGTAGAGATGAATTCCTCATTCCTCTGTCTGACTCTCTTCCCCATTACATCTCATCTTAGCATGTGCCCACCTTGGATCTTGTTCATTCTCTACTGTCCACTAAATGACTGCCAACTTGACACGCCTTGAAGAAGGAACCTCAAAGGTAGAATTGACACTATGCAGGCCAATGGGCACAACTATGGAGCATATCCTTGATTGATAATTGATATGGGACAGCCGAACCCACTATGGGCACTCCCATTCTTGGAAGGTGAGAACAATGCTCCATGAGAAATGTAGCTTCAGAAGCTAGACAGCCAGCAGAACTTCTCCATGCTCTCTGTCTTATTCCCTGCCTCCACACGCCTGCCTTGACTTCTTGCCTGACTTTCCCAAGTTAAGAACTGTGACCTGATCTGTGTGCAAGATCAAATAAATCCTTTCCTGCCCAAGCTGCTTTTATTAATTAGATATTTCTTTATTTACATTTCGAATGTTATTCCCTTTCCTAGTTTCCCCTCTGAAAACACCCGCTCCCCTCTCCCTCCCCCTGCTCACCAACCTACCCACTCCCACTTCCTGGCCCTGGTAGTCCTTTATACTGGGGCATAGAACCTTCACAGGACCAAGGGCCTCTCCTCCCATTGATGATCAACGAGGTCATCCTCTGCTACATATGCAGCTAGAGCCATGAATCCCACCATGTGTTTTCTTTGATTGGTGGTTTAGTCCCAGGGAGCTCTGGGGGTACTGGTTAGTTCATATTGTTGTTCCTCCTATAGGGCTGCAGACCCCTTCAGCTCCTTGGGTACTTTCTTTAGCTCCTTCATTGGGGACCATGTGCTTTGTCCAATGGATGGCTGTGAGCAAGCGGCTTTTGATTAGTGTTTTATCAAAGCAACAGAGAGAAAACCAGATCAATGACTGTTTGCGCATAACTATTCTTCATAAGACTGTGCTAGAATCCCACAGAGATACACAACAATCTTGACAAATGACAAAATGTTACCTGTTCTTACTACACTGGGCTTCGTTGGGTACCTAGTCATTTTGTTTTTCCTTGTATATGGCTGTATAAATAGCCTGTTTAACCTAGAGTGAAAAATAAGGACAGAGAAGTTGTAACTTCCTTATGTGTCTTCCTTACAAGTTGTGTGGGTGCTGTGTACTCGGAGGCCACTTAATGAATTCCATTTGTATTTAGAATACTATTATTTGCTGGGTTTAGGTAAACATGTCTTTCTAGTTTAGTTCATGAAAGAATCATTTAATGAGAAGTAGAGGCCTTAGATCTGGCTAGAATTGTTGTGACCACTATGCTTTTCACCCATATCAAAGGGGCACCAAGTCCCCTATGAGGAGTACTTGTCTTGGAACTGATGAGGGAGCACCATGGCCTCTTTGAAGATGCATCCTGATCTCTGAGGCAATACTCTCATCCCTATGGGGAACACTCAACTCCTATGAGGGACTATGCTTGGATCCATGTAGTGAGTTTCTACACCCATTTGAGAGTGGGATAGCATGAGCTAGGGACCCCATTCATATCTATGTGAGGGAGCATCCAAGCTCTGTGAAGGAACACTCTGGCCAATGTGAGGGAGCACTCTCATTCCCGTGAGAAGTACTAAGGCCAATGCATAGGAATGCCCCAGTTCATGTAAAAGAAGGCACCTGACAACATGACATAACAAATGTGCTTATGTGAGGAGGCCTCCAGCCTATGTGAGGGAAGGCCATGGTCCCTTTGAGAGAGCACCCTCATCTATGTGCAGGAACACCTGGCCTTGGGGGAAGCACCTGGCTCATGGCTAAGACCCCATGCTCTTCTCATGTCAATTTGTCAGCAGTGGAATTCTCACTCTCAATGATGTGTTCATTCAGGGAAAGTAGTGATCTTTCTGATAAACTGATAAATGACCTGAGTGTCACAAGGATGAGGTAGAATCCTGACCCTCAGATCTCTGGTAACCTAAGCCAGAATTGGTTTGTTACCTTTACAATGAGGTAAGCAGTTTCATCATGTGACTTTTCTAATAGACTTTACTCTTGATAGGTAAGACTTCTGCTCCTTCAGCCTCGATCAAAGAAATTGTACAATTGTATAGAAACAAGCATTACTTCCAACCTCTGGATGTGGAACCTCATTGATGAGTTCACTCCTGGGACTGCCTTTTCTGTTCATGCCTACAGATAATGAGGGGGAATACTGCACACATGTCCGATGAGATATTAATCTTTGAAGGTGTATAGTTCCACCTAAATATTGTTAACTTGCTTTGGCATAGTGGGCATTTTCTTGCTATGGTTGAACATTTTCAAATTTTAGTAGTGTTCTACATATCGACTGTTCTTGCCTGTATCATCAGAAATCTACTCTCTAGGAAGCATCTTAAGAGGCTTCAGTGCTGAGAGGAAACATCTCAAGCTGGACACAGGGTTTCACTGCTATACTGTGCCTTTGACTTTGGTTCCGTAATTATGACTTCCTGGCAGAAAGTTGATTTCACAAGACAATCTGTGAGTTTTATACATCAAAGTGAAATTATCAACATACCAGAAGCTTTCACACTGTCCTCTCAAGGGCTTTTGGTTATGTATGCTCTCAGCTATTTGAGATGGTAGTGTTTCCCAAAATACCTGCATTGCCATGCAGTCTGCCACCAGAGTGCTGGAGTGCAGCCATGGCTGGCAGCGAGGCAGTTCCTGCTATGGGAAGGACTCTGCTGAGCCGAGCCTGTGTACAGGACTGATGTCAGTATCCATTATCCACACAGCTGCTACGGATCCTTCTATCATCCTCCATCCCCCCCTCCACCATTTCTTATTGGAATCCAGCTTGTGGCAAACTGATTACAGTAGAGTGACCACTGCAAGGATGAAGACAAGAAAAGCTTTAAGGACATGTGAAAGTGTTATCTTTGAGTAGGAAAGCAGTCCTGTAATATTCTAGAAAAATAGCACCAGATGGGCCCGGTTGGCATACAACTACCCGAAACAGCAAGAATTATTTTAAGAGAGAGAGAGAGAGAGAGAGAGAGAGAGAGAGAGAGAGAAGAAAGAAAGCAAATCACTGGGGCAGCCTGCTGCAAAGCAACAAGAAAAGGCAGTAGCTGTTTCCTCAACATGACTTAGTGTCTTATTCCAGTTCACACAGCCTAACAGAATGCCACAGGCTGGATAATTTATAAACAATGGATGATTACTGGGCACACAGTCCTGGGTGCTGCAAAGTTCCATGGGCACCAGCAATCTAACAAATGGGCAGCAGCCCATCTATGCTAGGCAGACACGGGGAGTCAGAATGAACTCACGCTTTTTGTAAAATACACACCTGCAGTGGTGGCACTGATCTGTGAGAACAGACTCAGCACCACCCAGACACTTCTTAAAGGGCCCACCTCCCAGTTCTGAAATAGTGATGAATAAACTTCAATTCCTCTTTTGGAGGGGATATTCGAACTTAGTAAAGCAAGGACAGATTTCTATATCATGCTTGCTTTTAAAGTTTGGCAGTTCAATCAACTAGCTTACCTTGAGAAACTTCTTAGCAACTTTTAGTATCCCTTAAAATCTGTAAGGTAGATTTTGCTTCTAGGATTAACTTGAATTTAGTACCTGCCAGATAATAAGTAAATAAATGGTCAAGTAGAAACAAATATTGACCTCTAACAAAAATTGTGAAGATAGTGAAGATAGGCACCGCTGAAAAAAGGAGTTGTAGCTTCAAGTCTTGTGCTTCAAGAGGAAGACTGAATAACCAAGAAAAACACAAGATGCACATATAGCCCAAATGGCAAGTTTTCAAAGTTTCCACATAATCTTGAACTCCTCAGAAAGTTCACATAGTTTTCTATTTTGTTTCCAGGTCCAGTTCAGACAGTGTTTTCTTGATGATGGATCAGCTACTCTGAAGGAGGTGAGTCATGGGAGACTCCCACACCAGAACTCTGCGGAGAAAGGACTACACATTGCCGACAGTGGCTTCATCCCAGAGTGGACCATGAGTAATCGCAAGAACGTGGTTTACCTTAAGAAATAACATCTGTCTCAAGAACTGGTTACTGGAAAAGTACTAATCTCAAAGTAGTAATTCTTCTACTCTCTGCAATTTCCAGACACTGAAGACCAACTGAAGCAGGGAGAATAAACCAGTGAGACAGGGACATTATGTTACCCAACTTAAAAAGGCTTGTCTGACACAACTTTGGAGGGTTGATTACTAAGAGGACAATTAAGCCAAAAAAAAAAAAAAAAAAAAAAAAAAAAGCACATCCATTCTCCTATTGGTTAATCTGTTTTCTAATATAGTGAAGATTATAGGTTAATTTGTTTTCTGGTATAGTGAAGATTATAGCTGATGAGGAAAAACAGACTTGCCAGCAGTATTGTCGTACTAAGAGAAAAATGTGACAAGGGGCCTTTGGAAGACAACAACAGACAACGTGCAAAAAGCGATCAGTTGGTTTCCTGGGAACTAAGCGAGCATTTTTCTTTTTTTCTTTTAAAAAATGTATTGAAGATTTCATATGTGACTACAATTTACATCATTAAATCCCATCTTCTCTCCTTCTAACTCTTCCCATGTCCCCCTCTCAAGTTCTTGACCTTTATTTTTTTAATTTAATTTAATTAATTGAATACTTATTAAATATTATAGTTACATCTCTCCCTCGCTTTCTCCAACTCTCTATACAATTTCCTTCTGAATCCACTTAGTGTTGCTCTCATCTATATGTCTGTGTAGGGTGTACCACTTGAGATGGATTGAATCACCTCTCTGGGGACTTTTCTCTGGAGAAGACAGACTGACTTCCTCCTCTCTAAGCTGCCACTGTTTTCCTACAGCCCTTTATCTAGGGTGGGGTCTTGTAAGATCTCCCCACCCAGATTGAAATGTTGACGAGTGCTATCTTACTTATCTTCTATTGAGCTTCCTCTGTGAACTGATGGCAGAGCAAGGCATGGAGGTAGAGCAAGTGATGGGTACTGATAGGACTTTACATCCTTTCACAGAGAGGATCAAGAAGAACCCTTGGAATTACCTAGGCTATTCTCCAGGACTGCAGAGCATCTTCAAGTGCTGCATTCAAGGTCTGTTAACAACTTGATGTGCTTTTAGTTTGGGGGGAATAACCAAGCTTGCCTAAACCCGAAGATCTCTAGGACTTCCAAGGGAGCAGGGGATCATTTACTTCAGTCTCTGCTGGAGCTCCAGCTGTAATTACAAAGAATAAAAACAAACCAGAAAAGAAGATACTTTTACAATTGCCTGGAGAGCTGAAAGGTTCTGTGGGCGGAGAGGATGACCCGAATCAAAACTATGTGCCCGGTTTCCATGGAAATACAGGACAGAATGCTGAGGAAAAGTGAAAGTCATTTGATCCCATCTTCTGCCTACAGAGTCCTCCAGGGTAAGCCTTACTCTGGGTTTAGTGACAAGGAATGTATTCAAGTGATAATACTGTTACATGTATTATATGGAAACATCACTTTTAAATATTCTTAAAATAAGATATGTAAATTATATCTTAAAATATCTTATTTTAAATAAATAGGTAGTGGTTTTAAAAATACTGAAGGAGTCTTTTCATAAAAGCTCAATTTTAAAATGTAGATTATTTGGAAATATTTTGACAGTTATTAAGCAATCACCATACAAACATCATACTAAACATTTTATACCAATTATCTCCATTTCACTATCACACCAGCTATGAATGAAAAAAAACTTGTGTTTATTAGAAGTTCTCCCCTAAGAAATGCATATAGATGATTGACAGAACTGGGATACTCACAAAGACTTGATTCTCAAACTATGCGGAAATGATCTCCCCATTAATTTTTGAGAGTCTTACAATGCCACTTAAAAGGAGAGGGGGGTCAATCGTATAACTCAAAACTACATCAAAGATCTGCTACAACTTTGAACAAGGCGGGAAACAGCATGCAGGGCATTTTCTTCTGAAAGGGTGGCTTAGTTTCAAATTCATATCATACAACAGAGCAGCATTCTCTTTTCACGAACCCCTTGCTAGAATCATATACTAAATGAGTGATATTCTCTCATAGTAAATGATGGGATAACAACTTCACCAGCAAATTTCATGGTGTGAAGGGCAGGATAAAATGACAGCTCTAGGAACATGAAAGAAGACATGATCTAGATTTGTACCAGGAAAAGAAAACCAGAAACAGTAAGAAACCAGAAAGATCGCATCCCAGACCTGATACATTATTTTTCCCCCAGTCTAAATCCAGTATAATCCCTTTGAACAATCTCAATGTGTGGTACCCCAATCATCAGGATGGCTGAACTAAAGGTAACTCCCGTGCTCATGATATTGTCTATTGGTTAGGATATCATTGCTGTTTCTGCATGCTGCTTTGCGTTAATGGGCTTTCCCTGCTGTATCCCTGCCTGAAAGTTGAGTAACTCATTTTGCATCCTCTTATCCAAGGCACCCACAAAGGCAGCTTTTAAGAATTGTAAGTGAGCACTAACCACATGTATCCACACAGCTAAAATCTCAATATAATTACTTCACCAATAAAAAAAAAGCCTTTTGTTTTTATTGACTAATTCAGCTCACTATCATTGACCTTTGTACTTCTCCTGTCTACTGTAAAAATCTACTGTGGTATTTGATTGGGAGAAACAAGTAAAATTTTAGAAAATGTCCCTCTGGTACTCCAAATTGCCCCTTCATCTGAAAACCAACAGTCAGAGAGTCCTTTCTAGTAGAACAAATTCCTTTGCTTTGTGAATTTAATGTGTGTGTGTGTTGGAAGAAATTGCTTCTATTATATTTCAAATAACTGCATGCAGCTTTTGATAATTCTATTCTGAAAATGGATTATATGCATAGCTAACTGTGATGACAGTCTATCTGGAAAATTCCATGCATACAAGGTTCATGGTTTCCTTCTCTGGAAGTCCTGGCATTTCCTCTTCCAACATACCAGTCTTCCAAAGTACTGACCAGGCCGCAGGTCACCCTCAATCTAACCACTCCATTTCCTGGCTAGTTAACGAAAGAGTTCCTGAATGACAGGGTTCATCACCCTCTGTTCCTGTCACAATGATGTTTGGACCTGGTTTGGACTTCATCTCAACATGTGTAAATAAGAACAGATCCTACAAATAACAACTGTTTACCAGAATGTAACTGCCACCTCCCCTTGCAGCCTTGATAGTTTTTCCCAAGTGAGGTTTCATGAGGAACATTTGAAGAGTAGAGCTTGTTCTCCTCAAAAGAATGCTGAAGTCCTAGTGCCACAGGACCAGTGCCTGGCACTTTATATGAATATAGGGTCAGTACAGATGTAACCAAATAAAGAGGAGGTCATACTGGGTAGGAATATACCCTAAGTACACTGATTGATGTCCTTTACAGAGCAACTTGTGAAGATAGGTACAAAGACTTATATCCAGGGAACAATGGCTAAGGGCATTATAAACTAAGGATTGCCAAGAATTGCTTCTAGAAACTGAGAAAAAAGCTGAGATCTTCCCAGAAAGCCTCAAAAGAAGCAAGTCTTGATGACATCTTAATGTCCTGACTATGAGAACGAACCCCTATTGTCTGATGCTATTTTGCTGGTTGTAGCTTGTTGTGTCATAAAAAGAAAACATAGAGGGACAAGGAGGCCCACAGTAGCTGGAGACAGAAGAAACAGTTCTCACATGTATGATGTATGCACCATTGTATTACACATAAATCACATCATATACAATAAAATATGATCTCATGACTCATGGTTTTATTGCAAGCATAAGATTTTCAGAAATGCAATTCTCTCTCTCTCTCTCCATATATATGTGTGTATATATATGTGTGTATATATATATGTATGTACACACACACACACACACACACACATATATATATACATACATACATACATACATACATGGTTAACATATATATGTTATAGTTGAAAAATTAGTATAAAAGTTGAGTTAAAGTAGTTGGTATTGGCAGCCAGAGATAAAATGGTTATAGACAAATCAAGGTTATCAATAGCATTTTATGACCTCTGCTTCAGAATATTTGATTATTTCTGCAGAATGGATTTGTAAAACAAGGAATAATGTACAGGTCCAAGTCTGATACAAAATTTCCAAGCACTGTAATCATTTTTAACACAAATCTCTTCTAATCTTTTGTACTGTCTCCATAAACCTTTGCCATATTGTGATCTTGATATTTACTGAGCAAGAACAGAAACGCCTCGGTGCGGGAAGGCAGCTCCTTGTTTATTGTTTCAAGATAAAGTGTTCTGCACAAGGCATTGCCCATAAATATGACAAGAGATGGAAAAGGACAGATGGGAACATTTCAATCTCCAGTTACTTATTATTTATGCTACCTTTGTTCTGAGATAAATAGCATCAACTTTATAGATGAAAGAGCTGTGGTTTTTGCCCTCGGGCTCTTGAACATAGCAAAGCTTCGGGTAATTCAACATCTTGTTTCACTTCACTGCAGCCATTTGAGCTCCAGCGTAGTGTTCACCTTGAGTCATCTCCAGCCTCTACATCCCACCTGGGAAGCGGTGCGAGTGCCCTCTCTTGGTACAGATGTAGAGAAGTACACCTTACCTTCTTATTCTTCACTAACATTAGTTGAGGAGTCTTTTCATTGTTGCCTATCCTTTATTTTCAAAACAGAATAACATTATCAAATTCTTTAATTCTATGAACAAATCTCCTAGTGTGTACACAAAGAACATTGCCTTATGAGTCAAATATTAGATTTAAACTCTCTCTTGCTCAAATCCAGTTTCTACTCCCTCAGTCCAGCTTCCCCCAGACATTTTTACAAACAACATACTTTAAAAAAAAAAAAACCCAGTGAGTCATCTTGGTGCTGTCAGTGTACATGTGGGTGGCTACAAGCTCAACCATGGGTGGCCTGTTGGTAGCTGTACCCTTGAAGAATGCTCCCTTCTGCAGCAGCCACCAATTGCCAGTAGCTCCTCAGCTATGCTACACACATGTTTGGAATTCTCAAACAATATAGTCAGAAATAGATACAAAGCTCCTTTTCCATTGCTTAGGTGTGAAAACATTTACTATCTGACAAATATTTATTGACTGCTTTTAATGTGACAAGATTTAAAGTTGAAGTTCTGTCTTCATAGAGCCAAAAACCTGATGCACCATCAAATCTTCATCATATACTCAGCGATACATATTCTTACTATTTTTGATATTTTCATCTTAACTACTATATAGAACAACCAAATATAAATGAGATTTTGCTCAAGTGTTTTTCCTTATTTAGAATGCAGAATGAGTTACATGTTTGACCTAGGTTTCCTCTTCAGGAACCTTACTTATAAGGTAGACATGGTTACAGTTATTTAAAATGACTTCTAAGCATAGTGTGTACTGCATACTTAGATACAATGTATTCCCAGACATTGCAACTTTACTTATTTCAGAGAGAAGTGAAAGCTTGAGTATGGTGCCTCAGCAACAGGACAGTTACTTAAAAGCACCTATCAGGTAACTGCTTCTCTCTCCAGGAAAATCATCTGTAGCACCAGGTGCCATTCAATTGCCATAGCTGAGCTCCGGAAGGGAACAGCTATAGGTGCTTCATATCATTTTGTTTATGAGTACTTATAAACATATATCCATAATTTTTATTTTATAAATATGAATGGGTCATGTGCATAAAAAGCAGAAACTAAAAGACAAAATTGTTTGTATTGACAATTATATAATTTGGTGAGTTGTTTGAAAGAAAATATCCCCAGGTCTATATGTTGATTTACATGCAATGCACCAATTATCCTGAGAGTGGTAACAATTATTGTGTGTTTGTTGGTACTGAGGGATTAACACACACACACACACACACACACACACACACACACACACAAACTAATCTTTAAAATTCAAGATTTTCTTGATTTTCTGATTTCTTGCTACAGTTCCCAAATGTCCACAGTTTATAGGTCAGTTAATCTAAGGATTTTTGTTTCTTTCTAAGAGATACTCTAAGAAAATGCCATTTGAATTGGAAATGATAAAAATAGAAATGTTTTAGGTTCATTTAAGGTTTTGTTAGAAAACCTATGCAATCATGATAAATTACAGTTCAAGATTATAACCAGGAGAGCAGATATTTGTCATCTTTAACTTTTCCTTATGAGCAAGTTTTGGACTAATGTTTATGAAAACAGTCTTTAATGAATAGAAAGCTAACAAGTCACAATTTTATGGAAACATTTTACAAATATATATTTTTAACAAAACTATAAATTAAGTTTTTTCAAAATAATAATTTAATTTTAGAGTTGGTTTACTTTTATAATGATTCTACAAAAACCCATTAACTGGTACCTTACTCTAACATGTTGTAATAAATGAACTCTCAGGTAATGATTATCTGAGCTCTGCATTGATGCTTTCTTTGTTTTCACATCCTATGCTTTTTCTTCTGTTTCAAAGTTTTGGATCATGCCTCCTGAGTTTCTTTCACCCCTAGGCTACTCAGCGTTTCCTTTTCTTTAATGACTGATAGCATTAAGGGCAGTGGGAGGTTAGACATTTTACAGAATCAGTTGTCTGAGTTTTTTCCACATGATTAAACTGCATTATGGTATGGAGAATGAAACAGAGGTGGGTCAGCATTCCTACCCCACCCACCCCATCCAACCCCTGTTACATTCAACCAAACAGCAGTGATCGCTAATGCTGTCATCCTTCAGCTCGAACCTGAGGGAATGCATGCAGGGTTTTCCATACTAAAGGTACCCCGCTCATCAAGGAAAGAACTAAGTAGTTTCTGCATTAAAAAAAAATGGTCCCCTTCCTTGCCAAACAACTGAGATCAGATGTGGGAAGCCGCCCCCACATTCGCCGTCACAAGATGGCGCTGACATCCTGTGTTCTAAGTTGGTAAACAAATAATCTGCGCATGAGCCAAGGGTATTTACGACTACTTGTACTCTGTTTTTCCCGTGAACGTCAGCTCGGCCATGGGCTGCAGCCAATCAGGGAGTGATGCGTCCTAGGCAATTGTTGTTCTCTTTTAAATAGAAGGGGTTTCGTTTTTCTCTCTCTCTTGCTTCTTACACTCTGGCCCCAAAAAGATGTAAGCAATAAAGCTTTGCCGTAGAAGATTCTGGTTGTTGTGTTCTTCCTGGCCGGTCGTGAGAACGCGACGAATAACAATTGGTGCCGAAACCCGGGACGAGAAAAAACTCCGGACTGGCGCAGGAGGGATACTTCATTTCAGAACCAGAACTGCGGATCACGTTTATAAAGGTTCCCGTAACACAGACTGTTGAGAAGGATTCAACTGCCGAATTCAGAACTCATCAGCTGGGGAACGACGGTGATAAAGGTTCCCGTAAAGCAGACTGTTAAGAAGGATTCAACTGTATGAATTCAGAACTTTTCAGCTGGGGAACGAGAGTACCAGTGAGTATGTTTGGCCTTGAATTTTTTCTGGTGTTAGGAGCCCTTTTGTTCTTTTTCACATGCTATCAAGTGATTAAGATAGGGCTGAAAATTCTAGAGGAAATTCAGGACAATCTATCAGAAGTAAAGCGGGGAGAGAGAGTAGGAACAAAGAGGAAGTATGGTACACAAAATAAGTATACAGGCCTTTCCAAGGGTCTTGAACCCGAGGAAAAGTTAAGGTTAGGTAGGAATACCTGGAGAGAGATTAGAAGAAAAAGAGGAAAAAGGGAGAAGAAAAAAGATCGATTAGCGGAGGTCTCTAGGAGATACTCGTCACTAGATGAGCTCAGGAAGCCAGCTCTTAGTAGCTCTGAAGCAAGTGAAGAATCCTCCTCTGAGGAAACAGACTGGGAGGAAGAAGCAGCCCATTACCAGCCAGCTAATTGGTCAAGAAAAAAGCCAAAAGCGGCTGGCGAAAGTCAGCGTACTGTTCAACCTCCCGGCAGTCGGTTTCAAGGTCCGCCCTATGCGGAGCCCCCGCCCTGCGTAGTGCGTCAGCAATGCGCAGAGGGGCAATGCGCAGAGAGGTGCGCAGAGAGGCAGTGCGCAGAGAGGTGCGCAGAGAGGCAGTGCGCAGAGAGGCAGTGCGCAGACTCATTCATTCCCCGAGAGGAACAAAAGAAAATACAACAGGCATTTCCAGTCTTTGAAGGAGCCGAGGGTGGGCGTGTCCACGCTCCGGTAGAATACGTACAGATTAAGGAAATTGCCGAGTCGGTTCGTAAATACGGAACCAATGCTAATTTTACCTTGGCGCAGTTAGACAGGCTCGCTGGTATGGCACTAACGCCTGCTGATTGGCAGACGGTTGTAAAAGCCGCTCTCCCTAGTATGGGCAAATATATGGAATGGAAAGCGCTTTGGCACGAAGCTGCACAGGCGCAGGCCCGAGCAAACGCAGCTGCTTTGACTCCAGAGCAGAGAGATTGGACTTTTGACTTGTTAACGGGTCAGGGAGCTTATTCTGCTGATCAGACAAACTACCATTGGGGAGCTTATGCCCAGATTTCTTCCACGGCTATTAGGGCCTGGAAGGCGCTCTCTCGAGCAGGTGAAACCACTGGTCAGTTAACAAAGATAATCCAGGGACCTCAGGAATCTTTCTCAGATTTTGTGGCCAGAATGACAGAGGCAGCAGAGCGTATTTTTGGAGAGTCAGAGCAAGCTGCGCCTCTCATAGAACAGCTAATCTACGAGCAAGCCACAAAGGAGTGCCGAGCGGCCATAGCCCCAAGAAAGAACAAAGGCTTACAAGACTGGCTCAGGGTCTGTCGAGAGCTTGGGGGACCTCTCAGCAATGCAGGTTTAGCGGCTGCCATCCTTCAATCTCAGAACCGCTCCATGGGCAGAAATAATCAGAGGACATGTTTTAATTGCGGAAAGCCTGGGCATTTTAAGAAAGATTGCAGAGCTCCAGATAAACAGGGAGGGACTCTCACTCTTTGCTCTAAGTGTGGCAAGGGTTATCATAGAGCTGACCAGTGTCGCTCTGTGAGGGATATAAAGGGCAGAATTCTTCCCCCACCTGATAGTCAATCAACTGATGTGCCAAAAAACGGGTCATCGGGCCCTCGGTCCCAGGGCCCTCAAAGATATGGGAACCGGTTTGTCAGGACCCAGGAAGCAGCCAGAGAGGCGACCCAGGAAGACCCACAAGGGTGGACCTGCGTGCCGCCTCCGACTTCCTATTAATGCCTCAAATGAGTATTCAGCCGGTGCCGGTGGAGCCTATACCATCCTTGCCCCCGGGAACCATGGGCCTTATTCTCGGCCGAGGTTCACTCACCTTGCAGGGCTTAGTAGTCCACCCTGGAATTATGGATTGTCAACATTCCCCTGAAATACAGGTCCTGTGCTCAAGCCCTAAAGGCGTTTTTTCTATTAGTAAAGGAGATAGGATAGCTCAGCTGCTGCTCCTCCCTGATAATACCAGGGAGAAATCTGCAGGACCTGAGATAAAGAAAATGGGCTCCTCAGGAAATGATTCTGCCTATTTGGTTGTATCTTTAAATGATAGACCTAAGCTCCGCCTTAAGATTAATGGAAAAGAGTTTGAAGGCATCCTTGATACCGGAGCAGATAAAAGTATAATTTCTACACATTGGTGGCCCAAAGCATGGCCCACCACAGAGTCATCTCATTCATTACAGGGCCTAGGATATCAATCATGTCCCACTATAAGCTCCGTTGCCTTGACGTGGGAATCCTCTGAAGGGCAGCAAGGGAAATTCATACCTTATGTGCTCCCACTCCCGGTTAACCTCTGGGGAAGGGATATTATGCAGCATTTGGGCCTTATTTTGTCCAATGAAAACACCCCATCAGGAGGGTATTCAGCTAAAGCAAAAAATATCATGGCAAAGATGGGTTATAAAGAAGGAAAAGGGTTAGGACATCAAGAACAGGGAAGGATAGAGCCCATCTCACCTAATGGAAACCAAGACAGACAGGGTCTGGGTTTTCCTTAGCGGCCATTGGGGCAGCACGACCCATACCATGGAAAACAGGGGACCCAGTGTGGGTTCCTCAATGGCACCTATCCTCTGAAAAACTAGAAGCTGTGATTCAACTGGTAGAGGAACAATTAAAATTAGGCCATATTGAACCCTCTACCTCACCTTGGAATACTCCAATTTTTGTAATTAAGAAAAAGTCAGGAAAGTGGAGACTGCTCCATGACCTCAGAGCCATTAATGAGCAAATGAACTTATTTGGCCCAGTACAGAGGGGTCTCCCTGTACTTTCCGCCTTACCACGTGGCTGGAATTTAATCATTATAGATATTAAAGATTGTTTCTTTTCTATACCTTTGTGTCCAAGGGATAGGCCCAGATTTGCCTTTACCATCCCCTCTATTAATCACATGGAACCTGATAAGAGGTATCAATGGAAGGTCTTACCACAGGGAATGTCCAATAGTCCTACTATGTGTCAACTTTATGTACAAGAAGCTCTTTTGCCAGTGAGGAAACAATTCCCCTCTTTAATTTTGCTCCTTTACATGGATGACATCCTCCTGTGCCATAAAGACCTTACCATGCTACAAAAGGCATATCCTTTTCTACTTAAAACTTTAAGTCAGTGGGGTCTACAGATAGCCACAGAAAAGGTCCAAATTTCTGATACAGGACAATTCTTGGGCTCTGTGGTGTCCCCAGATAAGATTGTGCCCCAAAAGGTAGAGATAAGAAGAGATCACCTCCATACCTTAAATGATTTTCAAAAGCTGTTGGGAGATATTAATTGGCTCAGACCTTTTTTAAAGATTCCTTCCGCTGAGTTAAGGCCTTTGTTTAGTATTTTAGAAGGAGATCCTCATATCTCCTCCCCTAGGACTCTTACTCTAGCTGCTAACCAGGCCTTACAAAAGGTAGAAAAGGCCTTACAGAATGCACAATTACAACGTATTGAGGATTCGCAGCCTTTCAGTTTGTGTGTCTTTAAGACAGCACAATTGCCAACTGCAGTTTTGTGGCAGAATGGGCCATTGTTGTGGATCCATCCAAACGTATCCCCAGCTAAAATAATAGATTGGTATCCTGATGCAATTGCACAGCTTGCCCTTAAAGGCCTAAAAGCAGCAATCACCCACTTTGGGCAAAGTCCATATCTTTTAATTGTACCTTATACCGCTGCACAGGTTCAAACCTTGGCAGCCGCATCTAATGATTGGGCAGTTTTAGTTACCTCCTTTTCAGGAAAAATAGATAACCATTATCCAAAACATCCAATCTTACAGTTTGCCCAAAATCAATCTGTTGTGTTTCCACAAATAACAGTAAGAAACCCACTTAAAAATGGGATTGTGGTATATACTGATGGATCAAAAACTGGCATAGGTGCCTATGTGGCTAATGGTAAAGTGGTATCCAAACAATATAATGAAAATTCACCTCAAGTGGTAGAATGTTTAGTGGTCTTAGAAGTTTTAAAAACCTTTTTAGAACCCCTTAATATTGTGTCAGATTCCTGTTATGTGGTAAATGCAGTAAATCTTTTAGAAGTGGCTGGAGTGATTAAGCCTTCCAGTAGAGTTGCCAATATTTTTCAGCAGATACAATTAGTTTTGTTATCTAGAAGATCTCCTGTTTATATTACTCATGTTAGAGCCCATTCAGGCCTACTTGGCCCCATGGCTCTGGGAAATGATTTGGCAGATAAGGCCACTAAAGTGGTGGCTGCTGCCCTATCATCCCCGGTAGAGGCTGCAAGAAATTTTCATAATAATTTTCATGTGACGGCTGAAACATTACGCAGTCGTTTCTCCTTGACAAGAAAAGAAGCCCGTGACATTGTTACTCAATGTCAAAGCTGCTGTGAGTTCTTGCCAGTTCCTCATGTGGGAATTAACCCACGCGGTATTCGACCTCTACAGGTCTGGCAAATGGATGTTACACATGTTTCTTCCTTTGGAAAACTTCAATATCTCCATGTGTCTATTGACACATGTTCTGGCATCATGTTTGCTTCTCCGTTAACCGGAGAAAAAGCCTCACATGTGATTCAACATTGTCTTGAGGCATGGAGTGCTTGGGGGAAACCCAGACTCCTTAAGACTGATAATGGACCAGCTTACACGTCTCAAAAATTTCAGCAGTTCTGCCGTCAGATGGACGTAACCCACCTGACTGGACTTCCGTACAACCCTCAAGGACAGGGTATTGTTGAGCGTGCGCATCGCACCCTCAAAGCCTATCTTATAAAACAGAAGAGGGGAACTTTTGAGGAGACTGTACCCCGAGCACCAAGAGTGTCGGTGTCTTTGGCACTCTTTACACTCAATTTTTTAAATATTGATGCTCATGGCCATACTGCGGCTGAACGTCATTGTTCAGAGCCAGATAGGCCCAATGAGATGGTTAAATGGAAAAATGTCCTTGATAATAAATGGTATGGCCCGGATCCTATCTTGATAAGATCCAGGGGAGCTATCTGTGTTTTCCCACAGAATGAAGACAACCCATTTTGGGTACCGGAAAGACTCACCCGAAAAATCCAGACTGACCAAGGGAATACTAATGTCCCTCGTCTTGGTGATGTCCAGGGCGTCAATAATAAAGAGAGAGCAGCGTTGGGGGATAATGTCGACATTTCCACTCCCAATGACGGTGATGTATAATGCTCAAGTATTCTCCTGCTTTTTTACCACTAACTGGGAACTGGGTTTGGCCTTAATTCAGACAGCCTTGGTTCTGTCTGGACAGGTCCAGATGACTGACACCATTAACACTTTGTCAGCCTCAGTGACTACAGTCATAGATGAACAGGCCTCAGCTAATGTCAAGATACAGAGAGGTCTCATGCTGGTTAATCAACTCATAGATCTTGTCCAGAAACAACTAGATGTATTATGACAAATAACTCAGCAGGGATGTGAACAAAAGTTTCCGGGATTGTGTGTTATTTCCATTCAGTATGTTAAATTTACTAGGACAGCTAATTTGTCAAAAAGTCTTTTTCAGTATATGTTACAGAATTGGATGGCTGAATTTGAACAGATCCTTCGAGAATTGAGACTTCAGGTCAACTCCACGCGCTTGGACCTGTCGCTGACCAAAGGATTACCCAATTGGATCTCCTCAGCATTTTCTTTCTTTAAAAAATTGGGTGGGATTAATATTATTTGGAGATACACTTTGCTGTGGATTAGTGTTGCTTCTTTGATTGGTCTGTAAGCTTAAGGCCCAAACTAAGAGAGACAAGGTGGTTATTGCCCAGGCGCTTGCAGGACTAGAACATGGAGCTTCCCCTGATATATCTATGCTTAGGCAATAGGTCGCTGGCCACTCAGCTCTTATATCTCACGAGGCTAGTCTCATTGCACGAGATAGAGTGAGTGTGCTTCAGCAGCCCGAGAGAGTTGCAAGGCTAAGCACTGCAATGGAAAGGCTCTGCGGCATATATGAGCCTATTCTAGGGAGACATGTCATCTTTCATGAAGGTTCAGTGTCCTAGTTCCCTTCCCCCAGGCAAAACGACACGGGAGCAGGTCAGGGTTGCTCTGGGTAAAAGCCTGTAAGCCTAAGAGCTAATCCTGTACATGGCTCCTTTACCTACACACTGGGGATTTGACCTCTATCTCCACTCTCATTAATATGGGTGGCCTATTTGCTCTTATTAAAAGAAAAAGGGGGAACTGTGGGAAGCCGCCCCCACATTCGCCGTCACAAGATGGCGCTGACATCCTGTGTTCTAAGTTGGTAAACAAATAATCTGCGCATGAGCCAAGGGTATTTACGACTACTTGTACTCTGTTTTTCCCGTGAACGTCAGCTCGGCCATGGGCTGCAGCCAATCAGGGAGTGATGCGTCCTAGGCAATTGTTGTTCTCTTTTAAATAGAAGGGGTTTCGTTTTTCTCTCTCTCTTGCTTCTTACACTCTGGCCCCAAAAAGATGTAAGCAATAAAGCTTTGCCGTAGAAGATTCTGGTTGTTGTGTTCTTCCTGGCCGGTCGTGAGAACGCGACGAATAACAATCAGAGCTGCAGTCCACATGGCACAGACGAGTCCATCCTGGAGGAGAATTCTATACGCTCAGACCCACCTAATTGATGTAAGCATTTCTTCTTTCATGCTTGTCTCACTGTATTCATCAAAGGGAAATGCCCAAGTTAGGACAAGAATATTATTGGCATAAATTTCTGTGGTTGTAAGACATATACATGCACATCATAGTCTACGTAGAGTGGATCTAAGCCATACTGGCCATTACTGTTTTCAAAACAAAACAAAAGAGAAAACAAAACAAACAAAACAAAAACCCAATTCCAGTTCCAGCTGACCACAAAGCCCACACTCATATCTAAGGCCAGAATTAAGGTTGGACAAGAAAGGTATTTATGTTGGTTGTAAAATTTAAGAAAGTTCTAAGATCTCACAAATATCAATAAATATTATTTCACTCAGTAGTTGAAAAGCAAGTATTAATGTAAAAATTCACAATGAGTAAAATATACAGAACTTAAATGATACAATAACAAAGCCAATACTGCTGTTTTGTTTTTTTATTTTTTCTATTGTAGCATGTCACAGGGCAATTCAGGAAGACAACTCAGTCAGATTGAGGGCTTATGAAAATTAACTAGTATTTTTTACTTTCAACATTTGGGAATATTTCTTATACAACTAATCAACAGCACACTGATCAAGATAGATTATTCTCAAGAGGTTACAAATTATTCTTTTTACAGGGAAAATTTTGATCTAAAGCTATAGGCTGTCTCTACTGTTACAAGGCAACACCCTTGTGGTTGCTACCACAATACTGTCAGGAAATAACATCCACAGTATTGTGCCTCCACAATACTTGTATGCCAGTTTAGGTGGAAATAAAGAGCTAGTAAATATATATACATATGAGAAACAGAATCCAGTATAAATAATATTTAACATGATTTTTTAGAATTTTGGATCATTCACTGAATTTATTAGATTATGGTAAATCACTTTGTCTTATTCATTATAATAGAGGTCATAATGAAGATAAAAACTGAGACCAAATACTTTATTTTCACATCTGTGAGTCAGTTATGAAACTTTTCAACTTGTTTCATGCTAACATATATTCTTGAGAAACTAAGTCTCGGGCAGTTCTGAGGAGGAGGCTCATGAGCCAAGAAATCAGTATCTCGGCCACCTGGCAGCCTCACGGTATAAATTCTAAAAGGTTTGCCCATTGGTTTGGTGGGAGATCTTCAGATAACTATGGTTTTAAAATGCTTTGTTATACTTCATTATCAGCTACTCAACTACCTCTTTTCTTTGTGAAATACAGGTATCAGGAACATTTAAAAACTAAGTATACTTATCAAAGTAAGAAATAATAAGTGCCCATTTCATTATTCAAAATCTTAGAGAAAAATAAAAATTAAGGCCTTAAGATGTGTCCTATTTTTTTATTTCATATCCCTGAACCTTTTGATTTAGGGAAAGAAAATAGCAACCAAATATAGCACATCTGGAATTCTTGTCTGATTCTCTTTAGATAATAATGAAAAGTGATATGATGCAAACACTCACGTGTAGACATTCAGATCAGGATCTACTATCTAGTAAGCTATTATAAGTACTCAGGTATGCATGGATTAAATGTTTTAACTTACTTTTTCTTGGTTCATGGTTTGAATTAATGAAACTGTGGGGACAAAGTTCAAACACTGAGTCTAAAATGTACATATAAAATTATGCCCAGTGCCACTTTTAGTAACCCAGACTTGAAGTTGAAGTTTACTTCTTCCTTGAACAACCATCCATCCTTCATAAATTTAGTTAAGTTGTACATACTTCTGTTAGGCTTCCATGAGCACCTAGAGTCCACACATATATCATACATAAATGGAAGGCATTACTTCTGGATCTGATAAAATATGAGTATGTGTATATATACATGTTACACACACCACATGCACACACACCACACACATACTCAGACACACACATACAGACTCACACACACACACACACACACACACATATATACACTCTACACTACATGTTTTTAAACCTCACACTCTTCTCACTGTCCCAGGAACATGTTCTTAATTTTTTGTGTGTGGTTTCACCATTCAAAAACATCTACATGTAAAAGAATGATGAAACTCTAATGAATATTCAATAGTTACTGAGATCTTGATTTTGGGACAGATTTCACTAACCAAAATTATTCACCAAATTAAGAGCAGATTGGAATACTGCTTAGTACCCAGGTGGGGAGGAATTACAAATCTGTCTTATGCAGGGTGGGTCCAATTTTTCCTTTATTTCACTGAAAAAAAAAAGCACTATGGAAAAGAGGTTGGAAATTTCCATCCCAAAGCAAAAAAGCCATATATAACTTCAACTGAATTTAAATTTTATTACAGAGACCATTTGTGTTACAGCTCTCTCTGTGTGCAAGTGTGTATATGTGTGTTTGTGTGTGTCATTGCCTGTTTCTCTATGACACAGGTTGAATATTTGAAGTTTTAAGGGAAATTAGCAAACTGAAAGATAATTATCTATTTAATGACTTACTGAACACTTAGCCTTTCCATGTAAGCAATGGTGCACTAATTTGATTCTTGGTTTTGGCAAAGAGAGATGTTTGCTTTGTGTATACTGCCTGAGACATAGCCCAATATTTGGGGTCAAAACTGTTTGAGCCATCCACAAAAACCTGTGACCATGTGACTGTTGTTCCCAAGGCTACCTGGGGCTCTCCTAGCTGGCATCCTTTATGAGAAGTTATTATCACATCTGGACAACTGTTTGCCAGGTCACAATAGGAATGAAGTATAACTGAATACAAGAGACTTAGCCTGAGAGGCGGAGCTGAGAGAGGAGGAAAGGAGAGAGAAGTGTGAGAAAGACAGGCGAGGTCGTCAGCTCCTCACGTTCTTGCCCAGACCTATTCATTCACAACCTATCCCACTCTTCTCCCTAAGTGTTTGCTCTCGATCTTTCCACTTCGTCTTTTCTTACAAATGGGGAAATAAAGTAGTTCTGTGTTGTCACTGGTAGCCTGCTCTAAGTACTTTGCCCTCAGTCTGAAGTACTTCATTTCTCAGCATTGGCTGAGATATGTACTATATTGTGTACTAAGCTAAGAAAGTGAATCTGCTCTTTGGAGGATACAAAGAATCCAATGTTCTTCACCAAGCCAGCCTTACTTGGTTTGTGCAGTCACACATGTTTCTAGAGGAGACACAGATGGACGGCAGGCACTACATCATAGCAGTGCAATCCTTGGAGAGGCACATGGACATGAAGCACACACTGCTTAGTTTGCTATTACACTTTTCTTTCTCCTGTGGATTTATAGATTTTTGAGGACTTGCAGCTTATCAAATCATTTGTTACATGGAAAAAAATAATCTTTCTAGTGTTTATGCTCCATCATTTAAGTAAAAAAAAAAATCACATTTTGTCTTTCTCAAATGAAGACTGTCGTACCTTGTCAGGCTGCTCTGAAATGTAAATGAGTTCTGTGTGTGCTAAGTTCATGGAACAACACCTAGACATAGCAGGGTTGTAAATATTTGCCTCTCCTGTCCCCAGCAACTTGCAGTCATATGCTGAACAGTGTGTGTGTATCTGTCTCTGTATCTGTGAGTATGCATGTGTTTGTGTGTGTTTATGCATATGTGTATAGCATGCACAGGAAGTACATGGTATTTCCTGTGCCTCTGTCTTCTTTTTTCCTGTTCCCAGGGTTCTCCATTCCTTCTCTACATTTACCTTTCCTTGCTTATCTCCTGCTCCTCCTCCTCTTCCTTCTCTTCCTCTTCCTTTTCCTCCTTCTCTTCCTTCTCCTCCTTCTCCCCCTTCTCCACTTCCCACTTCTTTCCTTGAGATAAGTTCTTAACAGGCTGATTATTCTGTTCTTGAGTTGATAGACTCACTGTCAAGTTTTTGAAACCTCCAGGGGTTACTCCACCATGCAGGCTTCTAGAGTTCTACACAACTATGGAATCCTGAAGTGCATTGAAGGTGTCAAGGTCTACGGGGATGTTCTAGGAGATCTAATTTAGTCAGGAATCAGGGTTCACAGTGCCTAAGTTGAGATGTGAATACTCTATACCAGAGAAGTTCAGAGCTGGCAAAGTTTTAGGAAATGGGTACAAAAATTCTAAAGCCCTTACTCAAGGAAGAAAACCAATAGTGATGGCATTGCAAGGATTAATGAAGTCTGCATGACTGAGGGTGTGGAAGGAGCTGTGGAAGGAGGATACTGTTCTTTTATAACAATGGGGACTGGATCTCAAATGGTTTCGTCTTCTGTTCATCTCATGGCTTTTCCAGCATTTCATAACTGAAATTTGCTTGACACATTGATTTAAAGGAAAACGGGTGTATTACGTCACATTAAATTAGTTAGGTCTAAATAACTTTCTGTAAAATAAAAATTAATATATAATCAAACCCAAAAGAGAATAGTACAGATATAGAGCTTGAGGATATGGATACCGTGAATATGAAATTCCATGCAATTTTTTCTCTTGATAATTTTAAGCTGAGCTCTACAAAGGTCACCCTCCCACTAATAGCTCCATCATCTGCTGTCCAGGCTACATCCTTTGTCCCGATGCTAGGTTTAGGCATAAAACCACTTATTAACATCTACGTTATATATACCGTAATCATTTCAACTCAGACTCTCCCCCTAAATCAAGCACACCATGCTCCCTCAGAGCTCTTTTCTCATCTTCATTTGCTTTAGCAAGAGCTCTGCATTTCTTTACCCAGCACTTAAGCTGGACCTTGTCTGCCTCTATAACCCCAGTTATCAGTTTATGTATCATAACCTTTTGTTCAGTCACCAGGGCACCTCCCAAACTATGTAGCATGTCTTCTACACTGGCACTATCTTTGTTCAGCTGTCCACCATTATCCCCATGATAGGTCATTTTGCCTCTGATGGGTCTCTGTGTTCTGTGACTATAGCTAAGTCTTGAGTATTGTGTTGTTCCACAGCACAAACCCTGGTAGAGCATTCTCGTTTCCCTTAGAAGGGAAGCATTAGCTTGGTAATGTATCTTCAAGCTTTCTCCCTTGGCCTTATTTTGTACAAATTCTCCTGTCACGTGGCACACATTTACCTTAATGCTATTCCAGCCATTGAGTTTCTCCAGGGGCTTCTGCGCACTGGGTGCCTGAACCTGTCAGGTCCACGGTCTGCTCCTTTTCCTGTTGTTCCCACTGACTCAGAAATTCACCATAGGTGGGGTGTATTAATGATAATCTTGCTAATAGTCACAGGCAACTCCTGTAATCACACTGTATGCATTTATCCTTTAAGATAAAGTCTAGTTCACTGCCATTTATGACATCAGGGGATATAACCGTGCCCAGCAGCAACAGATGCTCATTATATATGCATCAAGTGGATGTGTTTTATTTTTCATGGACACATCTTTAAATGCTTAAAATCTTTTCTTTACTGTTTCTAACTTCCTCTCCTTTAGCTCCCTGTATTGTGTTCTGTGTCTGATTTTAGATGAACACCACAGTATGACATTATAAGCCTGAAAATAATAAGTTCTTCAGGATACCTTTTGAAGAGAAATGACACAATTTTCTCCATGTAGTGACTGAACTTGGAAATATTTCATGATTTCAAATTGCCTTTTTGCTTGTGTGCTTATTTAAGTTTTCGTAAGAGAACAATGTCAAGCCGTGTGTACAGCTCTTCCACTTATTCATATTATTTTCTAAATTCTATCTCTCTGGTTCAGCTCTTACCATATAACAGCCTACAGAGAAGTTTCAGCCTCCAGAGAGTTCTCAGAGAAAGAGCACGCTCACAATGCCAGCCTCAGGCTCCACGCTCTTATGTGGTTTATTAGGGGAGCTTTCTACTTTGGTAATGAAAAAGTCTGCCTGGTAGCCCAGGACTTTCAGCATGCATTAAAACATGCTCTGAGGCTGTGGGGTGAGAAAATTTTTACAGAATGAGTGGATGATGCAGCTGCAGAATCAATTAAGGATGAATAGAGTCCCCAGTTGCCAAGTTTAGAAATAGCAGAAAAATAAAGATGCTGAGTCTGGTGGCTTCCCAGATGTGTTAGCACTGCTGACAGACACATTCCTGCTTACTCTTGCTCTCCTCTTTGGTTCTTGGGCTTACCTTCTGATAGAAAAATTGCTCTTCTTCTCACCAGTAAATTCTAATTCCAGGGGAAGGTCAAAATAGTGATGTAGAAATTGTACAGCACTGTTCTGTTTTAAGAATGTCAGGACCAGGAAGCAGGAGTGGGTGGGTTGGTGAGCAGGGGGAAGGCGGGAGGGGATTGGGATTCTCAGAGGAGAAACTAGGAAAGGGGATAACATTTGAAATGTAAATATAGAAAATATCTAATTAAAAAAAAAAAAGAGTTGAGAAGCTGCTGGGCAGTGATGGTGCACACCTTTAATCCCAGCCCTTGGGAGGCAGAGGCAGGCAGATTTCTGAGTTTGAGGTCAGCCTGGTCTACAAAGTGAGTTCCAGGACAGCCAGGGCTATACAGAGGAACCCTGTCTAAAACAAAAAACAAAAAACAAACAAACAAAAAAAACAGACAAACAAACAAACAAAAAAAGAGTTGAATTACAGGTGGCTGTTTATCAGTCAGTCACAAAACTCAAACCAAAACCACAGAAGAAACTCAGTTCAAAAGAAACCCTGGAGAAATAATAGCTTTACTAATTTAATTGTCAAGATGAAAAATGATGCTTGATAAATCCAAATTCACTTTTATTAGAAAGTGGACACGTACAAAGAGTGTGGCATTGTGCTTAGCATGCCACACTGGGAAAGCTGGCATGGGATTTTTAGTTTGAAGCCAGCATGGGTTACATGGTGAGACCCTATCTTAAAAAGCATAAAAGAAAAAAAAAGAATATGTATAAAATGATAACCTGAAATTCAAGGTAGCCTCCCCTTCTCAGTTAATGCTCCTGAAAATTCCCTCAGGGCTGCTGGTAAAGCTATGCCTTAAACCTTAAAAAAACTAATTAAAATATGATTAAGGCAAAACATAGGCCACTGTCTGCATGCCCATAATGTTGTTGGGTTGACGGGGTGGGGGTAGATGATAAATGATCATGGATATTCTAGGTCAAATATTGTAGAATCTTGCACAGCAAACAGAAAAAGCTGAGAAAATTACGAGGGAATTGGAATTTTGAGTGGCATGGGCCAAGGATATCAATAGTGGTGAGAGTAGACTGACCTAGAGAAGAGGGTGGTACGTCCTCATGGGAGTTGACCATGGTCCTGCTACAACAAGGGCAGCTGAATGCTGGCCATGAAGAGAGTGTCCATGGAAGGCTACAGCGTTGGCAAAAACCTCTCAGGAGTCCTGCTAAGAATATGGTTTTAAAATGACATTCGACAGCCAATAGAGCCAGTCACATTGTCAGTTATGGGACTGCATAGGGAACCTCTGGTTCACACATGGATTAGGGTCATACAGTGGTTCTCCTACAGTGGTTCTCAATGTTCCTAATGCTGCACTCCTTTAGCATAGCTTCTCATGTAGTGGTGAAGCCCAAATATAAAATTGTTTCCTTGATACGTTACAACTGTAGTTTTGCTATTATAGATTCTATTGTAAATATCTTATATGCAGGATATCTGTTAGGTGAACACCCAAAGAGATTATAGCTAACAGGTTGAGAACTGCTAGTCTAAACTATAAAAAGTAAGGTGGAGGGTTTTTGGCTTTTTTGCTATTCATTTTTAATTATGGCCACAAAGCCACTGACTATAGCAATGTCATCAATCATATTTTTTTTCCTTCCATGCTAGAGACTGAATCTAGGACCTTATATGTTGTAGGTAATTACTTATCAGTAAACCCCAGACCTGGCCTCATTGGCTTGCTTTGACTTTAAAAATCAAAACAAACAAGCAAAGAAACAAACAAACAGAAAACAAAAAACTCTCTTCACTAATGTAAAGCAAAGCTTGCCCCTGGCTTCTAAAACCACTTGGGATGCATGTGATGATGGATATCATAATTAGCTTTTCAATCCCATCAAAGGGATGCATGGTTTCTCTTCAGTGATCTCCACAAACATTTTTCCCCTTGGCTCCTCACATGCATCTATTCTCCATTGGAATCTCTTAACATCTCACATGCACAGACAGGGACCCATTCCTCTAGATAATTTAAGGTCAGAAGATACTGGAAGAGTCGTTTTAAAACAAGGGGTTGGACCACAGTCACCACTGAATACAAAGATGCTTAGAGAGGTTTAACCATCTGAAGGCTGCTAGTGATCAGTCCATAGAACCATCACAGTTCTTACTAATATATCCCTTTCTGGCTTTGTACAGGTGAGGTGTCCCATCTTTTGACTCCTCACACTGACAGCCTTGCTGGTAACATCTAGGCTCTCTGCACAATTTACAATAATTATAGTGGTTCAAATGAGTTCCACTTTAAGTTGGTAGTTTTCAATATTTTTAGACAGAAATTAAGATGGAAGAATAGACTCAAAGCACCCAAAGCGGTATTACTGCCTCCATCATTAATGGTGTGATTCGGTTACATTGTAATTTCTGTTCTGCTTCTAACAAAATATGTTTTAGGTGAACCAGTGTCAGTTTGGTGACAAATATGCCATAGCTACTGAGGGAATTTGCATATTTTAAGAAATTAAAGTGACTGTTTAATATCTATTGTTTAAGGTAGTTAGAATAAGCCTTTGAGATTCTGGTAGTGTTTGCTGGTAAGAGATCCTAAATTAAGAATTTTAATCAACATGGGATTTTCTGGAAACATGTAACTTACAGCAGAGCAGATAGACAATTTTCAGCGGGAGACAGACAGTCTTAAGAAGCAAAATTATTCTTATAGATCTAAAAATCAATTCAAAATACTGAAATTTCCATAAAATCAGGGATGCAGAGAATTGCATCTGCAGTCTGGAGACCAGGGTGATGTAGACTATTAAGGGGTGTAATGCCATTGGCTGCTCTCATCCCAGGGTGTGGAGTGAGATTCCATAGGAGTTGTCAGTCACAGAATAATGGATGGTCTCTGTGGTGTCAAGTTTTTATTTTTTTAAGTTCTTGATAATTAAACTTAATGTGGTTGTAGTAAGGGGCTTTGTTCCATAATTCATAGATTCCCTAGGGACCCCCTTGCACTAATTACTTGGAGATAGGATGGTAGGGTCTATCAATTATAATGTCACTTAAAATAAGGTTTCCAGTGACAGTTGGTGATATATTGAATAATAAATGTGGTAAATTCATAGACTGTTTCTTGTTTCTGCCCCTATCCTTAAATGTCATGAAGAATTTTCAAAAATTAATATAAATAGCTTCTCAAAAACTTGATTATGAGCCCTGGGTTAAGGTGTTAATGGTATATTTCTTTCCACTCAGCTAATGAGTAGTCCTAGGGGCCACTAATGAGCCAAGGATTTTTCTTTTCAGAAAATTAACAGAGCACAGAAAGACTTACATTTCTATTTACATCCACAAATCAATTTGTGGGTGCAGATGTTTTCCTCATTGGCTCCTTAAGAATTTTCCTGATGCTTTCCATTGCTCTGCTCTTTGAATTGTGGCGTAGGTGCTTGTTTTTGCCACGGTAATTTACATGATCTGCTTCTATCATCCCTAGAAAGAATCTCAATAAAATAAAAGCAAACCAAAGATCACTGTCTCATGCACTTAGATCCTTGAGTGGATAGTGTAGGGATGGACAAAAAAAATCATAGATATTCCATACCATGAATATTCCAGAAAAGGATAAATTCAATAGCTAAAGGGAAATTGCAATAGCCGTGCAAAATAAGGGGAAATTCAAATGACAGGTGACATGTAGGCTAGCAATTTGAATAGAATGGTTAAGAGTACACTACATAGAGAATGTGGTACTTCCACAAGGGAGTTCATTGTGGTGCTTTTAGACAAAGACAGACTGATTAGTGCCACCCATGGAGTGAGTGTACATGGGGTGAAAATCTCCCAGAAGTCCACCTAGCAATATGGTTTTAAAATGACATTAGACTGTCAGTGTAGTCACAACAGTATTTGTTGGAGGGCTATCCAGGGAATCTATGATTTGTGTATGAATTAGTCTAATGACATAGAAATTAGAAAGATTTGTAAGTTATGGTGACAAACTTATGTGGTTGTAGTAAGGGGCTTTGTTCCATAATTCATAGATTCCCTAGGGACCCCCTTGCACTAATTACTTGGAGATAGGATGGTATTCGTTCTTCAGTCCTAGAGATTGAACCTAGGACCTTATATATGGTAGGCAATTACTTATTAGTGAACCATATCCCAGACCTTTTGGCTTGCCAACCAAACAAAAAACTCTAAAACAATAGCAATAACAACAACAACAACCACCATCAAAAATACAAAACTGTCTTTACAAACCTAAAGCAAAGATATCCCCTGGCTTCTAAAACTACTTGGGATACATGTGATGACGGGTCTCATAATTGGCTTTTCAATCCCATCAAAGGGATACATGGTTTCCTTTCAGTGATGACCATAAACATTTCCCCTTGGCTCCTCACATGTGTCTATTGTCCATTGGAGTCTACAGCAATATGACTACTGGTAAATTAATTGAATCACTGAGAAGTAGACCATCCAGGTTCCTTTGTAATTGTAATTGCTGGCGTTGTTTGGGTGACTTGAGTCTTTTCAACCACTTGAAATGTAAATAAACAAAATAACCAATAAAATATTTTAAAAAATCAAAACCCAGTGTCTTAAACTCTGACTCATATGAATCATTATAAATATTGTACATTGTGCTTAGAGTCTAGATGTTACCAACAAAACTGTCAGTAGATAGAATCAAAACACCAGAGATGGGACATCTCACTTCTAAAAGAGGGAATGGCATTTATTAGTAAGAACTGTGATGAGCCTGTGGACTGATCACTAGCTGCCGGTTTGTTAGTTTCTCCATATGGTAATAATGTCATCTTAGTATAAATGTCTATTGCTAGAATGGGAGACAAGATTTTTGCTCTTCTGATATATGTTATGTATGTTCTTAGTTTTTATTTATTTACTTTTTTAGGTAGCTTTATTTCCTATTTGGTTTAACACTCTGCCATTATAATTAGCATTCATGTGTTTTACATAATCACTACATAATCACACACATAATTGTATTTAGGATATATGATGATATGTGTGTGAAGAGGTTGCCACATAACAGAAGGACTACATTCACCTTTGTTAGGCTGCAGATGCAGCCTAATATTACTATTGTGTTGAGCATAAGGCTGCAATGGTGGAGTCACATAGCACTATTCATTCCTTTAGTGAATTCCCCCAATGGATTTGTTTTTGTGCATATCATCAACAGCAGTAGCAAAGCCATCAAACCCAAAACACCCAAACAAATTCTAAAACTGCTCTCAGTGTTCTTAACTGTCCTTGGAGTGTTAAATATGCTACCTGTTACCCCAACAGAGATGAAACTCTAAATATTATTTCCATTATTTTTCCAAATAACTCCTGTAGTCAGCCCTATCCCCACAATGGACTGTTGTTTTGGAAACTTCCATAGAATCCCTTTAATAATTATTCTTTGCATTAGTTCACCTACAACTTTGATATTTGTATTTGAAACAGAACAGAGCTTACAGTATAATTAATTCAGACCATAAATAGTTGAGACAATAGTGTAAAATTTCCATGTAGTATCTTACAACTAAAGCTTTAAAAATCTACAGTAAATAGACAGTGACCCCAGATAGAGCTCCGCGAGAATGTTTACCAGATTTGTTTTAGTCTTACCAGATAGCTCTTCTTAGTTTTATCATGTTTTACTCATCCACGGAATCTACAGTTTTCAGTTTTGCTTTTTAATAAACTGATACCCCAATAGAATATGTGCATATCCCCTCCCCCCAATAATGATCTTGTGCTATTGAAGAGGTAAGACATCACATTAGAGAAAAAACAAACTTTTGTTTTGTTTGATGACTGAAATATAAATTGAAATTTTATCTCCAGTTTTACTTTTAGAAGTGCATCATCTCTGTGCTCTGGAAATGACAGTGATAGTGTGCCTGGCAAACTTTAGTCACTGATTTTCTGATGCTACAGGTGTGTGTGTGTGTGTGTGTGTGTGTGTGTGTGTGTGTGTGTGTGCGCGCGTGTGTGTGTGTAGTGTACACATACATGTAAATGTTTAAAGAAATAGAATTACAACAGAATAAATAACATAAAAATTTAAAGATATTTTACTAAAACCCAAACTGTAAGCTAATAGAGAAAAGCTATAAATAGAAATATACTTATACACACATATACAGATTCTGTGTTTCAATAACACTTACTATACCTGCTATTCAAAAGGATAAGGGACTTGATATGATAAACAAGCAGAGTTCTAGTTTATTGAGGTTGGACTGAGACTGGCTGAAAAGGCTCTGTCCCTATTTATTATGGCACTTTGGGCAACTCCATCACCCTCTTCCAATTTATTGCAGGTAGAGGCTGTCATCTGCCTCCAAAAAGAAATGATTTTGCTGTCTCTATTCTCAAAGGTCTCCTGCTCTTGGGCTAGCTATTCAATAGGAATTAGTCCATGTATTTGAGTGGATCATTTAAATTTGACCAATATGATGGATTTTGAGGACTGCTTTTGCAAATCATGTCACAATATAAAGCTATCTGTTTATATCATAGAGCACATCTAATATTCTTATTTATTTATTTATCTATTTATCTATTTATTTATTTATTTGAAGCATGGATTTGGGTGAGAACTCTATCAAACTCAACTGTATTTGATGGAAACTGAACAAAGCATTTCAGACCAGCAGCTACCTTTCCTGTATCAGTGGGTAGGGCAGCTTCTGAGGTCATCATTTAATACCAATGGTGATACTAGTGGCTTCTGTCATTTAGTGCATCTAATTGCTGCTCCTTACAAGATTCACATGGATTATTCCCTCTTCCATCCTGTTTGTGAGTAGTTATGCTGTCCCAAAGAAAGGGTAGAAGCCAAAAGCAATTCCGGAGATGATGTTTCTCGAAAGGCTAGTATTTAGCTCACGGAATATGCCATGCTTGTATGTCTAACCCTTGTAGTTTAGAGCATTTTGTGCTGTCCCACCCATTCCTGTTACTCATGTCTGATCCTACCTGATTTCCAGCATCATTCCCATTTTCTAGAGGCTTCATTCAACCTCTTACTATCCTGGCTAGAGGAATCCTTATCTTCAGGTGCATCCCCTACCACAGCACTTCTCAATGCCTCAAACTTTCCAAACTGGAGCCCAGCTTAGTGGTAGAGTGCCTTGTCTTAGTCTTACAAGGTTCATTTCACAGCACTGCAATATGCCAACTTGGTTTCTAAAGTTCATCGTTTTGCTCTTCCCTCTGCTTTGGACCACTTTGTCAATGACAAAGGGAGGTTAACTACTTTATTGGGCTCTATGAATACCTTACACTTATAGCATAGGTAATGCATACCTCTATTACCAGCTTGTCTTCTCAGCTTGATCCAAGTCCAACCCAACAACATTCTCACTATACTTCTATGCAATTAATCCAGACATTCTCTAGTAATTGTTACAGTAGACAATTGTGGCAGAAACACCTCTGCTCCCTGCCCACATATGGCTCCAGGGAGTAGCAAAGAAACACCAGGAATAGCCATAACCAGAGCCTGTACCTTTAGTGCTTTCTCCTGGCTTAGAGTTTTAGAATTCTAAGGTTTATTAATGGTGGTGATGGTGGTGGTGGGTTTGTTCATATGTTTTTTTGTTTTTTTTTTTTTAATTTTGTTTTTGGTTTTATTTCAAATAATTTCAAAGTGTCAATCACTCTATAAGACACATAGGTCCAATGGCATTCTATGGCTCAGCATATAAAGGCATTTGTCACCAAACCTGGCAATTTGACCTCAAGCTCTAGAACCATTATGATGGAAGAAGGCACATGACTCCAGCAAGTTGTCCTCTGATTGACACATTCATGCTAGAGAACATTCATATTACTGTGTGTGCACACACACACACACACACACACACACACACACAGACACCCAAGAATAAATGTAAAAGTTATTAGATAGTAGTAAATTATAATACACCCTAAGATCTTTTAACTATAAAGAGCTTTTGCATATGGTTCCGTAACAGAAAAAAGCAAATATGCTCGAATTTCTAAACCTCAAGATTTACCATTTTCCCCATGAGTTATGCTTTAAATAAAAAAAGGATTATTACATGTCATTACTACTTTTTTGCACTTCATTTCGACTTAAAATACATTTTGAGATATACATACCACCAACACAATACACATGCATGCATGCGTATGAACACCCTTTACATTGTATTTAAATGACCCAACCTCCGTTGTGAAGCTGTATGTTCTAGTCACAGATGAGGATGACAGGTGTAAAAATCTTAGTTTCAAGAACAAAGCACTTCCTCAGGCTCCATATTGTTTCTTAAAGTTATGTGACGATGATTGTCCCATTGTGAGTAAACCTTATCTTTTTAGCCACAAGAACAGTTAACAGCATTCTTTTGTACTTATTGTAGAGTTCAGAGTAAGACTGAACTTACAATAAGGAATTATTGTGCATGCTAATCATCAGTAGGTATCAGTCTCGTTTTATAAACGCAAATGGTTTACTGGCCATCTCTTCTGAGGTGCCTGGGGCTCTTTTTCTACCATGCACTTGAGGAAATCAGTGGAACCTAGATGCTCACAGGGTGTATTAAGTTCCCAGCATACATGCAGGGATGTAGACACACCACAAAAAGACCTACACTCAGATCGCAAAGGACAATAATTTGCTAGTGTTTAATAACCCTCTTGGTGGCTTCCGGCTTCTGATGTTTTCTACTCTTTTGCTCTGCATGATGAAAGCCTGCTTAGGGACCTCTGTAGTGCCTGGTCATGTGTATCTCATCAACATTGTAACTGGCCTCAGACTTGTTTTTGTGATATTTACCTCAGTCTGCTCATTAACCTACAGCACAAAATTAATTCAGGCGCACAGAATTCAGGTAAACAGGAGCTTGCATTCTTCTCTCTTTAATTGAAAATATTTTTTAAAACAGGATTTTCCACATGAGTACTATGTTTATATA